>NC_138990.1:18258448-19458448 GCF_964341445.2 Mesoplodon mirus | reverse complement strand
CAAAGTCTAGCCTGACTTAATGAGCCTCTGCAGGCTAATGACAAGGAAAACCAGAACCCTAAAATATCTGAAGTCAAAACAGCAATCCCCTTTCGTAGTGTCCCACTCCCAAGAGATCAATTTAACCCCAAGAGAACGCACCTCCTGAGGTGTGAGTGTGATCATCTCTAACGTCTATATTGCCGACCTCTGCCAGGTTTCCCAGGTGTTTTCTCTCCTTCCTTCAGGTCACCCGTTTCATCTTAAGAGGACGAGCGTCTACAGCAAAGCTGTGGCATCAGGCAGGGTGAAGGTGACCACAGGACAGCGGGTGGAAAGTCCCAGTCCTGGGAGAACTTGAGTAAATAATGAAACTTATCACCCTTGATACCGACCTGATCCGAACCATAAATAACTGCAGAACAGCACAACCCTGACAGCATCCAGCGCGTCCTCAAACCCCTCTGTGGCACCGCTTTTCAGAAAAAGGATGTGAAAAAGCTACTGTTACAACAATTTTGACACACAGATATCTCTGATTTATCATCTTCCAAGAACAGAGGGTTCCAGGACTATATTCATTACTATAAAAACTATTTTAAAAGTTTTGTGTTTCCATGGAGGCTCTATTAAATGACCTATCACTACTATGTCTGTTTACCGAAAAAAAGAATTTGGATTGCGTTCAAGTCTTGATTTTCACCGCGAGCAGACTATAGATTACTTTTCTATAGATCCAATCTATTCATTTACTATTATTATTGACCGGGAAGGCATTCTCGAATTTTATAGAGAGACAGAGAGACAGAAAGAGAGATTATATACACAGTACTTTTTACATCCTGTACAAAGTATTCTGAGGCTAACAACAGAAGATGATCTAAAAAAATAAAGTTAATATATCATTATTTGCAAAAGCACGTGTCACACTGTAATTATTTCAATGACTTTCTTATAGCGCTGTAATTATATAAGCACAGTCCCAAGGCTCTTTGTGTGCTAAGCTTTTTACATGAAAGAAGTTTCCCTCCTGTTATTATTCCTGACCCCAAAGGGACACACAGATACTTTTAAAAAGTCCAACAAACCCACTGCGCTCCGCGTGAAGTAAAATGGAAGAACAGCAGCAGCGTTAAGGATCTTCCCCTAAAACAACCCACCAAGTAAATATTAACGTGAACCTTCTTCAGAGCACAGCAGGAGAGTCTGTCAGCGAGGGAGGCCGTGCGGCGATCAAACACACGTGGTAAAAGTGACACGGGTCAGACTCCAGGCCATCACCACCGACCACTTTACCCCTGACTTTCAACACTATTTCAACAGTATTTCTCAACTGCTAGAAGGCAGGTGCTGGCGTTCCCGGCAGCAAGACAAGAAGAGTTTGGACAAGATGGCATCAGCGTCCAGATTCCGGCTTAGCTTAAGCAGGTTTGTGTTAAGGCTCACACTAAAATCTTACAGGAAGTCTAAGAAGGAGCACTGGGACCCCATGAGTTCATTACGGTCAAGGTGTCTTCATGACCTCCTGAAACACAGCTGACCCAGAAAAAGGCAGAGGTGATGTACTTGATTCTGCCTTTAACTTAAACTGAAAGTGAGTGGACGTTTCTACCCCAAATTCTTCACTGTAGTGAGCTTACTTCAAACCTCGTCAACACAGTGAAACGACCTCTCTTCGCCTCATCTCAACCAAAGACAAAACGAAACCAAGCCTCCCAGGCAAGGAGAGCCCAGGAAATTACTTTTATGTGCCCAGAAAGCCTGGGCACAAAATCCCAGCTCAGCCAAGTCCCACCGTGTAGGTCCAGCACTGAAAGCAAGGCGGCCCTCAGCCGCCCCCCGACCCCTGTGAAGCAGGGAGGAGGCAGCCCCACACTGTGCGGACCCGCTCAGGTCCACCCCGAGTGGTGAACTGAGGAAAGGGGCCAGGAGCCATCGCCTCACGCCTGTGCCTATGGCTCAAAGCACCAAAGTGTTCGTGAGGGCAAATGTTCCCCTCCAACAAAACACGCTGAGTTGTACGTCAATACTGCTTTCTTGCTAAAGAAAAGGGGCCTCAGTAAGAGCGTGCTGCAATCAAATCCTTCCCAGAGATCAATGACAAGGCTCAGAGATTTACTATCTGACTTAAGGTACACAATTAAGTTTTAAGTCCTTTCATGGAATCCTCATGATAAATTTAAAGAATCCCCCTCAAAAAATGCAAACTGATCTATAAGAAGGTCTAAATTAGAAGTAAACGCTTTACTTCTTATTTAGAAGAAAGCACTTTCAAACTTTTGAGAAGGAAAAGCAGAAGGGTGATGCGGAGAATTCCTAGGCTGAAATTTCTGATCCCGGAGCAATGGACTTTGCTAAGCTACAACCTGGATACACCGGTCAGAAGAAGGGCCAATAGGAAACCGACTCAGAGCACCTGAAATGTGAGAATCACGCTATGAATAAAGCTGCCCTGCCACGCACAGAAATAGGAGGAAGTTACTACAGACAGATGTGCACTTAGTAACGCCACCAGGCAACGAGAAGGCGGGCAGCAAACCACGTTGTCCAGCACCCGCGGGAGCCCGAGCCCAGGCCCCACGGGCTCCCCCCTTCAAGGCAGAAGACCACTCTGCAGGACTCGGCATCAAGGCAGCGTGCTCACCACTAAACAGGCGCCTCTGTTTAATTAGGAAATGTTCACAGGCAGATGGGAAGGAGCCAAGGAAGAAAGGATTCATGCAACAACAACAGAAAGTGGGGAGCAGGGAGAGAAAAACAGAGACCAAAAACTTGTCATCTGTGCAGACACAGGGATGATTCGCCAAGTATCATCTTCTGGAGTTTCTGTTCCTTCGACAGCTGTCCCAGGCGCCTAGATTCTGAGTGAGGGTTTTCTTCCAGAAGCATCTCCCCTGGGGACAGGGATAATGGGAGATGTGCGCCGGGTGCTGATGGAAGTAAACAAGTATGAAAGGAGCAGAAGACGGGCCAGCCTCTCCCTTCCCTGCCTCTGAGGCTTATTCATTCCCAGCACCGGTCATGTGAACTCAGAGTCTGCGTGACACACAAAGGGCCTTTACTAGGAAGTCCACAAGGGAAGCTTTAAGAATGTTAGCCTAGAATAGAGATTTTTTTGGTCTGCTTAAAGAAGAAAAAAAGACATCAAAACAGCAAATTAAAATTTAAAAAAGCATCTGACAAACCATGTCACTCCCTTACTCGTTAGTGATTCCCAAATCTAGCCAATAAGGTCCACGCCTCACTGGGTTTTCCCGGCGAACATAATATTCCTAAGGGAGCAGCCGTTCCCATCCATGAATGTTTCACCTGAACAGGTTCTCTGAACAGCAAACGGTCACCTTAAATTCCTTCTGGAGCAAGGCGTCAATAAATAAAGAGAAACACACTTAACCACAGCACATTTGCTCACTGTCTGGAGGCAGCATCCAAGCCGGGTCTCTGCAGCCGTTACAAACGCTGCCCTGGACCCCCGCCCCACCCCGTCCTCAAACCACCACCCCACCTTCCATCTCCACGCTTTTCCCTGCCAAACCGTCAGAAACCAAAGTCATCAGGCTCAACCTTTCCAGCGAGGAGCTGGTGAGGACTGAGGAGATGCTGCTCCCCTTGGGACCAGCCAGCAGGCCCCCATACACTCCAGGGCTTGGTTTCACTCACTCTGCTTGGTGAAAACTACAATGCTTTCCCCAACTCAGAGGCTCCAATTTTATACTCTAACTAGGACAACATAAGAACCCACGCTTGAAAGCGATTTCCCACAGAGCTGGGCAGTGGCCAGTGCCTGAATCTGACAGTCGACCTGCAGGTTCTCTCCACCCTTGAGAGCATCTCACATTCACACAAACAGAAGATGCAGACGGCGTCGGATGTTAATCCAACACTGGAAAACAAAAGCAATTCTCTGATTGAATCTCTGCAACTAATAGAAAGAAAACAAAGTACCAAACACACCTGGCTGGTCAATCATCCCTCCCTTCGTTTCACCGGAAAAATAGGAACCAACAATAAAAGCCCGCCCCTGCCCCTGCGCCTGCGCCTCCCAAGGCTGGCTGTCCTCCCTTCTGGGGGCTGTACTTCAGGGGCTCCTGCAAGGCCCACAGAGAAATCCCCAAGCAGCAGGAGCTAAGATGCCCACAAGCCACTACTGCCTCAACCTTCTGTGGTTTAAAGAGTTAAACCATCTTGGTGTGAATGGCCCTGAAGTCTTTAAACCACAAAAGGTTGCAGCAACTGTCTAAAAGGTGCATAACTGATTAAATCCAAAGCAATCACCAAAATCCCTTAATGTGTTGGCAATTTCTATAATGAGTACTGCTTGAAACAAATGAATTGCCTTCTAGACTGGACCTTGGAAATGTTTTCACTGGGTGTCCTACAGTCGCAAGTTTAGATTAAACAAACCTCAGTGGATCCCTGCAGATGAAACTGTCTGGAAGGACAACACATAAAAACGCTAAAAGTGACACACCTACTTGTTAAAATCTACATTCCTGCTTTGTAAACCCCAGGATGCCAATGACTTGATTTCTCAGGATCCAGGACCTCAACAAAAAAGATGGCTATCTACCCGATTTTGCCAAGCCCTCGGGGAATGTGTTTCCACGGTCTCCTGCGAACAGCACAGTGAGAATGTTTCTGTTCAAAATGCCAAAGGCACATTTCAAAACCGTTTATTTCAAACAAAGACTTTCTCTGAAAAACCATGGGGTGCTGGGGGGAGTGTGCGCTGTAGAAACTGTTTTAATCAAAGGCCAATTTGGGAAGGCGTTTAAGCTTAACAAGGAAGCCATATCATAGCTCTGCCACTGACCGGCTCTACAGAATCTCAGGCAAATCGCAAACTTCTCCAAGCCTCAGTTTCATCATCTAAAAACTGGAGATACAGTGTTCACCTCCTGGCGTTGATTGGAAGCATCAGATCTGATAGCGTGTGTACAAGGACGCTTCACTTCTGGAGCTAAGTAACTGCTGGCAGGCACAAAACGTGCAGTAAATGCTGGTCACTGGCATCGTTTACTCAGCAACAGGCACAGAGCTGGCAGTGTCTGCTGGTGTACCCTGCAGTGGGGGCCTGGAACCCACTGAAAGAGGACTGGGATTCACGTGGCTTCATGGTCGGAAGTGGGGCAGTGATAACTACGTAAACCTCTTGGTGCAGTTTAGGGGATGAACTTGAACTCCACCTCTGAACCTTCAAGCTCCGTGACCCCAAACAGCTTAACCTGGCTAAGCCTCAGGTCTCCTCTTCGGCTACATGGGGATACATATCACATCATCGAAGCCAGGGGTCCCCAACCCCCAGGACCGGTCCAAGGCCTGTTAGGAACGGGGCCGCACAGCAGGAGGTGCGTGGTGGTGCGCAAGGGAAGCTTCATCTGCGGCTCCCCATCGCTCACGTTACCGCCTGGACCGTCTCCCCCAACCCCGCCGCCCCCGGCCGTGAAAAAACCGTCTTCCACGAAACCGTGCCTGGTGCCAGAAAGGCTGGGGACCGCTGATTTAAGCTAATCCCCCCGTGACAGCACCAGCACCGTGACGGGCTGTACCTTGAACATCCTCCTTCTTTCCTCCTTCCTCCTCCCCCTTCTCCCTGAAACTTCCTGATGCAAAGTGCCTCTGGCATGAGGCGTGAGCTCGTCCACCGTGATAATCAGGACATGGGCTGTGTGTTATCTGAAAAGGACCTGAGAAAACGCAGGCTGATGTAGGGCGTGGCATTCTCTCCTGAGCCAAGAATGAACCCACACGCAGTTGGACGAATGAGATAAAGCCACCTGTCAGATAAGAACATGAATCCCTGAGAAACTAACTGTTCAATAAAAGCCGAGCTGGTGCACCGTGAGCACAGCCCCAGAACTTTAAACCTGTGTGGCCATGTGGCTCCAGGGCTGTTTTATTATCACTGACGGTCCAGCAATCTTTCGTTCACAGACCAGGCTTTCGATACCTTGGGGGGACCGCATGTATCTTAGGGCGTGTCACAAGACTTTCAATTCCAAGAGAAAATTCACTTTAGTCCACTTTACAACGCTGGAAAGGAGGGAGGTTCAGAAGAAAAAGTAACAAAAAACACATAGGGAACAGCACACGGCAGAGTCTGGGAAGTGCTGTTCTCTTCGGGGACAGCCGCGGGCTGGCTTTCCAGACCCCAGGTCCCTTGTCCTGGGAGAGGGCAGGAGCCACCAGCCTGGTAAGGACAGCTGACACCTGCCCCGCCGGCCCCCCTGAGACCACACGGAGGTGCAGGCTGGCGCGCGTGGGAAGTGCGTACGTGAGCATGCTCCACAGGTTGGACTGCGGGCGCTCAAGGTGTACAAAAGGCAGTTTCAAGGGTACCTGTTGAATCAGTTATACATGTGCCCCCCCCCTCCACTCCACCCCACCCGCTCACTGCCCAAACTGCACCAAGTCCCTCCTACCCCATTCTGGGGAAGCCACATAAGAAAGAAGATTTGAAAAACAAAAGACTCTGGGAGGAAAGAGATGCCTTGGTACTCCTTTGCCCATCCCTCCCTCGTTGTCCAAGCAGGGACAAGAGAAAGGCAGGTGCTCTGAAGAGTGTCCATCGCAGAAGCACCAGGCCAGGGAGCTGGTCTCCAGGGGCAGGAGCCAGGAGGACAGTGCTCTGGTGTCCCGACCACAGGCCACTCAAACCTGACAAAAGGCATCTGCCCCCAGCCCCGCCAAACCACGGGTTACCCCCCAGAAATATGCTTTGAGCCTGTGCTATCTAAAGACTTAAAATCAGTCACACATGGACACACCCCAGAGATATTACTGCTGACCTCGAGAGACCCAGACATGGCTGTGCTTTGATGACAATGAGGACAGTGACTAGACCACCATCCGGACACTAAGATACTGCTCACAAAGGTCCTCCTCCCAAGAGGGCACAGGTCAAGTGTTTCATCTTCACTGCATCCGACGCAGAAACTTCAGAGGTGGTCACTTACCAAAAACTCCCAGGACGAGCCCTGGCCTGCAGATGCCTGCTCCAGCCCTGTCTCACTATGGGGCCTGCCCACAGGTCACCAGCACAGGCCACACTTCACACCACGGTCTGCAGACCTGTCCCTTTAACCCATGAGGATGCAGAGATTGTGCCATTTTCACTGCAAAGCAAATTTCAATACAAGCACCTCCAGTTTTAAGACCTCCAGATCATTCTCTCTGGATAGAACTATGCTTGAAGCTGTGAATGTTCTTCCCCAAGCAGTATGTCAAGGCTCAAATTGAAAAACAAAAACAAACCAAAAGAAACACACTCCCCATCAGCTACAAACGAGCAGGCCTGCCACTCAGGAAAAGAGGAACCTTCCGAAGTGACCTGGATAGAAGTGACAGACTGACCAGAGCTGACCTACCCTGAGAGTCCCCCAACACTCCCGCCAGGACAGCAGCGCACATGGAAACTTCAGAAGCAGGCAAACCCCGGGCGCCCAACCAGGGTCGCACATGTCCCAAGGGAACTGATGCTCCTCAAATCCAGACTCGGCTTCTACTCCACATGCAGCTGCCTGTGGTCAGGCCCCTCCCTCACTACGGAGGGGTCGCCTGTCTTGAAATAATACAAGGCAGTCCCGGGGCAGTTCCAGGACCTCCAAGTAGCCCCGCGCCGACCTCACATCACCACTGACTGTTTAAAGCCCACTTCCCACTACCTGCTCCCTTTATCTCCTGAGATCTGAACACCTGAGATGCAGTGCCTCACTCAGCAGGGACCCAATAAATTCCTGCTGAATGACCGAAGGGACTTAAGGAATCACCTGCTCTGGGGTCTTTGGTCTGAGCCCCATTCTGCAGATGAGACATTTAGACTCGGGCTAACCCACGCGGTCTCCTGATCCCCAGGCTGGGACTGGGACGCAGCACTGGCAAGCCGGAGAGCGCCAGCCTCTGGTCCAGGTATTCCGCCCCCCAGTTTATTTATAAAAATAAAAGGGGGGAGCACTCCTACAAAGCTGGTATTCTTTTTAATATATTCTACTGAAATCTACCAACTTCTGAAGTCTGTTGTCTCCTCTCCTGTTCTGCTGACTTCATGCTCTGTCGCCTGATGAGAATGTGATTTTGTGCTCCTGTGGAAGACCAAATTCCCTGCAGAAAAGCTGTTATTAAAACCCTGCCACACTTGCCAACACACCAGCAGGGCAGTGGAAGTGGCACACAAACACGACAAGAGAGCACACTTCGTCCCGGGAGCAGACCCGGGCGGCCCACGGGGGCAGCTGCCGAGAGGAGGGCCCTGGGGAAGTGATTCGAAAGGACAGGAGGGCAGGGGCTGCCGGCAGATCCAACCCCCTTTGTGAAGTCATCCTGCAGACCCCGGACAGGTGCCGGGGTCTGCTTTCTAAAAGCAGCCCCCAACTCATAGTCCAAGTTCAGCATCAAGAAATGGTAAGCATAAAGTGGACCCAGGAAAGCTCTTCCATAAATTCCTCATCTGACAGTAAACAGCTCTGATTTCAATGCCAAAGCAGAACAGTGGTGAATGATTTTCGCTGTTATGCTTGCGTACTTTTATGAGGCAAACACCAGAGCATGCGTTACTCCCATGCACACACAGGCACACACACAGGCGCACACAGGCGCGTTACTCCCATGCACACACGGGCACACAGGTGCACACACAGGCGCGCTCCCGTGAGCACAAGCTCTTTAAGGTGGGTGTGCAAATGGGAATCTACTCCTCGGGCTGCCCTGCTTTGAACAGCTTCACTTAGCGGACTCTGGACTCTTCTTCAGAAGCCAAAAAGCAAGATACGTGTGTGATTTACATATAGTACCACCAACTTTCTCTGGAAAACCCCACAGAACACTAAGCCGCTCTGCTTTACACCAAAGACTCGGGTTGTGGCTGCTCCTTTGAACTAGATGATGTAGAAAACATACCACAAAACACCCAACATATCAACGTGCTAGAAAGACACCAAAGGTCCCTCCTCTCCTCCAAAGGAACTAACTCCACCCTGAGTTGAACAGAGCTATGATCCCCTCCGGTTTCCAGGTGCCCCCAAAGCACTTCCCGCTAGAACCACAAGGCGAGGGTCCGCTGTGCAAGCAAGTCCCTCCTTAGTGTTTCCAGTCATTTCCAAAGGCTGCTGCAGAGAGTAACCAAGCCCACTTCTTGTTCCAAATCGGACACATCTAGTAATGAAATGACATTCAGGGACTTTTTTGTTTGTTGGTTAATTTGTTCACTTCCTCAGACAACTTTTCTAGTCCCTTATCGAGGCTTAGAAGGAAAAAAAAAAATCTCCTGGAAGGAATACAAGGTGGATAAGGTTGCTGGAAGACAGCATCCAAGCTCCTGTCCCAACTGAGCTGTGTTCATCTGTGAGCCCCGGCGGTGCAGACCGCCCCTAATTAGAAGGTGGGACTATCTGTTCCTTTAAAGAAGTCTTTAATTAGGCCACCCTTGAAATGTCTGCTCCTGCTATGGGCACCTAACTCCTGGCTCTCCCTTCTCAAACCCAGCAGAAGCAGACGGATGCTGAGCAAGGAAGGGTATGTGCACAGAAACAGCCCCGGGACGAGCCTTCAGACTACTCTCCTGGTCTCATCTTAAACTCTCACAGTAACTGGATCTTCAGATGCCAACGTCAAAATGTGTTCAAGAGAAAAGGGTGGGGACATAAGGACAAAATGTTTAGGTACAAAGGTAGTTGCTGCTAATTAACCCTTCAAGTAAAACCCGGGTTCTTCAATATTGCCTATGTTTTAGCAACAGTACATCCTATGCCAGAAATCTCAAGCTCCTATAAAGAATTAAGGAAAGGAAAAAAAATTTTAAAGAAGAAAGGATGGATCTAAAAATCGAAACTAGCTCAATTAAGAGAAGGGGGGGTAAGTTAAGGCAACTGGTCCACATCTGGCCTAAGAAAATTTTTTTTCCAAAGGTCTGTCCTGTCCTCAGAAGTGAAATGTAGTTTAAAGTTTAAATTTCCTTAAATAAACATTTATAGTTAAAAGCATAGTCTGAAATGTATAATACAAGACCCCCAAAACAGCATTTTTATAGTAAGCTCTCATCTTGCAATAAGAAAAGCTATCCCACAAAATTAAATTCCAGAGGACAGGATGTAGAAATCAGCTCCTTGCCTGTGATTTAGTTGTGAGAAGCAGTCAATTTCTCTTGAATATAATATCCATTATTGTGGCAGCTGAACGAATCAAGCCACAAGTAAAGCCACTTCTTAAACTTAGAAAATATGAAGTTTAATATATTTCTCATGATGAAAGTACTATTCATTCATCATACCAACAGTAAAAATACCAGCATACATTTTATTCAAAAAAAAAAATCAAAGGACACATGAAAATAGGATTTCAACTAATTTGGCATGAGTATGGATGCCGGGCAGCAGCAACAGCAGGGAAGCCGGCTTCCTGGGGGCATCACAAGTAAGAATCTGAGGAACAGAACCACTTAGAAGGAAAAGAGCAGACAACAAAAGTGGACAGAGGGTGTGCTTACACCCTAGGGCTCTGCTTCCCAAGCTAACGGCTCCAGAAATCAAGTAGTAAGTAGCTCACAACCGGAAAGGCAGTTCTAACCACCCTCACACACGGGTGCTCAGGTCTGCACACACCCCACACTCCCATCTGGAATGCGCTTCAGATGAGTGAGTGAGTGAGTGAGTGTGTGTGTGTGTGTGTGTGTGTGTGTGTGTGTCTGGCACTTCAAATATAGACGCGTCAGAGAGTTACATACACAACAGCCCAAAGGTAGCTACGTTAACACAGCAGAAATTCAGGATTCATAGTTGGTTGTGGGTTCTATTACTTTTGATTTTACCTGGGGGCTAATGACACCACGCTGAGCATCACGTGTGAGAAACAAGAAACTGCCACTCTGCTTAGCAGCACTGTTTGTTTGGGAGGGGGGAGGGGAGGGGGGATCAGTATTATGGGGGGGTATATTTCCACTTTTTTTCCATCTTTTACTATTCCTCCGACTCAACCTATTTTATAACATGAAATCTTATTACAGGAAAAATCTTGTGACACCGAATCTGAAACCACGTATCTTCACAGGCTGCATATGCTACATTTCATATTCGAAAAAGATGCAGATAAACTAATCAAACCATCAAATACTTTTTTCACAAATCAAGTCCCCACTATTTAAATCTGCTATACTAGCTACTCATCTGGTGAAATACTAGACTATTTAAATGCTAGACTATTTAAAAATACTAGACTACTTTAAAAGTATTTAAGGGGCTTCCCTGGTGGCGCAGTGGTTGAGAGTCCGCCTGCCGATGCAGGGGACACGGGTTCGTGCCCCGATCCCGGAGGATCCCACATGCCGCGGAGCGGCTGGGCCCGCGAGCCGTGGCCGCGGAGCCTGTGTGTCCGGAGCCTGTGCTCCGCAACGGGAGAGGCCACAGCAGTGAGAGGCCCGCGTACAGCAAAAAAAAAAAAAAAAAAAAAAAAAAAAGTATTTAAAAGTAGTGAAATTAAAACTTTCTACCCCATTATAGGTGACAAAAGAACCCAGAACTCTTCCTACCATAAAAGTTACTAAATAAACTTCTGCTGCTCTCTGGGAAACTGACTACTCAGAATAACTCATTTCCTGCCTTTTTCAAACAACAGAGGTTTCAGAGATTCAGAACCATATGCTAACTGCACAGCAGTTTCAAGACACCCAACTTTGTTCTTAGGAACGAGAGGTCTGCAAAGAGCAGATGGTCAGAAGCACCGCCTGCAGCCCTGTGTCCTCAGGTGAGGCCAGAGCCCCGGGGGCCAGGGTCAGCCCTGGTCCTCACCCAGTGGGGTGCGCGGGGCCCAAGGGAAAGGCCTCCTTACGTCCCCACAGAAAGCTCAGGAGTGTCAGAACCCTGTGCTGGTGGTCAGAGAGGAGGCTCTGCAGGGGAACTGAATTTCCCTGAGTAATAAAGAGATCGAGTTCTCTAAACCTGCCCTGTCCGTTTTCAGAGCCCCTTCAAGACCTCCCTATTCTTGGGATGTAAACACGTTAGGACAAATCCTACTGATAAATATCACACTGTCTTTACCAGCCAGACGCCCACTGTTCTCAGAGCAGCAAAGAAAAAAGTGCCAGAAACGCCCGAAGAAAATCAGGCAGTCCACGACCCTAATGGGTTTCCTCTTTCAAATGCTACCTGATTCTGAGAGTAGTTTACAGTGGGGGGTGTTTTTACGCCTGGTAAAAAAGGGGGTGGGGTCTGGGTGGGAGCGTGGAGCAGAGATGAAGGAAAGCGGCATCCTGTCAGGAGCTTCCCGCGACCTGGGGGAGGGGTGCAGACGACACGTCGGAGAGGGTCGCGTCATTCAGAGCTGGCCTCAACACGCCCGATGCAGAGACGGCCCAGTCAGCCTGCCCCTCCTCAAAGTCGCCACCTGAGACACAGGAGGGCCACAGCTCTGCTATGAAGAGCTCTGCTTCGTCACTTTCCCCACCTCAGGGACCAAATGCAAGCCCTGTGCGTTTTGGAAGCACTGGATGTTACAGCCCTAAAGCTTAAGGCCGCCTCCCCTTCACAGCTGCCCCCAAGACACCCTAAGGCGGGGTTAGCAGGGATCCCTCTCACACACGCCTCCGATTCTGTCTTCAGAGACTCACCAGCCCCCTCGAGCAGAAGGCTCGACTCCAAGTAAGAACTGAATGGAAACAGATTCCTGGTTTTAAGAATCTAGTTAAGTCAGTAAACCCTTCTTTAAAAGTAGGGGTGGGGGCTTCCCTGGTGGCGCAGTGGTTGAGAGTCCGCCTGCCAATGCAGGGGACACGGGTTCGTGCCCTGGTCCAGGAGGATCCCACATGCCACAGGGTGGCTGGGCCCGTGAGCCATGGCCGCTGGGCCCGCCCATCCGGAGCCTGTGCTCCCCGGCGGGAGAGGCCACAACAGTGAGAGGCCCATGTACCGCAAAAACAAACAAACAAACAAACAAAAAGTAGGGGTGGGTGTTGGACCAGATGAAAGCATCTCATTTCATTTCAGATTTAAAACCTGGAGACAAATGGGCTCGTTCTTTCAGGCTTCTAGATTACAGCACACGTACATGGGGTGAGGTGAGGCTGGTGCCCCACCCCGCTGTGGAGGCAGCGATGACCCACCAGCCTCCTCCCGGGCCGCATCCCAGTGCTCAGAGCATCCCTCAGCCGCCAGTCAGAGCCGAGCCCAGCCCAGCGGGGAGGGGGCTGCTGAACAACAATTCTTTCCTTAAGAAGATCGGGTGGGGGAGGGGGAAAGAGGACAAAGCAGCTTAGCCTGGCTCATTCCTTTCAGTCAGGCCAAGCTGGTGCTCGAGCAAAGGGGGCTTCACTCTCCGGTGCACACTCTCCACCACAAACATCCAGGGGAGGGAGCAGACAGACAGAGAGGGGCAGGGGGCGGGGGCAGGAGAGAAGCACTCCACTCCAAAGGCTTAAGGAAACAGCTGGTCCAAAGGGACCACAGCAGGGCCCAGGGCCCCAGGCTCCCCGGCTCCTCCTCCATCTCCCCGGGGGGGGGGGGGGGGGCCGGCCTGCAATCTTGCATCCCGCAACCCACGTTCCCTCTTCAGGCCAGGCGGCCCCAGCCCGGGCTGCGGGACTCCGGAGGGTCCTTCCCTCTCTCCCGGCTGCCACACAGAGGGCCCCCAGGCAGCGAGGCCCCTCCCAGGCCTACGGCCACCATCTCTCCCCCCAAGCCCGGGACCAGCACAAACAGCACGCTCTCCCCTCAGGGCCACCACCCTCCCACCCACCGACACATGTGCCCTGTCTGCCTCAGAACCCGGTAAGCCCCCCAGGACAGACCCCCGTGGCAGGCATCACTGCACTGAGTCCTCACGGCCTGATCAACTACTACCATGGGCCCCATCTTTCAACTAAGGACACTGAGATTCAACAGCCCATGACTAGTAAATGCTAGAACAGGGACAGCTGACCCCAAAGCCTACCCTTAACCACTAGGCCAGTGGTTCTCAAACCTTTTAGTCTCAGGGTCTCCTTACACTCAAGAAAATTCCAAAGAGCTTTTCGTTTAGGTGGGTTATATCAATATCTACCACATTAGAAATTAAAAATCAGTCATTAAAGGGGGGAACCAGAGTAAAACTCCCTTGATAAGGAATCCCTATTAACATGGAGTCTGTGACATGCTCAAGGGGAAAGATCTACCGCCCTCCGCACCTCCCCATATAAAATGAAAAGAGTCGAAACTGCAAAGTTTACACTAAAACAGTGTTAAGAGTCCATGAGCATCACAAAGTTGGATTTGACTCTCACTCTTCTTTTTTTCCTTAAACTCTTTATGGCCTTAGGTGAGAGCAATAACCTCCAGAGGCCTCAGTCTCCTCATCTGTACTATGGGAACAACAGCTAATGGAGTATTTTCAGGGCAGAACTCTCACCGCAGCCTCTGGCTCATAAACACTCAGATGCTGACTGTAATCACTGCTATTATTATCAGCTATAGGAAAGGAGAGACGGGCTAAGGACAGAATTGTCCACTTCCACAAAACAGCAAGGTTTTCTGAACAGATGTGTTTCCTTCCCCTTCCTCTAAAAATAAGGTTCTTTTCAAAGGAAATAAGGGATGGGGCTTTGCTTATGCAGACAGTGCAAAGTGAGAAAAACTAACCCTTATCTGCAAATATTTATTTTCCCATTTGATGTCAACACTCCTTCCCGTTTTCGCAGCAAGCCTGAAAAGAGCACTTACTGCAGGCATCACGGTCCAAGAGTCCCGCACTGCTTCAAGTCCCGGGCTGCTGGACGTCGCAAAGGACCTTGACTGTGTGGGGCTCCGACTTATGTAATAAATTAGACGCTCAAGACAATAGGTAGGCTTCTGATTAGGATGGCCAGGGGAAAATAAATCAAGGTGGTGATATAAATCACTTGAAGCCAAAGACATGGGACACGCTCCCGGGGCCGGGCGTCCACAGAGAGCACAGGACGGGCCAGAGGCTCAGGCACGTGGAGGGGGAAGATCTTTGCTAACACAGATTTATGGGGCCCTCTTCATTTACAGGGTAAGAGGCAGTAGCCACTCTGACAGTCCCAAGGCTGGTCCCCCAACACTTCTACAGCTGACTTCTCCAATAAAGCTGGAAGTAATCTGTCTGAGTGCATTCTGAATTCATTTCTGGAGTTTAGAGATGCACTGTAAATTCTCCTATCTGCCATGTTGCAAAGCAAACAAGTTTTCAGAGTCAGGTTTATTTAGTTATTTTTTTAACCATTAGTCAACAGAGCTTATGAAAAGTAAATCTATATAATAAACCCGAATTCAGTAAAGCACAGAGTGTTCAGACTGAGAAAGTAGCTGGCACCCTCCAGGGAACTTAAATTTCAACGACTAAGACCCCGAACGAAGCTCAATGTGCCCACTATTACAAAAGTATCCTCTGCTTTACGTTTCTTAAATTGTACTGAATTATTACAAAAGTAAATAGCAAAAGACCAAAAACCAGGGGGAAAAAAAAAAAACCTTCAGAATCAAATGCTATTTCAGGGGAAAAATCATTAGGACTCCTCCAATGAAGAAGATCAATGTGTTCATTTATATCCTATATAAAATGTCTTCATAAATGTTATTTCCCTTTGGGTCATCCATGCTGTCACCCAAAGGTGACAGAAGTAGCACCTTCCCAACAGAGCCAGCAGCACCGAGACACACGGGGACACAGTTCTGGGGGCTGGAACTCATGTACAGCAGGATCTGGGGCCACACAGAAATCTATGCACTGAGAGGCCCACAGTCCTGATTTAATGTTTCTGTTTATTGAATGCCAGCTATGTGCAAGGAAGGAAATCCTGTGCTGACCGCCGGCTGACTGGAGAGTCAACTGCAGAGTCACTGGTGGAACCATCACGGGGCCGTCAGAGCAGCTTCCCCTCTTGCCTCCCCCCAGGCCATGCACCATCTTCTAAGCCGTGGAATCTGCCCATCAGGAGTCACAGCGCACATGGACACAACCATGAGAAAAGCACAGCAAGGCAGACGTCCTCCCAGACACGATGGCCAGTGGCCACCACACGGACATGCGTCACACATCTGGACATGCCCTCAACCATGCTGACAAAGATCCCCTCCTGGACTAAACTGCAGCCAGCCTCCTCTGAGCCTCTTCTCAACTAGACCTATCGAGATGTGACCAAACACGAGCATCGTTTCTCACAGCTCAAGGCCGCATCCCTAGGAGGACCCTGGCCCCCCCTAAAAGCTGCTGCCTCAGAAAACTCCAGCTGCCAGAAGAACTGACTGTTCAGCCAATGCCTGGAGATCAGGCCCATCTCAGTCTCCATGGCGGGAGGGCTAGGGGAGGGGGGCTGAGAGCCAAGTTCAGAAAGCGCTGGTCAGCAGCCCCAGACGGACCTCACGTGGACCTACCCCCACCTCCCGGACACGACAGGGGACCCACTCCCCCTCCCTACACCCTCACTCTCCCTTTAAAACGCCTGGTCACCTCTGTACGAACTGAAGGTCAGTAAGTTACTACAGATCCAAGTCTGTCCTGCCCACTTCAGCATCTGGTTTCATCCCTCCTTCACAGCCCTCACCACCACCTCAAAGAACAGGCACTATTGTGTGAGCCCTAATTTACAGCTGAAAGAGGGGCTCTTGGGTTCACTCACTTCTCCCCTAGGTCACCCACCGCCTGTTTGCTGGCAGCCCAGGCGGTGATCTTTCCACCACTGGTCCTTTAAACGATGATAGATCAGCCCAAGGACAGGGAGCGACGCAGAGCGAGAGGGGCCGAGACAGGAAAGGAAGGTCATCAGACTCTGCAAAAGACATGGGGCACTGGATCTAGGTCCCTAGCACACTCCAACAGCACAGAAGGATGTGGGGATGAGACAGATTCGAGACGTCTAGAAAAAAATCACTGAGCCGAAAAAACCTTCTGTAGATCCTTATCCTATTTCTTTCACTCTATGAATCTCAAAGCACTAAATCGCTTCCCAGAGGCAACTACTATCAATTTTGTTCAACTGACTTTAACTCCCCTGTATAAAAAAAAGACATCCTACTGTTTTTTTTCAATCTGCATATGTTACTTCTAGTACGGACCTACGGCACTTCTTTCTCAGTATTCTGTGCCTAGGATGTTTTTATTCCTCACAGGATGCTGGCCTGTGCTTATTAGGAGTCCAAGTGAGTTTCTGGTCAGAAGCTGATGTCCTAATTCCTTTGGTTCAGTGGATTAAGAGAGGGTCCAGGTTTACACAGATATTCCTCGGTGTTTGAAGTATCCCAGTCTTTATCTGGGAATGTATTTTAGTGACTTCAGAGAAGTAGCAGTAAAAAGGAGCGGGGCGGGCAGTGGTCACTGTTGACTTGTAAGTGCATGGATTTTCCCTGGCACATGGTCCAGAGGTGAGCTCTGAGCCAACCCCAGTCCCGGCCAGCTCCCTCGGCCACCTACAAGCTGTGTGACACTGGCGTGGTGGGTAACCTCTCTGAATTTCGTGTTTCCAGAGCCAGCCACAGGGCAGGGGATCAACAAATACGAATTCACGGCATTGCTTTCCATTTCCATTCATTCTTGGCAAACTTTTACAAAGTGCAGAGAAGGTTCAAGGAGACAGGAATCTAAATGAAGGAGCAAGAAGGGCGGAGAGAGGAGAGAGAAAAGGCGTAATTGGGGCCTGAATGATGACAGTGAGTAACCAGAAAATAACAGCTTGTGTCCTTTTCAAACTTTCTTTCATCTGAGTCACCTGTCTGAGACACAGGCTCCCGGCCTTGAGCAACTCCAAAGCAGCAGCAGAGAAAGGAAAAGACTCGCCCGTGGTCTTTAACGTGCACACTCACCAGCATGCTTCATAGGACCCCGAGCAGCCCTGCCCCTTGGCAGAGACTACTTCTGGGCATTTCCCAGTCTCACACTCAGATCCATCAGAGAGACACATTAGTAACAGGAAATATAGAAAATATTAGTAATGGCGGCGGGGGACCGCTCACGTTAAGTCCTAACCAACTTAGGTCATTTGGAGCAATAAGGTATATCTGTAAATTCTTTGGAACCACGTAACCAACTTAATTTAATCCAGGCATTAAACAGAGGCCTGGTCCTCATCATCCCAGGGAGGGCGGCGGCTCGTCACTGTAAAGCCCAGCCCTGGTCCCACTTCACGTCTCCCGGGAGGCGAACACCGTTCACAACCAACAGAAACACACACCTCCACCAAAAGAAAAGGCCCCGAGTATCTTCCAGGTGACACATAAATTTCACAAGATTAAATTTTATTAGTGGCTTTATCATCTGTGTTTCACGGGTTTGTCACAATGACTAACTTCTCATAATCAAAACTCCAAATTGCCCAACAGACCCTTTTTCCTGAGCGCGGACAGCTCATGATAGCACAGCCAAGCACGCAGAACCGTGATAGTAAAACTGAGCTGTCAAAGAGAAGGAGGGGGCGAGGGAAGGGGGAGGGAGAGAGGGGCTGGTTAACCTTTTGGATGCCAGAGCTCTCCTTACGTTCATTTTACTGGATACCTTTCTGAAGTGCTCTTCCAGGCAACAAACCTTTATTAAGTACCCACCAGAGACCGAGTACTGTAAGTGTCCAGCACCAACTCTGAGGCCCTCAGGGAGCTGACACCTTGGCGGGAAGGATCAACAATGCAGTACAGCATGAGGAGTGGTACCAAGTTAGGCCAGGCACGAGGGGACACACTGCAAAGGAGTTTCGACCAGAAAGAAGTTACTTAACGTCACCTTCCTGAATAACTGAGGGTCTGCAATGAACAGAATGAGCTAGGCTAATGTGCCAGAGCTGAATTCAAAATACATAAGGACCAGTTACGTGACTGGCAAGGGGCAGTGATCCCTCTCTAACACTAATCAATGATTCCACGAACAAATGTGAAAAGGCGACTGAGCCACGTGCTGTGACAGCAAGAGGCGGCTCTCAAAGCGCCAGGTCCGCGAGCAGGACCCGGCTGCGGGCATCAGGGGCCGCCTGGCAGCAGTCCTAAGTGCCTGGCAGACAGGCGGGAGCGGGACGAAAGGCCAGTGCAGTGGCAGCACAAAGATGAAGAGGGACCGCGGCGTCCGGCCGGGGCCTGGACCAGCCTGATCCAGGAGTCACATTACTTTTTTTTTTTTGCTGTACGCAGGTCTCTCACTGCTGTGGCCTCTCCCGTTGCGGAGCACAGGCTCCGGACGCACAGGCTCAGCGGCCATGGTTCACGGGCCCAGCCGCTCCGCGGCATGTGGGATCCTCCCAGACCAGGGCACGAATCTGTGTCCCCTGCATCGGCAGGCGGACTCTCAACCACTGCGCCACCAGGGAAGCCCCAGGAGTCACATTAGAGTCTGGCCTTTATCTGGGCAACCACTGAAAGAGGGCGACACCATCCAGGTCTTGTTTGGAGCAGATGCTTACAGCTGAGCTGCAGGGAACAGGTCAGATGCGGAGAGGCCAGCTAGGATGAAGGCTCCCATAGCCGGCAACTGTGTGAAAACAAGTGGGAAGGAATTCTGACCTAGTCAGCAAGAGCGGCTCTAGGATTTTCAGCTTTGAAAGTAGTTGATATCAACTTGCTTTTGGTGGAATCACACGGCTGCCAATAGCAGACTTCCAGAAGGTGTAACTGGGAGAACAGCATGAGTAAGGAGACGGCTGGAGAAGTGAACTTCTCCCCTGCAGAAAAAGCATCACTCATCCCGAGAGCATCTGTCAGCAACCGTCTAAAGCAGTGCTTTCTGAGAATCCTGTGTCACTCTCACAGTGTGAGCTGTCAGCCAGAACTCAGCCATCGCGTTCACGCAACTCTGGAATTTACACCCTTCCATCCACCCCATCTCTAGTTCATTTCTGGCACCTGTTCCAACAGCGTGCAAACTGGTGGCCCTGTCTTCAGCCACGCTCTGCTCCACGCCACCCTCCCCACTGCCGATGGAGCACTCTTTCCAAGTACAAACCTGACTGCCCTCTCTCCTGCTTCAAACCCTTCAGCCTTCAACTTCAGGATGAAGCCCGAGCTCCCCAGCTGAACGCACAGGGCCTCCCATGGGCCAGCTGGCCCCTGTCTGCCTCTCTGCCACGGCCCTGCCCCGCCCACCAACAAATGCCTAAGAAGAGTGACTTAGGGTATTCTGGGAAGTGTTTACTCCAAAAACTACAGATTCTTCATTTGCTCTCAGCAGGAAGCTCTAGTACAAAAATAACGCAGGTGGTGCCTAGTTGGTGCCCTGGCCAGGCTATGCAAGAAGCCTCCTGCTCAGTCACTGTCTGAGAGATAAAGGCTCCTGCCCTCTGACGACCTTCCCTGGTCTGACACAGAGATGAAGATAAACAGGGCCAGCCTTGGCAAAACAATTAGTCTGGAAGTTTGCCACGGGTGACCCCACTTGCGCCTGCAAGAATGACCCTACAACCTTCCTGCTTTCCAGCCTAACCCCCCCTTGCCACCTTAACAGGGATCTCGTTTATACAGCAACTGAAACTCAGCCACTACATCGTACATTTGCATGATAAGCCTTTTACTGTGTATAAAGGGAAAACAGAGGGCTTCAGTGCTGGACAAAGAAATTCTGGTTCTGGCCAGTGACAGGGGAGGTGGCATTTTAGTCTGGTGCCTTATCTTTGTCTCTAAACACCACCCTGGCCACAAACACAACTCAAAACCTAAGCTGACTGGGCCTGGACCCTTCGGACCCCCATCCCTTTCCCACAGGTCCACAGATGCTCAAGTCTCACCAGCAACACCCTAAGAGTCTCGGATGCCAAGGACCCCCCCACAAGCCCATTTCTCAGAAGCCTTCTCTCCTCCACAGCCACCTCAGGCTTCATTCAGCTCCGGCCAGACACAGCGTGGTGACCGTTCTGTTCCCTGGACAGTGTGACCAGTGCACAGACCCAGAACCGCGCTCCCTAAGCAGCCCCGGAAGGCAGGCAGGGAAGCAGGGGAGAAGGCTGCCCGGGTCCAAGCAGCTGACCCTCTGCAGGCGAGGCCACGGGAGCGTGGGGAAGGCAGGCCAGTCCTGACAGCAACACCCGGGTCCCCGAGTTCCTCACACTCTGTGCATCAGACAAACTAGTGATGGCTGAGCTGGTACGTGAGTACAGACACAACAGAATGGAAATAGGAAGGAAAAAAAATATATATGTGTATATTTATAAATTTTGCTTTACTATGTAATGAGGCTAATTATAATGTTTTAAGTAAACTACCTGATAGTTGTACTAAATTACCACTCAGCATAATAGCCATCATATAGATAATTACGTGCTTCAGATTGATCTTGTGAGTTTTCGGGTCTTTTTTTTTTTTTTTAATAAAATAGTAAACTCTGTACATGTCACTACCAGCTGCTAGAACATAAAAAAAAAATTAAGGGGGTGGGAGTGGGCACAACATTTACCAGGTCACTGTTTTCTTTATATTTTCATAATGTTTGATTTCATACAGATTTTCAAACAAAAGTCATTTCAAAACATTAAATTTCTCTCTTATTAAAGAAACTATAGTATGATTCCCTGTATAACGGATAACGAATCAACTCGTTCATGGGATCTCTTTCCATCAACAGACCCGGTAGCGGAAGGAAAAAACATAAAGAACGCACTCAGGGCGTTTCATCGGCAGGGTGAAGCTTGACGGGCAGGTGACACGACCCCTATTTCTCAGGTAAGAAACATTAGAGCCCAAGGAGAGTATACGTTAGCCAGTCCGAGGTTTGCAAGCTAGCGAGCGGTGGAAGGAGTGTTTAAGCCTCAGTCGGTCTGGCTCCACAACTCCTGCTCTTCCCACGGCCCCACGCGCTCAGCAAACCTTCTGCCCTTCGGCCTGACCAGGGGAGAGCACAGGCCCGCCACCTGCACCCCCCGTCCCCTCCCGTGCCCTCCCCTCCCGTCCCCTCCACACCAGAGCATCTGCTGCTGCTCGTGCATCAGCCACCACACGTCACACGCACCCCCTCACCTCCCCGCCTCCAGCTTTCAGAGACCCAAATTCTCAGTTCTAGACTTGACACCAACTTGCCGGGTGACCTCGTGAAAGGAGCTGAACTTCTCTGGGCCCAACGAGGTTAGTGGGCCAGAGGGCACGCAAGGCTGCACAAGCTTTGTGCTCAGTGTCTCCTGACCTCCCCTTCGTCCCTGTCCTGGAGAATCCCTGACCGACCGTCCCTGAGTGTCACCTGCTCACCAATCACACAGGGTCAGGTCTGGGTTCAGCGGCTTCCATGCTCCTGCAGACGCGAGGACCCCGCCCAGGGCCACAGGCATCGGGAAAGCCTGCGGACGGCAGGCTGGCTTCTAGATCACCAGGTTGGGTGTTTCGTTCAAATTCGGGATCCCATCAGCTTCAAGCCAGAGCCCCAAAGTTACCTGAAAAGCTCCCCCGGGGAAGCTGGAGCTCTGGCTCGGAGGCCGAGGGACCCGAGGCCCAGCCCAGGACAAGGACAGCAGCTCCGAGAGACCGCGCTGTGGACTGTCCAAGTTCACCAGCACACAGCTGGGGTCGGGACGGCGATCCTGCTGCCAGCTGGTGGGAATCACCCCCCTCCTCCCACCCGGCAGCCCCAGAGGGGCGAGGAGGCCGGGGTGGGGGGTGGGAGAGACAGCACACCCCCTGGACCCTGTCACTCCCCATTTTGGAGGAGCTAGCCTTCAAATAGTACTGATCGCAAGACGGTAAAAGCACTTGTTCTGAGCTGGTCCAGCCCGGCCCCCCGCAAGTGATTACGCTCTCAAGGGTTAAGCAATTCCCAAACGAATAAAATCCGTATAAAATCAGTAAGTTCTGGAAAGCTTATGAAGCGAGGGCGTGTGGGCTACCTCAGCCCAGGACCCCAGGAAGTCACACACCAGCTACTTGTGTGGGTTT
Organism: Mesoplodon mirus; assembly: GCF_964341445.2. NCBI lineage: Eukaryota > Metazoa > Chordata > Mammalia > Artiodactyla > Ziphiidae > Mesoplodon > Mesoplodon mirus. The sequence goes on along the minus strand of NC_138990.1, from coordinate 19,435,664 downwards.
TCTGAGCCCATTTCATCTCCCACTGACTTTAAAATGAATCATAAATTATATTAAAATCCACACCTACTCCTCAGTGCTGGTCTGACTATACACGTTACCACAGAAACTTGTGGAACCAGCTTCCCTTCCCCAATTCTGAAGAAGAATTCAAAATTAAGGGAAGGAGTCACTATATCGGGTAAGTCCACACAAGATTATGGGACTTTTAATAATTTTCCTAGTCATTTCTGGAGGGCGAGAAGAAAGGTAAAATCCACCAACAGAAAGCAAAACTTAGTTAATTTAAAAGGAATCTTGGGGGCTTCCCTGGTGGCGCAGTGGTTGAGAGTCCGCCTGCCAACGCAGGGGACACGGGTTCGAGCCCTGGTCTGGAAAGATCCCACATGCCGCGGAGCAATTGGGCCCGTGAGCCATGACCGCTGACCCTGTGCGTCTGGAGCCTGTGCTCCGCAACAAAAGAGGCCGCGATAATGAGGCCCGCGCCCTGCGATGAAGAGTGGCCCCCGCTTGCCACAACTAGAGAAAGCCCTCGCACAGAAACGAAGACCCAACACAGCCATACATACATACATACATACATACATACATAAATGAATGAATAAAATAAAATTAAATAAATAAATAAATAAATAAATAAAAAGGAACCTTGGGAATTCCCTGGCGGTCCAGTGGTTAGGACTCCAAGGTTTCACTGCAGGGGCCCAGGTTCGATCCCTGGTCGGGGAACTAAGATCCCACATGCCGCTCGGCGGGGGTTGGAGGGGGAGGTACGAACTTCCAGTTATAAAATAAATAAGTCCTAAAAATGTAATGTACAGCATGGTGACTACAGTCGATAGCACTGTATCATACATTTGTAAGTTGCTAAGAGAGTTCTCATCAAAAAAGAAATATTTTAAAAATAAATAAATAAATAAAAGGAATCTCGAGTGGATGAAAACAGGGTGTGATGTCAGGTTCCTGCTCAAAATCCTCTCCTTTCCTTCAGGTTCCACACATCATTTCATTTGTAAAAGAGATGATTTCCTGCTCTTGGCTTTATAATTTTTTAAGATGTACTGTCCCATTCAAATCACTGTAAATGTCCTCTCTGACATATTTCTGAGTTGAAGTGATGGACGAGAATTAGATGTTAAGAAACTGTCATATCCTCAAGAAAAAAGAAGTACCCTCAACCATGCTAAAACCAGTTCACGTCATTCTGGATGTTACTGGAACAGCCCCTGCAGAAGACACGTCCAGAGCTCACAGGCGTTCATCCCACGAGAGCCCCGGAGTCAGTGATCCGGTGTGTGTGACACGTGACCGTGACCCCTGGGACCACAGGGGACGAGCTGGCAGGACCAGCTCCCCCCACCCAACCTTCAGCAGGCTTCTCTGCAGTTAAACCAACTCGCCAGAGGGTAACCTCTGCTCTCTTCTGCTATAACCAACACGTGATCTGAACAACTGTGCCCCGCCCCCGCCATCAGAAAGGGGTTGTGTGAGAAGAGTGGGCCCCTCGGTCACAGAGGGTGGGCCTCCCACCCAGCTTCACACCCCTCCCCCACCCCAGACTCACACTGCATCCCCATAAAAGCTCCCACCGCCAGAGGAAAAGTGGAAAAGTAGCTTCAGGCTGTGACTATAACCTGCAAATAAACCATGTAGCAAACTGTCCTATGATGTCACAACAGCAAAACTCTGAAGAAAGCCATGAGCCATTTCCAATGATTAGGAAGGCTGGTTAGAAATGTGAAAAAAATTGTTTCAGATACAAAATACATGAAAAAAATAGAACCCAAAGCAAATAAGCCTTTCCTCTGTCCCCTGGACCCACTCGAGCTCCCAGTCTGCGTCTCTCAGGGAAGATGTGACGTCTCGTGCGGGACCTCCACGAGGGCCCGGGGGGCTGCGGGAGGAGAAACAGGACAGCTGGGCATCTGGGTCATCCCCACACTAGTTAGGACCACCCTCGAGCCAGGAAACACCTCGAGTTCCAAAAAAGAGCGAGGCCAGGCGGAGACGGAACAGGACTTCACGAGGGCCCTAGAGTGACCGCCGCTCCCGGAGGGCAAGTGGAGGGACTGTCTTGGTAAGTGTCCTCACAGTGAAGCCCCAGGCCAGAGGAGACAAAACAGAACGAGGACCGAAGTGCAGAGAACAGTGGTCTACGTGGCTGGTTTCAATCCAGAAGAAATGTCTACTCAGTTAATAAAAGTGTATTCTTTTTAATCATTCCTCCCTTTTGCTAAAAGAAACCTAGCATCTCTCCGTTCGTTTGCTTTCAAACTATCTGGAGTGCAACCTAATAAAAAATACATTTCAAACCACCACCCAATACATATATAACACATATTTTTCACCAAAATAAACATTTCTGAAAGTGCTGCGAAACACCCCACCCTGAGTACATCTGATACACTCTATTTTCTACTCAGTTAAAAGAAAGATGATAGTTTTGACCAACTAACTGGTTGCACTACCCACTACTGGACTGCACCCCCAACCAGAGAAACACGGTCCTACTTCGTCACTTTATGAAAAGCAGGCAAAAATCGAGGACAAGAGGTTATATGCCTAATATTAAACAAAAATTCCATTGTCTGAGTGCAATGTCAAGCGGATTGTTTTCAGAGGCAATCCTAAAGAAAAAAGGATGGGGAGGAAGGGCCACAACACACAAGCAACCAATCACTTTCTGAGCCGTAACTCTTGGCTGCTTCTACCTTCATCTGTTGTTTCATTTTTAGCACCTTCACAGATCCCTGAAGACTGAACATCTGTGCAACACTTAACCTGTTTTCTTCATGTCACAGACTGACTTCTTAACTTTGCCAGATTTCCAAATATAAACCAATTTCTTTCACAGACTACAAGAAATAGAAGACTCCAGAGCAGTGGTCTCCAAACGGGGCTGCACATTAAAATCAACTGGGGGATTTGTTTGTAAAAATATCACCCTGGGCCCCATCCCGGATTAATCAACGGGGCCATGGACCAGCTAAGATTTTAAAGCCTCCCAGTGTGATGGTGATGCTCTATATTTTGATGGCGAGGCTGGGTTAAACTACTGCTTGCATTGTCCTCAAAACTCAGATCTGTGCATTTCATTAAGAAAAACTGTATATAAACACTGCACTCCATGTAATAATATGCAAGCTGAAATGTTTCAGCGTAAAGCTACTGATTTCAGCAAGTTATTTTGGAATGCCTTTAAAGAAATAGCTCAGGACTTCCCTGGTGGCACAGTGGTTAAGAATCCACCTGCCAATGCAGGGGACATGGGTTTGAGCCCTGGTCGGGGAAGATCCCACATGCCACGGAGCAACTAAGCCCATGCGCCACAACTACTGAGCCCGCATGCCACAACTACTGAAGCCCGTGCACCTACAGCCCGTGCTCCGCAGCAGGGGAGACCACCACTGTGAGAAGCCCGCGCACCTACAGCCCATGCTCCGCAGCAGGGGAGGCCACCGCAATGAGAAGCCTGCGCACCACAACTAAGAGTAGCCCCTGCTTGCCGCAACTGGAGAAAGCCCCCAGGCATCAACGAAGAGCCAACGCAGCCAAAAATAAATAAACAAATAAATTTAAAATAAAAAAAGAAATAGCTCATACTGTAGGATTCCCACTATATGACATTCTGGAAGAGGCAAAACCTGAAAAAAGTGAACAGATCAGTGGCTGTCAGGGCTTTGTGGTGGGGGGCAGTGGGGAGAAAAGAACAGGTGCAGCACAGAAGACTTTTCAGGGCAGTAAAACCACTCTGTATGATACCCTAACGGTGGATGCGCGTCTTATACATTTTTCTAAACCCATAGAATGCACACCACCAAGAGTGAACCCTAATGTAAACGCTGGACTCCGGGTGACAATAACGCATCCATGCCGGTTCATCAATTGCAACAAAGGTACCATCTGGGAGAGGGTGCTGATAATGGGGGAGGCTCTGGATGTGGCAGGGTGAGGCAGGAGCTGTACGGGAAATCTCTGTGCCCTCTTTTAATTCTGCTGTGAACCTGAAACTGCTGTAAGAAAATTAAGTCTTTAAAAAAACAAAAAAGGATAGACTGATGGATGGACAAGTGGATAACTGTGAGAAAGCAAATATAATAAAACATTAGTTATAAAATCTAGGAGGTAGATAGGTATGGGTATTCATTTTATAGTTATTAACTTTTGTGTAGGTTTCAATTTTTTTCTTAATCAACTGTTGGGAGGAAAGCTCCCCCAGACGATTATATTCAGACACTTCCTCTAAGTGTAGTCCCCAGACCAGCCGCTTCCACGGCACCCAGTAACTTGTTAGAAACTCAGATTCTCCGTCCCACTCCAGGCTGACTGCACCAGGATCTGTGAGGCGGGACCCAGCCATCTGTGTCCAACAAGCACCCAGGGAAGGGGAGCAGCGGTGGAGACGGTGCCAGCATGCTGCATAGACCAGGCTCCAACCAAACCCCAGCAATGTCTAGACGGGGAAATGATGGGGGCCATAATCTTAATGTCACCAACTCTGGGTGTTTCCTCAGTTATTTCATGACAGCAAATTGAACGGATAATCTCCTAGCTCTTTGGTTCCACACGTTTCCTACGTGGAGTCCTAAATGTGCTCCTTTTGTGGTCTCACCACTGTCATTCTGTTTTACAATTTTCAACACAAGAGCAAACTGCCAAATCAACAAACAAGTAAGTGCTTCTTATTTCTCTTTCATTCTATATTAATCTGTACTTGCAAAAAAGAACTTACAGAGTCTAAGACAGAGGCCAGTTATTTGGTAAAAAGCTACATCTGACAAAAAATGGGGTTTTTTTCATATAAAATAAATAAAACTGGCTTTATCTTTAAGGAGTTCCGCAATTACAATCAAAAGACAATCTCACTGACTATACAAGGTTCTTTATACTTCTGGATATTTTGAGATAACAGTGTTTGTTGAAATAATATTTTTTTCCCTAAATTCTCACAGGACCTTTAAAGTACACTCCAGAGTTTTAGAGAAATAAATCCTTTCCTTTTTGAAAATGGCAGCTACATGAGTAAATGCTAAGTGTTCTACTTGTGTTTCTATAGATCATCTGCAGACTATTAAAACAGATAGCATTAGAAAGTTATGAGAGGGTGGAACCGAATTCCTCCTCTATCTCATGTAGAACAGGCCAAACAAATCACAAGAACATCCTGCTCTTTCCTATCTGCTTTAAGGAACATGTTCTATAATCCTATCGACGAAGGCTCTTTCATTCCAAAAATAAAGTTATTTATGTTCTAAGTAAGACCTGAAGCCTTGATAATGGTGTATGAAAGTATCAGCCAGTCCAACTGCAGAGTAGAAAACTGAACAGAAAACTATTTAACAACAACCGGTAAAAACCCACAATTAACTCCAAGATGATTAGCTAATATTAGCTGATATTTAACTAAAGCTAATGGATTTTCAGTCAACAATAAAATCAAAACTAAATGCAAAAGAGGATGGCTCATAAATTAGCTCATTACTGGCACTTCTCTGTGGCACAGCACGCATGTCTACCTGCCTACCTAACACAGACCAACTGACCTCTGATGGCCAAGTGATGGCTTCAAACCTGCTCTTACTCAAAGGCAATTTCCATGGCAATTCCTCCAAAGTCCTCGAATCACCAGAAACAAACGCAAGCCCCAAAGACCCTTTATAATTCTGAATCCTCACTCAGAGATAATAAAGCTGTTTCAAAACTCTGAAGTTTGCAACTCTCTAACATATAAATCGATCTATTTGGCTTCTCTCCACAGTCAAAGTGTAAGAGATGAAAAAGTGTTATTACCCCAGCCCGAGTCCAAGTTCATTCCTGCAGCAGCACCCAAACCCAAGGAAGCTGTGAAGCTGAGAAACAGCAGGGCAAGGACTCCCCATGTGGGTCCCCGGACATGCAGGGGACTCGTGAAGGCACTTGGCTTTTATCCAGGCTTCCACCAACAGAAACAGGAGGTGGCCACCAAGAACCGGGCTCCGAGGAGCAGACAAGCTTGAGAGGGATGAGCCCCAAATGCCCCTGCGTGAAGGTCACACGACCGCAGGTGTCCTGGCCCTGCCCCAGATCATCCAGCACACCTGCCACCCACCCGCTCTCCTTTCACACCCAGCAGTGTTGCGACGCTGACATCGGCACAGGAGCCCCATGTAAGAGGATGTCTCTCCTCCTGTTACCTTGGAAACCTGAAGCCGCACGGCAATGGGCCGGCCCATCCTGGCAGTGTTTAACAGACCCCAGGTGTGCGCGCAGAGGCGGAGGGAAAGGCCTGGACCCACGGAATCTGACTCAAGCCCATCTCAGGTGAGGTGAGCCCGGGGCCCACCTTACCATTTACCTTTTGTGACTACGGAATAAACACAACAGGCGAGCATAAATGGTTCCAGAAAGTAAAACTTTTTTTTTTAGCTTACCTTTTAGCCTGGGAAACTTCAGACTCACCACAGAAGTAGAGAGAGTAGGAGAATAAAGCTCCATGCCTCCAGCTTTACAAATCATCAAGACGCACCCAAGCTGGCTTCATCTTTACTCTGACCCACCTCCTCCCTGCACTGGGCTATTCTGAAGTCAATCCCAGACATGTATCGTTTCATATGCAAATACTTCACTATTTATAAGAAGCAAACGCTTCTGAAGCTAGTATTTCCCAAACCTGGCTGTGCAGTCATTTACAGAGCTTTATAAAAAATACCCACTTCTGGGCCTCAATGCATCAGCAGGTCTGGGTGGGGTCCTGGAATCTGTTTTGTCATCTCTCAGGGTCAATCTCACACAGCTGGGAGAGAACCATTCCCTAAGTTCTAGACCCAAAGCTGATTTCTGTTTCATTCCGTCCAAAGAGAGAATCTTTGGAATGTAGACAACGTGGCAAAAATACCAAACCAAGAAACCAATTTAGACCTAAAACACTATCCAGAGCCCTCCTGCAAAGTGGAACCAGGTGCCCTAAATCTCGCCTGCTAGTACTAGAGGTTTCAAAAAGGGCTGCCTTTTGAGAAAGCACTCCAAATGTTAGAGATAAACGGGCCCCGACGCTGGGCCACCCCTTCCTCTCGTAGAAAAGGAACCTGAAGCCCAAAGAGATGACATGACCAGCTCAAGACACTGATCCTATCACAGCAGCACTGAAGGAAATCCGACTTTGAGGCTCTGTCGCTCTCTGACCTCAGGGCTTTGCCTGTTACCCGAGTCCTCCAGGACCGCCCGGCATCCAGAGCCTGCACTGCACACCAGAGGCACAGCACCGACATGGGTCCATTCCTGAGCACGACGGCTGTCACAGAGGTCATGATCGACTGGAACACATCCGGAGGTATCATCTCAAACACAAGGGGCGTGTCAGACATACAAAGACCATCGGAAGGACCGAAGATGCCTGGTCTAATGCTAAGGAGCCCTCGGGATGCAGGAGTGAGGCGTCCATCACCTGGCCAGTCATCACTTGCCAGGGCAGAAGCTGCCGAAAATACTGGCTGACATCTGCAACCGTGAGTGACATAAATGATGGTGGCCATGAGCTCTGGTCCCTGAGTCTGCAAGGGACAAGGACAAAGGACCGGCCAGACGCTGTGCTGGGGGAGGGGCTTCCTGAAGGCAGCAGGAGGAAGCACAGACTAGCCCAGTTCCTTCCATTCCACCAGCAAGCTTACCTGACACCACCACGGCAATTTATGGTTTCTTCTCAGCCTCTCCCAACAAAGTTGAGAGGACAAAACAAGGCTGGCAACCAAGAATTTAAAAGTAAGTAAGTCGTTAATGCTGTGGGCCTTCAAAGAAAGATTATTTTTAAATTTCTTAATGTGAAGCCTGCAGCCTTGACCCACCGGGAGAGGGGCTCGGCACAGAAGGCACACCAGCTACACGGGGCAGAGGCCGCCTCAGGCGTAACCTTGTGAAACAGAAACGGTGATTCTAGGAGTCCTCAGAGGCTGTGCAAAAAGCAGATCATAATCTGCTTGATCCACATTCTGTGCTTATCCAAAGCCTATTTCCTTACCTTTGCTGTATACAACTTGACATCTTCAGTAATTCTCTCCTATGTTTAGGACGAGTATTTACAAGAAAACACTACTAGTATATTAGTTTATACAAGATGTTTGCATTATATGCAAGAAATGTGGGGAAACATCCTCAAATAAGACGTGTATACTTCCACCACAGTGTCAGTGTTTAGTGCACGCAAGGTCAACTCCACCGAGAATGATTGTGCAGATCGCGAAGGTGGGCAGGAAACAGGTGATTCTGAAACCCTTTGAGTCCTGAGCTTCCATAGCCTCTTCCTCCAAAACCAGTACAGGCATCCCCTGGGAAATGCTCTCTGATAAAGGTATATATAAAGCCGCATCTATAAGAAGTCCATACAGACCACGAAAATTAACAACAAACTCCCAAAGGAAGAAACTCCAATGTCACGCGGAGTTGAAAACTTTAAACCCGTCAGAAAATTAACAGTAATTCATGATCTTGCCATGCAGGGGACTGGGGGCGCCGGGGTGGTGAAAGGGGGAACAAAGCAGACTTTGATTTACCTTTTTCTTTCAAACTAGCGAAGCTGCAAATTTCCACAATCAACTGAACCTGTGTTCCCCCACACTGAGTTGTGAAAAACGATGCTTAGTAAAGGGAACAAAAGGGGAGGAAAAAGCACAAAGGACTTCCAAATCCAACAGCCAGCAGAGCGAGCCCGGGGCGGAAACTGACCCATCCCTGCAGCCGGTGTGGACCAAGACCCTCAGCTTAGAACCGGGCGCTCCTCAGGACAACCTAGGAGCGCTGGCAAACCACCCCGCCCAGGGGGCATCCCCAGGACAGTCCAGCATGAATCCCTGGGGATTCGGCACAGTTATCAGGTGTGCAGGCTCCCGGGTGACCGCAAAGTGCAGGCCAGGCCGGGACCCGCTGCTTCACAGGGAGGATCAGAAGCGTGAGGGTGAGAACATGAGCCCACGGCCTTTGCTTCAGGCTCCCCACGGCGGCAGCCTCGCCCTGCTGAAAACCAGGGTCAGGGCTTCAAGGCAAGAAGGTCTCGTTAGGATGTAGAAAACAAACGTATGGTTACCAGGGGATGGGGGAGGGGGGATAAATTGGGAGACTGGGACTGACATATACACACTACTATATATAAAATAGTTAACGTGGGCTTCCCTGGTGGCGCAGTGGTTGAGAGTCCGCCTGCCGATGCAGGGGACACGGGTTCGTGCCCCGGTCCAGGAAGATCCCACGTGCCACAGAGCGGCTGGGCCCGTGAGCCATGGCCGCTGAGCCTGCGCGTCCGGAGCCTGTGCTCCGCAACGGGAGGCCACAGCAGTGAGAGGCCCGCGTACCGCAAAAAAATATATATATATATAGTTAACTAATAAGAATCTGTTGTAGAGCACAGGGAACTCTACTCACTACTCTGTAATGGCCTATATGGGAGAAGAATCTAAAAAGAAAAAAAGAGTGGATATTTGTATACGTATAACTGATTCACTTTGCTGGACACCTGAAACGAACACAACTTTGTAAATCAACTATACGCCAATAAAAAAGTTTTTCTAAATAAATACATAAAAATACCTTAATTAAAAGTAAAGAAAAGAAGGTGGTCTCGTTAGGACCTCTGTTTAGCAGGTGCAGCTGGAGTTAGGGAATGAACCAGCCAGAGAAGCTGCCGTGAGCTGGAGTTGGACCTATTGTCTTGCTGACTTTGAGTTTTGAGGGAAGAGAAGAGCAGAGGGGCTCTGCCCGCTGGGCACCTGCCGGGGAAAGTTGGAGGAAAGCATCCCGCAGCTTCACAACAACCGTACTCTACGTGAATTATCACAAAAAAACAAAAGCAACCTGCCACCACCATCCTTAACACACTGAAGACATTCCCATACACATCGCCTCCCGGCGCCTTCTCACACAGTCAGCCCACCCGCCCCCCCCCCAGCACCAGCATAGAGTCCAGGCAGCCTCCCTCTCCTGCACCGACATGGAGGAAAACAACGCACCTCTCCCACGCCACCGCTCAGAAGCAGGGTCTGGATTCTCAAGGCTGCTTTAGGGGTTACCTTGTTCTCAGGGCCTCCCATGAAATATTGACAATTTAGGTTTTCCTCTTTTTGTTTTTTAACCGTAGAGCCTACTGACATGTTCTAAGGTGGAAATTAAATTTCAAACGCATATCTGTAAGATGCGAGTGTTACTTGCCTACTGTTCAGATGGCTGGGAGAGCTGAATTCATGGTAGGAAAGTTCCAATGATTAGTGCTAAAGGCAATCCAGCTAGAGTACACAGCTTTCAAAGGACAGAATTTTAAATATGGTTTTTATTAATGTGACGCATAGAAAAATCGAGTATTAAAAATGTTCTCTAAAGACCGGCCTGATGCAACAAACTGCAAAACAGCATATTAATTCTGCCAAAACCAGAAATTCCGCAATAATTCCACTTGCTTTCCAAATTAAAGCTTAAGACAGACAAATCTAGTAATTATTCTCACATTAAGCAAACTAACAAAAGGTGACTGAAGTAATTAGCTTGAATATCTGAACTTTCAGGAAGCACCATTTGAAAGTCAAAGGAACATGACAAAAAGCACCATGTTTATCACAGTGCCTGCATGTAACAGTCACGGGGTAAAAGCGTATTTTTTTTTAATGAGTAAGATGAGAGAAAGCGAGAGTGTCAACAGGTCATTTTAGGCAAAAACGCCAAAGCCCTTTTGGCAATCTCCTCCAAGGCTGGTTCACCTGTAAGTAAGCCACTGTTCCCTCCAGCTCTCTGGGTCCTTTGGGGGTTTTCTGGGCAAATGAGGGAGGGGGAACTAGAGGTTCTCTCCAGTTCTTTCCAGAACGACCATCCTATGATTCTGAGACATCAACATAAAAACCACTGGCCTCACCCACTATCCCCACAAAAGACACACACTTAAGGACAACTGTGCCTCACATCTCTCCGCCCACACCCATTTCTTCCCTCGTTTCTTCCTCCACAGCCCTGACTCTACATCTGCAGGCTGTACCCACCCTCCATGCAGCGGCCCCGCTTCCAGAGCTGCCCTCTGCTCGCTCGCAGCCAGGGCTTTGAATGTTCCTATTTCAACAGTGACACTGTCTACTGCCTGCTTCCCAATTTTACAAGAGAGCAGGTGATCAAGAACCAAAAAGTGAGTCTCTCCCGAGTTCTCCACTTGATGAGATTCACACCTGCCTCCCCGCCCTCCAACCGCAACTCAAAGCCCACCTGCCTTCCAGCAGGCCTTCGCTGGGGTCTGCAGCCCCCCAGGGCACCGCGCCGGCGGGGCCTACTTCACTGGAAACTTCTCCGGGGCTCAGCCACGGTGCCCAGCCCCCGGCCACTCCGCAAGCACCTCACCCAGGAACTCCGCTCATTCCTTTATCCTCTGAAACACTTCCTGTTGTACCACGAAGTGCACTGCAAACTGAAATGGAATGAGAATCATAATCGGCTTCCTATTCTGACTTTTATCACGTCACCACATCACCAAACGGGTGGAGGCGGGAGGGAGAGCGCCCCACTGCACTACTTTCAATCCAGACAGAGAGAGAGAGATAGCAGCCGGGGGGGTGGGGAGGGGGGAGTAGGGGCAGGGGAGACCCCAGCTCTCCGAGACCCTAGTCCAGACCAGGCCACAAGGCCCCTCACTGCTCACCTGTCACCTACGGGGTCAGGCTACGGAATCTCCAGAAGCCTTCCCTACATCCACATCCTGCGGTGCTCAGAGCAGCTAGGGTCCCAACGGAATGTTACGGTCCCTTCACAGAACATCGACCCAAGTAACACCTGACACCACACAGATCCAACATAATCCCAGCCCAACTAAGCCACCCTAACAGCTGTGCCCCAACGTAATGTCTGAATCAGCTGCCAACCACCACCACTTCCTGGAACCTCTTACTAGGTCCTTACTATCCAAATTGTGAAGCTGCTGTAGCGTCACCAGGAAGCATATTAGAAACGTAGACTCTCAGGCCCCATCACAGACCCGCGGAAGGACCATCTACATGTTAACAAGCTCCCCAGTTGATTCCAGTGCACAGTGAAGGCTGAGAAGCACCAAATGAGGCACAGAAAACTGGGGGGAAAGGAAACTTCCAGAGCAGTAACCTCTGCCCTCCTCTGCCCCTCGATCCCACCCCTACTCCCACCCACCCCTCTTCCCAGCATCACCCAGGGCCCCAAGCCCTCCCGCCTGGTCACACCTATTGACCCAACCTGCCAGTACCCTGGGAAACAGTCTGGCAAATGGGTAAGTGCGAGACTTAAGTCGAGACTGAAAGGCCTTAAAGCCCAGTTTCTCCACTGCCCACTAGCTATGTCACTATAAGCAAGTTACTCAATCTCACAAATCACTCGTATGTGACATAAGGATAAAAATGAGGAAACATATATATACAAAAATCTCGTGGAGTCAGTACTCAAGATAGCTATTATTTTTTGAACACACTGTCAAGATGTCCCCTCTCTTTACTCATTCAAATAAATCATTTTGGTTCCAAAACTCCCACGAATCCGTCCAGCCTGCAATGTCAGCATTTTTTCTCTTGTGAGTCTCCACCTGTCCATTTCCATTAATGTAGACGATCACCTTACTGTATACCAAAGGCTAATGAGTCCTCACTGAGCTTAGCACATCCTGATTCTTTTCTAAAGCCACCAAAATCAGTCTGCAGAATACCATCAACTTTTAAACACTGCAGAAGGTGTCCCCCAGACACTCCCCACGTGTCTGACCCACTGAAGTGAAAAATCAATTCACGCAAAGAAATTAAGCATCACAGTAAGAGAGTCTTAACCTCAGGCACTTAACCCTCAAATCCCACCATTTCTTTTCTTCTTCCTAAGAACTGAACTCATCTTCAAACTTCATCTTCTGACGCGTAAACACATCAGACACAATCTGGTTCGTTTACCTGTGGACGGATCTCACTTCCCCTTCATAATCAGCATTTTGGGGAAGGAAGTAAACTTCACTTACTCTCCTAAACAGCCAATGAGAAGCCTGCCAACTACAAGGTGGGGATGCATGACTTCCTCCAGGCCCGACTCTCATTTCCTGCTGAGCTAAGAAAAGCAGGTCTAGTGTTGCCACACATGAATCGAGGCATTTGAGCCCCTAAAACCACAGCCAACATAGGACTTATTTATCCTTTTCCTATTACCATCCCATCCAAGCACACAGATAAAAAAATCCTAACTCCCAGCTGTAAAACAGGACATGTGGTAACACTGCAATTAATGGGTGATGAGACTTTTTTGTAAAATGAAGATATTAAAAAGGTCAGCGTTCTCTCTCCATCTCAATGCCAAAAAATGGAATCTTCCACAATATCCAAAACCTTCTGACTCTTCCTTAATGAAGGACAAAGGGAAGAGAAAGAGAGAACTGACATGACAGAGAAAACAACAGGGCACTTAAGAAGTTTGCCAGCCCTGGACTTACATTCCACAGCCCCTGGTGAGCTGACCACAGCTGCCTGAGGGGCCTAAGGGGCTGGAGGAGAGACCAGCAGAAGAACCACCGTGCAGAGCCTGGTCCAGCCCCAAGTGCTGACCCTCAGAATCCTGAGCAAATAGAATGACGGTTGCTTTAAGCCACTAAGTTTCAGGGGTGGCCTGTTACCCAGTAAAGGCAACTGAAAGAGGCATTTTCCACCACCTGATATATTTACTTTCTGTCTTCTTAAACTCCATGAAAGCATGGACTGTGTCTTTTTTGCCAATTCTGTATCTCCATGCTCTAGAACAGAGCCTGCAGTGATCTGGGGGTTGGATATGCTACATAACTGAATAGAAGACCACGTGTATTTCTTAGTTTTAAAAAATGGAATTCCTAATTTATTAGTTAATAAACCATTAGTACTTATGAGCACAAAGTTATTTCCTTCTAAGAGGAAACGTGGACACACAAAGAGGCACCAGGGAGGCACCCGCACGAGGAAAGACCATGTGAGGGCAGAGCCAGACAGCAGAAACCAAACCTACCAACACCATGATCTTGGACTTCTAGCCTCTAAAACCATGAGAAAACAAACGTCTATTGTTTAAGCCACCAAGTCCATGGCATTTTCATATGGGACCCCAAGCAAACTAGTACAGGTATGGAGTTCACTTACATTTCTTCTTATGGTTCTCGTGGCCCCATATTTTTATTACATTCTCTGAAAAATGAAAAACTTACTGGGGAATTCCTATAGAAGAAATGTTGGATGGCAAGTAATTTTTCAAACTGATTTTTAACTAGGAGGAGGGGTTCTGGTCCCATCTCTGTGATTGACGAGGCCTCTGATTTGGGGAAGGGTCTGGAGTCTCTTAGGACAAATCTTAGACCCATTCTTTTACCGAAGTTTGAAATAGATCATCTTCAAGCCTCCTTAGAGCCCTAACATTCAACAAGTATGTGTGGAAATAACTGTCAGAATGGTCAAATGAACTCCACGAATGATTTTTAAAAGGAGTTTTGAGACTTCCCTGGTGGCGCAGTGGTTAATAATCTGCCTGCCAGTGCAGGGGACACGGGTTCGACCCCTGGTCTGGGACGACCCCACATGCCACGGAGCAACTAAGCCCATGCACCGCAACTACGGAGCCTGCGCTCTAGAGCCCACGAGCCACAACTACTGAGCCCGCGTGCCACAACTACTGAAGCCCGCGCGCCTAGAGCCCATGCTCTGCAACAAGAGAAGCCAACGCGATGAGAAGCCCGCACACCGCAACGAAGAGTAGCCCCCGCTCGCTGCAACTAGAGGAAGCCTGCACGCAGCAATGAAGACCCAATGCAGCCAAAAATTAATTAGTTAATTTTTTTAAAGGAGTTTTAATTTCCATTCTTATTTAGGGTTGGTTGATATCAGTGGTGAACTTCACAGGAAGCATAGTTTTCCCACAGTTTGCTGATGAAATCAGAGTTCTTACAATTAGTTACAGAAGACAGTTGTGGAATATATTTCTTATAGTCTTTTGTGGGGAGAGGGGCTTTCTTGAGAGGGTCCTTTCTTCAAAGAACCTAATTTGAAACAAGATAATTATGTCCCTTAAGTATAAACACGCTGCAGAGAGATGGCATAATTTTCTCAGAGTTAAAGTTTATTTCTCAACAGTTTCTTCACAAGTAGAGGAAATGCATTTTAGCAAAAGCTTCCTTCCCTGTAATTTACTCTGAGCAGGTTGCTCAGGTGAAACCTGTGTTCTGGGTAGTTCCTCTTTAGCTAATATTTATAAACAAGCAGTTTAAAAAGTTAAATAAAAACTATGTTTTGAGAGTATACAAATAATAAGTGTTAAACTAAATCTAACAAGACCATTATTTAACGTTCATGTAGCACCATCAGATTTCCAAAGTTCCTTGATGTCACTATGGTTTCTAAGAGCATCACCCTGGGATGGATTTGAGATTTATCTGCATCGTATGAGTGAGGCTGCTAAAGATATTCAACAACCTGCCCTGTCCCAAGGCCAGCTGAGTTTCAATGTAATTGCAATGAAAAGCTCTTTGGGTATTTGTCACTGCTGGTGATAGAGGCAGGAACGTTTTCATTTATCATTGTCAAACTGAAATATTGGGCTCACAATGCACATTTTTCCTCCTAGATGAAATATTCTAAGCATACCAAAGACTCTGGTTTAACAGAAATTTTTGATTAATCAACACTTGAGGTTCAAGGCAAACTATTTCTTAGTGGTTCGGAGCCAGGGTCTTTGATCTTCCTTAAGAAACATACTTCTTTATACTTTTCTGATAATGATGGTATGTTATCTAGGTATGTAATTTGTACGTATTCTGGAATAGACTTTTTACAGTGAAAATTTCATAAGAAATGATAAAATAACCTAGGTAGAGTTGTTTCATATCTAGATAGCTTGACTTGGTTCCATTTCCTTACATGGTTATATTTTCCTCTTCTGTGCTATATGGTACTTAATTTATAAAGATTTTGAAAGAATTCAGTGACATTATCCAATTATTCCTTAATGCATTTGCAAGAGGAAGAGGAATCGAGACACTCTAGATTTGTTCTCTCACAAACATAGTAGGGTGGCAGTCGGGGGTGGGGAGGCGGTCTACCATCTGTGTGATATGGACATGTGTATGAAGACATTAGTTTGCAAAACAGTAAATCTTTCATCATGAGAGGAGTAAGTCTCAATTCACAAAGCTTGTGTCAAGTGCCAAAAAAGTGCTTTGAAAGTATGTGCCAGGGTCAGTCATTAGTAAAAAGATTAGCAAACTCAGCAGGTCCTGTTGAAGAACAAATTTGGGGAACTCACTCTTCCCAATTTCCAAACTTCCTGCAAATCTATAGTAATCAAGACAGTGTATGGGCTTCTCTGGTGGCACAGTTGTTAAGAACCCGCCTGCCAATGCAGGGGACACGGGTTCAAGCCCTGGTCCAGGAAGATCACACATGCTGCGGAGCAACTAAGCCCATGCGCCATAACTACTGAGTCCGCATGCCACAACTACTGAAGCCCACGTGCCTAGAGCCCATGCTCCACAACAAGAGAAGCCACCGCGATGAGAAGCCCGTGCACCACCGCGAAGAGTAGCCCCCGCTCGCCGCAACTAGAGAAAGCTCGCGCGCAGCGACGAAGACCCAACACAGCCAAAAATAAATATAAATAAAATAAATTTTAAAATATGTTTTAAAAAAAAGACAGTGTGGTACTAGCATAGGATAAATATTGAGATCAATGGAATAGAATTTAGAGTCCAGAAATTTAAGAAAGAAAAAGAAAAAAAAAAGAGTTCAGAAACGCTCACATTTAAGGTCAACTGGTACCAAAACAAGTGTACCAAAGCAAGTGTACCTTACAACTAAGTGGGAACGGAATCGCCCTTTCAACAAACAATGCTGGGCCACTGGATATCCACATGCAAATGAATGGAGCTGCACCCCTACTTCACATTTTACACAAAAATTAACTCAAAGTGGATCAAAGAGCTCAACATAAGAGCTAAAACTTTAAATTTTAAAAGAAAAACAAAGGAGTAAATCTTCATAATCGTGGCTTAGGCAGTAGTTTCTTAGATATGACACCAAAAGCACAAGCAACAAAAGAAATAAATTGAACTTTATCAAAATTAAAAACTTCTGTGCTCTAAGTACACCGTCAAGAAAGTGAAAAGTCAACTCAAAAGAAAGGGAGAAAAATTTTGCGAGTCATACATCTGGCAAAAGACTTGTATCTAGAATACATAAAGAACTTTTACAAATCAAAAAGTTTGAAAAACAAATAACACAATTAAAAATGTACAAAGGATCTGAATACCACTTCTCCAAAGATATTCAAATGACCAGCAAGCATACGAAAAGATGCTCAACATCATTAGTCATCAGAGGAAAGCAATCAAAACCACTAAAATGAGATACGACTAGGTTGGCTGTAATTTTAAAAAGACACATAATTACAAGTATTGGCAAAAGGAGGTGGAGAAACCAAATCCTCCATATACTGCTGGTGGGAATGTAAAATGGTCCAGTTGCTTTGGAAAACAGTTTAGCAGTTCCTCCAACGAAACTGAGTTCCTTTGTCATTACCACATAACAGTAGTAATTCTACTCCTAGACATACACCCAAGAGAAATGAAAATATAGTCTATACAAAAACTTGTACACAAATGTTCATAGCAGCATCGTTCCTAAGAGTCCAAGAGTAGACACAATCCACCTGCCCATCAACTGAATAACAGGTAAAATCAGTGTATCCATTCAATGGAACATTATTCTGCAACAAAAAGAAATGAAGTACCAATACATACTACACCATGGATGAACCTAGAACACATGCTACGTGTTCACTGAACACAAATTGTTTGATTCCATTTATATGAAATGTCCAGAATTGGTAAATCTATAGAGATTGAAAGTACATCAGCAGTAGCCTGGGGCTGAGGTGGAGGAAGGGAGAAAGGTAGTGATAGGAGGACCGGGATATGCAGTTTCATCTCTGCAGCAACAAATATGTTCTAAAATGTGGCTATGACTGCATAACTCTGGGAATATACTAAAAGCCATTGAATTCGACACCTTAAATAGGTGAACAGTGTGGTGTTTGAATTACGTCTCTATAAATCTTTTTTTTCAAAGTGGTGTTTTTGAAATCCAAGGTTGTTCTCCTCCTACTCACCACTATTCCCATCAAAGCAGTGGGGAGGGGTTGTTTTCAGTTTGTCATGCTGCTGATGCCTCCTAATGAATGAATGGTGAATACAGAGACAGAGCGGACATACCACTGAACATCTACTTCTGGCCAAGATGGTGTTAACGGGGACTGGATATACCTTTGGCCTTGAAACAACCAAAACAAACCCATACAAAATTTACAGAAACAAAGGTTTTCAAGAAACTAGACATCAAGCAAGGAAGAACAGTGATCCCTGAGATAAGAAACAAATGAGGTAAGTCATACAACTGCCTGAACTTACTCCCTTTATAAAGTTTTTGGGCACGGTACAGGGAGAGGAAACCCAGGCAGAGCTCAGCAGACTCCCTTAGTTGAGGAGCAGGAGCTAAGAGTCCAGGTAAACCTAGACAGCTAGAGCTCCAGTGAGAATACCAGAAATGAGAGCTACACAAAGAGAAGAACCGCCAGGCTCTGCAAAGGGTCCCCTGTATATTCATCCAAGTAATGATCAGCACGTGCAAAGGAAACTACCAAGGCTGGGGGGAAAAACATTCAAAAGGATTAGAAGGAACTGTGCAAGTGCTCACACAGGGATGGAAATAGTGCCTGTTCCCACTAAACAAATGGAAAAACTCATAAATCATGGGGAATTGAGAACTCAGAGAGGTCTTGCCTGAGCAGTGGGATATAACTAGCATTAGACTGAGCACTGATCCAGATCTCCTTAACAAAAACCATAAAAGCAAGACACAAAAGGATCAAGTTATTTCCATGTAACTTAACTGCACCCCAGAACAAAGCTCAAGAATACTTATAGGAAGCACCCAACAAGGTAAAATTCATGTCTCACATCCACTCAAAGATTACCAGACAGGAAAACATAACCAACAGTGACGACAATCCATTGAAACCAACCCAATACTGGCATAGATACCAAAATTATAGGCAAGGACACTAAACCAGCTATTATAACTGTATTCATATGTTCAAAAGTAGAGATCTAGAAAATATTTTTAAAACACCCAAATCTTCTAGAGATGCAAATACAACATCAGAGATGAAAAATACATGGGATGGGATTAATGGCAGAGTCAACAATGAAAAAGAAAGTTAACATGAATGCATAGCAAAAGAAACTAACCAAAATGAAGCACAAAAAGAAAAAGAAAAAAAGATACATCAGTGAGCTGCAAGACAACTTCAAGTGGCTTAATAAACATTCAATGGGAGTCCCCAAGACCAAGAAGGGGGAAGAGAAGGGAGGGGGGAAGAAAAAAAAGAATTGAAGAAACAGTGGCCAAAAATCTTCCAAATCTTATGAAACTTCTAAACACACAGATCCAAGAAGCTCCCAAACCCCAAGCACAAGAAACGTGAAGAGAAGTACACCAGGGCACATCATAATCAAATTGCTCAAAACCAGGGATAAACGGAGACTCTTAAAAGCAGTCAGAAGAAGAAAAAAAAAATGACATGTAAAAAGGAACAAAATAAGGACAGTAAATTTCTCAGTAGAAACAATTCAAGTCAGACAACAGTGGAGTAACATCTCTAAGATAAGGAAAAAAAAATAGCAACCTAGAATTCTATACTCTGCAAAAATATCTTTCAAAAACAAAAGCACAAAAATTTTCAGACATACGAAAACTGAAAGAATTCATCACCCAGCAGACCTGTACTACGAAAAATGATAACATAAGTCCTTCAGGCAGAAGGAAAATGGTACCTGATAGAAATATGGATTTACACCAGGAATGAAAAGCACCAGAAATGCTAACAACCACATGGGTACATGTATTAGGGTTTTTTCTTACTATTTATATCTTTTTAAAAGATAGCTGACTGAGCAAAAATAGCACCAATATATTTTGAGATTTATAACATATATAAAAGTAAAATATATAACAAAATACTATAAGGCCAGGTAGGGAGAAACAGAAGTGATACTACTGTAATGTTCTTATATTACATATGAAGTATTTACCATTTGAAGGTAAACTGTGATAGGTTACAAGTGTGTACTATAAACCCTAAAGTAATGTATGAAACAATAAAGTAGAAGTTACAGCTAATAAGCCAGAAAATGGAATCACAACACTCAATTATTTAATTCAAAAGAAAGAAAAAAGGGAAAATGACAAACTACCAAAGAGACGAAGTCCTCAGTAGAAAGAGCCAGAAAGAAATGAAAGAAGAAAGGTCACGGAAAAAAATCAACATCCTATATAAAATTTAGCATTTTAAATCACTTTTTTCATATAGTAAGTAAAAAAGAGAAAATATATTTTCAGCTAATGAGTAGCAAACTGATGAAATGTCTAATTCAACCTTGGGGTTGATGACTGACAGAGGTCTTGTTTAAACAAAATAAAACAAAATTTTCTTCACATTTTGATGGCTGGCATTAGCAATTAAAAAGGTCTTTTTCTAGTGTGATTAGAGAAAGGTTAGAAATATTTCACTCGATATTAAATTTTTTTCAAAAAAGCCCACAAGACCATTTTATTCAGTAAGCTCGGGAAAAGAAAATTCTTTTATCTGTATTATCAAAAAGCAAATACATAGCACCTAAAAAGAAATGCAAAACCTCATCTTTGAAATCATTTCCTTGTATAACCTGAACTCCAGAAACTTATTAAAAGCTATCTGAGTATCATAAGGCTGTCTGTACACCAGTGTTCCCATTTCACAGAGGTCGCTTGCAGCCCTAAGGTCAGGGGTCCGGCAGCTAACCATCCCACCACGTGTCCCCCCCCTCTCTGGGCCATCCATCTCCAAGTATGAGCACCACGTGTTGCTCACAGGACGCCCTGAGGTTTGCTGAGAGCGCACTCCCCACCCTACTCTCTATGGGGATGCTGAGGGTGCTCGACCAAGAGCTGCTAACATCTAACTCAGGACAGTCCGGACACCACACCAGCAGCAGACAAAGGATGCAAGGCCTGCCAAGAGACAGATGCTCCAGGCAACTGAAAGGGGCAGGCAATTACCATAATCAATGGAACACACCCCTCCTATCTCTATTCAGAGTTCTATCAACCAAGATGATGTGTCATCAGCTCCACGCCCCTCACCCAGATATCTCAGCCTCAACAAGAGACTCTGAATTTAAACCACAAAGCTTCACTGTGTACCACGTGGCTACTGTATCAGCTTAGCTACGGGCCGCTCTTCCCCATCTGCAATATCCTCCTCCTCAAACTAAGTGCTGCACAAGGCACGCGCTGACCGCTCTTCTTGTCCACTGCCACCAACACGGAGCCTCGAGGGATGCCTGGCACACACCACGTCCGCAGTGAGCTCTGGAGTAACAGGACTGAGAGGAGTGCTGCCTAGCAGAGCAGGCTCAGATATCTCACAAACAGCGACACACAAACCAGATACTAAGCCCCCAAGTCACTAAAGAGTAAAGGGCTGAACATTCACAAGTCTTTTCTGGCAACTAAGGGAAGGGGCAACAAGAACGGATGAGGAGCACATGGACACACAGAGATGCCAAGTTCAAACAGGAGAGGCCCTAGAACTGCAGGCAGGCCCCCGCAGGTGAATGAACACACTCAGTGAATCCTGCGCCACCTGAGCCATCCTCGGCCCCAGGCCATCCTCACTGCCTGACTCGGGATCCCAATAACTCGTCCGTCCCTTGGATGAACAACCCTGACTTGGGTAATATTCAGTCTTTGACTTGAGATCTCCAAACTGAATAGTCAGCAAAACTACACCGCAACATAGAGGGTCCCAGAGTTACTGATGGGGCAACGGTTCTGGCTGTCAACAGTATTCACTTAGTATCATAAACAGGTAAGAATACAGGTCTAAGTATAAAAATTTTCCAAAAGTATACTAACATTAAATTTAGATTTGATCTGAATGCATTGAAGCCCCCAATAAAAGATATGATGCATTGGGAGATTGGGATTGACATATATACACTAACATGTATAAAATGGATAACTAATAAAAACCTGCTGTGTAAAAAAATAAATAAAATAAAATTCAAAAAAAAGTTCTTTAGAATGTAAGATGAAAAAAATACTCTAAAAGGTACACCTGAAGAAAATCAAATGAGCAACTGTATTCCCCCATGTAACGCAATAAATCATTTATTTAACTTGGTATACGTCCTTCTGACCAAAGATAATAGATTTTGTTATGTTTTTTCAAATCCTGGTGAGTCAACAGCTTCTGTCTCAGATAAAGGAAAACTCCAGTCTTTAGCATCACATGGCAAAGGGCTGGCTATTGACAATGGAATCCCCCAATAAAATGTGAGAAGGAAAAACCGGTTTGGTCTAGTTCCTGATACCAATGACCTCACTGATAGTGAACAGTTTGTCTTTATGGCGATAAGAAACTGTTTTCATGTTTCAAGAAATGACCTAAATGCAGTGATGACTAATACTGAGAGTGGGGAAGGTAAAGGTTTCAGGGAAGCAGAGACAGGCGGCCGGGTCATCAGAACCGGGAGATGCTGAGTTATGTTGACGAGAAAGGGGCAGACCCAGGCAGACCCAAGCAGACCAATGCCCCCTCTTTTCTCCTTCTATGTAAGGCTCCCAGGTGCAGCTCTTCTGAAAGCCTCTGAGATGCCAGGCCCAAACACCTGCTGAAGGCACTCCTCCCAACAGCCAAAATCTAGAAACAACCGTGACGTCTATCAGCTGGCGAACTGGTGGACAAAACACAGCCCGTCCATACCCTGGACACCATCCAGACATAAAAAGGAACAAACTACCACGCTCAGCGGCACGGACGAACCTCAGAAGCATTATGCAAAGTGAAAGGAATCGTACACCAGCGACCACACGTGGCATGATTTTATTTATATGCAATGTTCAAAAAAGGCGAATTTATGGAGACAGAAAATAGACGGGCGGTTGTCTGACGCTCTGGGATGGAACAGGGGTTCACTGTGAAAGGGCAGGACGGGCCTTGCTGGGGCGATGGAAGTGCTGAACACTGATCTGTGGGGACAGCTGTGCCACTGAGTACATCTACTAAAAACCCTTGAAATGCAGGCTCGAGGCGGGTGAATTCCATGATATATAAAATACACCTCAATAAAGCTGTTTAGAAAAACAGACCCGTTGAACAAACTTCCGTGTCTCCTGGAGGCTGGTGGGGAACCGCGGTGAGCCTGGGGATGCCCACCCAGCACGCCCGCACGGCCCCCGTCCCTGGGGTGCATCTCCCGCTTTAAGTATCAGCGCAAGGCGCTGCTCCACTCCTGTTTTCGTTTTTGTTGTCGGCATTGCTGTTTTTGTGGTTACTGCCCCGGATGAAATGTAGCCCACACCTGAACAAAGCCACAGGTGTGAAATCAAAGATGCACCTTCTAATGGACTCCTGGTCTGGGGGACTGATCCCATGAGTCACAGGGGTTCATTCCCATAAAAATGATTATAAGGTAAACAGAAGCATAAAGAGATCAAGGGGAAGAGATGACGGCACAGACTGTTACTATCAGGTTTTGACCGCTAAAATATGGATGGAGCAGGGACTTCCCTGGTGGTCCAGCAGTTACGACTCCACGCTTCCACTGCAGGGGGCACGGGTTCGGCCCTGGTCAGGGAACTAAGATCCTGCATGCGGCAAGGTGCGGCCAAAAGAAAATAAATAATAAAATAAAATGCAAGGAAAAAAACGACTTAAAAAAAAAATGGAGGGACTTCCCTGGTGGCGCAGTGGTTAAGACTCCACACTCCCAATGCAAGGGCCCCGGGTTCGATCCCTGGTCAGGGAACTAGATCCCACATGCATGCCGCAACTAAGAGTTTGCATGCCCCAACTAAGGAGCCCATGTGCCTCAACTAAGGAGCCGACCTGCCGCAACTAAGACGCGGTGCGGCCAAATAAATAAATAATTTTTTTTTAAATGGATGGAGCAAAGAGAAAAAAGTTATAATCTAAGTGCCCACTGAGGGGACACCAAAAGTGAGGCAATTTGCACAGAACCCTGAGGAGATCCTCATTTGGAAGCAACTGATACCAAACGAAGTATGAGGCTAAAATCAGGAGAGGGGACACTTAGTGGCACAGCGCCCCAGGCCCCCCTTCTCTACCTCACAGTCTGGCGGCTGCCCCACGTCACTCCACACCACTAGGAAACCAGAGGTTCAGGCCCTGAAGAAGCTGAAGGAGAAATGCTCCAGATGTGAGGACAGGAGGGAAAGCAGCAAGCCACAGGGCTGCAAAGCTAAGATATCAGACGGTACATCTCCAGCCTCCTTCCTCCACCTGAGCCCCACAGGCCAATAAACACACGCACGGCCCCTAAGCAGGAAAAGCTTCTGGGCGTTCTTCTTAGAGAAACCCCAAAGAAAAGCCCTTCAGGTGTTCAGCACTGGGGTTCCCCATCCACGAGAATATACTGGGCCCACCTGCACTCCCTAAACGGAATTACCAGCAGTCAGCAGCCTCCAAGTCACTGCTAGAGCCTCAGTCAAATATGAGCAGAGTCACCCATCTCCAAGTATTTAAGGACAATCTTCAGCATTAAAGACAAAGACCCAGGACTTCCCTGGCAGTCCAGTGGTTAGGATTCCAGGCTTTCACTGCCGAGGGCCCAGGTTCAATCCCTGGTTGGGTAACTAAGATCCCGCATGCCACATGGCAAGGCCAAATAATAAAAAAAGTAAATAACCCAAATAAACAAATAGGAAAACTAAAATCTGGAGGAAATGGCGGGGCGGGGGGGGGGGGGGGAATGCCAGAGGCACAAGAATACCAACCAAAAGAAAGAAAATACCTGTATCTATACTCAGTATCCTCAGAGAGATTAGATAAATTCACGAAAGAATAGACGCGGTTTTTTTTAATAAAAAAATTGTGAAAGAGGGCTTCTCTTATAAATTAAAAATATGACAAAGCTAAAAATTCAGTAGAACAAAAAGACAAAAATAGAGGAAAAGATAAGAAAATAAATCAAAGAGGTGACTCACAGGACTTCAGAAAGAGAAGGCAGGGAATGTGGAGGGGAAGAAAAAACATTTCCCAGAGAAAAAGGGCAGCTCCTAAGAAAAAGAATTAACCAAGCACCTGGAACAGTGAATGACAACACAAGACACTCATAAAATCTAAGAACACCAGGAATAAAGAGAATATCCTGAAAGCTTCCCCAAGAAGTTTAAAGCAGGTCACACTCAAAAGACCAATGACTTGGGCCTCCCTGGTGGCGCAGTGGTTGAGAGTCCGCCTGCCGATGCAGGGGATACGGGTTCGTGCCCCAGTCTGGGAGGATCCCATATGCCGCGGAGCGGCTGGGCCCGTGAGCCATGGCCGCTGGGCCTGCGCATCCAGAGCTTGTGCTCCGCAACGGGAGAAGCCACAACAGTGAGAGGCCCGCATACCGCAAAAAGAAAAAAAAAAAAAAAAAAAAAAAAGACCAATGACTTCAAAATTCCAAGAGGAAAATGAATATTCACCCTAGAATATTTTCCACCTGCTAACATATAAATCCCACATAAAGGAAGAACAAAAGCATTCTGGGTCATCCAAAGACTTAAAACCTTTACACCCCAGGCACCCTTACTTACAAAGCCACTGGAGGATGTGCTTCAGGAAAGAAAGGCAGTACACCAAAAAAAAAAAAAAAAAAAAGACTGTGGCATCCAGGAAACAGATGGTCCAGGAACAGAGCTATGCACCAAGATGGGAGGCCAAGCATACCTGGCCAGCTCCCCTCCAGGGAGAAAAAAGCAGAATCTACAGGTTATCTGAAACAATGAATCACCTAACGTGTTTAAGTGTTTAGAAAAACCGCTGATAAAGGCTTAACTTTGCTCGGTACTTGACATAACTTTCAGGGCATTTGAGGTGGAAAGTAATGACAAGTACATGGAAAACTAAGCAAACGAAAAAGGCAACACAAGGGGGAAGGAGTGTTTAAAAAAGAAAATGTAATCATATTAGATTGCTTGGCTCAGAGAGAAACAGTATAATACAAACAATTATCATTTTAACCCCAAATAATGATATACTCATTTAAGGGGGGGGGACAAGTATAATAGATAATTCTTCACGTGGGACCACACCAGTAGTTCAAGAACTGTAACCACCGTCACGAGAAGTCAGTAAGGGTACAAAATTGATAAATCAAGAAAAAGCCACGTAAGCGTATAATTTAGAAATACAGCAGTCAATTTCAAATGGAGCAACTAAAAGCATTGAAAATAGATGTCGGGCTTCCCTGGTGGCACAGTGGTTGAGAATCTGCCTGCCAATGCAGGGGACACGGGTTCGAGTCCTGGCCCGGGAAGATCCCACATGCCGCGGAGCAACTGGGCCCGTGAGCCACAACTACTGAGCCTGCGCGGCTGGAGCCTGTGCTCCACAACAAGAGAGGCCGCGATAGTGAAAGGCCCGCGCACCGTGTCCCCTGCATTGGCAGGCGGATTCTTAACCATTGCTCCACCAGGGAAGTCCCGGACAACTCCCAGTTTTGATAAGAGAACTTTAGTTTGTCACCTGATTGCAACTATGTGCATTCCTAACTTTGGCAAGTGTTTGAAGGTCCTGTCTGCCATATAATGAAAAGAAAGTTTTTAAGCCATAGCATAAAAGTGGGGGCTTTTTCCTTTTTAATAATTTAATAATTAGTTAAGATTAAAAATTGAATAGGAAAACCTGTCAACACTTGGCCATATCTGAGATACTTGCAATGCCCCAGGGATAGAGGGCCAATTCCGCAGAAAGAGGGAAGCAGCCTGGGCGCCGGCTCCCTCCTCCTCATGGACAAGGCCCCCAATTCTCTCGCTAATGCAACACATCAGCCCAAGGGCTCACAGAGCGCCCTGTGCAGACTGGATCCTGCCAGTTCAGCGCTCCCGCAGGTCCGCTCTGCTGACTGGGGTACAACCAGGTAACTTCGGAAACTGACAACTGCGGAAAAACTTTTATAGCAAGTTGACTGGGTGACATGATGTCCTTTGATTCTAATAACAAAAAGATGCCGTATATAGAAATGGATAAACAACAAGGTCCTGGGAATTCCCTGCCAGTCCAGTGGTTAGGACTCCAAGCTTCCACTGCAGGGGGCCCGGGTTCAATCCCTGGTCAGGAAACTAAGATCCCGCATGCCACGTGATGCAGCCAGAAAAAAAAAAAAAACCCACAAGGTCCTACTGTATGGCTCAGGGAACCACATTCAGTATCCTGTGATAAACTGTAATGGAAGAGAATATGAAAAAGAATGTGTATATAATATGAAAAGAATGTGCAATATATATAACTGAATCACTTTGCTGTACAGCAGAAATTAACACAACACTGTAGGTCAACTCCACTTCAATAAAATAAATATTAAAAAAAAAGATGCAGGCTGGCATTTCCTGTGTCTACTTTTTCACCTCGCTTTTCTGGTCACGTGTTTGAACTATTTCGGCCCTGCGGAGGCTGGAAAGCTCTCTGGGGTCGGGCACACGGGCTGTGTCTGGGTGGAGGGCCTGGGGAGACGGAGCCATCACAGGATGGTACACATCTGATGGTACACATCTGGCACGCTGTGTCCACCCCGTCTTCCCTGCACTCCTGGAGGGTAAACACACTGCCTGCTTCCTGTTCCGTTGTGTGGACCCCGACCAGGCAGGCAGGGCCCAGCTCGGGGTAGCAGCACAGTGGGTACTGTAAGTGGCAGGAAAGCAGCCCTGTATGGTTAACCGGTGTCCCCACATTAGTTCTAAGTTCCTCACAATGCTACCCAGATGTCCGTTTCTAGGATCCCAGTTTTTCGAACTTCTGAGAAGTCCTTAAAACTTACCATTCTGTCCTTCCTTTTGAAATTCTGACAGAAAACAGGGCTTCGCAACTCTATCCCTGCCAACACATCACTCACGTCTCTTCTGAATGATGCCAGCGGACTTTCATCACTGAGCCAGCCTCCTAACAGGATATCATAAAAACCTAAGACTTTGGCTGCCACGCTGGTCCCTGGTAATATAACATTGCCCTGGCCTCCGTTCTCTTCCTGGCCATCCCTCCCTAAGTCCAAAAAATGTATCCTGATTCAATTCTTGTGTTATCATATTATTACAGCAAAACAACTGTCAATCAAATCTTCCAAAAGTACTAGGTAATCTATACCCTCTGATAATCACGTCCCAATGACTATGTAATCAGGTCCCAAATTACATATTAAATATATCTTAATATTTTAACACTGGTAATTCATAGTAGTATTGAAACCAACTTGAATTCACAAAAAATCTGTTTGTAGTAAATATTCAAAGCAATTATTTGCGAGTACTTTACAGGATGACCCACAAGCCGCTAGCTATATATCTAGCTACTTGTGCGAGAAACAAAGTTTTTAAAACACTGATTTTTAAAGGGTGAGGTGGTGACCTAATATTGTTTTGACCCGTAAAATTATCACAAATTCTAAATAGGTAGTGTCTGATCCTGAGAACTCGCTGTAGATTAAGTCCTTGACTCCAATACAGCGGATGGCCACACAGTCTGAACTTTTGTACATTTTCCATTGTAAGATGAGAGTGAAGCTTCCACAGTATCACGTATCAGTGCTGCCCTCTGGGCAACAGTCCTGCTTCAGCACCGGAACCACCTGGGTCTGAAAAGCAGTGCACTTGCACAATCAATTACATGCACTGCTGTCTGCCAATTTAAATCACTGGAACAGAGAGAAAGTGAAAGCACTGTTACTAATGATAAGAAGCACAGGCATCTAAACTCCGGTGCAGCTGAGAGATGGAAAGCGCTTGATGCTCTGAGGGTGGCAATGTCTCGGCTCAAGGCGCTGTTCACAACCAGACGCAAGTACTTATTTACTAAGAAAGCAAAGAAACAAAAGACCACGTATGACATGCATGTGTCAAAGCACCCATCTCTAGGTTAAAATGTATTTTAGTTTATAGTATTTTTAGTTCCCTGGGAATGAAACTCCTTAGATTATTCCTTGGCTTAGCACACCTGTTCAGGGATTCATTATCTCCAAAGTAGGATGTATTTTTTCATAAATCGTCTTTGTTTTTCAAAGGTCAATCCACAAAAATCTACGAACACACACACTGTACCAAAAGTGCCCCCAGATAACGTCAACATGTAGAAACAGACATAGATCCAAAATTGGTCAAGAAAAAAGGCAAAATACAAGTTTGCAAGCTATGCAAATAAACACTGTATTACAGAGTTTCAAGCAATAAGGAGTTAAAAAACTATCACGAGCAGGGTTTCATCTGGTGGTTGGTTTTTCTGCAAGGCTTTTGACGTTCCTGATTTAGTTTAGGGCCAAAGCAGTTTTTGGAAGTTTGCGTTGATATTTTTTAAGAGAGTCACACACCTATGTGTGTTCAACAGGGTTGCTTCATCCCCCCTCCCTTAACCCAGGGCCAGAATCCTTCCAGCGTGAAGGACTCTGTGTCTCAGAACAAGTCCGTACATGCCACTCAGAGGCCGATCAACCCTCCTCCTAAGGAAAACATCTAGTTCTACAAAATTTATTTTGCCCCAGTGGAAGTCTTTACCTCCATTTAAGAACAAGAGACGTCACCCTGACAAAGCAACGTTTGCAGAACGCCCCTCCCAAAATTTTAAGTGCTTGCTCCAAAATGTTACACAATTTACACGGCACTTTATTGCTGAGCAATCGAAAGCAATTTTAGCACTTTCACAAATCCCAAGGCTCCTCCTAATCTAGCAGGCAAACAGTGGACCCGTTTAAAGGGTCACACGGAAGCCTGCAGAGGAGTGAATTTAGCAAGGAGCAAAGTCCAAGAACTCACCCCAACACTCCTCTCTCTACTGCCCTGCCCTGGCCTGCCTTCCCCTCCTCTCTCCTAGACCACTGCCCCAGGCCAACCACCGTACCTGCTCCTTCCCCAAAGTTCACCTGACCAAATCTCCTACTCCCAGGGATCCCCAATCCCGACAAAACTTTCAATGGCACCTCAATGCCAGGGAATGATGGACCTCCTCAATGCCAACACGCATAACCCCTCCCCGAGATCCCCACTACCCCCAAGCCCTACTACCATTCCCAAAGGCCACCCTCAGCCCTTTGGCCACACATACCCCCTTTCTTCAATAAAAGAGGGGGACAGCATTAGCACAGCACCTAACAGGTGGCCAACTCTCAGGTTAGCTCTGCTTACCATCTTCGGGCCTAGCGTAGCCTCCTCCTCAACCTTCAAGGTGTCCAGTCCACCAAGGCCCTCTCCTCCAAGGACAGGGTCAGACAGGGTCAGAATCAAGATGCTCTTTCCATCTGGCCTGTGAGTAAGCCCTGACTCCAGGCACTGAGCCTGCTGGATTCTCAACTCCCTAACTTCCCCTCGGGCCCCCTACCATGCCATTCCAGATGCAGGATTTTCCTGCCTTTAGCCAAGACATTTTGGAACAGTGGCCACTGGACGCTTGCAAAATGCACAATAACAGTAGCCACCCCAAGAAAAAACAAAAATGGCCAAATAAACGTTAAAAATAACAAACTCCAAAAACAAACTTTGATCTATCATTTCTGGTTTGGATTTTTCACATTATCATTTCTCCCTTTGATGAAAATAATTAAAATTCACTGTATCTACTCAACATGCACAAGATCATCTTACAGACACTTCTTTTATAAATATATCGTACTCTGAATGAAACCCTGCGAACAGAAATTCACAATCTTTTTCACATTTTATGAGTATCCTTCCCTATGATCTCTCAGAAACCTAAAGCAAAAAATAAATTTCTCTAAATAGAATACAGCCTGTGTCTCAGGTCCCTTTTTAAAGATAAAGTTACATACTGTTCAACTATACCCAGACTATTTACCACTTTTGTCAGAGATGGAGAAAATTATAAACTATCCCCAAGAAAGCCATTTTCATAGAACATATCAAAACTCAGAAAACTCCCTCTCTCGACTCATTCACTTCATGTAAACACAGTCTTCTAAAAATAAGCAACCACTATCACTAAAAAAGTTCACAGAAAAAAACAAAAAATAGAAAATATAACAATGAAATAAATTAGGACTACAGGTTGTTCAGCTTACAGGTGTTTCACTTAAAGTTATGTTTAAAAAAAAAAAAAAGCTTCTCTATAAAAAACAAATTAGACACAAGTATTTTCCAAACTCTGATGCTAGTCACACTAATGGATGTTTAGCAACGGTAAACAAATGCTACAGTGTCAATAATCTAATCCCAAAACCACCATATGCAAATCGTACCAACAAGAATCCTAAACTCCTAGGCATGATGTAAACGGTTCTGGAAAGTACACATTTAAAGAGAAAAGAGAATGGAAATGTTAACTGTCTCTGCTACTTCCACCATCTCTAAGACTAAACTTCCCAGGATCGGTTCATAAATATGAAACAGCTTCTCATGATAGTAAGAGAACATGTATGAGATAATCAGGAAGACGTTCACACTGAATATCTGAAACAAGCTTATAGGTCACCAAAGGGGGAAGTGGGGGGGATAAATTAGGAGTGTGGGATGAATATATACAAACGACTATACATAAAATAGATAACCAACAAGGGCCTACTGTGTAGCACAGGGAACGCTACTCAATATTCTGTAATAACATATAAGGGAAAAGACTCTGAAAAACATAAATATATATATATAAATATATAGAGACACACACATGTGTCTATATATATATAAAACTGAATCACTTTGCTGTACACCTTACTAACACATTGTAAGTCAACTATACTTCAATTAAAAAAACTGAATATTTGATAGGAAGAAATTAGTTTTTTTGGTGTGAGAACAGCATTGAGACTATCTAAAAAACAAAAAAAGATACATACTGAAGTATTTATGGGTGAAATGGTATCTGGGTTTTATGTGAAGATAATGGATGGAGGGAGGGAAGACTACAGACAAAACCAGATAAGTCACGTGCTGGTAACTGTTAAACCGGTGATCTCTCTCTCCCTAGTGTCTGGTTCAAATTCTCCATAATAATAAAACAACTGCAGGCGAGCAAACTCTCAAGCACTCTTCCTCGTGATTGTATGGCACGGTTGCACAGACGTCTTAATTCCTTGGGTTTGCATAATTTGAGAATTTCTCCTCAACTGTACTGACTTTATAGGGAAAGAGCCAGAGAGCCGGGTCACTGCCACAATCCCCAAATGTTGGGGATCCCAACTTCCCCCAAATGTTGTGCTCAGTTAATCTATCTCAAAAGATTGGGGGAAGAGGGGATGGAACCAAAGGGGGAAGGAGGAGGGGAAACCCCCGGCAGTGAACCTGCCCCACCTGCTCCTATAAAGAACCCCCAGCTCTTAAACCCTTTAAGACCCATTCAGGTTTCACTAGCTTCTGGTTTACTTCACCAGCCTTCACATCCATACTGACCAAAGAAGATCCAAACAATCCAACTACTGTGTAACCAGGTCAAAAACAGGCTCTGGCTAGTTCACTTGGATGAGGGCACACTCACTACTCGGATTTGGCCAGAAAAACTGGGTTAGAAAAAACTGACTGGTGCTTAAACAAACACTGGGGCTCGGGAAAGAACATCTTTCAGCCAGTTAGCAGACCACTCAGGGAGTTGCAACACAATCTTTTCCAAAATTTCCCAAAAGCTTCCAAATTCAGTTGAGCCCGGCAGGCTGAGCTCACAGGGCTCTCTTTCAAATTCAAAAATCTGGCCCTGGCCCCAACAGTTAACCAACAAAACACATGCTGATTCACTTGAGATCACCTCAGAATACTGACTCCATCCAGTTCAGGCCACAGGCAGGGACACAGCCCAGGCCAGGGGAAGTCAGGG
Organism: Mesoplodon mirus; assembly: GCF_964341445.2. Classification (NCBI taxonomy): domain Eukaryota; kingdom Metazoa; phylum Chordata; class Mammalia; order Artiodactyla; family Ziphiidae; genus Mesoplodon; species Mesoplodon mirus. The sequence goes on along the minus strand of NC_138990.1, from coordinate 19,402,817 downwards.
CTGGGGAGAGGCTTTCAAGAGATAGATAAACCCTATTCTCAGAGCAGAAAACAGACAATGGGATCCACACTTAATTTGGGCGAAGAAAATGTCTACAGTCAGCTCCAACCCCCACCACCTCCATTTTTAACGAGACAATGACAGTTCTTCACAGCGAACCACAAAGCCCTGCTTCACAAGATTTTTTTTTTTTAATTCTATCCCAACCTTGCACCCAGCTAGAAAGCACTAACAGCTACCAAACAGCCCCGGTGCAGATAACTTTGAGAAAGCGTTCAGTAATAAGAAACAAATCAGGAGAGGGAGAATTCCCCATTCTGTTTCAAACGTTCAAGGCCTGCGCCTCCATTACCTAGAGCTGCTCATAAACTCTAGAATGTGCACTGGATAAAATGCGCAGCACGGGTTAGTCTCACGAGGTGTCAGCTACTCAGGGCCGACTCAGAGTCTCCAGATTTTTTAGTTTCATTTACTGTTGGGGGCGAGGGGGCGGGTATTAAAAAAAGAGAGAGAAAGACCTGGGGAGGGTGTAAAATCTGGGCACCCTCTCCACACCTGGGCTTTGCCTCATTTCTGTTTCAATTACACACCTGTCAAACAGGTTATTCCTGGAATTCAGACCGTATAATCCTCACACTGTAATTCTTCCTGCCCCTGTTGCCCAAAAACACACCGTTCCCCGGTTCCCCAAAACATGTACCCATCAGTAGAATGTACGCTGCTTATAAAGGAGAAGCAAGTAGCACCGAACTCCGCTCCCTGGGCGCCTGGCGAGCATTCAAACGAGGGAACACGAAGACAATTCTCAAGGAGGCCAAGGCAGTGTTTTGGGATAATCACAAGCAAGGCTTGCCTCTACTGAATTTTAATTAACACACCAACTCCGAAGGCCAGATCTGGGAAAGACGGGAAAAAATGTAGGTTGTCTGATGCAAAAATGTTTGCCCATTTTATGGGAGAAAAGTGCATGCCTAAGAGTGGAGCTTATTTCCTTAACTGAGAGCCAGGAAATGAGGTCTTTTCAGGCCAGTGTGCATATAAACTCTGCTGAAAAACAGCGGGACGGCGAGGCGAGACCCCTCTCCCAACTTCGGCCGAGCGGCGTGGCCTCCGGGCGGCGGCGTATCCATCAGCCTCCCCGTCGCCCCCGGACCAGAAGTTTCAACCCGTCCCCGGGAAACAAAGGAGGCGCCCGCACCGACCTTATAGACTTGTCCGTAGGTGCCATTTCCCACCACTTCCACCAGCTCGAAAATCCCAGCCGGATCCTGGAAGAGAAGGAGGGGAGGGGTGAGCATCGGAAAGCAGCACAACAATGAATAAAAGAAGCGGGGCAGCTGGAGAGAAAGGGCGGCGACCACAGAGGTGGGCTTCGCCCGGCGCGGTCGCCGGCGCCCGAGAGCCGCGATGGGGGTCGGGGCGCGCGGGGTCGGGGTCCCGGGCGGCGGCTCCGGCGGAGGGTCGCGCCCCGGGCCCCGCACCCGCCGACGCGGGCAGACAAAGGGGCCGCCGCGCCCGCGGCTCTGCCCGCGGCGGCGCCCGAGCACCCGGCCGGCCAGGGCGCGGCCCCGGCTCCCCGCGCCCCGCTCCCGGATCCCCGCGCCCCGTTCCCCGCGGCCGCCACTCACCCGCAGGGAGGACAGGTCGATGTCCACCAGACTTTTTGCAGGGGAGTCGTTCGCCATTTTCCCTTTTTGCCACCCAAAACCCGGCCACAATCAATCGGTCTCTGGTGTGTTTCTGGGAGTCGGAGGCCCGGCGGGTGGCGCGGGCCCGCGGGCGAGGCCGGGGGCGGCGGGCGGCGGGCGGGCGGGCGGCAGCGCTCACTCCATGGCCGGGGCGGCCGGCAGGACCCCGGGCGTCGCCCGCGCCTCAGGCCCCGGCCCCGCGCCCCGCCGCGCGCCTGCACGAGCGGCCCGGACCAGGGGCCGCGGCGCCACCGAGAGTGGAGCCCGGAGCGCGAGGCCGCCAGACAAAGATGACCGGGAGGCGGAGGCGGAGGCGGGCGCGCGGCGGGGGGCGGCGGCGCGGGAGGAGGAGACACGGGACACCGAAAACGTATTCTGAGGAGAGCAAACAGCTCCCCCTTTCCTCCTCCGGCAGGAAAAGCGGGCGGAAGCGCGCTCGCGCCCGGAGCCGGCCCGGGCGGGGGGCGAGGGGCGCGGCGCTGTGTGAATATTCAGCAGGGGTGGGGCCCGGACGGCGGCCGCGCGCGGGGCCGGGTGCGCGGGGAGGGGCAGTGGGGGGAGCGGGGGGAGCGACCGCGACAAAGAGAAACCGGCCCGGACCCCCGGGCGGAGGGGCGGGCCGACCCCTCCCTCCCGGAGCCCCGCCCCGCCCGCCGCGCCCGGCCCCGCCGGCATCCCCGAGGAGGAGGGTCCTCCCGGCCCCGCCCCCTCTCCCGCTCTTCCCATCCCGTCCCATCCCCCATCGCCAGATTCTGTCCCCTTAAGACCCTCGCTTCCGGTTTCCCTACCTGGTTTTCTTGTCCTTTCTCTTCTTTTCCGGGCTAAACCGGTGGCCTGATTCGGTTGGGGCTTCACTGAGCATCCCTCGGCTGCCGGGTCCCGCCCGAGACTTTCAGCGAAACTGAATCCAGAGCAGCTCCTCCAGCTGCCTTGTGCCCAGGAGCACCTCACTCAGTAGCTGAGCACCGTGTCGGGGGCCAGGAGTCCTAACCCAAGTTTTGTGCCTAGAGATCACTGAGGACCTACAGACGGGCTTATTCCGGCAACTCTGGAAGCTAGTCAGCAGTTAGGCAGTTTCATCCTGTTAAACAAGAATATATGGTCTGCACAGCAGTCATTGTTTTCACTATCACTCCACTGTCCAGAACTTTCGATGGCTCCCTATTCCCTCACAGGGGTTCTCAAACGTGAGTGCCCGCCCGGGAATCACCAAGAGAGATTGTAAGAGCATGGATTGCCGATCCCACCTCCAGACTTTGTGATTCAGCAAGTGTTGGGTAGGCCTGAGAACTTGAATTTCTAACAAGTTCTCAGACGATGCTGAGTTGCTGTTACAGGGATCACACTTGGCGAACAGGGGTCTCACGAAAATCCAAGGCCCTTCTACTTGGGCTTCACAAACACCATCATCATTGTCTACCAATTCTTGGTTTACTTACAGTATCAATTTAACCCCTCCTTTAGCCTTAGGGTGATGTTATCCTCATTTTAGGGATGAGGAAACCAAAGTACTGAAAGCCGAGGAATTTTCCTAAATTCTTAAAGGCATAGCCTGGAAGTGGAGGAGGGATTCTCACCAGGTCAGCCTAGTCCCAAAATCCAAGTCTCTGATTCGGCCAAGTTAGTCTTCTACCCAGAATATGTTTAGCACTCTCCTGCCTCCCAAAAGTTTGGTTTCCAAGATTTTCTTCCTTTTTTTTCTTTTTTTTTTTTTTTTGATGTGGACCATTTTTAAAGACTTTATTGAATTTGTTACTATATTGTTTCTGTTTTATGTTTTGGTTGTTTGGCCACAAGTCATGTGGGATCTTAGCTCCCCAACCAGGGATTGAACCTGCACCCCCTGAACTGGAAAACAAAGCCTTAACCACTGGACCACCAGGGAAGTCCCTCCAAAATTTTCGACTGTGAGAATCTCTCATAAGGCTAAAATATATTCATGGACTCCTGGAGTCCATTGATTAGGAAAATCATAGTAACCAAAGCGTTCCTATGAATTTAGTGGTACCTTTAAATAATTCTGTTTTTTAATCTACCAATAGCAATGGAATTATCTATGAGTATAAAGTAAATAATTTACTCAGAGAGTTAGATTGGTGCACGTGTGAACTTTCAGACCACAGTGCTAGTAATAATATTTTAGTAGTATTTATTATTAATAATAGGTAACGGGCTTCCCTGGTGGCACAGTGGTTGAGAGTCCGCCTGCCGATGCAGGGGACATGGGTTCGTGCCCCGGTACCGGAAGATCCCACATGCCACGGAGCAGCTGGGCCCGTGAGCCATGGCCGCTGAGCCTGCGCGTCCAGAGCCTGTGCTCCACAGCGGGAGAGGCCACAGCAGTGAGAGGCCCGCGTACCGCAAAAAAAAAAAATAGGTAACAGGTATTGGGTCCAAACAATGTGCTAAATCCTTTACATATACTATCTCCTTATTCTTCACATTAACCCCAAATGGTAGGTACTCTTACTTTTCCCACTTTACACATTAGGAAACCAACGTCTAAAGAAATTAATTGACTTGCTTGGTGTTCACAGCTGAACCCGATGCAGAAACGCCAGGACCCCCCAAGCCAGCCTCCTTCCACGGGCTCACAGTCTCAACTCTAACCTCATGACACTGAGACCAACCCCAGACCAACCCCTTCTTTGCCTAGCCAAATTCTCTTCATCACCTCAAGTTCAATTCAGAAACCGACTCCTCTTTCTCCCAGCTTTGTCTAAATCTCTCTCCTAAGCTGCTCTTTCCCATATGACCATTGTGACAATTATTTCTTACTTTCAATTTAGTACCTTTTCTTAAGTCCCTACCCAGGGCAAGGCACTGGCTTAGCCCTTGCCCAGGATATCAGGAAGATCAGGACAGAGCTTACAATCTGCTTCCCTCAAAGAGCTTACAATCTGCTTCCCTCAAAGAGCTTACAATCTGCTAATGGGTGTAGGACAGTTTCATAAATTGCTGTTGTTAAAGTTGGAACATTATAAATTCTAGCTAGCTGGAAATAGCACCAAACAGGTCTAGTGGAAAATATGCTGTACTGGGGGCAAAACCAAACCTAGTTCTGTTATTTACCAGTTATGCAAGCTGGCACCTGTTACTTAAGTTCTGAGCCTCCGTCATTTCCTCTTCTGTACACTAGATAAAGACGGGGGTAAGGACAGTTAAAAGGCCATCTCAAGAGCACAGGCCAGGGTAATAAGGCCTGGAGAAAGGAGATACAAGAAGTGTTCGGCCAGGAAATGCTCTTAAGACTTGGCAGCTAATGGAAGGCCAGAGGCAGAACAGACGAAGAGTTAAAAGATTTGCTTGTGGTTCAGAGCCTTGTTCACGCTTGCGAGGATGCCGTGGCAAACAGAGGAAAGGATGGGAGTTCCTGAATCGTGGTAGCAAAGGAAGGTTTGGTTTTGGACTCTGCAAAGATAGTTAACTTTTCATGCAGAAGCAGTGTACACCTGCCCAGCTCGGAGGCTGGGGACCATGCTCTCAGTCAACAGCCATGTATTAGTTCAGGCCGCCATAACAAATTACACAGATGGGGTGGCTTAAATAACAGAAATTTCTTTTCTCATAGTTCTGGAGACTAGAAGTCCAAGATCAAGGTTCCAGCTGATTTGGTTCCTGGTGAGAGCTCTCTTCCTGGCTTGCAGAAGGCTGCCTTCTGGCTATGTCCTCAATGCTAGTGTCACAGACAGAACGCTAAGCTCTCTGGTATTTCTTCTTATAAGGATATCCATCCTATCAGATCAGGGCCCCACCCCTATGACCTTATGAATTTAACCTTGATTATTTCCCTAGTGGCCCCATCTCCAAATACAGCCACACTGGAGCTTAGGGTTTCAACATACGGGGTTGGAGGAGGGGGAGACACATTCAGTCCATAACAAGCCATGTGTCCTACGTGACACCGGGAGCAGATTTGTCAGGGCCTTGTCCTCCAGCATGTGTTTGAGAACACAAATAAACCCACCCAAAAAGTTATCAAGTTCATAATTTGGAAAATAAATACCAATCTGGCATTTTAGGCTGGAGGAAAAAATAGCTTGCTTGGACAAAGAATGAGGAGTTGAGAGAATGAGGAAACCGGCCACACTGGGCAAGAGGACTCAGTTCAGAGAAAGCCAGGCAGGTTAGGTGGAACCAGAGGAGAAAACCGAGGCCTGGGCACAACCCAGTTTATCAGTCAAGTCAAGAACTTTACACATTAGGAAATGTGTAAAGCCTTGGCTTTTGAGAGCTCAGATGGCAGGTGAGAGGCTCTTGAGTTGAGCAAGCCATGGATACAAATATGTATCTTCCCAGTGTACACTGGCAGTCATCTCCCCTCCAGTCACAGAAATTCCAGAGGAAGCTTAATTATGCAAGAGGTGGACACTGACAGTCCCCCGGACATCACTTTACTTATTTCCTCGTTTTTTTCTTTGTTGCAAAAATGTTGGTAGAAGTTGATTTTCAACCTCAGAATGAAGCAGGGGAAGGGGGGCCGCAGAGCCATGAAACTGGACTGCATGAATGTAATTCAAGCGTTCAGGGTCATTGAAGACTTAGAGCAACTGGAAATAAACGATGGAAGTAGTGATCAGCAAGGGGAATTGAGTCGAGCAAGGAAATGAGGGTGAGATATGCTCAGAAGCTCAGAAAGGGAAAAGCAGAGGTTTAGGAGTCAGAGATGTGAGTTCTGATGGACAAAGTGTTCAAATGCTCACCCTCCCTGCCCCTCAGTTTTCTAACACCCGGGATTGGGTGGAAATGATTGAAAAGTCCTCTTGGGATGTTAGAGACTCAGATTTATAGAAACCTGGCCTCAGCCCTGGAACTGTTCACACCTCCTAGCCCAGTAGAAGAGGGTTGACATGAGCAATGGAAGTTAGTAGAACACGTGGCATGCTGGAGATTCAGCAGCCAAGCTCAGCCCTGTAAAGGCCATCTTTGAGCACTGGGAGAGAATCTTTTTAAACTAGTCTATCAGTTGAATTAAAAGGAAGTAACTCCTCTAGTGCACAACAGGATGGAAGGCTTGGGGTGCAGAAGCAGATCAAAGGGTAACAAAAGAAGAAGAAGCAGGGCTTCCCTGGTGGAGCAGTGGTTAAGAATCCGCCTGCCAATGCAGGGGACACACATTCAACCCCTGGTCCAGGAAGATCCCACATGCCGCGGAACAACAAAGCCCGTGTGCCACAACTACTGAGCCTGCGCTCTAGAGCCCACGAGCCACAACTACTGAGCCCTCGCACCACAGCTACCACAGCCTGTGCGCCTAGAGCCCGTGCTCCGCAACAAGAGAAGCCACCGCAATGAGAAGCCCTGACACCTCAACAAAGAGTAACCCCTGCTCGCCACAACTAGAGAAAGCCCGTGCACAGCAACGAAGACCCAGCACAGCCAAAAATAAATAAATAAAATTAATTAATTTTTTAAAAAAAAGAAGAAGAAGAAGATGAAGCAGACCAGAGGCGAGACAGACATCGTACCCCAGCTACCGGGGCCGTGCAGTTGCCACTGCTGTGATGAGGAAGTTGTGTGAGCTCAGATCTCTCCCAAAAGCAGATCTGGAGACAAAGGTTTGGGTGCTGGTAGTTTATTTGGGAGATGGTCCCGGGAAGCACAAGTGAACGAAAAGGGAAAAAGAAACATGGGATGGGACTTCCCTGGTGGTCCAGTGGTTAGGACTCCATGCTCTCAATGCAAGGGGACACAGGTTCAATCCCTGGTCGATCCTGCATGCCACAGGGTGCGGCCAAAAAAGACCCCCAAAACAAAACGAAAAAAGGAACGAGGGATGGAGATGCGCCAGTGAGCAGAGGGTTCACTGGGCAGCTGGGCCGGATGTACCTAGATGGTAGGGAAATGAGCCAATGCAGACTGACCTTACTTTATGTGTAAGGTGATCACAGTAAGGGTTTCTGTCAACATTTGTTTTTTGTTTTTTGGGGTTTTTTTGCGGTACGCAGGCCTCTCACTGTTGTGGCCTCTCCCGTTGCGGAGCACAGGCACCGGACGCGCAGGCCCAGCGGCCATGGCTCACAGGCCCAGCCGCTCCGCGGCATATGGGATCTTCCCGGACCGGGGCACGAACCCGTGTCCCCTGCATCAGCAGGCGGACTCTCAACCACTGCACCACCAGAGAAGCCCCTAGAATTGCATCTTTTATTGCTTTAGAACTTATTATTATTAGCCGCCTTGCTTGTAAAAAATGTATTCAGCGTTCAAACAGTACTCACGGAGAAGTGCTACACAAAAATGGCCTTTAAAATCACAGCTTAGCTTTTTAGCTCTACAGAGAGGAGAAAATGCAGAGGATGTGGGATGCCAGTAACTGGCAAGAGGAATTGAAAAGGGAGTGATCTGGGTATGGACTCAACATACACCCGCTTTTGAAATTTCCGGGAACTGGGAATGAGGCAGTCACTCAGAAGAGGGAACCAGTGGCCTCGGAAAAACTGAAAAGCAATGTTTGCTAACTAGTAATTCTTTACATACCTTGGACCTTAAGAAAGTCCCTTTCTGCGTGGCCATTCCACGCAGAGTGGATAAAGAGCTGGAGTATGTGTTCTGTTCTGCAAACTGTGTTCCCAGGGTCTCCCTGGATGTCCCAAGGGAGGTGGAGGAGTTCGTAAGGGGACCCCGAGCTCGCACTGCCCGGCCCTTCCTCCTTCCACCACCCCAGTTTTGCTTTTATATGTTTTAGACATTGGGAATACGAGTAATAGTTTATTAAGGCAAGATTTTCACTGCTGAGAAAAGCTTGCAAATCACAAGCTAAAGTATACTTAGCACCAAGATTTCCACGATCTCATGGCAGGTGTCTAGGAGATCTAGTTGTGCTGAGTTCAAAACTAAGCACTTGAGGCACTTTTTAAATCATTGCCATGACCTGAGCAGAGCAGTAGAGAAGATACAGGAGGAGAAATTAGGAACCTAGGCCCTGGATGTGTTCTACCGGAATCTCCACTGTCACGGTGGTTAGAACGCCCAGCCTGATGTCATGGGACCAAGTATTCACGAACTGCTCGTTCATTAAGTAGCACAAGCTTCACTCTCAAACAAGATCTCATACACAGATGTGAGGAACAGCTGTGTCCCCGTTCCCGACTATGTGAGTGTGACCACGGCCTTTTAGGGTCTATTTGATGACCTGTTTTTTTATGAAATAACCTACTTCCTGTCTCTCACGCAGCACACTTTAGAGAGAATTGATGAGATAATCAAAACCATTTTTCATTCATGAACACCAAAAGACTGACCGAAATGGTGAAGATAGTAGAGTTGCCCAACAATAATCTGAGAACATTGTTTATATCGAAAAACTTAAAGGATACTTACAAAAAGTTTGTAGTAATGTAGAGATGTATGTTGTCATGTTAATTGGAAATATCACTACACAAAACTGGTGTGAGATTATAGTCATAGCTGCATAAAAATTTAAAACTATGCATAAGAAAAATTGGGAAGAAATACATCAAATTTTAGTAGTTTTCCATGGATGGAAACTGTGAGTGATTTTTTATTTTCCTTCTTTCAGGACATGTGATTGTACAGATTTCTTCTATGAGCATGTGATATTTTATGACAAAGAATATAAACAGAAGCAAACTATTATATATAGGATGCATAAACAACAAGACCCTACTGTAGAGCACAGGGAACTCTATTCAATATCCTGTGACAAACCATAATGGAAAAGAATATGAAAAAGAAAAAATATAAATGTATATATAACTGAGTCACTTTGCTGTACAGAAGAAATTAATACAACATTATAAGTCAACTATACTTCAATAAATTTTTTAAAAAGAATATAAACTTAAATTTTAAAATAAAATGAAATTTTAAATAAATAAAAGAAACTACTATTTAAATAAGTAAAACTAATTGCATTAGTTTCCTAAGACTGACCTAACAAAGTACCACAATCTGGGTGGCTTAAGACAACAGAAGTATACTGTCCCACAGTTCTGGAGGCCAGAAGTCTGAAATCAGGTGCTGGTAGGCCACACTTCCTCTGAAACCTGGAGGGGAGTCGAGCCTTCCTTGCCTCCTCTAGGTAATTAATGGTGGCTGCCCATCTTCAGTGGTCCTTGGCTGACAGCTGCTTAGTTCCAGTCCCAGGGCTTTCTCCTTGTGTGTCAAGTCTTCTTATAAGAACCCCAGTCATACTGGATTAAGGGCCCAGCCTACTCCATGCTGTCTATACTTAACTAATAACACCTGCAATGACTTTATTTCCAAATAAGGGCATATTCTGAGATACTAGGGGTTAGGAATTCAATATACCATTTTTTTGGTGAGGGGGGCACAGTTCAATCTATAACAGTAATTTAACAACTTTGATGTTTTTACAGAAGTTGAAGACCGTTATTCTTCCTCATTCTGATGTAACAGTTTCCACATTTTAGCACATGGGTGAGTGTAGGAACATGGTCACTTTGATAGTTTTTTTTTTTTTTTTTGTGGTATGCAGGCCTCTCACTTTTGCGGCCTCTCCTGCTGAGGAGCACAGGCTCCGGATGCGCAGGCTCAGCGGCCATGGCTCACGGGCCCAGCCGCTCCGCGGCATGTGGGATCTTCCCAGACCGGGGCACGAACCCGTGTCCCCTGCATCGGCAGGCGGACTCTCAACCACTGCGCCACCAGAGAAGCCCCCACTTTGATAGTTTTTGCTAAGACTTCCTCACCTTCTCTCTTGTCACCCCTCTCATTTTCTAACACGTACTTATTAGGCACATACTGAGTTCATAGCACTGTGTTGATCTATCAAAATTAAAAAAAAATCACACAAAACTGTTTTCTAACAAGTTGCTTTCATCTACACTGTAATTTTCAAACAGACTGACTTTATAATCAATGACTTCAGTCTGCAAATCACTATAAAGAATTACCTTTAGGGCTTCCCTGGTGGCGCAGTGGTTGAGAATCTGCCTGCCAATGCAGGGGACACGGGTTCGAGCCCTGGTCTGGGAAGATCCCACATGCCGCGGAGCAACTGGGCCCGTGAGCCACAACGACTGAGCCTGCGCATCTGGAGCCTGTGCTCCGCAACAGGAGAGGCAGCGACAGTGAGAGGCCCGCGCACCGCAATGAAGAGTGGCCCCTGCTCGCCGCAACTAAAGAAAGCCCTCGCACAGAAACGAAGACCCAACACAGCCAAATAAATAAATAAATAAAATTTATTTTAAAAAAATAAAAGAATTACCTTTATGTTAGATTTGTAAAAAAAAACTTCTTAGACCTTCTTACAAATATATAACAGATGATATGGGAAAAGGAAGGAAGAAAACTAAAGTAGAAATAGGTCCAAATAGAAATTAATTTTGCTTGTTCTAAAGACAGGAAGACTATTTTTTCAGCATTCAGTAATCTCTGGTTTGGTTGGGATATTTAGGAATTAGCTAAATGTTTTAAAATATTGTCTTACTGGCTTTGAACTATTCTTTGGGACTTTTACCCCCAGCGTGGCTGGAAATATGTTCATTGTTTTAAATAGAAATTTAACCATGCTTATTTAATTTTTTGAAAGAATGCTGTCTTTTGCTAAGTTTGGCAGAATTGCTTAACATAAAAATATAAATAAGGGACTATAGTGTGGCATGGATAAAGCAATCACCACTTTATATTTTCTAAAGACAATTACACTGCTGATGCACGCCTTAGGAAGCAAAAATATTTATTTCACTTGTTACATACACGCATTTATATAGAGTATTTATGAGACTCTCAGTGACATCTTCAGATCAGCACGTGTATCCCATTGTGCAGTTATTCCCTTTTATTTCTATTTTCTTGTGGTGAATGCTTTGTGTCTAAAACACTAAGGAAATTAAATACAAAACTATGTCAGTACAATGTAACTTCACTATACACATCAGGAAATTAGGACTTGTTCTCCCAGCAGCTGGTGTTTGGCTACTCTGAACGTGGTATGTCCAGAAAAGTTAACGTGGGGCAATTTTCCTCAAAGGAATTCCGTTGGGATACAAAGAATATCAGTTCTTCCCACTCTGTGCACAGGACTATGGGGCCAGGATCAGCTCGGGGTCTACCACCAGCTCAGGATCTCCCGGGTCCTCAGCCTCTTCCACTCCTAACCCTTCTTCTCTGCTCTGCAAGAAGGACCACAGTTAAACTGACAAACTACCTGCGTGCTACTGGGACGAGGGTGGCTCTCCCAGCACTGCCACGTTCCCATGTGCCACCCTCCTTGTTGGGTGTTGGGCCCGGCGCTCTGCTCAGCACTTTCCCTGACTTATTTCATTTAACCCTCACGCAACCCCATGTAGCCAGCCCTCCTGTTTTCCTAATTTCACAGGCGAGAAAACCAAGACCTAGAGGCATGAAGTCATTTGGCCATGATTGCACCTTCAGAAATATCTCCAGGGAGATATCATTGTAACAGGGAAGAACAAATCCGTGTTCCTATTAGATGTTTCTTTTACCTTAACCTTTGTATTCTATTGCTTTTGCTTCAAGTTCAGAATGTTGCCTATAGCCTGAAATATATAGGAGAGCCCATTCTCAAGGCTCTGAACTTCCCGGGTATGACACTTTTCCATTCATATAGAGATAAAAAAGTTGCAGAACAGAGAATAACGTTTTTTTTTGTTGGAGGTGTACAGGAATATCATCACCTGACCCACGTGGATGACTGCAAGAACAAAGGATTCCAGCACCAAGAAGTCTGCGACAACCAATCACACACCCTCCCCTTTTAATATAAAAGAAGCCTGAATTCTAACTCAGGTAAGATGGTTCTCTAGGATATTAGTCCTCCGCCGTCTCAGACTCCAGCCGTTCCAACTAAAGTCTCTTTTCCTTGTCCCAGCACCTCTGTTTCCCAATTTATCGGCCTCTCATGTGGTGAGCTGAACGAGTTTGGACTCCATAACACCATGGGGAATGTAGATCATCCATCACTTCTCAGTACCTTATGGGCAGCCACCTGATGTCTCCCAGTGGGGTCCAATAAGGACCCTTGGTCCAGTGGAGAAGAGCTGGAACAAAGGGTGTTACACCAGGGCTCTGCACTGCCCACGCAGCTCACGGCTGTGAGTTCAGTGGTCCCTGAGAAGCCTGGGACGGCTGCTCCTCAGTGAGTGAATACGGCGAGACACTACTAATTTACAAGGGGTTTTCCTGCCCACTGTCTCCACTGATCCTCATTGCAGTCCTGGAAGCTGCAGCTGCCCATGCAGCTTTATGACCATTGACATTTTGCAGAGACCGATGGTCAGATTTAGGTGAGGTACGTGACTTACTTAGATCACACCTCTCTGTGAGTCAGACAGAGAAAGGCAAATATCATATGATATCACTATGATGTGGAGTCTTAAAAACTGATACAAATGGACTTATTTACAAAATAGAAGTAGACTCACAGACACAGAAAACAAACTTATGGTTACCAAAGGGGAAAGGGGCGGGGGAGGGATAAATTAGGAGTTTGGGATTAACATACACGTACTACTGTATGTATATAAAATAGATAAACAACAAGGACCTACTGTATAGCACAGGTAACTACATTCAATATCTTGAAATAACCTATAATGGAAAATAATCTGAAAAAGAATGTATTAATATATAGATATATGCAGATGAGGAAACTGATGTTCTGAAAAGTTAGGTAATTTGCCTGAGGTCACACAGCTGCTAAGTGGCAGAGCCCAGGTTTAAACCCAGTCATGCCTGGTTCCAAAGCCTGGCCGCTCTTCCCCCCACCGGTGCATGCTTCTCTAGGTCACAGGGATAGCAGAAAAGCAAATGCAAGGGCCAAAACTCTGGACAGTGCTTGTGTCAAAATCATTAAACCAATCAAATGTTTCAACTTAAATCGGCAATGAAAATCATCATTTCCTGGACTGGGAGTTTAGGGTTAGCAGATGCAAGATATTATATATAGGATGGATAAACAACAAGGTCGTACTGTATAGCACAGGGGACTATATTCAATATCCTGTAATAAACCAAAATGGAAAAGAATATGAAAAAGCATATAATATATACATATAACTGAATCCCTTTGCTGTATACCCAAAATATTGTAAATCAACTATACTTCAATAAAAAAATAAAAATCAAAAAAACAAATCATACCTCTCTCTGCAGAGGCACCTGGACCACGCCTGGCTTGTCCTGCTCTGCTGCGTCAGGCTGCCTCTCCTCAAGAAGAAAGGCTCAATGTCAGAGATTCTGTCAGTTGACAGGTGAAATACTTGGCATTATCTTAAGGAAGCATTGAACTTGGCTGTGCACGTAATTATCAACATTTGCTGAATTCCAGCCACATAATAGGTGCTGTCCTAGATACAGATGGTTCTGGATCTTTGGGCTTTCAATCTCGAGAAGGCAAAAAGCCTGACAAACATGAGAAATGAGGGGAATGCACTCAGTTACAATGCTGTCTGAAAGAGGGGCACTTTGGGTAATTACATGTCTGGTTACACATTCTTGACAGCTATTTAGAGCTCTGACCGCCTTTGCAAAGACAATGCCCAGTTTGTTGGTCCAAACAAAGGCAAACAGGCTCAACCCCAAGTGTGATTCTGTGCGCCATTTTGGAATGTCAGGGATCATTGTGTGTGATGTGCACTTAAATTCACTCAAGACGAAGAAAAAGAAAACCTTGGAGAGTATTCCCAGATTTGCCTGCTCATTTCACATGTATTTAATATGTTACACACACACACACACACACATGCACAAACACACACACACACACACACACACACACACACACACACACACACCACATGATCCAAACTTTACCAAACACCTACTTCCCTTACACGGTATTAAAGTGCAAGAGACAGTTGATAAAAGAAGTGAGATGTAGCTGCAGCTCTGCAGGGACTTGGATGCTCCTTGGGTTTGGTGCCTCTGAAGTAACTGTGGTGGCACCCAGGAGGGGAAAAGAGCGTGTTGACCCCTGACACTGCCTCTGATTCTGACAGGGCAGTGGGGCTGGGGGGCGGGGCAAGTAATAAAGTATGGCTAACACAGAGGCGGATCCCATTTCTAGAAGGCAGGGCTACCTTTATGAACAGGCAAAGGGGCAGTGGCCTCGAAATTGTGCACTGATGATCTCTAGTGCCACTATTACCTCTTTATCCCTGTCTTACCTCTGCTGCTATAACCGAATACCATAGGTTGGATAGCTTATAAGCAGCAGAAATTTATTTCTTACAGTGCTGGAGGCTGGAAGTCAGATCAAGGTTCTGATGAGGGCCTCTTCCCAGGTTGCAAACTGCTGACTTACTGTGTCCCCAAGGCAGAAAGAGCAGAGAGAGCAGAAGCAAGGGCTCTCATGTCTTTTTATTAGGGCGCTCACCCTATCCACGAGGCTCCACCTTTGTGACCTAGTGACCTTCCAAAGGTATTGACCCCCCAAACCATCACTCTGGCATTAGGATTTCAACATGTGAATTTTTCAGGGACACAAACATTCAGTCCATAGCAACCCCTTAGGGTGAGCACTGCTTTCCTTCTTTCATCAGTTTTAAAGTACACATATTACTGGCAGGGAAAATATATTAAATTCCTAACATTTTCATGCAAATTAGTGTCTTGGATGATTCTCTATACAGGAGAAAGTAAGCTACTTGACAACTCTGGTGTTCAAGTTGAGTGAGAGGCAGGTGGACAGAGGAGAACGAGTGAAAAGTTCAAACAAAAAGGGAGCATTTGCTAAGTGATCAGAAAGCTAGTTAACTGGTTTGACCAAGCACCAGAGTCTCCACTGGGTGTGGGCTATGAGGCTGATGAAAAAGGGCCCTCAGTTAAGCCTGTTGGGAGTGGCCATGAGGAGGCAATTTACCCACAAATGTACCCTCTTTCCCATTCCCTACTTACTTTGTTTTGGAGACAAAGAATGTGTTTTTAAAATGAATTGGAGAGTACTGAATCAAGTTGGCCAACAGAAGAACAGAAGACATGTTTTATCCCTCTCTCCATTAAAGAAATAACTAAAATAGAACAACACAAAAAAACACAAGAAAGAAATTTCCGTAGTCCAAAAATTTTAGGAATTCCTAGAGACAAAGAATGAATAAGACTGCACTGGTGGTAAAACAAGAACAGGAAAATCTTGTTTAAATTTCAGGGCCACAAAAGCAATTCTGAAATTTCTCCACACTCAGCATAAATGATTACAATGAACAGGCCTGGACTCTCCAGCAATTGGCAGGGCAATTTGTTAAGTTTAATTGGAGCAGTCCTTTCTCTTCCCCTTCTTTCACTGTGCACATCCAGTGTACCATGTGTCCCCAGGTTAAAGCCCTTAGAACCGTTTTCAAAAGAGAAATGTTTATTATGTTGGAGTTACTTAAGGAAAGATATAGGTGGACTCTGATGGACCTCCATATTCTCACAGGGACATTGGAGGACAGAAGAAAGACATGGAAAATGCTGACTCAGTATTTGTTTCCAAAGAACAAGAGTACTTCTCCTAAGTGGGAAATCTGGCACAGGATACCCACAGAATAGGTAATGGGGCTAAGGCTTCAGAGAATTAGCAAACTATAGGAGGGAGGGAGGACCCAGAAGACAAGCTTCCCACACCCAATGAATCCCAAATCCTGATCCTTCTCTGCAATCAGAAGGAGGCAGACTATCCTAATCAAAACATTCAATGAGGGCTTCCCTGGTGGTGCAGCGGTTAAGAATCTGCCTGCCAATGCAGGGGACACGGATTCGAGCCCTGGCCCAGGAAGATCCCACATGCCACAGAGCAGCTAAGCCCATGCACCACAACTACTGAGCCTGCGCTCTAGATCCCGCGATCCACAACTTCTGAAGCCCGCGCACCTAGAGCCCGTTCTCCACAACAAGAGAAGCCACCACAATGAGAAGCCCACGCACCACAACAGAGAGTAGCCCCTGCTCGCCACAACTAGAGAAAGCCTGCACACAGCAACAAAGACCTAACACAGCCAAAAATAAAATAAATAAAGTAAATAAATTTTTTAAAAATGACAGATGAAGAGGTAATCTCAAATATGAACACTCTAGTATTTGTGGAAAAACAACCCTGAGCAAAGAAATGCATCAAAATCATCCCATTGGAAAAAAAAATTAAAACCCTGAGTAAACAGCCTCAATAGAGGAAAGGGAAAAAAATCTTTATAAATGATATCCTCAGAGAAATTTTAAAGGTTTTCATGTCCTTAAATCAAGATGGTAAAAGTACATTCATAAATATCAATTATTCCAATAAAGGTAGGTGGGTTAAATTTTCTTTATTAAAGGACAAAAACTTTATTTGGGCTAAATAAAAAGGTCTTTATACCATTTACTAATAGTGTAGTAATTAATAGCACAGGCTCTGAATTTGAATCCTGGCTCTAACACTTATTAATGATTTATGAACTAAAAACTTAAATGGGCTAAACAGAAGCATGGATTCAGCTGAAAGTGTCTGATCAACCCAAGAAATTCTCCCTCAATATAGTGCTGAAGTAATGATAATTATCAATTATGAGAAAGAAAATACAAGACATGGAAGAGAGAGAATTGAACATTTTTTCCTACAGGAATTCTAAAGTAAGAGAGACAAAAGAAGGGAAGAAATATTCAAATAAATAATTGAAGAAAATTTCCCAGAACTGATGGACAATATGAATTTTCAGATTCAAGAGTCCACTGTGTGTTGAGCAAGAAAGAAAGGAAAAATGATCCAGAAATGTCATCTTAAAATGTTAAAGCTGCAAGGATAAAGAGAAATTCCTAAAACTTCCAGAAGACAAAAACAGGTTATCCAGAAAGGAATGATATTCAGGTTGGCATTAGAAACAATAGACATGAAAGGGGAAAAAAGAAAAAAATAACTACAAAATTCCAAGTGAGAATTACTTCAAACTTCAAATTTTATACCCAGCCAAATTAACATTCAAGTGGGAGGTCAAAACAAAGACACTTTTAGACATTCAAAGATTAAGAAAGTTTATATTCCATAGGACCTCTTAGAAGGATACTATTCAAGAGTGTACTTCAGCAAAATAAAGCAAGTTTTTATAGAAATTAGAAGATGAGATGCCATATTAAATAATTCAAAAAGTTCAGTATCTTATGACAGTAAACATTTATTTCCAGCTCACATTGCATGGTACCCATGGGTTGGCTATGGCTCCGCTTCAGGCTATGGGTCTCTTCCTTTGTTTTCTTACTCTGGGAACGAAGGAGCATCCTTATCTGAGATACGCCTGTGTTCAAGGCAGAGGGGAAAGGAGAGTCACACCTACATTCAGTTGACTAAAACAAAGACATATCTAAACCCAACATCAGAGGGCTTACTGAAGTATAATCATCTCTCAGATGGAAAAGAGAGAGAATAATTACTAGTAATGACATAATTTACCACAGATAGTAAGAATACACTCATACATATCATTTAGCCCAAAAAATGTGATGGGTTGAAATTCCCCTATTAAAGGACAAAGACTCTCATGTATTAAAAACGAAATCCAGGTGCCATTACTGTTACAATACCGATTAGTACAGTGGTACAAGCTCTGGGTTTCCATCTTGAGTACACCACTGTTTACTAGGTGCACGTAAAGTGAGAATAAGAGTAGTATGTAGTACTTACTTCAGAGTGTTGTCATGAGTCATAAACAAGATCATACATGTACAGGTACAGTACATGTAAAGTGCCTAGCAAATAGTATCAATAAATGTCAGACCTTGTTACTGTAAGAGACACCTGAAACAGAATGACAGGTTTAAAGTTTGAAAATACAGAAACAAGCAAAGATAGAGCAAGCAAATACTAATGAAAATAAATAGGGAGCACTGAGTTAAGTATGATAGATTGAAGGTGCTCCCACTCCCATCTGAAAACCCACTGAAGATGCCATAAGAGGAATGGTCTTATATAGGAATAGACCAATAAGGACCAAGAGATGCAACAACGTCTTGGAAAAGGAAAGCAGTTAGACAACCAATTAGTAAATGATTGAAAAAACAAAACAAAACAGAAAAAGCTAATGCCTGTTGGGCCATGGGAAACCCAGAAGTAGGCAGCTTTGTGCCACAAACTATCAGAAAGTCTCACGAGTAGGAGGTATCACTGAGCATGGTCGTTGGGGTCTATGTGCAGCTAAAGATGGGATTATTGACTGAAGTCTATGTAGGATGTACTTAGATCTCCAACCATCCTCCCCACTTCTACAGAACACTAGAAAGATAATGAACTAGAGTGACACTGACTTAGGGCTTAGGTGAAGAATGAGGGACCATACTGAACACAGCAGGGGTAAAGGAAATGCCACATAGTATAAAGTGTAAAACCCCTAGTCTCCCTCCTCCGTTTGGATCCAAGAATGCTGGTAGTCTGAACTTTTACTCCCGGGCATTAGAGATAATCTCTCCCAGGAGATTAACCTAAGCGAAAAGACCTTCAAATATTGGTGGTTAGGGTTCTCTAGCTACACTGCCCAGCCAGATGTCCTTAAAGTGGACCCACTAGGAAACAAGCCACACCCACTCAGAGAGTTTCCAATAAGCTTTTAAGTGACTCCCTCTTGACCTTGAAAAATCATCTCAGGACCACCAGATATTTGAAGAAAGCTTCCACACCACGGCAGAAAACAAAACAAAAACTCAACAAAAGAGAAAAAGGAAATTTGGGGGAGACAGAAACAATGCAGAAGTATAAGAAACTTAGAAAGCCAAACAAAGGAGTATTTTCAGAGCAGTAGAATTTGTAGATAATTGTATCTATGAAAAAAAGAGACCAGTAGGCTACAAACAAAGGAACATTCAAAAGTTGCTTTGGAAATAAAAAACAATAGCACATATGACAAATTCAATGAAAGGATAAGAAGTTAAATTTGAGAAAGTTTCCCAAAAAGTAAGAAATGAAGAGCATAAGAAAGAGTGAAAATGGATTTAAAAATACAGAGGATCAGTGCATCTGTCTAACAGGCTCATAATCCTGAGAAATTGGAGTTCCAGGGAGAAAATCAATGAGAAGAAGTTATCAAATCATCAACTCAAGAAAAATCCCAGAATTGAGAGACATGAGTTTCTAGAAGGAAAGCACCGACTAGTGCCTAGCACCGTGGATGAAAAGAAATGCAGACCAAGGCAACTCCTTGTGAAATTTCAGAGCACTCGGGACAAAGGAAATATCCTAAAAGCTTCCAGGACACAAAACAGGCCACAGACAAAGGAGCAGGAATTGGATTGGCAGCACATCCCAACAGCAAGACTAGAAACTAGCAATGTCTTCAAAATCTCGAGGGCAAAATGACATCCAACCTAGAATTCCTACACATGACCCCCAAACAATCAACCAAGTGTAAGAGTACAATAAAGACAGTTCAGACAGGCCACCCTCATGTACCCTGTCCTAAGAGGCTTTGGATAGGGTCCACCATGGGGTTAAGGAATGAAGACACAGGAGAATGATCAAGGGAATGCCAGAGGTGAGGATACAGAGAGTCTGAGGACACCATCTATGCAACGGGCCTTGAGACCCACCAACGTCACAAGAGGGCAGAGAATAGACTGTGTAATGTGGACACGGGTTTAACTTCTGCTGAAAAATTGAGGATGAAATAATGATACTTAAAACAACCACGCGAAGGAGGAGATATATTAACTCCAGGGAAAATAGAAAGTTATACCTAAAAGGATATATAATCATAATACAGTAAAGAACTTGGCTGTGAATCATATTTTCATAAATATAATGATGAGTATTGAATACTGATCTAACCCCAAATTATAACTATTTGGGAAGGATTTGGGAATGGAAAGGGGAATGGAATCATTTAAGAGAACTAAATAATAATGTTCCATCACAGGAAATGGATAAAACCTAAAACTGAAAGATCAAGAGATCGCAGCAGGAAGATTATTACTTAGAAATGTGGAAGCAATTAATTGAAGAAACAATGAAAAGGGTAGTAAGTGGTTGTCTCTAGGGAGAGAAAAATCAGAGTGGGAGGGGTGAGGCAAGAAGTTCATTTTGTTATATGTTTTGTAAAATTATGTTATTTTTAAAACCATGCACCCATATAAATTAAAATTTCTGGAGATTAAAAAATAACTTAAAGAGAGTAAGTATGGCAATATTAATATCAGACAAAGCAGGATTTAAGAGTAAAGTATTAGATAGAATGAGAAAAGATATTTCGTAATGGGTAAAGCTACTATCTGCCAAGAAAACACACTGTCGTGAACTGCTGCCCTCTTAACAACATAGCTTTAATATGTATATGCAAATACACAAAGAGATGACAATCAAAAATCTTAGGGGGGCATTTTAAAATACTTCCCCCCCAAATTGAAAGATTAAACAGGCAAAAAAATTAATTCTGAATGTATGTGGAATATTTGAATAATATAATTAACTACTGAATCACACATACGCATACATATATATATTTACAAATACATCCATACATATATTCACATATATTCTTTTCAGTTGACCTCAGAACACTCATAAAAGCCACTATGAATTAGACTACACAGAAAATCTCAATACAGTTCAAAAATTCAAATTATATAATCAGGATACATCATCTGGCCATAAGGCAGTAAAATTAGAAATAAGCAACAAGAAAAAGGTAGCAAAAAAAAAATCAATTTGCTTATAAATTTTTGAAAATGTTTAACCCCTAGGATAAAAAAAGAACTTTTAACTAAAATTGTGAGTCATTTTGAAATAAAGGACAGTGAGGGACTAGCTTCCAAAACAGGAAGCTAAAAAAGACAATGAAACTACTCCTAAAAAAGAAATTTATAAAGATAATAGGAAGAATTAATTGAAAAGAAAAAAAAACTATTATTTTCATCAATAAAACAAAAAGCTGTTTCCTGGGGGCTAAAAAAATCGGTATAAAAGACAAGCTTTGGGCAAGCCTGAACAACAAAAATGTAAAGACATATTAACAAATGAAATTAAGGAAATGGACAAAACTATAAATTTACACCAATACATTTAAACATCTAGAGGAATGGAAGATATTCTAGGAAAATACAAATTACCAAAAATAACCTTTTTAAAACACAAAGCACTTTATGTGGGTTAAAATTTTTTATTGTGATAAAATATATATGACATAAAATATGTCATTGTAATCATTTTCAGTGTACAATTCAGTGTATTAATTACATTCACACTGCTGTGCAACAGTCACTGCTCTGTGTTTCCAAATGTTTTCCGTCACCCCAAAAAGAAACTGTAAACATTAGACAATATCTCCCATTCCCCTCTTCTCCCAGCCACTGGGAACCTCTACTATACTTTCTGTCTCTATGAATTTGCCTATCTAGATATTTCATATAAATAGAATCATACAATATTTGTCTTTTTGTCACTGCCTTATTTCACATAGCATATTTTCAAGTTCATCCATGTTGCAGCATATATCACAAACGTATTCCTTTTCATGGGTGAATAATATCCCATTGTATGTATAGATCACATTTCGTTTATCCATTCATTTGTTGGTAGACACTTGAGTTGTTTCTACATTTTGGCTACTGAGAATAATGGTACAATGAACATGAGAGTCAAAGTGACTTTTAAAGAAGCAGGAAAACAGAACAGACCAATCACTATGTAAGTTAAACTGGTGAAAGCTTTACCTTTAAAAAGCTATTTGTCCCAGACAATTACAGCAAAGTTCTCCCAGAAGTTTAGGACATATAAAGGTTCTGGAGGCTAGAAAAAAGTGGAACTTACCCAAATCATTGTACAAGGCTAAGATAAACTGGACTGGACAAAACTCAAAGAAGTTTATGTGTCATTAAAGGCTAATTCTAACGTGATTGGCCAAATAGGGTTTATTCCAGAAATATAAGGCTAGTTCGATATTAGGAAATCTGTTATTGTAACTCAACATTTACAGTTTAAAGAAGAAAAAAACATGTAATCATCTCAAATGTAAAATAATATTTTGGTTAAATTTCTTTTCTTTTTATTGGAGTATAGTTGCTTTACACTGCTATGTCAGTTTCCTCTGTACAACAAAGTGAATCAGCCATATGTATACATATATACCCTCTTTTTTGGACTTCTTTCCCATTTAGGTCACCACAGAGCACCGAGTAGAGTTCCCTGTGCTATATAGTAGGTTCTCATTAGTTACCTATTTTATACATAGTAGTGTATATATGTCAATCCCAATCTCCCAATTCATCCAACACCCCTTTCCCCCTTGGTGCCCATATGTTTGTCCTCTACGTCTACATCTTATTCCTGCCCTGCAAATAAGTTCATTTGTACTGTTTTTCTAGATTCCACATATATATGTTAATATACGATATTTGTTTTTCTCTTTCTGACTTACTTCACTCTGTATGACAGTCTCTAGGTCTATCCACATCTCTGCAAATAACACAGTTTCATTCCTTTTTATGGCTGAGTAATATTCCATTGTATATATGTACCACATCTTCTTTAACCACTCCACTGTTGATGGACATTTAGGTTGCTTCCATGTCCTGGTTATTGTAAACAGTGCCGCAATGAACATTGGGGTGCATGTATCTCCGGGTATATGCCCAGTAGTAGTATTGCTGGGTTATATGGTTGTTCTATTTTTAGTTTGTTTTTTTTTTTTTTTGCGGTACACAGGCCTCTCACTGTTGTGGCCTCTCCCGCTGAGGAGCACAGGCTCCGGACGCGCAGGCTCAGCGGCCATGGCTCACGGGCCCAGCCGCTCTGCGGCACGTGGGATCTTCCCGGACCAGGGCACGAACCCGTGTCCCCTGCATCGGCAGACGGACTCTCAACCACTGCGCCACCAGGGAAGCCCTATTTTTAGTTTTTTAAGGAACCTCCATACTGTTCTCCTTAGTGGCTATATCAATTTACATTCCCACCAACAGTGTAAGAGGGTTCCCTTTTCTCCTGGTTAAATTCAACATCTCTTTCTGAGCAAATTAGAAAAAGAAAGAAATTTTCTTCAATCAACATTACACTTAGTGGTGAGATAATAGAAATATTCCAACTAGAAAGCCAGGAAGATACAGGAACGCTAGCTGTCACCACTCCTATTCAACAGCACCCTGGATATTCCTATAAGTCAAGCCAAGAAAAAGAAGTGAGAGATAAAGATTGCAGGGACAAAAGTAGGAAAACTGCCTTGGTTTGTAGAGGGGATGATAATCTATCTAGAAAATCCCAGAGAATCAACAGAAACACTATTAAAATTGAAAAAGGGTTCAGTAAGTGAGCCATACACAAAAATCAGCAGTTCCTACATACTAAAAAATAAGCAGTTAAAAAACCCATGGGGGAAAAAACCCTTTCACATTAGCAACAAGAAACACCTTATTATTGCATTGTAAGTTGACTTCCAGTGAAATGAAGACACATACAAAACCTTCAAGAAGTTCCAAAAGAAACACCTAAATAAATGAACAGCAAATCTTGTTCTTAAATTGAGAGGCTCAGTGCTTTTAAGATGTCAATGAGCTCATGAGTCTAAATCCAAAATGATGCTAAAAAAATATCCACTGGATATTTAGGTGAAACTTGGCAAACTGACTCTGAAGTGCATCAGGAAGAGGAAATGACAAGAACAAATAAAATATTGAAGAACAAGGACAATGAGAGGGAATTGCCCTGTTAGGTGACAAAATAAACTGCAAAGCTCTTGCAGGTAAAGTGGGATGCTAGTCACGCAGGGGTAGATAAGTAGAAAAACATCTGTTTATCCGTGGGAATTTATTACACCACCAAAGTGGCATTTCAAATTGTGGGGAAAGAATAAGATATTTGCTCTCCAAGGGGGAAAATCACTTAGAGATCACTATCTGATATCATACACAAAAATAAATTTCAGATGAATTTTTAAAAGTTTTAAAGTAAAAACTCTGAGCTTATTAGAAGGAAATAGCGAAGAATGTTTTTATCATCTTAACAATGAGGACAGATTTCCTAAGCAATTCAAAAAACCAGATGGGGTCCCTGGAGGCAGGTGGCAGGCCCCTGGCCAAGACCCAGCACTAAGAGTTGCCCTGGAGGGACCTCCTCAGCTCTGTTCAAGACCCCACCCCCCAGCAGTGGGGGGTAGGTGGGTGGGCTTGAGCATTTCATGAGGTGCACTCACCCAGGTGTGCTCACTTCAGCCACTTCTAAGACCTGTTTCCCCAGCCTGGAATGTCCCCCAGGAAACTTACACCATTTACCTCATAGCCCACTGGGAGAAAGATAAAACCAGATTGGTTAAAGGGTTCCGTGGCTTATGAAAAACTAGTGGC
This sequence comes from Mesoplodon mirus, assembly GCF_964341445.2. Taxonomy (NCBI): domain Eukaryota; kingdom Metazoa; phylum Chordata; class Mammalia; order Artiodactyla; family Ziphiidae; genus Mesoplodon; species Mesoplodon mirus. The sequence continues at coordinate 19,377,918 of NC_138990.1, read as the reverse complement.
GTACAGGGCACCATTGTAATCAGCACTGTCCCATAGAACTTGCTGTGGTGAAGGAATTATTCTGTGTCTTCACTATCCAGTAGCCACTAGCCACATGCTGTTATTGAACACTTTAAAATGTAGCTAGTATAACTGAGGAACTGAATGTCTTATTTTATTTTAATTAAGTGAAATTTAAATATAAAGAGCCACATGAGACTAGTGGTTACTGTATCGGACCAGGCAGATTTTTTTGGTTTTTGGGTTTTTTTTGGCTGTGCAGCAGGTGGGATCTTAGTTCCCCGACCAAGGACCAGGGATCAAACCTGTGTCCCCTGCAGTGGAAGGGCAGAGTCTTAACCACTGGACCAGCAGGGAAGCCCCCAGGCAGCTTTTAACTAATCTCAGCCTAAGCCTGCTGGGACCTCACTAAGGGCCCGGAGAGAGATGAACACAGGCCAGAATTATTAGGGTTGGAACAAGGAGAGCCAGCAGAGGCTGTGTTAGTTTCCTATTGATGCCAAAACAAATGACCACAAATTTAGTGGCCTAAAACAACACAGAGTTATTATCTTGCAGTTCTGGAAGTCAGAAGTCCAAGTCAGTCTTATTAGGCTAAAGTTAAGGTGTAGGCAGGAGTGGTTCCTTCCAGAGGATCTAGGGGAGAATCAATTCCTTGCCTTTTCCAACTTCTAGAGGTGCCTCCATTCCTTGGTTTGTGGTCCCTTCCTTTCATCATCAAAGCCAACAGTTTAGCATCTTCAAAATTTCTCTTTCTCTCTGACCTGTGCCTCTGTCATCACACCACCTTCTCTGACTCTGACCCTCCTGACTCCCTCTTATAAAGACCCATGTGATTACATTGGGTCCACCTGGGATAACCCAGGATGATCTCCTCATCCTCAGATCCTTAATTTAATCACACCAGCAAAAGCTCTTTTTCTGTGTAAGGTAACATATCCACAGTTTCCAGGAATTAGGACATAGACATCTTTGGAAGGCCATTACTGAGACTACCCATGGGGGTGACCAACATTTTCCATCACATTAAATCTGGGATATTGACATCACCCTTGGAAGCTGACCTGGAGGTGGCCTCAGCCACAGGAGCCTCTGTGTTGGAGGAATTCTTGACTTCATGCTAGATATGGCATGTTGGATTCAGCTCATGGTAGAGGAAGCAACATCCAAACTTCTTGGAGAGAAGGCTGCTGGGCCCATCAGAGAGAATCAGGGTCCCTGCCAAACACCCTGAGGTTGGAGACAGACCTCCATCCAGTTCTTGGGGAGGAGAGCCTGGCCGCAGCCTGGGGAGATGGGGGGATTTACATGAGGCGTGGGGTGGGAAAGTGGCGTGTCAGTGAGTAGAAGCTTGTACATTATCTTCTGGACGTTGGAGAGGTATTGACTTTTTCGAGCTGGGAAGTTATATAAACAGAGCGATGTTTAAAGAAGATTAAGCTGGCAGTTGTGTGCAAGCAGGGCCCGGGGCTGGGGGTGAGGGGGTGAATAAACACAGGCATGTAATGATCAGTTTCAGAGGGGGCAGTGGGAGTGGGGAGAGCAGAAAATATGTGCAAGAAACATCCTGTCAAACAGAAAACGCACTAAAAATAGCAGTGCTCTGCTAAATCAAAAATGGCAGCAACATCTTAAATCATTTTGAAACAAATTTTGTTTTTTACTGGTTTCTACTCTCAATTTGTGTACTTGTAGCCTGTGAAATGGTTACGGCTGTCGCCATACAATATATGTTTAGCAGGTATACATTAAGACCTTACTATGTTCACTGTGTGGTTTTGGGGTTTTTTAATGTATTTTTGTCTGCGTTGGGTCTTCGTTGCTGCGCGCGGGCTTTCTCTAGTGGCGGGGAGCGGGGGCTACTCTTCGTTGCAGTGCACGGCTTCTCATTGCGGTGGCTTCTCTTGTTGCGGAGCACGGGCTCTAGGCGCACAGGCTTCAGTAGTTGTGGCATGTGGGCTCAGTAGTTGTGGCTTGCAGGCTCTAGAGCGCAGGCTCAGTAGTTGTGACGCACAGGCTTAGTTGCTCCTCGGCATGTGGGAACTTCCCGGGCCAGGGTTTGAACCCGGGTACCCTGCATTGGCAGGTAGATTCTTAACCACTGTGCCACCAGGGAAGTCCCCACTGTGTTTTTTGGTTTTTTGTTTTTTTAAAAAACATAGTTCATCATTCAGTTATTTGACAGAGCATAATGTGACAGATATTTAAATTAGCACATATAGGATGTATGGCTCAGGATGGCTACTCCAGTAGTAGCAATAGATAGATATATTTTCACCATCAGAAGTTTTGACATTTACTACTTATCACCTTTAAAAAAAATGAGCCCTGCTGTAACTTAGCAGATGGCCCCTCTCTATGGCTTGCCTGCCATCTGGAATTTGTTTTGATAAATCCAGACATTAGGGATATGTTATCTTCCCAGCTAAATATAACATTTAGTTCATTCGCCGGCAACCTATGCATTTCTTTCTCATGCTAAAAATAAACAGAGGACTGTCGCTAGAGCATGCATCTGGTCACTGGGTATAAACCTCCAAAGACAAATCCATCCGTCTTTAGTGACTTAAAGACCAGCTTGGAAGGAGGAACCAGAGGAGGGTCTGAATAGGCTGGGATGTCACCCTGAGGACTTGTGGGTGGCTGAGTCCTGCAGGACAGGGGTTTTGAAATGTGTCGTATCCTGCATCATTTAATGTGCTCATGTTTCTAGACACTTAAAGATGCCTGGAAACCTATCTTTTACCTTTTCTTTAGAAAATTCTTTTTTTTTTTTTTTTTTTTGCGGTACGCGGGCCTCTCAGTGTTGTGGCCTCTCCTGTTGCGGAGCACAGGCTCCGGACGCGCAGGCTCAGCAGCCGTGGCTCATGCGCCCAGCTGCTCCGCGGCATGTGGGATCCTCCCGGACCGGGGCACGAACCCGTGTCCCCTGCATCGGCAGGCGGACTCTCACCCACTGCACCACCAGGGAAACCCGAAAATTCTAATTTTTTTTATTAGTTTCTGCTTTATGAAAATTCTAATTTTTAAAGTTATACACATACATTAGAAAGTGAAATCTTTTTTTTTTTTTTTTTTTTTTTTTGGCTGCGCTGCACAGCACGTGGGATCTTAGTTCTCTGACCAGGGATCGAACCAGTGTCCCCTGCATTGGAAGCGCAGAGTCTTAACCACTGGACCACCAGGGAAGTCCCAGAAAGTGAAATCGCTATATAAGCTTGTAACAAAAGCAGCAGCCCCCGTGCCAGCCTGCCCACCCTTGATTCTCATTTCAAGAGGTTCCTAGTTCCATCTAGTTTAGTTGTTTATTTTGACTTTTGCCTCCATATGTTGAAAATAACTTGCTTATGCTGCTATTTCTTGATTTTTTTCCTGCTTTGATATTATCCTTTGTCTCCCTTCCGTGGAAGAAAAGAATTAGGTCTCATACATTATATTTTCCCTCCCAATAAAAATAAATATATTCTACTAAGTAGAAATCAGGATCTTGTATTTATATTACTACGGCTATGAAAATATTACTCAAAGCTTATCCATGTGGTGTACTATAATTAACTAAAATTAACTACATTTTCTTTCTTGTCCGACCTTTTTTTTTTTTGCTTTTGCTTTCTTAAGAGAATAATAGCAGTCTTAATTTTTCTATTTAGATGTCGCTATGCCAATTACTAATTTATCTCAATTCTTATAAATCTCCCAATATGTACATTGCCTCTCAGTATGTTCGAATACAGTAGGTCATTTACCCATTTCATTTTTTCCCTTGAGGCCAGCCCTTCTGCAACCCTCTGTCCACCTGTTCCTACTGGCACTGGTGGCCTGCCGGCCTGCTGCTCCATGGCCACAGCAAGCAGGGCCTCCCCACTGTCAGTAGGGGGCTGCCCCTCCCTCTCACCTGGGTCAGGGTACCTATTCCTGGACCCTCAGCTTGGATCGCTCCCTCATTTTGGCATAGCACAGCATTCCTTAAGAAAAAGCATGGGAGGTGACAGGTGAGGTTAAGTTTCAGAAAGTTCCTTCTACCCTCACCCTCAAGTGGCGTTTGGTAGAATTTTGGTTTTGAAATAATTTTCCCTAGAATTTTGAAGGTGTAGAATCTTTGTCTTCTAGTTTTGAATGTCCCTATAAAGGACTCTGGTCTACTCTTCCAAAACTTGCAAATAATTTCATCCAAGTTCATCAAAACTCATTACAAAACCAATAAAGTACATATACATTATTGATTTTTTTTATTTTGTATGGAGAGGTCTGGACATAAAGGCTTTCATGGGTGTAATTACTCTTAACAGGAAAGGGGCTTCAGCTCCAGATCTTTTGGCGTCCACGCAGGACGTCATCTGAATTCTCGGAAGATAAACAAAGGAGGGAAAAAGAAGAGTCTAGAACATGGATTTTAAAATGATATTAGGGGAAAACATGTTCATAGCAACATCGTTCACAGTAGCCCAAACTGGAAACGACACAAATGTCCATCAACAGAAGAACAATGAGTAAAGAAAACATCCATACAATGGAACACGACTCAGAAATAAAAAGAAATGAACTGCTAATACACGCAACAACATGAGCTAACCTCAAAAGCATTGTGCAGCACAAAAGAAGCCAGACACAAAATAACGCAGACTATATGATTCTTTTCATTTAAGTTCTAATCTATGGATATAGAAATCAGAACAATGGTTGCCTGCTGTGGGTGGTGATGAGGTAGTGGGGACTGGCTGAGAAGGGTTAGGAAGGAACTTTCTAGGGTAACAAACGTGTTCTAAATTTTATTGGAGTGGTGATTACGCAAGTGTATGTACTTTTATCAAAATCATCGAATTTATACTTAAATCTATGCATTTCACTCTATGTAAATTTTATCCTCCATAGTCTTTTTAACTGAAAAAAAGAAAATTAGCAAGACTTTCAAAAATATCTTCAGAATGCTCATGCTATGAGCAAAAACTTTCAAAAGTACCAAGATTTTAGCCCTTGCTTCCTCTGAAGCAGGGAAGCTCACTGTGGAGGTATTTCCTGCTAGAACATACAAGCCCGCCTCTGTTCCTGTTCCTATCTAGTTTCTACTCATTCCAGGACCTGCCCAACTCCCCCTCTGTGTGGGGCAACACTCCCCATCTGTAAGCTGCCAGCCCCTCTTTTCATGCACTTACTTATTTAAATTTGTATTTTGTATTTGAGCATCGTGGATTAACAATGTTCTGTTAGTTTCAGGTGTACAGCAAAGTGATTCAGTTATACATATACACATATCTATTCTTTCTCAAATTCTTTTCCCATTTAGGTTACTACAGAATATTGAGCAGAGTTCCCTGTGCCATACAGTAGGTCGTTGTTTGTTATCTATTTTAAATATAGCAGTGTGTACATGTCAATCCCAAACTCCTAATTTATCCCTGACCCCCACCCTTCTCCCCGGTAACCATAAGTTTGTTCTCTAAGTTTGTGAGTCTGTTTCAATTTTGTAAATAAGTAAATAAGTTCATTTGTATCTTTTTTTTAGATTCCGCATATAAGCAATATCACATGAGATTTGTCTTTCTCTGTCTGACTTACTTCACTTAGTATGATCATCTTTAGGTCCATCCATGTTGCTGCAAATGGCATTATTTCATTCTTTTTTATAGCTGAGTAATATTCCATTGTATGTATCTACTACATCTTCTTTATCCATTCATATGTCAATGGATGTTTAGGTTGCTTACACATCTTGGCTATTGTAAACAGCACTACAATGAACATTGGGGTGCATGTATCCTTTCAAACCATGTTTTTCTCCCGATATTTGCCCAGTAGTGGGATTGCTGGGTCATATGGTAGCTCTATTTTTAGTTTTTTAAGGAACCTCCATACTGTTCTCCATAGTGGCTGCACCAATTTACATTCCCACCAACAGTGCAAGAGGGTTCCCTTTTCTCCACACCCTCTCCAGCATTTACTGTTTGTAGATTTTTTGATGATGGCCATTCTGACTGGTGTGAGGTGATATCTCATTGTAGTTTTGATTTGCATTTCTCTAATAATTAGCAATGTTGAGTATTTTTTCATGTGCCTCTTGGCCATCTGTATGTCTTCCTTGGAGAAATGTCTATTTAGTTCTTCTGCCCATTTTTTGGTTGGGTTGTTTGTTTCTTTGATATTGAGCCACATGAGCTGTTTGTAAATTTTAGAGACTAATCCCTTGTCAGTCACATCCTTCTGAAACTATTCCAAAAAACTGCAGAGGAAGGAGTACTCCCAAACTCATTCTATGAAGCCACCATCACCCTGATACCAAAACCAGACCAAGATACTACAAAAAAAAGAAAATTATAGGCCAATATCATTCATTCATTTAATTCTCTTTATTGCCTCTAATAGTGTTAGGTATTGTCTTATAATCTTAAAATCTGCTCTTCTAGATTTTAAGATCCCTGCTGTCCAGAAGTATGTTTTTTGCTTTCTTGAATTCCACAACAGTTTGAGACTACTCAGAGAGAACTTTCAGTAAATGTTGGTTGGCTTAAAGAGAGGAAGTCTGCATGAAATGGAGGGAAATGCTTGGGTCCTAGATTTGGAAAAGCAAGGGTGAAAATCTTGGATATGTAAACTTGGTCAAGTGAACCCCACTGAATTTGTTTTCTTCATGTCCAAAAATCAGATATCAAAACCTAGTTCACCAGGTAGTGGGTTAAAAAGAGAAATAGCATCTGAGGACATTGCTGTAGGGGTTAGCTCTTAGTAGATACTTAATAAATGTAATTATTTTTATTGATGGATATTTTTAAAGGGGGAGTTTCCTGAAATAAGGTCAGGGACCCCTAAGACCCAGTACTACCCTCACAAGAATGTTTCCAGCTTGGCTTGCTGCCCCTCTCTTTCCAGGTCCCTGACACTTGTGAAAGGATAACAAGAGTGGCCTTGGAGCAGCCAGGGATGCGGGCACTTCCGTGGCCAGTGCCTCTGGCCATCCGCACAGTAGCAACTTGGGGCCACTTCCCTTCATCTTGCCTAAGACACTTATTCTTGTCTCCAAACTTATCATTTTGAATTTAATTCTTTCTTTATTTTTCTTCTAGACTTCTAAATCATGTTATGAAAATAGGGCATCTTTTCATCAGTCCTCTTCCATGGCCCAGGTGGATGAAATTATTGAGTCAGCTAATACAGAAGATCTCTAAAAAGAGTCCCAAGACACTTCATAAACATTAGTCAAATATAATGGTGTTGTCTTCTTAAGTGTCACCTATAGGTCTTATGAAGAAACCACTCCTTCCCAGGTAGTGTACATGGGATTTAGTAATTGCTGATGCTCAGAAAGTGTCTGTTGAATTACTCAGCTAATGTTATCTGAGGATAAATATTTTCCTGTCCAATGAACAGCACCCCCCAAAATGGGTCCTCAGCTACTTTGAGGTCCTATGTTAATGGACTACTTGCTACCTTGGCACTTGCTCTCAACACCAAACTTAGGAAGTAATGTCCTGAAAGAAACAGAACAGTAGTTACAGTGCGGAAATGATGATTTTTTAAAAATTTATTTTATTGAAGTATAGTTGATTTCCAATGTTGTGTTAATTTCTGCTGTACAGCAGAGTGATTCAGTTATACATATATATTCTTTTTCATATTCTTTTCCATTATGGTTTATCACAGGAAATTGAATATAGTTCCCTGTGCTATACAGTAGGACTTGTTGTTTATCCATCTTATATATGTTTGCATCTGCTAATCCCAAACTCCCAGTCCAGGAAATGATGATTTTCATTGCTGATTTAAATTGAAACATTTGATTGGTTTAATGATTTTGATACAAGGACCATCCAGAGTTTTGGCCCTTGCATTTGCTTCTCGGCCGTCACCATGACCTAGAGCAGCACGCACCGGTGTGGGGAAGAGCGGCCAGGCTTTGGAACCAGGCATGACTGGGTTTAAACCTGGGCTCTGCCCCTTAGCAGCTGTGTGACCTTAGGCAAATTACCTAACTTTTCTGAGCATCAGTTTCCTCGTCTGCAAATATCTATGTCAATGGGTCCCTGTGCAGACTGGGGGTTATATAGATAATAGTGCAGCACAGGACACATCGAAGGCCCTGAATATATAATAGTTATAACACAATAATAATTTCCACTCTCAATTAGTATTTAAGCACCTTTATTTTTTTAATAATTTTTTAAAATATTTATTTATTTATTTGGTTGTGCCGGGTCTTAGTTGCTGCATGTGGGCTCCTTAGTTGGGGCATGTGAACTCTTAGTTGCAGCATGCATGTGGGATCTAATTCCCTGGCCAGGGATCACACTCCGGCCCCCTGCATTGGGAGCATGGGGTCTTAGCCACTGCGCCACCAGGGAAGTCCCAATTTCCACCATTTTAATGGGGATGTGACCACAACAAACCAATTGTCAGTGGTTCATTTGCACATCCTGTGCCCAGGGAAGCCACATAGCATGCAAAATTACTTCACCGTGATGTGAGGAATCTACTGATATTGTATAGAGGTGGCTAATGTATAAACTTACATTTTTGTCACGGAACCTAGTTTGATACAGCTTAAGGCATATACCTGTGTCCCGTTGGTTCTAGCCTGCTTCTTACACCAGAGGAGGTCGCCTCCTAACTCTAATATTTGATGTCAGAATCCTTTTCTGGTGGGATCCTGTACAACCCCTTGGAATGAGGTGAGATCTGCCCTCTGTCTAACCCCAGATGCCGGCTCAAGTGCTGACTGCCCCCCTCACTCTTCCATGTTTCCTTTCCTGGGTCCCTTGAGTTTGCTCCCACTCCTGTGACCCCAGGTAAGTCACCTCACCTTCCCTGGTCTGTTTCCTCATCCTTAAACGCTGTGATTGGGGTGGTCATATGATCCCAAGGAGAGCAATCTGAGAAGCAACGTGAACTCCAGCACTCTCTGACCCCCGTGCTTGGTTTCCCGTAGGAGGAGATATGTTTACATAAAGAAGAACCTGCTTCATGAATTTCTATCTTTCCTCTAAAATCCTCCGTACGCTCACCAGTGCTCCCACCCTTCTCCTCAGCTGAAATCCAATCACCTTTTTCCAATTCTCATGTTGTCAGGAAGCTTTCCCCCACTTTACCAGGTCCTGATCCATAATTGCCTGGGTTCACCCATAGTACGTTTCCTCTTGTTGTTTGCGTGCCAGCCAAATCATGGGCCATCAAGAATTTAATGCCGGAAATTCCATTCCTAACACACACTTGTCTAGTTTCTTATCTTTCCAAAAACTCTTCTCTATCCATCATCTTATCTCATCTTTGCAACAGCTGTACACGGTAAGATGCTTTCCTAGAACTGTAAGATGTAGAAACTGGGATTCAGGCAGAGTCTAAAGTTCAGTAGCCAATAGGTGATAGGACCTAGATTAAAACCTGCGTTCTCTGACACCCGTTACTTTTTTTAAAAATATTTTTATTTATTTTATTTTATTTTATTTTTTTGCGGTATGTGGGCCTCTCATTGTCGTGGCCTCTCCCGCCGCGAAGCACAGGCTCCGGACGCGCAGGCCCAGCAGCCACGGCTCACGGGCCCAGCCGCCTCGTGGCACGTGGGAACCTCCCAGACCGGGGCACGAACCCACGCCCCCTGCATCAGCAGGCGGACCCTCAACCACTGCGCCACCAGGGAAGCCCTAAAAAATATTTTTAAATTTATTTATTTGGCTGCACCAGGTCTTAGTTGCAGCACGTGGAATCTTCGTTGCGGCATTCGGGATCTAGTTCCCTGACCAGGGATTGAACCCCGGGCCCCCTGCATTAGGAGCGTGGAGTCTTAACCACTGGACCACCAGGGAAGTCCCACCAGCTACTTGTAAAATCTTCAAAACTTACATTTCCGTATTCTGTCAATACACTAGGGCTTAGGATACCTTTTTTCCCCCATGTGTAACAAGATGCTTAGGACTTAGGATACTTCTTTTCATGTGCAAGGTTTGATTATTGCAATAAAATAGCTCATCAAATAGAGGTGAAGATGTGTGAGAATGCATCTTGCTTCTCAAAATGCTGACTGAGGCCTTTGGATACTGAGAGCCGGGAGGGACCTTGGAAATCATTGAGTCCAACCCTGAACATTATACACATGAGTCAACAAGCCTCTACAGGAAGTGTGTCTTGCCCGGTGTCACAGGTCGAGTTTGACCACTACCAGCAGAGCTTTTGGGAGATGGGGGAAAAGGTAAATAAACCTCTGGGACCAGTGCACAGCCGACCAGCCCAAGGGTCCACTCGCTCCCACTGGAGAATCTGGTCTGTGGTGAACACACAATGCGCGAGGTAAGCAGGCTACCGAGGGGAAGAAAATTCCTGGGTGAAAAGAAGACAGAGCTCAGGGCACTTCTGCGCTGGAGGCAGGGCCCTTGCATGTTTTCTGGTCACGAGCGGGGCCATTTCTCTCCAGCCTCCTGGATTCGGGACTCTGTCCCTGTAGACCTCGCTGGTCTCAGGGCTGTTTGCCCACCTGTCCCCCTGCCTCATACAGTCCTGTCTGCTTTATCAGGATCCCCAGGCTCTGTGTGCTCTCCTGCTCTTCACTGCAGGCCTTGGGTGCCCCTCAGCTGTCTGTGGACAGACCCCTTCTCCCCCAGCCTCTACCTCGCGCTCCCCTTCTCTGCTCGCCTCCCCTGGGCCCCGCGAGCTCTCTGCTGCTTCATTGGTGGAAAGAATCTAACAAAACCGGGCTTCCCTGGTGGCGCAAGTGGTTGGGAGTCCGCCTGCCAATGCAGGGAACACGGGTTCGTGCCCCGGTCCGGGAAGATCCCACGTGCCGCGGAATGGCTGGGCCCGTGAGCCATGGCCGCTGAGACTGCGCATCCGGAGTCTGTGCTCAGCAACGGGAGAGGCCACAACAGTGAGAGGCCCGTGTACCGCAAAAAAAAAAAAAAAAAAGAATCTAACAAAACCTACCTTGCAGGGTTGTAGAGTAGGACTGAGACCACACTGGCACAGCATCTGACCCAGAGGAAGCCCCAGATAATGGCAGCTGTTAATCTGATTTGCCATGTCTCTGTCACCAGCCCACAGCTGCCTGGAGGTTAAGGACCAGGTCAACCATTTTTGCATCCCCTGTGCCTGGGACATGTTCACCGCTTAACAAATGTCTACAGAGCAGGATGCAAGGGAACCATCCTGGCAACTGTGCCCTGGAACATCTGTGCTGACAGTCTCAGTGGTTCCCAGGTGTTTGCTAGAGTGTTTTATTCCATCACAGCCACCAGCCGCATGTCTCAGCTCCTCCTGGTTATTGGGAGAGGAAGGGGTGACCTTCATGCAAGCTTTCCTTAAACCACGGTGAGAACAAATTAAAAAGGAGACAATGAGCATCTTTACTGAGGGACATTCTAGAATGTTGAAATAAGGATTTAGGAGGAAATTGTTAGAGTTGCTGTTTCACAGAGAGACGTTTGCTCAAGGGCCTGGTTCCACTCATGCTGCTGGTGTCAGGGCCCCGGTGAACTTGAGCTCTTTTCAGATGTGCAGGAGGTGGAGTGTGGGTTTCACACACATGTGACTTTTGACTCAGTTCAGAGATCAGGTTTGCTGAGGGGTTTCCAATTACCAGAAAAGTCTATCCAAGAGCTGCTTTTATGGTACGAGGGGTGGTAACACTGAAGCAGCACTGCCAAAACTCAGCCACGGCTCCCCCAGCCCACCCCTGGGTCATGCTCCTGGGGGCAGGGGAGTGTAGACCACCAGTGGCACCCAGTCCCTGTGCTCCGGTTTTGGTTAACGACACAAAGGAGTGGGTGTGTGCAGGAGGGTCGGATTTAGTCACTGGAAATAAAAACAACAGCAGTAAGCTTCAGCACTTGCTGTAACTACTATACATTTCTCAGTTCAGCTCTAAATCTGGAAAGTGCTGTTTGCTTTTGCAAATCCTACCACTCCTTCCCACCCCCTTTCACAAAGCCTTGGCCATCCTTTTGCCTGTTACAGTCCCCAGGACATGCTCTCTGAGGCCCTGGAATTCTTTTTTTTTTTTTTTTTTTTTGTGGTACGCGGGCCTCTCACTGTTGTGGCCTCTCCCGTTGTGGAGCACAGGGTATGGACGCACAGGCTCAGCGGCCATGGCTCACGGGCCCAGCCACTCCGCGGCATGTGGGATCTTCCCGGACCGGGGCACGAACCCGTGTCCCCTGCATCGGCAGGCAGACTCTCAAACACTGCGCCACCAGGGAAGCCCGGGATTCTTAATCTGGTTCATCTCTTTGGGTACTTATCCTTTTCTATCTTGCATTATTATTCTTTACATAAATCTCTGTTTCCCATCAGACTGCAAACTCCCCAACGTCAGAAGATGAAATCCCTTGGTTCTACCATGGCGCACAGTACAGTGCCTTGGCTGTACCTGGCTGTGAAGTGTATGATAAATATTTCCTGAATGAATAACAAAGGAAAAAGTGAAGTAAAGTATATGTTGAAACATCAAAAGCTACAAAAATCTTAAAAAATTGTGGAAGGAAGTTCTCATGTAATCATTTAAAAATAAAATTTACAAAGTGATTTGGAAAGCCGAGATAATGATTTTGGAAGTTCAGGAAGTGCTCTTTTCTTTACATATGCCTGGCTAATTTGTGACTCCCTCAAGGAACGGACCACATTTTAAAATCATTTTGAATCCCCATTGGCTAGCACATTTTTGGCCTAATTTTTTCTCTTTTGTTGTTTTAACGATGGAAACATCTTTACTTCTTTTGCTTATCAAAAAGTGGCATACGCTCAAAGTAAAATTCAAACAATAGAGAAACAAAAAGTAAAAAGTGAAAGGTCTAACTAGGTCCATCTTCTAAGAGGTTATTTACTGATGCTGTCCACAGTTTTAGTGCAATATGAATAACATATTTATTCATTCTATCTGTAATCTGCTTTTATAAACCATCAAAATGTTATGGCCTCATTTGCACAGAACACACAGGTCTCTGTCATTCCATAGATTTCTTTATTAACTCTTTTACAGTTGGAAATTGAGGCAGGTTTTAAATTTTGCTATTACAAACTACGCTGCAGTAAAACCCTTGTATATACATCTTTTTCAACAGAGTATTCCTCTGGTTACCCGCAAATGTGGGATTTATGGTTCCCAGGGTATGAACATTTAACATTTTGGTAGATACTGACAAATTTCCCTCCAAAAAGTTTTTTTCCAATTTATATCCCCATCGAGAACTGAGAAAACCTGTTGGGCTTAACTTTTAAGTCCTTCCTGGGCGTATGTTGGAAGACTTGCAGCCAACATGATTTTTTAAAAATATTATTATTTATTTATTTATTCATTCATTCATTCAATTTTGGCTGCATTGGGTCCTTGTTGCTGTGTGCAGGCTTTTCTCTAGTCGCGGTGAGCAGGGGCTACTCTTCATTGTGGTGCACGGGCTTCTCATTGCGGTGGCTTCTCTTGTTGCGGAGCATGGGCTGCAGGTGCGCGGGCTTCAGTAGTTGTGGCACACAGGCTCAGTAGTTGTGGCGCACGGGCTTAGTTGCTCCACAGCATGTGGAATCTTCCTGGACAAGGGTTCAAACCCATGTCTCCTGTGTTGGCAGGTGGACTCTTAACCACTCACCACCAATATGATTGGGAAACCCCAATATGATTTTAAAATGATACTTTAGGGAGACTGGGATTGACATATATACACTAATATGCATAAAATAGATAACTAATAAGTACCTGCTGTATAAAAAATAACCAAATAAAATAAAATTTTTTTTAAAAAGATACTTCAGGTGCACAAAATACTCTACATTTTTCCAGGTATTTTTACATGGAATATGTATTCTCCTTTGACCTTCACAGGAGTCCATGATATAAGTAGGGAAGACCCGATTCCCTTCTGATTCCTGTTTTAGAATCTCAGCCAAAAAGACTGGCCTTGGGTTCACTGCAAGGCAGTGGCCTCCCTGAGGCAGAGCCCTGGAACTGATTCTGCTTCTCTTCCCAAAAGCTGCAAGGACCAGCCTTGAGAGGCTAGGAGGGCATGGCCTGGAGGTGAGGAGACTCCAAGGCTTCTGCAAGTCTTGAGTTTATGCCAAAGTGTAAAGAATGCCCTGATTTGGTGTTCAGTTTCTTAGCTGAAATAAATCCTCCTTTCTGACTGAGCCTAGCGGAGGGAGGAGGAGACAGGTGGCCTGGCTCTGGGAGGGTGGGGGCGTGGAGCTCTCCTTCTATGTCATTCTCAGAGGCTCTCAATTTAGAGGCTGGAGAGAGAGCTGACCCAGGGACTTCTCACTGCTTTCTGCTTCCCTTAGTTAAGGTTTTTAACATTTTTTGGAAGTGTAGTCCACTGATCCTTGGCAAAGAAAGAAAATAGCATCAATCAGTGCTATTGTTAAACAGAAATTTTCACTGGCTATTGGGGGAGGGAGGACTTTGATAGTCCCAGGCTACCTCACTTCTACATAGTAGCTTAGGAAAGTATCTTTATATTGAAATCGGAATGTAAAGTTCCAGATCCCAACATAGGACAGCAGACAAGGGAAGGTGGCAATCTTTGGAAAGGGCAATTCCTAGCTGCATGAATGTCTATGTGGACTAGACCTACACTGTTCAATAGTGTAGCCTCTGGCACCTGTGGCCATTGAGTATGTAAAATGTGCCCAGTATGAGTGAAGGAGTGAATTTTTACTTTGATTTAATTTTAATATTTAAATTTAAAAACTGACAATTCAGTTACTAGAAAACTTTGAAGTAATTTTCAAACAACTTGGGCATGTGAAAATACTTTTCAATGGTAAATTTTATGAAATCTAAAAACCAGTCAAGTGTTTCTGATGAAAATTTAGCATTTGAACTGAGGTATGCTTTAAGCATGAAATACACACTGGCTTTCTAAGGCTTAGTATGAAAAAGAGAACATAAAATGTCTCCATGATTTTTTTATATGGATTATATGTTGAAGTGATCATATGTTGGAAATAGGGAATTAAATAAAATATAATATTAAAATTAATTTTACCTGTTTTGTGTTTTTACATCTTTTTTTAACATGGTTGCTAGAAAATAGGAAATTTCTTGGGCATTCATCCATTCGTTAATGCATCAAGAATGTATTTAGGGGCTTCCCTGGTGGCGCAGTGGTTGAGAGACCGCCTGTCGATGCAAGGGACACGGGTTCGTGCCCCGGTCTGGGAAGACCCCACATGCCACAGAGCGGCTAGGCCCATGAGCCATGGCCGCTGAGCCTGCGCGTCCAGAGCCTGTGCTCCGCAATGGGAGAGGCCACAACAGTGAGAGGCCCGCGTAACGCCAAAAAAAAAAAAAAAAAAGAATGTATTTAGTAAGACAAGGTTGTCCACTCTCACCACTATTATTCAACATAGTTTTGGAAGTTTTAGCCACAGCAATCAGAGAAGAAAAATAAATAAAGGAATCCAAATCAGAAAAAAAGAAGTAAAGCTGTCACTGTTTGCAGATGACATGACACTATACGTAGAGAATCCTAAAGATGCTACCAGAAAACTACTAGAGCTAATCAATGAGTTTCGTAAAGTAGCAGGATACAAAATTAATACACAGAAATCTCTTGCATTCCTATACACTAATGATGAAAAATCTGAAAGAGAAATTAAGGAAACATTCCCATTTACCATTGCAACAAAAAGAATAAAATACCTAGGAATAAACCTACCTAAGGAGACAAAAGACCTGTATGCAGAAAACTATAAGATACTGATGAAAGAAATCAAAGATGATACAAACATATGGAGAGATATACCACATTCTTGGATAGGAAGAATCAACATTGTGAAAATGACTACACTACCCAAAGCAATCTACAGATTCAATTCAATCCGCATCAAACTACCAATGGCATTTTTTACAGAGCTAGAACAAAAAATTTCACAATTTGTATGGAAACACAAAAGACCCCGAATAGCCAAAGCAATCTTGAGAAAGAAAAACTGAGCTGGAGGAATCGGGCTCCCTGACTTCAGACTATATTACAAAGCTACAGTAATCAAGACAGTATGGTACTGACACAAAAACTGAAATATAGATCAGTGGAACAGGATAGAAAGCCCAGAGATAAACCCATGCACATACGGTCACCTTATTTTTGATAAGGGAGGCAAGAATATACAATGGAGAAAAGATACCCTCTTCAATAAGTGGTGCTGGGAAAACTGGACAGCTACATTGAAAAGAATGAAATTAGAACACTCCCTAACACCATATATAAAAATAAACTCAAAATGGATTAAAGACCTAAATGTAAGTCCAGATACTATAAAACTCTTAGAGGAAACCATAGGCAGAACACTCTATGACATAAATCACAGCAAGGTCCTTTTTGACCCACCTCCTAGAGAAATGGAAATAAAAACAAAAAAAAACAAATGGGACTTAATGAAACTTAAAAGCTTTTGCACAGCAAAGGAAACCATAAGCAATATGAAAAGACAACCCTCAGAATAGGAGAAAATATTTGCAAATGAAGCAACTGACAAAGGATTAACCTCCAAAATTTACAAGCAACTCATGCAGCTCAATATCAAAAAAACAAACAACCCAATCCAAAAATGGGCAGAAGACCTAAATAGACATTTCTCCAAAGAAGATATACAGATTTCCAACAAACACATGAAAGGATGCTCAACATCACTAATCATTAGAGAAATGAAAATCAAAACTACAATGAGGTAATACCTCACACCAGTCAGAATGGCCATCATCAAAACATCTACAAACAATAAATGCTGGAGAGGGTGTGGAGAAAATGGAACTCTCTCGCACTGTTGGTGGGAATGTAAATTGATACAGCCACTATGGAGAACAGTATGGAGGTTCCTTAAAAAACTAAAAATAGAGCTACCATATGACCCAGCAATCCCACTACTGGGCATATACCCTGAGAAAACCATAATTCAAAAAGAGTCATGTACCACAATGTTCACTGCAGCTCTATTTACAATAGCCAGGACATGGAACCAACCTAAGTGTCCATTGACAGATGAATGGATAAAGAAGATGTGGCACTTATATACAATGGAATATTACTCAGCCATAAAAAGAAACGAAATTGAATTATTTGTAGTGAGGTGGATGGACCTAGAGACTGTCATACAGAATGAAGTAAGTCAGAAAGAGAAAAATAGCTCTTTTCCCTCTCAGACATGGGCACACCACAGAAGGATGTTATTATCAAGTCAGATGCACCCGACACCCTATTAGTGCAGAAGCATCCAGATTATATAGTATCCTACGGCTCAAAGAAAGATGATTACGAATACTGTATATCTGAATATTTGAGAATGAGTGGCATCTATTGGGGTCTGACTGTAATGGATCTCATGGGACAGCTACATCGCATGAATAGAGAAGAAGTTCTGACATTTATTAAGTCTTGTCAACACTTTGGCTATTCGGGGTCTTTTGTGTTTCCATACCAATTGTGAGTGTGGTAGAATAAGTGCTAGTATTGGACACGATCCTCATCTTTTTTTTTTTTTTTTTTTTGCGGTACACGGGCCTCTCACTGTTGTGGCCTCTCCCGTTGCGGAGCACAGGCTCCGGACACACAGGCTCAGCGGCCGTGGCTCACGGACACAGCCGCTCCGCAGCATGTGGGATCTTCCCAGACCGGGGCACGAACCCGTGTCCCCTGCATCGGCAGGCGGACTCTCAACCACTGCGCCACCAGGGAAGCCCGATCCTCATCTTTTGTACACTCTTAGTGCCGTCCAGATTCTTACTCTCTATGATAGTATTAATGTTATTGCTGTAAATAAAGTTGTAGAATATATCTAGAGTCTACAGAAAGAAGATGGTTTTTTTGCTGGAGATATTTGGGGAGAAATCGACACAACATTCTCTTTTTGTGCGGTGGCAACTTTGGCTCTATTGGGGAAGCTGGATGCTATTAATGTGGAAAAGGCAATCGAATTTGTTTTATCATGTATGAACTTTGATGGTGGATTTGGTTGCAGGCCAGCTTCTGAATCCCATGCTGGGCAGATCTATTGTTGCACAGGATTCCTGGCTATTACTAGTCAGTTGCATCGAGTAAATTCTGATTTACTTGGTTGGTGGCTTTGTGAACGACAGCTTCCATCAGGTGGACTCAGTGGAAGGCCAGAGAAGTTACCAGATGTACGCTATTCTTGGTGGGTGTTGGCTTCCCTAAAGATAATTGGAAGGCTTCATCAGATTGACAGAGAGAAACTGCGCAGATTCATTTTAGCACGTCAAGATGAAGAAACGGGAGGATTTGCGGACAGGCCAGGAGATATGGTAGATCCTTTTCATACTCTATTTGGAATTGCTGGATTGTCACTTTGGGGAGAAGAACAGATTAAACCTGTTAGCCCTGTTTTTTGCATGCCTGAAGAAATACTTCAGAGAGTGAATGTTCAGCCTGAACTAGTGAGCTGGATTAGATCCCTTGATGCAAAAGTTGCTTAGTGCAGTTTTACTGTTTTAACATTTCAGTATTTGAAGTGCTTAACAAACTTTATGACTGTCATGTTAATATTTTGTACATGAATTATGTTGATTTTAATAAATTATATAATTATACATATTGGGAATTAAAGACCTTTATTGTATCTTCAGCTTTCTGTTTTCTTCTGGAATGCTGTTATTCTGAGTGTAATATTTTGTTTATGCTTCAGTGTATTTGTTATCTTCTTTGTCCCCATAACAGTGAACTGAGTTGAACTCTATTTAGCTGAAGAAGTCTTGTGTTCTGATTTTCCCATGTACTCCCTTGATATGTTATATATAACTATAGTTAATATAAATTGGTTTTTGTCAATGAGAATGTTAACTGGTAAAGAATTGATCAACCCCATAGGAATTAAAAGATGAAAAAAATAAAAAAGGAAAGAGAAAAATAAATACCGTATGCTAACACATAAATATGGAATCTAAAAAAAAAAAAAAATGGTTCTGAAGAACCTAGGGACAGGACAGGAATAAAGATGCAGACGTAGAGAACGGACTTGAGGACACGGGGAGGGGGAAGGGTAAGCTGGGACGAAGTGAGAGAGTGGTAGTGTATATATGGACATATATACACTACCAAATGTAAAATAGCTAGCTAGTGGGAAACAGCCACATAGCACAAGGAGATCAGCTCGGTGCTTTGTGACCACCTAGAGGGGTGGGATAGGGAGGGTGGGAGGGAGACACAAGAGGGAGGAGATATGGCGATATATGTATATGTTTAGCTGATTCACTTTGTTATAAAGCAGAAGCTAACACACCATTGTAAAGCAATTATACTCCAATACAGATGTTTAAAAAAAAGGAATGTATTGAGCATCTATTATGTGCTAAGTCAAACTAAGCATAACAGCTACAGCAACAGAAAAGAGCACCTTATAAATTTGCTGCATGTTGGATAGAAAAATATATGTATATATACATGTCATCCCATTGAAATGTAACACGCCTTAAGACAAATACTAAATTCACTATTGGTTTTTCCTAGCTTTGTGAGCTTAACTCCCAGCTCATTAATTTAGTTTTCTTGTTTTTCTAATATACATATTAAAGGCTCTGATTTTCCCCGTAACCGCTTCTTTAGCTGCGTTCCAAGAGTTATATGTTGAATTTTCATAATTACTAGTTTTAAATGTTTTATAATTTCCCTTGAATTTTATCTTTAAATTAGGAAGTATTTAGAAATGTGTCATTTAGTTTCAATATACATGGGAGAAGTGGTTTGGATATCTTTTTATTGGTGATTTCTAATAATCACTAATACTGCATTGCTTTCAGAGAACATGGGCCTTTATGATACTGAATCATTAAATTTGTGGAGACTTCCTTTGTGGCCTAGCGTGATCAAGTTGTGACAATGTTCCATAATGTGTGTCATCTATTTGACAGGTGCAGGAGCCTAAATGTTACCCCCTAGAGTTAGTCTGTTTTAAATGTTTGTGTTTTTTTTCAAATTTGGAGGGCCTTAATTTCCTATAATTTTGGGTCTGCTTTATCTGTCAGTTTCTGAGAGATATGCTTTAAAATCTCCTGCTGTGATTATAGATTTGTCCATTTTCCCATGTAAATCCATCAATTTTAGCTTCGTAATTTTAAGATTATACTATTAAATAGGTATGATTTCATGATTTTTATATCTTTTTGGTGTATTTGTTTCTTCATTTACATGAAAAATTTTCACCTTCACTTCTCTCAGGTTTAATACTAATATTACAAGAGAAGCCTTCCTTTTGTTAATATTTACATACTATACCTTTTTCTAGTTATTTTCCTCCTATTGATATCTCTATGCTGGAGGCTTATCTCCTTTAAATGGAAATTATGATAGTCAGTGATTTTGTTTTTTTCAATCTGAGAGTCTCTTTAAATCTATTTACTTTTATTATGATTACTAAAATATTTGGATTCATTTCTAGCATCTATTTTGTGGTGGTGTTCTTATTTACTATAATTTCTTTTGACTTTTCTTTCTCTTTTCCTATCATGCTGGATATTCTTGCTTTGCCTTTCAGATTCACTGTCCACCCAACTCTTGTGCCCTAGGGACTAACCTCCGTGGATTACCAACATAGCTCACTTCCTTTAGGCTTTTGGTTGCGTCGAGCCAATGGAAACCCCAGCAGGTATTGGAGGACAAGTGGAGAGGAAAGTCGGGCTGTGGGTTCCACCAGCTCCCTCTCTGCAGGTCTGCATTCCTCTGATGGAGAGAGCAGCTCATGTCGGTGGCCCTCTGGCAGCACAGGTCCTGCTGGGTACCAATCACTCCTTTCCTTGGCCCCTTCAGGTCCGGGAGAGCTAAAACTCCCCATCATTGTAACACAGAGTAGTTCACATTCCTTTTTAGTCTCTCACTACCCTTTGTAAATAAAATGCGTTTTAACAAACTCTTTTCCAGGTACCCCTTTTGGGTATGCCATCTGTTTCTGGACAACCCCCTGACCCGCACACTACATTCCATTGAATAGATCCCACTGTCTTAAATCTCTTTTGTGGAAGAGACTACTGGTCAGTCATACAAGTCCTACTCCATTAGGACTGGCTGGTATAGAGTTTCTCGAACATGGTATTTTCATGATATTTTTCTCTGGGTGTAATAAACTTATGGAACAAAAAAAACCTTAGACCACTTTATAGATGGATTAAGTAAAAATCAGTAATATTTTTTTTCTTTATCTTATTTATTTATTTTTTTATTAGTTTCTGCTTTATAACAAAGTGAATCAGTTATACATATACATCTGTTCCCATATCCTTTCCCTCTTGCATCTCCCTCCCTCCCACCCTCCCTATCCCACCCCTCCAGTTGGTCACAAAGCACCGAGCTGATCTCCCTGTGCTATGCGGCTGCTTCCCACTAGCTATCTATTTTACGTTCGGTAGTGTATATATGTCCATGCCTCTCTCTCACTTTGTCACAGCTTACCCTACCCCCTCCCCATATCCTCAAGTCCATTCTCAAGTAGGTCTGTGTCTTTATTCCTGTTTTACCCCTAGGTTCTTCATGACATTTTTTTTTCTTAAATTCCATATATGTGTGTTAGCATACGGTATTTGTCTTGCACTGCTGGTGGGAATGTGAATTGGTACAGCCACTATGGAGAATGGTATGGAGGTTCCTTTAAAAACTACAAATAGAACTACCATATGACCCAGCAATCCCACTACTGGGCATATACCCTGAGAAAACCATAATTCAAAAAGAGTCATGTACCAAAATGTTCATTGCAGCTCTATTTACAATAGCCCAGAGATGGAAACAACCTAAGTGTCCATCATCCGATGAATGGATAAAGAAGATGTGGCACATATATACAATGGAATATGACTCAGCCATAAAAAGAAATGAAATTGAGCTATTTGTAATGAGGTGGATAGATCTAGAGTCTGTCATACAGAGTGAAGTAAGTCAGAAAGAAAAATCAGTAATATTTATCTCCAATTTCTGGTGGCTATCGAAGTATACATCCAAACCCTTCTGTGACACAGTCCTAAAGGCCAACTCTCTGAGATATGCAGATAAGATGCAGGGAGGAATGGAGTGGATTTCATGATCTGTCGCTCAATCAGCAAACATGTATTGAACATTTACTACATGAAAAGCCCTGCGCTAGGGAAGGTACTGGGAAGATGGCAAGGTGTCAGATGTTCAGGAAATAACTAAGTGACCAGAACCCTTACACCTGTTGTCTCATTTCATCTTTCCACCAGGTAGAGATGATTGCTGCCTGATTGACAGATGAGGTAACCAAGCCTGGAGGCAGCGACTTACCCAGGGTCTTAGAGCCACCACAGGGCTGAGCCAGGCGTTTGCCCCGGTCTCAGTCCTAAGACCAGTGCATTTCACTGCGTCCAGGAATTGCTTTCAATCCTCCAAGAGCTTTACATCTGGGAGGAGAGGAGATATAAACAGATGAACAGTGAAATTGTAGTATAAGCCCTGGTGGGAGCAGCTATCATGAGTTGACATGGGCTGGGAAGCTTTGTGCAGAAGGAGGGGATGGAGGAAGTCAGGGGGATGGTCGTCCAGGCAGGATGAGGCCACAAACACGGACCCGGGCAGGTCTCACTTCCGATGGGGCCGTCAGGGACAAGTAGGACGCAGTGTCCACCTCTTCAGATGCTCTGGGTTTGATTTCATCGTGTTCATTCTTTCTCTCCCGATTCCTTTTATCTGAAGCTGGGGCATGTGGAGATGTGGGGATGGGGTGTTCTTTGAAGTGAGCTCCCTTCTTGTCCCTTAGGCTGGATTTCCAGCAAGGGGGGAGGGACAGGGCCGGAGTTCGGAAGAGATCTCTGTCCCAGCAGAGGTGTGACGAGCCGTGTGGAATCAGGGTGGAGCTCGGAGCCAGCATTTCTAGAATGCTCACCGTGGGCTAGCTCTGGTGGGCAGAGAAGAGGTAGGGAGCAGGGCGGCTGATGGACTTTTGGAGTAGGAGAGCTAGAGGGCCAGGGAGGGGTCTTGGCTGGCAGGGTGGTGGGCACCCCCGAGCCATTACCCCATCCCCACCTCACAGGGTCCCAGGAAGGGAACCGCCAGGAAGCCCTGGGCTGTCATCCAGCCCCAAGCGTGGCAAAAGGCAACTCCAGCAAGGGGGGCACTGCGGTGGCCACATCAGACGGGGGAATCAGGACAGCTCAGCTCAGTTCCCTTTTCCTCCTGGCGGTCACACCCTCACAGGTCAAATCACATCACCACCTCAGCCCTGGAATTCCCACCAGGAGGGGAAGTGGTGCTCTCCTGACTAAGCTCCTGCCCCGCAAGGCAATCACATGCCTGCAGACTGCAGGGAAGGGCCTTTGGTGGCACCTACTTCCTCTTCTTTCTCTGGTCAACATTGGGGGGGTGGGGGGGGATTGTGAGAGGTGAGGTGAGGAGAGGGTGCCAGCAGAGGAAGCCCGTGTGTCACATGCAGATTTGCTTGTAAGTTTCCAGCTCCATGCAAAACACACATGTCCCAAAGTAACACACCATAGGCGGAGAAAATTTTTAAATATACATTTTAAAAAAGAGAAGACATGGGCTTCCCTGGTGGCACAGTGGTTGGGAGTCCGCCTGCCGATGCAGGGGACACAGGTTCGTGCCCCGGTCCGGGAGGATCCCACATGCTGTGGAGCGGCTGGGCCCGTGAGCCATGGCCGCTGGGCCTGCGCGTCCGGAGCCTGTGCTCCGCGGTGGGAGAGGCCACGGCAGTGAGAGGCCAGCGTACCGCAATAAATAAATAAATAAATAAATAAAAAAGGGAAGACAGGTTCATTCAAAATTTGCTACCCAGATACTGAAAACATTTTGGTGAATATCTTTGGAAAGTTTGTTGTCCTTTTTACAATAAGTATTTTCCCAAATGTCTATGGGTAAAGTACAGTACACACATATTTATCTAAATATAAAAATATAAGAATGGGACTCTATTACACATTCTGCTTTATAATCCCTTTTTTCCCTCATTCAATAATATAGGATGAACATTTTCCATGTCATTAAATATTATTTTACAATGTATTTAATTGTTGCACATCTCTTTTTTATTTTTTTATTTTTTTGGCTGCGTGGCATGTGGGACCTTAGTTCTCCCATCGGGTATCGAACCTGTGTCCTCTGCATTGGAAGCGTGGAGTCTTAACCACTAGACCACCAGGGAAGTCCCATACCCTCTAAATTCCTGTTGACCACTTGCCCTCTGTCTAACCCCCCTCAGTTTTCACTCTGCATCACTGGTCCTAAGGGACAAAGGAGCAGAGATGAGAACCACTCCCAGCTGGGCCTCACAGAAGCTCTGGAAGAAGTTGGCTCCCCCAGATCCAGTGAGAAGAAAAGAAATATCAGGGCCTAAGAAATCTGGCTTCCTCCTTCAGCTTTCATAGCCTAGCCTCGGGGGAGGGGCAGTGTGAGGTGCAGACAGTGCTTAATGAAAAACCCAACAGAAGGGTAAGAGTGGGGGGACCCGGACCAGAGATCTCCCCGGCAGGGCTCTCATTTGGAAGGAAGGCAGCAACCAGCACAGAGTTGAATGTACTGATTCCTAAGTGCGACTGACAAATTCACATTCCCTAAATGGTCCCCAAAGGACATTGTTTTTGAAAACGGCTGTTGTCGCACCAAAGAATCCTTCATTGGTTGAGTTTTCGGAAATGTAAGATAATATATTTGGTCACTGCATCTTCCTGGGTTAACCCAGTGTTTCAAAACTTCCTGCTCCGTCACAGAAACATACGGGCTGAAGGTAGAGACAAACAAAGCACCTCAAGGAAAACGAAGATGAGAAAGATCCATTTTCTTCAAAGAGCTCGTTGTCTAGTGTGGGTTCAGGAGAAATGCAGGAGGACCAGCCGCAGCACAAGGCAAGGGACAGGCACGGCCTCTGAGCCAGACTGTGGAGGTGTAGCGGGTGCAGCCCTAGGCCACCGCTTGCCAGTGCAAGTAGCCTTGTGTGAGGTTACCAGCCCCGCTGAGCTTCAGGCGACAGAAATAGAGCCTGGCCCTGGGCGAGCGGGAGGTTTAAAGGATGAAAGCACACCAGCCCTTGCAGGACATGTGGGCTGACCGGAAAGAAGCCATCAGACCGAGGTCAGAGGCCAGGAAACACTTGGAAGAGGGAGGCCCTGGCGTTTGGAGAGTTTCCACGGACACAGATGGAGAGGGTAGGGTTTCAGAGAGACAGGGCTTGGAGGGCGAGCTGCACGGAGGACAGTTAGGGGAGAGACCAGAACATTCACACCGCGCTGTGTGTCCGGATGAGGCATGAAAAGGAGTCAAGTCAGGAAATCAGGGCCTAAAGTGCTGTCCGGGAGAGCTGTGCCCAGTGTGGAGGTGAGGACATGCCAAAGGCTTTGAGCAAAGTATACCATGTGCAGATGGTGACGGTAGGCGTCACCGGGCAGATGGGTGGGAGGGAAAGGGGGATGGATGTGAGGCCCCAGGGGGCCCTGGTGGAAACCCAGGGCCTTGATGGGGGTGGGGCTCAGCGGGATATGGAAGGGATAATGGAGGGGGGCTGGCCCCCTTTAGGATGTGTGACCTTCTCTGAGGGGCCCTGGGCTCGGTTTTAAATATTACTCAGCCATAAAAATGAATGAAATAATGCCATCTGCAGCAACACGGATGGACTTAGAGATGATCATACTAAGTGGAATAAGTCAGACAGAGAAAGACACATATCATAGGATATCACCTATATGCGGAATCTAAAACAATGATACAAATGAACTTATTTACAAAACAGACTCACAGACATAGAAAACAAATTTATGGTTACCAGAGGGGAAAGGAAGTGGGGGAGGGATAAATTAGGGGTTTGGGATTAGCAGATATAAACTACTGTATATAAAACAGATAAACAACAGGGTCCTACTCTATGGCACAGGGAACTCTAGTCAATATCTTTTAATAACCTATAATGGAAAAGAATCTGATTACTTTGCTGTACACCTGAAACATTGCAAATCAACTCTATGTCAATAAAAAACAAGTACTGTGCTGTCACTGTCTTGAAATTCTTAATAGCTTTTGAACGAAGAGCCCCACCGATTTTGAACTGAGTCTCACAAAATATGCTTGAGAGGCAGACATTTGGGCTCAAGAAAGTGTTTGGACAGGGAGTGGGGCTGAGGGGAGAAGTGATTGAAAGAGTTGGGGATTTGGGTGAAGAGATGAGGAGTACGATGGTGTTTGTGTGTGTGATGGTCCAGCCATCCCAGGGAGGTGCTTGAAAACAAGTTGGGAATTTGACCCTAAAGCTCAGAAACGCACTTTGAGACATAGTTATTTACGTGGAAATCATATCCTCTGATTAACCTTTTCTTCAAACACTCGAGGATTGCTCCACTTTATTTTCATGAGAGGCATTACTTTTGTAATTTAAAAAATGAAATTGCAGGGCTTCCCTGGTGACGCAGTGGTTGGGAGTCCGCCTGCCAATGCAGGGGACACGGGTTCGTACCCCGGTCCGGGAAAATCCCACATGCCGCGGAGCGGCTGGGCCCGTGAGCCATGGCCGTTGAGCCTGCGCATCCAGAGCCTGTGCTCCGCAACGGGTGAGGCCACAACAGTGAGAGGCCCGCGAACCACACAAAGAAAAAAAAAAAAGAAAAGAAATTGCAGAACTGAAATTAAAAAAATGAAATTGACAAAAGCATTTAGTCAATAATAATACACGCGCTTTAGAAATGGGTGTAGGAAGTAACCTTAAAAAGGGTCAAGAGGCTAATCTGCAAAATCACTGTTACTGTCTCAATTATGTCCCCCACCCCAAATGCCCTGTGTTGAAGTCCTAACCCTCAGAACCTCAGGCTGTGACTGTATTTGCAAATAAGGTCTTTACAGACGTAATTAAGTTAAAATGAGGTCATGAAGGGGAGACCTAATCCAGTAAGTCTAAGGGTCCTTACAAGAGGACGAGATCAGGACACACAGACACACGTAGGAGAGACCATGAGAAGACACAGGGAGAAGACGGCCGTCTACACACCAAGGAGGGAGGCCTCAGGAGAAACCCACCCTGCAGCCACTGTGGCCTCAGACTTCCAGCCTCCAGGACTGAGAACATAAACTTCTGCTGTTTAAGCCCCTGGCCTGTGGTACGTCATTCCAGCAGGTCCTAGCAAACACAGCCACCTTCCCTGAGAAGAACAAGAGGCAGACAAGTCCTTGGAGACTGGCTAGAAGTGGTCAGGGAGGAAGAGGGGAAGCAGGAGGTCAGGTCACAACATACACAGTGTCTGCGCGATGGGGGTGGGCGGTGGAGGCCGGCTGTCAGTGAGGATGCAGGGCTTACGGAAAGCTGCTGGGCTTTAACACCAGGAAGTCACCGGTGACCTTTGAGAAAGATGTCATTGGTGCAGCAGGGGAAAACCAGGGGCAGTTAGGTTGGGGGGAAGATGACACGATGGAGGGATGGAGAATCCTTATTTTCAAGAAGTTTCAGTATAAAGGGCAGGGACAGATAGGACGGTAGCTTGAGGGGGAACCAGAACCAAGGGAAGGACTTTTTTAGGTGGTATGTAGGGAGTCCTGGGCGAGCATGGCTGTAGAAACCCCAGAGAGGGAACCAATCTCCATTCGTTAAATGAGTGAGAAGGAAACTCCCGGGACCAGGGGAAGGGCACCAAGCCCAGGTGGACAGCTAGCCCACAGCAGTGGCTTGGCCTGACGTCTAGGGAGGAAGGGCTCTTTGTGCTGGCCCCAAGTGCTGGCAGCCACTGAATTCCGCTTAGCTCCAACAGGTTCCCGTAAAGAGCCTGAGGCCTGGCTTCCTCTCCCCACCGTCCCTTCGGAAGTCCCCTTGCAGATTTGGAGGGACGGGGACTGGCCTCCCTGCAGGCAGCACACAGGCTGTGAGCATCTGTTCCCCCATCACTTGCCCTCCAGCAGAGCAGCCAGCGCCGTGAAGCAGGCACTGAGCCGACCTACAGACCTTCGAGGTTACGGGTGCTGGAGGAGGTTAGGGACCCCCTAGAGGGGACGCAGAGCTGCTCCCCGATCTTCCCCGGTCCTCCGCAGATCTCTAATTTCTTCCCAGTTCCCTCAGCTCTTCCATTGCCCTCCCGGCCCAGTCCTGGGCAGGTGCCTCGTTTCCTTGGAAACTGAGAGCTGAATCTCTGGGCAGCCTCAGCCCAGCACCCTGCTTCCCCTTGGCCAGTAGTTTCCAAACTTTTAAAAAAGTGGCTAAGCCCATCTTTCAAACAATGCCTTAGAGGAAGCCCTAAAATATCCAGGGGCTGACGGTACCTTTCATCGGTATACATTTCCATTATAACCTCAGACCCCTGGTACTCACACACTGTGAAACCAGCCAGTGAGGATTACAGGCTGTTTTAATAAATGAGAAAAAATCAGAACTGTAGTTGTGGGAAACCACTGCAATCTGACGTCAGCCTCAGCCTAGTTTATTTCCGCCGTTTGCTTTGGTCATATTGTAATAAGAAATTCCTAATTCACACAGGTAAATGGCAGTACACTGTAACAATTTTTTTAAATAACCAGGCTTATAACCTTGGGATTTAAGGAACCAACAAATGACAGATTTTTTCAGAGTCTTCATGAAGATAATTTTTCTTTGCCACACACTTAGCTTGCCGATCGGCAGCGTGTCACATGTTTGTCAGTAACATATTTGAATCTATTCTACCCTACAATATACAAAATAATTTAACAATCCTTAACACATGAAATCTGAATCAGATATTTGTGGAAACCTAAATGGAGCTTTTTATGGGACATAGATGGAAGTCCAGTACCCTTAGAACCACCTTGAACCCCAGCCATGTCACCAAGGAACAAGCATTTAGTGAATGCCTGCTTTGTGACAGATTCTGTCCTGGGCTGGAGATAAAGGAAAAAAACCAGAGCTTGCCCTCATCCACAACGAGGTCAGCCTGGAAGATGAGGTAGACCTAGAGAGAAATTCCATCAACTGAGGGGTGTCCAGGAAGCTCGGGAGACAGGCACTCGGGGGGCCTGGAGGAGTGAGTGGGGCTGGAGTGGAGTGCAGAGCAGGTTTCTAGAAGCCATAAGCTCTGAGCTGGGAAAATGAGGTTACATCATGGAGGGGGCCACAGGGTGATGAAGAGGGGCCTCTGCTATAACCTACAGGTGATGGAAGGGCTTGAGGAGTGTTAAACAGGAGGGCGGTATAGTCGAATTTGCATTTTCAAAGGAGCCTTTATAGTAAGTTCCCTACCTCTGAATGAGTTCTGTTCCAACAGCACGTCCGCAAGTCCAACAAAGTTAGCCTAGGTACCCAACCAACACAATCGGCTATATAGTACTGTACTGTAATAGGTTTATAATACCTTTCACACAAATAATACATAAAAAACAAAAAATAAACATTTTTAACCTTACAGTACAGCACCTTGAAAAGTACAGTAGTATATACCAGCTACATCACTGCTGCTTTTACGCTTGCTTCCGGACATCCTGGGCTTGAAATAAAGATACTGTACTACTGTACGCTATACAATAAAGTACACAAAAGCACAACCACTTGTAAAGGATGCACGCACGTGACAATGTACGCAGACACGTGAACTAACTTACACGATTGGACATTCGAAGGCATGTTCGCATCTTTGAAAGTTCACAACTTGAAGGTTCGTATGTAAGGGACTTACTGTATATGGATTGAACCCATATATGGAGGCAGGGAGACCCCTTGGGAGGCTAGTATGAGGCTATGGGTGATGGAGGCTGAGCCAGGATGTGGCCGTGGAGAGAAGCAGGGGAGGCGAGTGATTCAAGATACAGAATGGACGGGACTTGGTGACTGACCGGCTGTGGGGGGAGGAGGGGGATGGATAGGTCAAGGAAGACCCGCCACAGGTTTCTGGCTTAGACGGTTGACTGTATAGCAAGAATGTGCACTCAGGTCCTCTGCTTCCACAGCCCTTGAGACTGATACCACGAGAGGAGGGGCCAGCCAATCAGACTTGCGGTTGAGAATCACCATGATGAACATAAATCCAGAAGTGTCAGAAGCCAGACAGAGCCCAGGTGAGACTTCAGGGGAGTTTTGCAAGTTTTGCTTACATTTTGTTGTTGAGAATGAATGAGCAGGGTAATCAGGGTGGGATTAATTGGTTGATGAGATTAGTCAACCAAAGGCCAGATTTCTACAAAGAATGCAGTTGCAAAATTGAGTTGCTTTCTTTTTAAACGACACAATCCACATAATCACTGCATCCATCTAAAGGCAAACATGTTTCTCCCTGGGTTCTGGTCATGGGGCAATAACACGTTTTCCAGACAGATCCTGACTTTTGTGCCGAATGGTGGAAATAGTGAATAGGTGACCTTAAGAGCAAAAAACAAAAAACAAAAACACCAAAGTGACTCTACCTTAATGTGACTGCAGCCCTGTGCATTTTGCAGAGCTTGTTATTCTTTGATGTAAAGCGTCAATTGAAGTGGGAAAGAAAAATACTACGTAATCTGACTGCTGAAGTGTTGGAAGGGGAACGGGTGGGGAATTTATGTGGTTTTTAAAAAGGGAAGTTCTACCCCAAAGTGTGTCATTTCTGAAGTGAAGGAGGTTCCAATAGGCTATTAGAAGAGCCTGCACAATAGCAACTTGATGTTTTCAACACATTTATATTTCATGATAATAAACACACAGCTTTTCACCAAATCACAGTGTTATTTGGATACAAAGGGACTAAAATATACCCGAAGGCTGGCTGTTCTGGGATATGATGAAGCCAAAGGGAAACTCCTGTTTAGTCTGGTGAAAGACAAGATTGGTTGCCCATCGGGATTTTTTTTTTCATTTACAATGCAAAGTTTTCAAACTTTTAAAGACACTCTCTTGAAATTGTGAGGGGAGTGGCAGCCAAGAGAGGTTGGTCATCAATGTCACATGAAAGGCGAATGCTTTGAAGGATGCTGAAGGACAGCTTGTTAAGAAGAGTCACACAAAATCAGAGGTGCTCCCTGAGTTACTGCCTTTTCACCCAGGCCATTACTGAAACAAGCCCAATGTGGCTGGTCAAGAAGCCCAGCTGCCGTGTGCAGGGGTGGCCAGCACAGGCCAGCCAGGTGGCCACTTTCACCATGAATAGCGCCAGTGGTTCTGGCTCTGGTGTTCCTACCACCACCTGGGAGGGAAAGGAGGAACTGAATGGCCCAGGGTCCTTGTGCAGGGTCCTCAGAAGCTTCTTCAAAGCCTCCCAGAGCTCAGGAACGATCCCAGATAGTGACAAAGCAATTAAAAAAAAAAAAGGGACCAAGATTGCATCATGGTCTTAACCAAAGGCTTAAGAGAAGATTGGCTCATACCTTGTGTTTGCAGTCAGAGCTCTTCTGATGACTAAAGATGAAGTTTGGCAATTGCAAATTGTCTGATATCGGATCAGCCCAGTCAAAAGGGGAGCCTGCAAAAAGTGGGGGTGGGATGTTAGCAAGTGTGGTGACAAAGACCGTGGAGTCTGGGCTGAATCCTGACACCTCTACTCACTGGCTGGTGACTTGGGCAAGTCGTTTACTCTCTGTGTGCTTTGGCTTTCTCCCCTGAAGACAGGGGGAAAGTAATGGGCAGGGTCCTTGTGAAGCCTTAGTGGGTTAGCACTTGTAAAAGCCATGTCATCCATCACTTGGAAAGCCCCAGTGTCCCGCTGTCAGGGCTGGAGAGGACCTTCCTGAGGGGTCCAACCTGGGAGCCCCAAGAGTCCGCCCACACCACAGCACACTCTTCTGTCTTTGGCCACCGTGCCTGGTTTTCTTCCTCTACCTCCCCGATCCCTTTTCAAGCCCAAGGGCCGTCCCCGCCACCCTCTCCCTCTCCTGCCCTCACACAGCCCCGTCATCCACGGTCCCTGTGCCCATCCGCAGCCGTACACAGCAACTCACACGATTACACTCCAGCCCAGAGCTCTCCGCTGAGCTCCAGACCCAGGGAGCCCCTGCATGCCTGGCAGGCGCCCCCGGATGACTCAAGTGCCACAGAATCAGTAAACGGAAAGTCTGACTCAGACCTTTTCAAACCCACACCTTATCCCCTGCTGGGGCAAGCCAGGTGGGTGATGGTACCGTCATCCATGCAGACCTCAAAGGTTGACCCACAGACCCCGTCAGCTGTGCCTCCACCTGTCACCCCAATGACCCTGCTCACTTCTCTCCATCTCTACCAGGGTGACCATGGGCCCATAATCTTGCTCAACTACTGCCTTTTGACATGGAACATGAAGCATGGCTGGGACACACTGCTTTATACAAAATGGATAACCAACAAGGACCTACTGTAGAGCACAGGGAGCTCTGCTCAGTATTCTGTAATAACCGATAAGGGGAAAGAATCTGAAAAAGAATGGATACATATGTATGTAGAACTGAATGACTTGGCTGTACACCTGAAACTAACACACTGTAAAATCAACTATACTTCAATTAAAAAAACAAAAGCACCTGGTTGGGGAAATAGTTAACAGGCAGGCTGACAAATAAATTAGGAAGTTTCTTAGACTGTTGACTGCTATGAAGAAAAGCCTACCTGAGAAACCGGCTAGAGGGTGATCCAAGAGGGAGGTGGGGCGGGGGCCTCTCTGAGGAGGTGATATTTGAAGATGTCGAAGAAGATTCCAGGCCTGCCTCAAATCCACAGGCCCGGAGATGGGAACAAGCTCAGAGGGTTCCAGGGTTGGAGGTGACCCCAGGCTGGAGGTCAGAGGGGAAATAGGGAGAGGAGGTGGGACGGGCTGCAGAGGCTGGTTCCCGTGTGGTTTGGGGGACTTGGTGGAGGAGCCTCAGTTTTATGTAAATGCAGCAGGCAGCCAGGGATGACTTCTGAGCACACCTGTCAGTTCTCAGGGGAATGGTTCCTGGTACCAATTCCTCCAGCCCCATGTGATTCTGCCTCGGATAGAGGACTTGCCACTTAGAGCTCTCAGGAAATAGACAAACAATGGCTGCTGAGATCCAGTTGGTTATTCCCTACGATCAAGGGTGATCCCCAGCGCTGGGGGGTGCCCTGGTTGTGCAGAGCCAGACTGGAAACCTAGGGCCATCTCGACTTCCCTCCTCCCCAGCAGTTTGTCACCGACTCTTGTTTGCTCTGCCGCCCAAGCGTCCCTCAAATCCATTCACCTCACTTTCTTAGATAGGAAGTAACTAGCTAATCTTCCCCACACGGGCATCAGTCGCCACTGTCTGACCCCTAAATCTGGGGTCTGATAATGCAGAACCTGAAAGGTGGCCACACCCGCCTGTGTCAGAGACTCACGTCTGTCCTTCTGGAAGGTGTGGTCTGGTGAGCACGTCCAGGAAACCTGGACCTACGGCCTCTGGCTCTTCCTACAAGAGCCAATCATCTACTCTCTCTGGCTTTGCATGAGCTTATTCGTAAAATGGGTGTAATGAGATGCACCTTATCTTTCACGTTGGGATAAAATTAGTGGCTTTCAGGACCAGAACACATCATCACATCCACTGAGTGAGTGTGAAGTATTGTTATGACTGTGGCTGGGATTCCAACCTCAGGCTCCCTTAAGGCGGGGAGACCAGCTGTGCTGGAGTGATTTCCCCACCTGATTGCAGAACACTAGCTCTTTCTGTTTGCTGTAGCCTCTTCACAGGGCGGGGCTGATGCCCAGCTGCAAACCTCAGTGAAGCATCTCCAGGCCCGGTGGAAACCGGTGCTCATCTAGAGCTGCAATAGAGATGCTTCAGGCTGCAGGACCTCAGCATCATTGTGTTGCCTGCCATTTATTTCCAAAGATAATACTGTCTTTTGCATAAAAGCCAAACTTGTCATCACCACCTGCAGCAGAAAAATAGAGGACTGTCTTGGATCCACTGCCTTGGGGACCACCCAGAGAAGCTCTGGGGAGGGGCCGCCGAAATCCTGAGACCTCAGGCCTCCCTCTGTTTAACCAAGCCAGGTGGTGGAGTGCTTAAGAAGGGTTTGTCCTGACAGGCGAGAATACTCGAAGATGCAAATCACAACAGAGGCTTTTCTCTTGGCAACCAGAGTCTGACGGGCAGAGAGCAAAGCCGAGCAGGACGGACAGGCGGGCAGCTCCATGCACGGCCCTCTCCCGCCCCCATCGTGCCTCCCCAGCTACCATTTGCTCCCTTCGGAGAACTGAGATCCCCTCCCCACCCACCCTTCTGCCCTGGGCTGGCACCAATGCGGTCTTTTCACATATTTTCTTTTGCATTTTCAAAAGGAACAAGCAGTCAATCTTCTGACTTTCCTCTAATTCCCACATTATAGCCCATTTAAGCAAATGAGTTTCTGTTCCACCTAAATCATGACCCTTGTGGAGGACACAGCATTTGATCAGCCTCTATCCGTTGTTCCCTGTCCTTCCACCTTTGGTATCTCTTTGACCCTAAAGTCCCGCAAGTGTGCGCTTATCACCCCCATTTTGGAGATGAGAAACAGAACTTTACGGAAAGTTCGGGCAACATCCCCTGGGCGGTCCAGAGTGGCGACGTGAACTCTCCTCTCTCAGGGAAGACTTAAGCTCTTGATTTTGCGTATGAAGCATCTTGGGTTTTGGCCCTTTTTTTTTTTTTTTTTTTTTTTTTTTTTTTTTTGCGGTACGCGGGCCTCTCCCCGCTGTGGCCTCTCGCGTTGCGGAGCACAGGCTCCGGACACGCAGGCTCAGCGGCCATGGCTCACGGGCCCAGCCGCTCTGCGGCATGTGGGATCTTCCCGGACCGGGGCACGAACCCGTGTCCCCCGCATGGGCAGGCGGACTCTCAACCACTGCGCCACTAGGGAAGCCCCTGGCTCTCATTTTAAACCCGTAACCCACTGAGATGAGATGGTTCAGTTAAGTTTTCTTGGCAACATTTCCCCTCCCAGCTTATACGATCCCCCGGTTCCCTGGGCATGCCCCGGTCCTTGTTCAAGACTGTTAGGCTGTATCCTGTTTCAATAAGATAAGTTACCTTATTATCTCCGATCCAAATTCCCCATGGCCAGCTGCTTGAGTCTCTACGATAATGCAAACAATGCTTACTTCTGTTCTCAGCTACTGATCTTTTTGAAAACCTTTTTTCCATGAAAACAAGAAGCAGATTTCACAGGTGGAGAGCTGCGGCCTTTCTCTTCTCAGGTCTGCATCTGCCAGCAGAAGGACCCAACTGACAATGCCGTCCAGGGCTCGGGGGCCGGTGCTGTTCCAAATGGCCTCACGAAGCATTCACTTGAGGCGGCGGCCTGGACACCAGCACACAGCAACCAGTGTAAAAACCCATGCAGCTGGCTCTTTATAACGGCCCCAGACTGGAAGCTACCCAAATGTCCATCAGCTGTAGAATGGAGAAATAAATTGCCGTGTATTCACACGATGGAATACCCGCCAACAAAGAGAGTCAACCATCTCTAACTACTTGGATAACTGTCACAGACGTGAAATGTGTGAAGGAAAGCAGGTACAAAAGAGGACATGCCGCTGGATTCCGTGTATAAAAAGCACAAACACAGGCGAACCTCATCAATGGTTTCAGAAGTAGGATGCCGGATCCCCCTGGGGTGGGAGAATGCGGGCACTTCTAGTTATATTCTGTTTCTCACACCTGAGTGCTGGTTAAACACGTGTGTTCAGTTTGTGAAAATTCACTCAGCTGGACACCTAGTGTATGGGCATTTTTCTGTATGTATGTCATCTTCAATGAAAAAACCATTTTTTTAAGCCAGAGCTGATGGAGTTGGCTTTGTCCAGGTGCATTCTGATGCCTCCTTTTCTTAGCTCTATTTAACCTATGAAGATACACAGCTGTTTCTTCTAAGGCAGAGTAATCCCTGGAGAAAGAACCTAGGAATTATTTTATCTTTTCTTTTTAGTCTTTAAAATGTTAGACTCCCTTAGGGATCACACCTTAGGTGTCCTGTGAATGTTACCTGGCAGTTTTATTCTTTAATTGAACTAACCTTAGGAAATCGAAAGAGCATTATATCTATGTGCCTGATGGCTGGCACCACCAGATCGATCTTAGGTGCTTCCTTTCTTATGACTAGATTTGAATAACAGAAATTCCTTCTTCCCCCTGGGGAAAATGAGGGGGAAAAAGATGGAGAGCCTGCAGTAAAGTCTCCTTCAAATATTCACAATAATTCTTTATAAAAGTGTTAGTTTTTTTCAAAACGGAAAAGCGCCTGTGTCCCCCAGGAGTAGCTTATTGGGAGCAGCTTTGAGGAAAGAACAAACCAGAAGTCATTAAAACCCACACACACCCCTTACCAGCTCTAACCGTATCGTGCAGGTCTCTGAGATGCAATTTCATTCTTTCTGGGCAGTGTGTACTGTTTAGGTGACTGAATGGAAGTCAAATCCTCAAATCTGTGATTTTAAAATAAAGTATTCCTGAAACAGAACTCTTATTCAAGACACAGAAGACGAGTCATTGCCACTGTTACCAGCAAGAAACTTGAATTTCATTTTAAATCTAGTTTTGATGTGATTACATTTAATTGATGTATTCTAATAATGCACCTGCATAATTTTCCCCAGCACAGTACTGGGATGTCTTCTCTTCAGAACCCTTCCTTTAAGGCTTTCGCATTTACAAGAAGAAAGTTTCAATGGCTCTTGTTAGACCCAAACTCACTTTGCCTTGTGTCAAATTCAGGTCGCCAAGCTGGTGGGCCTGAGTTAAGACCTGTCCGTCTCTCTCTTCGGTGCGAGGTTAACCCCTCAGGACATACTCCTGACAAAGCCGTTCCACACTTACCGTAAGAAGCCCGTGGCCTTGGCCTCTGCTGAGCTCTCCTGTCAATCACGGGTGGCCTTTCAGAAGCAAGGACCTGATGAGGCGGTCGCTAGATTGTTCATCATTGACTTCAGAGCTCTCCAATGAAGAAAGAACAGAGGCCACAAACTCAGATTCCCCCGTGTCTCGGCCAAACTTCTGGAGCTGTGGCCAACCTGGAAACCTGGTCATCAGCATCAGGCCCAGAGGGCAAGAGACACAGGAGGGGTGGGGAAAACTAACACCTGGGCCTCCCAGAGCGCAGCCTGGGTGTGACTGTTTCCATCCAGCTCTTTTCAATCCCTACTGACTAACAATACACACCTGGGACCACACTCCATGAGGCTGCCATATTGTCTATGTCTTATTTCTAGATTTGCCTTCTCTTAGAAAGGGTAATAGAAATTCCCAGGTGGGTCTCCTAGCCGAGATTTCCCAGCAGTTTGAGAGGAAATGACAAGTGGTATCCAGAAAAAGGCTCTAAAGGATGGGTAAATCTATTCCAAACGGGCCTCAAGGAGCTGAAGGGTGAGCGTCACTGAGGGCTCAGGCTTGAGAAGATCTAGTTTCTGTTTTCACTATGTTACTCCATGAGGAATCGGAGTCTCCAGCAGGGCAGTCAGCGTCCCAGGCAAAGCAGGTGCGAGCACGTGGTCTTTATGCTCCAGCCTTGGAAGCCACACAGCCTTACTTGTGCCTTGCTCTATCCGCTGAAGCCCACAACCCGGCCGAGGGAAGGGGAGGGGAATTAGACTCCGCCTTTAAAGGAGAACACTATCAAGGGCACAGTGTAGAAGAGCCAGGAGGAAAGGTTACAGCATCTTTAGAAGGACAGTCAGCTATGCCTGGGGAGCTTTTTAAGTGTCCAGTTCATTCTGTTTCATTCGGTCTAAGGCAGGGGTTCCCAACCTGGCAGGATGCTAGATCACCTGGGAGCTTTTAAAAATACCTGTGGTGAGGGGCTTCCCTGGTGGCGCAGTGGTGGAGAGTCTGCCTGCCGATGCAGGGGACATGGGTTCGTGCCCCGGTCCGGGAAGATCCCACATGCTGCGGAGCGGCTGGGCCCGTGAGCCATAGCCACTGAGCCTGCACGTCCAGAGACTGCGCTCCGCAACGGGAGAGGCCACAACAGTGAGAGGCCTGCGTACCACAAAAAGAATAAAAAATAAAAATACCAGTGGTGAGGTCACACCTGAACAAGCAAATCAGAGTCTGTGGGAGGTCCACAAGTCTGTAGGGCAGCC
The DNA here is from genome assembly GCF_964341445.2 of Mesoplodon mirus. Classification (NCBI taxonomy): domain Eukaryota; kingdom Metazoa; phylum Chordata; class Mammalia; order Artiodactyla; family Ziphiidae; genus Mesoplodon; species Mesoplodon mirus. The sequence goes on along the minus strand of NC_138990.1, from coordinate 19,340,051 downwards.
AACCAAGTTCCCAAACCACTGGAGAGTAAGTAAGACCCAGGAAACTGGTATCTCTCTCTCTCTCTCTCTCTCTCTCTCTCTCTCTCTCTCTCTCTCTCTCTCACACACACACACACACACACACATGCACACAACTCTCCAGGTGCTTCTAACCTGCATCCAGGGTTGAGAACGATTGGGATATAGCTTCTGAACCTGGTCCATGAGTAGGACAGGAACTGGTTCTCTCTAAGCTTGGATGATTTTATGCTTCGTGTATTTTCTTTGTCTATTTACTTCTTCATCTCTCTTACTAGTTGGTGTATGAAATGATGTTTTTAAAGAGTTTGGCTGGTCAGTAGTCCTGCGGCCACAAAGGGAAAGGACCTAATAGGCACTGGGGCTCAGGCACAGGGGGTGTGAGATGGGAGTGAGGGTCCAGGCGGACTCGACCCTCCTCAGCTGCCGTCTGGGTCTGAGAGCCTCCTTCTCGTGCTATCTAGGGCAAGCCTGGACTGGGGCCACTTGAGTTTTGAATGTGGAGGCTGTCTTGCTCACTCTTTTGCTCTACATCAAGCTACCAACCTGTGTGGAGAGTGTGTAAAAGAATCTCATAGAAACCTGGAATGTCGTGAGGCCTGAAGGCAGCACAAGACCCTTCATCTCTGTCTGCAATTTGAGGAAGCAGTTGTCCAGCTCCCAGCTGAATATTTCCTGGGAAGGCTCTTTCCAACAGTGCAGGCCATCCATCACAGCTTTTAGCATGAATTCTCATAGTTTAACTACTGATGCCACCAGGAATTGTCAAGGTAAATAATATTGCTTTTGATTATGGATTCTTTTATTATTTACTCAAGAAAACTTGTGTTTTCAACTGCTAAGTGAAACAATGATCTGTCTTTACTGCAAAACCCAGGGTCTGACACACAGTAGGTGCCAAATAAATACTTGCTTGGTAAGCAAAGAGGTCAATGAAAACAGAATATAATCTGCTCCCTTCCTGATACCTTTTTTTTTTTTCCCGATAGCTCTTTAAGTTTGCACTGAAATCAATTTTTTTTTAAAGGGTGGAAAAAAGAAGAAGTGTTGAAAAACTAAGTTACTTGTTCTGAAAACCCAGAAGGGTGATGGAGTTGAGGGGCCTGGCTCACCTGATGCACCGACCACAGCGACCAGAGGGACGGGAGCTGGAAAGGGTTCCGTGACGATGCTGGCTCTGTAGCTGGGCTCATTTTTAATGCATGGCCGTAACATGTGTTCTTGACATCTCAAGTGGGAGACGGGAATCTGGGATTCTCTCCCAACCACTCCTGGCTCCCTGTAAGTATACCCTTCACAGCTCATTAGACCCGCCTGCCGCCATCTGGATCTTGTCGACCTTGATCCCGAGTGGGCAGTAGGGAGTAGGTGAATGGAGGGAGGGGTACGATGCTCTGGAAAGGAGCAGGCCTGCCTGTGCCCCAAGACCAAAGAGGGTATGAGCTTGGGCTTAAATTTAATTCAGTTGGACCTGGGCTCCACTACTTACTGTGTCATTGTTGGCAAGTTACTCAACCTCTCCGTTACCCTGGTTTCCTCATTCATTTAATGGGGGTCACTAAAACTTATTTCAAGATTGGCTGTGAGGATGAAATAGGGTGAGGGATGCAAGCACATAGCCAGTGCCTGGTACCCAGTGAGGCCTCAGCAAATGTTAACCTGAAAAATATCCTCAAACCTCAAGACTGCTGGCTGTGTGCCCTCAGCTGCACCTTCCTCACTGCTTCAGTGTTTTCTACTTGATGCCCAAGCAGTTCGGGCATCCCTGGACCTTGAGGTTGGGTGAGGTCTTTGGGATCATTGGTCCCCCAGCACACCTGACTTCGAACCCCCTCTTCTGCCTCACTGGTGGATGGCCATTCATCCCCATTAGGATCGTCCAGAAAAGGGGAGCCCACCACTTCCTGAGCACCCCTTTCTGTTGTCCTCACTTCTAGAAAGGCTGTTCCTTGCATTGGGCTGAAATCTGCCTCTTGTATAACTTTCACGTGTAATTTTGAGCCTCTTTCCGCTCCACTCTCTTCCATGTGACAGTGGAATCTTCCAGATTTTTGACACAGCACACTTCCCTTTTTTTAAATTAATTTGTCCCTTAAGCACTTTATATAAGCCAGCCTAATGTAGCACTAGATTAATGTTTTGTAGGTTTACTCTTTCTCTGCCTGGCACCTCTCCGAAGAACCAACCCTCCGAATTCTCAGTGGCTTAGTGGGGGCCAACCACCTCCACCCCGCTTCTCAGTCCCAAAACGAGGGTCATGTGGCCCAGAGTCCTCTACCATCCCGGCTACAATGATGGATTTAGAAACTAGCCGACCACCCAAGCTGGACCGCGCGGGAGCCTCCCCTAGAATTTTGCTCTAATTCTGGGGAAAGAGACATGTTCTTTTCTTTGGCATCACTGTCTCTATGGCTAATAAATCTGTGCCACCCTTGCTAACACACCAGGAGTTCTTGCCTAAGGATAGATCCCAACATAGGGAAGCGGAGTCTCTAGTTAGAGAGAGGTAGACAGCTTCCTGATGACAGAATTTGAACCCAGGAGCAAACTGTACCTGAAACAATCATGTCTTCTTTTTTTTTTTTTTGCGGCACGTGGGCCTCCCACCGCCATGGCCTCTCCCGCCGCGGAGCACAGGCTCCAGACGCGCAGGCTCAGCGGCCATGGCTCACGGGCCCAGCCGCTCCGCGGCATGTGGGATCTTCCTGGACTGGGGCACGAACCCGTGTCCCCTGCATCGGCAGGCGGACTCCCAACCACTGCACCACCAGGGAAGCCCAGCAATCATGTCTTGAACATCCCAGTTGTATAGGCCTAAATCCACCCACAACCCTTTTCTGTTTTAAGCTACTTTGAGTTGGTTTTCTGTCATCTGCTAAAATATCCTGACTTATCCAGACAGGAAGTTCCCCCAACAGGACCCTGGGGCTAACTCTGGTGTCCCCTCCACACCCTGGCTGCCCCTCCGCTCCTGGATCCCCAACACTTTGTCATTGTCAGCATAGAGAAGGGCTGCTCATTCTCAGCACTCCCCAACCCTCAGAGGCAAAGGCCCTCCTCAGCACCTCCTGGATGTTTCTCCTGAACTAAGTGGGCTAATCTGGTCAGGCTATTTTTCAACCAAATGTGAAATACGAAGCAAAAGCAATACCCCAGAAATGCTCTGTCTGCTGACTAGGCCAGTCAGTAAAACTGAGGGCAAGGGATGGAGCTGTCTTAGGGCTAAAGAGATGAACAATGTGGGCTGTAGCAGAGGCAAGAGACCCACCCCCCTGCCCCAGGGAGGGGAGTTTCTCCCACTAATTCTGGTCCACAGGCTTCCTGCTGAACTGAAACCTTCAAGATACGCTCAGAGGAGGGGCCTGGTTTTCTTAACTTTTATTTTATAAAAGGCAAAAAAATCTACAGCACGGAATGAAAAAGATAACGAAGTTTTTATAAAAACCTAAGACACAAACACTCACTATATTAGTTTGCTCTGGCTGCCATAACAAAGTACCATAGACCGGGGGGCTTAAACAACAGAAGTGTATGTTCTCATCGTTCTGGAGGTCGGAAGTCCAAGATCAAAGTGTCAGCAGGGTTGGCTTCTTCTAAGGCCTCTCTCCTTGGCTTGTGGATAGACTTCTTACTGCCTGTTCACGTGGTTTTACCTCTGTGAGTGTCTGTGTCCTAAACTCCTCTTCTTATAAGGACCCCGGTCATACAGTCATACAGAGGGCCCAACCCACTGACCTCACTTAACCTTAAAGCCTCCAAATACAAGCACATTCTGAGGTCCTAGGGGTTAGGACACAATTCAGCCCATTTCAGCCCATTGCACTCACCAACAGTAAACTTCTGGGAGCTCCAACCATCCATTGCACCATGTTTGGGAAATTCCCAGCGCTGGATAGATCGCCCCGATTTCTTTCAGGAATGAGACGAACAGCCTCTCTTTATCAATCATGCAGAACATCATTGCTTCATCAGAACAGATCAAAGCAAAGGAAGTTAATAAAGCCCTGGCCGCAGGAGCCTCAGCTGTGTTTGCTGAGAAAGCAGAGACAGAGATCCTGACGCAGGCAGGCTCACCTTGGCTGGGACCCCAGCGGAAGCTAGGACCTCATCCTTTCCCAGCTATGCACTCCTGCACCTCAGGGGCGGGTGGGGGGAGGGTCTGGAGACAAGGGTCTCTGGGAAGAATGAGCTTCACCCAGGTCACTCTCCCTTCCTAAGTGCCCCTTTCCAGGGCACCGGGTACGTGAATTCAATTCTAGGTACATTTGTGTTTGGAAAGCACTAAGGTGGAAGAGTGTGGGGGAAAAAAGGCACAGATCCCTCTTTGATCTTTTGCAACAACTTGCAGATTTGACAAATGGCCCAGATTTTAAAAATAAAATTAAAAGATATATAATGCTGGTGTACATTGCATAGAACATGACAGATTATTTTTACTTGAAAAATTACAATTGAAAATGGCACCGGAGTGAAGAGCAACTGAAATCATATTTTAAACATGCCATAGGGGGAGCCCACTTAAAGTAATCTTACCTGGGATCTTTATATTTTAAGTCACCTAACTGCAATGATTTCGTTGGTTAAAGACGGTCTGCTTGGACTTCCCTGGTGGTGCAGTGGTTAAGAATCCACCTGCCAATGCAGGGGACACGGGTACGAGCCCTGGACCGGGAAGATCCCACATGCCGCGGAGCAACTAAGCCCGTGCTCCACCACTATTGAGCCTGCGCTCTAGAGCCCATGAGCCACAAATACGGAGCCCACGTGCCACAACTACTGAGCCCACATGCCACAACTACTGAGCCCGCGTGCCACAACTACTGAAGCCCGTGCACCTAGAGCCCGTGCTCCACAACACGAGAAGCCACCGCAGTGAGAAGCCCGCGCACCGCAACAAAGAGTAGCCCCCGCTCGCCGCAACTAGAGAAAGCCCACGTGCAGCAACGAAGACCCAACACAGCCAAAAAAAAAAAAAAAAAAAAAGACGGTCTGGTTTTCATGTTACGACAACACAGCCCCGAAGGAAAAGAAACGATGAAGCTGTGTTGTGTCTAAGCTGGCCCTCGTCTGTCTCTCTTCTTTCTCTCATTCAACTCCCCGCAAATCTTGGTTTTGTCTCTCCAATGCCTGGGCTCATTTCCACCCTGAGGACTTTATTGTACTTCCTGGACCCTCTGCTTGGAACCCTTCCTCACGTCTTGCCAGGTGGCTCCTCATCTTCCTCAGTCAGGTCTCAGCTCAGAAGCACACACCCGTAGAGGGCTTTCCCCACTCTCCACTCCAACCCTAGTGACTCTCTATCCCAGTGATTCTCCAAGCATGGACCCAGAACAGCGCTATCAGCCTCAGCTGGGAGCTTGTTAGAAATGCAAGTTCCCAGGCCCCACTGCCAACCTGAACCAGGAACTCTGAGAGGCTGGCCCAGCAATATGCAATTCAGCAAGCCCCCCAGGGGAGCTCATTCACGCTCAAGTTTGAGGACCACTGCTGTGTCCCATTCCTTCAAGTATTTTCTCCACAGCTCCTACCACTCTGAAATTATTTAATTTATTTGTTCATTTCTTGTCTGTTTCCCCTTACTAGAATCAAAGAACCCTAATGAGGCTGGAATCCTCTTTTGCCTTGATCACTGCTGTATATACCCTGACCAGCGTCTGGCCCATAGTGAGGGCTTGATCAATTTTGGGTGCATAAATGAATGAATGATTCGATGGAGAGAAAATAAGAGTGGAGACTTTTTGGAGCTGGTGGAGCTGCTCATGCTTCCTAAAACTGTTTCCTCCTCTGTAAAATGGGGTAGAATTAGGACCTATTTTAAGATTGCTGGAAGATTAAAATGAGGTAAAACATTTTAAATCCATTAAGAAAAATCCATGGATTAAAAATCCAGGGAATTCCCTGGTGGTCCAATGGTTAGGACTCGGTGCTTCCACTGCAGGGGGCATCGGTTCGATCCCTGGTCAGGGAACTAAGATCCCACATGCCACGTGACACAGCGAAATAAATAAATAAATACATAAAATAAAAATCCACGTTAAGGTCTTCATAGGTACTTAATCAATGTCTATTATTATGATTGTGATTATGATTAGCTAGCCCCTTCCTTCCTTAAGGTAAACAGAACAAAAGAGGCCCCCCCGGGGGATGAAGGATCGGAGGGGAAATTTGAAGGAGGAGGGGGAGAGTTTGGAAGATGGGCAAAGGAAGTTATCTGTAGGCAAGGCGATGGGGTGGACCATGTTCTCGGGAGTCCCAGGACAACGGGCCGCAGAAGCAGAAGGTTTGGTAAATGAAGCCTCGTGAACATGGGGAGAACCAGCTCTCAGAAGAAAGCCTGTAGCTCTGAGGATCAGAAACTGGATACTGAAGGTGAGAGGGTGGCCCTGGAAAGTTCTGACTGGTGCACTGCCCCGGGAGCATGCTTTGTCTTTCACATGAATTTCTCTTCTGAATAAGTGCAAGTTTCAGGAGTGTCTTCCTGGGATAATTTTGCTGTTTGGAGCACAAAGACCCTTGTCTCCGCCTGCCTACCTCACTCAAGAAGAGAGGTTTCAGCTCGGGGCTGACTTTATTTATAGATGCCTTTAAAACAGTTATTCTCCATGGCAACTAGAAGCATAGATGAGTACAGAGCTTTGCCCAAATCCCCAGGTTTCTCTCTATCTTCAATTTGTTTCAGTTACTGAAGAGAAGTGACATAAACAACAACTCGCTTCTCTTTCTAAATTCCAGGGCCTGATGCAATAAGTTTTTAGCAAGTACTGTGGTCATGTGTTCTAATTTAATGAAGCTCTGCAGAACATAAAACTATGGACATCCAAAGAGAGAATTCAGGGAGTGATGTCTTACACTATTAAAGATTTCTTTTTTTTCCTAAACAAATTTGGAGCAGTATGCCTTTAAATAGTTAGGTTTCCATGGCCTGTGCATTTAAAATGGATCTTACAAAAGCTCAGCTTACTCAGAATTATTGGGAATGTGCTGCCTATAAAGCAAGGCCAGGGCCATGGGAGGTGCAGTGGAAACAGCTTTAATTCCCCGGCTCGGTGGGAGGGGTCTGCATGTCTCCATGGCAATAGATGAAGGGGCTCCCTCCTGCTCTGGGTTCCTCTCCAATCCCAGCGCTCTCTGGGGTTGGGGGTTTTGGGTGACAAGGTCAGTCTAGACTAGCATCCCTGAATCCCTTGAGGTTTGTTGTAGGGAGAACTCTACATCTAGAATAAACTCTCCCTTTGATCACGTTTGAAGTTTTTCTGGATGCTGGCTTAACTCTGTGGATTAAGAGCCTGGTTAACATAAGGGCACAGCCTGTCCCTGAAGGCAGGCAGCAGATTGTCCCAGAGAAGATCCACAGAGAGAGACACGGCTGTTAGAAGGCCAGCCTGTGACTGGAGCCTGTCCTTTCTGTGCCTGCCAGCTGAGGCTGTGACAGCCACCTTTTCCTGCCTTCTGTATCCCAGCCTCCAAAGCCTTTGCTCACATCACACCCCTGTGCTGGGGGCTGGGTGTTGTGGCAGCCAGAGTAAGGCTCTTTCTGCCATGATGCATTCTTGGCTTGGTGCCCTGTGACCTTTCCAGGACCCACGGCAATATTTCAGGCCTGGAAATAATGTACTGGCTCCTGAACGTGAAAATAGAACGTTGAAATTGGAATAAATATTTAATTAGGAGTCTGTGAAATGTAACGTGATATCAGTGTCAGCTGCTACTCAACTCAAACCCTGTGTGATTACCTAAAAATGGAAGCGTTTGAATCATGAGAAAACATTTATGTTATAAGAAAACTCCAAATTGGAATTATAAAAATTATACAGCAAAAATTTATGTATTCTGTGGGATGGGAATATGTTGTAATGTGTTTACTCTCAAGTGAAACAGAGTTGGACACAGGTCCTAGGCTTGGGCCTGACTCCATGACTTAGTAACTTGGCAGTCTTAGGCAATCAATAAAACTTTTGCTTGTTTGCACAATGAGTTTAAATGAAATCAAGGTCATTGAGGTAATTTGTAGATGTAGGAGAGCCAGTGAAATGTATTGCTACGATTTGTGAAGGATCTCAGGCAAATATGTAGAAGTACAAGGAAAGGTTTTCTCATGTTATGATAACCTGACTGAATCTATTTGATCCTCATGTAGATGGGGACAGGGGCTTCTCTCACATACTTTAAGGAAGTTGTGATGGGTCTGGGGTCTTCTATGGAATAGCAGAGAGCTTTTCTTTTTTAGACATCTGCTGAAAATAATATTAATATATTCCTTATGTTCCTAACTTTCACCTAGAAGAAAGGTGATCATAAGAGCAAGGGCTAAACAGGACAGGAGGTACCATCCATCTAGTAGAGATCAACTCTCCCAGTCCATCCAGTCTGCTTTGCAGAGCCATCCCTCAGTAAATACATACCCAAACCCAGTGGCATATATTTTCCAGGCCCCCCAAAAGAAACCACAAGAAGTCCACACCAAGTCCCTCTCAAGAAATACCCCTTTTGGGGCTTCCCTGGTGGCGCAGTGGTTGAGAGTCTGCCTGCCGATGCAGGGGACACAGGTTTGTGACCCGGTCCGGGAAGTTCCCACATGCCGCGGAGTGGCTGGGCCCGTGAGCCATGGCCGCTGAGCCTGCGCGTCTGGAGCCTGTGCTCCACAACCGGAGAGGCCACAACAGTGAGAGGCCCGCGTACCACAAAAAAAAAAAAAAAAAAAGAAATACCCCTTTTGAATGGCCAGTGCCCCCTTACCTGGCTGGAGCCTGTATATGGCAGGACTGTTTGTACCACGACGATGTGAAGCTTGCTCTTGGCTTGGGTGGGCATCACGTGGGCGCCGTGTGCATCTTGGGCCGAGCCCTGGTTGATGGCAGCAGCTCAGCCTGCCCGGGTGCAGTGAAACCTCCACACACTGGCATTGATCGACGTAACACAGTGCCTAACGCAGGGCAGTGCCAACCCTGCAGTTAATTGTCTACCATAGTATCCAATAAAACGTATCCAAAACATCTAAATCTGATTAAATTGGAATCTGTGCCCCACCCTCCCGCCGTGCCCCAGGTCTCCTGTACTTAGAAGTGTCCAGTTTTCTGGATTTACTTAAGGAGCAGGACGTTTGGAGGCTTCCCGAGGTAGGTATTTGTATTAGGAGCTGCTTTTGCCTCCAGAACCCTGATTGCTTTGCCTGCAGCCTCCGCTCTGGTGGGTTTGGTTTGAAGACCGACCTCTGGAGACACCTGTGCGTTGCAGCCTCCAGGCCTGTGTACACAGCCTTTCCTGCCTTGGTCACTCTCCCCATCATCCTTAGCTACTCATGTTTTGCTGATTCCTTAAGGTTCAGAAGCCTCTCTCTTCTAACGTTAATGACTGTCAATGCTGCCAACACTTATTTAGGGTTTACAGTCTTCTTCAGGTCCAATTCAACATTGCCAGTGATCTCAGGTATGACAGATTCTGGAGAAGATGGATAGACAAACAAGTCAACGTTTCTGCCCTTGAGGACATCCAGGGACTTGTTCAGAGTTAGGAGAGGCCCGTGAAAGATCAAGGGAGAGCCTGACCCTGAGGAGAAGACCATGGAAGGCTACACAGGAAGGCAGCCTTCAAGCTGGGTTTGGGGAGATGAAGAGACTTCTCTCTGTGGAGAAACCAGCAGGGAGCAATCCAAAGCCACAGTAAGATGAAAGGGTTTGGACTTGTCAGGGAAGAGAAAGATGGCTGTGGTTCAATCGTGGTTGTTAAGAGCACATCCACTGGAGCCAGACTCCCAGGGTTGGAGTCCTGGCCCCAGCACCTACAAGCTGTGTGACCGTGAACAAGTTACTTAACTTCTCTGGGCCTGTTACCTCATTCAGACAGTGAATAACAGCAGTACATACCTCCCCAAGTGAGGTGAATAGATGTAAAGTGCATAGAACTGTGCCTGCCAGGTGGTCACAGGATCAGTGAAAATGAACCACTCTGGGGAAGAGCAGATGCCCAGGGAGAAATAGTGAGACAGGTTGGGACCTGGGACCCACTATCGGAGTGCTTGCACATGCATCTGGGCAAAGGTCCCTCGGAGCAGCAGAATACAAAAACTATAAGGGGCTAAAAATAACTGCACACAAGTGCGGTCGGGGCAGTTATGAACAATAAGATATTATACAAAAGGCCACAAGCCAATTGCCATTTCTGAGGTGCCAGGAGCAAAAGCAGGGAACTACGCATGATCCCTGCACACGGCACCACCAAGGGGACGGGCAGACCACCTAAGCCCCGCCTCTGGCCTGACCTACCCATCTGGCCCTACCCTCACCCCTTTAAGGAACCAGGTCACCCTCCTTGAAGAGAAAGCAAGGGCACCTGTTACTTGTTTTCGCTCCCCCCCTGCTGCAGCCCGAGTCCCAGTAAAGCCTTGCTTGAATTTCTCGTCTGGCCTCTTGTCAGTTTCTATTGAATCCAAGGGCCTGAGTCAGCAGCAATACCACTGGATGGGGTCCAATTAGGGTGGAGTTTATATACTATGAGCGGGATTGAGTTTGAGTTTTATCCTTTGGGCATTGGAATCTCAAATTATTACTAAAATGCTCATGAGAGTATGTTTTATCTTAGTTAAAACAAAAGAGAAGAATTGTCTTACACGTTTTTGGAATTCTCTACAGCACCTAGAACAGTTCCTGATGCTCATTACAGTAAGTCCCCTACATACAAACTTTCAGGGTGCAAACTTTCAAATATGCGAACATGTGTTCATTTGTCCAGTCGCGTAAGTTAGTTCACGTGTCTGGCGTACATGTCACGTGCGTGCATCCTCTACAAGTGGTGTGCTTTTGTGTATTTTACTGTACAGTACTGTATAGAGTACAGTAGTACGGTGTCTTTATTTCTTGCCTGTTCACTCGACGCCAGCCCCTGTATACCATTGTCGTACTGTACTACTGTACTTTTCAAGGTACTGTACTGTAAGATTAAAAATGTTTATTTTTGTGTTTGTTTGCTTTTTATGTATTATTTGTGTGAAAAGTATTATAAACCTATTACAGTACAGTACTATATAGCTGATTGTGCTAGTTGGGTGCCTAGGCTAACTTTCTTGGACTTACGAACAAATTGGACTTATGTGCTCTCGAAAAGGAACTCGTTCGTAGGTAAGGGACTTACTGTAAATACTTGTTGAACGAATGAGTGAATACTAGGCTAAAAGATGCTTGTTTTGTGTTCGTGGTATTATCAATACACTGCATTGCGTTGGAGTGTATGTTAGTGTTCTCCTTGGCGTGTAATACCCCTTACTTCTTCCAGACTCTCACAACCATGAAGCCACCTTTCTCCCTCACTGTGGTCTTTGGTCCTTCAGCTTTATATCCTCCTAGGGCATTTGACTAATTGAGTTTATATCTGCCTTCTAACTCCATAAGGCCCAAAGCACTGCTCAGAGGCCTCTGCAGGAATTAACAAACACCCTCAAGGGGAAAGGAATCCAAATGCCAGGCTCACCTGTCTGGATTATTATCTCCTGAATCTAGCTGAGTAGTTCTTACAGACTTTTACCCCCTTCACATAGTTGCTTCTTCTATTTTGTTTGCTTTTCTAGTTGTGAGGTTTGGTCTGAACTATCTGGAAAGGAAGCTGAGTGAGTTTCTTTTTGTTTTTGTTTGTTTGTTTTCTAATTTTAGTGAAGTACAGTTGATTTCCAATGTTGTGTTAATTTCTGCTGTACAGCGAAATGACTCAGTTACACACACACATATATTCTTTTCCTTGGGTTTTTTAATTCTGCCCTTTTTGTTGCTGCCTCTCAGGTTCCACATGGGAGCCAGTGTCCTTCACCACAACCTTCAAGCTTCTAAGTCAACATCTGTTCTTCCGTCTCAATGTTAGCTTTTTGCTCAACTGAGGAAGCAAATCTTTCGCAAAGCCCTCCTCTCTGCCTCAGTATTGGTTTTTAAATTATTATTTGTGTGTTTCTGTACCTTCCTATGTTTTTGTCTACTTTCTCCCTTTCTCAAAATAAAATGGTTGGACTCTTGTTAGCATGGCCTCAGCTTTCTCTGTCCTATCTCATCTTGCTTCACCATCTAAGGACAGTCTGTCTTCAATCTCTCTCGTCCAGCTGCTTCCAACCATCTCTAGCTACCTTACCCCCAAATAAAGCTTAAATAAAACCTTACCTCAAATTTCCTACCATCTCAGGCTGTCAGCTCCTCTTTTCTCTTCTTGACATGGATATACTTCCCTGAAGAGAAAACCACTCTGGTTTCTATTCCACCTTCACCCTGTTCTATGGAAACTCCTTTGTTAGATGGTCACCAATGACATCTAAGTAGGCAATGAATTTTTGTCACTTTCTTCTATGTTGATTTCTTTGGAGCACATGAAACTGTGACCTACTTCTCCTTAAATTTCTTTTTTCCTAGACCTAAAGTGTAACTCTATTCCCCTTAGTATTCTACCTTTCTGACCACTATGTCTCTGCCACTGCAGCTGGCGGCCTTTCTCACATTCCTTATAAAACAACTATAATTTTAGAGTTTCTGCAGGGTCTTTGGGGCAGATGAATGGTTCTGTTGTTGGCAAGTCGAGCGTCTCACAGGTGGGCCCTAGGCACATCCTAGAGCAGGAGAATAAATAAAGGGGGAAAAATTGTTCTGCTGTACAGAGCAATTTCAGTGATAGACTGGGGACATTTTTATGGGCTATATTGCCGTTAGGAAAATATTTCTCTTCCTTAACGTGTATTTAGACTACTACATGGTCTCTGGGAATTACTGTTTGTCCTTGAATAGGGTGTGTGAGATTGTGTTTTCATGTTACCTGCGGGACAATTCAGAGGGCTTCTCGCCTCCCCCTAAAGATGTTTGAAAAGGGACTGAACTTGGAATAGGAAAGCCCTCTGTGGACTATTCTGAAGCCACCTGCATCGTCATTCTAAACTGATTAGCTCACATTCTGGGGAATGTCCCAGCAGCTTCCTGTGTGCCCTGCATTGTGTCAGTGTGGAACGGTGTTAGATAATCCACTGGGTCCAGAATAGAGGTGTGGAGATTTGCACAGAAATAAAAAAAAAAAAGGTAAGATGGGCTTTTCTTTAAGGAGAGAGAGAAGAGAGAAGGATGGGCTTCAAGTCATGAAAGCAAGATTAGGAAGCAAGCAGGCCCTGGGAAAGGGGTGACGTCTTTCCTTTTCTCTAGGATCCTGGGCTATAATCATCGACTTTGCAAACAGACTTGAGTTTTCTTCTTTGCTACATTGCCATTTCCTGTAGTTATTTCCAAAGCTTGAATAAAGGTTTCATCATGCCCCAGAGCCTCGCTTGAGTGGTTCTTGGATAAACAAGGGGCAGCCCAGGAAGGAGACACGCTGACATCTCTGCACTGTCCCCACCCCACTCGGGTGTATCCCTTGAGGGAGAACAGGACACAGAGTCCAGGTGAGGAAGAGTGGTGTGAGCAGCCCAAGGCGGTGCTGAGAGGGGGTCAGGGGAACATATGATGATCGAGGGTCAGCCGCGCCTCACGCACTCCCTCCCCCAAATAAATCAGAGGAAGGTACACCCGCACGGGTCAGGGTGGGCGCAGACTTCCCAACGTTCTACCTTAAAGTCTCTTTTCTGTTCTCCTCACGCTCCCCGCTGCCCTCACCCCCAGACTCCTGTGCTCTTTTCCCCGAGTTACCTGCTTCCTTGGGCTGATTATACATCTATGGATTCAACCTCCCCCTCAGTCTTTTCACCCCTAAGTTTTCATCACAAGCCCATAACTTCTCTCCTGAATTTTAGTCCCATATTTCCTGCCAAGGGACTACTGTTCACTCTGCAAACAGCATGTGATGAAGGTTAAACTTCGTGTCTTCACTTTTCCTCTGTAGATGGTCCCTGACTTAAGATGGTTTGACTTACGAGTTTTTGACTTTACGATGGTATGGAAGCCATATGCATTCAGTAGAAACCATGCTTTGAATTTTGAATTTTGATCTCGTCCTGGGCTAGCGATATGCAGAACAATCCTCTCTCAGTGATGCTGGGCGGTGAGCCGCAGCTCCAAGTGAGACAGGCGATCGCGAGGGTAAACAACTGACACACTTAACAGCCATTCTCCCAGACGATCATTCTGTTTTTCACTTTCGGTACAGTATTCCATCAATTACATGAACTATTCAACACTTTATTATAAAATAGCTTTGTGTTAGATGATTTTTCCCGACTGTAGGCTAATATGAGTGTCCTGAGCACATTTAAGGTAGGCTAGGCTAAACTATGATGTCCAATAGGTGAATTAAATGCATTTCAACTTAGGATATTTTCAACTTAAGATGCGTTTATTGGGATGTCATGACACCATAGTGAGGAACACCCGTACATCCTTTCCGTCCATACCAGCATCTCCCTGTCTTTACTCTTTTTATTTTTGTTGGTTGCACAGCCATTTCCATCACCCGGGCTTAGGTTGGGATCACCTTTGAGTTCATCTGTCTTGCCATCTTCATCCCTTTGGGTGGCCACTTCCTGTCAATTCTTTTCTAGTGGCTTTTCCTTCTGACCCTACTTTTCCATTTCCACCACCACAATCTTAATTGGTCCCCTTTGTCATGCTCTGATTCTTGTGCTACCATCTTAGTTTCCTGCCTCTTATTTTTGCCTCTTCCAGGAATTTGCACATTACCACTGGTTTAAAATCTTCCTACACATTTCTTTATCTCACTCCTCTGTTAAAAGCCACTAGTGGTTCCTTGCTGCCTTCCTACTAAGGGCTAAACTCTCCAGCTGGAATTTAAAATGCTCCACAGTCAGGCCCTGCCTACATTTCCAGTTCAAGGACTCACTGCTCCTCTAAAATGGCCTCGCCTTCAACACAACTGATCGTGCTTTATGTTGTCTTTCCTCTCTGTCCCTCCCCATAGTTTTCTCATCATCTGGTGTATTCTTTGCCTTCTTTCATCTCAGACACATCTTTCACAACCTCCATCTCTAATGCCACCCAAGAACTGGATCAAAATTTCTATCTCTCAACCTTAAACTTCCATTTCACTGATTGCCTATGGTCACATGTTGTAGGAATTTATACATGTCTTATTTCTCCAACTAAATGGAAAGTCTTGTGATAGTAAAGATGTGTTTCACATATTTTATATCCTCCTGTTAGACCCTAATAGAATGATAGGCACATACCAACCAGAAAATGTTGGAAGGAACAGCTGAATGAAAGAGTATGTTCATAGAACAAAATGCTAATAAGAGAACAATCATACAACTTGGTAGAAGGTATTTCCCTGTTTTCAATGAGAATTCTGAACAAAAGGTCATTTTTGAAGCTGATCCAGGTGCTATGTATATATCCAGGTGCTATCCAGGTGCTTTGGTTTCCTGTGGCCTTTGGTTTCGACCAAATTTGACCTGAGCATGGGGGTCCATGGAAAATAGCCAAATGACTTTTCCCTGAGCAAAATTTATTTTTCTTGCCATGGCTATGTAGGAAGATTAGACACGAACACAAAATGAGGCTAGCTTTCCAGTCAAAGGTAGGTCTTTTGCAAATATTATTAAACTTTTATTTCTAGACCATTTGCAAGTCTGGCTTAATCTGCTAGAAAACGTGATTCTAATGTGATTAGATTCCTTCTTCCAGAGTAATGTAAATAAGGTTTTCTAAAAGTAAAAGTGGAAGAAAACGATATCATCAAAGCAGGGGCAAGTTCTCAGCCTTTTAATTCTACACAATTGAAATTACTCTGGGACTTCCCTGGTGGCGCAGTGGTTAAGAATCCGTCTGCCAGTGCAGGGGACACGGGTTCGAGCCCTGGTCCGGGAAGATCCCACATGCTGTGGAGCAACTAAGCCCGTGCGCCACAACTACTGAGCCTACACTCTAGAGCCTGTGAGCCACAACTACTGAGCCCGCGTACCACAACTACTGAAGCCCACACGCCTAGAGCCCGTGCTCCACAACAGGAGAAGCCACCGCAATGAGAAGCCCGTGCACCACAACGAAGAGTGGCCCCGCTCCCCGCAACTAAAGAAAGCGCGCACGCAGCAACGAAGACCCAACGCAGCCAAAGATAAAAATAAAAATAAAATAAAATAAAATAAAGAAATTACTCTGGTCTGCTCAAATGGTTCTGTTGTGTGTAACCAACACACCCATAGAGGAAGAAAAAAATGGCAAGTTTTAATCCATTAAAATAATTGTTTTTTTGCTTTGGTTGATGGCAAGTAAGTTTTAGTCCCAGAAAGCAATGTTTTTTACTTAACACTAATCTTGAGGGTGCTTTGATGTCAGTGAGTATTTGGCTAGTTGTTTTGCAATTTTGCGAAGTTGCCTGGAGTCTGAAGGAAAAAAAAATCCATGAAACAGATTCTTTATTAATGACTTGATATTAAGTGGATTTGGCTGCATTATCTCTACTTTATCATTTTAGTCAAAGGAGGGTAAGTACTGAAATATTCAGATTCAAAGCTTAGCTGGAACAAATTCTGAACAGGCCAAGTGTCTGCCATCCGTCTGTCTCTCACATACCTATACTCCTATTGCACTCTATATTTTTTGGAGACCAAATCTTGGGCTATACCAAAGAAATAAGACGTTTATCAGGGGATCTGAACTTTCTGCTATTGAAAAAAGCATGTTAACAGATGCACACTACTGTATATAAAACAGATAAACAACAAGGACCTACTGTAGAGCACAGGGAACTAAGGGAACTATATTCAATATATTGTAATAACCTGCAATGGAAAAGAACCTGAAAAAGAATATATATGTGTGTATATATATATATATATATATATATATATATATATATATGACTGAATCACTTTGCTGTACACCTGAAACATTGTAAATCAACTATATTTCAATAAAAAATGGAAGAAGAAAGCATGGATCCTGCAAACTTCCTCATGGACTTCCTAACGGGGATTCGCCCAGCGTGTACAATGGCTAAGGCTGCTTACATCCCGAGATCTGTAGCCTCTTCTGTCATGGTGAGAATGGACGTGGTAAGAGAAGAGGCATGTGGCTCTTTCAGGTGACATCATCAATTCAATGAAGCAAAAATACAAACATCTGTGATGGTCATGCCTTGCAGATTGCCAAGTACAGGAGGTGTGATGGATCAGGGACCCAGCTGCTCCACTGATATCCACCATCCATGTTTGCATCAGGACCGCGCGTCCCATGGGCTGCTCTCGGTCAGTGACTAAGCTGGGCGGAGTATTAAGGCAGGTCTGTGCCTCGGAGCCACAGGACTCCTCTGGCTTCTTGGGAGCATCCTCCCTGCACGGCAGCCCAGGAGACTCTCACCCAATGTTTCCCCCACTTGAAGTCAAACCAGGATCACTCTCCAGCCTTCTTCAGCTTCTTTCCTATTTTCTCTCACACAGGCATTTCCCCCAATATATCCTTGCACATTTAACCCCATCTGTTTCTCCAATGACCTGGATTAACTCAGCATCTACTGTGTGCAAAGTATTCTTTTTTTAAATTTTTTTTAAAATTAATTTTTATTGGAGTACAGTTGCTTTACAATGTTGTGTTAGTTTCTACTGTACAGCAAAGTGAATCAACTATACGTATCCACATAGTCCCTCTTTTTTGGATTTCCTTCCCTTTTAGGTCACCACAGAGCACTGAGTAGAGTTCCCTATACTATCCAGTAGGTTCTCATTAGTTACCTATTGTATACATAGTAGTGTATATATGTCAGTCCCCATCTCCCAATCCATCCCACCACACCCCCCCTTCCCCCTTGGTGTCCATACATTTGTTCTCTACATCCATGTCTCTATTTCTGCTTTGCAAGCAAAGTATTCATCTCTGTCACATTCGATAAACCTCTGCCAGTGGGAATGGAAGAACTGCCCACCTGTTTCCTTGCTTCTCACTCATGGAGAGCTGACCCGTGGGTACGTAGGGGTGGGTGCACTTTTTCTGATGCTCAGCAAGAATTCAGTGGATACTTGTTGGCATCGTTCATTCATTCAATCAATTATCCCTTCAGCCGGGAAATGGCATACGCTTCTCTTAAGCATCTTGATGAGGTAAGAACATCTGTAAGCAATGCTCTGTTTGGATGCTGAATGCAATTTAACTGCATGTTTTTCAAGAATAACTACCACATAGCAAAAGTGGGGCTGGGCACGGTAGGGATTCAGAGCAGGCAGTATACGATTTTGGCCTCTGCTCTGGAAGAATATTTAATCTAATTAGGAAGACAAGATTTATGATCACTAAACCATACTTAGTAATATAAGAATGTATACAATTCAGGAAGTAATATATAACTTATGGGACTGACTAAACATAGAGAATGGATATAGAGACCAGAATGTTTCCATGTTTATGGGGTCAAACCCCAAATTCCCATCTGGAAAAAAAAATTCTATCCAGATCTGTTTGCAAAGACTCCTGCCCACTTAGACATTTTAATTTCTTTTTATTTTATTATTTTTATTTTTGGCTGCATTGGGTCTTCATTGCTGTGTGAGGGCTTTCTCTAGTGGCAGTGAGCAGGTTGCAGTGCGCGGGCTTCTCATTGCAGTGGCTTCTCTTGTTGCGGAGCACGGGCTCTAGGCACGTGGGCTCCAGTAGTTGTGGCATGCGGGCTCCAGTAGTTGTGGCTTGTGGGCTCTAGAGCTCAGGCTCAGTAGTTGTGGCACCCGGGCTGAGTTGCTCCGCGGCACGTGGGATTTTCCCTGACCAGGGTTAGAACCCGTGTCCCCTGCATTGGCAGGCGGATTCTTTTTTTTTTTTTTTTTTTTTGCAGGCGGCTTCTTCACCACTGCGCCACCAGGGAAGTCCCAATCTTTTTATTTCTATTGGTGAGTTTAGCCCTTATCTGATACATGTAAAGATGAACTCTCTGCACCTGGTGTGCTCTGGAAGAAGTGAGATTCTACCTCTGTGTAACTTCCTGAGAGCTGACTTACGTAGTAGAAGATTGCCGTGGTGCTTTCCCATGTCTCTGCCAAGGGTAAGCAAAACCCTAGCCTCATCTTGGAGCCAGGCTCCAGGAAGATGCCATCTAATGCAAATTAAAACTAGGAAGGTATCTGGTCAAATTTCCTTGTTTTGTAGGTGAAGAAATGGAGCCATAGTGAACGTAAGTGACCTGTCCAGGAGGGCCTAGGAAGACATGCTTGGTTAGAAGCAGCAACCGACCTCAGTTACTTCCAGCAAACAGACAAATAAATTGAATTTATTATATGGATTCAGGGATATTCCATGGAATCCAAAGGGAAAGATAAAGCTGGGCTAGATATCAGGCTTTATGGAGAACTCAGGAATTCTTTCTTTGCACCATTTCCTAGTGTTTGCTTGGTGTTCTGGGCCCTGGTTCTCTGCTGCTCGGAGAGTACACGCACTCACATTCCAATCCCAGTCATATGAAGAAACTGGCTGGCTCTCTCCAATCCCTAATCCAAGTTTCTGGAGGAAAGAATCTGATTGGTCCACTGTGGGTCAGTTATCCAACTTAGTTGAATTAGCTGTAGCTGTTGGGCAGGGCCTCCTGCAACAGAAGCTTGGCTGCATGTGACAGTGGGAGGTGGGAGGGAAGAGTCCACAAAAAGGGGCAGAACTATTGTGAGCTGTGCTGGCACCCCAGTGACAGCTGCTATCAAGGTTGTATGCTGAGAGCATGGCAGACACAGGACAGGAGGGAGCTTTCTCACTTCTGAACTTCTATGACTCACTAACACAGCCTGCCCAGATGCAAGAGAAGAAGAAATAGACCCCACATCTCGATGAAAGGACAGTGACTCTCATTGTACAGAACATGTACGTAGTAAAGAACCAGAAAAACAGAACAAACGAAACCTGAAGCCAACAGAAGGAACAAAATAATAAAGGCAAGGGCTTCCCTGGTGGTGCAGTGGTTGAGAGTCTGCCTGCTGATGCAGGGGACACGGGTTCGTGCCCCGGTCCGGGAAGATCCCACGTGCCGTGGAGCGGCTGGGCCCGTGAGCCATGGCCGCTGAGCCTGCGCGTCTGGAGCCTGTGCTCCGCAATGGGAGAGGCCACAACAGTGAGAGGCCCGTGTACCGCAAAAAATAAATAAATAAATAAATAATAATAAAGGCGAGTACAGAGACCAGTGAAACAGGGAGTAGAAAAACAATAGAAAGAATCAGCAAAACCAAACGTGAGTTATTTGAAAAGACTGACAAAATCGACAAACCTTTAGCTAAACTAAGAAAAAAAAGAGAGAAGACAAAACTAGAATCAGAAAAGAAAGTGAGGACATTCCTACTGACCTTATAGAAATTAAAAGAATGAAAAGAGAGCACTATGAACAGCTGTATGCCAACAAATTAGATAACCTAGATGAAATAGACAAATACCTAGAAACACACAAATGACCAAAACCGACTCAAGAAGAAACAG
This sequence comes from Mesoplodon mirus, assembly GCF_964341445.2. NCBI lineage: Eukaryota > Metazoa > Chordata > Mammalia > Artiodactyla > Ziphiidae > Mesoplodon > Mesoplodon mirus. The sequence continues at coordinate 19,319,688 of NC_138990.1, read as the reverse complement.
AAAATCTCAGCAGATTTATAACACGTAGGGAGATTGAATCAGTAATCGGAAACCTCCCAACAAAGAAAGATCCAGAACCACATAGCTCCCTGCTGAATTCTACTAAACATTTCAAAAAGAATTAACACCAATCTTAATCTTCCAAAAAAAACTAGAAGAAAAGGGAATGCTTTCTAATACATTCTATGACACCAGAATTATCCTGATGCCAAAGCCAGACACAGATACCATAAGAAAACTACAGACCAATATTCTTTATGATTTTAGACTAAGAAAAGAAATCCAGAATAGGCAAATTCACAGAGACAGAAAGCAAATTAGAGGTTACCAGGCTCTGAGGCAAGGGGGAAGTGGGGAGTGATTCCTTAAGGGATATGAGGTGTTTTTAATGGGATAATGAGAAAAGTTTGAAACTAACTAGAGCTGATGCTTCCACAACTTTGTGAATATCCTAAATACCACTGAATTGTACACTTCAACATGGTTAATTGTATGTTATGTAAATTTCACCTCAAAAAAAATATAAATCTAGGATAGTAGATAATTGTGGCTATTTTCAGAATACACACACACACACACACACACACACACACGATTGATATAGATAATCTGCAATTAGATAAACCCTCAGATAGTCTAGGGTAGATTACTTCCGACTTTGTCATTTAAGAAGTAACAGCTTTCTTTGGGAGCTAAGCGGACCAATTCGTAGAGTGAAGATGGTCCTCTGTCAGTAGGACCGTCCTCATCTGGGAGGCTGGTCCATTTGGAGGACTGGGACACGTGACTCTCTGCCAGATGGGCTCCCACCCCGTGGGTGTCAAAAGGCCTCATGTTGGATTTTCCATGGCATTGTTCCCCTAAGATCCCTTCTTCCTTTTAAAGCTGGGAAGCTTTGTTTTACAGATGCTTTGATGTTGTCCCTAAGATGTGACAAGCCGTGTCTGCCACAGAAGTGCCAGCACCTGCAAGAGATAAATTCTCTGGGAAGAAGAAACGTAGCTCCCCTGGAAAGCATCAAACCCAGCCAGCTGCTCCAGGTCTTCCCAACACCTTTTCTTAGAGAAATGGCATGAACTGGAGATGGTTTATCCAAATGGCATAAAATGGTCACATCCGAATTTGAAGCTGGTCTTTGCCCCTGCAACGTAAAGCTTGCCGTGTCCACCAGCTTGCACTGAGTAATTATTCTCAAGAGCTGAGCTCTACAGGTTAAAACAACCTCCTTGCTTGTTGAGACAGTTCCCCAGAGACTGGTGTTTGGTGTGGATTCAGTACATCTTCCAGGACCCATATGACCCTTGGGGCCCAGAACCCTATTTTGTTTTCAGGACATTCTCCTGAATCAGTCAGTCAACCGGCTATCATTCCTATCCAGGCAGGCTCTCCCTCCCTCCCTGCTTTCTCTTCCTACTTATCATCTTTGTCTTAAGCAACTTTATAACAGAATAGGAAGTGCTAAGCTGTTTACATTGATCCCAAAATTGTTTCAACCAGTAAACAGTCTTGCATAGTGGTAAGGTGTGTCTTATTTTGTTCTACTGTTCTCACTATTTCATTCACAAACTTTTCTTTTCATTCACAAACTTTTTTATCAGGACATTCATTTACTTTACTGGGGGGATGTGACAGGGCAGCTTTCCCCAAAACTATCCTATGGATATTATTAAATGGGATATTTGAGAAAATATGCCTCAATGAGCAAGTAAGTTTGGGAGACACTGAATTAAACCAAGTTAAACATGCTTCTTTACATAGGATTTCTCAGTGTATTCGATATGTGTTGTAAGTTTTCAAAATGGGGATTTGAAGCATTCCTCACATTTATTTGATCAAGATACTCTTTTTTTGTGAGGCATTTCTAGAGGGCTACCTTTGAAAAAGAGTAGTCTGCAAAGATTTTTGTTACATACTCCTTAAAAGAATTTTGAAACTGTTCACTCCATTGAATATTTTAAGCTGATATTTTTAAATTTCACATAAGTTTTTTGCACAGCAAAGGAAACCATAAACAAAATGAAAAACCTATGGAATGGGAGAAAATATTTGCAAATTATGGGACCGACAAGGGATTAATTTCCAAAGTATGCAAACAGGTCATACAACTCAATAACAAAAAAACAAACAACCCCATAAAAAAAATGGGCAGAAGACCTAAACAGACATTTCTCCAAAGAAGACATACAGGTGGCCAAGAGGCCATATATACAATGGACTATTACTCAGCCATAAACAAGAATGAAATAATGCCATTTGCTGCAACATGGATGGACCTAGAGATTGTCATAAGCAAAGTAAGTCAGACAAAGACAAATATCATACGATATCACTTATATGTGGAATCTAAGAAAATGATACAAATGAACTTATTTACAAAACAGAAATGGACTCACAGACATAGAAAACAAACATGGTTACCAGAGGGGAAAGCAGGAACAGGGAGGGGGTGGTGTGGCAGGGAGGGAAAAATCAGGAATTTGGGATTAAGAGATACACACTACAATATATAAAATAGATAAACAATAGGGCCTACTGTATAGCACAGGGAACTATATTCAATATCTTTTAACAACCTATAATGGAAAAGAATCTGAAAAAGAATATATATATTTTGTGTGTATATATATGTGTGTGTGTGTGTGTGTATGTACGAATCACTTTGCTATACACCTGAAATATTGCAAATCAACTGTACTTCAATTAAAAAAAATTTTTTAATTAAAAAATGTAACATACACAAAATTTTCATATAAGTTTAGATAGTTGCATTGATGCAAATATTGAACATCAAAAATAAAACTTATCCATCTTTAGTAGGTTTACAACAGAATTTCAAAACCATAACCATTTGATATTCATCAACATCCATTAAAAAAATGAACTAAGGTAGTTTTTTCTTCTTGAACCTGTACTTCCAATTCACTTTCCCCACAATTCTTACCTTCATACTATATCATTTTGCTTGAAAGTGACTTATTGGTTATCCCATTAAACAAAACAAACATATGGAAATTGAAATTTTACATTTCAATATGATCATAATAGTCTACACATTAACTTTTCTTCCAGGATGAGTTTTCATTATAATTACTATCCTAGAACACGACTGAACAAAACAACATAAATATATTATCAATTTTAAAACGTAATGAAGCATAAAAGGCATATAAAGTCAGATACATCAGGATCAAACATCTCCTAGGCATTTAATGAAAGGTAAACTATGCCAAGAGCTATCATATTGTTCATTTCTTGCTATTAAGAGGTTAAAAATGTAATAATTTTATAAAATAAAGTTGAAGAGTCACGTAATTTCAGTAATATTTTATAATACTTGCTAAAAATAGTTTTTACCAAATCTGAAAGATATTATGCAATAATTTTACCTCTGGGTTTTAGTCCATGAATCGTGAAAACTTTGGCAGTCCCAGAAAACATTTCAGTTGCAGTTAAAATCATCAGTGGCACTGACCCCTACTTTCCTGGCTGTTTGATGGTGACTTTCTTTCCAGATAATGTCATATCCTAGGGATGAAGACAGATAATAGCTGAGAAGAATAGCTTATATGCACTTGTGAAAATAAGCACTTCTCGATAACCAGGATTTCTTTTAAAAAGTTTTTTTAAGTTGAAGTATAGTTTATTTACGATATGTAAGTTTCAGGTGTATAGCACAGCAATTCAGATATATGTCTATATATCTATATCTAGATGTGGATATAGATACTCTTTTTCAGATTCTTTTCCCTTATAGGTTATTATGTAATATTGAGTATAGTTCCCTGTGCTATACACTAGGTCCTTGTTGGACAACCAGTATTTCTTAGGATGGCTCTCTCTGCTTTGCTCTCAAGGGAATCTCAAGAGAGGAAAAAGTGCAGTTGCCATGGACTGGGGAGTGGGGAAAGCAAAGTTATGACCTGGGGTTTGTTAGTACTCCCATCATCCCACCCTGCCATGGGTCTTAATCCACACAGGGCCACTTCACTGTTCCATAAAAGGGACGTGTAGCCTAGGAAATGCCGGGCCCATGGGGGTTTGTGGGAAATTGATCAGTTATTAAAAATGTTTTCACCTTTGTTTTGCACTTCGAATCTTTCTCACCCAGAGTAATGCTTCATGGCAAGATTTAATGGTGAAGGAGCACGGCTGCTTTTTTCAAGTGGGAGGAGGCTTTTGGAACTCAGGCCAGATCTTAGCAAATCCATTGTAGGAAAGGATACCTACAAACATTGAGGGTCAGGTAACGCAGAAACACCCAGAGTAGCCCCTGGACGTCTTTGCCTGCCCCCAGGAATCCTCAAACCCGGTTTGAAGACTTGCTCTGCAGAACGCACCAGTGTCAAGGAGAGGAGACTGGCTTTACCACCCACAGGTCCCCCAAGTCAGCTCCATAACCCAGGGCTTATGGTCACGTGGGTAGAACCCCCTGCCACACCTCAGACTCACATCGCTAATTGATGGGGTTTTCTTTCCGAGGGGTCCAGATGCAGCCTCAGGACCCTGTCAATCCTGGACTCCGAGACGTACTTCCCAACCAAGAGAACTAGTACATGAGATGAAAACTATTCACCACCCTACATTTAACTTCTCCTGGATGTCCTCATGTGTAAAATAACGGGCTAGGTCTACATGCTTTTAGGTTAAGGTGCCACCATTTATTCAACCAATTCCCCATTCTTAAGCATCTGGAATGATTCCTTTTTTTTTTTTTTACCATTGTAAATAAATAATTTTCATGTGGTCTAATTGCCAGGGTAGAGTACTGAATTAGAAGTCATAAAACGAATTTGTAGCTATTATTATGCTTGTGGCCACATTGCCGTCCAGAAAGAGCAAACTGATTTAGAGTCTGACCAAGCTGGGTATTTCTATTCTTATTTATTTGTGAGCTTTATAGATACCTCATGCTATCACAAAATTTCATATTTACCTTTCTAAAATTGCTTCTAGGCTTTGATTTATTGTATTTGCTTGTGTGTAAACTGTCTGTCTGCCTTGATCCCATATCAGATGGAACCTAGGTATTGATCTGCCATATTTGCATTCACTCTGGTCCTTGGAAGGTGTTTTATCAGTGATGTTTGCCCACTCCTCTGCACAGAGATGGTTGGCTTGCCCTTGGTGTGCGGGGGCAAGCGGTCCCGTCATCAAAGGGGAAGCTGTCAGGGCACAGCTGAACCGTCCTTGAGCCTCTTTGAAGTTTAAACAGAAAGCATCTCGGTGCTTACTTAGCGCTAAGCTGGTGTTTTCAGTACTCTCTGTAAGCAGGGTTAACTCCTGCCCTTCGGGTTTTATCAGACCTCCTTCCCAGGACTTATTAGGCCACGTTCCAAGTTTGAGAGCTTGCTTCCATTTTCATTAGAAAAAAGGAGTATTGCACAAGTGCTCAGCACCTGTGAATTCTATATCACCTGCTCACCTAACAACTTTGGTTTTTGTGATGTCTTTCCATTCATGCAGTTCAGCACTCTTTGTCCAGACCTGGCAGCTAGAATATGCACACCTCCAAGACAAAAACACCATCACTGCCTGAGCTTACTAAAGGCTGAGTCCATGACATTTCTCTTTTTGTCTCATTTATCGCTGTATTAGTCAGCGTTCTCCAGAGAGACAGAACCAATAGTGTGTGTGTGTGTGTGTGTGTGTGTGTATGTAGAGAGAGAGAGATGGAGAGACAGAGATTTATTATTACAAAGAACTGGCTCACACAGGTGTGGAGGCCGGCAAGTCCTGACACCTGCAAGGTGAGTCGGCCAGCTGGAGACCCACAGAGCTGATGGGGCTAGTCGGACGCCTAAGGTCTGTGAACTCAGCCAGTGGTGTAAACTCCACTCCAAAGGCTGGTACCATCAAGACCCAGGAAGAGTGATGTTTCAGTGCAAGTCTGAAGGCAGGAAGAGGCTGGTGTCCCAGTTCAAAGGCAGGCAGGCAGAATTCTCTCTGACCTGAGGTGGGGTCAGCCTTTTGTTCTATTCAGGTGTCACCTGATTGCCCACCCACTGGGGAGGGCAATCTGCTTTACTCAGGCTACTGATTTAACAGTTAATCTCATCCAGAAACTCCCTCACTGATACACCCAGAATAACGTTTGGCCAAAAGTGGGCTCAGGAGGTACAGGGAACTTGTCAAGGCCTCGGGATTCCCAAGGGGCAGACCCAGGAAGGTCCTCTCCACATGACTGCATGGTGGGAAAGGCACCTGTTTCATCTCCACAACGAGGTATGTGGCTGAGGGAAAAAGTGAGTGTGTGATGCATCCATTTCCCTAGACGGCAAAGGTACTCAAGCCAGAAGGCAGAAGGGACTCTGGACCTCCCGCACCCTGAGGCACCCCCCATCTCCCCCTCCACCACCACCCTACCGCCCCACAGCAGGGCTGGGGGTCTCGCACTCAGTAGCTCCCCTGTGGCTCTGACAATGCTCCCCACTCCAGGCCTTGCTAAGGGGCGACGAGGAACAAAAGGGGTCAGTGTGGGTCCCTGGGAATCACCGAAAGGCAGGGACCAGAGAGCCTCTCAAATAAAGCAGATACTTGATCTATTGCTGGAAAACTCAGAGGATTTTGCCTTGCATTATTTTAATAATCATACCCAAAACTGAACCAGCAGCTGCCTGGAAGCCATGTGACAGGAGGATACAGATATCAGGACCCTTTGTGGGTGGGAGCTGGGTCCCCTCACCCAGGTGTTTCCTGGCCCTGCCTGCAGAGTGAGGAGCTTCGGTTTCGACTTCCAGATTATCTTTGTAAGACTGACGTGGACGTGAAATTTCTTTACAAATCAGAAAGACATTGAAGAGATGTCAATTGAAAACACTAAAATGAAAGAAGACACTTTTCTCTTCGAGGAGAACTATTCTAGGAGGGGGAGAGTTTTCTTTTTTCTTCTTTGCTGCTGAAGAGTTTAAAAGGCCAGGGAAAAGGGCCCTTCTCTTTCTTTTCCCTACTCTTTAGCATCCTTTAGTTAATGCATCAGGCTTCTCTCCAGACCTCTTCACACAAGCCAGTCCCAGGCCCATTTCCTGGTTGTGTGACAAAAGGGGGAAATGGAAATGATTTATCCAGGTATAAGCTATCAGTCACTAGGCCTGAGTTCATTGCAGAGGCAGGACTGTCTTACCAGGGAGGGGTGGCTTATGGTGGGGGGACATGAACAGCATGGCTAGCCAGTGCCAGGTTGCTGGGCAAACGGAGGAATCCATTTCCCCTTCCCCTGAGAAGAGGAAAGGACGCTCTCTGCCTAAAGGTGTTCCGACACGCCCCTCCCAGAAGAGCATAAAACTGGGGACACAGAGCACGTGGAAGGACAGAGCTCCAGCCACGCACAGCCACAGCCGGGGGTTGACAGAGGACTCTGAAGGGAAGCAAAATGTGTAGAAATAAACCAATAGATTCGCTTCACACAGCAGACACTGCTTGTGTATAAGTGTGGTCCAGGGTGGCGATGAGGGCTTGACGCCAGGATCCAACAGCCCAGGGCTGGCTGGACCTCAGGAAGCAAGAGTGGGAAGAGGCAGCACAGCCCAAGAGCATCAGGACTGGACCAGACCTAGTCCCCGTCCCTGGGGAAACTCGAGGCGAGAGCCTTCACACTGTGTTTTAGATAATTACAATTTACATTAGAAAGCGGGTCTCCTTACACAGTAAAGGCCAGTCATTTTTATTTTTATTTTTTAATTTTTTTAATACCAAGCATTTTTTTCCTTTTTTAAAATTTATTTTATTTTACTTATTTTTGGCTGCATTGGGTCTTCGTTGCCACGCATGGGCTTTCTTTAGTTGTGGCGAGTGGGGGCTACTCTTCGTTGTGGTACACAGGCTTCTCATTGCGGTGGCTTCTCTTGCTGTGGAGCACGGGCTCTAGGCGCATGCTTTTCAGTAGTTGTGGTGCGCGAGCTCAGTAGCTGTGGCTCATGGGCTCTAGTGTGCAGGCTCAGTAGTTGTGGTGCACAGGCTTCATTGCTCCGCGGCATATGGGGTCTTCCCGGACCAGGGCTCAAACCCGTGTCCCCTGCACTGGTAGGCAGATTCTTAACCACCGCGCCACCAGGGAAGCCTAAGATCAGTCATTTTTAACTTTCTTGAGGTCTCCTGTTAAAGAACCCCTTAGATATAGTTATTAGACAGAGATACCCCAGCTGGGTAGACAGATGGTCCAGATTCTAATGTCTAGAGTCAACTGTGCTTCGAGGAATCCTGGCTTGTCAGGGCTGATTTCTGTCTAAGATGTCACCGTGTTCAAAGGCCCCAGGATGAATTGATGGCTGTGCCAGGAGTCAGGGGCCCTCACCCACCTTCCTGCCAGTCCTGGACCTCAGATGGGGGCGACTACAATATTAGAGACCAGTTCAGTATTAGAGGTAAAGGTCATTCTCAGCTAAACAACTCTCATGGTTCTCTGACAACATCGAAAACTTCCAACCCACCCTAGCCACACAGTCTCCCTTTTCCAAGGTGAGTTGACGGAGGGAGACGGAGCTAGTGGACAGGGATTGCCAAACAGGTGGCCTGTGCTCAGCTCTGTTCTCCAGGCCTGGGAGACATCACTGATTGAACACATGCCCCCCCGCAGTGAGCGTGGCTGTGACCCTGGCCACCTGGAATCCTCCACATTCCAACAGCACGCAAACCACCAGGGCTGGCGCTCAGGTGGATATCTATCTGCCTTTCCAGAGATAGACCTGGTCCTGGCTTTACTTTGAGTACGTTGATCCATTTCAAATCTTCTCTGCTGTGCACAGAAAACAGGGGATAATTGAGCACAAAGTAAGAGCGCCCGTCCTCCTGAAGATGATGATAAGCCACAGGGGAAAGTAGGCGGCTGCCCTCCTGGGTTCTGGATAATAGATGGATGTTGGAGTACTGCAAGCCGAGGGCACACAGTGAGGGGATGGAGCTGTGAGCCGAAATGGACAACGGAGATGGTACATTTTTCAGGTGCTTGAAGGAAGTGAAGAGTCAGACTGGGGGCAAGGAGGGAGGATGCCAAGTGGACAGCAGGTCTGGAGTCCACGGGTGGGAGTGAGCTCCCCGTGGAATCAGGGGCAGCAAGTCTGGGAGAGCCCAATTGTGAGAGAACAGAGCAGAGCTCTGGAGCAACAGGCAGGGAACCTGCAGGTCCCATGCACAGGTGTGAGCTACAGGTTCGGTCAGCATGGAGCAAACAGGCCCTGGCAGTCCAGGGACATGGAATTAGAAGTTTAAAAAACATAGAAGTGAATCTGATCCCAAGAGAAGGATGCTTTATCTTCTGCTTTTTCTAGGTCTCCGGTGGGTGTGGCAGCCTTGGGGAGATGCCGAGGGGAGCAGAGACCCAAGACTTGTGCTGACAGGAAGCATCTCAGTGCAGATGCGTGTGTGTGTTAGTGGGTGGACAGGCAGTGGGGTTAGTTTCCAGGTGAGCTGGGCTTGAGCAGAGGGTGCTGTGTGGGGAAAACAATGGGGTGAGTGAGAGAGGAAGGCCAGTGTTGATGGGTTTCTGCAGAGTCAGGCTAGTAAGTCACGTTTAGCTATTGAATTCAGTAAGGAACGTGGCAAAGGGCCTCAGTTCATGGGCATCGTTTCCATGTTTACATAATTTCTTCTCATGTAACCACTAAAATCTCTTGGATCTGAGATGGAAGGTCAGGTCACTACCATCTGAAAGATGACAACGAGGGCCAAATGAAACCCTACTTGTGAACGGGGCTGCTGAGAGCACGTTCTTTGTCTGCAGAGCCCTGAGGTACATTCGTTCATTCATTGGCTTATTCAGTCACTCACTCATCCATTTACTTCTTCACTTATTCCGCACACAGTAGTATAAGCTAGCTTCCACCAGTTGGGTGGTTTGGTACAGCCCGCTGGTGCCGACTGATGGAACTGCCATGAACTACAAACTGAGACACATTTTCTTTCCTCTGAGGCACAACAGCCAGCAGGAAGGAGGGATGAGGATGGGATGGAAGGTGTCAAGGCGGAAGATGAGGCCCGAGACGCTGAAGGGTGCCAGGCTTTGCAGGTCTCACTGTCCTGCCCCGTTTCATCCTCTGGCTCCCCCTCCGTCTCCTGCTGCCTGCTGCTCCCATCAACCCCGGCTGCTCGCCGAGCTTGTCCTGCTCTCTCTGTGAACTGGGAAGAACGTCACCACTGCCGTCTGCTGGGAACTTTCAACGTGCAGAGGGCAGATTTGATTGCTGAAATCATTTCCTTCCTCAGTTTTCTCCTTCCTTTTTCCTAAGGAAAACACGATCTTTCTGGTAGGCAGAATGATGTCCATACCCTGGTCCCCAGTGAACGTGGTACAAGGGGTTTTGCAGCAGTGATTAAGGTTAAGGGCCTGGCAATGGGAAGACGATCCTGTATGAATGGAATGGGCCTGATTCAATGGAGCCCTTGAAGTCAGAGAACAGAGAGATAGCAGCAGGAGAAGCACTTGGCTTTGAAGATGGAGGAAGGGGCCACAAGCCAAGGACTGCAGGGAAAGGCAAGGAAACATTCTCCCCGAGAGCCTCCAGAAAGGAAGAGCCCTGCTGACAACTGGCTTAGCCCATTGAGACCCAGCTTGGACTTCTGACATCCAGAACTATAAGAGAACAAATCTGTGTTGTTTTGAGCCACCAAGTTTGTGGTAACTTGTTACAGCAGCAGCAGGAAACATACAACCATCTGTAATACTTCTGAGAGCTGAGAGGCGGGCAGGGCAGCCAGGACCATAGGGAGCTCTTGGTTCCAACCAGGTTCTCTGCAGCTGGGGAAACTCCAGTGCGGCTCAGCATCCCTGATGGCCGCCGCTGGGCCGAGGGTGCGGGCTCCCAGTCAGTGCCCCTCACACTGCTCTGTGTCCTCTGGAAGCCAGGGGTCATGGTGGAGCCGGAGGGCATTTTCGCTGTACCACACCTAATGTGGGCAGGAATCAGCAACCAAACGGCAGTGCCATCCGTTTCCCAACATCCGTGGTATTCATTGTCAATGAAAAGATGCTGCCTGCCTTATCAGTAAACAAAGGATACTGAAGCCATCAGTCCGTCACATGACAGCCACCCCAACGGTGAGCCCTGAGGGAACTCAGGATAGAAACAGGATGCCCCCCATCCAGCAGTCAGACACTGCAGCCCCTAGCCCCAGCCCCAGATGCGCCCTGAGGGAACTCAGGATGAGAAAGCACAGGACACTGGCCAGAGATGGCTGCGGTGCACATCAAAGGAATGATTTCAGTGAGCCCAGACTCTTGCATCTCCCGCTACACAGAAAAGTGCTAAATTCCTTCCCTTGAGATGTCTGGTCTTCTTTAATTAACAGTCATGTTTTGATGTTCCGACTACCTGGTCCTCGTTGCAAAAACTCCCATACATCCTGGCCACTCCCCCACTTACCTCTCTGGAACTGTCCTTCAGAGCTATTTGAGATGCTGTGTCCCAGGCTTAAGTCCTCAGTTTTGTCCGCCAAATAAAACATCACACTCAACTTTTAGGTTGTATATTTCTTTCTCAGTAGCTCTTTATAGCTTCTCCATGGAAGTCACCTCTGTCTATTGCTTCCTCTGTCCTAAAAATAAGAGAACATAAGAGTTAAAAAAAAAAAAGAATAAAGAAAAGAGAGAGAGAGAAGAGAGCCCCATACAGACCCTCATAAAAGTCAAGCAAAAGGACCAGGACGGAGAAGCTGAGGGCATATTACACTTCAGGCCTGCTGCCTGATGGCCTTTGGATGCAGAGAACTTGGTGGCTTTCTTTCCCTGGATTCTATATATAACATGTCAGTGAGACTGGCCTTTCCTCAGGGGGCCGCCTCCCCTCCACAGTAGAGAGCCATCTGTGGGAGCTTAGAGTGTCTCACTTTCCCTCCTCATATCTGTGCTGTCACCAGCTCTAAAGTCACTGTTCTTTTTAAAAAGATTATTAGATGAAGTGGTTAATTAAACAAAAACAAAAACAAAAAAAGCCTCGGTTCCACAGTCTTCATAGCTGCATTGTTCAAATAGGAAAGGCAATTCTATTTAGAAGATATGATGTCAGTGATGACCCTGTGTGTTTATTTACAAACACGTTACAGCCAAGTTTCCAGGTCTTAATTAACAATAAGATGGGGAAGAGTTGCCAGCTAACCAGATATTTACTGATGGCCAACAGAGGCAGGGATGTCTTACTTACATGGCTGATGTTGACATAGGGGTCAGATGTTACCAACAGCCTCTATGTCTCTCACTCTTCCCTCGAAATATCCAAACTTCCCTGTGGCTACAGCTTTCCTTTTCTCTAACCAGTTGCTTCTATTTTACTGCTCTCACCAGTGTGTGAGACATTTCACAAGGTCTCATGAAGTTTTACTGCCGAGGGCTGGAATTAGATCACATATACACCAAATGTTCTTCCAAACAAAACGGATTTGAAAATTTATTGCTTTGGCATTTCAAAAAAATCACATCTATTCCTCACTCCCTGTTTTTCACCAGAGTAGTAAACATGGAGAAGCTAAAGTATTTTTCATTAATGAGGAGGAAAAGATTGTGAACATTTTATTGATTCAAGATACAAACGAACATAATTTGAAGTGCAGAGTTTGAAAGCCAGGAATCTAGAAAAAAATCTTCCAGAATAAACATAACTTATGAAGTAGTCTTTCCAAAATAAATGAGTTGGAAATGAATCAAGCCCCTAGATCCAATTACTCATTTGCAGGAAATACAGAAAACAGATGAACATATCAAATGGTCTCTTGGAGTTGCCATCCACAAAATCCAGATCAGGGGAAACTCTGTACGGCAAATGACCTGGTTTCTTCAATAAATATATTAGAAGGAAGAGAGACAGAGAATATTAGAGGGGCATCCTGTAGGTTAATAGACTTAGACACATCAATCACTGGCAATGTGTGGACCTTAGCATGGAGACAACTGGAAATTTGAACATTGACCAGATATTTGATAATTTTAAGGAATTATTGTTAATTTTTTTTTTGCAGGAACCTCAGAGTTTATTGGGGAGAAAAGCACTTAACAACAACAATAACATAGAGGTATGAGCATGGATCTGCAAGACCACAGAGCAGAGTCCCTCACTCTATCTGAGGGTCGGCCAAGGATGGCCAACCACCTCCTTGCTTTCATATCCTCTGTCTTATTCAAGGCTCACTTCTCCATCTGTGCTCTTGATTCAAACTCACTCCACCTCTTCTAGGAGCTTTGGAGCAACATTTGTTGTTTCCTTTCTTATCTGTGTTTTCAAATTTTCTTCCTAGTGCTCTTAAAAAAATTTTTTTTAATTCTATAGTGCTTTACAATTTTCAAAAGTTTCATACACATGATTTCATATATTCCCATAATAACCTTTTTTTTCCCCTACCCCTATTGCCCTTCCCCCTTCCCTCTCCCCACTGGTAACCACTAGTTTGTCCTCTGTATCTGTGAGTCTGCTTCTTTTTTGTTTTATTCACTAGTTTGTTGTAGTTTTTAGATTCCACATATAAGTGATACCATATAATATTTGTCTTTCTCTGTCTGACTTATTTCCCTTAGCATAATGCCTTCCAAGTCCATCCATGTTGCTGCAAATGGCAAAATTTCATTCTTTTCTTTTGACTGAGTAGTATTCCATGGTGTATATATACCACATCTTCTTTATCCATTCATCTGAAGTTGTTATAACAGTATTGTGGTTATACATTTTAAAAACAATTCCCTGTCTTTTAGAAATACACACTGAAATATTTACAGAGGAGAGATCCTGGGCATATGTCCAGACAAAACTATAAGTCAAAAAGAGACATGCACCCCTACGTTCACAGCAGCATTATTCACAATAGCCAAGGCGTGGAAACAACCTAAATGTCCATCGACAGATGAATGGATAAAGAAGATGTGGTACATATCTATAATACAATGGAATATTACTCAGCCATAAAAAGGAATGAAATTGGGTCATTTGCAGAGATGTGGAAGGACCTAAAGACTGTCATACAAAGTGAAGTAAGTCAGACAGAGAAAGACAAATATCATATGATATCACTTATATGTGGAATCGAAAATATGACAAAAATGAACTTATCTACGAAACAGAAACAGACTCACAGACATAGAGAACAGACTTGTAGTTGCCAAAGGGGAGGATGGGTGGGAAAAGGCTGGATCGGGAGTTTGGGATTAGCAGATGCAAACTATTATATAGAGAATGGATAAACAACAAGGTCCTACTACTGTATAGCACAGGGAACTATATTCAATATCCTGTGATAAACCAATGGAAAAGAATATGAAAAAGAATATATATACATATATATATATAACTGAACCACTTTGTTGTACAGCAGAATTTAACACAACATGGTAAGTCAACTATACTTCAGTAAAATTAAAAAAAAAAAAAAAAAGGGAAGTGACACAGGTGTAAGTTTCTGGACACCCGTAGGTCCTCTTTGCCAGCCCATGCCACCTTGTGGGACACCTCCATCACACCTCACCGTCTGAATTCTCACAGGCCTGGCTGTTTGGGGAAAACCTCTGTGGAAGTCTGGAGGGGTGTGTGTGCATGTGAGAAGCTGCATTCACCCTCACAGAGAACCAGCTGTTCCCAAAGTTCTCACCCACCTCCCGGCTCCCCTCACAGCTCTCGCACCTCCTGGGCGCCCATGGAAATTTAAAAACATTTGTTTGATGTCTTTATTCAAATAAGTCTCTTCACTCATTCCAAGTCAATCCTACCAATTCTCTGAGGACTCATTTCCTGATTTTATACAAAGTACAGCTCTTTTCCTAAGGAAAACACTCTGGGTTTTGAAATTGGGGCAAAGGATTGCAAAGTGTCCACAGTATTTGCAGCTCCTTCCATCAGCAGGTGATGTCTACTCGCTGCCCCTTGAACCTGGGGTGGCCTTGTGCCTTGTGACTAATAGACTGGCTGGAGGGATGCCCTGAAGAGTCACGTGAGCCATCCTGGGAGACCCTGAGATCTCTCAGTTCCCAGCTGACCACTGATGCATGAGGGACCCCAGGCCAGACCAGCCAGGCCAGGGCACCCAGGAGCAGCCTACCTCCCCATGGATTATGAGCTGGCTAGATAGTTGTGGATTTAAGGCATTCAGTTTGGGGATTTTCTTAAAATGCAGGAACAGCTCAATGACGTAGCCAAGGACTCTTTCCTGCTGCACAGAGCATGGACAGTTCCATGGACAAGGGTGTTAGCCAAAACTTAGAGGTGGGAGAGGACATTCCAGAACAAGAGACACCAAAATCGACATGTGAAAGGGAATAATTATTCACCAGAGAAAAGGATGGGAAAAGATTTCTGGGGACAGATATGCTCAAGGATGCAATTAAAATGAACCTTTTAGCTTCCCTCTGAATTGTCCTTGGGTATTTTGTCTTGAGATCCTGAAGCCTGAGAAAATAAACTCTTTAGGGGACCATGAATTATTTATTTTAGTATTCGGAGACCTACCAGCTACTTAGCATCAAGTGGGTAAGTAAATGAACAATCTGCTACTCAGAAGGTTTAGAGTCTTTGAAATGTGCAAATCTCCAAGAAAAATTTCACCATTCTTTTGTTCATACCATAGGCCCCAATTGCTCATGCCCAGCCAGCCATTTCTGCCGAGACCGGAGTATATGGACACCGTTTTATTTTATCAGCCTTTGCTTCTGTTTTGTCAGCTTTAAACACTTTCCTGCTATGTCCATTTTGATCATCTCTTGAACATTTTTAAATTGGCACCTCTCTGGCCCCGCCCCAGGAGACAACTGATCCCCCATCCCCGTGTGCTTTCCTATTTTATAGGATGATTAGAGCCTGCAGGGCCCTAAACCTACATTACATTCAGTCTGGTTTGAAGGGCAATGATTCACAAAGGTTCAAAATGAGATATTTGTGATGCAGAAACTTAAATAGAAACATGCCATTTTCCAGCAATGAGCAACCAATATATGGACCTTTCTGGTATGCAGGAGAGAAAGCAGCTAGAGAGTCTCACACTTTAATGAAAGAAAAACAAAACCCTATGAAATATTTAAAAAAGAACTAATTTAACCCAGAGTTTCCATCTGTGGATTTTATATACAGAGGTGAGGCTCACTTATATGCATTCCTAACATCTGATAGAAGTGATGAACCAAGAAAGAAACAATAACAGAAATTTAGACACATACAGAACATTAACGATCATCTGGTTTCATACACCTGTCCTTTGCAGGCCCTCATTTTACAGGAAAGACACTGAGACCAGGACAACTCAAGCGTGTGCCCTAATTCAGAAATGTATCTTGGGGTGACAGATACATTTATTATCTTGATTGTGGTGATGGTTTCAAAGTACATACCTATGTCAAAACCTACCAAATTAAACACTTTCTTTATTTCTTTATTTTTTTCTGTTGCTGTACTTTAATATTTTTCCTTTTTTTTCTCTTTTGGTGGTACCACGTGGCATGTGGGATCTTAGTTCCCCGATCTCGGATTGAACCCATGCCCCTGCAGCGGAAGCACCGAGTCTTAACCACTGGACCACCAGGGAAGTCCCACCAAATTATACACTTTAAATGTGTGCAGTTTGGGCTTCCCTGGTGGTGTAGTGGGTGCGAGTCCGCCTGCCGATGCAGGGGACACGGGTTCGTGCCCCTGTCCAGGAAGATCCTACATGCCGCAGAGCGGCTTGGCCCGTGAGCCATGGCCACTGAGCCTGTGCGTCCGGAGCCTGTGCTCCGCAACAGGAGAGGCCACAACAGTGAGAGGCCCGTGTACCACAAAAAAAAAAAAAAAAAAAATGTGTGCAGTTTCTTATATGACAAGTGTGCCTCAATAAAATTTGTTTTTAAAAAAAGTGAAGGCAAAATAAGAATGTTTTCAGGGGAAAAAACGCTACTGGACTGTTACCTTGAAAACTCCAGAGTGTGAGGCATGTGCTTCAGTGAATTAATTATTAAGAAAAACAGAAAGAGAAGGAGAACCCATAAATCAAAAGAGGTGTAAGGGACACAGCTATCAAATGTAATCCATAGATTTGTCTGGATCCAGGTTCAAACAACCCAACTGTAAAATAACATCGGGAAAATTTATACACTGACTGGATGTCTGATGATATGAAGGGATTAATGTTTTCTTTTTTAAGTGTGATAATGGCATTGTGGTTTTGCTTAGAGAAAAGAAAATGGTGTTTATTTTTTAGATGTATAGACAACTATTTATAGATAAAATATTAGGATGCCTGTCACTTGCTTCAAAATAATCTAGTGAAGGTATTTGAAATGTTAAGAAATTATTAAGATTTTTGGTGTGAAAAAGCTATTCTGGGTACTTTTTAAAGAGTCTTTGTATTTGCAAGATGCATGATGAAATGTCTACAGATGGGATGAGGCGATTTCTGGGGTTTGCTTCAAAATAAACCGGGCAGTGGGGAGCTGGTAGGATACAGATGATGATCAACATTGAGGCTGGTGATGGGCATGTGAGGGTCTAGTCAGAAGTTCCTCTCTACTTTGTATGTATTTGACATTCTCCTAAGTATAAAGCTTAAAAACCAGTGTCATGGGGCTTCCCTGGTGGCGCAGTGGTTGAGAATCTGCCTGCCAATGCAGCGGACATGGGTTCGAGCCCTGTTCTTGGGAAGATCCCACATGCTGCAGAGCAACTGGGCCCGTGAGCCACAATTACTGAGCCTGCGCGTCTGGAGCCTGTGCTCCGCAACAAGAGAGGCCACGATAGTGAGAGGCCCGTGCACCGCGATGAAGAGTGGTCCCCGCTCGCCGCAACTAGAGACAGCCCTCACAAAGAAACGAAGACCCAACACAGCCATAAATAAATAAATTAATTAAAAAACAAAACCCAATGTCATGAAATTATGGATTCAAGTCTGGATTATGAATTGACATTAAGCCATCACTTGAATGGCTAACAGGGAACTGGCATGTCCGCACACAGATTACCAGCTGAAAAAGGAGAACCATACCACTTTTAGGATTGCATGAGACTCTGAAAAGTAAGATATACAGAGAACAGTCAAGAAAGCTATCCAAAAAAAGAAAAGAAAAATATCAACAGCGTCTCTGAAGACACACTAAAACCATATAACTTCCATTATCATCAGATGCCTTCATGTGCTGTTATTTAAACGGAAATAAATGTGCTGGTTTTAAAAAACAAAAAGGCACCACCAAAATACGAAGCAAAAGTTATCAGAAACTCTTACATACTTTTGTTTCTGCTTTTTCTACCTAGGTTAAAGGTGATGGTTTTCTCAAAAAAACTCTTAAAGTTTGGATTTTCCAGTTCTGCATCACATCCTGCTTTAGGCTGCCCTAAAACAAAACCTGAAACAAACAAACAAAAAAACACCATACTTCCAATAGGCTCTTTTAGTTCTGCAGAACGAAGGCCATCATTTTTTCCTTTGGCTCAATTTTTATGTTTATGTCTCCTTTGTCAATATGTTTATCTTCCTCACTTTCAAACTGCATTTCCTGTCCAGAAACACTACCTCAAGCATTATATTTAGTGCTTCACATAGAATTCCTCCTGCTGCATCAGGAAACAAAGCCGCGTAAGTGGAGGGTGGGACCCCAGGGTCAAGGTGTTTCCTGGATAACAGCTCCATCAGTGCTCCGTCCAAACTTCCAGCTCCCTGACTGTGGACCACACTCTCCTCCATGTCAGAGGACATGTGTGATGGTGTGTGATGGTGAACAGCCACTAGCAAATGAGGAGCTAATTTCGTGGGACAGTTCCTGCCTCCTGCTGACAGGGGAAATGGATTTTGATGACCCCCCATTCATATCCTTGTAGACCATGAATCTAGGTGGTTGTCACCTAGGTACATGACCTTTCTCTGTCCAACTACTTAGCTTGTCACTGCCATTTATCCCCTGTTCACTTTATGCAATGCTTCAGAAGGGATCATTTCTCCCCGAGTATAGACCCAGTTGAAGGGTAGATGCAGCAGTCGGGTAGATAGTGATCAAAATATCAGCTTGGTTACCAATAGAAGCTAGGCTGGAGGATGGGGTGCAGGAGAGGAGCCCCCACTGGCTTCCTAACACTCTCCATCTCGTCCTCCTACCCACACCTCCTGGTCATGGACAGCCCACATGGTGGGTTTGCAAGCACTTCCTCTTAGTCAAGATTGTGTCTCACACTGGTCTGGGGCAGAGAGGGAAGAAAAGAGGTTGGTACCTCAGTGCTTAGAGCCTTGTAATAGATTAGATCCTCCCAGTGGAGAGCGTGGACCATTGGCTGTCACCCATGAATCGCATAACCTGTGGAGGCTTGAGTAAGGGATAGGGCAACAGGCCAAGAGGGACACTCAAGGGGCCATCACCTCATGGGCACTGGAAGGAGTGGTATGAGCATTCCTTTCTAGTAGATGGTTGTGTCCTGGGAGTGGGAGGTGGCAGTGAGGGTCCAGGTTAAAGGAACAAAAAAAAAAGAAAACTAGGCATCAAACTCCCTGTCCTGGGGATCACGAGCTTAATGAAGGGACAAGACCAAGAAATGGCTGGTGTCAGATGAGTTATTTATGGGTTCAGTTAACTAAGTGATGGCCTTTCATGTTATAGCTTTGCTGAGTCTAGGCCTAAATAGATCCTGAGTGGTAACATGGAAGTTTAGTGGGAATTGTTTTTAAAACACAGAGCCAGATGAGAAAAAGGAAATCCAGTTTCTTCTTCAAGACCTAGGAGCAAAATTGGATGACTGACCCTGTGGTGGCCTTGGCAGTAAATTGATACACACAGGAAATGACATGGCTTTGAGCAACCTCTAAAGTTAACTTAAATGTTCATGGTCTCACTCCAACAGAGGGAAAAGGAAGTGAAATGCTTATGTACTGTAATCATTGTCATTATATCTAGAATTAGATGAGGCCAAATATGTAAATTTCAATGTTTATTGATTATTGTGGTCAGAAAATATCTGGAGTAAGTCCATGCAAGCAGGAGCAGTGTCAACTTTTGCTTACAGTTTTATTCCTGGTACCTAGCAGAGTGCCTGGTACATCATAGGCACTCAACAAATACTTGTTGAATGAATGAATGAGTGAATGTCAAGTTAGTGGGCATTGATAGAATATATATTGTTGGGTAGGAAATTAGGAACTGGTTTTATCAAGGGATTTTCTGCTCTCTAGAAGGACAAGGAAGAAGGTAAAGAATTTTGATTATCAGAGGTTAAAGAAAGACATAGACAACGGCCAAACAAGTTAGTCTGGGCTTGGAGAAACAGGCTCATCACCGAGGTTAGACGTAAACCAGAGAACAGGTTTCCAGGCTTGGCGATATCAGGTAATGTGTTCTCTGACCCTGCTCAGCAGGAGGCATTGAGGTTCAGAAGCTTCATCCATTTCTCATCTAAAAAAACAAGGCTTTGTTGTTGGGTGGAAAACATTCAGAAACAAAATGAACTTCTGCTTCTTGTCCAGGTGGAGTAACAAGGACTGGATTTATCCTCCTACTTGAAACAACTAAAACACAGAAGAAAGTATAGGTTTTCAAGACATTGGGCATCAGGCACTGAAGGACCATGATCCCTGAGAGGGAAAAGCAAACAAAATTTGCCCCAATTTATGTAGCACAAGGAGAGCCTGAGTAGAACTTCACAATCTCTCTATGTTGACTAGATGGAACAGGTAGTCCAAGGAAGCCAAGGTGACTGAGTTCTCAGGGCAGAGAACTAAAGATCTGGGAGCTGCATGCAAAGACAGCTCTCTAGATCTTCAAGGGGTTCCCTTAAGTTTTCCTTCACACGTTTGTGAGGAAACTTCCTGAAGTCAGGGAAAGGGTCACCCAAAAGGATTAAAGGGAACAATCCCCTAAGCTCACACAGGGCCAGAAAATTTCCTATTGCCACTAGCCAAAGTGGAAAACCTCACAATTCATGGAGCATCAGGTAGAGAACTCAGGAGAGTTTTGCCTCAATAGTGGAACAAAATTATCACTGGACTAAACACTACAAGTCTCACCTAGCAAAGCTTAAAAGTAAGATCTGAAAGTATCAAACTGTTTTCAAGTAACTTAACTGCATCCCAAAATAAAGTTCAAGTATATTTATAGGAATATGAAAATATCCAGCACTCAAAAGATAAAATACACAGTCTGGCATTCAGTTAAAAATTACCAGGCATACAAACAAGCAGGAAAATATGATCCATAATGAAGGGAGGAAAAAGCAATTAATAGAAACCTACCCAGAAATAACACAATGATAGACACAGTAGTCAAGGACAGGAAAACACTTTCTATAACTATATTCCATATGCCTGAGAGCCTAGAGGAAAGATTGAACATGACAAATAGAGACATGGAAGATATAAAAAGACCCAAATCAAACTTCTAGAAATGAAAACTTCAATGTCTGAGATGAAAAATATACTGGATAGTGTTAACAGATGATTAGAGATTATAGAAGAAAAGTTTAGTGAACTTGAATACATAGCAATAGAAATTATCCAAAATGAAACACAGAATAAAGACTGGGGAAAAAAATAAAAGGAGCATCAGTGAACTCTGGGACAACCTGAAGCGACCAAATATACATGTATATGGGGCCCCAAAGGGAGCAGGGGAGAAAAAAAGATTTGAAGAAATAACGGCCAAAAAATTTCCAAATTTGGGACTTCCCTGGCAGTCCAGTGGTTAGGACTCTGTGTTTCCACTGCAGGGGGCCCAGGTTTGATACCTGGTCAGGGAACTAGGGTCCCAAAAGCCATGCGGCATGGCCAAAAAGAAATTTCCAAATTTGATAAAAACTATAAACACACAAATCTAAGATGTCCCATGAATCCTGAGCACAAGAAATATGAAGGAAATCACACCAAGGCATATCATGATAAAATAGCTTTAAAACATGAATAAATAAATAATTTTAAAAACCACCAGGGAAGAAAAAGGACATATTATGTACAGAAGAACAAAGATAAGAATAACAGATGTCCTGTTTGAAGCAAGGGAAGCTAGGAGACAGTGGAGCAAATTTATGAAGGTAAAATTGTCATCTTAGAATTCTATATCCAAAGAATATATGTACAAAACAAAAGTGAAATAAAAACTTTTCTAGGCATACAGAAGGTAAAAAAATTCATCACCAGTAAACTTGCATTGCAAGAAATGGTAAAGTGCTTCCTTTAGGCAGAAGGAAAGTGATACCAGAGGGAAACCTGGGATCTATGCAAAGGAAAGAGGAGCCCTTGAAATGATAACTATGCAGATAAATGCAACAATTTTTTATTATTTTAATCTCTTTAAAGGATGATTGGCTGTTTAAAGCAGTGACAATGATAATACACTGTGGACTTTTTGCCATATGTAGAAAGAAAATGTATGACACCAGTAGAACAAAAGCTAGAAGGGGAGAAACAGAAGTATATACCGTTGAAAGTGTCTCGTACTAAACGTGAGGTAGTATGCTTTCACTGGAAGGTAGACCATAATAGGCTAAATCATAAAGCAACCATCATAAGAATGCAATAAAGAGTTATAGTTAATAAACCAACAAAGGAGATAAAATGCAATTATTTTAAAATGTTCAACGAAGCCAAAAGAAGGCAGAAAATGAGAAGAGAACAAAGAACAGATGGAATAAATAGAAAACATATGGCAAGATAGTAGATTTAAACCCAACAATGTTCATAATCACATTATATATATACATGGTCTAAATAGTCCAATTAAAAGGTGGAGACTTTGGGGTTAGATAAAAGATTAAAAAAAAAAAACCCAAAAAGACTCAACTGTATTCTGCATCCCAAAAAGACAGATGTTCTGTAACCCATTAACCCACAAGGTCCCCATGGCACCAGGACAAGTGCCCCCTTCCCTTGCTAGTCTCTCTATCCGTAACTGGTCCTTCTTCATCCAATGAGCCTCCAGCCCTAAAACCTTTTATGTCACAACATTTGGCTTTAAGTCTCTTTTTCTGCCATGATTCCTCATTACTCACCCACTCAACTCAGACGTCATTTTAGACAACTGTGTTTTACCCAGCCAGCTTCTGTCTGTTGACAATTTGGCCACAATGACCAGCCCACCTTCCTTCTGTGCCAACTCTCAGCCACACAAGCCATGACAGTTACGTGAAGATACAGGGGATCAGAGCTTTGTGATGCGGGACTGAGATTTGCTTGGGCTTATCTATCAATCTTCCTCAACTCCAGTTGTCTCTACTCCTCAGGACGAGGGTTGCATCAGATGGATGCTGCCTTTAGCAAAAGCTAAGGAAGATTACCACAATGCTCCCTCATTGCTCACCTGGCTGTGACCAGGGGCCCCTTTGTCATAACTTCCTGAAATGCACCCTCAACTCATGCCCCAGGTGTAACAGATGTGCCTGAACAACTGCAGACTCTGCCCACTGGCTTTCCTGATGCTGCCTGGAGTTTTAAGAGTTTCTCAATCCTGGTTTCTCTCCAACAGCACTCTCCCTGGTTGTCAAATAATATCCATTAGTTTGTGTTAGACAATCCCTGACATCAACAACGGTGCCACCACCCCCGCCTCTGCTGGTGCCACCAGCAGTAGCAGCAGCAAGGAACAGTGATGTACTTGCCTGGGCCACCCCCCATCTGTCACTGTTGCTCTGCCTTTGAATGATGGCCTGAACCTCCCCCCAGTACCTATGCCACTTTAACCACATCTAAAGTCTTTCTCACGCTGCAGTGAGCCTTCTCAAAAGAGTGGATGCCTGGGCTGAAGATGACCAGAACACCTTGGACTGTTTGATCATGACTTCTGAGAATAATTACCTCGGAGAAAACTGGGAAGAGCCATGGATGGACCAGCTTGTCTTTTATACATTCATGTCAGTGTTTATTTTTTCTCCCTAAGAGCATCAGAAGCCATATTACCAATACTTACAGGTGCTCTAGGAGAATGGAAAGGGCTGGGTCACATCTGGCTCCTCCTGATGTCTGCCTATGTGATTCATTAAAGAATAAACAACACTCTATCTTAATGTCAAGCTAAAGCCATGACTAGTGTACGTCAATGGCTTGGCCATGTTTATTCTTCCTTCAGCCTCAGTCTAGGCTGTGGTTACTGTTCATCCTTGAGTTGTTCAAGACAGAGAAGAACTCAGGCAGTGGTCTGCCTACTCTAGAAGTCCAATAAGTAGTGCTAACTTTGAAAAGTAATTCTTAGAAGAAAATGTTGTGTTACCATATGAGAGAGGGAATGGGGGAGGGCAAAGGCAGAAAGTAGGGAGAAATGGTTTCTTCCATGAACTTTTGATGTCCTCCTAAATGATGCATAATAGGAAAGAGCGCCCCACACTCCACCCATGAGTGTTGTAAGGCATAAAGGAGTATTGCACCAAAGAGAGATGGATCAGAGCTCATTTATAATCTGGGTGTCAGGGAGTCCATGACAATGCAAAATGTCAGCTGCAAACTATCCTTGCGGCCTGCAATTGTGGAACCAACCTCACTGTCTCCTTGGTTCAAAAAATGGTACAAGTTGTGAATGAGCCATACATACGCATAGACTCATCCTTACCAAGTCTATAGTATTATATGTAATCACTGCAGGACTTTTTCTAGCTGGACAAGGGGAGTGGAGCATAGAAAATGAGGTTCTTTATTTTAAAAATTAAAATCTCCGCCCCTACTCATCATCACATTAGGTTATGAAATATACAGGGAAAGAAAAAGTAAGGGGTGAATTGAAGCAGCATTAGCAACACCAACTAACCACAAATAGCTGGACAACTCCGTCCAAATCCCTGCTCTTGACGGAATTTTACTTAACAGATTCCTGTGGTCTCTAGTTCCCAGGATCCCTGACATTAGGGTAGGGCTTCCCATGATGTATTTATCTGCCCATTCTCAATCTGGAGACACAGTAAGGAGAAGAGGGTTGGGAAGGGAAAAGTTCCATCTGTCCAATGCCATAGGGGGATGAGGCTCCATTTGGGAAAACTTTTATTTTATCCCACAGTCCTATTTGTCTGTGTTTTCTAAGAGCTGGAGAAAGAGAGAGGGAAGGAAAGAGAGAGGGAGAAAGAAAGAATTCTCATGACTTGGAAGCAGAAGACAATGTCCAAACTTAGCAGGCCTCATGTTTGAAATGCTTCCCCAGAGACAGGACAGGCCGCCCTACTGTCTTCACCCCAGTGGGCAGGGGGTAGAACAGTTGTTCTTTGGGCAAAGATAACTGCCCGGTTTGGGCTCTAGCCTGTGCTTTGGCTTTCACTTCTCCATGAAAATCAAACCACTCAGCCATGGGTGAAGCATACCGACCGCACTAAAGGAATTCAGAGACAGGACAGCAGTAAGGACTAGTGTTCCTTACAGGGAAGGTTTCCAGGCAGAGGGTGTGTTTGAACTAGGCCCTCAGGGTCTTTACAGAAGGATCGCTTCTCTAAACCTCGGTTTCCTCATCTTTAAAATGAAGAAACTGGATGGCCCTCAATTTCCTTATTAGCTTGACTCATGGAGAAGAGAAGGGCTTTCCCAGGAAGGGATGCCCCGCCCACGCACAGGTGGAAGATGCTGTTCTTGGAAATGATGCCCTCCCCAGACCCGCCGTCACATTCACATGGACCATTCGAAGACTGGACATGCTTAACATCTGTCGTGAATGACTCCAGCCGAGCACATTTAGGGAAGAATTAGTTATACCAGGATAGTTATACTTTCCATGTTCGACCTGGGACATGGAAACTGTCTCCTCTTGTCCATCTTTAATGTTGGGGTAGGTTATAACTCACCATTGTTCCCTTGATTTGTCACTTCCAGGCCTGTAACTTTCAAGAGTTGTCACAAAGCCACAGAGGGCAGTAAATGACTAAGGCTCTGGTGCTTAACCAGCAGCCTTCAGAGCCCAGTGATTAGCTGGTGACTCCCGGTGAGCTACTTTCCCAGCTCTAAAATGTGGCTTGTAATAGTTAATGTAGGTGAAACAGTACAAGGCCAGGGACTGAGGCACTGAACAAGTGTTATTGTTAGTCATCTTTTAAAGACACAGCCATGCCAGTAAAGTGGTCATGAAAAATCTTACCTTCTGTCTCCCACTGGGGATGCTGTAAAATTTGAAGTCATGAGTATTAAAATACATAAACATCTATCTACTCATACATTGAGCTCCATCTACAAGTCTCTGCTGAGGATGGCTACATTGGGGAAAATGTCCCCTGGGGAAGGTTTTTTACCATTTCATTAACTAAACTCCCTTAGATTAGGAAGGCAGATAAACCAGTATGGGGCAGTTCTGCTCTGTAATAAGTGAGGCGGGAAGCAGGCTTCAGGATCTAAGAGGCAATGTTCAAACTGAAACTTCCAGTTGCCCTAAAGGAAATGGGTTTCAGTGCCACTGGCTTTGTTCATGGGATTTCTGGCCATGGTCAAGTAAGAAGATCAACAAATCTCCTCAAAAAGCAACTATAAAGCTGGGCAAATTTGACAAAAACAACGATTTCAGTGCCCTGGAATTTGACCAAAGGCATACAAAAAAATCTAAGAAACATTTATGCATGAAAAACTGTGAAGTACAGTGGAAATCTGGCATCCTTGCCTGGGAATGCTCCACCCACCTCCCCAGGTCAGTGGAGGAGAATGTCCCACCAGGGCAGGAAGGCCATGAGGACCAGCAGCTTCACAGCTGCAATCAAAAGGCCTTGCTTGATTTGGAGCAGTGGGCCACACCCACATCCAACTGCACAGTCTGGAAACGACCATCATGGCAGTGGATGAGCTGGTTATTCTATCAGACTGGGGTTGCGTTTGTGGTTGGGGCCAGCATATTCATGGCTGGGTCTGCATGCATGCACAGCAGACTGAAGAAAGCCCAAGCTAGCCGCACACTCCTGGCCAATCCTGAGGTTATACACAAGACACAGAAGGAATGCAAAAAGGCCAGGTGGAAAGAAGTTTGGGGAAGACTTGAAAGTGACCCAGACTTTGCATGTGCCCACCCCCACCCCATCCACTCACAGACCCAGCAGTAGAGGACAGAAGCCTAACTGACTCCAGGTACTTGGGCAAAACCTCTGTCAGGTCTAAACAATCAAAAGGCAGAGATTGTCATACTGTATCCATAAGAGAGTTCAACTAGGTATATTCATATCAGACATGATAGACTAGAATATAAGACATATTACTAGGGCTATAAAGAAATATTTTATAACAATAAAAAGGTCAAAGCATCCAGAAATAGAATAATTACAAATGTAATATGTGAGGCCAAAATTGACAGAATTGAAGTTGAAATAAACAATTTCACAATAATAGTTGTATATTTTCAATACCCCCCTCAATAATCAATAACAAAACTAGATATAAAATCAACAAGGATATAAAAGAGTTGAACAACACTATCAACCAATTTGCTCTGACTTACAGGACACTCTGACTACAGAATACACATTCTTTTCAAGTGCGCATGGAACAGTCTCTAGGAAAGAACATATGTTAGGCCATAAACCAAGTCCCAATGTATTTAAGCAGATTAATTATATAAAGTCTGTTCTCTGACTACAATGAGATTCAATTAGAAATCAAGAAAAGAAAGAACCGGTTTATCTGTACCAACTGGTTTGCAGGGCAGAAATAGAGACACACACAGATGTAGAGAACAAACGTATGGACACCAAGGGGAGAAAGTGGGGGGAGGAGGTTGTGTAATGAATTGGGAGATTGGGATTGACATATATACACCAATATGTATAAAATGGATAACTAATAAGAACGTGCTGTGTAAAAAAATTAATAAAATTCAAAAAAAGGAAAGAAATATGGAAATCCCATAATATTTGGAAATTAAACAACACACTTCTAAATAATCCATGGGTCAAAGAAGTAATCACAAGAGAAATTAGAAAATACAGTGAGCTGAATGTAAATGAAAACAACATATAAAAATATGTGGATGCAATTAAAGCAGCGCTTAAATGGATATTTATAGCATTAAATGCTTATAGCAGAAAAAGAAGAAAGCTCACAAATCAATAACCTAAAGTTCCACATTAAGAAAGTAGAAAAAGAAGACCAATCTAAAGACAAAGCAAATAGAAGAAAGATAGTAATAAAGATTGGAAGTGAAATCAATGATACACAAAACAGAAAAACAATAGAGAAAAATCAATGAAACCCAAATTTGTTCTGTGAAAAGATCAATAAAAATGAGAAGTCTTTAGCTGAACTGATGGAGGAAAAAAGATAGGACACAAATTCCCAAAATGAGGAATGAAAGAGGGGACATCATTACTGATCCTACCGAGATGAAAAGGATTATAAAGGACTATTATGAACAAATTTATGCCAAAGAAGCTTAGATAAAATGGACAAATTCTTAGAAAGACAAAAATTACAATTACTTGCTCATGAAGAAAGAAACAATCTGAATAGGACTCTAAGAGTAGAGAAATTGAATTAGTTTACAACATCCCACAAAGAAAGCTCAGAACTTGATGGTTTCAAATAATTAAAGAAGATATAATATCAAATAATTAAAGAAGATATAACACCAATCTTTCATAAGCTCTTTCAAAAAATCAAGGGGGTACACTTAACCACTCATTCTGGGAGCCCAGTATTACCCTGATATTAAATCCAGACAAAGACAGCCCAAGAAAAGAAAACTACAGACCAACATCCCCTAATGCACACAGATGCAGCTATCTTTAACAAGATATTAACAAACTGAATCCAGCAACATATAAAAAGGATGATACAACATGACCAAGTGGGATTTACCCCAGGAATGCATGGTTGGTTTAACATCTGAAAAACAAGGACTACAATACTGTATATTAATAGAATAAAGGACAAAATCCACATGATCATCTCAACAGATGCAGAAAAGCATTTGACAAAATCCAACACCCCTTTATGATAAAAACTTTCAACGTATTAGGAACAGGAGGGATCTTCCACAACCTGATAAAGGGCTTCTGGGAAAAAACCATAGCTAACATCATACTTACCAGTGAAAAAGTGAATACTTTTACCCTAAAATCAAAAACAAGGCAGCAATGTTCACTCTCATCTGTTCTTTTCAACATTGTACCGAAAGCTTTAGCCAGTAAAATAGAAAACAAAAGAACAACAACAAAAATTAAACTCATCCAGTTTGGAAAGGGATAAATAAAATCATATTCTCAGAACACAAGATTCCATATGTAGAAAATGCCAGAGATGTCACATAAAATTAATAAGAACAAAAATAAAACAAGTTTAGCAAGGTTGCCTGGCACAAGAACCACATTAAATTATCAATTGTATTTTCATATGCTAACAATGAAAAATCCAAAAAGGAAATTAAGAAAACAATTCCATTTACAATAGCATCACAGAGTGTCAAATACTTGCAAACAAATTAACAAAAGAAGTACAAGACTTGTACACTGCAAAACTACAAACACTGTGGAGAAAAATGAAAGATCTAAATAAATGGAGAGATATTCCAGGCTCACAGATTTGAGGTCCTAATATTTTTAAGATGGAAACTCTCCCCAAATCGATGTGTAAATCTAACACAATCCCTATCAAACTCCCAGTAAGCTTTTTTGTAAAAATTAACAACTTGATTCAATAAGAAAACTATATGAAAATGCAAAAGACTCAGAGTAGCCGAAACACTATTTTAAAAGAAGAACAAATTAAGGACTTATACTACTTAATTTAAAACGTACTATAAGACCACACTAATCAAAACAGTGTGGTGTTAACACAAGGATAAGCATATAGATCAGTGGCCCAGAATTAAGTGTCCAGAAATAGACTGTCACTTTTATGGCCGGTTGATTTCTATGAAGGTTCCAAACAATTAAATTCAATGATGAAAGAGTGTTTTTTTATTTTATTTTATTTTATTTATTTATTTATTTTTTAAAAGGCACAGAGAAAGAATGCAAGTTCCCCCAAAGAGAAAATATTTGCAAATCATATATTTCATAAAGGACTTATATCCAAATTATATAAAGAACTTTCTGAACATGTTGATTTAGAAAAAATAAGTAATGCAATATAAAAATGGTCAAAAATGTGAACCAAAATTTCACCAGTGAAAATTAAAACCACAGTGAGACGGTACTACAGACTCACTAGGATGTTTTTAATAAAAAAGACAAAATCAACTATGACAAGGATGTCACAAAACTGTAGCCCTCATATGTTGCCACTGGGAATTTAAAATGGTGCAGACACTTTGGAAAACAGTCCAGCATTTTCTTAGAAATTTAAACTTACCATTTGATCCAGTAATTCCACCCCTAGGTATCTGCCCAAGAGAAATGAAAACACATACTCACACAAAGATGCATATGTAGATGTTCAGAGCAGTATTATTCATAACAACCCAAAACTAGGAACAATCCAAATGTCCATTAATTGATGAAAGGATAAGCAAAACGTGTCATTTGCATGCAATGGAATATTCAGCAATGAAAAGGAAAAAACTACTGATACATCCTGTGACATAGATGAACCTCAAAACACTGCTAAAACAGAAAGAAGCCAGACACAAAAGGCTAATTATTATATGATTCCATTTGTATTAAATGTCCAGGAAAAGCAAATTTATAGAGACAGAAAGCAGATTAGTGGTTGCCTAATTAACCTAATTAACTGCAAACAGGTTTGAGGGGACTTTGTGGGCTGATGGAAATGTTCTAAAACTGGATTGTGGTGATCATCAGACAACTCCGTAAATTTGTTAAAGGTCATTAAATTGTACACTTATGATTAGTGAATTTAAAGGTATGTAGAGTATGCCTCGACAAAACTGTTTAAAAACTTGAAAACGTGAAATATAGAGATCTAAAAATCCAACTGCAATCCAGTTGGCTCTACTTTGCTATGAAACATTTCTGCTGCTGAAGTTAAGCTAGAATTTGGAATGATTATGTGAATCTAATTGATAGATCTCCAAGAAGATTGCTTTTAGGTACACAATGATATTTAAAGAAATAAACATTCAGTTAATTTCATTGTCTCTACAGCAATTTACTATTTGCTATGCTTTCTTCAGTGCAAGCTACTGCCCTATGCAGGGGGTATTACTGCTCAATGTAAGTAGTAATTAATTAAGAGTTCATCTCCTGTGCTAGAAGAAAGCAGAAGGACAAAGAAAGCCAAACAGATGTGCCCAAAATGAGTTTGATTCTTCTAGCAAGTTTTCAAATTACAAATAATACAAACATGTTCCATGGGCTGGAAAATACTCATTTCCTCTCAAGAATAGCAATAAAATAATTGGCCAGAAAAAAGGAGAAACCCTTTAATTCTTACGTACTGGCAGTTGAAATGTGTAAGTATAAAATCAACTCATGCAATGAATCAACTTTGATCATCATGACCAAGTGGGGAGGATGTTTGGGTGATAGAGACGATTTAAAGAAGGAAATGGGTGTGTTGGGGCATCGGTGCGTGGATTTGCCTTATCAGATATCAAGATATTTTGAAACACTAGTAAATTGGCATTGTGATAGATGAACAGACAAAAGAAACCAGAGAACCCGAAACAGAGCCACACAATATTCTATCATATTATAATGAAAAAACAATACCTTAGAGTACATTGAAATTAAACATACTGAAATTGTTGGAAAACAATTGAAACCAGATTCAGCAAACTTTTTTCTGTAAATGTCTAGATAGTAGATATTTTATGCTTTGTAGACCACATTCATCTCTGTCCCTTCTCCTCCTCCCCCTCTCTTCCTCCTTCATCTTCTTCTACAAACCTTTAAAAATGTAAAAACCATTCTTAGTTCAGAGTCCTGTAAAAACAGACCATGGGCAAGGGCCATAGTTTGCCAACCACTGATCTATAGTATTTATAAATGGAATTCATAAATATAAAAATATATAAATATAAATAAAGGGCAGTTAAAATGAATATATAGATATACTTTCTAGACAAATCCTATAAAAATTTGTTGTATCAAAAATTATATTTCAAGTTAAGAACTGTGAATAGCTAAAACACTATGAAGAAGTTAGGATGTTTCTTTCCCCAAATCTCAAAATTTATTATAAAGCTATGATGGGGCTTCCCTGGTGGTGCAGTGGTTAAGAATCCGCCTGCCAGTGCAGGGGACATGAGTTTGAGCCTGGTCTGGGAAGACCCCACATGCCACGGAACAACTAAGCCCGTGCACCACAACTACTGAGCCTGCGCTCTAGAGGCCGCGAGCCACAACTACTGAATCCCGCACGCCTAGAGCCTGTGCTCCACAACAAGAGAAGCCACCGCAATGAGCAGCCCACACACTGCAACGAAGAGTGGCCCCCACTTGCCACAACTAGAGAAAGCCCACGCACAGCAACGAAGACCCAACACAGTCAAAAATAAATAAATTTAATTAATTAATTAAAAAAATAAATAAAGCTATGATGGTTAAAATAGTATGGAATTAGTGCAAGGATAGACAGACAAACTGATGGGACAGGAGAAACCTAGAAACAAACCCATACATATGTGGAAAAATCAGCACTGCAGATCAGTGGGGAAAAGGTAGCTTCCCCATAAATGACACTGGAAACAATGTTTCCCCATAAGGAAGGAATATGGAATTGGATCCTTGCCTTATACCATCTTACAAACAGGTAAATCAATTTTAGGTACATTAAACACTTAAATATGAAAGGCTAAACTTTGGAACTCTAAGAGGAAAATATAAGAGAATATCTTTGTGATGTCAGAATAGAGAAGGGTATCTTAAATAAAACCCCAAAGTGCTAACCAGAAAAGGAAAAGACTGATAAATTTGAATATTTTAAAATTGAGAATGTTTCTCCATCAAAACACCATAAAAAATGAAATGACAAGCCATAAAACAGAAGTAAATATTTGCAACATATATAACCAATAAAGGATTAATATCCAGAATATGTTAAAAGTCCTGACAAATCAATAAGAAAAAGACAAACCCAACAGAAAAATGGACAAAGAATGCAAAAGTCTCTTCCCAGAAAAAGGAACTGCAAATGACCAGTAATCATATGAAAAGATGATCAACTTTGTTAATAATCAGGGAAATGGAAAATTAAGCTGTAGCAAGACATTGTTTTGTCCCGAGTAGATTGGCAGATGTTGAAAAGACTGTGAAATACCCAGAACACTTAATACACTCTGGTAGAGGTATAAACTGGTCAAAATCCTGGTGGGGTATAAACCAGTAGAACCACTTTGAAAAATTATATTAATAAATGTAATAATATAAGGACCCAGAAATCCCACTCTTTGGAATTTACCACAGAGAAATTCCTACATTTATATACATATAAAATGCTAGGGAAAAATACAATAATTTCATAACAGCAATGTTTGCAGTGGCAAAAACTTGAAACCACTGAAATATCCAATGGTAGTACAAGATATGATGTGTTTTTCTGATGGAATACTATACAGCACTGGGAAAAAAATCAGTGAACCATAATTACACTCATCAACAGGAATGAACGTCACAAATATCAACAGAAAACAGTCTCAGAAGAATCCATACAACATGACACCTTATTTTGTATATGGTTTAAACATATTCAAAATGAAAAAATACATTGTTCAGGGTTACATATATTATGGAAAACCATAAAGAAATGTAAAGAAACAAGCAATCAATTTAAGGAAGTGGTTACCTCTCACAGGGGTCATGGGGGTGAGATTTGGGAGGGGCACACGGGCACTTCAGAAGTATCAGCCGTGATCTACTTCTGGGTGGTAGGCACATAGGCATTGGTTTTGATGATGATGATGATGTATATCTTGCATATAACATACATAATGTCTTCATAATATATTTTATAAGTTTAAATGAAAAAAAATACTTGGCAGAAAGTAAAGTACAGTAAGAGTAAAGCACAGAAAACAAGAGTGTCTTTTGTTTCTGGACGTGCACAAATAGGAAAAGCAAAAAAAAAAAAAAGACAAAACACCCCATCAAGACACTCACTAATACAATAAATAGTGAGTTCCTTTGGAGGAGAATGGTGGGCGGTGGGAGGGATTGCTTGGGAAAGATTACAAAGAGATTTCAACTGTGATCTGTAACTTTCTATTTAAAACATAAAAATAGCTCAAGCTAGGATAGCAAAATATTACTATTCGTGAACTCTGAGTGTTGGGTACATAGGTGTTAGGTATCAGGTTGCCAGACCTCGCACAAAGAAAAACAAAAAACCAAAATAAACCAGGACACTCAAAGTGAATTTCAGATAAACAACAAATAATTTTTAGTATAAATAATTTTTAATACACTATATGTCCTATTGGGACAGCCTGTGTTTTATCTGGCAAACCTAGTTATATTAATCTCTGTATCTGAAATATAAGAAAAATATGCTTGTCCTGCTCATGGACATTGTGAAACATTTGCCAGCAATTACGTATTTAGAATGTACAGAATGAGCAGAGGGGATCACAGAATACCTACTGCCTGTACCTTCAAGTCTTCGGAAAAGGTCCATTTTCTCTGATTTCTTAGCTCTGAAACCAGTGTACCTATCATTTATAAATGATAATCATCATTTATTACATGCTAAACTCTTGACATGCGTTATCTCATTGGATCTCCTTAACCAGCCAGTCCTGGTATTACTGTTCTTGGGTTTCTTATAGTTTCTGGTACTTGCCCAGGGCTCAGAAATTTGCCAGGGTGGCACAGCTGGTGGGTGCTTCCAAATCCAGTGTTCCTTCCACCTGACCCTCCTCAAACATAAACACACACACACACACACACACACACACACACACACACACACACCATCTTTCTTCCCGAACTTCCCCATCACTCTGTGTCTAGGTCCTCCTTTGGCCGTGAGCACTGGTCACCTGTCTTGTTACCTCTCTAGATACAGAACACCCTCCTTCTTAGATCACGTATCACTACCCAGTCCGAGCTCCAAACCTCTGGCTTCTAGTTTCAGCAAAGAGAAGGCACTCAGTACATATTTATCAGGAGACCGGTCAGCATTTTTCCCAAGGGCGTCCTGGAAAGCAGCAGCGGACCTAGCCACTTCCAAAAGTTCTACGTTAAACACAAAGTTCCTTGCCTTTCAATGGTCGCATTCAAGTGCTCTGATCTCTTCTGGTCAGCAGAGAGCACGCCTGGGTCTTGAAGCCTCTAAGTGGACACCATGCCAGGGAGTCCAGAGATAATTTTCTTGTGAACTTCAGTATAAACAACCCAAGTCCACGGCCACTACTAGTTTTTAAAATGCCCAACACAAATCCTTTTTGTCACTCAGAAGGAAGAGTCCCTCCTGCCCCACAGAAGACCAGTTGGCTTCCTTTCAAATATGCTAATTGCCCTGCTTCCAAGTTTCAAGCCCCTTTTTTATGCCTGACTTAAAAATAAAGCCCTGACACTACAGGCTTGAATGGAAATGCTGACGACACTGAGCGGTGAGAACCAACTGCTATTCCAGAAAAGGAAACACATGCAGAGGCAGCGGGCACGGTTCCAACCTGCGCACAGTAGGGCCACCTCTTTCCAGCCTGGCCATCAAGTGGCTGCGCAGGCCCAGGGCCCAGCCTGATGTCTGCACTGGGGACTCAAAGAAATGTGATCCCATCTTCCTGTTTTCTCCAGATAAAACTGGAGCTAGCTTGGGAATTCCCTGGCAGTCCAGTGGTTAGGACTCAGAGCTTTCACTGCCGAGGGCGTGGGTTCAATCCATAGTCGGGAAGCTAAGGTACAGTAAACAGCATGGTGTGGCCAAAAAAAAAAAAAAAAAAAGTGGAGCTAACTTTGCCTCTTTCAGTTCTGTCTGAGGGAGAGTTTGGACCCCTGTGCTTGGGAGGAACTGTTGTAGAAACTCCAGATAATCCACGTGCACATGTGGACCCAGGTCAGGGTCCTGCCCACTTGTGTGCAGTTTCCCTCTTCCCACTGCCCACTTTGTTTGAAAGAAGTCCAGGCTGCATGTAAAGCCGCTTTTCCTGGGTGACGCTGAGAGCTGCCGTCATAATCCAAGATCTGGGCCCGATTCAAATGTTGGCAGCTCCATGTGGGTAGCAGCCTTAACGCACTGTGTCAGTGGAGGTTGCCCCTGATTCTAACCAGAATGAGTGAGAAGCTCGCCTGTGTTTTCATCTCCTTTAACGTAAATTCACCTGTGAGGTTGGTATAATTGTCCTCATTTTACAGATGAGGATCCTGAGCCTCAGAGGTTAAATCAGTTCGACAAATTGCCCTTGACCGCAGTGTGAAGAAGTGAGAGAGATGAAATTCAAAACCAACAGTGAGGGGCTTCCCTGGTGGTGCAGTGGTTGAGAGTCTGCCTGCCGATGCAGGGCACACAGGTTTGTGCCCTGGTCCGGGAAGATCCCACATGCCGGGGAGCAACTAAGCCCGTGTGACATGGCCGCTGAGCCTGCGCTCTAGAGCCTGCAAGCCGCAACTACTGAAACCCACACGCCTAAAGCCCATGCACCACAGCAAGAGAAGCCCCCGCTCGCCACAACTAGAGAGAAACTGCACGCAGCAACAAAGACCCAACACAGCCAAAATAAATAAACAAACAAATAAATAAATAAATTTATTTTTTAAAAAACCAACAGCGAGATGGGATGGGGTTCAGGACACGCTTCCCCTGGTGATTGGCACCCTGGCGTTGTGAATGCTTCCAGCTGAAGGCGGGTGAGCAAACGGCAGGTGCAAAAGGTCACTGACGCTCCCCCCAGCCCTTCTCCCCTGAGACAGGCCATAAATCCCTCATGGGAGAGGTGCCCTCCCCAGAGACAAAGGGACACCGAAAAGAATCCAAGCAAACAGGCCTGGCTAAGTTTCCCCCAGTTTACAGCACTTACCTCGCCCTCTTTGACCTTCTGTATTTCTGCACGTCTGCCCGCGTTTCAGCAAACCCAGCAGAAAAGCACTCGGGGCTGACGGTTTCTAGGAGTCTTCATTTCTTTACGAAGGCTCCCACGTCACGTAAAGTTTATATCCAGTAAATGTGTATGCTTTTCTGCCGTTAATTTGTCTTCATCAGTTTGATTTTCAGCCCCCGCCAGGGACCCCAAGAGGGTCCAGAAACACTTTTTCCTCCCCTATCGGTGACACACTGCACCCACCCTCGCTACTCAGAGACTGGTCTGTGGACCAGCAACCTCAGTATCACCTGGGAACTCGTTAGAAATGCAATCTCAGCCCCAGCTGGGACTCCTGGATCAGAATTTGAATTTTAACGAGATCTGCAGGGCTTCCCCTGCATAAGGAGGTCTGAGAAGCACTGACTGACACCCAGCCCTTCTCCAGGGACCCCTGCAGAACAGAGAGAGGTGAGTGTGGCCCTGTGGGGCTCTTGGGAGGTAAAACTGGGCATGACATGAAGTGCTGAGGAGAGGGGCTTCCACGGAGGGACCACACACTGTCACGCTGTGTCCCAGGGGTCTGCCTTGGGTGCAATAGGAGACAGAAGAAAGCCATAGTCTCTGGACATGGATACATTCCAATCCTGGCTCTGCTGTTTACTAGCTACAAAAGCATGTGAAAGTTGTTAAACCCTCTGGGTCTCAGTTTCTTTCTCTCCAAAATGAGAATAAAGCTACATCTTAGGTTGTTCTGACGTTCAATGAGTGTGTGTGTGTGTGTGTGTGTGTGTGTGTGTGTGTGTAAACATACACAATGTGACTGGAATGTCATAGGTCATCAATAAGTGGGTACGTATTAAATATTAATATCCACATTAGATATTATGTCATCCAGAGTCTGAGGGTACATTAAACAGAGTTTTGCAAACACCAGAAACCACTCCGGCTAGTTCAAGGGATTCATGAACATCATTAATGGTGTTCACCATTCATTAGGTCGTTTACAAAACTCAGAGGCCGATTCGAGCAGGAGCATCCTCCCCCTGCCCTGCAGGAGCCTGCCCCCCGAGCTCACCACTTGCCCTTTCCCCTCTCCCTCCTGGCTCTGGTCCAAGGTGAGTCACTGGCGGAGCCTGGATCCCAGTGGGAACGGGTTGCAGGGAGATCTGGGAAATGCGGTTGTCAGCTTCCAGTGGCTGCAGATCCAGGAGGCGCTCTGGGAGGGGTGCGACTGAATGGCCAGGGACAGTCACAGTAGCCACCACAAGTCTGATGGCAAGTCTTCACGATGCCCTAAATAGGACAAGCTGACCTAGGGGTCGGGGCCTCCTCTGGGGGCTGGGTGGAGAGGGGTAAGGATAGGTCAGCAGATGTGAGAAACTGGAGAGCAGAATGTCTCTCTGAGCCGCAGAACAGCCGGTAGAGAAGTTCCTTCCGGGGACTGTGTGGGATTTGCTCTGGGGGAGGGAATTCAGAGGCGGCAGCTGGCAGGACTTTGTGGGGTGACATTAACAGGCAAGCTTTCTCTTTGTGCCCAGGCCTGGAACCCGCATTCCATGTGGGCACCCCGATGCCCCCTGCAACCCTCAACCCCAGCAGCCATACTCCCTGGTAAGTGTTAATCCAGAAGAACATGTAAATTAGGGGCTGAGGGCTTGATGAATGATGTAGTCCCAGGGATGTGTCTGAACTTTGCTGGAGCTTTCTGGTAGTGAGTTTCCTGGCCACGGGAGCATGCAAGCAGAAGGGGGACACTCATGAATCAGGGGTGATTCAGGCACCATATGGAGTATTGGGCCAAATGGCCTCCAGGCCCTTTCTAACCCTGACATGCAGTGCTGCTGTGAGGCTCCATGTCTTAACCCCCCAGAAAGAGGCTGTGATAGGTAGGAAGGTAGGCATTGGGCAGACTGACAGGGGAGATTTGGAGCCAGGGTTCCCTACAACCTGCAAATCGTTGTCAGAGCGGTGTCTACTTCCCTAGCTTACTTAAGCACCTGACCAAGGGGATTCTTAGAGGCAATAGTAACCCATCCCTCTATTAGACAATCTAAGCACTGTTCTGTGTGTGATTGGCCTGAAACAGTTAATGCTCTTCCCAAAGAGGCTTGGCTTAGGCACTGAAAGGACGAGAGGAATGCCCGCTTTTACAAACCAACAAGAGTTGACACATAAATAGATTCTTTTTGTAATATTATGAATGTCTGTGGACCAGAACTGTTCGAAAGTCTGAAACAACAAAACAGAACAAAATTGTGTGTTGTGGGTAGCAGATAGGAGTACGGTTAAGTTTCTTTTACTCTTTTATTTTAATTTCTGTGACTATTTTTATAAAGTTTCTTTATAAAGACTTCAGAAAAAGAAATCATTTCTCTGGACTCAGAGGGCATTTCATGAATCACTATATCTGGAAGATTCAGGACATGTTTCTATATTTGTCTCATTTCATCTTTGGTGGCTATAGGCCATCAGTGAGTCCAAAGGCCTTGGGTCCATCTAATTCCAAATCTGAGTTGACGGCGTTTCCCGTCTGTGTGTGTCTTTGTTTTGCTTGGTTTGGTTTGATGCGGCCAGGTGGGCAGGTTTGAGGTGTTGGTATCCAAACAGCAGCAGAGAAACAAGAAGCTCTGGAGTCTTGGAGAAAGCAGACGGGACCATCATGCATACAAGGACGGGGCCTGCACTGAAAGGTGGGGAAAACCACACGCGTTGTGCCCAGTGGGGGCTGCGGTGGGCAGCCCTCTCCTCTCCCTCATCTCCCAGAATGCCGACAGGCAGGTCCTCACCCTCCATGGAGGATACTGGGGGCTCAGATGCTGGAGATGCTGACATCACACGGCCCGGGGAAGATCACCCCACCAAGAAGCTGATAGCCAACAGCACCTCCCAACCCCAGTACAACGTCCAACCAGCCTTTTACTCCCTGCTCAGCCATCTTGCCCTCCCCCCTCCCCTCCTCTGACAGGCAGGGAGCTGAGTGTCTTTCCGCCTCAGGCCCCACTCCTCTTGGGCTCTCCATCCTTCCCTTTTGATCTTCCCAATAAAGACACCTTGAACTGCTTCCTGTCAGAGAATAGAGCCTTCCAACTAGCAATGGAGCCACCAAGTCCCTTCCACCTTGTGGAGCCTCCTTCAGTCCTTTCCCACCCTGTCTCCCGTCAGAGCTGATTTCCTCACCTTCTCCTTCTCCATTCATTCCAGACTGTCTTATGCCTCACAAACCCCCCAAGTCCACCTGCCCAAGGAAGGGCATAGAAATTACTATAAACAAGAGACATCTCAATCCTCTTCTTGACTCAGCAACACCACTCAACGGTGTTGGCCACCACCTTCTTCTTGAAATACTCTCTTGCACTGGCTTCCATGGCACCCTGTTCTCCTAATTTCTCCCCTACATCACTGGCCACTTCTCAGCATCCCTGGCCGCCTCCTCCTCCCCTTCTCAACCTACCAATCCTGGCGCTCCTCAGGGTTCAGTCCTAGGCTTCCTACAGCTGACCCTATTCACCTGTTCCCAAACCTGTGTCTCCAGCTCAGACCCCACTTCCATGTCCAACTTCAGATTTGGAGGTCTTGTAGCATCTCCAACTCAGCATGTCCAGACTGAACTCGCCATTTCCTTGCCAACGTGCTCCTCTTCCAAAACCGTCCTGGTAAAGGGCCAACATCTGCAGAGAGAGTTGTGTCTGACACCCTCTCTTCACCTCTCATGCTCAAGCCTATACTAAGTCCTGTTGATTCTATCTCCAAACCATATGGCAAATCCATCTTTCTCCATCTCCACAACCACCACCCTAGTTCCAGTCCCCTGCCTCCTAACAGTCTGCCCCACGTTCATTCCTGCTCTTCAGTGTCACACCCCTGCTGCACACTCTCCAGTGGTTTTCCACTGCTTCTAGGTTAGAACAAAATCTTTAACTTGGCTTCCCATGCCCAGGCTAACCCAGTCCCTCCTCCAGCTTCCACGTTTGCCTTTCCAGCCACCCGGTCACTCCTTCCCCTCATGGCCCTGGGCCTCTGCACTTACTGTTCCCTCTGCTCACAGCATCCTTCCTTCCTTCCTTCCATCCTTGGTGTTACAAAATGAATGCTTGCATTCTCCCCAAAATTCATGTGTTGAAGCCCCAATCCCCAATGGGACTATATTTGGAGACAGGGCCATTATGGAGGCGATTAAGGTTACATGAGGTCATAAGGGTGGGGCCCTAATACAACAGGATTTGTGTCCATATTAAAAGAAACACCACAGGCCACTGGAGTTTCCCCCACCCCACCCAGGTGAGGACACAGCAAGAAGACAGCCAGCCATCTACACCATCTACAAGCTAGGAAGGGTTCCTTATCAAAAACTAAATTGGCTGGCACCCTCATCTCCAGAACTGTGAGAAATAAATTTCTGTTGTTTATTATGTTACGGAAGATCTAACTGATGAATACACTCAACTAACCTCTATACTTCAGGTCTCTGTTTAAAGCACTTTAAAAAAATTGCTGGTTCCCCACTCCCATGCCACACTCCCATCTGGACAGGACCCCTGATACTCAGTGTCATAGCAGTTGTATTCTCCTTTGCAGTAGTACTTTTCACAATAGCATTAATTAATTGCATAACTATCAGCGCTTCTCCACAAGTCTATGCTTGATCAAGGTGGAGATAACATCTGGGTTGTTCAGTGATGTAACCCCAGGGTCTAGCATAGGGTCCAGACACAGTAGATGCTCTATAAATATTTTTAAGATGTGATCATCTTAAAAACTGTCTCTGAATTTGAGGATATCTTTTGGAGCAGTTTTAAAGTGTTTAGTGTTTCTAAATCTACAACCTTATAGGAGAAAGGAAACCAACCTTGCAGTTTGTATCACCCTTCTTCATTTGCAATGTTGAACATTAACAGCACTCAAATACACATTTTTATGTGTATTCACTGGTGTTGCCTTATATTCTGGCATTTTTACTGCATGGA
Source organism: Mesoplodon mirus (assembly GCF_964341445.2). Lineage (NCBI taxonomy): Eukaryota > Metazoa > Chordata > Mammalia > Artiodactyla > Ziphiidae > Mesoplodon > Mesoplodon mirus. Next base: position 19,278,024 of record NC_138990.1, on the reverse strand, counting down.
AAGGATGCCAGAAAAATCTCCCAGCGGAACCTGGGTCTCCAAGGGAATGCTGGCTTTTTCCTTGTGGTCACCAGACTGTCCAGTGGTTCAAGCCTGTGGGCCCTGAGTTGTATACAAAATGGTGTGGCCTGTAACTGTGTGGTAGTTTAAATGTAGGTCAAATGCTAGGTCTGAATGACAAGCCTGTGATTGACCATCAGCGATGCAATCTGAGTAGATGGTAGTTCATCTGTGCAAGTGCGGGCTAGCCCATGAGCGCCCGGCCTCTCTCCCCAGAGCCATGACTACACCCAGTTAGTCCCACAGAAGAAGCAGCTCTCAGGCCTTCCCCTGGCCTGGGCTATTTCTGTGCTTGGCCTAACATTCACGGGTGGAATTGTCCCCACTAGTGGTCTAAATGTTTGTATCCCCTCAAAATTCATATGCTGAAGCCCTAATCCCCAACACAATGGTCTTTGGAGGTGGGGCCTTTGGGAGGTAATTAGGTTAAGATGAGGTCATGAGGACGGGACCCCCCCATGATGGGATTAGTGTCCTTATAAGGAGAAGAGACCAGAGCCCCCTCTCTCTCTGCCATAGGGGGATATAGCAAGAAGATGGCTGTCTGCAAGGCAGGAAGAGAGCCCTGAACTTGCTGACACCTTGATCTTGGACTTCCAGTCTCCAGAATTGTGAGAAATAAATTTCGGTTGTTTTAACCACCCAGTCTGAAGTATTTTGTTACAGCAGCCCAAACAGACTAAGACCCCCCCCCCCCCCCGCCAATACCTCCTTCTCATAAGTCTGCACTGTATTCTCTCTCATCTGGAGACGGCCCACTTCCTCCCAGGGTCTCCGTTGAAGGCGGTTATTGAGTTCACTTTTTTTTTTTTTTTTTGCGGTACGCGGGCCTCTCACTGTTGTGGCCTCTCCCGTTGTGGAGCACAGGCTCCGGACGCGCAGGCTCAGCGGCCATGGCTCACGGGCCCAGCCGCTCCACGGCATGTGGGATCTTCCCGGACCAGGGCACAAACCCGTGTCCCCTGCATCAGCAGATGGACTCTCAACCACTGTGCCACCAGGGAAGCCCTTGAGTTTACTTTTGTTTGACTCCTACCTGGGGACATTTTGCTGTCTGTGTAAAGTCTCACTATGAGGAAAGTACCTGCTCTTCATCTCACTCTCTAAACTAGAAAATTCATCTTTAACTAGAGAAAACATCACCTAACAGATTTCATGTGCACAAGACAGAGTTCACGCTTTCCACCATTTTTCACACCTACGTGTTCTACTGATTCCTCACAGGTGACTGAGTCCAGGTTGATCCAGGTTTTCTGATCTGAACATTTTTATACCGGTCACTTTTTTCTAACTCTTACATTGTTCCTCAAAGGAAAGTTTCCTCGTTCAAGCATCTGAGTTATTTTATGGCTCTTCTATGAAGCCACATTGCTTCACAAGAGCCACAACTTTACGCAGAGCGCCAGCCATGCGCGGAAGAGCCTGCTCCCTCTCACACCCACCCATCCTAAGTCCTGCCGTCTCTCTTTATTTTAAATATTTCTTTCTAGACAGAGTTACGTTGGGACCAAGATGCCAGCGCTCAGAAAATCAGTCATTGTTCTGCCAACAATAAGAAATCTCTGCTTGAAGACCCTTCCGTTCTGATGCTGACACAGCACTGTCCCCATTCTCAAAGCCACAAGTGATTTATTTTTAATATTAGTGATACTTCAAGGGGTTTAAGGGGACACAGGGTGAAAGGGAAAGCAAACAAATGAACAGATAAGCAAGGAAGTGTTTCCTTGGCCAGCGAAGGCCTCCTCCCCGCCACAGTGTTCATCGAAGGCCATCTAGTGGATCCACGTGGGAAAAAGGCTCAGAGCGGTGGCGGGGAGACCTTCCCCCAGGCGCCTCGGGAAGGGAGCAGGCCCTTCAGGCCTCAGAGTCCTGTTTCCTCGCAGGAGGGAGAGCTGGAAGTCTCCCACGGACTATCATTTCTCACTTCTTGGAGGAGGCGATAGGACTGATGCGGGTGTGTGGAAACCAGAAGGAACGAAAAAGAGTTGTTATGCCTACTAGACTGCTCAAAGTTGGGGATTCGGTTAAAGGTATGAATTTCGAACACACACACACAACCACGATTCCCATAAATGGAGGTGCCAGCGTTGTGAGTTTTTATTCATTCACCAAATATTATTTGAGTTCCCGGTGTGTGAGCAGTGCCGTGCACGTTGATGGCTCCAGCTGAGACCTACCATCTAAGGGAAAGGAAAAGACTTCCCCATGGAAAGTTAGCTAATGGGAGAAGGCTGTGAGGTGTCAGGGGCGTGAGGTCCCCCTGCAATAGAGAATCAGAGAAGAAGCTTCCACGGGGAGGTGGAATGTTTTTCCTCATGGGTTTATTTTTGGTTATAGTTAAACAAAATAATACATACTTATAAAACCTGAAAAAAGCAAAAGTGGACGTTCCTCTCACTCCCCATGTACTTCCATTCTCAGCAGGCAACCACTGTTTAGGGTTTGCTTTGTGTAATTCCAGGAGATTTTTTTCTGCACTGGGTCTTCCTTGTTGCACGCAGGTTTTCTCTAGTTGCAGCAAGTAGGGTGTACTCTTCGTTGCAAAGCACAGGCTTCTCATTGTGGTGGCTTCTCTTGTTGTGGTGGTTTCTCTTGTTGCGGAGCACAGGCTCTAGGCACGTGGGCTTCAGTAGTTGTAGCACACGGTCTCAGTAGTTGTGGCTCGCGGGCTCTAGAGCGCAGGCTCAGTAGTTGTGGCACACGGGCTTAGTTGCTCCGCGGCATGTGGGATCTTCCCGGACCAGGGCTCGAACCCGTGTCCTCTGAATTGACAGGTGGACCCTTAACCACTGCGCCACCAGGGAAGCCCTCCAGGAGATTTTAAACTGCGACTTAAAGGATGAAAATGTTTGGTCAGTGGAAGAAAATGGGAGAGGGACGGGGTGGTGGGACTCTTTGGAATGGGGAGAGTTAACTCCAGATGGGCACCCACCCCATTATCGTTGTGATATACTAATTTTCTGATGGTCTCAGGTCCCTTGAGTTTCTGATAGTACTTAAAATTTAAAAAAAAAAAAGAGAGAGAGAGAGAGGAAAAAGAACTAGTTAATTCATTCCAGATACCTGGCTTTTTTCAAATTCCCCAGATTTTTTTTTTTCTTCCTTGGTTTGACCACAAAGTGAACCTAAGAGTATGAATCATAAGCCTTCACCTCATGAATGTTTTATTCCAAGAACGTTGACTTACAGAACGTTTTATATTGCATTCAAATCCACAGGCAACTCAGTATTTTCCTGCTGCAGCTGGCCCTTGGAAGGAAGGACTGTGTTTATCTGTAAGTGGGGCGGGAGGGCGTTCCCTCTGCAGCAGTGAGAACCTAACTCCCAATTCGGTTACCAGCAGCCTTGGTCTTTGCAGACCTCCTGGACTAGTTTCTGTGCCCTTCCTCTGGACAACCTGTACTTACCTCTGTCAGAGGTCTTAAGAATCCACAGTAAATTGCTGTTAATTATTGGGCTCTATGCAGCCCATAATATCCGTGCAGCCTGTCTACCTCAGTGGTGGTCTCAGGGTCTCGGACCTCTGATCTTTGCAGAAGGAATATATGAGTAATGACCATAGACGTCCTCTATTCAAGAAGGGACCACAGAGCCAAGTGCATCAGTCACCAGCCACGAGTGACAAAGTGACAGCTCACCCAGAGCTGGGCATACTCCCCACACAGGAAGTCGGATTTAGCCTCCTTTGTGGGTATCCCAGCTTACTCACCCTGGAGGAGAATTAGAACTTTCCAGGCTCCACTTGTCCAGTGCATGACACACACTCCCTGACCCTTTCCCGGCCACCACTTCTCCAGGCAGCGGTGACCCAGTCAGGGTGTGCCACAAAATCCTCATTAGCATACCTCCTGGGTTGTGTCACCCCACGGCCTGTGTTTCCCTTCCCCAGCCCGCCCTACAGAGTGCGGACAGCCCAGCATTCATGCCTCCCCAGACCCCCTTGCCACCGACCTCTTGGTCCACATTTCCGGTCTCTTTCCCTTAACTCTTCAGCCCCTTGACATCCTTCTCAGCATCCTCGGGTTCTCTGTGTTACTAGGTGCTGCTACGAAAACAACCCCTCTAAAAATCTTAGAGACCCACAACAGTAAGAGCTGATTGCTTGCTTATGCTACATGTCCACTCTGGCTTGGTGGAGGAGCTCTGCTCACTACGGTCATTAAATGACCCAGGTTGATGGAGGTTCCTTCCCCACGCACTATCCCATGATCACAGTGGGATGAGGAAGGCGACATAGCAAATTACACACAAGCTCCCTAAGCTTCCGGCCATAGTTCATTGGCCAAACAAGCCACACAGCCATGCCTCATCCCAATGGGTGTGCAGTACGGTCCTGCCATGTACAGCAGGACCGCAGAACTGGAACATCTGCACAGCTTTGGAGACTGACTACCAGACTCTCCCTTTCCCGACAGTGTGGTTGGACTTGTTTGTCAGCCAGGCTGACATTGGCCATACTGCCCGACTCTCAGCTTTGCCTGTGTCTGCCGTTTTAATCCACCCATAGTTGCAGGGGAATGAATCTCGCTGGCTGAGGAAACCAGGCCGCTACTTCCTGCCAGAGGAAGGAACTGATCATCATTCATGGGAGATCAAGAGGCGTATTATTAACAATAGTCCCAGAGAGTTTCCAAACACCTTCTCAGCCAGCAGTTTTCGTGCAGCCAGCCAAGGAAGTTCCTCCAACATTGCTTAAGCCCATTTTCTGTGCCAAGGACTCTGGGAGGTGCTGGGGTTACACTTACTGACCACACATTGCCCCTGCTGTGAAAGAACTAACATGCAGCAAGCAGATTCAAAACTATCCGAAGCAAGTCTTACCCAGAACCGCAGGGGGTATGGATGGGCAGAGGAAGGCATCCTAGGGGAGCGAGTCTGGAAACCCAGCATCAGTGGGGTCAGCCGTGCTCAGGAATGAAGCTGCCATTGGTGGAGAGGGCTCAGCCCACACCACTGTCTATGGCAGAGAAGCTGTGTCAGGAAATCATGTCATTGCCCAACTTGAGGCAGGACAAATAGAACATAAAGTTGTTACTTCCAGCAAACCAAGGCTTTACCAGTTAGTGAGGTGTCTAATGGCTTTTGCATGGCTTCAAGTCTCAGCTTCTCCACCTACAGGAGGGCCACTCTCTGGGCTGTTTTGTCATCTGTAAAGTGAAGTTTTTGTGAGGCTTAAATGAGATACTATATACAAAGCACTTACCCCAGTGCCAGGAAATGTCAGCTTCTGCTAATGTCACTGGAAGCGGGTCCAAGCACCTGCAGTGGGCACCCAGGGTATTTGACATCTGGTGTGGAGGGAAGAGATTTTATCCCCCTCCCTCTTTTACAACAAAACAGATTTCAGTAGTAATTAAGAAATGGAATAAATAATAATAATAGCCAGAAAAATGCAGTAAAGTTTTCCTATTACTGAACTTTCTAGATAATGATGACAGCAAAATGTAAAATACAAAAGAAACACCCTGTACAACAAAGGAAATAAATTTCCAGTACAACAAAGGAAAGAAGCAATGGATTAGTGCTTTTTAATTACATTAATGTATTTTTTTTATAAAGGAGGAAAAGTTATACCTAAAAATTAGTCCATCATGGTAATGAACAATACTATAGTTTCAGATCAATTGAATAAAAAAGGAAGGCAAATACAAAAAATAAATTTGAATTTTAAATAGTCACATTTTCCAATATCACTTACATTTAATCACGTATTTCATGTATGGAAAAATTTGCACATAACAATTATACCTGGCAGTTTGCACAGCTTCATGGTTTTAAATTTTAAAAATAACGTGATCATATAGAACGCCAGAATAGAAGTCATATTCCATTTCGTCTCCACGACTGTACTGCTATCATACTTTATTTCAAACCTACTGCTTAAACGCAGAAATATGCCATTCCACAGAGGATTAGACATAAACTCAGAATGAACTCGCTCAAAAGGGACACAAGGGTGTAGCTGAGCCCAGGCTAATCCAGGGCCAACGGCATAACTGGAACCTTCTGATTCACTTTCCCGTAGCGGACAAAGTTTATTCAGGATTGGGGTGGGCAGAATTCCAAGATGGCCCCGAGATTTCCAGCCCCTGTGTCCAGGCACCATCTCCCATTAGTCAAACACTCCTTGAGGCACTGCTATGAAGGACTTTGCAGATGGAATGAAGGTCTCCAATCAGCTGGCCTTTTAGGAAGATTATGGAGGTGGACTTGGCCTGATCACAGGAGCCCTTTCAACCTGGGTGTAGAGTCAGAGACCCAGGAAACCAGAGATTTGAAGCAGGAGAAAGATGGACTCACTGTGGCTGGTCTGAGGATGGAGGGGCCGAGAGCAGCCCCCAGCTGACCATCAGCAAGGACGTGGGAACCTCAGTCCTGCCACAACGAGGAACGGAATTCTGCCTCCAGAATGAGCTTGGGGCTTCCCTGGTGGCTCAGTGGGTTGAGAGTCCGCCTGCCGATGCAGGGGTCGTGGGTTCGTGCCCCGGTCCGGGAGGATCCCACATGCCGCGGAGCGTCTGGGCCCGTGAGCCATGGCCGCTGAGCCTGCACGTCCGGAGCCTGTGCTCCGCAACGGGAGAGGCCACAACAGTCAGAGGCCCGCGTACCGCAAAAAAAAAAAAAAGTGATCACAGTAGCCTATTCACTTACAGAGATACTTCAAGCCTGGGGATACAGTCTAGAATTTTGTAGGCAGTTACTAACAGCTGCAGAAAAATACACCGTGAATTCTGGGACGGAGAAGAATCATCATAAAAATTACAGCAATGGAATCTGCAAGGATTAAGGAGCAGCAACGATAAAATAGCAGTCAGACTAATTTCAGCTGTAGAAAACACATCATATAGCTGACCCTGGATTTAACCTCAACTCAGGTGAGCACAATTGTGAGCACCTATTATGTGCCAGGGATGTGCATGGGCCATAAAGACCAAGCAGCTGTGATAAGCTCCATCACTGAAAAAATACCTTCCTTCTAGAAATACAGTGGAGGGAATAACTAATTTTCACCAGGAGTTGGGAAGATTCCTAGGAAGAAATCCCTTCTGTCCACCGTTTGGATCTAAGGCAGGGAAACAAGAAGGGAGGAACCCAAAATATCTCGAAGCTTTCTCGCCTGGATATCAGGATAGGTGAAGCTAAGTAACCAAGCCCTTGGGGGTAGGCTTGGAAGGGCATGGGGGCTGAGTCTGCACACCTGACGTTGGAGGTGCCTGCAGGATTTTCACGTGGCTCTTGGGGAATTAAGGCAACAATATACTGATATTTTCTCTTTTTTTAAGACTACAGGGCCTCCCTGGTGGCGCAGTGGTTGAGAGTCCGCCTGCCGATGCAGGGGATACGGGTTCGTGCCCCGGTCTGGGAGGATCCCATATGCCGCGGAGCGGCTGGGCCCGTGAGCCGTGGCCGCTGGGCCTGCGCATCCGGAGCCTGTGCTCCGCAACGGGAGAGGCCACAACAGTGAGAGGCCCGCATACCGCAAAAAAAAAAAAAAAAAGACTACAAACACACTCCATTTCGTACTTTTTAAAAGGCGGGCTGCTAATCTTTTATAGCCGAGGTTCTTAAATTATTCTTGGCTGTACACTTGGATGTGTGTGAACTCAGAGCTCTCTTTCGTTTTCTCATCTCATGCCGGGGGAACCCAGATAATCTCTGGTCACAGCTGCAGATCTGGGGTTGTAAGTGATCTCCTGGAAAATAACCGTAAAGTTGCTGAAATGATCCTTTAAAATTTTTTATTTCATTTCATGACATAAAATACTTGAGCTTTGTTCTTGTGGCTCAGTCTTGATTCCTGACATTTCCCCAGCCACGCTGTATTATCAAAGAGCTTCATGCATTTTTAAACAAAATGATCCTACTTCCCGGAGTCTTTCATTTCTTTTTCCAAGGGCTTCAACGTTTTAAAGATCAATTACACTTGCAAAAAATTCCAAAACATTACTAATGGTGGCTTCCATTACCCACATGTGAACTTTTAAACTTCTCCTTTAAATCCATTCTTGGAAATTATTCAATCTCTTGTTTTTCTAGTAAAGTCATCTCTTTCTTAGTGTGCCTTTGTTTATGACTATGCAATTAATTTTTCCTTGCCTACCTACATTTGTTGATGCTTAGAAATTACCCAACTTCTACAGCATCCAGAATATAAATAAGGATGTCGAATCAATCTCTACCTTCTAAGAAATTCTAAGCTGCAAAAGTATATATATTATTTTATCTTGATACTAGGATCACAAATTATATTTTTAAAGGTTAACTATGTAAAATATAAGACTTGCACATGGCAAAAATTCACCCAAACAATACATTAATTACATATTTAACAAAGCAAAAGAAAGGTACAGGGAAATGTTTGCAAAATATCCAACGGAAATGATTAACATCCAAATTACATACTTACTATGTAAGAGGTTTTACGAATCAATAAGAAAAAACCAAAAACCCTAATAGAAAAACTCGTAAAGAATATGATTACTCTTTTCACAAAAGAAATTCAAAAGGTATGAACTGTGAAAAAGGAAAACAACTTTAGTAATAATCAAAGAAATAAATATTAAAATAGAAATGAGGAAAAAAACATTGATTAGATTAACAACTTTTTTTTTTTTTTTTTTTTAATTGGCTTCCAAGACAAACCACAAACATCTGATGTTGACCAGGATACAAAGACATGGGCAAGCATTCTGAAGCATTGTGTGTTTCAGGAAAAGTAGGGACAACTTTTCCAAAAAGCAATTTGATGGTATCTATTAAAAATTTAAACATGCTTCTTAACCCAACAATTCCATGTCTAAGAAAACATACTAAGAAAAGAATCATCCACTTGTAGAGAGAGCTCTGTAGAATTTTATTCATTGCTCTATTGTTTAAAATGAGGGAGGGGATAAGATTTCCTATTTGTTTAATGACAAAAAATATTGCCTATTAAATAACAAAAATGAAGCCAGTATTCCTGAGGGGGAAGTAAAGTAAGTGATTGAAGTTTTTCCAAAAATGAGAATTCTTTATTATATTTACTGTGGAGAGCAGCAATAATTCCTCATTCACTTGACATAATTTGGGGAACCTGGAGGTGGCTGAGTGCTGGGGAGTGTCTATCAAACATTAAAATAAGGCAAAGGTCAATTTAAACCAGCATAATGTTAATAGCTAAGAAAGCTCAGTTGGATCTATCATCATTTATGACAGAATCATTTGTAATAGATACATTAATTATTCATGTGAAAATAGCTCTTATAAGGTAAATTTAAGCATCTATGGAAAAAATTAATTTTAGTTTCTTAAATCCATTTTTCCCACAATACAATGGTTTGATTTAAACCAGTGACTAAATTAATGAATGAATACTTACAAATTTATTATGAGTTTTTTGTGACTTTTCAATCTATATATAAATTGAAAGAAGCAATAAGAGTTTCAGTGTTATTATTAAGTGGATTTTGCCAATAACCTAATCTTGGAGAAATTCCATTGAGTATAATTCCAGACTGACAATTTTCCCAATACATACTGTATATTACTTATTTTCCTAACCTCTTGCATTGTCTCTTGTCTGTTTTTATACTTTTGTTGTATTTGTTAAACGTGTGGGGAAAATAAAATAAGCTATGCCAAATTGGGATTACGATAAAAGGGTGACTGCATTTCCTTTCAGTATTATTTTGGGACATTGTTGGACGGGCCTGCTCAAACATTATTTGATTCTCTAGGGAACATACCTTTGTTTGAGTTATTAATTACTACTAACTATGGCCCAGATTCTTAATTACAGGTTTGTGTCCAGTAGATTTGCAAAGATTTCTGTCTGATGAAGAAAGTTACACCAAAGGTTACAGTTTTCTTGCCCTATTAGGATAGTAACTAGTTTTGTCTCTGACACTGAGTCTTAGGGGCTGAACTTTGTACCGCTCCCCCAAATTCATATGTTGAAGTCGTAACGCTCAGTACCTCAGAATGTACTTGGAGATAGAGTTTTAAAGAGGTAATTAAGTTAAAATGAGGTCATTGGGGTGGACCCTAATTCAACAGTACTGGTATCCTTAGGGGAAGAGGAGATTAGGACACAGACACACACATAGAGTAGCCTCGTGAGGACACAGGGAGCAGACGGCCGTCTATCAGCCAACCAGAGAGGGCATAGAAGAAACCTACACGGCCGACACCTTGATCTCTGACCTCTAGCTTCCAGGATCATGAATAACTAAATTTCTTTTGTTTAGGTCCCCAGTCTGTGGTACTTGGTTATGGTAGCCTTAGTAAACTAATACACTTAGCAAAATCATTTCAGCATGCCTTTCCGAACTGAATAAATAAATTCTTGAATTCTCTGAAGCAGTTTTAACGTTTTGCTGAACCTCTCACTAGTGTGTTAAATAAACCTTCTATATTTGTATGAAATTCATGTTTTTAACCTTTTGAACATTATACTTTGACATAAAGCAATGAAATTACCTCCCTATTCTCCTACTGGACATTTATTCCAACTGAGTACTCATTTCCAAATGTCCTATTGTTAATTCTTTTGATATCTGATAACATATCAACCAGTATGTTGTGAGCCAGTATTTTCATCAGTTTTTATTTTTTGTTTTTTATTTTTAGCATCCCACAGGGACTTCGGTTAGAATGCCCTGTGCCAGCCTTTTTCCAGTTCATCCAGATAGTTCTCCTTCCTTCTTTGTGTTATCTTAGGTCAAAGGTTGCTGAAGGATTTTGGCCACTGAAAGGTCCAAGCCCTGAAAGGCTTTTTACAGAGGACAAGCAGGTGAGGGAAACTGAGGCTTTTCAGGCTTAAGAAAGCTGTTAGGGAACAGTGCGTCTGGCCCGTCACGGGGGAGGGGAGGCTGCTCTGCGGGGAGCATGACATTGGAGATTCTGTATCAGCCCCATTTCAGTGATGTTAGCAGACATACAGTCTAAGAGAGCCCTTTTGCCATTCATCTGGGACCTTATCTTCAATCTCACCCATCAGAATCTGACACTTTATTCACAGCAAGACACCCTCTATTTATATTACAAAAACAGCTAGGCCACATCTCGAGGGTGGATTAAATTGGGGCCATTTACCAAAGACAGGGAACAGGCCTGATTCCTCACAATGCAATGGGAGGTAGTTGTTTCTATTTGGAAAGATACTCAGTTAATTTTCAATTAGGAAAACATGTATTAGCTTATTCACGGGACTTGGAGGCCATGAGGAAGCCCTTAGCCCAGGGTGGAAAATGGTATCAGGGTGTCTGGAATAATTAGTTATTAAACAACTATGTAATTACATAATTCACTTAAAATTAATGATTCACATAAAAATAAATAAGAAAAATTACGTTTCAATTGTAATTATAAATTTAGCAAAATTAGCGAGCACTAATGTAGAGGCCTGCTGGGTTGGGGAGGGCACAGGGAAGTAGAAGTCAGTTTGGAGGCTGGGGACCCTGGCCCTGAGTGAGTATGCCCTGGGACAGGAAACGGAGAAACTACCACACTTATTTTCTTTCATCCCCAAGAGGAAAAAGCAGTAAATATTTTAAGGGCCTGCTTTCTGGAAAGTGCTGTGCCGTCCACTGTCGGGGCCAGGGGTGTACCTGCTGGAACTGCCGCTGAGCTCAGGGCTAGTATCACAAGAGTAAACACTGTCCACTTCAGGCACCTGGTGGTCATTGTCTTCACAACCAACCCTGAAGAGGAGCTAGTCTCCTCCCCTTTACAGGTGAGTGAATAAAGATCACGGAGTTAGGAACCTCACTCCCAATCACATAGTGGCCAAGCTGGGCACTAAATTCTGAACTCTGGTCTAATCCAATTCCCCTAATTCATCCTCTTTTAGGACACATGGGCACCAATAATTCCAATGTGAGTCATCAAGTGAATTAGGCTTGACCTGGAACCAATGAGCACTTTTCTTAAATGTTTTAGCTCATCAGCAATAGTGTAACAATGATACATAGCATTTTTAAAAGAAAATAATCATAATCAACAAAAACCTGTTCATCAACATTTGAAGGATAACCAATGCATCCCTACCTCAGTACCTTACAGCTTATGCCTTCTTCCTGTCTGTTTTGCCCATGGTTTGATTTTTTTCATTTGTCCTACTTTGGTATTTTTTGCATAGTTGTTTTATTATCTGACTCTGGTCATGTCCCTAAAGTCCACCTTTGCTGTATTGTACAAATTTGATTTTGACATTACACAAGGGTTCTTCTGATATCTTCCTCTGGATCAGGAGAATGAACCCACTCCAAGAATGCATTCAATCAACAAATATTTAGTAAGCTCCTAAAAAATATGTCAGGCACTAACAGTAAGTGCCAGGTTCTGAGGATACAAAAAACAAAAACAAGGTAGCCCCTGACCTTAATACACCTTAGATTGGTAGGAAAGAGAAGTGAACGCTTGCAATACAGCGGATAGCAACTAGATCATTCAGACCAACCCACCTGTTAAAGACAACTTTAAAAGGTGAAAAAAACATTTTTTAAAGAAAACTGAAGAGCATCAAGGAGCTGATAATGTGACAGTGAAATGCTACCAGGCCAAGATCCAGGAAAGGTAAAAAATCCAGAGGCATGAGCGATGCACTTGGAGTTGCCTTGGTGTGGGGGTATTTTTGAGCTGGAATAAGTGGCTCAGAGGTTCAGCTGCATTTTTAGAGCCTCCTGAACGTGTAGGGACAAAAGTCAGAGTCCAGAGCCTGCTAAGGGTGGGTACCTTGCTAAATTAATTCCCTACCTCAAGAAGGGACCACAAAGGTCTGATTTTGAGAAATAAGGGTAAGTCGAAAGTAAATCGGCCCTAGCATGGAATACAAACCAGATTTTGAGTCCTTTTGGTGACAGAAAATCTCTACTACTGAAGATAGTTTAAGGTCATACCCTATTGCTAGAGTACCCACACATCTGACAGACAGAAATGAAAACCTTTTGTAAGAGAAGACAAGATTATTCTAAACTTCAAATTATTTCTACATATCATTTCTCAAACATAATGTCAAGCACATAATAAAAAATAAACAGGCACCACCTCACACCCACTAGGATGGTGATCAGAAAACAGAAAATACCAAGTATTGATGAGGACAGGATAAATTGGAACCCTTGTGCACTGTTGATGTGAATGTAAAATGGTATAGCCGCTGTGGAAAACATTGTGCTGTTTGCTCAAAAAATTAAATGTAGAATCTCCATGTGATCTAGCAATTCCACTTCTGGGTATATAGCCCAAAGTTGAAAGTAGCACCTCAAAGAGATATTTCTATACCCGTTTTCATAGCAGCATTATTCACAACAGCTAAAATGTAGAAACAACCTAAGTGTTCATCAGTGGATGAATGGATAAGCAAACTGTGGTCTATACACACAGTGGAATAATATTCAGCCTTAAAAAGGAAGGAAATTCTGACATACGCTATAGCGTGGGTGAAACTTGAGGTCATGATGCTGAGTGAAATAAGCCAGTAGCAAAAATACAAATACTAAATGGTTCCAGTTACGTGAGGTACCTAGAGGAGTCAAATTCATAGAGACATGGAAAGTAAAATGGTGGTTTCAAAGGGCTAGAGGGAAGGAGAAATGGGAGAGTTATCATTTAATGAGTGTATAGTTTCCATTTTGCAAGATAAAAAGTGTTCTGGAAATGGGTGGTGATGAAGGTTGCACAATATGAATGTACTTATTAGCACTGAATTGTACACTTAAAAATTGTTAACATGGTAAATTTTATGTTAGGTGTATTTCACCACAATAAAAAACATTGAGAAAATATTTGAAACAAACAAAAAAATTACCAGGCATCCAAGAGACAGATAATATTAATAAGAATTTCCAAGAACAACAAGAATTGATGATCTTATTAAATTACACCCAGAAAGAAAGCAAAGATGAAAGGCATGGAGGTTATGAAGATGCTGTTCACTCTGGAGCCCTTGATGACTGATCTGATTTCTTTTAGTTATGACAATGTTAGATGCAGTTTTCTTGTGCCTCGAGTATTACACATTAAAGTGCAAAAAGCTGTCAGAAAAAAACAAACAAACAGTAGAAACAAGGACTCCAGACATGGGAATTGCCAGATTATAAAACAACCATGCTCACTATGCTCAAAGAAATAAAAGCTTGAAAATTTTGGCAGGGAATCAGAAGGTGTAAACAAACAGAATCAAGTGTTTGTTAGGCATTCAGGGAAAGGGAGTGGAGGAATAAAAAGATGAAGCACTGGGATTTTTAGGACAGTGAAATTATTCTGTATGATACTGTAGTGATGGGTACATGACGTCATGCATTTGTCAAAAACCATTGAACTGTACAGCACAGTGAGCCTTACAGTAAACATGGGACTTTAGTTAATAATAATGTATCAATATTGGTTCATTAATTGTAATAAATGTACCACACTGATGCAAGATGTTAATAATAGGGGGGTGGGGAGGGAGGAGGTATATGGTATAATGTCTATACTATTGGATTAATTTTTCTGTAGACCTGAAACTATTCTAAAAAATGAAGTCTATTATTTAAAAAAAAGGGAGAATCACCAATATTTTAAAAACCAAACAGAAATTTTGGAAATGAAAATTACTAACAAAAATAATTCCACAGATGGGTTTAACAGCTAATTAGAAACAGATGGAGTGAAAACTGAATGAACTGGAAGATAGGTCAGAAAAAAAAGCTATCGAGAATGAAGCACAGAATGTGAAAAGGATGAAAAATACAAAAGAAGAGGATTAGTGGCATAAAGAATAGAGTGAGGGACTTCCCTGGTAGTTCAGTGGTTAAGAATCTGCCTGCCAATGCAGGGGACATGGGTTCGATCCCTGGTCCAGGAAGATCCCACAAGCCACAGAGCAACTAAGCCCGTGCACCACAACTATTGAGCCTGCATGCCACAACTACTGAAGCCTACACGCCTAGAGTCCATGCTCCACAACAAAAGAAGCCACCACAATGAGAAGTCCGTGCACCACAATGAAGACTAGCTCCAGCTCGCTGCAACTAGAGAAAGGCCGCTTGCAGGAATGAAGACCTGATACAGCCAAAACAAAAAAAAGAATAGAGTGAGAAGATGTTACGTACATGCAATTGGTATCCTAGAAGGAAAGGAGAAAGAAAATGGGGCAAAAATCAACATCTAAAGAGATTAAGATAATAGCTAATAATTTTCTAATACTGATGAAAGATATTAATTCCCAAATTCAAAATCTCATAAATTCCAAATAAGGTAAATGAAAAGAAATCTATCCCTAGACACCTCATAGTAAAATTTAACCCTAAAGACAATGAGAAAACCTTAAAAGCAGCCAGAGAATTAAAAATAGATTACCTTCAAAAGTTAGACAGCTGACTTCTCAGAAGTGCAGAAGTATGGACCAGAGGGTATGTTTTCAATGTGAAAGAGCATATCTGCCAACTTAGCATCCTATAAGCATCTTCAAGAAATAGGAACATTTCCAAATGAAAACTGAGAGTCTACCAGCAGCAGAATTACACTACAGAAAATTTGAACATACTCATTAGACAAAAGGAAAATAATGGCATATGGATGGTAAAGATGCAGAGGGAATGAAGTACAATGCAAATGATAAATACATAGGGCAAGTTAAATGAATATCAACTCAAAAAGCAATGTAAATTAAAAAACACATAGAATAATTATGTATGACATCTAGGGTGTTCAAGTTGGGAGGAGGACAGATGAGGTTAAATTTTCAAGGTTAAATTTTATTCTTCAGGAGGATAAACGTACCAGTTATCATTAGACTCTGATAATCATGGCTGCATGTCATAATTTCTGGAGTAACTACTGCAAGAATGGCCAAAATTTGAATATCTTTCAAACTAACACTAGGAAGTATGTAATAATAAAATAATAAATCAAAAGTAAGCAATGAAAGAGAAAAGAGAAAGGGAGGAAAGGTAAAGCAAGTACTAAGAGAGTAGATTTCAACTAAATTATATTAGTAATTACACTAAATGTAAATTTTAACTTTTTAAAATTAAATTTTAAATTAAATGTAAAAATTTAACATTTTAACCAAATGTTACAGTTAAAAAATAAACATTGAATTTCTTTAAAATACCCTAAGCATATACTCTTTGCAGGAAGCACAAGTAAAATATAAAGATGCAGGCAGGTAGAAAGTGAGTTGTAATTTACCTAGCACATCTTTTTTTATCCACCCATTTTCTGTATTGATTGATTTACCAGGAAGATAAAAGACTTTAAGATTTCTACACCTAACACCATGGTATCAAAATATATAAGAAACAATTGAAAAAGTACAGGGAGAAATAAATAAGTACACAGTGGTAGTGTGAGATTTTATAAAGAAGGAAATAGGAATAACCTGCAGAATTCATGTTCTTTACAAGCACACATGATTTACTATGCTATCAAGTAAGTCTCATCAAATTTCAAAGGATTGAAATGATTCATAGTGTATTCTCTGACACAGTGCAATTATACTTGAAATAAATCACAAAAACACAGTCCCCATGTGTTTGGAATAAGAAACATATTTCTCATAAATCAAAATACACATCATAACGTATGGTAGAAAATTATTTGAGCTATATGATAAAAAATACTACAAAAATAATAAAATTTGCTGAATGCAACTAAAGCAGTAATTAGATGGAAATTTCTAGTCTTGAATTCAAATATAAGAAAGCCTGAATTTAGGGAGCTAAGGGTCAGTGTCAGGAAGATAAAGATAACCCTCTTAAAAAGTACAAAAAAGAAAATTATTTTTAAGTAGAAAATAAAAGATGAAAAATAGAAAAATACAATTAGAGAAGATCAACAAAGCTAAAAGTTGGTTCTTTGAAAGAGAAATAAAACTAATAAACATCTGGCAAGAGTTATTAAGAGAAAAATGAAAAGGCACAAGTAACTACTATCAGGAATGATATAGTTCTCATAGTTATAGATTATTAATAGATCTTATAAATATTAAAATGATAAGAGAATATTTTGAAGCACCTTAAAATTTAAAAATTACTAGGGAAATTCAATTTACCAAATTGGCCCAAGGGAAAAGAAAAACTAAATAAACCTATAAGTATTTTAAAGTTGGATCTATAATTAAAACTTAAAAAAAAAAAGTCCAGGTTCAAATGACTTCTAGAGTGAGTTCTATCAAGCTAAAGCCAGTATTGCACAAATGTTTAGGAGAATACAAAATAAGGCAATATTCCCCAACTCAGTGTATGACAAGCATAACTTCATATCCCAATCCAGCAAGTATAATACAAGAAAGGAAAAACATAGGGTATTCCCAGTGAAGAACATAGAAGAAAAAAAATCCTAAACAAAGTATTAGCAATTCAAGTTCAGCAATATTACAAACTACCATATGAAAAGGATAATATATCACGACCAAGTTGAGTTTATTCCAAGAATAACAATCATAATTCGCTACATTAACCAATTTAAAGGAGAGACATCATATGATCATCTCAATAATGCAGAAAAAGTGTTTGATAAAATACATCAGTCCATGATAAAACAAAAAAAAATTATCTTAGTAAGTTAGGTAAAGAAAGAAACTTGTGTAATCTGATAAGTATTATCTATTTTAAAACCACAATAATTATATTTAATAGCTAAAGCATTGAAATCTTTCCCTTTGAGATGGGAACAAGACAAGGATACTTGCTATCATCTGTTTTATTCAATATGGCATTGAGGTAACAGTGATGTAAGGCAGGAAATTAACATATAAAGGCAGTAAAGGAAGAAACAAAAACTGTCATTATCCTTAATATAATTTTATCATAGAAAATACAAAATAATCTATGAGGAGAGCTTAGAATTTTAAATCAAGTTTAGCAGTATTGCTGGATAGAAAGTCAGCACATAGCATATGATCCAGCAATTCCAACTTCCAGGTAAATACCCAAAAGAAATAAAAAACATGTCCATACGTTGGAAGACTGGGATTGACATATATACACTAATATGTATAAAATACATAACTAATAAGAACCTGCTGTATAGCACAGGGAACTCCACTTCACTGTACAGTAGAAACTAACACAACATTGTAAAACAACTATACCCCAATAAAAAAATATGTCCATACAAAAACTTGCACAAGAATGTCCATAGCAGCATTATTCATAATATCCCAAAGGTAGAAACAACCCAAATGTCCATCAAGTAATGAACGGATAAATAAAACATGATGTATCCATACAATGGAATGGTATTCAGCAATAAAAAGGAAAGAAGTACTGATACATGCAACAACATGGATGATCCTTGAAAACACTGAGCTAAGTGAAAGAAGCCAGATACAAAGAACCATGATTCCATTCATATTTGAAATATCCAGACTGGGTAAATCCGTAGAGACAGACAGTAGATTAGTGGTTGCCTAGGGTTGGAGAGGATGGAGGAGGTGGGGGTGACTACTAAGGGGTGCAGGTTTTCTTTTGGGAGTGATAAAAATGTTCTCAAGTTAATTGTGGTGATGGGTACAGAACTCTGTGTATACTATACTAAAAGCCATTGAATTTTACACTTTACATTCTCTGCTGGATTGAATTTCCTGCCCGAGAGAGTGGGGGAAGTGTCCACTCAGGCTAGAATCTTTTATCTTTAACCACGTGGAGCAGCAGGAACCCTCCTAAGCTGCGCTGGCAGTGAGCACTGTTACAACCCCTTTGAAAATAATTTAGTAAGCTGAATAAAAGCGAAGAAATACATACCTTGTGACCCAGCAGTCCTACTGCTAGGCATTTCTGGGAGAACAGAAATGCTTGCACATGTGTACCTAAAGATGTTTCATAGGAACATTATTCAAGATAGTCCCAAACTGGAAGCAACCCAAATATCCATGAAGAGTAGAAAGGATAAGTAAATGGTAGTATAGTCATACAACCATGTGGAATGCTATACAGCAAAGACAATGAATTAACTACAACTAGATGCAGCCACATGGATGAATCCTAAAAACATAAGTTAAAAATGTCCTGATGCAAAAAATTAAGTGATTTCATATATAATATTCAAAACAGGTAAAACTATGTTGTTTAAGGATGCATATTACTAAGGTGGTAAGGCTGTTTAAAAAGGCAAAGACGGGATTATAATAAAAGTAAATACAGTGATTTTGTTTGTGGGAGGAATTATGATTGAGAAGGGCCAAGAAAGGCAATATTTTGTTTCTTAACTTGGTTGATGGTTACAGGAATGTTTACATATTAGTATAAATTACTATAGAGTCAGTAAACTATGGCCTGTGGGCTAAATCCTGCCTGCCACATGTTCTTGTAAATAAAGTTTTGTTGGAATACAGCCTCACTCATTTGTTTACATATTATAAACATATGGCTGTTTTTACACTATAGTGGCAGAGTTCAGTAGTTGTGACAGAGACCGCCGTATGACCACAAAGCCTAAAGTATTTACTGTCTTGTCCTTTACAAAAAACATTTGCCAACTCTTGTTTCATACTAATTTGTTAAGCTGTATTTTATATTTAATGTACTTTTTGTAGGTGCAGTATGTCTCACCAAAAAAAAAAAAAAAGATTAAATAAGAATGCAGTGTGATAAGTACAATGATGGCAGTATACTCATGTGGACAGGCTTTGGGGTCACATGGGCAGGGCTTGGAGTCTCATGAGAAGAGCTAGGAGTGTAAGGAAGTACTCTGGGGAGTTGATGCCTGAATGTGTCTTGATGGGTGAATAAGCATCAGTCTTAGGAAAATGACAGAGGAACTTCTAATTTCTGGAAATACAATGGGCTAGGTTACTCAGAATAATACTCCTGCTATAAATCAATGAAAAATAATATATGAAATATTTTTAGATGTATTAAAAGTACCAAAGAACTGACAAGATAATAAGGAATTACCAAGACAAACATCTACATGGAAACCTAGACAGTCAAGTGTAGCTCTGTTGTTCCTTCTGCCCTGGAAGCCTCTGCCAATCTGGTCAAAACTGAGCTTGGATTTTCTTGGCTTCATAGGACAATGGCAGAAAAATCAACACCTAGGGCATGATCAGGGTGGAGTTGGTCTTAGGGGAGACCCTCCTTCCATAAAGGTGGGACCAACAAAAGGCTATTACTTCAGTAAACATCCCATAAGAGAACAGATTGTAAGGAAAAAATTTTTTTTTTTTTTTTTTGCGGTACGCAGGCCTCTCACTGTTGTGGCCTCTCCCGTTGCAGAGCACAGGCTCCGGACGCGCAGGCTCAGCGGCCATGGCTCACGGGCCTAGCCGCTCCGTGGCATGTGGGATCTTCCCGGACCGGGGCACGAACCTGTGTCCCCTGCATCGGCAGGTGGACTCTCAACCACTGCGCCACCAGGGAAGCCCTGTAAGGAAAAGATAATCGATACTGAGCAGAGTCTAGGAAATAAAAATTTCCTTAGAGTCATAACCACAAGCCAGCCCTTGTGTGGATTTGCAGTCCATGACCATATCACCTGTTGGTCCAATAATACTCAAGCCTTGAGGTTAGTTTAAACATATCCTGGACTAGTAGTGTCCAAGACTGCTGACAAAAATAAGCAAAAATTCTCTCTAGAAGAAAGCACCTTCAGCCTAGGGCAGATAAAACTCCAAAGATAATTTTTCAAGAACAGTGGCCAACACATAGCCAAAGCAAACAAGCATGCAGAGTAACCAGACACCTTGAGCAAGAACTAGTACAGTAGTAGATTAGAGAAACTGAACTGCCAAGATTTCAGATAATCAATTGTCAGATAGAATATATAGCAAATACTTGGTATCTTTTTAAAAAGAAAAGCTCATAAAAATCTATAAAGTTATGTTTGCAAGAAATAATAAATGTGATATAGCAGATATTAATAATAACCAAGCAGAACTTCTAGAAATGAAAAATACAATAATTGAAGTAGAAACTCAGTAAATGAATTAAACAAAAGAAGAAAAAAATCCATAAAGAGAAATTTAAAGGCTTAGGAAATAGACTGAGAGAGTCTAACATCCATTTAATCAGAGTTCCAGAAGGAGAGAAGAGAGAGAATCGGATGGAAGAAATGTTTGAGGAGATAATGGCTGAAAAGTTTTCACAACTGATGGAAGACACTGATCCATAGATTCCAGAAGCACCACAAATTCCCTAGAAGGGTAAAATATAAGAAATTCACATCTAAGCCCATTACAGTGAAGCTGAAGAACACTAAAATCAAAGAGAACTTAAAGGAAGACAGAGAAAAAAGACAAACTTCCTTCAAAGAAAGAACAGGCTTCCAACTGATTATTCGCTGTCAACAGGGGAAGCTAGAAGGTGGTGGAATATCTTCAACATGTTTAAGGCAGTAAACACCTATCGAGAATTCTAAAACCGGTGTAAACATCTTTCAAGAAAGTGAGCAAAATGAAGATATTAAAAAAAAAATCTGAGAGAGTTTTCCAAGAGCAAATCTTCAATAAAGATAATTCTAAAAGACAATCTTTAGGTAGAAGGGAAATGCTGCCAGATGGGAGTAGTGTGATGAAAGAAGGAACAAAACAAACAACAAAAGAAAATGGAGAATATATTGGTAAACCAAGCAAAATTGCCTGTATAAAAAATATTAACACTGGGAAGTGGTAAAAAGATAGAATTCAAATAAATGACATCTATATATAAGTAGAAAGGTAAAAGGAATTAAGCATTTTAAAGTTTCTTTAGGCTAAACAAATTGACTGATTTCGACTTTGAGAAGTTAAATATTTATGTTGTAATTTCCAGGGTAAGCATTAAAAAAAAAAAGAAGATATTACTTCCAAACTACTAAAGAATAAAATATGGAGTGATGAAAATAGTAAATCCAAGAAAGGAGAGAAAATGATTTTTAAATTTATCATGATAGATGATGCTCAACAGATAATGAAACTAGTAACACAGACATCATGATAGGAGGTCACTACTAAATGAAATGAAAGCAGGCATTCTTTCTCAGCAATTATCGGAGGGAGGCATAAGATAAGATCACGGACAGAATCTCTCTTTCACCATCTACACAAGCATGTGGGGGACTCAACTGCCCCTAGCTTCCTCTAAAACATTTGATGATTTCATGGTGTGTGTTTAAACATGTGTATTGTCCAAAGATGCTATAACTCATATTTGCTGTCCATCCCATCCTTAAAACTACATGAATCCATTCTCCAGTGGGGCCCTGACAGCCCCTCCTCCCTTGACCAGCCTGTGGGTTTGCAAAGTCACTTGACCATCAACCTGTATTATGAATATTCCTCTCATTCCTGGCAAAGCTGCTTTATCCAGGAAGAAGAGTTGCCTTTCTTGGGTTTGAGGAACTCTCTTCCTTATAAAAGACAAATAGTTTTTTCAGCTACAGGAGAGCTGAGTTTGGGGGCCATTGTTTAAGCTTTCCTGTGCTGCATTTTGTGATAAATTGAGACTTTTGTTTTGTTTTGTTTTGTTTCCTTGCAGAGGAAATCAAATGCAGCAGAACTCTTTATGGTGGACGGTATCTGAGGCGGCAAAGGCAACCAACTCCGGAAGTTCAAATGATGTCTCCTAGGATGGGCCCAAACAAAAAAACACCACCCCCATCTAACAAGATAGAAAATATTATGCTGGAGCAAAAGATGCAAGGAATGGTCCTTTTAAGAAACACAAAACTCATCTCTTCTTAGAGGACATTTCTCATTAGTCATTCAACAAACATTGCCAGTATCTCTCCACCACTGTGCTAGGTACGCCCTGCCTTAAGGACCTCACTTTATAGAGGAGGGACTGCCCAGCACGAGCAATGCTGGATGGGTATGGGAGGGCACTGGGAACACCCACTTAAGCCTGTTGAAGAAGAAGAGGTCTGGGAAGCCTTCCAGGACAAGGGGAGATTAGTCTGGACACCAGTTAGCCGGGAGAAAGATGAGAAGAAGTCCTGAGATTCCAGGCAGTGAGAGCAGCTTGTGCAAAGGCCCTGAGCCATACAACTGTGCAGCTCCTCACGGAACTGCAAGTTCTGTGCTTCGGGGAGGTGGGTGAGATGAGGCTAGAGCAGCAGTTGTTCAAATCTGAGTAATTTCTATAAGAATATTTGGAACTATAGGCTTCTCTCTGTGGAGAAGAAAAGAAATCCTCAGGTGTGTGGTCATGGACTTGTCATCATTTTTGGTAAACTGAGGATCCAGAGTATGACAGAAATGTGAACAACCAGGGCACAGATTGAGTTGCAATAAAAATTGAAACTGTATGATCTTGAGCTAAATGCTCCACTTCTCTAAGGCCTCCGTTGATTTACCTACAAAACAATAAACATATGGATTCCACAGATGGATGGACATGAAACTGTTTTGTGAGCAAATGTGATATAATGGTAACAGTGATTGCATTAAGGGTCACTGGGTTTACCATCCGTGTTATTACGAGCACAATCTTCATAATTATCATACGACTACCATAATCATCATCCTGGCAAGTTTAATAACTAACTTCCCAGCATGATGAGTGATGGAAAGGAAGAAGCAGAGAGAAGATAAAGTGAAGGGGGGAAGGAGGGGAGGTGGGGGGACTCCAGACCCCAGATGCCCCGGGGGTGCCGGCAGAGGGAAGCCAGCATGGAGGGCCAGGAGGAAGGCTGTGGCTGTGGCGTTTGGCTGGGCTGCAGAAAGTGAAGTGGCTCATTGTGAGGCAGGCAGATAAATTAAAAAATGAGGCTGTGAATCAACATTCTGTGACTCTCAGCATTTTTCTTGAGCAGGTATGACTGCACCCTTTTTATCTGTTTTTAAATAAAACTTCCAGAGCAAGGAAATCCTAAACCGATGGGTCTATTCAGGTTCCACGGGGCCTTCCAGGACACAGCCAACACGTGAGTTCAAGCACTGACTAGAGGAAAATAGGAGAAAGTCTGTTTGTATCATAGCAGAACACAGAATGTATAAAACATGACTCCATATGTGTTTTCAATTCCACAGGTTACCTCTCCTGGGATAGAGCCAACGGCTGACTTAAATCCTGCCACAGAAGCAGACTGAGCCATGTGCGATCGTGGAGGGCAGGGTGGGAGACAGGCCTTCACCCCAATCCCCAAGGAGAGGAAATGTCTCTAGCGCTTCTGGTTCACGCTGCTGCTGTGGAAGGGGTCGGTGCGATGAGCTCAAGCGGTGCCCCCCTATCTCTGGGTGTGGGGTGGGTCCTGGGGAAGGAGAGATGGGAGCAGAGAGGTGGACACAGGAAGCAGGAGACAACGACCATTCGTTTAAACCAATCTACGCTCCTGGGACAGCCCGTAAGATCTGACTTATTCTGCACCGCAGTTCATACGGGTGTTTCCCACACTCGGTTCCGTGGAACCCCAGTATCCTTTAAGAGGTTCCTCCATGGTATCAGTGTCATGCAAAAACAGACAAGTAAGCCAAAAAATGGGGGAGGGGTGGGATTCTGTAGACAATTAAACTTGGAAACACTAAGTCAAAGGGATGGAGTGAAACAGACTTATTTCCCACAGGACCTCTCAGATCCTTTAATATGATAATATACCCGGGAATCACCAAGACAGAGATAGTATTTGGGAGTTTCAAAAAAAGAACCTTTTTTTTTTTTCCTGCAGAACATTAAACCAGAGTCCTCATAATGCCATATTGATAAAACACTACTGCTCATTATACTGTTAATAATGTATCATATTGGGTATCTGACATGTTGAAGAGAGTTTTTAGGCAGATCTGAAAGTCGTGTGCATGTATAAATGTCTTTCATGCATGATCCCCCAGAATACTGATTTTATATATATATATATATATATATATATATATTATATGAAATAACTGAAATCATTTTATTAATTTATTTTTTTTACTTATTTATTTTTTATTTTTGGCTGCTTTGGGTCTTTGTTGCTGCACATGGGCTTTGTCTAGTTGCGGTGAGCGGGGGCTACTCTTCATTGCGGTGCGTGGGCTTCTCATTGCAGTGGCTTCTCTTGTTGCGGAGCACAGGCTCTAGACGCGTGGGCTTCAGTAGTCGTGGCTCGCAGGCTCTAGAGTGTTGGCTCAGTAGTTGTGGCGCACGGGCTTAGTTGCTCCGTGGCATGTGGGATCTTCCTGGACCAGGGCTTGCACCTGTGTCCCCTGCATTGGCAGGTGTATTGTTAACCACTGGACCACCAGGGAAGTCCCTGAAATCATTTTAACAATTTCTTTTCAAGGGCAGCTGGACATAGGCAATAGTCACAAGTTTATTGAGCACTTACTATGTGCCACGCGCCATGCTAAAAGCTTTATCCACTTTCTTTTGGCCTCACAGCTACACTCGGTGGTAGCTACTATAGTGGCCCATTTCACAAATGAGGAAACTGCCACTTAGACCTCCCCCAAGAGTGGTTAAGCCCGTGGCCCTGTGCGTGCGGCCACTTATCCACCGTGTGACTTTGGATATGGTTTCTATGAGCCTTCTTTTCCTCCCTGTAAAATGAGGCAAACAAGAAAATTCAACTCGAGTGGACTTACAGCCTCATGTATAAGACCCTAAGGGTGCTGTGTTCCGCTGCATGTGCAGGGTACCGGGGGAGAAATCTAAATTTTAGTGTGATCTTCTACAGTTAGCCCATGTAATGATTCATTCAGCCCTCTGAGATCACGCCTGGTCTCCTTAGGTAAACAGGATTTATCTCTCAGGTTCATTTCCTTCCCCTGCCTTTCCCCAGGATGGCCCTCAGCCACATGGGGAGGGAGGTGGCTTGTGTGTGGGAGGATCACATCACTTACAGGTTAGGCCAGGCCACTCTTGAGAATGGCAGAGAGCTAGAAACAGTTGCACAAGGGCTGCAGGCGTAAGCTGGCGGTGTTCCAGGCAAACCCACCTACATGGATCCCCTGTCAGGCCTTGCCCTCCTCCCTGGCCGCTGGGACTCAGAGGCCATGGCCTTGTCCTCTGGTGGCAGCAAGGCCGATGTCTGTGGCTGGGCATGGTTGGACCTCAGTCACCCTCTTTGGGGACTTGCTCCCTCTCCCTAGTGAGGGCCCCGGAGGTCTGGCTGTATCTCCCCAATGCTCCCTGCCAAGAGCCCACCCTGTGACCCTGAGCTACATGCCCGCTCTGACAAGGTCCCTAGCTAGACGTTCAACCACTGTCTAATGTGTTCTCTTATACAGAATATTTGGGGGTAGTTCTGTTTTCATTCCTGTGGCTTTGTTAGGGGCAGTGATTGCTGTGGGTACCACCAGGGACGGTACCATCGCAATGTGCCCTTCCTGAGGTCTCCACAACCCCAAGCACGCACATCTCATGTAGGTGCTTCATAAATATTCGTTGAGTGATGGCTCAAACCTAGCCGTCCCTCTGCTGAGCCGTGATACACTTTGAAATGGTCACCTCCAGGTTGGTGTGTGATCTACCTGCTCCTCCCAGAATCCTCCCTGAGAAGATAAAATACATGACAAGTATTAGAAATGCATCCATTTGACATAAGGAAATCTGCTCAAAGTAGCTCAAGTGTAAAGGCAGTTTGTTGGAGAACACAGAGGAATCCTGCAGAACTCAACTTCAGGAGGGACAGCTGAGCCACCTGGGGACTAGAAGGTTCTCACACACCTGCCCTCTCCAGCTCTCCCCACCTGCGTCCATGGCCTCTCACCTCAGCTTCCCTCACCTCATCTACTTCCTGGTCAAGGTTCTAAGAAGTGTTGCCCAGCTGAGTGGTCTGGGCGAGGGTGGGGTTGTGGGGGGTGGGAATTATCAGAGGCAGGTGGGCGATGGATCTCCCTGGAAGGCTCAACTGCACGTAGACGAGGCTGAGAGGCACTGGGCAAGCTTCTAAGCTTCTGGAACAGCGATGACCCATGAAAATTATATTTGAGAATGATGATCTTGACAAACTGTTTAGGTCTTGGACTGGCTCTTTGGGGTCTTAATGTTAGTGGTTTTTTAACCCAGGTGAAGACATGCTTCTTTTCATCAAACAGACTTTAACAATCTTTTGGCACCTATTGGGATGTTTACCTTTGTTCGGTAACAAAGCATCCAGGCAGATGTTCTTTATAAAGCACGCTTCTTGCCTCTCCCTGCTGGGGAATTCCAATTGTGAATTAGCAGGAGGGGGTCACACAGCCAATTGAAAGGCATCTACTATCCTTTAGCAGCTTTCAGAAAGATAAGTCAAACATCGACTTTGTTTGGGGATGCTTTAGTGAAATTCGTTTCATGGTGAGGATATCATGAGATAATTCCATGCAGAACAGTGGGGACCAAGCAGCTGTCAGAGTATGTTTTTACCAAAGAATAATATAAACTGTTAGGAAAGATGAAGGTTCGTCACGCCAGAAAGTCAGTTCATGCTACCATTTTTAAACTGCCTTAAAAAATTAATTCCTCCATGCTCGTGAAAACCTTTAAAATAGTATTTCCAGAAGCCCAAAGTAATTACTTAATGTGCCTTTGCCCATTCTCTTGGAAAATTATTACATGAATCAGGGTATGATTTATGATTTTGCACACAGTCATGATTTGGACAAGTGCCTTTTGAGGTTATGTGAAAGCCTTAAAAAGAGGATTTACTAAATTCCTACTGTTCCTTTGCAAACAAGGAAACCACTTTCTATTTTTGTTTTCGCTTGGTTTTCTATCAGACTTCCAGAAAAAAAAAAAATCCCATTTTTAATGTAACAAAAGAGTTCCAACGTGTTACTCTACAAGCATTCGGTGATGAATGAAGCCTGTTTTTTCTCATTCCACACATTCTCAGAGTTCCCAGTAGATAATACTGTCACATAGCATGTGGCCCGCCTTTCACGTGACCTCTGCGAAATGGGAGGAAGGAAAACCATGGATCGGTGGAAAACAAGCTGTGCAGAAGTGGTACATCCCTGCAATGCTCCAAATCATGGATTTCAGATCAGCAAATGGCAGAGATGTGTTTGATGGGAAGTTGGATTTGCCCATCACTGACATGCCTGTAAATGTCGTGTCCCCATCAATTTCAACTAGAACGTGAACCAGACACTCATAAGGCGAATCTAGACCAAGGAAAATTTTAACATATGATAGTGATTTGGAATCTCTCCAGTGAGATTGTTTTGCTCCGGCATAGTTTGAAAGCCTCCATGGCTTATTAGTTTAGAGCCCAGTGATCTTAAAAGGTCTCTTCCAAGCGAAAGTGGAACATACAGTTGTCTGTTCTCTATAATTCTCTGTCCATACAGATGCTAACTACATTCTACATTCTTGACTAGATGCATTAGGCTCATTAGCTGTATTTTAAAAAATACATCTATTGCCCGGAGCCACCTGGTACATCCACAGAAAGTGAGTAATTGCAAGGATTGAATGAAATTAAGCACCCCGGATCAGAGATGGTTTTGGGTGAGGATAAGGCACAGCTGGTGCCCTATTAAAAGGTGAAATGAGGCTAATTGGATAATCTAGAAACCAAGTAGACTGAAGTAGGCAAAAGAAATTGATGTTCAGCTAAGAGATATATTCTCTGGAAGAGGGAGAAAAAGCTTTGTGTGCACAAAATGTGACATCAGGAATTGGAAATCTTTTGATATAAACTTCAAGATTTATTTTCCCTTGTAATGATATAGGACTTTTTGAGTGAAGATGCTGAACGTGAATTAGAGGGAGGCTGGAGTTTTCGGGTACAAAAGAGCATATACCTGTGTCTGGCTGTCTCATGAAACTTCTTGTTATGTCAGTTGCAATGAAACATTCTTTGAAAAGAAAATGGATTTTATACCTAATTCTGCTTAGTAGTCTATGTGGTTATATGTTCAACCCAAATGAAGCCTTAATTATGCTGCTAGTAAAAGACTCACGTGCAGAGGTAAACGTCCTTTGCACATCCAGCACGTTAGGAAGGCAGAAGCTGTGAATAAATCTAAGAGTGTTATTGTGCTACTACGTACCTACTCAGAGGCTGCATCTGTAAGAGGGCTGGTTAAACTAGGGGCACCAGCTGTTACCTGCTATGGATGAAATTAACCAGTCCTTCGGATGGAGGGTGTGGAATTGACCCAGTGGCCTCATTTTTATAGTCCTCTAACCACCAGACCTCAACAGCTCTGGAGCAAGGTGAGGTAATGTTTGCGTTTCATAGCATCTTATATTGGATGCAGTAAACAGCAGAGAGACCAGTGGTCAACCAGAGGGTCCTGGTGTCCCATTGTATTTCCAGGGTCTGTCCCAGTGCCTGGTGCTGACTGGGGCTCAGTAAATATGCAAATTTTACCTAATCAGCAGTGACGTAACAGGACCACAAGTTGGCCTTCAATAACGGTAAGCTCTTCTCTTGTTTATCTCCAATCTCTGTGGAAATGGGTGGGCATCTTGGGGAGTTTCTTGGGTGGCAGGGAGTTGCTGCAGGACCAGCAAGGGGGAGGGAAGGAGCCATGCTTTTGGCTTCCACAGGCTACTGAGAAGGACGCCCACTGCTGGGAGTGAGCACTCAGGCCAAAGCAAAGCCCATGAAGGGGGCTCACCCAAGGCTTCTGCCCAAGGCCCTGAGGATCCTGCCACCTCTTCTAGAAACAGCCAGAGAAGGGCTGGTCTCAAGAGAGCTGCCTTGGAGGACCTGCCGTATCATTTTACCTTGTGGCTTCCTTTCTCCATCACTGCGGGTCCTCCATCACTGTGGCCTTTCTGCTTTCCCCAGCAGAGTCTCCTGGCACTGCCTGAAACTGGCTGCTGCTAACCTGTTTCTTACCCATGCAGTTGGCGTCCCATCCTTGCCGGGTATGAAGGAGTCTCTCCAGACATCGTTACCCTCAGTTCCTGGCTTGAGAGGGGCTGACGTGGGGTCAGCCTACTGGATGGCTTTTTAAAGCAGCCAGCCCTAAAACATAGGACATTCAGCTGAGAAGAGAAATAGGGCAGACAGCAGCCGCCATCACTTGTTAATTACAAGTCCTTCCCAAGTATCCGCCCATCCCACCACTACCCACCCCCCAAAAAAACCTCCCCATTTCAGGACCAGGGTGATCCCTGGCACAGCTCCCCAAAGGAGAGCCAGGTGCCATCTAGGGTTGGCTCCAGTGGCCTGTCAAAGCTCAAGCCTCAGGCTCTGCAGTGAACGTCCTGTGATATCTCCTCTGGAACTGCCCTTGGAGCCTTACCCCTGATGCCCTGATGATGGGGTCCCCACTGAAGGGAGACCTCTGGGGTCCGCCCTGACAACTACATCCCAGTGCTGTCACGTGGAAGGCAGTCATCACTATTTGTGGACTGACTCTCTGCCCTGCTTCCAGAAGTGGTTGTCAAATGTGCATGTGATGTTATTGGTGGTGGCTGGATTTTTGTTTTGTTCTGAGATTTTTTTAAATTTTGGTAAAATACACATAGAACATAAAATTTGAGATTTTAACCATTTTTAAGTGTACAATTCAGTGGCATCAAGTACTTTTACATCGTGATGCAACTATTGCCCCTATTAATCTCCAGAACTTTTTCATCATCCCGGACTGAAACTCTGTACCCATTAAACAACTCTCCATTCTCTCCTCCCCCCACCCCTGGTAACCACCATTCCTTCTGCCTCTATGAGTTTGACAATCCTGGGTACCGCATATAACGGAGTCATCCTTTTGTATCTGGCTTGCTGCACTTAGCATAATGTCTTTGAGGTTGCATGTTGCAGTCTGTATCAGATTATCAGAATTTCCTTCCTTTCTAAGAGTGAATAATAACCCATTGTGCATATCTACCACATTTTGTTTATCCAGACATTGGTTGATGGACAAGTGGGTTGCTTTCATCTTTTGGTTATTGTGACTAATGCTGCTATGAACATGTGGGTACAAATTACAAGTATCTATTCAAGTCCCGGCTTTCAATTCTTTAGGGTACATACCCAGAAGTGGAACTGGTGGATCATATGGTAATTCTATTTCAAATTTTTTTAGAAACTGCCTGTTTTTATAGCAGCTGCACCATTTTACATTCCCACCAGCAATGAACACCATTCCAATTTCTTCACATCCTCATCAACACTCACTTTTTTGTTTTTCTTTTTCTTCCAATTTTATTGACCCATAATTAACATACAGCACTGTATAAGTTTGTGTCCAGCATAATGACTTGACTTATGTACATTATGAAATGATGACCACAAATTTAGTGAGTATCCATCATCTTATACAGATACAAAATTAAAGATATGGAAAAAAAAACTTCTTCCTTGTGATGAGAACTCTTTGGATTTGCTGTCTTAACTTTCATATATAATGAAGAGCAGTGTTAATTATATTAATCATGTTGTACATTACATCCCTAGTACTTATTTGTCTTATAACTGGAAACTTGTACTTTTTGACCACCTTCATCCAGTCCCCACCCCTCCACTGCCAGCCTCTGGTAACCACAACTCTGATCTATGAGTTTGTTTGTTCGTTTTTGAAGTATAATTGACTTTGAAGTATAATACAATTGTTATGTTAAGTATAACGTAACAGCACTATGTTAGCTCCTGGTACAAAACATAGTGATTCGATATTTCTATACATTTCAAAATGATCACCATGATAAGCCCAACTATCATCTGTCAGCATACAAAGATATTACATAACTATCGACCATATTCCCCACACTACATTTCATACGCATAAAGTTCCAGTTATTTTGTAACTGGAACTTTGTACCTCTTAATCTCCCTCGCTTATTTCTCTCCTCCCCCCAGTGCCCTTCCCTCTGGTAAGCACCCATTTGTTCTCTGTATCTATGACTGTTTCTGTTTAGTTGTGTTTGTTCATTTGTTTTCTTTTTTAGATTCCATATACAAGCAAAACCATACAGTATTTCTCTTTGTCTGACTTATGTCACTTAGCATAACACCCTCTAGGTCCATCCACGTTGTCGCAAGCAAGATTTAATTTTCATAGCAGAGTAATATTCCACTGTATATAGACATCTTCTTTATCATTACTCTTTAAAAAAAAAATAGCAACCTCAGTGAATGTGGAATGGTATCTCATTGCGGTTTTGATCTGCATTTCCCTAATGACTAATGACATTGAGCATCTTTTCATGTGCTTATTGGCCAGTTGTATGTCTTCTTCAGGCGAACACATTCATTCAAGTCCCTTGCCCAAATTTTAAGTGGGCTGTTGTTGTTCAGTTGTCGAATGTGTTGGGGTTTTTTTTAACATCTTTATTGGAGTATAATTGCTTTACAATGGTGTGTTAGTTTCTGCTTTATAACAAAGTGAATCAGTTATACATATACATATATCCCCATATCCCCTCCCTCTTGCGTCTCCCTCCCTCCCACCCATGTTTTTAATCTAGATGAAGAAATCCTTACCAGAGCCTCTCAACCAGTCAGCAGTCCAAGTAACAGTGGCTGACTGAGCTCGTGCTCATGCCACTCGCCCTATGTTTACTAGCTGCTTAATACTTAGAACAATCACACATACCCCGCCAGAGAAGGGAGGTTAGGAGAGAATAAGCAGCTCAGTCTCACAGCAACGTATTAACTAAATAGCTCTTGAAGGCAAGGACCACCAAGGCCGGGCTGCAGACCGGGGGACTCATCTAGGGCAGGAGCTCTCACCCCAGCTCAGCCTCTCAGAAGTCCTGACCCAGCCACGCTGAAACTCCCAAGACCAGTGGGTCTCACCACCGGGCGCACGTTAGCATCACTAAACTCCAGGGGAGCTTATAACAAGGGGTTTGGGACTTCCCTGGTGGTTCAGTGGTTAGGCCTCCGTGCTCCCAATTTAGGAGGCCCGGGTCGGATCCCTGTTCAGGGAACTAAATCCCGCATGCCGCAACTAAGACCCAGTGCAGCCAAATAAATAATTTTTAAAAAAAAATCAGGTTTGTATAGGCCAAACCCCTCAGACCTCAGACCCTCTAGGGGTGGCGCTGGGGCAGTGATGTTTCTGAAAGGTGCCCAAGTGATTCCAAAGTGCAGTCAGGTTGACGACCACCGCTCACCAAACACCGTTACCTGACTTAAATGTGTGCGTCCATTGGTTTTTGTTTGTTGTTTCCCTGTTGGATTGCTTGTAAGGAGGTGGGGAGAGCGGCACTTGTGCTTCTGTCCTATGAGCTTTTGATCCTGGGAGAGAGGACGCCGCCTCCCAAACCCTCACAGCAGGTGCAGGGCGTGGCCCGACGCCATCCTGATGCCCGCGTGCGCCCCAGGCTGCCCCGCACGCGCCCTAGCTCCGCCCCCAAACGAGCTCTCTCGCCCTCCTTCGACCCCGAGCCCCACGCCGCCACGTGGCCCCGCCCCGCCCCGCTCGCGTTCCCCGCCGGTCCCTCACGCCCCCATGCGCCCCCGTGCGCCCCCCTAGGCGACCGCGCGCCCAGCTCTAAAGTGAACACCCAGGATCGGCGGCGGCGGGACGGTGCGGCGCCTCCGCCCGCTCGCAGCCTCGGTGCCGTAGACGGGTCCAGCCATGGCCGAGGGCGTGCCGGCCTCGCATCGGGTGGCGCGGGCGGCCGGTGCCTGCACGGCGGCATCATCCAGTGGTGAGCGGGACCGCGGCGGGACCGGGACCGCCCCGGCGGATGGGAGGGGCGAGGAAGGGGAGCGTCGCTCCCTCGGCTGCTGTCCCCAGGACCTCGGACCAAGTGCCAGGGGCGACCGCCTGCGCCCCCGGGGTCCTGGTAAAAGGCTCACAAGGACAGCCGTTCACACGCAGGACCAGCGCTTCTTCATGCTGGCTGGGATGGGACTGGACACGCACCCACACGCACACAAACGCACACACACGCACACACACGCACACACACGCACACACGGTGGGGCAGTGTGGGTTTCCCACCTGGGGCCTCCCCTCTTGGTCACACTTCCCGTGGGAAGCAATCCAGCCTGCCCTCCACCGGGGGGCTTGCTGGTGGGCCTGGGTTTACATATACATCTGAAAGCACGAGGGCTAGGCCAGGAGAGGAAATGTTTTCTCTCAGTGTGCGATCTAGAATGGGATGTTTCCTAACTTAAAGCAAAGCAGTTTTTAGCTCTAACAATGCATTCCACATTTGAGAAATTCACTTCTGGCTATTTAAATAGAGGAAGAAAAAGCTGGAAAGAAAAATATCATCAGCCCTTGGGACTGATGAACTCATGGGTTTGTAGCACTTCATAAATAGGAAAATAATTGAAACCAGTCCTAAAACATTCGTTTTAGAAGGTGAATAACTAGTAGATAGCTGATTACTTCGTTTTTTAAGTTTTAAGGAGTATTTCTCAAGAAAGAAATACTTTCTGAAAAAGTTCAATGAGTGAAATAGAAAAATGAAGGGGAATGTTTGTGATTAGAAGCCAAAAACGCCTAAATGGTCACCCCTTTCCTCCAAAAGAAAATTTTTGATATATTTTCCCTTGCATAAGAGAAAAAAATCAAAAGAATAAATATTTTAAAATAATTCTAAAAATATTTTAAAAAACAAAAAACCACAGCATACACAGTGTTTTTAGAGTGTTGCACAGCAGTACTCTATTTCTGTCACACTTAGACCTCTCAGCATATCTGCACCTTCAAGTTTCAGGTCACCATTTAGTAAATTAGAGTTTCTAGGACTTGAATAAGTCCAGAGACTCGAAAGAATGATTAGGGTTTCAGAAAATACCTAGATGTTCTCCTCAGGTCATTGGTGAACTGACGGTGCAGGCTGCCCACAAAGCAGATGCCCTAAATCACTTAGGATGGTATTCAAGTCCTGTGTCACAAACTCCTGTCCCTGCAGGCCTCAAACCCAGGGGGCCAGGTTATGCTCTTCAGGTGGGGGGAGGCGGGGCCATGGAGGTGAGGAGGGGCAGAGTTTCCCTTGGAAGACTGCTCTTTAAGCATCCCATCTATGAGGTGCGATGCTTGAGAGGTCATTGTGCAACCCACCTGGGTCCTTGGACTCTTTAATCAATAGAAGTTGATAAGACTCCAGAGGAGGAATTCAGGCAAGGCTTTATTGGGACTCGCGCTACAGCAAAAGGGAGCGAAAACAAGTAACGGGTCCCCTTGCTTGCTCTCCGAGAAGGGCGGGCTGTCGGGCCAGGGGGTGGGGCTTAGGTGGTCTGCCCACCCCGTTGGTGGTGCCGTGCGCAGGGATCATGTGCAAGACCCTGCTTTTGCTCCCAGCTCCTCAGAAGTGGCAGTTGGGTTTTGGCGTTTTTGAATCTTCTTTTTCATAATTTGCCCCAGCTGCATGTGCATGCAGTTACGTGTAGTCCCTTATGTCAGTAGCTTCTTTGGGGCTTCCCTGGTGGCGCAGTGGTTGGGAGTCTGCCTGCCGATGCAGGGGACACGGGTTCGTGCCCCGGTCCGGGAGGATCCCACATGCTGCGGAGCGGCTGGGCCCGTGAGCCATGGCCGCTGAGCCTGCGTGTCCGGAGCCTGTGCTCCGCAACGGAAGAGGCCGCAACAGTGAGAGGCCCGCGTACCGCAAAAAAAAAAAAAAAAAAAAAAAAAGTTTCTTTGTATTCTGATGCTCTGGGAGACGTTTGTCTGGGGCAAGCACTCTGGTAAAGTGTCCCAGGTCCCAGCCTGTCTCAATTGGTGCTGGTGGTTTGAACACTGGCATTAAAAACGCAACTGCAACCAAACAAACAAAAATAGAAGATAACGAGTGTTTGTGAGGATGTGAAGAAATTAGAATCCTTGTGCACTCTTGGTGGGAACGTAAATTGGTGTAGCCACTGTGGAAAATAGGATAGTGGTTCCTCAAACAATTGAAAATGGAACCACCATGTGATCCAGCAATTCCCTCTCTGGGCATATGCCCCAAAGACTTGAAAGCAAGGACTGGAACAGATATTCGCATCCCCATGTTCAGAGCAGCGTTATGCACAATCGCCAAAGATGGAAGTAACCCAAGTGTCCATCAGCAGACGAATGGATAAACAAAATGTGGTCTATACATACAGTGCACTATGATTCAGATATAAAACGGAAGGAAATTCTGATACAGACTGCAACATGGACGAACCTTGAAGACATTATGCGAAATGAAATGAGCCAGTCACAAAAGGACAAATAGTATGTGATTTCACTTAAACGAGGCACCAAGAGAAGTCAGCTTCATAGAGACAGAAAGGAGAGTGGTGGTTGCCAGGGGCTGGGGGAGAGGGAACGGGGAGTAGCGTTTCTGGCCGGTACAGAGTTTCCGTTTTGCGAGACAACCAGGATTCTTTGGATGGATGGTGATGCACCAGCAACTGCACAACAGTGAGAAGGTACTTAATGCCACTGAACTCCGCATTTACAAATGGTGCATTGTATGTTACGTATATTTTGCCAGAATTAAAACATGAACAATTTTTTGAAAACCAAACACAGCAGAGCCCCTCGGTTTGTAACAGAGCTTGGCGTCCTGGAAGGTGTTAGAAGATGGCCAAGGAGACCAGCTTCCTGGAAGAGTGGCGGTGGGTACCAGCGCGTGAGGTATCCAGATGCCCAGAAACAGCTTAGGCTTCCGAGTGAAAGCCCAGGGAGGGGCTGATTGTTGTCGCGCGAAAGAAATGCTCCGTTTTTAGTATGGTCGTTGTTTCATCTCCCAGTCAGTCCTGGTTGGGCTTCCAGTGTTCCTTAGAGACTTCAGTGCCTCTGCCACCAACTTGTGATAAGTTCTCCAAGGACAAAGAAAGGTCCCGCAAGGAGCAAGAAAGGTCCCGCCTCTGGAAACTGAAGTACTAGAAGTTTTCTGTTTCACGGACAGGAAGGATTGTAGAAATGGGGAGAGAAGTGGTCAGACCTCTGAGGAGCACAGAAGGATGAAGTGACCTGATTTCCTCTGCTGAGGGTACAGATCCGGCAGGTCGGACAGGTGGGACCCCTGGCTCAGACCTCAGGCGAAAAATCTAAATGTCACCTAAACCCTACGCACGCAGAGCCTGGCTATAGACCAAATAACTGTCTCCTGCATATAAATACGGCTTTCAGATTTCTGCAGACTCTTGTGGTTCATAAGGTGGAAATTTACTTTGAAAGGTACAGAATTTGTAATAGCCTTTGATCAGGCTGAATCAAAGGGTACAGACACTCCCAGTGTTAACATTTTTCTTTATGAGGAAAAGGAGCCCTCAGAAATGTGAGAGCTGCAGGACCCGGTGTGGGTGCTCTGAAGTTGGCAATGATCAGATTGTCCATCACTCAAAACGAGGAGGGCATCGTGAGGTTCTCAAGATCTTAGCCATCAGTTTCGTCTGATGGTGAGACCCGGGGAAGGTGATTATGCATCCAAGCAAGGAACTGAGTGATCTGATCGACTCCAGCCTTAGACAGGCTTTATAATCATGTATCGCCAAAAACCTTATTGGTGGCTCCGTGTGAAAGCAAGCCTTGGCCCGTCTCACCTGCCAGGAGTCCTGGCCAGCCCTACTGCCTGCATATCCTCATCCTGCCCGCCACTGGACCCACGTGTAGTTCAAAGTCAGGCTCACCTGCAGTAGGGGCTTCTGTGCTGCCGGTCTGCCAACGTGGGCGCCTTTCTCGCTTCCATTCAGGATTTTGGAGGTGGATGTAAAAATGATAACAGTAAGAGCTGCCGTGTGCCAGCCAGTGTACCAGCCACATCCCATGCCTGGACTTCTCATCACAAAAACTCCAAGAGACGTCTCAGAGTCAGAACCTGCACCTGGGTCTGTGAGCTTTGAAGCCCTGGGTCAGAGTCATGGTCGTAAGCTCCTCTGGGCATGGAGACTAAACGCGAAAGCACGTACTCCTTAAGCTGAAGTAAAGGCACCATCTGAACATAGATGCTCTTACAGGACCTTCCACTTGTCCACTTAGTGTGTGCTGCCTCCTCCCACGGGCCATCCGTGAGATCTGGCTGTGAACTTTGGGGAGAAGATGAAAGGCCCTGGGCTGAATCTCCTGGAGCAGCAAAAGTACCAAGCGTTGGCGCTGGGCTCGCAACCAGGAGGCAGCCCTTTCTCTGAGTGTGGGCGGAGAGAAGACTCTGGTCCTGGACCTTGGTGGGATATCACTGATGGTATAATTTGGTCTTAATTGTCCACTCAGATGGCAGTCAGACTCAGCAGTGTCATTTTGAAATAGGAGGACAAGAGGCCCAGAGCACATAAATTTCAGTGACAAGGAAGAACAACTGGCAAAAGTTTATACTGAAGCTCATTTTGGAGAGTATTTTGCACATTCCTTTTTTTTTTTTTTTTTTTTTGCGGTACACGGGCCTCTCACTGTCGTGGCCTCTCCCGTTGCGGAGCACAGGTTCCGGATGCGCAGGCTCAGCGGCCATGGCTCATGGGCCCAGACGCTCCGCGGCATGTGGGATCTTCCCGGACTGGGGCACGAACCCACGTCCCCTGCATCGGCAGGCGGACTCTCAACCACCGCGCCACCAGAGAAGCCCTGCACATTTCTTTTTCAAGGAGGCCGTTCCATGACTACATCGGAAGTAGCTATGAATAAACAAAAGCGAGCTTGCACTTAATGTTGGTCACGTTTTGCTGCCCCTCCCCAAACTTAGCCAGTGTTTTCCTGTGACGCTTCACATGTCGGTTTTTTATATGTCAGCAAATGTCTTAACAAAATAAATATCCATATCTCGTGGATCTGTGAATTTGCCACTGCCCCACACACCACCAGTGACATTACCCCGTGTTCAACCAGGAAGCAAATAATTGGTGCCCCAGCAGCTGTAATTAATGCATTGTGAGGTGTCCAAAGTGTCAGGTTCCCACCCTGATGCTATGGGAGAGTCTCAGAAAATCCCCTCCTTGGCCTTGGACTGGATTGAAGGGTGTCCCCCCCCAAATGCATGTCTGTATGGAATATCAGAACGTGACTTTGTTTGGAAATAGGGTCTTTGCAGATATAACCAGTTAAGAGGAGGACCCACTGGATTAGGGTGGGCCCTAAATCCAGTGATGGGTGTCCTTATAAGAAGAGATGAGGAGGGACCTCCCTGGTGGCTCAGTGTTCAGAATCCGCCTGCCAATGCAGGGGACACGGGTTCAAGCCCTGGTCCGGGAAGATCCCACATGCTGTGGAGCAACTAAGCCCATGTGCCACAACTACTGAGCCTGCGCTCTAGAGCCCGGAAGCCACAACTACTGAGCCCATGTGCCACAGCTACTGAAGCCCACGCGCCTAGAGCCCGTGCTCCGCAACAAGAGAAGCCACCGCAATGAGAAGCCCGCGCACCGCAACGAAGAGAAGCCCCCGCTCGCTGCAACTAGAGAAAGCCCGCGCGCAGCAACGAAAGCCCAACGCAGCCAAAAAAAAAAAAAAAAAAAAAAAAGAAGAGGTGAGGAGACAGCCAGGTGAAGGCGAGGGCACTAGAGTGATGTGTCTACAAGCCAAGGAAAGCCAAGGGTTTCTGGCAGCCACCAGCAGCCAGGAGGAAAGCGTGGCGCACACGCTTCCTCAGCGCCTCTGGAAGGAACCAACCTGGCTGACACCTTGGTTTGGACTTTCAGCTTCCAGAACTGTGACAGAATATATTTCTGTTGCTTTAAGCCACCTGGCCTATAGTAATTGGTTACCCGAGGAAACCAGTACAGGGCCACAGCTTCCCCTCACCGTGCCGTCCACCATATGTTGACTTTTCCTCCTTGCAGGAAGCAGGTGTGGTTAACAGCTGTGGTCTCTTGCTCTCAAGGAAAGTAAATGTAGGCCTCAGCCTGCCTCAGCCCAGAAAGTAAGTTGTAGGTCATCAGTAAGAAAGGAGGAGATGCATTGTTGGTAAATTCCCTGCTAAAGAATTCTTCGGTGTTTAAAAACTATGCTGGCTTGCTTTATGTATTTCTTTAAAAGAATGAGGAGAAACCTGCCAGTCTGTCCCCAGCCAGCAAAGGGAAGGCTGTGATTGGGTGTCAGTGTGGACCACACCTTCTGAGCCCCGTCACCTGCACTCCCTGCCCGCTCACTCCCATCCTGCTGCTGGAACAGGCACCTGGCTGTCCCCTCGGGGCTGGACTCTGGGCTGTCAGCCACGGGCTCAGCCCCTCGTTGCCAGGGGACCCCACCTGCCCCGGGCCCCAGGAACCCCGAGCAGGGGCCTGGGGGCTGCAGATCACATCTGAACACTACCGAGCTCTGCACCCAACGGGAAGTAAAGGGCAGGGAGGGTGGCCTGCCTCTCTGTCCCTTGGTGTCTTCCATCTTCCATCTCAGTACAATTTAAAGAATCAAAATGTAGTGGCCCCGCCCTAAATCACTCGGGTTTAACAGTTCTGCAAATGACTGCTTCGGGGGTGTGGGGAGGGGGGAGGAGCTGTGCACGCCTGTCCTGGGTCCTAGGAAGCCACAGGGGCTCCAGCTGTCACCTGCAGGGGTGATCGACTCTACAAGGGGTGGGGGGGGCATTGTTTTGTGTTTTAGTGAGTAAATCTCTACGTCACAGTGAGAGACCTTGGCTGCCACCTTTACAAAGTTACATGAAGCAGCATCTGCTGAGCCCAGTAATTTGGGCTTCTTTTTAATAAGCCTGTACGCCAGAAAGATTTAAAAACAACAACAAAACCTCACCATGGTCTAAATCAATATTCTTAAATCTGGCCTGAGCACATTACAGATGCCGATGGGTGAGACTTTGCATTCGATAAAGTAAGCGTATTTCATTTTGTTGGGTCCCTTGCTTGTGTCTGCCCCTTATCAAAGTGTCCCACTCTAGAAAAACTGATGCCAACCTTCTCCTCCTGCTCTTCTTCCTCCCTGCCCCCAGGTTGGTTGACACCTTCTGCATCTGCGAAGGGTACAGTGTGCCTCGCTGCCTCATGTATGAGATTTATGTGGAGACCTGCGGGCAAAATGCTCAGAACCAAGTCAACCCCGCCACGTTTGGGAAGGTAGGTTGTGAAGATAAAAATACATGTCCACTGAGTAAAAAAAGCACGCAAGTTAATGATGAGGAAATGCTGGGATTTATTTGGGTCTGATGGCTTCTCAGTGGATATAACTGGCTTCACCCTGGGAACCAGCCTGAGGGCTAACATACATCCTCAGCTCCATCTGAAAGCCATTCCGTCCTTTGTCCATACTTCATAGTGAGGGGCCAGGAAAGTTCAAGGATGGGGTGGCATTCACCCAAGAGAATGCAGCTATGGCAGCCTCAGATACCCCCAATTCTCAGCCAGGCTTGCTGGGCCATTATTCCCTGCATAGAAATGCCACAGCTCAGGACCCCACAAGCTCAAAGAGCCACTTTGTGGTGTCAGACAGCTTATGCTTCCTACAATTGGGTTGTTCCTAGAGAACTCACGGGCACTCAAAGGTTTCCTCTGGAGGTTAAGAACTGTCAGGGGTTTGTTTAGACCACGCAATACACAGCAAACGTTAGCACAAGGATGGCCTATCTGAGACCTTCCACATCTAACAGATATTTATTGAGCAGCTGCTATGTGCCAGCACTGTTTTAGGTGCTGAGTGTACAACAGTGAACAGAACAGAGAAAAATTCCTGCCTTTACTACATTTATTATATTATAGTTGAGGGAGATAAAGAAGATAAAGTATATAGTCTCTTAGGTGGTATAAATGCTAAATGGAGCAGAAGGAGGAAAGGACTGTGTGTGACTGTGTGTGTGTTTTAGGGGAGGACTTGTAATTTGAGGGAAGGCAAACGGGGAAGGCCTCCCTGGGAAGTAATATTTGAGTCCAGATTTCCAAAAGATGAGGCAGTGAGTATGGGGCTATATGAGCAAAGAGCAGTGCAGACAGAGCGCAAAGGCCCTGAGGCAGGAGGCGGCTCAAGTAGCAAGGAGGCTGCAGTGGCTGGAGGGCAGAGACCAGGGAGAGACAACTCAGGGAGGTGGGAGGAGTCCAGGTGTGCAGGGAGTGGACAGGGATGCAGCAGTGGATGTCGTGAGAAGGGGTCAAAATCTGGGTGTATTTGGAAGACAGAGCCAATAGGATTTGTTGATGGAAAGAATTAATAGAATTAATTAAATAATAATTATTTAATAATTCAATAACTAATAATTAATTTAATAAAATTTAAAAGTGAAAATAAATTTAAAATAAAACAATTAATTTAATTTAATAAATTATTAATTTTAATAATTAAATAAATAATAGAAATTATTAATAGAATTATTAATAGAATTTAATTAATAGAATTAATTAAAGAATTAATAGAACGGGGCTTAATTGTTATTAAATTAACAATAATAACTTTCAGTCGTATATTGCATCGCATTTATTTTCAATCTGGTTTTCAGGAATAGACAGACATCCACTCAAAACAAGTTAAAAGGAGAATTTTTTTTTTTTTTGCGGTACGCGGGCCTCTCACTGCTGTGGCCTCTCCCGTTGTGGAGCACAGGCTCCGGATGCGCAGGCCCAGTGGCCATGGCTCACGGGCCCAGCCGCTCCACGGTATGTGGGATCTTCCCGGACCGGGGCACGAACCCGTGTCCCCTGCATCGGCAGGCGGACTCTCAACGACTGCGCCACCAGGGAAGCCCAAAAGGAGAATTTTTTAAAAGGGATATCTCATTTAATCCAACTGCAAGAAGTTTGACTGGACCTCATAGAATTTAGTCCAGTACTACCCAATAAAAATGTAATAGGATCCATAGATACAATTTTAAATATTCTAGATGCTCATTTTAAAAGTTTTTTTAAGGTGAAATTAATTTTTTATAACCTTTAAATTCAATCCAAAATATTCAAAATACTATCGTTCAACGTGGAATCAGTATTTAAAAATGAATGCGTGGTTTTTTGCATTCTCTTCTTCGTGCTAGATCTCAAAAATCCGACACGTCATTTTACATGTACAGCCCATCTCAATTCGGACCAGCCACATTTCAAGTGCTCAGTGGCCACATGTGGCTGGTGGGTCCCCTCTGAGGCAGCCCATGACTAGATTCTACGTCACCAGGCATCTCCTCTCTCTCCCTCTGGTATATCCGTATGTAAACCACTGGGACACTGCTTCTCCACACTGGGCTGCTCCAGGCCCCTTCCCAGAAGCCAGCTTCTGCCACCACTTCACGACTTCCCAAGGTGGCTGCTTGTCCTGTGCTTCCCGTGATGCTGTCCGTGACCACCTGCCCCAGGGTCCCACACTGTAATGGTCTTTAGGCGAGAGAGGCCCACAGGAAGGACAGGTGGGTGGGAGGAAACAGTTGGCATCTTTGAGGCTTTGTCTTGTGTCACAGCCATCAGCAGAGGCTGGTAGCATTAGAAGTCAAGGAACAAACCAGGAGTGATTACGGTGGAGGGTCCCGCAGCCGGTTACAGTGCTTGGGCAGCAAATCTGGTCTCTTTCTTTATGGATCAGTCCTGTTTCCACCTGCTATTCCCTCAAAAATATCCTGGACTTCCAAGAGAACTTGGAGATCACTGGTCCAACTCCACATCCAATGCAAGAACCCTTCAAAAGCACCTCTGGCTGGGAGCTTTTATGAGAACAAAACGCCCTCTCCGGGCAGAGGCAGCCATGGGGGCTCGGAGCTGGGAGGGGGCAACGCATTTCTGCAACGAGGAAGCTGCTCTTCCTCTGGGCAGACATGGTCCATCCCCAGGATCCATGCTTGGCAAGCAGAACACAGGCGGATGGAAAGGCACCCGACTCCTTGCAGGCCTGGGGACAGCTCACGGCCTGCAGGATCAGACCCCTGCAGGGGCCACCTGGCCGGTGCTGAAATGACCTGGGGGACAAGCCTGCTCACGGCCGCAGAGATGCCAGTTCAACCTCTCCCTCTCATCTTTCCTCCCTTCCTTCTTGCTCCCTCTTTCTCGGTGGTCCTCAGTGGACAGAATGGAATTGGTTCATGACACGCTCTTACCTTTGATCCACTCACAGCCTGATTGCCTCTGGTTCTTTCGTTCTTTTTAACAATGTTATAAGCACCTGTGAACCCACTGCCCTGTATGAACCATATGGCCAGATCCCTGGATCCCGTCTCCCTGCCTTCCCCGCTGGTGGGAACCAGCAACCCCTTCATCGGTATCTTCCCTTTTTAAAAAGAGTTTTAGTGCATTTGTGTGTCTTTCTGTTTTTGTTTTCTTTTTTTTTGACCTTTGACCCCCTTCACCCATTTTGACCACCCCCGTCCCCGACCTCTGGCAACAATCAATCTGTTCTCTGTTTCAGTGAGATTGGTGTTCTTGTTTTTGTTTTACTGTTGTTTTTTACATTGCATATATAAGCAAGATCATACCATCTTTGGCTTCCACTGTCTGACTTATTTTATATAATGTATTTCTTTTAAAAGCCCATTTTTTATTTTTGTGGCTTAACTTTTTAAAAAGGAGGGTCATGTTGTATGTCACCTTTTGGGACTTGTTCCACTTATTATTATATCAAGATTCCTCTACATTGATTTGACTGTTGTGTAGTAGTTCAGTTTACCTATCTTCTCTCCCTTTGATGAGCATTTGGGTTGTTTCCCAATTTTGCTGTCTTGAACATTCCCGTGTGTATCTCCTGCTCTGCACGTGGAGATGTTCTCTTGGGCGTGTGTGTCCAGGGGTGAACTTGAAGGCTGACGGGCTGTGTGACTATGACGTCTGGGGATGGGACCGGATCGTTTTCTGAAATGATGGCTTCCGTTGCCCTCCCACCGGCAATTCTGTAGATTCCAGTGATGTTTCCAAACCACTGACATTTTTAGACCCATTTCTCTAGCCACAGTCATCATCCCTGAAACACAGTCATTGGTGGAAGCTCTGCACTTTGGATAATCATAAAATAAGGAGTGGAATCTTCTAATACGGCAGCTGCTCAAATATTGGAAACAATTGTTTAAACCTTCGTGTCTTCCCTTCTTCTTGAATACTCTTCGGTCCCAAATTTTTACTTCCCTGACTACTTGTTTCATTTTGACTTCAATTTATTGGTGTTTCTTTTCAAAGGTAGGTTCCCCAAGGGTACAACCCAGTGTCTCAGGAGAGCTCAGAGGACGGGGGTTTTGTTTTTCTTTTTTAACTTTTTGGGCTACT
Organism: Mesoplodon mirus; assembly: GCF_964341445.2. Classification (NCBI taxonomy): domain Eukaryota; kingdom Metazoa; phylum Chordata; class Mammalia; order Artiodactyla; family Ziphiidae; genus Mesoplodon; species Mesoplodon mirus. The sequence continues at coordinate 19,233,177 of NC_138990.1, read as the reverse complement.
ATTGGCTTTCATGCTTCCATGCCACTCTGCTGGTTTCATTTTAAGCTTGAGATCCAAAAAAGGAAAAAAAACCCTTCAGTATTTTTTTCACACGAATTAGAAGTAAGCTATAGCCCTCCCAAAGCTGCTTTATAAACTGCAAAGCCCTCCATGTAGATACAATATGTTGTCCTTGTTATCAGACCTTGGTCATTATGCCCGTGACTGTGGGAACCCAAGAGTGGCTGTTCCCTTATTCCGAGTTGCAGCTTCTTAGTGCTGACCTGCCGTATCTTCTAGACTCATAGTCATCCAGTTGTCTCAGCCTGCTGAAGCTCACACGTGGGAATAGCACCTCTCTTATCCCTCCTTCAATAAATCAAAAGCAATGTGGACACGTGCAAGGTGTTAGGCTCTGGAGCTCGCTGGGTGTCTCTGGAAGGTTTTCCAACCAGCCAGGAATTCCCCCCGGGTGTCTTATCACTCAGCCCACATTTTGTCCTTTCTTCACTAGGCACATTGGGGCACTTCCTCAAGGGCTTTGCTAGTCTGGGTATCCTGGCACTAAGCCGTTTCCTTATCTGGCACCCTCATCAGATGGGAGTGGGGTGACTTGAGCTTGACACGTCTTGGTTCTGGATGATCTCTACTTCCTTTTTTAAGAAATCAAAGGCTCCTTTTCAAAACCTCTCTCAGATTTTCTTCTAAGTGGTTTCCCCTCAAGGGCAGTCCTACTGCAGAGTGTTCTGAAAAAAAGAGTTAAAAAGAGCGTCCGGTGTGTGACCGTGGGCATTTGTCTAGCATTTTTGATCTTCCTACTTCCCTTCGAATCCATCCCCCAAGACACTGAGGTCCTAGCTTTCAATTCTCGTTGGGAATTTGCCCGAAGAATGAGTCAGTTCAGTGGTGCTGGTCTTGGAAAGGGACCCTGAGCTGCTGAATCTGTGACTCAGTGGAGAAGGGAGAGGAAGGGGAAAAGGATGTGATCCCAAAGCTTGTTTACAAGAGAAACAGCAAAATACCCACTTCTCATTTCCTGCCTCCCCCCCTGGGACTGGGGTTGATTCCAGACTCCACACCAAGTTCCTGTGCAGATGTTGGGGTGTTTCTTGCTCTGCTCGGCAGTCCCGGGTATATGACAGGTCATCTCACTCCCAGTGCAAGTGATGGCGTATATGGATGAGGAAATTTCCCAAAGGCTGACTTCCTTTTTTTAAAGTAACATTTCCTGATGTTTTTCTGATTATGAAGGAACACATTCACTTCATAGAAAATGTGGGAATTTGAGAGAAGGGTATAAAAGAAGAAGAAGAGAAATGCCGGCTACGACCTCACTGTCCAGAGATGCAAGCACATGTGTGGTTTATTTGCAGGCCCCCGACACACTCACATACACGTGCCAGCAGGAGCGGGCAGTGATCACAGAGGCCTCTCTGTTTCCCACGTCCCTTCAGTCCTGCCCACGCGGTGGTGCTTCCTCCCTCCTGAAGGAGCATCTGAGCAGGCAGCCTGATGTCTCTAGAACTCCTTGGGTGACACAAAGCCCCATTGTCCTTCTAGTTTACCACACAGTATCTGTCTGACGCTTCGAATGTCCAGCCCCACATAATGTCCAAACTCTGAGCTGGGTTTAGCGTGGAATCGCTTCCGCAGTCCTCCAGCGAGGTTTCTCACCAGCAGAGAACTAGCTGTGGGGGTCTTCTCTTCCTCCCTCCCATTCTTCTACCGCCTTGCTGGGTGCTGGTTGGACCCGTGGGAGGGGAAGGTAAGAGTGGCTGCAAAGTTTCTACTGCACAGCTTCACGCTTTGGGAGGCCAGGCAGACCCTTGTCTCCTGGTGCCTTTGTTGGCTTCTGCAGGGCAGCCCTTGGGAGTGTCCTAGAATGCATCCCTGGCCTTGGTGAATGACTCTGAAGCCTGACTGCCCATCCTGGGGGGCCTTGCTGGGCAGAGTCCGGGCTCTCCCACCTGTCAACTCTTTATCACAGGTGACCAGTGTCTGGCCATCGAAACTTCTCAGCCACTCTTGGCCTGAACAGGCTGTGGGTGTGCTGAGCCAGGGCAGCAGCCGTGCCCCTCTGCCTTCCCCCCAAGGCCACTGGCTGGCCAGCCGTCTCTCTTCCATCCAGAGTCCTCTGCCCAAGCCAGACACTGACTGCGAGGGCCTCACGAGCAGCCCTTCAGGCCAATCTGTGAACCCCCTTCCCCTGGGCCCCAGGTGACTGGGCCATCCCGCCCTGCACACCCTCATAGGTCAGGGAGTGGTCTTGCTGCAAGAAACCCCCTTACACATCCTCCGTGTCCTCCTCTCTGTGTCTCACGGTGGGTGATTTGAGTCGAGGACTTTTTAGAATTTTATAACCAAATTTTAGCGGAAAGCCTGAAAGTGCGAGTTCCCTGGCAGTGGGTGTCTCACACTTCACCTCGCTGTCTGCCTCTGTCTTCACGCCCCAGCCTCTTGTGTAGACACCACAAGGATGGATGGATTGAAAGATCAATGTGTGGATGGATGGATGGACATGTGGATGGTCAAACAGGTGGATGGACAGACAGACAGGTAGCCCTAAGCCTAGAATCAGACTAACTAGTTTATAATCCTGGGCCAGTTATTTAACTTTTTTGTGCCTCAACTTCGTCATGTGTAAAATGAGAATCTTCATAATGTTAATAATAGTAACTCCTTCATGAGAGGCTTTTAAGAAATTAATGAGAAAAACACACGTAGAGAGAATTGGACAGCGCTGGCACATAGGAAGCAACCAAGGGCCGTTAACTTTCATAATTATGTACATACATATTTTCACTTACAATGTCATAAACATTTTCACATTAAAATATTTCTAAATGCATGGTGTAGAATGGCTGTGAAATATTTTTTTGGTTGTTCTAGAATTCATTTAACCATTTTTCTTATTGGAAATTTATGATGTTTATAATTTTTCTCTATTCTGAGTAACATAAGTCTCCATCTGTATCTGGTAATTTCCCTCAGAGAGATTCTAGACAGTTGTAAGCCCACGTGATAGTTCTTGATAGTCTTACCCAAATCCATAATATCCTTGACCTAGGGAATTTGTTGGGTAAGAACTACATTTAGCTGTTTCAACTTGCATTTATTGTATGGTTAGGGAGGGTGAGTCCTTTGGCATGTGTTTTGGTTATGTGTATCCTTCATGGATGTACATTATTATCCGATCACTTTCTATTGGGGTATTAGTGTTTTTCCTGTTGATTTATGTGAGCTCTATATACTAGGTAGATAAGTTTATTTACTTATTACATCTTTTGGAAATAATCGTCTCAGTTGCTTTTTAAATTTTAACTGTGGTGTTCCCGATTATAAAATGAAATCACGGAATAGTCTGGGGTTGGAAATACTCAGTAAAATAAGACGTGTGGATTACTGTCCTGCCAGGCAACTAGGAATTTGTTTCTGCTTCCAAAACACCAGATGATATGCCAGGGCCTTGAATCTAAGCCTGCTGCATGCTTGAGGATAATTCTTTTCGGTAGCTATTATTTTACAACTAGACCTAGAGGGAAGGTTTTAAGTGATTTTCTCAAGAGAAGATGAAATGGTCAATCTGTGGTTGAAAGTAGGAACTTCTGGCTCCAAATTCTGCCTTTAGACGTGGCTGACGTTTTCTTTTAACTCCTGTTGTCATTTATTTTCGTCATACGTTCTGATTCTCCTTCCCTGAAGGAGCCTCGATTTGGCCTCGTGACCTCGATGTGCCAAGACCTGCCTCTCCGTCCCTAACCTGTGCCTTCCCACCTGGGCTTGGACGGCTTCCTGGAGGAAGAGGTGGGGCCTGGTGCCAGCCGAGAGAAACGCTTCAAGACACTGTCAAATCCTGCTGCTTTTGGAAGCTAAGAACAAAAAAAGGAGGAAGGCAGAAGCGGAGGCTGAGTGACTACAGAGCAAATTGTAGAAAATCACAGAAATCATTACATGACAGCTTGGAACATCCTACTTTCCTGCTTTGTATTTTTGTAATTTTACCACAATCCAGGATTTCCCTTTTCAATAGACATCCACTTGGATACCATGCTTGTCATGGACCTGTGAACGACCTGTAAACCTGTAAAAAAAAAAGACTTCCGGTTTTTTAAAATGTAATTGGTCATAGACATCATATCAGTGCTGTCTAACAAAACGTACATCAGAAAGATGGTGGGGTTTGGGACTTCCCTGGCGGTCCAGTGGTTAAGACTCCACGCTCCCAATGGAGGGGGCACGGGTTCGATCCCTGGTCGGGGAACTAAGATCCTGCATGCCGCATGGCATGGCCAAAAAAAAAAGATAAGATAATGGAGAGATGAAACATTGAGTCAGAAGTAGCTCTGTTATTCAATATTTAACAGCATTTGCTAACAAAACCTTTAAAATGAGAAAGTTAGGTAAAAAAATGAATAATAAAAAAAAGTGAAAATGCCAATCACATTGGAAAAAAGAAACTAGTAAAATCATGGCACCCTCGCATGCTGGACTATTTTGCAGTGTTAGTATTGATACTTCCCTGTTTTCAGAGGATTTTTAATGATAGGGGGAAGTACTTATGGTATAAGTTGGAGGGAAGAAAGTGGAAAGCAGAGCTGCTGACACGCTAATTGTGCGATGCTGATATTTCCTATGTAGACCCACGGAATCCATGTACACAGTGAGGCTTTGGAAAAAGATGGGAATGAACCACATTGAGGTTTACATGGCAGTATCCGTCTGAGTGGTGTGTTTCCTTCTTTATACTTGTCTGACTTTTCCAAATTTCAGTTACTTATATTTTCTTAATGATCAGAAAAGAGGGAATACAGTTTAAACGTGGTAAGAGACGAAGCTGGAAGTTCTATTTCTAAATTTTCAAACTGCAACTTTAAATCTGGCTTATCCTTTTAGCTCGTGCACTTGGTTTTCCCTGATCTTGGCACCCGGAGGCGGGGCACAAGAGGAAGTGCCAGGTAGGTTGATCATTTTTGTTTTATTATTTTTTTAAATAGCACTTATTCTTAAAAGTTAACAAGTGCATAATAGGAAACCAAAAAACAAAAGAAGCAAAACACAAAGTCATCCATAATCACAAGCAGTTTGTTTATTTTATTTTAAATGTTAAAAACACACATTTTGAAAAATCACAAAATGGGTGACCAAAGAAATGCGAAACTAAACAAACGATAAATATCAACTCTTACCAAAGAGTTCCTATACTTATATGAAATTCCCAGTGTCTGATACAATTCAGGTGATGCCAGGACCAAATATGAGTCTCTATCTTCTTGAGAGATTTTGTTAAAATACAGAAGTCACAGTGTATTTTTCTGTTTCTGACACTTCCAACGTTCAGACATGTAAATGTCTAATTGTTGAAATAGTTAAGTAACTATATCCCTAGAACAGTAAAACTGTTTTAATTACTCGTGAACTAAAATTTCTAAGCATTCATCTAATTCGCATATTTGGATTCTATTCACGAGACAGAAGGTACCCGGGTGATATTTTTAACTTGAAAGGAAATTCCAGTGTTATCGGGTGCATCCTGTTATAAATGTCACTCAGTTATCATTGTTATTTGTTGTTTGTTTTAAGTCAAGAAAAATCAGGAGAAATCGGTGAGATCAGGAAATCAGTAAGAAGAGATGGAAGCCAGACTAGGGAAGGAGCCTGCCACCCTTGGAGTGGAAGGCATGGAAGAGTTTGCCAAGCTAAACACTGGGCAACAGTTAATTTGAAAAAATTTTGTTGGGCTGCTAGGAGCCCATACGAGCTGCTGCCTTTCCCTGCCTCAGCAGAGGAGGAACCAACCTTCCTACTGGGGGTCTGAGAACCTGAGTCCATTCAGCAGAGGGGACACTGGCATCGGTCCGCCTCCCTTTGAGAAAATCAATGGCGGAGGCAACCAGAGGCTTTCCCCGTGGCATCTCTTTAAGATTCGAGTGTCATAAGTCAGGAAAGCAGAGGAGAACATCTGCAAGCCCGTTTCAAAGTTGATGCATGTGAAATAGTACGAAATTGTCCGCCTAACAGAGCTTGGTCAGGCCGCATGACTGATTAGCTTTTCCTAATAAATGGAGTCAATGATGAAACCCAGAGGAGAACTCTGTCTTCCTTGGCTAGTCCGTTCTGTGTCTTCTCTAAAGCACGCCAGTGGTTTGACATCATCTTGAAGACAACCTTTATTTTTCAGGTATCATTACGACGGGATCCATATCAAGAAAAGTTCTTTCTTCTATGCCCAGTACTGCTGCCTTCTGGGTGAAAAAAGATGTCACAGGTTAGTACCTGTCATTTAGGTATTTTGGTCATAGGTCACAGCCTGATCAGTATGAGGACCGTTCGTACTTTGGTTGAACCTAACTGGCTTTTTGGCTGTTGTGCCGTTCATCCTCCTTAAGAATGGAAGCACACACATCACATCACCATGCCTCTGACACGGGCCACATCGTTGGCCAGAGAAATGCATATCGCATTCACTTCCTCGGACACTGTTCATTTTCATCCTCATCTCAGTTGCCAAAGCCGTTTTGCACAAAGTCTTTGTCCTTCTTGATCCCTCTGTCAAATTTGACGGAATTAACCACTTCCTGCTCGAAACTTCCTCTAGCCCTCAGGACTCTGCGTCATCCAGTTCCTTCCCCAAAATGAGCCCTTCTTGGTCTCCTTACCTCTCCACGCCCCCCCCCAAGGGCATGCATCTCCCTGAGATCCAACCCTTCATCGTCCATGATGCTCTTCCCATACTTTGGCCCCAAGACACCTCATCCCTTTCTGTCTTCTGCCTGCCTCTCCGTCCGTGGATGACTCCTTCTAAATCACTTCTGCTTCTCCTCATCTCTCCCACCTCCTAGGCCTTTCTGTCTGGCTGTCTACTGGACATTTCCATCCAGAAGACTCACTGGTACCTCACACTGAGGATGCAGAAATTGAACTTCATCCTCTCCCTCCGATCACCTCTGCCTCTTGACGGCCCTATTTCCATCTGTGATCCCAATAGATATAAGCCATGTAGAGCGTCACCCGAAAGCCATCCCTGAGTCCCCCGGGTCACAGGTCCTGTTAATTCTTCCCTTTCGGGTGTCCTGACCACTCTTTATGGTTACTGATGTTTCCTTGAAGCCCTGGTCATCTCATAATAATCAAGATTATTTCCGTGGATCCCACGTGACCTCCCTCTCCTCAGCCTCACCTCTCTGTAAACACAGCCGTGAGTAAAGCAACTACACTCTGGTAAAAATTAATTTAAAAAATTAAATTAAAAGTATAATTATAAATAAATAAATGGAAGGAGTAAGAAAATAATTGATAATCTTGATTTGGCAAAACTTAAAACTTCTTTATCTTAAATAATTAAAGGGAAATTCCATGTATCTATGGGCCACATTCTTATAATAGATATAAGTTAACAAATATAATACTCAGTAGCAAAATATTCACTTTAATTCGTATGAAGGCTGAGAACCCAGCAGGACCAAAACCAAAAAGAGATATTTAAAAAAGAGAAATATGTGACCACCTGGATGGGTAGGATAGGGAGAGTGGGAGGGAGGGAGACGCAAGAGGGAGGGGATATGGGGATATATGTATATGTATAACTGATTCACTTTGTTATAAAGCAGAAACTAACACCATTGTGAAGCAATTATACTCCAATAAAGTAAAAAAATAAATAAAAAAAATAAAAAAAATAAAAAATAAATATGAATTCCGAAACATATCAAGAAGCCGTAATACCTTAAGGAATTCTATGAAAACTGTTTTTGTAACACTACTCATTAATATAAATACAAACCCCTAAATTTCAAAATAAGTAAATAAATAAATAAACACAACTGTGAGACTAACCTCCCCACAATTCTGCATTTTCTTTGTCTCTTTCTTGCTCAGAAACACTCAGGAGCTTGCTCTTACCTCCTGCATGAAGCCTACGCACCCCCCTTTCCCAGACTGGTGTCCGCCCCCCAGATCCTTCCTACTGCACTTTCCGACCCTGTTGCCAGTTTCTCCCCACATAAACTGCCGGTTTCAGCCATACTCACTTTTCTCTGAAAATGTCAAATGCGGTTCTGTCTTTGCTCCTATCATCCTGTCCTTGCGTGATGTCATTCCTTCTTCTCTCTGTCTGATTGGACCTTCCTGAATCCTATCCCTTCCCTGGGACATACCTCAGGGACCACCTGCTCCAGGGAACCGTCCTCAGCAGCCCCAGCTCTAGGGAGGACCCCCTCCTCCACTGCCCCACACCGCTCACTGGCTGTCGACCCAGCCAGCGTTTCCTCTTAATTAATACATTGTTCATGGAGCCTTCATGTGGCCTAGATAGGGGACCACATATCCAAGTAGCCAGGGTCACTTTTACCTTTACTTCTAGCCCAGCATAATGACTAAGAGGGCCCCTTTCACTCTCCAAAGGGTTCTAGTGTGGACAAGAAACTATAACGAATTATATGATCACCTTTTGTATAAGGTGCCCTGTGTTGTAAGGCAGCGGCCGAGGGAGAGCCATGGGGAACCACCAGTATGGGTAAGACGTGGACCCTTCTCTCTGATGGCTTCATAGAGGAACTAAATGTACATTCCGCTTGATAGCAAGTATAACGTGATGGGTGTCGGAAGTGTACACAAGGTCCCGTGAGAACTCAGAGGTGGAGAGCGCACGTCCTGGGCCAGGGGATCAGAGGGGCCTGGGAGAGAGGCGCGCTTTGAACGAAGCTGTGAAGGACAGAGCCTTGACGGGTGGAGAGGGAGGCGGGAGGGAGAGGATGTCCAGGCTCAGGGAGGGAGGTGAGCACACACAGAGGTGTGATGGCAGAGGCTCCCTGCCGTGCAGGATGTGGACATGGGGTGGAGCACCAGCCTGGGGAAGGGACTTGAATTCAATGCTGGGGGCGGCGTGTCTGTAAGCCTTTGGAGTCGTCCTCTGGGAAACAGGATGGTGTCATCCTGGGAACCTCTGCAAGGCCAGGAACCGTGGAGCTTGTTTTATCCCCAACGTTGCTTGGAGACACAGTGTCGGCCCTGAAAAAGCTGTTGAAGAATGAAAAGCTTGGAATTAAGGTTTAAAGAGACTAGACTGGAAGGAGAGAGTGACAGCGGCCAGGAAATGGTCCTCAGTCGTTGTGATGAGCGCCTGGACCAAAAAGGAGGCACAGCTGCAGGACCCTTCGAAGGCAGGGCCTTCGGATGGTTGGGCCTGTGTCCACAGACGGCGGCAGGGATGACTCAGGCCAGCCCGTCCCACCGAAACCTCGAACTCAACCTCAAGTCGAGTCCTTATTACCTGCTTCCCACCAGCTCCTCCTCTTACATCTCTTATTCAGCCCTTAGTCACAGAGATGGAAAAATGAGAGCAGCAAAAATAGAGAAGTCAGGGAAGGGAGTCGGAAGGATGAGAGATTTGTTTCAGTCACAGTCGGACCTTTCCTTGCGCAAAGGGGATCTCTCACTTGCTGATGTGTGTGTGTCTTTGTTTGCCCAGAGCACCCAGCAGGCGGTGTGGAGAGCCCTGCATGTGCCCCCCACCCCCACACACAAGGAAAACAACCAACAGGGCAAGAACTGTGCAGGGGTGAGAGGCCATTAGTGTCCTGAGGCTTCTGCATTGATGTCACAGAGAAAGGGGCTGGAACTGGTCTTTGTGGGGGAAAAATAGGCTTTACCCTCATCGAGGAAGAGGAGGGCTTCAGGGGACAAAGGTCAGGACAAGGATGACATTGGCTTATTCTGGAGATCAGCCCAGCAGCAGGTGCTTTTAATATCCTGTGCTCCACACATGTCTGATAATAGATAAACTCTAAAGTCTTGGCCAATTAAGAGATTTTTTTTAAAAAGCCTTAAGGTTTTGGGGGTTTTTTTGAATTTTATTTTATTTATTTTTTTATACAGCAGGTCCTTATTAGTCATCAGTTTTATACATATCAGTGTATACATGTCAATCCCAATCTCCCAATTCATCCCACCACCACCACCCCGCCACTTTCCTTGGTGTCCATACGTTTGTTCTCTATATCTGTGTCTCAATTTCTGCCCTGCAAACCAGTTCATCTGTACCATTTTTCTAGGTTCCACATATATGCATTAATATACAATATTTGTTTTTCTCTTTCTGACTTACTTCACTCTGTATGAGTCTCTAGATCCATCCACGTCTCTACAAATGACCCAATTTCGTTCCTTTTTATGGCTGAGTAATATTCCATTGTATATATGTACCACGTCTTCTTTATCCATTCGTCTGTCCATGGGCATTTAGGTTGCTTCCATGACCTGGCTATTGTAAATAGTGCTGCAATGAACACTGGGGTGCATGTGTCTTTTACAATTATGGTTTTCTCGGGATTTATGCCCAGTAGTGGGATTGCTGGGTCATATGGTAATTCTCTTTTTAGTTTTTTAAGGAACCTCCATGCTATTCTCCATAGTGACTATATCAATTTACATTCCCACCAACAGTGCAAGAGGGTTCCCTTTTCTCCACACCCTCTCCAGCATTTGTTGTCTGTAGATTTTCTGATGGTGCCCATTCTAACTGGTGTGAGGTGATACCTCATTGTAGTTTTGATTTGCATTTCTCTAATAATTAGTGATGTTGAGCAGCTTTTCATGTGCTTCTTGGCCATCTGTATGTCTTCTTTGGAGAAATGTCTGTTTAGGTCTTCTGCCCATTTTTGGATTGGGTTGTTTGTTTTTTTAATATTGAGCTGCATGAGCTGTTTATATATTTTGGAGATTAATCCTTTGTCCATTGATTCATTTGCAAACATTTTCTCCCATTCTGAGGGTTGTCTTTTCGTCTTGTTTGTAGCTTCCTTTGCTTTGCAAAAGCTTTTAAGTTTCATTAGATCCCATTTGTTTGTTTTTGTTTTCATTTCCATTACTCTAGGGAGTGGGTCAAAAAAGATCTTGCTGTGATTTATGTCAAAGAGTGTTCTTCCTATGTTTTCCTCTAGAGTTTTATAGTGTCCGGTCTTACATTTAGGTCTCTAATCCATTTTGAGTTTATTTTTGTGTATGGTGTTAGGGAGTGTTCTAATTTCATTCTTTTACATGTAGCTGTCCAGTTTTCCCAGCACCACTTATTAAAGAGACTGGCTTTTCTCCATTGTATATCCTTGCCTCCTTTGTCATAGATGAGTTGACCGTAGGTGCGTGGGTTTATCTCTGGGCTTTCTATCCTGTTCCATTGATCTATATTTCTGTTTTCGTGCCAGTACCATATTGTCTTGATTACTGTAGCTTAAAAAGCATTAAGGTTTAAGGGTAAGTTTCTTACCAACGCCATGTTTTAAGAAATACAACATGTATATTTTGAAGGTAGAATATAATAAATGTTAATACTGTAGTTAATCTATGAACTATGCTGGTGAAACTGTCTTCTATTTTATTATATGACATCTTTTACATTAGGACCTGTGTGACCTTTTAAAAATTAGGTCTGAAAATAAAAACTTCATCTCTCTGCTTTTCAGGTAATGAAAACTATATCTCTCATACATTCATTTATCTGTTCATTCAACAAATATTTAAGTTCCTACACTAAGTCAGGCCCTGTTCTAGCCACTGGTGATGAAGCAGTAAGCAAGATAAACAAGGCCTTCCCGCTGGTCAGGTTTATTTATTTTTTTAATTATTATTTTTTTTGCCCCAGCTTTTTTTTTTTTTTGGCCATGCCATGTGGCATGCAAGATCTTAGTTCCCCAACGAGGGATCAAACCCATGCCCCCTGCAGTGGAAATGTGTAGTCCTAACCACTGGACTGCCAGGGAATTCCCCCTCTGGTCAGTTTTAGTTGGGGAGAAAGACAGTCAAAAAGGAACGATAGTGAGATTGATCTGAAGACAATAAAATGCAGTCATGGGAGGCCTCCCTGGGAAGATGCCTTTGGAGCAGAAATGTGAAAAAAGCAAGTGGCCAAGTGAAGATCTGGGGGACAAGCATTCCGGGAGGGGAAAGGGCAAGTGCAAAGGGCCTGGGACAGGGATGAGTGCAAAGAAGAGCAAGGAAGTCTGAGGGTGGAGGTTGGCATGGAAAGGAGAGTGGGCGGAGGGGGATCTGAAAACACAGGCAGGGCCCACAGGTCTTGGGAAGGAGGCAGGATGTTATTCCGAGTGTGATGTGAGCTGCTGGGGAGACTCAGGCTGCAGAGTGAAGCAGGCTGATTGGCATGTCAAGTGGAGATCCTCTGGCAGCTGTGCTAATTCTGGGCTGTAGGAGGAGGTGGAAGAGGAGGGGGAGGGGCCCATGAGGAGGCTTAGCAGCAGCCCTGGCAAAGATACCCACTGAGACTTCTCACTGGAATTCATTTCATTCTCTGAAAGAGGCAGCATAATACCAAGCAACACTACACGTGGACAGGAGCAGAGACTCTAGGACAGACTTCCCAACTCCACCTCTAGTCAGCTGTGTGATCTTAGACAAGTGACTCAACCTCTCTGTGTCTCAGATTCCTAACCCATTAACAAGGATACTAATATCTACGTCACAGGGCTGTTGTGAAGATTAAATGAATTAATACAAGGAAAATGCTTAAAACAGTACCTGGCACATGGTAAACATTTAATAAGACTCTTCAGCATATTGCCCTTGGCTTTGATGTATTTATTTTAATATATCTGCATGATTTTTTCATAGTGTTATGTATATTATTTTTATTTTGGCTCTTGTGTTTTTCGGTTCTGTCCTTCCCATTTGGTTCTGTTGTATAACTTCTGTTTCTTTGCAGAGGTTTTCTGTTTTTTTAATCTGTTTCCAAAGAATCCATAATTACTTGGAACACTTTTATAACGACTGTGTGAAAATCTTTGTCACATAATTCCAACATCTGGTTCATCTCAGTGTTAGCGTCAGTGGATTGTCTTTTCTGATGGAATTGTGATTTACCTAACTCTCAGTATTATGGGTGGTTTCCTTCCTCCCTCCCTCCCTTCCCTCCTTCCTTCCTTCCTTCCTTTCTTTCATTTTTTATTGAGGTATAATTGATATACAACATAATATTAGCTTCAGGTGTACAACATAATAATTGGATATTTGTGTATATTGCAAAATGGTCATCACAGTAAGTCTAGTTATCATCTGTCACCATATACATAGTTACAGAATTTTTCCTGGTCATGGTAACTTTTAAGATCTACTCTGTTGGCAAATTTCAAATATATGACACAGTATTAGTAACTGGAATCATCCTGCTATACATAACGTTCCCAGGACTGACTTATTTTATACCTGGAAGTTTGTACCTTTTGTCTCCCTTCACCCCTTTTGCCCACCCTCCAGCACCACCAACCCCTCCATCCCTGGCAGGCACTGTATCTATGAGCTTGGTTTTTGCTTTTCTTTTTCTTTTTAGATTCCACGTGTAAGTGAGATCATACAACAGTTGTCTTTTTCTGTCTGGCTTATTTCACTTAGCATACTGCCCTCAAGGTCCATCCGTGTTGTGCCAAATGGCAAGATTTCATTCTTTTTTATGGCTGAATATTATTCCACTGTGTATATATACCATAATTGCTTTATTCGCTCACCTGTCAGTGGACATGTAGGTCGTTTTCATATCTCGGCTGGTGTAAATAATGCTGCAGTGATCATGGAGGTACGTGTATACATAACGCAAGTTAGTGCTTTTGTTTTCTTCAGATAAATCCCCAGGAGTGGGATTGGTGGATCATACGGTGTTTTTACATTCCCACCAGCAGTGCACGAGGGCTCCCTTTTCTCCACACCCTCTCCAGCACTTGGTCTCTCCTGTCTTCTTGATGACAGCCATTCTAGCAGGTGTGAGGTGAGATCTCACTGTGGTTTTGATCTGCATTTCCCTGATGATTAGTGATGTTGAGCATCTTTTTTTTTTTTTTTTTTTTTTTGCGGTACGCGGGCCTCTCACTGTTGTGGCCTCTCCCGCTGCGGAGCACAGGCTCCGGACGTGCAGGCTCAGCGGTCATGGCTCACGGGCCCATCCGCTCCGCGGCATGTTGGATCTTCCCGGACCCAGGCACGAACCTGTGTCCCCTGCATCGGCAGGCGGACTCTCAACCCCTGTGCCACCAGGGAAGCCCTGTTGAGCATCTTTTCATGTACTTGTCGGCCATCTGCATGTCTTCGTTGCAAAAATGTCTGTTCAGATATTCTGCCCATTTTTAATTGGATTGTTTGTTGTTTGCTATTGAGTTGTATGAGTTCTTTATATTTTGGATATTAATGCCTTATCAGAGATATGATTTGCAAATATTTTCTCCAATTCCATAGGTTGACTTTTCACTTTGTTGATGGTTTCCTTTACTGTGCACAAGGTTTTAGGTTTGATGTAATCCCACTTCTTTGTTTTTGCTTTTGTTGCTTTTACTTTTGGGGTCAGATTTCAAAAAAAATCGTCACCAGGATCTATGTCAAGGAGCTTACCACCTGTGTTTGCTTCTAGAAGTTCTTCTAGGCTCAGGTCTTACGTTCAGCTCTTTAATTCATTTTGAGTTAATTTTGTATATGGTGTAAGAGAGTGGTCTAGATTCATTCTTCTGCATCTGTCTGTCCAGTCTTCCCGGCGCCATTTATTGAAGAGACTGTCCTTTCCCCATTGTATATTCTTAGCTCCTTTGTTGTAAGTTAATTGACCATATATGTGTGGGTTTATTTCTGGGCTCTCTATTCTGTTCCACTGATCTTTGTATTTTAGGAGTGATTTTCTATCGTATCCTGGGCATTTGGGTTATGTTAGGAGACTTGACCCTGTTTAAATCTTGTCCTTTAGCAGGCAGTCACCTGATTTAGGCTTAGCATATAGGATCTGGCCTACTTTTGTGGGCTGTAGTTCCAGTGACAGTTTAGTTTTCTGATCATGCTCTTCTGATCTGTTTCACTCTTCTGGCACTGCTGGGGCTTGTGATCAGTTACCTACTGGGCCACCTGCAGGGGCTGAACCCACCTCCATGGGCCACCTTCTCTGGGGAGCTAGGAGAGCCAGAGTGCTGGGCCTTCATCCCCTTATGCCACCTGGTGTAGGGCAGGGAGACACCAGTCTCTGCTGGTATTACCCCTGTGGGTAGACCGCCTGCCCTGATGAGCTCCAAGTGTGGACTGGGCGTTGAACTGGCGAGGGGCTTCAATACTGTCCCTACATCAGTGTCCTGGGGGTGGTCAGCCCACCAGCACTTTAGAGCTGCCGCTGTGGGCATTTGGGGTGGCCAGCTCCTGCTGTCTCTGTCAGGCTTCCCTCTCCTGGTCCTCTTGGGATTCAGGTCTGTGCCTGGTGACAGTTCTGGGTTCCAGGTCCCTCCTTTGTGCAGTCCAGATACACATGGGCGATCAGAACAAAACAGCGAACTCATCACATGGTTGCTTCTCCAGTCCTGTACTCCCAGGCAGTCCACCGTCTTCTTTCCAGCTTTCAGAGCCCTTTTCTCATGGGCGATTGAATCATCTCCAGGGTATTGGTTTGGACTTGAGGGCAGGAGCCAGGAAAAGTGAATCTACAGCCTGTTCCCTGGACATGATTCAAGCTACTCCACAAACTTTTTGAAAAAAGACCATATATACTTTATAAATATCAATGGTGAATGAAATGCTTACTTATATGTTTGTTCCTCATAAATTAAAATATGATGATAGGGGACTTGCCTGGCGGTCCAGTGGTTAAGACTCTGTGCTGCCAATGCAGGGGGCGAGGGTTTGATCGTGGCTCAGGGAATTAAGATCCCACATGCCGAGTGGCCAAAAAAAAAAAATTAAAAAATAAAGTATGAAGTAGAAATCTATAGTCCAGAGATCCACTTTAAGAAGGAGACACTGGTTCATTGCAGCACTATTTACAATAGCCAGGACATGGAAGCAACCTAAGTGTCCATCGACAGACGAATGGATAAAGAAGATGTGGCACATATATACAATGGAATATTACTCAGCCATAAAAAGAAACAAAATTGAGTTATTTGTAGTGAGGTGGATGGACCTAGAGTCTGTCATACAGAGTGAAGTAAGTCAGAAAGAGAAAAACAAATACTGTGTGCTAACACATATAATATATATGAAATCTAAAAAAAAAAAAAAAAAAGGTCATGAAGAACCTAGGGACAGGACAGGAATAAAGACACAGACCTACCAGAGAATGGACTTGACATGGGGAGAGGGAAGGGTAACCTGGGACGAAGTGAGAGAGAGGCATGGACATATATACACTACCAAATGTAAAATAGATAACTAGTGAAGCAGCCGCATAGCACAGGGAGATCAGCTTGGTGCTTTGTGACCATCTAGAGGGACGGGATAGGGAGGGTGGGAGGGAGACGCAAGAGGGAAGAGATATGGGAACATATGTATATGTATAGCTGATTCACTTTGTTATAAAGCAGAAACTAACACACCATTGTAAAGCAATTATACTCCAATAAAGATGTTAAAAAAAAAAGAATGAGACACTGTAACACAGCACTGTAAATCAACTATACTCCAATAAAACTTTTTTTAAAAGATGATGGAGCCCTTGGATGGGGACAGAATGGTGTAGACACATTTCTTCCTGCTTCTCCTGCTCAGCACAACTGTAAAGCCTGGAAATAATGCAAGAAGCAACCAGAGGAAAACTCTGAAAGGTGGCAAGAAGAAAGTGAGCAGGTTGGGAACCCCAGGGCTACACACAGCACAGAGGCGGGGTATCCCGCAACCCCCGACCCTAGACCCAGTGTTTCCCCCCACCCCCACCCCCGCCAACCGAGCAAGAAAAAGCATCCCAGACAGACTCATTCTTCTCACAATACCGGGCAAGGGGAAGCGCTAGAGAGATTCCCACCAAATATAAACAGCCAGAGGAAACACTCTCCTTCCTCGCTGGGTCCGAGACATCCCTTTTCCACCAGGAGATACTGGGAATGCGAGCCCACCTGTCAGGGAGGCCCAGCTACAGCAAGCAGCCTGGTCCAGGAAGCCTCTTTGTCCCCCAGGCCACCCAAGAAGCAGCCGAGGAGTCCAGCTGACTACAGAGGGAAATCCCTGCCCTGCCTGAGAAAAGCTCTCCAGCCCCTCAGGCCACACCAACAGGGACTCAGCCCCGGCTAAGATTGACTACAGAGATGCAGTGAGGATACACAGATCAGAAGCGAAAGAGAGGCACTGTCTGCAGGGATCCACGTGCAGCCTTTCTCCTGCTCTCGCCCTCCCCCGAGGGCTCACACAGAGCACAGCCCTCTGTGCAGGAAAAACACAGCAACACGCGTGTGATGTTTCAGCTCAGGGAAGCCCATTGGAGACTGTACACTCATAGGCTTTACTGGGCTTCCCTGGTGGCGCAGTGGTTGAGAGTCCGCCTGCCGATGCAGGGGACACGGGTTCGTGCCCCGGTCCGGGAGGATCCCACATGCCGCGGAGCGGCTGGGCCCGTGAGCCATGGTCGCTGAGCCTGCGCATCTGGAGCCTGTGCTCCGCAACGGGAGAGGCCACAACAGTGAGAGGCCCGCGTACCGCAAAAAAAAAAAAAAAAGGCTTTACTAAGGGTTGGTCCCATAAGCACCTTCTTCCTAGCATGTGCCAAAACCACCAAGAAAGTTTACTGAGCATCAAGTACATTGTGTGCAGAAACAGTCCAGGCACAGTGAACCCCTCTTACTTGTTGCTTGTGGACTGGAAACACTCAGAGAGCCCACTTCTCAGACGCCAGCCGAGGGCCAGTCTGGCAAGCAGGCCTCTCTAAGGATAGCAGTCTCAGGCCTGCCGTGTTCTGTCTTCTCTGCACAAGTGCGTGACCTCGTGAATAAGCTAAGAAAACACCAAATTGCGCTCTTTATTTTTATTGAAGTATAGTTGATTTACAATGTTGTGTTCATTTCTGCTGTACAGCAGAGTGATTCAGTTATACATACATATATATATGTTCTTTTTTTATATATATTCTTTTCCATTGTGGTTTATCACAGGATATTGAAGAGTCCCCCTGTGCTATGCAGTAGGACCGTGTTGTTTATCCATCCTATGTATACTGGTTTGCATCTGCTAAGCCCAAACTCCCAGTCCATCCCTCCCCTACCCCACCCACCTTGGCAACCACAAGTCTGTTCTCTATGTCTGTGAGTCTGTTTCTGTTTCATAGATAAGTTCATTTGTGTTATATTTTAGATTCCACATATAAGTAATATCGTATGGTATTTGTCTTTCTGTCTCTGACTTACTTCATTTAATATGATAATCTCTAGGTCCATTCATGTTGCTGCAAATGGCATTATTTCATTCTTTTTTATGGCTGAGTAGTATTCCATTATGCATATATACCATATCTTCTTTATCCATTCATCTGTCAGTGGACATTTAGGTTGTTTCCCTGTCTTGGCTATTGTGAACAGTGCTGCTATAAACATAGGGATGCATGTATCTTTTTGAATTAGAGTTTTGTCTGGGTATATGCCCAAGAGTGGGATTGCTGAATCAGATGGCAACTCTATTTTTAGCTTTTTGAGGAACCTCCATACTATTTTCCATAGGGGCTGCACTAACTTACATTCCCACCAACAGTGTGGGAGGGGTCCCTTTTCTCCACACCCTCTCCAGCATTTGTTATTTGTAGACTTTTTGATGATGGTCGTTCTGACCGGTGTAAGGTGATACCTCATTGCAGTTTTGATTTGCATTTCTCTGATAGTTAGCAATGTGAAGCAGCTTTTCATGTGCCCGTTGGCCATGTGTATGTCTTCCCTGGAGAAATGTCTATTTAGGTCTTCACCCATTTTTCGATTGGGTTGTTTGTTTTTTTGTTGTTGAGCTGTATGAGTTGTTTGTATATTTTGGAGATTAAGCCCTTGTTGGTTGCATCATTTGCAAATATTTTCTCCCATTCCATAGGTCATCTTTTTCATTGTTTACGGTTTCCTTTGCTGCAAATTGCACTCTTTAAAAGGGTGAATTGCATGATGTGTGAATTATCTCTCCATGAGGTTGTTCTTTAAAAAAAATCCCAGCAAGGTTTTTTTGTAGACATAGACGGCTTGTTCTAAAAGTTATATGGAAAGGCAAGGCCCTAAAATAGTTCAAACAACCTTGACAAAGAAGAATCAAGTGGGAGAAAACACTACCTGATATTAAGGCTCACTATGCAGCTATAGTAATCAAGACAGTGTGGTTTGGTGGAGGCATAGACACAGAACAGGGACAGAGTAGAGAACCAGAAATAGACCCACTCAAATATGCTCACATGATTTTTCACAATGGTGCAAGAGTCATTCAGTGGAAGAAGACTAGCTTTTCAACAAACGGTGCAGGAACAAGTAGACGTCCATGTGCAAAAAAGTGAACTTCACAACTGATACAAAAATTAACTCAGGATGGATCATACACTTACATTTAAAGCATAAAAATATTAAATTTAAAAAGGAGAAAATCTTCGGGGTGTACCCTAGGGTTAGGCAAAAAGTTCTGAGGCTTGACACCAAAACCATGATCCATAAAAGGAAAAACTAATGAGTTGGACCTCATCAGAATAAAAACTTCTGTGTGTGACCTTGTGAAGAGGAGGGAAAGATAAGTTCCACCCTGGAAGAAAATATCTACAAGCCACACATCCGACCAAGGACTAGTACCTGGAATATATAAAGAGCTTTCAAAACTAAACAGTAAAAAAAAAGTCCAATTAGAAAATGGGCAAAAGACATACCCATATATCTCCCTGAAGAGGATCTACAGATGGCAAATAAGCACATGAAAGGATGTTGAGCATCATTCATCATTATGGAAATGCAAATTAACACCAGAATGAACACACACCTATCAGGTTGATTAAAATAAAAAATAATGACAGGGCTTCCCTGGTGGCGCAGTGGTTGAGAGTCCGCCTGCCGATGCAGGGGACACGGGTTTGTGCCCCGGTCCGGGAGGATCCCACATGCCGCGGAGCGGCTGGGCCCGTGAGCTGTGGCCACTGAGCCTGCGCATCTGGAGCCTGTGCTCCGCAACGGGAGAGGCTACAGCAGTGAGAGGCCCGCGTACCGCAAAAAAATAATAATAATAATGACAACACGAAATGATGGTGATGATGCAGAGACATCATACGTTGCTGATGGGAGTGCAAAATAGTCCAGCCACTCTGGAAAACAGTTTGGCAGACTCTTCTAAAACTAAACATACAATTACCATTCACACCAGCAATTTCACTCTTGGACATTGATCCCGGAGAAAGGAAAACTTCTATCCACACAAAAACCTGTACACAGATGTTCATAGCAGCTTTCTTCATAATAAGCAAAAACTGGAATCAGCCCTGATGTCCTTCACTGGGGGACTTTAAACAAAGGATGGTGCGGCCATGCCATGGAGTACTGTGCAACAGTGAAAGGGAGCAAACTATTGATAAAACCACTTGGATGAATCCCCAGGGAATTACACTGAGTGAAAAAACTATCTCAAAAGGTTCCATACTGTATGATTCCATTTATAAAACATTTTGAAATGACAAAATTTTTTTCTTTTTTTTTAATTGAAGTATAGTTGATTTACAATGTTGTGTTAGTTTCAGGTGTATAGCAAAGTGATTCCGTTATACATGTATGTATATATATGTATCATATTCTTTCCCATTGTGGTTTATCACAGGTTACTGAATACAGTCCCCTGTGCTCTACAGTAGGACCTTGTTGTTTACCCATCCTATATGTACTAGTTTGCATCTGCTAAACCCACACTCCCAATCCAGCCCTTCCTTGCCCCCTTCCCCCTGGGCAACCACAAGTCTGTTCTCTATGTCTGTGAGTCTGTTTCTCTTTCTTAGATAGGTTCATTTGTGTCATACGTGATATATGGTATTTGTGAAATGACCACGTTTTTGAAATGAAGGACCGTTTCCTGGTTTCCAGGAGTTAGGGACCTGGGGGTGAGGGAGCAAGAGATGGGTGTGGTTACACAGGGGCAGCACCAGGGACTCTTGTGATGACACGGATGTTCTGTGTCTCATCTGTCGTATTGAGTGCACGAATCTCCATAGGTGATAACGTTGTGTTGAACATATGCAAAAAGGAGTTTAAGTGAAACTTGGGAAATTCGAGTAAGATCGGTGAATCTGTATCAGTGTCAGAAGCCAGACTGTGACACTGTACTGTAGATGGGCAAAATGTTGCCATCTGGGGAGATGGGCCGGAGGGTGAAAGGGAGCTCTCTGAGTCATTTCTCCCTGCTGCTCCCTCGATTACAAAGAATGCATCAAGCCTGCCCCTGCAGTCCAGGAAGACACGGGATGGCGGGTCCCCTGAAGTAGCTGGTCTTCCCCTGCCCCTGTCTTCTGCTCGCGCCCAAGCCCCCTTCCCGCAGAGTCAGGCTCATTCCTGTGTCCCAGAGTGCCCTCCTCACTCTGGCCTGTGTAGGGGTGGGACAGGCAGCACAGCTGTTCACGTAGCTAACCAGGGCCCGCCCTGCTGCACACCTGGGAGCAGGCAGCCCCACGGGCAGGCAGCTGTGTCCACCCAGGGCACATGCTCAGGGCCAGCTTCTGAGAGCGCGAGCTCACCAGTGTTTGGACCCCAGATGAGCATTTCCCTTGTTCCCCAGAGTGATGGCCCCAGTGAGGCAGGCATTTCTCCACGGGTGCAGCCACTGAAGTCTGTTTTACTTTCCTGATAATGTTTGCCTAAGGGAGGAGTAGGCATCTGAATTTTTCAAGGGCATCTTGTCTGCTCTTTTTTTTTCCTCGACCGCGTGTTAAGGAAAGAAATGGAGCCACTCATGAGGGCATCAGCATAGAGATTTGGCCAGGAGCCAGGGCTGGTGGCTTTAAGGGACTCTGGGGTCTGCTTTCTCATCACGGCCACCGCCAGGTGCGGCAAAAAAACATGTAATCTAATTAAAATCAGTTTAGTCTTGAGGTAAGCCCCTGTCGCCCCCATGTTGCCCCTCTGAGCCCCATCAGTGGAGAAATTCTGATGCTCAGCTCTCTGCTACCATCCACCCCTCCCCTCCCCCTCCCCCATGCCAGCAGAAGCAGCAGGAAGACGTGATCCCCAGCCAGGGACCCCCTTTGTTGGACATCTGACAGGTGGCCCAGGAGCAAGCAGACTGGGAGTCCTGGTATCAGCAGCATTTGTTTTCCCTGGGGGGGCGAGGGGGGCAGGTTGTGGTGGATTCCACTGAAAACTGCTGAGGCAGTGCCTGCCCTGAACTCAGGAGAGACCAAGGCTTGATTTTCAAAACCAATGAGAAGCTTGAGTCTATTTTTTTTTTTTTTGAGGAAAATGACTATAAATATGCAGTGTGGGGCTTCCCTGGTGGCGCAGTGGTTAAGAATCCGCCTGTCAATGCAGGGGACACGGGTTCAAGCCCTGGTCCGGGAAGATCCCTCATGCCACGGAGCAACTAAGCCCGTGAGCCACAACGACTGAGCCTGCACTCTAGAGCCCGTGAGCCACAACTACTGAGCCCGCGTGCCACAACTGCTGAAGTCCGCATGCCTAGAGCCCGTGCTCCGCAACAAGAGAAGCCACCGCAATGAGAAGCCCACGCACTGCAATGAAGAGTAGCCCCTGCTCGACGCAACTAGAGAAGGCCTGTGCGCAGCAACGAAGACCCAACGCAACCAAAAATAAATAAATTAAAATATATATATATGCAGTGTGTGCCAGATGAAAAGGACCCCTTCCCAAAATCCAGGACGTTTCCCACCCTGCTCCAGGGTAACATAATTTTACAGGAAACAGGCCTCCCCAGATCCCAGTCTTGTTTAGCTGGCATCCAGGCTGAGTCCTGGACCTGAGTCTAAGTGCTGACCTAGAACCTACTGGAGAATTGAGGCCAAAGTATAAAATGCTCTATTATCATCAGGGGAGGGGGAGGGGAATGGAGAGAGAGAGTGTGTGTTTGTGTGCGTGTGTGTCGTCACATCTAGAGAAACAGCTCTGCTTAACTCAGGTTTATTCTCTGTCTCGTAGGCCAGATCCCTGGCTCATATGTTACAAGGAAAACTTTGACAGGTGACTCCCCATTCTGTCTCATGTGACTTCTGACATCAGAGGGATAGAGGCTCGCCTTTCTCTCAGGATGTGTGGAGACTACCCGGTGCCCTCCTTCCTTCCCCAGCACACACACCCCCACACACACCCCCACACACACTCTCTCTCTCTCTCCCCCTCTCCCTCTGTCTCTCTGTCTCTCTCTCTCTCTCTGTCTCTCTCTCTCCCTCTCTCTCTCTCCCCCTCTCTCTCTCTCTCTCTCTCTCCCTCTCTCTCTCTCTCTCTCCCTCTCTCTCTCTCTCTCCCCCTCTCTCTCTCTCTCCCTCTCTCTCTCTCTCTCTCTCTCGCTCGCTCACTCGCTCTCTCTCTCTCACTCTCTCTCTGTCTCTCTCTCTGTCTCTCTCTCTGTCTCTTTCTCTCTCTCCCCCCACCTCTCTCCCTCTCCCTCCCCCTTCCCCCTCCCCCTTGCTCTCTCTCCCTCCCTCCCTCCCTCTCTGTCTCTCTCTCAGCGTTTCCAGCACAGCATATTAAAGGCCTGTAGAAAGCTTCTAGAATTGGGCTTTCCCCAGTCTGCGCCTTTGTTCTCCTGCCAGCTCATGAGCCCAGGGGGCTGCCCGGCGGCCCTGCGCCCGCAGAACCCAGGGCTGTGGGTCCACAGCTGGCTAATTGTGCTGACAAAGCAGACAGGCTCAGGGTTCATCTTTCAGACTCACCACCCCAGGAGGGTGAGTTGACAGGGAGCCGTCAGCCGGGCGATCGTGGGCACCGAGGACCCAAGGATGTCAGAACATCAGCAGCTGCCTCGGAGCTTTTCTTTCTGTCCGTGCAGCCCTGGTACCTGCAGGAGCTGAACCCTCCCGGGGCCAGGACTCTATCGAGCCCCGTGCGGCCTCCCTCTCAGGTATAATCAGGGGTCCAAGTTGCAACCCACATTTGGGCTTTGTCCGCCCTATGCTTTGCAAGGCTGGTTAGAACTTGTTAAGGTTAAAAAAAAGTAGGCGTTACCTGATCGTTGTCTAGCAGCTCAGAAAACATAGGTGTAGGGGAGCCTGCCCTAGACTGCGCACCTTTGCTCAGGGAAGGTGTGGTGTTTTTTTTTTTTTTTTTTTTTGGCTGTGTTGGGTCTTCGTTTCTGTGCAAGGGCTTTCTCCAGTTGCGGCAAGCGAGGGCCACTCTTCATCGGGGGCCTCTCACTATCGCGGCCTCTCTTGTTGCGGAGCACAGGCTCCAGACGCGCAGGCTCAGTAATTGTGGCTCGCGGGCCTAGTTGCTCTGCAGCACATGGGATCATTCCTGGACCAGGGCTCGAACCTGTGTCCTCTGCGTTGGCAGGCGGATTCTTAACCACTGCGCCACCAGGGAACCCCCCGGGGAAGGTTTTAAAAGCCGGTAATGCTCTGAAGTTCCCAAACTATCTCACCTGTTGAGAGTGTCCCTCACGTGCTCATCTCCAGCTGAGACGCCGAGACAAGGCAACGTGCTATCTGCTGAGGAAGACTGGCATCGGTTGCTGAGTTCTGTCTCTGGAAGGTGAATGTGAACAAGTTAGACTTTCAGCACTTTTAAAGGTGTCCCGCCAGGTCATCATTTTGCCATTATTGCTCATAAAATCTAATGGGAATAGGGTTAAGCAGTGTAAAAGCAACAGCCCCCAACGCAGAAAATGACAAAGCCATGACGCTCACCTAACCCAGTTTAAAAAGAAGGTTGTTCTTCCTAAATGGGAAATGAATGAAAAAGAATAGATACATGTATATGTATAACTGAATCACTTTGCTGTGCACCTGAAACTAACACAACATTGTTAATCAACTATAGTCCAATATAAAATAAAATAAAATTTAAAGAAAGAAGGTTGTTCTTGTCCACTTTAAGTTTCAAAACTCTCGTGTCTTCCTTTGCCCTCCTTGTGTATGTTATTTGTTATCATACACACGTGTGTCTTACAAGACGGAATAGTGGAAGAGGTAATAGAGGTGAAGATGTGAAGTTAGAGGTGAAATGTGAAGTTAGAGCTGGGTTTCTGGCTCTGAATTGTTTCTCGTTTCCCATACGTAAAATGGGAATAATAATGAATTATTATCCACCACCTAACGGATTGTTGTGAGGACTAAGGTGATGCATATAAGACGCTTAGCAATGGGTAAATGCTCAGTATATTTTGGTGATTAGCATCATTAGTATAATCAAAATTATATTAAATAAAGCTTTTGCAATCATAACATCCATCCTGATATGAATACAAATATTGACTGTTTAACTTTAGATATGAAAATATCAAGTTGAGGGTATCTTCTAATCAAAACCAAAATAACTAATTCATGTGCTCTGAGTAAAAATTGAAATTAACTCCTTTATTGATCAGAAGATAAAGCACCTTCCCTCTGAAATCTGACACTGAACAAGTATGGGATGTGAATTCAGTTTTATTACATTTTTATCCTCTTACCTTTGTAATTGCTTTACTTGTTTCACTGCTGTTAGAATGATTTGCAAGGGCAAATGACAATGACCAAATGATGTAAATGAAGGTCTGGATTAATGACAACTGATGTCAAAACCTGAGAATGTGGATGCAAATTGCAGTTAGAACTAAAAGAAAGTTAAATGCCAGAAGGCATATTAAGCTAACAAGACATTTGAAAGGTTTTCCGGGGAAAAAAAAGGATGAGTCATGTGGCATATAATCATGTCTCAGCCCTCTTTACGTTGGACCCTTCTTAGCCAAATTGATCGTAAAAACTAATTAAAGTAAAATGTGGTTTTTATGTGTCTACGCCTTTAAAGCATCTCAAGAAAAAAAAAGGTAGGGGGGAATTCCCTGGTTGTCCAGTGGTTAGGAACTGGGCAATTCACTGCCAGGGCCGGGATTCGATCCCTGGTTGGGGAACTAAGATCCCACAAGCTGTGCGGCCAAAAAAAATAATTTAAAAAGTTTAAAAAATAAAGCATCTCAGGCCTCAGAGGATGATGGAAGAAGACCTCCTTTTGAGCTGGAAGCACTTTCTTCCCAGCAAGGTCAGCTCTGGATGTTTGGTATGGTTTTCTTAGAGCCCTATTTTCACAATGACTGTGCTTTTGATCACAACCTAATAAATGTCCCCAAGGACTGAATCGGAACCACACACGGGAAGTGACACAGGGACAGTGACCGCCCCCCCACCAGAACACGAGGCCATCCTGGCTGGACCCTGAGAGCTAAAACCTCCAGTGCTGCTTCAGCCCCTCACCCTGAGCGCCCCTGCTCTCGGGTGGAAGACCCCTCGGTGGGGCACCTGTCTGCCACAGTCCCCCCTTCTAGCCTAGCCCAGCCTGACCTGCAAGATCAGAGCACAGTCAACGCCTGCAGTGTTCACTCGGCCAGATGCTCTGGGCACCGACGCCCTTGACCTGGACCTCCACGGACCTTCTCTTGTAGTAGGGCTGGTCTCCGGCAGCTGTTCTCTGCTCAGCTGCTTTGTAGCCTGGCTCTAATATTGCCGCCCTCTGTCTCATGCAGATTTTCATGCCTCTTGGCTTGCATGGGACCTCTGAAACTAGGTAATTTTTTAAATAGACAATTAAGATCTTACTGAACCTACATGTTGACCCATGTGATGAGCCATTTATTGAATGAGGACCTTCCAAAGGTGGGAAGAGACAACCTCTCCATTCCTTTGAACAAGAGAGCTACCATTGTCTGGCTGCGTGGAGATGAGGACTTCCTAACAGATGACCGAATCTCTCCGTGAGGTTGACAGATTTCTGTGTCCCATTATTGTTGTCTCAGGGCATAAAATCCCCCAATTAAATGCTACAAAACTTGCATATCTCCCCAGTGAGGATAGCAGCCTTGCGTCCCCTTGTCGGCCTCACACAGGCCTCTGCATGGCATGGAGTCCCCTTTCAGTCTTCCTGTAACACTACCCTCCTTTCAATGGCTGTTGAGTTAAACTCATACTCTACATTGAACCGATGGCAGAAACTTGGGAGTTTCACTTACAAATCCAGAATTACTGAGTATCACTCTCAGTGGCTTAGCCTCCAAAGCTGCCTGAGTCGGGGTTGGGGGAGGGGTGAGCCATAAGGTGGAGGGTTCCCCTTGTCCTTCCTTTAAGTCAGAAACCAGACCTTCTAGCTTCCAGGTTCCTGAGTATCCAAAGGAATGTCCCAGGAAGATGGCTGTTACCATCCAAAGACTTTAGTAAGTGCTCTCCAAGTACAGGGTTGTGATAAGTACCAGCCAAAGCACACTGACCAATCACAAGGGAAGCTCCCCTGAGCTGATCAAGCTGCCCGTTTATAGGCCTGTAAACTGTTGAACTAAGAAGAGGATGGGCCCTCTGACGTAGATTCCCCTGACAGCCTGTACTTCAGCTGTCAGAACAATGACTTTGCAATTATTCGTGTTAACAGCTTTTCTCCTCCACGGGCTGTAACCTCTCAGAGGGCAGACCCTGTCCATCACGACCACAGCTGTCTCCCCCAGGGCCTAGCGTGATGCCCGCATATAGTAGGCATGCAGTAAATAATGGACACATGATTGAGAAATGGATGGACGAAGCGGAATACATTCACGGTCTTGCATTCATTTTCCAAAGAAGGCGTATTAGGAGCAGCAGGAGAACAGACGTGGATCGTAGAGAAAATGCTCTCCCTCCAGTCCAGCTGAGGGAAGCCTCACAGGTGACCCTTACGCATCTCTTAAAGGCCGATGATCCTATTTTTCTACTTAGCTTCCTTTTCTATTAGCCCGTTATTCAATGAGCTTTTGTTTCCGACATCGTCTTGTCTCCTTTCATTCTAGGTTTTATGCTTCAGGTGGCGATTGTGGCTTGTTGTGTTTGTTGCTGTAATGTCTCAGAATCTTTGTGGGGCCGTGGGCTGTTCATAGATTTTACCTGGAGAAACTCCATCATTGTCCGCACCTACCCAAGATGTCATTGAGACATGACAGATGGAACTCCCGAGCCATTTCAGATTCTCCATCAATCCGTCATCCTGGGTCTCCTCCAGGTCGATCAGATTCCACGTCCTGACACCCTTTTGCCAGTGAGCCGTCCACGGTACACTTCACTTCCTGCTGTGATAACAACTCTTACTGAACAGCGAAGAGGGTGGCTTTCTCGTGGGCATGTAGCCAGACCCTGAATCTGTCTGCCCTGTTTGGAAATAGAATATCGTGCAGAAACATTGACCACATGGGTATCAAGTGTTCTGTCCAGATTTCCATGGAGAATGGACTGACCCAAACCTTCAGAAGAGAGCTCCCAGGGCTGTGGAGAGGCTGGGAGGGGCTGTAGGATCTTCCTGTGTGAGATGAAAGCCATTTTCCTCCACTCCCCTCCGACTCCCACCCCGCCCCAGGCCACCCCTGCCTTGAAGGCCATGGTCTTGCTTCCAGAAGCAGAGCATTCGCTTGCTACCTTCCTCTTTGCATATTTACATAGAATTCAAACAGTCAGGCGTGAGGACGTGTGTGGGAGTGGAAGGCGCAGCCACAGCTCTGGGCAGGGCGTGGAGAAGCCACCACCTCCGGCATCTGGAGGATGCACATTTCCTGTGCAAAGTGGGGGGCCCTGGGCTCCCAGTTTCTCGATGCCCACAATTAACGGGGAAGTGCCCCACACCACAGGGATAGAACTGAATCTGTTCTCTGCGACATATAAATAAATGTCTCCAGTACGATACATGAACCCAAGAGGCATGGTGACATGGAACTTACATCTTATTATTCATGCTCAGTTTCCTTGTTCTGTGAAGCTGTCCTGCGTCATCCATCAACTCAGAGGATGTTATCGTTTCTGAGCAGATCATTTTCAGAGCCCCAAATCAGAAAATAGAAGACTTCATTTCCATGATAATTTTTCTTTTCTCACTGGAGCAAGTCCTACCCATGATAACATCATATTTTTGCTTCTGAAGGGAATAAACCTATAAAAATAAATACATGGTTATCCCAGTTACAGAAATGGATTTAAAAAAAAAAAACTAAGCAGGTGATAATCAGCAGCTGTGGAAAGAAACTTGGAGGAGGGTTTTGAAATCAAAGTTACCCCCCAACCAATAACCTCACTGCAAAAGAAACTATGCTTTTGCTCAGAAACGGGTGTCTAACTGAAATTATTTCTTTGTTATCTGTTATGTCACAGTGGAGACGTCATTACCTTTGAAAAATCTACTAATGATAACAGCATTCTCCAAGAAGAAGGAGCAGTGAGTGTTGAATAAAATAGATTTGTACGATAGACCCTGGAATATTCAGAAATTGCTGAATTAGATGCAACTGTTTTCCTGTGTGTAACATTCTTATTATGGGCAGCCCTCAACCACTCACCCCTCCAGCCAGGACTGTCACGTGTCCACTGTGTAGACACGATGTGTCCTCGGGAACAAACTACCTAGCTACTCATCAGCTGTTTGACAGTGTTTCTTCTGCTATACTTAGAAAAGAAAGCATAGGTTATTAGCAATAAATCTGTGTGAAAGTGTCTCCAGTTACGTTTATAACTCTTTGAATTAGGACACCAGAACTATGAATAGCTAATCTGTGACATCACGAGGTGAACTTTTCTTTGGTTACCCAAGATGACAGGGTAGCACTTTGATACGACAAGTGGCATTGAGTAGACACCCTTTGAAAAGCCTGTTTTGTGACCAGCCCTCTTGAGGGCCGAATGGGGTGTGAAAGCAAAGTAAAAACAAACAAACAAAAAGCATGTTCCCTATACTTGAATAGAATACAGTTTCGTAGCTGGGGAGCTAAGACAGACATAAAACTATGGGTGTGCTGTGAGGGGCCCGTGCCCACTACAGGGGGATTGGGAACTCCACAGAGAGGGAGGGAGGAAGGATGTGGGCCAGGAGTAGTTAGGGAAGGCTTCATGGAAGAGGTGGCCTGTGTTTGTTTCCTGTTGCGGCTGTAACATGCTAGCACACATTTCATGACTTAACACAAGCTTATTATCTAAAATTTCTAGAAGTTATGAGTCGGACGAGTTCTCACCAGGCTAAGAGCAAGGGGTTGACAGCGCTACATTCCTTCTGGGGGACCTGGAGGGGAGAATCTATTCCCGGCCTTTTCCAGCTTCTAGAGGCTGCCCACATTCCTTGGCTTGTGGCCACTTCCTCAGCCAGCAGAGGCAGGCTGAGTCCTTCTCATGACACCATCTCTCTGGCTCTGCAGCTGGGAAAGGCTCTCTGCTTTTAAGGACCCTCGTGATTACATGGGGGCCACCTGGAGGATCCAGGATCATCTCCCCATCTCAGGGTCCCTAACCGTAACCACATCTGCAAAGCCCCTTTGCCACGTAAGGTTCCAGGGACTAGGATGTGGGCGTTTTTGAGGGGCTGTTATTCCACCTATCTTGCTGCCCTTGAGCTGGTCCTGGACGGAGTTGCTGAGATCTTTTTAGGAGGTGTTGATCTTGAGGGTATATGTAGCTTGCATTCATGCTGGGGGGTGTGCGGGCAGTGAGAACCAGAAGTGAGGATGTCGGGGAGAAGTAGACTCAACATGAGGTCCAGATGGTGGACAGCTTGTCAATGCCAGGCTGGGGAATTTGGGTGTCACCCAAGAGACTGTGGGAAAACCACTGAGGCATCTTCAGAAGGAGAATGACAGGATACATTTGCTTTGGGGGTGATCATTCTGGGAGCAGTGTCTTCAAGAATGCAGGAAAGGCAAAAGGCATCAAGAGAATCGATAGAGTAACTCAGGGGTGGCAGGTGATGACAGGGAGGTCCTCCAGCGTTTCTCCAGGGGCTGACGCTTAGTACCTGCTCACTAAAGGTGGGTGGAATAAATGATAATAACCCCAATGACTTTTCTTGGATCTCCTGAAGATCCCAAGCGGTATTTAATACACCTAAAAAAATCTAAATAGAATTTCTCACTTTTTTCTTTGTCATTTTGCTGAATTATTTCTCCAGAACAGGAATCCCCCTGATTCTTTCCTGAATGCCTTGTCCCGCAGAGATTGGGACTTTAGTAGTTCTGCACCAGACACTCGCTCCCTTTAGATTTCTGATTGTTTATATTATGAAGAAAAGATTAAAATTTTTTATTTTTTTTTATTTTTTTTCTGAAAGATCAGTTCTTTTCACAGGAAGAGCCCAAAAGGAATTGACTTCAGGAACGCAATGAATTTACTTATTATTATTTTTGGTCGTAGCTTCCCTTTCCATTCTGATAGTACTATGTTTTCAGATGACTTCTTCTGCACAGGTGAAACTGTGAAGTATCGGAAATTAGAATTTTGAATTCTAATTAGAAGTCGCCATGTTTAATGTAGGGATTTCTGCAGAGTTGGACAACACAGCCTTCCCGGAGCTGCAGTCTCAGCTTGAGATGCATAAGGCTCACTTGGGGAGCTGGTTAAAGCGAGAGATTTCTGGCTTCATGTGATTCACGAGGGCCCTAGCGGTATGAACTTCAGGCACCCCAGGAATCCTGATGTAGCTGGTTTCAGGGCCACCCTGGAGAAACACGGGCTTGGATACTGGCAGAATCAGTGTCAGGAGAGTATTGATGAGCCCGGGAGGTCATGTGTGCTGCGGAGAAGGTGGATGTGGTTAGGATCGTGCAGTGTGAGAGGAAAGAGTAGCCCAGGGTTAGAAAGGAGGATCCCTCAATTCTTCTCCAGTAGAAGCACTGGTGGCCAGGCCAGTGAAGTCCATGCAACAGCCCCATCCTTCCTGATGACCAGCCCGAGCATCATCCCCCCAACCTACATCCTGGAAGCGTACCCATCAGAGGACTCTGAATGTCGCCAGTGTTTATGGTAGGAATGAGGGTGGAACAGCCCCCAGTGGAGACCAAACAGCACCCCATGGAATGATGCCTCTTGATCTCTCACCTTTCTGTGCTACTGCTTTATTTATTTAGACATCTACACCCCTACTTTCTTCCAAAAATATTAACAACGGGAGTTTAACTTGGCATCTTCACAATATGTAGTGCATAATGTGCATTTTTCTGGGGAGAAGGTCATTTGTTTTCATCACATGCTCAAAGGGGTTCAGGACCACAAAAGAGTTGAGAAGTAACAGATTTTAAGTCCTTAAGAAGACTGTTGAGAGGGGCTGCCCTGGTGGCGCAGTGGTTGAGAGTCCCCGTGCCGATGCAGGGGACGTGGGTTCGTGCCCCGGTCCGGGAGGATCCCACGTGCCGCGGAGCAGCTGGGCCCGTGAGCCATGGCCGCTGAGCCTGCGCGTCCGGAGCCTGTGCCCCGCAACGGGAGAGGCCACAGCAGTGAGAGGCCCATGTACCGCAAAAAAAAAAAAAAAAAAAAAAACTAAGAAGACTGTTGAGTGTAACCCTAAACACCCCCAGACTTCAACGTGATGTTGGCTGATAACAAGGAAGCATCAGCTCAGGGGAAAGCTGGCGGTGGCTGTTCTCTGTGGGTGCAGCGCGCAGCTGGGGGCACTCCTAGCCCTAAGGATAGGGGCTGGCGGTTCAGAAGGCCGCTCTGGCCTCCAGTGGCTTGTAGACAAGAGCCTACTGCAAACCCACATAAACGATCTACTAAGCGAGATACAAGCGAGTAGCTCGGTAAGGCTCTGAGCGCATAAGAAGGAAGAGAGCAAAGGAGGAACTGCTGACCTTGGACCTGTGCTGCCACACAGCGGGCCGTTAGGTTGGAGAAAATGAAGGGGAGCCAGCCAACCCCCCACCAACTGCAGTCCAGCAGGCTTAGCTGCTTAACTTCCAACCCCCAGGGATGCTTTCACCTACTCTATTAAAATGGAAGGTATTCAAAAGGCGTCTGGGAAAATCCTGAAGAAATAATTTCAAGTACAGTTGATGTCCTTCATTCAAACCAGGAGCAACCATGCCTCCCCTTGCTCTTGGGGAGGAGGGGGTGGGAGGGAGGCGGGGAGAACAGCGGGGATGACAAAAGGCAGGAATATTGAATTCGCTTTCCACCATGTTGCCTTTTTCCATCCTGATGGAAAGGTTTTACACTCTGTAATCTGTTCTTCTAAAGGAAAGTCTGTGCCCCTCATTTTCCTTGTCCGTTAGGCCCTTAGATTTTTTATATGACTCACCATTAGTATAATCCAGGCATGGTGACCCAGACAGGATATGGTTTTAGTTCAAGGAGGGACAATGAGATAGACAAGAGTTGTAGAATGTATTTATGGCATCAAATTATTCATAGGTCATATTTTTATTGTACGTCGCTATCCAGCATTTGTAATATATGGCAGTAAGAGTGCAATATATTAAATCCTAATTCCTCCCTGATGACTGTAGTGCATAGACTTACAGAGGAAGGTTAGTATTTTTTTGCAATGAAATAAAAGGGAAAATTGCTGGGATCAATAGTGTGTCCAGAGGTGTGGATAAAAGATTACTCCACAGCAGCAGTGTAATTATCACCTGGCTTAAAGAAATAATCCATGTGTAAATGGTTTTAAGGGTGACAGTCATTCGCCGAATAAGACAGACCCAGTTGGATCGCCTTTGTCTGAATTCAGGAGAAGTCCATTCTGGGAGCAGGAACTGGCAAAGAAGTTATTCCTACAAAATAGTAGGCTTGCGTGCATCGGGGAGATGAACGTTCACGCCTTGGCTGCCTGGGGACAGTAAATGGCTTCTTAGTTTGCCTGTGATCGTAGTCGTACCAGATGGAGTAATGTTTGCCTTCTCCCAGACCAGGGAGACCCAGCATTCCCTCCTGGGCTTGATGGTGGTCAGGAAATTCAGGGCTTCTCTTCACGTCCTATAGAAAGGCTCCACGTGGGACCACGTTGTCATCTTTTAGAATGAGGGCCTCCCCATGACAGAGCAGGGAACACATATGTGCATTTCCCAGAACCTGGGCTGGGGGATGTGGAGGGAGAAATTGGGGTTAGGAGAGACAGTTGTCAAAGATCGGTGGCCTTTAGAGTGGGTGGTGCAGATCCTGGAAATGTATGAGTTATGGCATCAAAAATGGAACTACATCAATTTCAGGCCAATAAGATATGCATTACTGCACGTAGCTAAAAAACACGTGGCCCCCGGAAAGAGCTCGGCTGCTGTCGTAGCCAAATAGCAACAGAAGCAGCATCTTAGGGCCTCAGAAAGGTCTTTGAGGAGCAGTTCATTCTGGAAGTGGGCTGCACACTAAAATAGTTCTCCATATCCTTCCTAGATGGCCTTTCTTGCTGATGAATACTGCAGCTATTGTCAAGACATTTTACAGAACGTGAGGAACCAAGAACTCGAGAGAGTAGGTTTTATCTGCAAAATACCAGCATTTATGACTTGTTCTTAACCTTTCTACTTGAAAAGACCCCTCGAGGGATATCTAGTGGGAATTCATTGACTGAAGTGCTTAGAATGAAGCTATTTTATAGTCAGTGAGCTCTTGAAGGTGCTCTTTTTATTCAGTTTAATCATCTGGAAATGTTCCAAGGTGCTCATATGGATCACTTTACGCTTTAAATAAAAACTCAGCTATTTTTAGATCCTAATTCCAGCTGATTTGGAATACAGTATTGGTAATGTGATTTACCCTGGAATTCTCAGTGATGCTTCAGAGCCGTTATTGATACATGCTAACTGAACAAGAAGCAGTTCAGAGCAGGGTGCTCTGACATGGGTATCATGGTGATTGGATTTTATTCTAGAATTGACTGTGGAAGACACGAGTAAATCTCTTAACCATTCTGAATTCTGTCTTTTGCTGTATAAAATGAAAATCCAGGGAAGCAAGTGCACATTTAAATGAAAAGTTTTCTGAGGCCTCCATGTTCTAAGCACTTCAGCTTTGGGAGATAATATTCACTCAGCATGAACGCATTTTGTACTCTGTGTAAAGCATTGGAGTGAGGGAGGGACCACGCTGCCTTCAGAGTGGCCCCTGGCCTACTAATGCCGTGTTATAAACATCCATGCATGTTGGATAGCTAATCCATTCCTTCTTGGAACTTCCCTGGTGGTCCAGTGGTTAAGACTCCACCCTTCCAATGCAGGGGACGTGGGTTTGATCCCTGGTCGGGGAACTAAGATCCCACATGCCGTATGGCGTGGCCAAAAAATTTAAAAAAAAAATCTATTCCTTCTTGCCTTCATTGCTTCATCAAGTACTAACTGAATTCTTACCCTGTGACCCGCACCGTTTCTGGAACTAGGAAGGTATTCCCCAGGAGGCTGGAGAAGCTTATAGTCTGGTACTGAAAGGAAGGATGTAAGCCAGTGAATATGATACCGTATGGAAAGTTCTAGAACACAGTGTGATGGACTGTTCTGGGTGGCCAAGGGAAGAGGAACAGAGACAGCTGGAGCGGGCTCCCCGGGGGAGGCCACGTTGCTGGCAACTCTCTTAGAAAAGCAGAAGTTCAACAGACTCGAAATGGGGTAGAAAAGGGATTCCAGGCGGAATCAGTGGTGCAGGCAAAGGCAGCAGGATGGTCACCGGCATCACAGGACAAGAAGGTCACTGTGGCCAGATTTATCTCGAAAGGAGAGAAGCCAGAGGGGAGGTGGGAATCGGCCGGTGCTAGGAAGGGCCTCTGGAAGACCCTGACTTACTGAGGAGACGGGTTGGCAGTGACATCCAAGGGCCATATGGGAGCAGAGGGAGCGGAGGAGGTTTTGTCGCAGTCAAGGTGAGAAGGAAGGAGGGTTGGATCAGGAGATCCAGTGACAGTGACATCAGAGAGAAAGAGGGACCAATCAGAAAGATTTCTGAAGCAGACACATCGGGATTATTTGGGACATGGGTGCTGGGGGAGTGAGCGGAGATGGTGCTCTCTCACCCAGACCCGCGAGCCCCGAAAGCGTCCAGCCTGGCAGTCGAAGGATTAATATATCCTGCTCATCCCACTCTTGTCTTTTTCATTAAATATCTATGAGTCTCTTGGGAGACGTCTTCTCTAGAAGAGAGTTTAAAATCAGGTAACTCCAGGGTCAGGCCTCACTCCCTTGAGAGCCTGCACAGAAGGAACAGCCTCTTGCCTGGGGTCCCTGGAGGGCCCTGGGGTCACTATTGTGATGTCTCAGAATATCTGAGCTGCGGGAATCCCCAAAAGCAGGAGTTCTCATGAGCTGACAGCTCAGGTTGGCCACCTGGTCCAAAGATGGAATCTGAAAAGTCAACATGGGGGAAAACAAAGCAAACGTTGTCCACAGAAGTCTTTAAAGAAGGCTCCTTTGTGCAATAGAATCGCACCAGTTCCCTTTAGTCTACACCATCCTTAGGTGAATTCTGACATGATGTCAAGGAGGAAGTGTCTTTTTTTTTTTTTTTTTTACTTATTTTGGCTGCACTGGGTCTTAGTTGTGGCATGCGAGCTCTTAGTTGCAGCACGCATGCAGGATCTAGTTCCCTGACCAGGGATCAAACCCGGGCCCCGTGCGTTAGGAAGGTGGAGTCTTACCCAACCACCAGGGAAGTCCCGAGGTATCTTTGATTCCATACAGTTACACCTCTTCCTGAGCTGAAAAATAATTGAGGGGGTCAATCAGTCAATGAAAATTTACTCTAAACTCTGGTTTGTAGCCCTGGGGCCTGGTCCTCATCCTATTGTAATCAGTAGGAGCCCCCTTGTGGTCAGAAACAGCTTTCCTTCCCGAAAACTGCCTCAGGAAAAGGTGGTCCACGTTCTCCCACCCAACTGGCAGCTGGTCTCTGATGGGTGTAAAATCACTTCTGAGATACAGCTTGGAAAAGCCAATAGGCAGAGCTTTATGTGGGTTGGAATGAAATTCATTCTGTTACCATTTGGGGCTGACGAAGAGTGGGGGGCAGGTGGGCTGGATTGGCCTCACCAGGCACAAAACGAGCGTTCAGAGATACGTTCTGTTCTTTACATCAGGTGGAGGACTCACTCACGTCCTTCTGGAAATCTCTGCAGCAGGGCACAGTCATGCTCATGTCATTGCCTGACATGTGCCAGCTTCTTAAGTGCTGCGACGGACAGCTGTACAAGGTGGGAGGAAGTTCCTTCAAGGTGCTGGTTTGTATCCTTCCCAGAAATCGCTACCAGATGCTGGGGTTAGACCCGCAGCCCTCACTCTCGGTGGTGTCTGTGGACCTCAGACCTTCTGAGGAATCAGTCTTGGGGCCCATGGACCGTGAGCCTTGGATCTTTCCCTAAGACTCAGCTTTTCTTTCTGAATTCACTGAGAATCTGAGTTACCTCATGTAGAGAAAAAGCCAGTACACGTGGTGACCTGTGGCTCCGGTGACCCGTGAACCCTGAACTGAGTCAGAGTTCTTCCTCTGATATTTCAGCAAAAGAGAGCTTTTTAAAAGGAGTAATTGGAGTAGTTGCTTTGCATTATATATAACGGCCAGGGCTTGTGTGTTTGTTTTTCAAGCTCTGGAGTGATTATTTTAGTTTGGGGGTCAATTATATATAATTTCTACAGCTAGTAGAAATTAAGCTAGTCATTATTAAATTCTTAAAGCTTAAATTCTCTAGCTTAAATTCTTAAGCTAGTCATGAACTTTTACCTTTTATTTTATTATTTTCTTAGGAAACAAAAAATCCAGGGCTTCTAAATTTTTACCACAAAGGTTGAAAACTGGAGGCTGGGTCCAGCCCTTAAATATTTTGCTTTGACCTCCCCTCCTGCCCCCCACCCCGTACTGGCCAGCATTTGGGGTGTTTAAATTTTTGAATCAGTTATCAGTACTTGGAAATCTTAGGAAGAATTCCAATTCCAGCTTCTCCAGCCTGATGTCCTGCCCAATGGGCAGTGGCCAGGGCTGCGAGGTGGCCGAACCCTCGGCAGGTGGAGACCTGGCCTCTCTGTCTGTGGCTCACGTGACCTGCAGCCACTCGTAACCAGAGGCCGTCCACACCGGCCGGCAGTCACATGTCTTGACACTTCTTTTAGGCTGCATCGTGTCTTACTTGCAGCCCGTGGGCTTAATTGCCCCGTGGCGTGTGGGATCTTAGTTCCCGGACCAGGGTCCCCAGGCTTCGAACCCGAGTCCCCTGAATTAGAAGGCGGATTCTTTACCACTGGAACACCAGGGAAGTCCCTGGCTTGACACTTCTGTTGTCGGGAATTGAGGACATTCTCCTTCATGACTTTTTGGAAGATGTTTCTATTCAGCATCTGAAATCTGTCCAGTTGTTTAGTAAGAAGTCTAAGCTGTGGTTCCTCACTGCTTTGGAAGGTTTTCCAGCCCTCTTACAGATCTCCAAGCTCAGAGGTAGGTTTTGAGGGACAACATAAATGCTGTGAGAGTAGATGAACTTTCCACGTGGGGCAGGCCTCCTCCGCTCTTGTGTTAACTCTGTCCTCAGGCACTAAACTGCAGTCCACAAGGCTTGGCCGCTTCGGCTCTCCCGGCTTTTCCTTTAGTGCCCACAAGGGATGCTTGTGCTGATACATCAACACCCTCTTACCATTTCCCCCTCGTGAATCGCAGCGGGGCCAAGGGAACAGGGAGATAGGAAAGGGCAAGGGGGAGACGGGCCGTGCCTCCCCTCTCTTGAGCCAGCTCCCGGCGGCAGCTGCAGTCCTCAGCTCACTGCCCACCCAAGCAGGGCCGGCAAGGGTTCCGACCCCAGCATCCTTCCGCCTCTCTGTGCTCTGGGTGGGCTCCCGCGAGGCTCAGAGATTATCTCGCCCTCCTTAGAAATTCCGCCCGTAGCCTGACTTGCTCAACTCCAGGCTGCCAGGCATTCACACCCACGTGGTCCCAGTCACCCTGGTGACTTTCCCCTCCATCCGGCTGCCAGGGCACAGTGTCTGAACACTTCTGCTGTCGCAGAAGGCTGTTCGTCCGCTCCAGCCTGCGACGGCTTCCTCTTGGGAGCCCAAGCTGTTCTGCTGGCTGTCCCGGGCCTCCCTGCTTCTGACCCCTTGGTATCCCTCCAGCTCCGTGGCCCTAGTGAACGCCAGCACACACCCACTGTGTGGGTCGCGTGTTTTACGGTCCTGGAAATTCCCGGTTTTCTCCCTCCTGCCTTTGTGAGGTTCTCCGTCGCTGCCTCTAGCTCTCCCCGCCCGCCAAGCCCTCACCACTTCCTTCCCTTCCCCTCTGCAGGTCTGCCACGCTTGCACCCTGTGCGCTCTCTCCCCCGAGGGCCCGCAGAACAGGCCACGTCTACTCTTCACCCACGCCTGGCATCCCCAGCACCCCGGGCTGTGTTGATCCCTTTCTGACCACTTGGAAAAGTTCACGGCGGCAGATGGGGACAGAGCCTGGGACCGGCCTCCTGCCCCAAATCAGCCCTGGCCGGGGGAGCGCCCAGCCAGGCCCGCCCTTTGACCATCTCCATCCTCCACCAGAAGGGTTGTTTCTCCTTCTGAGCTGGAGGCCCATCCGGTTCTTGGCACTTTCACCTTCCCGACTGGGGCGATGGCAACGACCTTGCAACACGACCTCCATCCCTACCCACTGGAGCGGCCAGCTCAGGGTCCAGAGCCTGGCCTGCTGGGAGCCGGACCTTTACACTCAGGGTTCCAGGAGAGTTTGCTGAATACCCACGGGCCCCTTTCCTCTCCGTAAAACAGACATGGCTGTAGTGCCTGCTCTTGGGGCTGGTGTGAGGAGGACTCACCGCTTGTCCTGCAGACCCCGAACACGTAAGGGAGAGGTTTGTCCCATTGGACAGCGGAGGCCCAATTCACTGACCCAGGCTCCCCAGAGGAAGGACAGGAGAGCTGAGTCCCCACAGCCATCCTGTAAAGGCCGCCCGCCCTGTTGCTTCTCCAGAACTGCACTTGCCTGGCAGAGCCCAGTTACCCACCGTTTCCCTCTCTAGAGAATTTAGGCCCCTTGCTCGGGGTGCAGAGAATAGGGAACTGGGAGGAGGAGCTGCAGGGCCCTGAGACGTCTGCCCGTGAGCAGAAGCGTTCTAAATGCCAACTGTCAGAAAGGCAGTTCTAGAATATGTGCAATTTGAGCATTTTGATTGTCATTTAGGATTCAGTTTTTTTTGTTTTGGTATGCGGGCCTCTCACTGTTGTAGCCTCTCCCGTTGCGGAGCACAGGCTCCGGACGCGCAGGCTCAGCGGCCACGGCTCACAGGCCCAGCCACTCCGCGGCATGTGGGATCTTCCCGGACCGGGGCACGAACCCGTGTCCCCTGCATTGGCAGGCGGACTCTCAACCACTGCGCCACCAGGGAAGCCCTAGGACTCAGTTTTAACGGGCAAAAATACCCAAATCCACTTTTCTTTCTCTTCGACAGCAAGAAAATTTTGGTCATTTGGAGAGGGGGCATTAGGCCAAAGTAAGATGACAAGATTTCATTAACTGTAGCGTTTGCCGTTTGTCTTTAGACCATGAGAATGGTGCTGAAAAACAGCGGGAGAGTCAGCATCCTGAAGTTGGATCTACACGCCATCATGCATCAGGGTGCTTTGGATATTTCCGAGAAAGCCCTGACGAGTAACCCGAGCGGCACTGACGACCTGGAGGAGAACACAGAGGTGAAATGTAATCCTCCTTCCTCAGCTGCTTGGTTGCAGTGTTTGGTATATAATCAGGGCTGGTATGGCCATCACTGATTTATAGATTTCCTAATAGATTGGAATGTTCCTCTTTGACGTTATAATTTATCTGCTCACACACCTCTTCCTGCAGAAGGTGAGGAGTGCCCCGAGAACCCTGGGGTCCATGGTGCCAGGACATATTTACCGAGTGAGTGTGGTTGCTGACTGACAATCTTTCTTGTCTCCTTTGGAAAACCCTCCTGCATCCCTCTTGTAGATGCACAGGTCGCCTCTTCGGGCCTGAGTGGGATTGACCTAGCTCTCTGCCTTGCCAGTTTCTGCTCTAACTGTAGTTTTGTTTGTTTGTTTGTTCATGCACCCTCGCAGCCTGTGGGATTTTAGTTCCCCGACT
The DNA here is from genome assembly GCF_964341445.2 of Mesoplodon mirus. NCBI lineage: Eukaryota > Metazoa > Chordata > Mammalia > Artiodactyla > Ziphiidae > Mesoplodon > Mesoplodon mirus. The sequence goes on along the minus strand of NC_138990.1, from coordinate 19,192,526 downwards.
AGGGTTTGAACCCAGGCCCACGGCAGTGAGAGTACAGAGCCCTAACCGCTGAACCGCCAGGGAATTCCTGCACCAGGTGTTATTTTAAACAATGCGAAGTTTAACGGTGATTTGACCTTATTTCACTACTTTACAAACAAGTGCTATATAACCCCATGAATATTTTTGCCCTTTGCTATTGTCCGGAGAAGGGGGAATTTCCCCCTCTACCCGTCTTGAGTTCTCCTGGCTGGACTAATAATCAACCTGGCACAAGACGGGTTCACAGGAGAAAAAGACACAAATTTTAATTCATGTGCACAGAGGTCTTATAGAAATGGGACCTAAGAAGTAGACAAAGAAACTTAGGTTTTGGGGTGCCCAATTAGCGAAGAAGCTAAACAGAATTGGGGCTTGGGTAGTAAATTAAAGAACTAACATGGTTTGGGACTTCCCTGTCTGTCCAGTGGTTAGGACTCCGTGCTTTCATGGCCGAGGGCCTGGGTTCAATCCCTGCTCGGGGAACTAAGATCCTATAAGTTTGGCGGCGCAGCCAAAAAAAAAAAAGTAACATGGTTTGTTTATACATGGTTTGTTCTCAGCCTGAATTCCCTGTCTCTGGGGATAAGGGTGTCTCTTTACATCCTGGTGCCGGAAGGGCACCTTTCACACTGGAGATTTATTTCCTGTTTTCAGGGAGACCAAGGGGGAGAGTCAGTGTCCTTACTGTGTTGGCCGTTTCTTAAGTAACTTTTCAATCAAATTAACCAGTATGCCACTGAGGCACATTTTGGAGCCGCGTACTCTGGGTCCCAACACTGTCTGACAATTGTAGTTAATCTTAAGGAAGAAAATCTCCATTCTGATGCCCAAATCTGGCCTCTGTACACTGGTGCCAGATTAAATCTCAGAGTTGTGGCTGAAGTAGAAAGAAATAGCTTTATTGCTTTGCCAGGCAAAGGGGGCCACAGCAGGCTCATGCCCTCAAGACTGTGTGTCCCGCCCTGGAAGGGGTCGTGAGGAGTCTTATAGCGTTCAAGGAGCAGGGCGTGGTCAGCTCGTGGACACTCTTCTGATTGGCTAGTGGTGAGGTCATCGGGAGTCGGCCTCATCAACCTTCTGGTTCCAGCCGGTCTGGGGTCTCCGTGCTCGTGGGCAGCAGACAGTTAACTTCTCCCACCTGGAGGGGGTGTCAGTATCTGCAAAACAGCTCAAGGGACAGGGCTCAGAATATTCTCTAGAGTCCTTGAGTAGGAACTAAAGGTCCTTGACTGTGTTTAATGGCTAAAGTATTATTATTTTGTCTTGCTTGACTGTTTTCCTTTCTTTCTGCATTTTCTCACTCCTCTGATTAAATTTCTTCTTTGGCTAAAGATTTTCTACAGACAAAAGGCAGGCGGAAGACACGGGTGGAGGTCTTTCCTGGGAAGGCCCCGTAGGGTTCTGCCTCAGTTACAGTTCCACGAAGAGCTGGCTTACGCGTGGTTACATCACTGCGAGGGCACAGTCACCACAGCAGGAGGCTCCCCACTTGGGGGGAGCCGGGAGCTGCTTCAGGGGGCGCTGCAGACCAGTTACCACCTCCTCCCCCAGTCGCCAGGCTTTGGTCTGAGGGCTGCCGGGAGGGGTCAGCCATGCATAAAGCTGCCCCCCAGTGCCTGAAGCCCCCTCAAGGTGTGGGCTGTGGGCTTCCTCACGGCCCGCCCAACACGGGGCTGGCACACGGGGGCACCTCAGCATTTCACGACCAGATGGCTACTTGGATTCAGCGATGCATTAAAAGCACCGCAAAGTATCCCGTCCTCTTCCTTTGACCTTGAGGGGGGGCTGACTTGGTAGGATTGTACCAGTTATTAAAATAATGAAATGGGTCCTTACTTGTTGCTAAGTAGCTCCCTCCCCCCACTGCTTGCCTGTCCCTTGATTATCTCCCCTGTCCCTACTGCCTGACTGTCCCAAATCCCAGATCCTCCCCTGGGAGACTCCCCTCCAACCAGACCAGCAGCTGAAAGGTGAACACCTAACCCAGCAGGCTTCAGGGCCATGGAAGCCCCCCTCCCAGGCCACTGGCTTCCCCAGCAATCCCAGCTGGCCGCCCAAACCTTGCTCTCACCCCCAGCCCAAGCCCAGGGAGACCCACGAGGCATGAGGCCTCTCCCCCAGGTGCCCGCCAGCCTGCCAGTGGCTCCTGGGCTCCTGTTGGCATCCTTGCATGTCCTTTCCAGCGGGCACGGAGCCGGCAGGGAGACAGCATGACCCCTGGCAGACGAATGCCTGAGATGTGCCTGGAAGATCTTCCAGACGGAGCCTGACCAAATGTGCACCAGGGCCACGGCAGCCCACTGGGTTATCTAAATCTCCTTGGCACATGGGGGCACTCAGACAGATGCGCTTCCACTGTCCTCCCACTCTCAGCGCTGCCTGCGCGGGTGCGGGACCCAAGTCCCAGTGTCGCACACTTGGGCTGCAGCCCTCGGGCCTGTACTGACAGGGTCTGTAGCCCTGGGCAACTCACCTAACATCCCTCAGCGGCTTTGATGCCCACCATCAGTTAAAGGACTTGAACAAACTACCCCCTTTATAAAAGTGGCAGGGGTGGGTGAGGTCACGTCTGTATCCTGCAGTGCGCTCACTTGGAGCCGGGTTCTGTGCGATTACAAGGTGTAGTTACGATTTCAAACGGTTTCTTCCCATTTCAACAAGTAGCCGAGGGGATTGCTAGAAGGCAAGACCACAGAGCTCTGAACCAGACGAGCTGGGGTGACAGATCAGCCCGAGGCAGCCTGTGTGTTCAAAATGAGGGCGAGGCCGCGGGGAATTCCTTTGAACTGCAGTGCGGATGTTATCCCCTAGGTCACCGGGGATACAAATACCTACCGGGAAATTCTGCTCTGCCGCTCACAATCTTGGGTTGGTTTTGTCTGTTGATAGGTTTGAGCAGTTTAATTTCTTTGCTGGGGACGTCAACAGACCTCAGTGTATTCGTGAATTGTCTGTCTTCAAACCTCCAAACGTTTGTCTTCCAGGTACAAAACCACGATTTTTTTTTTTTTTTTTAAAGAGAAGAAGTGGGTGTGGGTCATTCTAGCTACATTATAGCACTGAGTGCCCAGGACCTGGTGCAAAGGAAAAGATTTTCTCTGGCACTCTGGACAGAAATGTGTCAAGGCTGGGACGGGGGTTCAGGTTGGGGAAGTGATGTCTCAGAGGCTGGCACATCATGCAACTCTGTGTGTGTGTGTTTGCTTGCAAGTGAGCACGTGTGCATATGTGAGCATGTCTGTGCGTGGGAGGGCATGTGAGTGGGTGTGGGCAGGTAAGTGTTAGTGTGCAGGTGAGTATGTGTGCACCAAGCAGGAGTGTCTAGGAGGGGGATGGGTTTGTCTGTTTGGGGAGAATGGTGCTCATCTGAGGGTTTTGCAGACAGTCCCAGTAAGGTGTCAGGCTTGGGCTCACAAAAGCCAAGATGAATTGGTTTTGGACGTTTGGGGCGGATTTGGTCCTTCTGCTGGACATGTCACTTGGACTTACTTCTCAGTAGGCCCATTGGCTTGACTGTCATCATCACCCTCATCAGCAGCCATATTACCAAATCAGGTCCAGCTGCTTGCAGCTTAAAAATCAATACTCAAGGGCTTCCCTGGTGGCGCAGTGGTTGAGAGTCCGCCTGCCGATGCAGGGGACACGGGTTCGTGTGCCGGTCCGGGAGGATCCCACATGCCGCGGAGCGGCTGGGCCCATGAGCCATGGCCGCTGAGCCTGTGCGTCCGGAGCCTGTGCTCCGCATCGGGAGAGGCCACAACAGTGAGAGGCCCACGTACTGCAAAAAAATAAATAAAATAAAATAAAAAAATAAAAATCAGTACTCAAGAGAGGCAAATGTTGGCAGAAAGGGAAACTGCCTTTGAGCGGAATACTGGCAGTCCGGGGAGACGGTGGACTCGGTGTCCTCCATAACTATCTCCGAAGATTCTCCTCAGCCAAGAAAGTTTTTAAAGCGGAAAAGGGAAGTCATCTCAGGTAACCACTGAGATGGGGGGTCAGAGTGGTCACCACGCCCCACTGTGTGCAGGCTTGTCGACTTCCTGTGCTCTTTCTTTAGACGCTATTGTGTTCACACAGTTTGTTCTTGAGATTTCTGAAGGGGAAGCTGGGGAAGAGATCGGTCATCTGTTACTGACTTCTTCATTTCTATTTCTTTGATCTATGGAAAGAACCAACAAGTTAGGCAAAGTATCGTGTGATCAAAAGATTTGAAAGGTGTGCTAGGGCCAGGGATGAGTAGAGCATGGGAGCGCCTGGTTTGAGGTTAGTGACAAGATGAAGGGACCTCCTGCAAAGTGCTCTCTTCCGCCCAAAGCTGCTTTCAGTCACCCTGTAAGAGCGGAGGATGCTGTCAGGGGAAGCCCCAGCACCCTGGCCCCAGTGGACCCGAAACACGGGGCCTCCCGCCCCTCGAGGCATCATCCTCTGAAGGCCGAAGTAGCAGGTAAAGACCTTGACGAGGGAGTTGGGTTCCACTGGGAGGTGAAGGGCAGATAGGATTAGAATAAGCTGAGAAAGGGAGACAGGACGGCAGGAGCAGAGTGGGCGTAGGGAAAGCGGGGGACCGGTCTAGGGAAGAGGGGGACATCTCTGCAGCAGAGAGCAAGGACCTGGAGGGCCTGGGACCAGAACGTGACTCGGGTTTTCTCCTTAAGCCTCCAGCCACATGTCTTCCGGCCCCCTCCATCTCCCCCGGAAAACCCAGGAAGGAGCTTCAAGCTGGTTCCAAGCCTTGGCAGGTGTCTGTTTCCATTCTTTGCTCCTTGGATATAGTCTTTCCAGATTCTGTGTGGTTTTGATTCCCCCTCCTTGGTCCTCGGCAAAGCTCACTTGTACCAGTGGTAACGTGCACGGGTGCATAGCTGCAGAGACAGCGATTCATTCGACAGGATGAAGCTCTCCATCCTCTGGTCCTCGTTTCAGACACTCACGCAGCCTCCACTTCAACCCCGCTGAGCCCACTGAGACCGTTGGTACCGGTCCTGCACGCAAGACCGTGTAACACAGTGTTACTGTCCTCACCCCTGCAGCATCACGAGGGAAGCGTCTTCGAAAACTGGTGGTTTTGTAACTGCCTGCCTTCGAAGGGCTTGTTTTTGTAAAACAACCTGGATGATAAAAAAAAAAAAAAAAAAAAAACCACAGACTATTGTCAATGAGATACTCAGACTGTTAAAATGTGAAGCCTCGGGCTTGTCCAAGATGACTAATGGCCTCAGGTTGTTAGCATCTGGCAGAGCCAGAGGAGAGGAATGCTCAGCTCTGTCGTGCTTCATTTCGTTCCCCTGGTTCTCGTGCAGTTTGGGCCCAGGAGTCCTTTCTAAATGTAGGAACCCGAGGTATCACGCTGCCGGCAAGAGGAGGAAAGCTGGGTAATGTCTGTTCACTTGTGAATGTTTGTGCGGAGATCGCCCACAGCTCCTTCTCTGGATGGTTTTAGGAAGCATCCTTGTGTGTGTTGTACACCAGCAGGGCTCCCCCCGAGAGCCCCGTTCCAGGTGGTCCCAAGTCGTTGGGGGAGGATGCCGCTGCCGAGGGGAGCCTGTTCCCAAACCCAAGTTCACGTGCCCGATGCACAGTGAGGCCACACAAACTGAAAGGCTGGAGTTTGGAGCAGAGAAAGGTTTGTTGCAGGGCCCAGCAAGGAGATGAGGAAGGAGACGGTTGGCTTGTGCTCAGAATACCCCGGAACTCCCGGAAGGGTTTCAACAAAGCAATTTGAAAGGCCAGGGGAGGGGAGGGGCCGGGTCCCAGGGTGTGTGATCAGCTCGTGCACAATTCTCTGATTGGTTGATGGTGATCAGTCCTTAGGCCCCAGCAGGTCTCATGATCATCAGGTAGTTAATTTCTTCCATTTGGTGGTGGGGGGGTTTAGCATCTGAAACTCTCAGGAAATATGCACGAGATACTATTATCTGGGTCCTTCAGAGAAGAGCTACAGCAGAGGATATTGTGGGGGGGGTCTGTCCTGGGAGGGCCCCATGGGGTCCCGCTTGGTTACAGGTCCACACCCACCCAGAGCCCAGGGTGGGCCTTTGGGGGCTCTCAGCGGGGGCTGAACAGAAACCGAGAGGAAAGGGCATCTCCTTATTCCTGGCCAGTCGCTGCCATTCTTCTTCGGAGACTTGCGGTTGAGTGTCTGGGTGGTCCTCATGCAGGACAGTCAGGAGAGACTCGGGTTCACTCCAGCCTGTGCTGGAAATTACATACGACTCTGCCGGTTTGTAACTCACCTGAAGTGTGGCCCGAGGCTACTGTCAGTCTCGTGGGGAGTTCCTTAGGCTGTACGTGGAGGTATCTCCCCGGTACCTGGTTTAGTGCCACTCAGGCCATCCGATGACCTCGGCTCCGCCGGACACACAGGTGGGCCTCCGGGCCTCAGAAAATTCACCCGGCGCAGCGGCCTGCTTTCTGTGTTGCAAAGTTGGCACCCTTCCCTCTGCCACTGGGGGACTCCAGGCACCTTCTTCACGGTATCAGACTCGCCAAGTGTAGATTAGCCCCCGACCCTCTCGGAGGCAGCTGCCAAGGGGGCTGCAGCAAGGCCGCCCCGCAGGCCCCCCTCCCCTGTGGCTCCCCACAAGTGACCTTTTTCTAAAAAAACTGTGTGGGATTAAAAAAAAGAAGCAAGCTGCTCTCCCACCTCCTGCCTGCTCCCCACCCACTTCAAAGAGTTCTGCCTGGGACCATCCCCACAGGAGATGGTGCAAGACCGGGCCCAGGCCTGGGCCTCCTCTCACCTCGGCTTTCCTTCTTCCTGCCCCGCTTTGGCCTCGTGAGACTGTCTGTGCACCATCCGTGGGCGCATTTGACAACACGCTCGCCTTGATCTTTATCAAAAACCCCAGCATTTGTTTCTCTCTAAAATGTCACAGCCAAGCAGAAGCAAAGAGGAGTTTATCAGATTGGCCGCCCGCTTCCAGCTGAGATGGAATTTCCTCCTCACGGCCGTGAGCAAAGCTGTGACCCTCTGGCACAGAGACAGCTTCGGTAAGTCGGAGAACGCACAGCATTTTGGATTCTACCTTTTACAGATGTTATTACGGCCTAAGCGTTTTCCACATTGCTATGTGGAATCCACTCGTCTTTTTCTCACCTTTTTATGTAAAATACAACACACAGAGAACCACACACACACACAAAACCATATTAATCTGATTATTATGGCAATATGGTAGTTCATCAAACAGCTGGACCACGCCTCACCTGTCAATGAAAATAATCAATAAACAATCTAAAATAAGAATAGAAAAGGGTTTTATCTGAGCCAAACTGAGGACTAGCCTGGAAGCCAGCTTCCCAGATGACTCTGAGAAACTGCTCCGGAGAGCAACACACTTTTATATCTTGTCAAAACAAAGAACATTAAACAAGTCAGGGTTTCATTTCTTCAAGGTTATTTTAAAAAAAGAACAGGCCAGCACGTACCCAGCGAGTCAGTATGGCCTTGTCACCTGGGAAGGGGGACTTAACCATCAAAGGAGTAACCAGTATCGGTGTCCCAGGAAGGGAGGCATTTAATCTTTATTTTTAACATGGACATTCTTTACTTCTGGTCAGTGTGTCCTTTTCCCTAATAATTAAAGCAGAGGTACAGTGTAGGTTTGATAGGCCACACACAGGCTATTTTAGTTAGCATCAAATTCAAGTTCACTCATGTATAAGCCAGAATGACTTCCCTGTATCTCCATATGTGGACATGTCTTTTGTCACTCCCCTGCCATCGTTGTCGGACGCGCAGGAAACCTCCCTGGCTTTGGAATTGTGCGCTTTCAGACATCGTGAGAAAAGCAGCAAGCGTCCTCTTTTTCTCCATCTCCCAACTGAGATGGACCAAAAAATGGGTTCTTTGGGGGCACCCGGATTTAACCTTCAGGAATAAGAGTTGATAAAGTCCCCACTACGTGCAGATGGTGGAAAGAGTAAAGCAGTGTCTGTTTTGCCAACTTTCTGGTCCGGTAGAGGGTCTTTCTGGGCCCAGGGGGTCCCATCTGTCACAGCTGTGGTACAGACACAGCACAGGAGTCGCGGGGAGGGACAGTCACCACTGAGCCCCCCAGCCCCACGGAGGGGATCACTCGTTTCAGCAGATGTCGTGCGTCCCTGCAAAGTCCCAGGCACCTTCCTGGGCACTGGACAGACAGCCGTGGACAGACAGACAGACAGAGCCTCCAGCCCACAAACTCACACACCTATCAGGGCAAGGAATCCCTGCCCCAGGGCTGCCAGATGCCCTTGCAGCGGGTACACAGAACAGACAAGAGGAAGAGCAGACAAGCCCTGTTCTAGACCGTTCTGCAAACACTGGGGCTCTTTGGAGGGTTGTGGCTGTACACAGCCATATATGTGACCCCCATTCGTCAAGAGGCTGTCCCCACAGATGAAGATCAGGGCAGAGTTCACGTGCAGCCACAGGAGGAGAGCCAGCTCTGTAGTTAGTGCTGTCGACTGAAGAAAATGCACAGCCTGAAAGTTGAGAGTTGTGGGGGGTTTTTTGTTTTTTTTTGCGGTATGTGGGCCTTCGGTAAGTGAGCCATGGCTGCTGAGCCTGCGCGTCCGGAGCCTGTGCTCCGCAACGGGAGAGGCCACAACAGTGAGAGGCCCGCGTACCGCAAAAAAAAAAAAACCCAAAAAACAAAAAACAGGCATTTATTCCCCACGGTTCTGGAGGCTAGAATTCCAAGATCAAGGTGCCAGGTGATGGGTTCCTGGTGAGAGCTGTCCTCCTGCTTGCAGACATCGGCCTTCTTGCTGTGTCCTGACATGGCTTTCCTTGGAGCAGAAACACAGTGGGGAGGGGGGCGCGGGGACTCTCCCTTTTCTCATAAGGCCATTAATCCCCTCATGACCTAATCTAACCTTACTTACCTTCCAAAAGCCCCATCTCCAAATACTGTCACATTCGGGGTTAGAAGTTCAACATGAATTTGGGGGGCACAAACATTCAGTCCATAACAGAAAGTTCTGCATAAAATTAAACATATACCTACGCTATGACCCAGTGATTTTATTCCTAGGTATTTACCCAAAGGAAAGAAAACATACATTCACAAAAAGACTTGTAGAAGGATATTTATAGCAATTTCATTCCTAACAGATAACACCTGAAAACAATACTAATAACCCTTATTAGGCTAATGGATAAGCTAATTTCAGTATGTTTATTGTATTCATCTGCTTGGGCTGCCATAACAGTAAACTACAGATCTGGTGGCTTAAACAGCAGCAATTTATTTTCTCATAGTTCTAGAGGCTGGGGAGTCCAGGATCAAGGTTCCAGCTGATCCAGTTTCTGGTGAGGGCTCTCAAACCGGACATCTCGAAGGCCTGAGAACCAGGGGGACCAATGCAGTGAGTCCCAGCCTGAGTCCAAAGGCTCCAGAACCAGGAGTGTCGATGTCCAAGGGCAGCAGCACTAGGATGCCCCGCTTAGGCAGAGGGCAAATTGGTCCTTCCTCTGCCTTTCTGTCCTATTCATGCCTTCACTGGATCGGATGACGCCCACTGCACTGGTGAGGGTGATCTTTACTCAATCTGATTCAAATGCTAATCTCTCCCAGAAACACAGACACGCCCAGAAATAAGGTTTTACCAGCTATCTGGGCATCCCATAGCCCAGTCAAGTTAACACATGAAATTAACCATTCAAACAAGCCAAAGACAATTTGTGACATATTTGAACACCCAAAGCCTGGAACACAGGAAATAAAATTAATTCTAATAAATCAATACAAAAAAGTACAGACAACCCAATACAAATGGACCAAAGACATTAACAGGCGTTTCACAAAAGAGGGTATCCAGCTGGCCAATTACTTGTATGAAAGGGTGATCAACCACATGAGCCATTAAAATAAAAATGAATTATCACTACTCGTCCACCAGATTGCTGGGATGGGGGGCAGACAACCTCGCAATAATCTGTGTTGATGAGAAAGTGGAGCAACGGGAACCTCCACGTACTGATGGTGGCAATAAATTGGTCCCATCATTGAGGAAGTCAGTGTGATGTTATATAATAAAATGAAACAGACTCGTGCCCCAGAACCCACAACTCCACTACAAGGTCCATACTCGAGAGAGCGCTTGCGTGTGCGCACCTGTGCCTGAGCTTGGCATCCTCTCGAGAACTGGGTCTGAGAAGAGGATCTGCACCTAGCTAGTCATTCTGGGGTGCAGTCCTACAGAACCAAAGTGGGGGGACTGACTAGAATGACTGGCACACGGAGGACGGAAAGCCATTCTAAGGGTGCGTCACTGGGTTGGTTACCATTGTGAGAACCGGGGCTCAATCCTGCTGGAGACCCTCCGAGGAATTGTGCAGAGTGGCCTTCAGAATCATCCACGTGTGACTTGGGAGTGGGGAGTATTTATCCTCTGGCTTTTGTACCCATTCGCCCAAGGTCGTGGCAAGGGGGGGGGTTAATGATCTGCACTCGTGGGTTTTCACATTGCTCAGTGGAACCCTACCTGTGTCCCACGTGGCAGTTGGCACAGAGGCCCTGAGGCAGAAAGCAAGGGACGTGCAGGTTGGTGAGGTAACCTGCTGCCGTCTGTACCACCATTCGTTGGTTCCCACAGCAACAACAGGAGAAAACAGAGGCGCCCAGAGAAGTGAGACAGAACATAAAAGATACCAACACATCAGAACACAAGACTGTTCATAAAACTTTATTACTGGAAACAAGCCAACTTCCCATCAATACGAGAATGTGTTTAAGGGTGGTGCATTCATACAATCCTCTGCCACGCCGGCCTGGCCACGTTCTCCCTGGGAACTGCTGACTCCACTTTATTTTAGTGTATGTGTAGTAAGCAATTTGATTCTGCTTTTAGATGAACTGGAAGCAATGCCCTCTTGTCACAGCGAAGTGTAAGATGGTCACGGTCCTTACAGAGCAAGAGGATGGGCTTTGGCCTCAGACGGACTTGGCGCTAATCTTCATCGTTCGCTTGCCTTCCTCTTCCATAAAATGATAACCATCCCTACCCTGTGTCTATTTCACAGCACATAACGCTTACTCCGCACCACGCACTGTTCTAAGCCTCTGCAAGTATTAACCCGTTCCATCCTCCCATCCCTCACTCCCATGATGTAAGTACTGTTTTCTGCGTTTCCTAATGAAGGAACCGGGCACAGAGAGCTTACGTGACTCGGCAGGGCCACACAGCTGGTGAGTGGAGGAGTGCGCTGAGCCGAAATTTGAACGCCCCCCTGTCTGGTTGCAGAAGCCTTGCCATCCAGCGGGAAAGAAGCGCCTCCCCGGGCCCGGCGCGCAGAGAGGACTGCGCACCGGCTCTGCCGTGCGTGCGGAGCCCCACCTCCCCACGCGGCGCACGGCTGCGAGGGCGGCCCCGGGGCCCCGCCCCCGGGCGCCTGCGGTGGGGGCAGCGGGTCCCTCTCCCGGTCCGCCGTCGGGGGCCGCTGCCCGCGGTCCCCGGGGCCGGGCGCGCCCCGCAAGATGTCCGGGCGCCGCGGCCGGCAGCCCGGGCCCCGCCTGTCCTGGCTACTGTGCTGCAGCGCCCTGCTGTCCCCGGCCGCGGGCTACGTGATCGTGAGCTCCGTGTCCTGGGCCGTCACCAACGAGGTGGACGAGGAGCTAGACAGCGCCTCCACCGAGGAGGCGCTACCCGCGCTGCTGGAAGACTCGGGCAGCATCTGGCAGCGGAGCTTCCCGGCCTCGGCGCACGAGGAGGACGCTCACCTGCCGCCCCCGGAGGGCACCGCCCGCGCCAGGCCGCCCCCCGCGCCGCCCGGGATGTTCTCCTACCGGCGCGAGGGCAGCGCGAGGCTGCGCCCGGGCACCGCCCGCTTCCTGGCCCACGCCAGCGCCTGGGGTTGTCTGGCCACCGTGTCCGCCCACGAGAAGGTAAGCCACCCGGCGGGGAGCGGCGTGCAGGGGACAGGGAGAGCCTGGGGCCACTCCCGCTCTCGGATCCAGGTCTAGCAGACGTGCGCTGGGGGCTGGATCGGCGTGAACAGCGTGTAATTAATGCAGCCAGATTGTGCTTCGGTTACCCTGGCACCCTGGCAAAGGCAGGAGGGGTGGGGGGGTGCTGGGGGAGGGGACGACAAGCAGGCTTCCTGCCAGGTGGTCGGGGACCGAAGCGCAGTCGAGAAGCGCAGTCTTGAAATGGCCAAAGAGGTGTGCAAATAACCAGCGCCCGACCAGAGACCTGGACAAAAGAAGCCAGAGGCGCCTTTGGCATCACCGAGTAGCGCGTCCAGCCCCTGCCCGCCCATAGACCAGAGCTGCCCCATCACTTACCCGAACCCAAGTGGGGACCGGGGCTTTGGTGGAAATTTGCATTTTAAAAAATGGAATCCAGAGAACTGTTCTGGAAAGGAGATTTATTGTGTGCAGCGAAGCGTGTAAATGTTGGAGTGACAGCGCTGTCGTCAGCTGCAGCTTTCATTGTTTCACAGATGTTTTACTCACCTGTTAGACATGATTCCACCTGAAGTGGAAATGCCGTGGATACATGATGAGGATGTAACATCCATACGTGTACACCCTCCAGAAAGCTTTTAGGGCTGTTAAGATGGATGTAAGGGTTTTATTACAGGGCAGTAATTTGAACTCCTATTTACTTCATGAAAAAAAAAAATACTGTTTTATGGAGTGTGTAAGTCATTGGCCAGGGGGAAGGTTCTGGGCCTGGCTCTGGGTCTCACCAGCTCTGAGACTGTGGCCAAGTCAATGGGTTCTCCACTTTGCTTTCCTCTTCTATGAAATTAAGTGGTGGACTAGGTAGTTTTGAAGGTCCTTTTTTGCTTTGAAAAAAAAAATCTAAATGACAACTTTATTTTGATGAGAAATGATCCTAAGGTCTTTCACAGCTTCCAAATAGTTCTTCACAGCTATATCTTATGCTCCTAAGGCATACCTTCAGAAGCTATGAAGCTTAAATATGAAGCTGATCTTGGTTTAAAACACAGATCACTTCAAGCAATTAAAACTCTAGTGCCAGTGTATTCAAGGTATTATGACTTTCAACATCCCTTTTCTTAGCTTTATTAGTAGTTCCCTTTTCCAGTATTGGTGTATACTCCAAATGCAATAAATGCAGAGAACATTTACCACGTGCCTGGCATGTGTGCAAAGCATGAGTCTTTGTGAGTGACCAGCTGAAAAACAGGATCTGGGAATGACATATTTGCATTTTGTAGGATTTCTTAACATTGGGTTTTCTTAAAGATTAAAACCACCCCCTTATCACAATTCTACACACTGTTGTCATGCGACACTTCAAAGACAAAGACAGCCCTGAGTTCTGAGCTAAGTAACAATGAGCAACGCTCTGTGAAGGGTAAAGGTCATGATGCTGGACCCAGCAGGGCTTGGGAAAAACCTAAGAAGTATTTGTGTACATGTCTGAGAATTTCATCTGCTCTCCTGGGTGATCGTGAGCAAAAAATTGATTTAGCATGTTAATGTGTCTTCCTTGAAGCTAGAAGGATAAGAAACCAAATTCCCATAAGTTGCTGAGTTATACTATTAAAATATTATTGATTACAATTTTAAAATGTGACTAATAAGTGAGAAAGTGGTGTGACCCTAAAGGAAACAATAACAGAAAGTTCCTGGAGTCCAAAGACCAGGTAAGATGTTAGGTTAAGACTTAGATTCTATCCCCAAACTTGCCAAAAATATGGGGGAGGTGGTGAAGGCAGTGGGGCTCCCAAGGGCTAGCTTGTGAGAAAGGTTTTAGTGACTCTCCACCCTCCCATGATTTTCATTGCCGTTCCCCCAAATAACTTTCAGTTTAATAGAGTGTATTTGCTATGCACCTGCCGCTTCAAGAATAATCCCCTAACCATCCCTTCTCTACAGATGCCACTGCTAAGCTCCTCTATAGAAATTCTGGAGCCATCGCTGGGTGAAGTGGGCAGGTTGGTAACCACTTTGCTTTGATTCATGACCTGTCAAAACCACGGTGATGCCATGCTGCCTTCGCACCCCCAATGCTATATTTCCTGGTCAGAGACACAGACTAAGCTCCCAGCTCAAGTCAATCCACAACCCTGCATTGAAAAGGCCTTTTTTGGTGTTTGTTAGATCCCAGGACTGCCGTTTGGGAACTGCCTGCCGGTCAGTGACGGCCCCTTCAACAACAGCACGGGGGTTCCTTTCTTCTATGTGACACCCAAGGACCTCCTGGTGGCTGATCTGATGAAGAACCCCGTGGCCTCCCTCCTGCTGCCGGAATCCGAAGGAGAGTTCTGCAGGTAGGCAAGGGCCCGGCCTCCCCCATCCAGGTCCTCTGCACATGGCAGGGAGGCTGTGACTTAAACGGGGCCCTGAGATGCAAAGCAGTGTCTTTGCCACTTGGCCAGGGGGCAGGTTCTGGGCCTGGCTCTCGGTCTCACCAGCTCCGAGACTGTGGCTAAGTCACTGGGTTCTCCACATGCTTTCCTCATCTATGAAACTAAGTGGTGGACTAGGTAGTTTTGAAGGTTCTTTTTTACTTTGAAAAAAATTATTGAAATGACAACTTTATTCTGATAAAGTGATCTTAACTTCTTATGTGGCTTCCAAATGGTTTTTCACAGTTATATCTTAGGCTCCTAAACGCATCTTCAGAAGATACAAAACTTAAATATGAAGCTGATCTTGGTTTAGAATACAAGTCATTTCAAACAATTAAAAGCCTAGAGCCAATGTGTTCCAGATACATTGGCAATGTATGTTGTAGAAATGTATTTTCACATGGAAAGAGTATATATAGCTGTGGAATCAGATCAATAGAATTCTATCACTCACCAAGCTGTGCAATTTGGGGCAAGTTATTGAACCTTTGGGAGCCTCAGTTTCCTCATCTGTTAAATGGGAATAGCAGTTTCTACCTCCTAGGGTGATGGGGAGAGTTGGAAAGATTTGCAGCGTCTTGTACAACACCGAGTGGGTAAATGGTAGCTCTCTTTGTTACGGCAAAGGCGGAGGTGGGGGAGGGGAGGGGAGTGAAGGAAGAGCCATTGGTTTGTCTCCAAGGCACATGCAGCATAGAATCTATTTATTGTTTTTCAAATTCATTTCTACCTGCCCCAGTGAGGTGTGTGCAATAAAGACCCAGAGTCCCTTGTCACTTTCTCAAAAACTCTCTCAAAGAAAGGACAGTTGGGCAAAAATGGAACACTGTATCCAACACCGTTGTCTGAAATCAAAATGTGGAGCTTGAGGTCCAATCCTGCCACCACTGTGTCTCTGCGCTGAGCTTGGGGAGGGTGGGGGGTGGGACGCACATGGGAGGGCACCCCTGCAGGAGTAGCAGAGGCAGTGGGGGACCTTGGGCAAGTCCCTTCACCTGTAATGTAGTGATGCTTTAAGAACTGGGATAAGATACCCCCAGCTCCAAAATGCTATGACTCTTTATGCAACATATGAAAAACATATTAAGCAAACAAATATGTCAGTTCTTTGAGGAGGGGAAGTGGTAATAATCAAAGCAACAATGCGCCATAAAATGCAGCCTGGATAGGACCCTGTCGCTTACCCCTGGGAGCTGATGGGAGATCCATCCATCCAGGTGGAGGCAGTTCAGCTGACCCAGTGCCCTATCGGGGATGGCAGGAAGCCAGGAAAAGGAGTGCCTCCTTTTTTCATGGAATAGTCTCCTTGTTCTTGGCCAGTCAAGCTTGCTGTTACTAGAAGTATATTCCCAGATACCTTTCTAGACATCTGAGGTGTTCCTCATTCAGGTAGCCTAAAAGCAGCCATTGTGCAGGGCATGTTGATCGCCGACCCCAGAGCACACCTGTCCCTGGAGGTGGGCACAGAATACAGAGCAGAGGATGTACCGCAGCACTCAGGTTGTGGAGGGAATCGTGTCCTGGAAGGTCCCAGGCAGCCATCAGCAGGAGCTTGGGGCCATGAGAAATCCAGCTTAGAGAGGCCCTCTCGGGGGCTGGGGCTGGGCACGCTTGGGGCCATGTGTGCAGACCCTCTTCACAGCAGGTCGCGCTTGGAGTTGCAGATCTCCGTGCAGCACACCAGGGTACCTGGATGAGGCAGCTCACGGCCGGAGGGGACCACCCAGCCCCACCCCAACCCCCAGGGCCAAGGGCATCAGTATCCCAGACCCTTGTAACTCTGGCCTGGAGGAGGAGGGGTGAGCCACCACCCACTGGTACCCCTCTATCTAAGCCCTCATATGAAACTCTAACTCCCTCGCACTGTGGCAGCTTCTGAAGTCTTAAAATATAATGTAAATAAATATCTACAAAATTAGCTGTGGCCTTAGTAAGCATCACGCCTCGAAGCAGGGATTATCAGATAGTGAGGCTTGTTGTCCCCGCAGGGTCCACTACTTTCCAGGACCTGCTTCAGCCCAGGTGTGATTCATCTGCCTGATGCTCACATTCCAAGTGCAGCATCACCCTGTAGGTTTTGCCTCCAGAATCTTGGTAATGTTGAGCACAGAGACTTAACAGGTCAAAGGCGGGCAAAGAGCAGAGCCCTGAATTGAACCACGCTCCTCGGGCCACGGGAGCCTCAAGAAGCATCAGGTGGAAACGTCCGTGGCTAAGAACTTCCCTGACAAGCACCTGCATGAAGTTCAAGGGGCCGCCTGCAAGGCTGCAGGAAGCTGCTCCTCCTGCCTGATCCCGGCCTGCAGAGATTCCCACAGAGCAGGGAGATCCAGAAAAGCACCCACTTTTCACGATGATGATAGTAAATCAAGGACACCTGATCCTTTGACCTTTGGAAAACATGAGAATCACCTCCATTCTCTGAAGTAGGTGTTCTTGTGAACTGCAAACTTGCAGCAGCATTTTTACCATCAGATCTGGTGCATTCTGTGCGCTCATGTCCCTCTGCCTGTCTGTGCATTGGGGTGGAGGTGGATTTTCCCTAAGCGGGAAGACAAAGCCAGGACCAGCCCTGTCTACACGATGCATCCTGAGACTCCTGTAGGCCTGGGGGACCATGTTTGTCTGAGGAGCCCTCAGAGCCTGAACCATAAACCAAGGTCAGACGGAGAGGAAGCAGCGTGGCCACTGACGCTCTGAGAGGAGGAAAGAGGTGCCTTCCCAGCCATTTCCTGCAGGGTCCACTGGGCACCTCAGCTGCAGGCCTGCCTCTGCATCCAGCAGGGTTAGCCCTGGTTCCTGCAGAGTCTGGACTGGGGCAGTCTGGTGAGCTCGGCCTCCACCGACAGGACATAGCTTGAGAAGGAAGCCGTCCAACAAACAGGAGCGAATGTAAGTCTGATTCCACTGCAAGGGCAGGCTGAGCTGGCCCTCTGTACTTTAGAGCTCCATTGGGTGTACAGGACAATTGTGTATATAATGTGTATGTGTTTAATAAGCAGATGGGTGGACAAGACAGAGAGAGAGAGAGGGATGATAGATAGATAGATAGATAGATAGATGTGTGTGTGTGGTTTCACATATTCAACTGTTATCTATTCTGAGAACATACACTACAGTTGCCCCCAACTGGTCTCCCCAGTTCACTCTCTCTCACCTTGACTTCATCCTCAATCCAATATCTGAAGTAATATTTCAAAACCCATATAAGACCCTGGGATTCCCCTGCTTAAACTCTTTCATTAGGAAAAATAGCAAAATCCTGAATATGGCCTAGGAGGCCCTGCCTGGAGGACACCTGCCTCCCTCTCAGAATAAATAATAGTGACTAATCCTTTGCTGATTGACTTAGTATGTGATTTATTTATACCCTAGTTTTATTAAGTAGAGAGGTTTAACCTGAAAACTTGTAATCTAAACTGATGTATGTGTCTGGCATACAGCTAAGAAATGCTTTTTTAAAAACTTGAGATATAATTGATGTATAACATTGTGCATGGTGTTAATTTGATACATGTATGTATTGCAGTATGGTTATCCCTGAAGTCTTAGCCAACATCTCTGTCACGTCACATAATTATCATTTCTTTTTTGGGGTGAGAACATTTAAGATCTAGTCTTTTAGCAACTTTGAAGTTTATAATACAGTATTGGGGGCTTTTTTGTTGGGTTTTTTTTTTGCTGTTTTTTAAAAATTTTATTTAAATTTTATTTTTTTTGGCTGCGTTGGGTCTTAGTTGTGGCACATGGGATCTTAGCTTCTGTGCTCGGGCTTCTCTTTAGTTGTGGTGTGCAGATTTTCTCTTCTCTAGTTGAGGCACGTGAGCTCAATAGCTGTGGCACTCGGGCTTAGTTGCCCAGCAGCATGTGGGATCTTAGTTCCTTGATCAGGGATCCAACCCACGTCCTCTGCATTGGAAGGTGGATTCTTTACCACTGGACCACTAGGGAAGTCCCTGTAACACAGTACTGTTGAATGTAATCACTGTGCTGTGCATTAGATCTCTAGGACTTACTCGTCTTCTAACTGCGAGTTTGTGCATTTTGACCAACATCTCCCCAGTTCCTGAACCCCCAGGCCCTGGTAACCACAATTAAATCTCTGTTTCTATGAGTTTGGCTTTTTTAGATTCCACATATAAGGGATATCATGCAGTATTTGTCTTTGTCCGATTTATCTCAGCATAATGCCCTCAGAGTCCATCCATATCATTGCAAATGGCATTATTTCACCCTTTCTTATGGCTGAGTAGTATTCAGTGGTATATATAGGTACCACATCATCTTTATCCATTCATCTGTTGATGGACATTTAGGTTGTTTCCACATCTAGGCTATTGTAAATAGTGCTGCTATGAACATTGGGGTGCATGTATCTTTTTGAATTAGAGTTTTCATCTTTTCTGGATATATGCCCGGAGTGGGATTGCTGGATCATATGGTAGCTCTATTTTTAGTTTTTTAAGGAACATCCATACTGTTCTCCATAGTGGCTACACCAATTTACATTCCCACCAACAGTGTAGGAAGGTTCCCTTTTCTCCACACCCTCTCCAGCATTTATTACTTATAGACGTTTTGATGATGGCCATTCTGACCAGAGTGAGGCAATACCTCATTGTACTTTTGATTTGCATTTCTCTAGTAATTAGTGGTGTTGAGCATCTTTTCATGTACCTGTTGGCCATCTGTATGGCTTCTTTGGAGAAATGTTTATTCAGGTCTTCTGCCCAGTTTTTGATTGGGTTGTTTATTCTTTTGATATTGAGTTGTATGAGCTGTTTGTATATTTTGGATATTAACCCCTTGTCGGTCGCATCATTTGCAAATATTTTCTCCCAGTGCATAGGTTGTCTTTTTGTTTTGTTGATTGTTTCCTTTGCTGTACAAAAGCTTTTAAGTTTGATTACATCCCATTTGTTTATGTTTGCTTTTATTTCTTTTGCCTTTGGAGACTGACCTAAGAAAATATTCCTATGATTTATGTCTGAGAATGCTTTACCTATGTTCTCTTCTAGGAGTTTATGGTGTCATGTCTTTTTTTTTAATTAGTTTCTGCTTTATAACAAAGTGAATCAGTTATACATATACATCTCTTCCCACATCCCTTCCCTCTTGCATCTCCCTCCCTCCCACCCTCCCTATCCCACCCCTCCAGGCGGTCACAAAGCACCGAGCTGATCTCCCTGTGCTATACGGCTGCTTCCCAATATCTATCTCCCTTATGGTGTCATGTCTTATATTTAGGTCTTTAAACCATTTTGAGTTTACTTTTGTGTATGGTGTGTGCGGGTGTTCTAACTCCATTGATTTATGTGTAGCTGTCCAGCTTTCCCAACACCATTTGTTGAAGAGACTGTCCTCCATTGTTATTCTTGCTTTCTTTGTTGAAGGTTAATTGACCACAGGTGTGTGGGTTTATTTCTGGGCTCTCGATTCTGTTCCGTTGATCTACTTGTCCATTTTGGGGGGCACAGTCGTCTTGACTCCCATCTCAGGGCCTATGGAATTAGGTGCTATTACCCCGTCCTTCTTCCTGGAGAAGAAAACTTGGAAAATAAATCAGACAGGATGATAAGTAGAGAATGACTTACAGTACTGAAAAAGGACAGGATAACCAAGGAAAGTTTCTGGAGTGTCTTACCTATTCAGCACCTCGCTTTGTGCTGGAGAGGGAAGGGGAAATCTGCGGGCCTTCTGGCTTCACGGTTAGCTGGAGTCAAGATAGTCCGAGAGTGGAAAAGACAGAATAAGTGAGAACAGCGTCTAGATTGCTACAGGGAGGCTATAAAGAGCAAACTCTCACAACTTAGAGTAGTGGAGTGACTTTCAATTCCATGGAGACAGAGTGAGGGTGACAAACCATAATGATCTGGACAGCCTTGCCCCTCCCCCAGCCCAAAGAGGAGAACCACTTGGGGGACAAGGCTTCATAGTTTGAAGGAGCTCCGAGGTGAGTTCTGACACTGCTTCAGGTTAGTTAGGACGTGGAGTGGGTCTGATACGCGTTTCCTGGGTTTCCAGTGAAGGCTGCTGAGAACCGCGGTCCAGCCCCCGGATGAATTCACATCATTTTTTTTTTTTTTTTTTCTGACCAGAAAGCTCTTTCCTCAGGTTCTCTCATGATTCCTTTCTCTTTTCACTCAGGTGTTTTTATGAATATCTCCTCCTCTGAGAGACCTTTTTTAACCACCCAATCCAACAGAATATTTACTTTATTATTCATATAATTGGCCTTGAATTATTTCTTCCAGCAATTAGTAATCTACTAGTCTACTATACATTTACTTTTTATACCTATGTTTATATATTTTTTAACTCCATCTCCCTAGAGTCAAAAAATAAACTTTTTGAGAGGAGAAATTTTATGGGAGCAGGAATTTTTCCTCTGTTGTTCAGGACTATTTTTTTAATTTCTTAGACTCATACTGGGAACATATGCGAGACCCTATAAACATTTGTTGAATAATATAATGAGATGAAGAAGATTCTCAGATTGTCAGTTGATTTGAGGTGATATTAATTTACTGAGCACCAGTGTGCAAAGTTTCATACAATTTATTAAATAAATTATAATTTAAATATTAAAGCCTATATCTTCAACCAGAGAGTAGATTTTTTAAAAAAAAACCTTCTTGATTAATTGGTAAAATATTTGGTGAACATGAGGTGTTATTTAGTTTATTTTCAAATTATCCATAGGTCATGAGGTATTTTCTTGAAGATGTAAAATTTACAGGCCTACATAAAGTGTTAATACATACTTGAAAGTTTACATTGATTTGTAAAAGTATTTATCATATAATCTCTATAAATTCAGGGACTGTGTTTGATCCTGTTGGTCAGAGACAGTATAATCATTATCATCTGGGTGCATATTTCTACTCCTCCACACATAATGCTCCTACTACTCTCTACAAGGGGTGAGACAAGCTGGAAATCCTCTGGGGAGTGGTTCTCTCAATGATTCAATAAATATATAGTAAGTAGCTACTATATGCAAGACAGATATAGTGGTACATAAACATTCAAAAATATTTGTTCTTATGGAGCTTACCTTTAACTGGAGGAGAATAAAAAACAAAATAAATAAGCAAACTATGTGTTAGGATAAATGATAGCAAGCGCCAAAGAAGTTAATGGCAGTCTGTGCATAATGGAAGAGGCTGTATGTGTACCCAGATCTCTGTTTTGTTCCCAAATCCTTGTTTCTTCTATTACATGAAATGGTGTAAGATAGAAATTACTGTCTGGTTAATAATTAATAACGCTTCCTTCTGTTTGGTTGCTTCCTTCAAAAAAGGATGATGAATTGAGGAAAATCCGTTTCTTTTGAATGGCCTGCAGAGAATCTTTATAGAATTTACCCTGATGTCACCTGCATCTTGACTTTGAGACTGTAATTACATTAGTTCAAAATCTGTTGCTATTGAATAATTTAAAATGCGATGGATATGCTTGGGAGAGATAATAATGACACATGGACTCATGACATATTTACACAGATACGAGAATGTGCTGTGGTTAGATTCTACTGCTGTCATCGGCACTAATGCATGGCCAGAAAGGGAAAAATCTGATTTCAGAAAATGACAGGTGAAGTTGTCCTTTGAGATCTCTGTTTCCGGAAAGCAGTTTTGTATGAGGCAAACTTAAAGCTTTTGGCAAATTTTCCAGAGAAATTTCATTTTATCAAGAGGCTAAGTACTCCGGGATTTGTTGCTACTCAGTTTAACTAGTTCCTGTGTTTATTAACGTGTGACTGTTTCTTATATCTCTGATACGCAGCCATTTTCTTATGTATTTTATAGCCAGGAGCCCTTCACTATGATTTTTGGTGTCTGTTATCCCAATCATTTCATTTTTCTCACCAACTTCAGTAATAGCCAGGTTCCTTTTTATCCTAAGTCTAGGAGCAGAATGAAAATAGTAAAAAATGCCATATGAAAACCTGAATTCCCTAGGAGAGGTCTCTGTCTGATTTCTGATTGGTTGTCTTTGCCAATGATAAAGAAATGTACTGTCATTAAAGTCTGGCTGATAAATGATACTTTTTGGCAACACTGTTATACAGGCAATGGTGTCTTTTGGTCCATATCCGGTATTTCTCCTTGGAAGATCATACTTTGAATTGCAGCACCAGCCTTGGCTTCTTGTTTCCAGTTGAGCTATTTCACCTTGACGGCAGCATGAGATTGGTTCTGTCATTACTTATAGAGATGTTTCAATGCTTCTGGCTGATTTCTGGCACCTCCTTGAAGCATTACCCTGCCCATCCTGGATGCTTCTGTTTCTTAGATGTTCTGCCCTCATCAATTTTCCTCACATGCCAATCCTGTCAGAGTTGAGTTTTCACGATCACTGTGTCAAATTTGAAGAAGCATATGCATCCTGAACCCTGACCAGTGGGGATTTTATTCTGCCTGCTGAGGTTGTGTGGGTGGTGTTTGCATTAGCATTCAGAAACCGGCTGTTTTTTGTAAAAATTGCCCTTGGAATCTCTACAGGGATTGCATCAAACCTATAGAGGCTTTGGGTAGTATGGATATCTTAACAATATAAATTCTTCTAATTCATGAACACAGGATACTGTTCCTTTTATTTGTGTCTCTTTCCATTTATTTCGTCAGCGTCTTGTAGTTTTCAGTAAAGAAATCTTTCACCTCCTTGGTTAAATTTAATTGTCAGCATTTTGTTGTTCTTATTCTATTATAAATGGGATTATTTTCTTTATTTCTTTTTAAGATAATTCATTGGTATTGCATAGAAACACTACTGATTTTCGGATGTTAATTTTGTATTTGCAGCTTTACTGAATTTGTTTATTAGATCTAACAGTTTTCTGGTGAAGCCAGGACTGGAAGACCAGTTAAAAACAACCTCTCAGGCGTTCCCAATTAGTCTTTCTGATTGATAAGGGCCAGGAGCTACACTCAGCAGTGGGTGGGGCTATAAATTATCTCTTCAGCCTGGTGAAGCAAGGGAAACCTCCAAGCCTGGCAAGCCTTTTAGTCTGTGGTCTTGACGTGAGCTGACCTGCCCTCCAGGTTCCCTGGCCAAATGGTGCCACTGGCTTTGCTCTGTGGACTATCGACTCACATCATTTATAAAACAAAGTCAAGATTACAGTCTGAGCATGGTAGGAAGGGAGGTGGCTTTTCCACCTCATCATTCATTACATCCATCCAAACCAGAACCTACAAACATGTGTTGCCTAACTCTTGTTTGTTTACAGTTTGTTTTATTCACTTATTCTGTGTACCCCTTTGTGCTGTGATTTCTTCATTTAATTCATTATATGAATTAGGGATGTGAATCTGTTTCCTAGCTCAGGTGAAGGTGACGAGTTGAGAAGAAGATTCCAGTTTGCGAGATTCACCAGCAATCAGCAACCTCTTCTTTCCCATTTCCTCTCCCTTCAGCACATCAGCATGTACAGATGCTCCTGGGACTCAGTGAATTTATGCTCAGACCGGGGGACCAGTTGTATGGAGATTCACTAAAAACTGACTTGACAAAGAAAGCCCACTTGAGAAATTTCTCTTCCATTGAAACGTCTTTCCTTACCGAGCACGCAGGCCTGAATGCCGTGGGTTTAGGTTTTGCATCTTCTTCGCCAAAACAAAGCAAGCCCTCAGGACCAGAATGAACCACATTCTCCTGGCATAGGCTCATCTTTCGTGTTGAAGATCTAGAAATAAATGGAATCCAGAGGCTTTTCCTAAAATGAAAAAATGTTTTCATTTGATAGTTTGGACAAATGCTAGGTATCTAGAAAGACAGAGTTGATTATCAAGAAAGGAAGATCTGAAGACGCTTTTTTCCTATGCCCCAAAAGGCTTTTAACAACAGGTGGTCGTGGCCGTTGCCATGGGTCACAGCCCCTTTCCTATCCCAGGCCGAAAGCATCCCTGCCCAAACAGTGGTCAGAGCTCTAACTGACCAGGCCTCTGTGATTTGGCATCAGAGGAGATGCTAAGATTCTAGTTTTTAAAGGTATCTAGTTTCTGGGCTTCCCTGGTGGCGCAGTGGTTGAGAGTCTGCCTGCCGACGCAGGGGACACGGGTTTGTGCCCCGGTCCGGGAGGATCCCACATGCCGCGGAGCGGCTGGGCCCGTGAGCCATGGCCACTGAGCCTGCGCGTCCGGAGCCTGTGCTCCGCAACGGGAGAGGCCACAACAGTGAGAGGCCCGCGTACCGCAAAAATAAAAAAAAAAGGTATCTAGTTTCTGAAGGGAGGTGCCAGACCATGACTAGATTGAAGCCCTGTGGGCGTATAGGACCAAGAATGGGAGCCTTTCAGAATGATGACCCATAAGGGGTGCCTATTACAGAGGCAATTCAGCGCTGAAGAATCACACATCAAAAGGTGTTGCTCACATACAGTTTCAGGCAATGTGCTTGAGCATAGATTCCTGCCCTAGCCTATGAGCAGGCCCTGCATTTTATAGGCATGTTGACAGGAGAAGAAACTGCTTTGGTGAAACAGGATAAATAAGAGGAGGCTGTTGGTGGGAGGGTGGGCCTGCCTTTATGTGCCGTTATGTGCCGTGGGCACCGGATGAACACTTAGCACAAACAACCAAATTGTATGCACTGAGTTTAATCCTTTTTTTCTGTGCTGAAAATAAAAAGCAATTCCAGAAATCTAAATGCCCGTTAGCCATCTCTATGTTTTTAACTGTTTTTGTCAGAAGAAAAGATATTGTTGAATGATAGCTGAAAGCCTCAGCCCAGCCTAATTCCAAACGCAGGCTCTGTGAGTTGCTGCCTAGAACTGCGTGGAGGGCACCCTTCCATCATTTTTTAGATGAGCCCCGTCAAATGAACATACAGAATAAGCCTGTGCTTGCAGCAGCTTGCCTTCTAATAGCCAAGATGTATCTCACGCCCACCTGGGACATGATGAGCATTTCAAAGTACAGGGCCCAGCCCTAATCAGATAAAGACACTGAGTTCAATTTCTCTTCTCTGAATTTTGTTCATTCCCCTTGAAGGCAACATATAAATCTAAATAATTTGCTCTTTGTCCAGGTTCATGTCACCTCTTCTCCTATGCCCACACATTCCTGTAATCAGAAAGTTAACATTAACTCAAGTAACTTTTATTTATTTAAATTTATTAATTTAATTTATTTATTTCTGACTGTGTTGGGTTTTCGTTGCTGCACGCGGGTTTTCTCTAGTTGCGGCGAGCGGGGGCTACTCTTTGTTGCGGTGCGCAGGCTTCTCATTGCAGTGGCTTCTCCTGTTGTGGAGCATGGGATCTAGACACTCGGGCTTCAGTAGTTGTGGCATGTGGGCTTAGTTGCTCCGGGGCATGTGGGATCTTCCCGGACCAGGGCTCGAACCCATGTCCCCTGCATTGGCAGGTGGATTCTTAACCACGATGCCACCAGGAAAGCCCTCAAGTAGCTTTTAAAAGAGCTGTCTGGGGACTTCTCTGGTGGTGCGTGTTCGAGCCCTGGTCCGGGAAGATCCCACATGCCCCGGAGCAACTAAGCCCGTGTGCCACAACTACTGAGCCTGCACTCTAGAGCCTGCGAGCCACAACTACGGAGCCTGCGTGCCACAAATACTGAGCCCACGTGCCACAACTACTGAAGCCCATGCACCTAGAGCCCACGCTCCGGAACAAGAGAAGCCACTATGATGAGAAGCCCGTGCACTGCAACGAAGAGTAGCCCCTGCTCGCCACAACTAGAGAAAGCCCAGGTGCAGCAACGAAGACCCAACGCAGCCAAAAATAAATAGATAAAATTTAAAATAAAATAAAAGAGCTGTCTGGGAATAGTCAGAGAACCCCGCACAGAGAAAGCTTAGTGAGCAGATGTTTGAGTATTCTCTTCCTTCTTCTACTCATTTCTCTGGCCAGCTCGCCTAGCAACCTGCAACCACTTCTCTCTCCCTTATTTTGTTTCAGCTCCATGAATTTTTGTCCCCATGGTTCCCAGGGGATCCATTTCATGAAGCCACTGATGATTGCAGTTTCTCTGTCCTTATGTTACCATTTTCCTACATCTTCCAGCTACTTCTTGCCATGCAGTTCACAAATGTTCTACTTACCTGTTAGACATGATTCCACTGTGAGCTGAAATGACATGAATTGACAATGAGGTTGTAAGTCCCATAAATATACACCCACCAGAAAGCTTTTAGAGTTGTTAAGATAGATGTAAGCATTTTATTACAAGGCCCCTAGCCTCTGGCAGTCACCAAGTTATCTTCTGTCTCTGTGGATTTGCCTATTCTGGACATTTCATATAAATGGAATTATATAATATGTGGCTTTTTAAACTTAATTATAATTGATTTACAATATTGTGTTAGTTGCAGGTGTACATCTTCAGGTTCTTTTCCCTTATAGGTTATTATAAGATACTGAATATAGTTCCCTGTGCTGTACAGTAAATCCTTGTTGTTTACCTGTTTTATATGTAGTGGTGTGCATCTGTTAATCCCATACTCCTAATTTATCCCTCCCCTTCCCTTTCCTTTTTGGTAACCGTAAGTTTGTTTTCTCCGTCTGTGAGTCTGTTTCTGTTTTGTAAATAAGTTGTATTATTTTTTTGGATTCCACATGTAAGTGATGTCATATAATATTTGTCTTTCTCTGTCTGACTTCACTTAGTATGATAATCTCTAGATCCGTCCATGTTGCTGCAAATGGCAATATTTCATTCCTTTTTTTATGACTGAGTGATGGTTCATTGTATATATGTACCACATCTTCTTTATCCACTTATCTGTTGATGGACACACGTTACTTCCATGTCTTGGCTATTGTAAATAGTGCTGCTATGGACATTGGTGTGTATCATGCGGCTTTTGTGACTACTTTCTTTCACTTAGCACAATGTTTTCTGGGTTCATTATGTTGTAACATGTATCAGTACTTCATTCCTTTTTATAGACAAATACTATTCCATTGTATGAATATGCCACATTTTATTTATCCAGCCATCAGTTGATGGAAATTTGTTTCCACATTTTGGCTATTAGAATGCTGCTGTGAGTATTTGTGTGTAAGTTTTGTATGGACATATGCTTTCCATTCTCTTTGGTATATATCTAGGTGTGGAATTGCTGGATCACATGGTAACTATATGTTTAACTTTTTGCAGAACTGTTTTCCTCAATGGCTGCACCATTTTATATTCCCACCAGCAATGTATGAGGGCTCCAGTTCATCCACATTCTCGCCAACACTTGTTATTGTCTGCCTTTTTTATTTTAGCCATCCTAATGGGTGCAAAGTGGTGTCACATTGTGGTTTTGATATGCATTTCCCTAATGACTAATGGTGCTGAGCATCTTCTTATGTGTTTATTGGCTATTTGTAAATCTTTGGAGAATTGTCTATTCAAAGCCTTTACCTATTTTTATTTTTTTTATTTTTATTTTTTAAAATTTATTTATTTTATTTATTTTTGGCTGTGTTGGGTCTTCGTTTCTGTGCGAGGGCTCTCTCTAGTTGCGGCGAGCAGGGGCCACTCTTCATCGCAGTGCGCGGGCCTCTCACTGTCACGGCCTCTCTTGTTGAGGAGCACAGGCTCCAGACGCGCAGGCTCAGTAGTTGTGGCTCACGGGCCTAGTTGCTCCGCGGCATGTGGGATCTTCCCAGACCAGGGCTCGAACCCGTGTCCCCTGCATTAGCTGGCAGATTCTCAACCACTGCGCCACCAGGGAAGCCTCTACCTATTTTTAAATTGGGTTTTTGTCTTTTTATATTAGATTGTAAGAGTTCTTTATACATTCTGGATATGACCCTTATCAGACATATAATCTGCAAGTATTTTCCTAATGCATTTTAATCTAATTTTCTCTTCTTCTGTCATTGGAAGAAACAGAAAAACTAAAGATTCAATATGACATCCCAATTGTACGTATTCTTTGTCAATGTCCATTTGCTTCTTCCTTTTTTTTTTTTCTTTCCCTAACTTTTAAATTTGGGCTTTTTTTGTTTTTTTTTAAAACGATTTTTTAAAATTGAAGTATCTTTTGCTTCTATAAGCTGGGCTTTCCCCATGAGAAAAACACACAATTGAAGTCACTTTCCTGAGATAATACAGAAGTGTACCTGAATTATCTAGTGTGTAGAAATACTAAGAAAATGTCTGACCAAGGAAAAAAAAGATTTTAATCGGCTTACGAAGGGATTTGAGAAGGAAAGCTGGTACTGTAATAATGTAAAGACAAAGTAGGAGATACTGATAATGAATTCAATTAAACATTAATTGAATTAGGCATCCTTTGTACAAAGGAACGTACTAAATATGGCATTGAGAATGAGAATTTGTCCTTCAAATGATATTCATTGAGCACTTCACTAATGCCAGGCATGCATAGGTAAGACTTAGGAGACACAGGCGCCTCCCTGCTTATTTGTCATCCGTCATTTGAATCCAGAGAGTGAGATCTAACATGTGACCACATATATAAAGGGCCCCCCTTTGTTAAAACAATGCCCTTCCACAACAGGGGAGGAGTAGAATTCCACGTTGAAACTGTGATGTCCACCAGCTCAGCATCTTTGCTTCCTGTCTATCCATCTACCTCTCCATCCTTTCCATCTCAACCAACTCAACCTGACTCGGCCTTCAAATGTAAGATACTAACCTCCTGAAAGTTCCTTCCATTCTTTACTGCTCTATTCCCATCTTAAGCCTGTGTTCCAATTTTCTAGTCCCAGTAATTGTTCCCCAGGATGCATTTCATTTTCTGTCTGACTTTCTTTCTTTTCACTCGTGAGGACTGCCTGGGTCTCAGCCCTTGGGCCCAGACCCAGACCCCTCCCTCCGAGAAGACCACTCGGCCCCCTTAGTCTTCCAGGACAGGGGGTGTTTGCACACGCACCCCGCCCCTTGCTGATCCTGGTTCACTCACTTCCTTTCTGCCTTTTTCTCCTGGTTGACTGAGCTGCAGGCAAATGTGACTCATGCAGCAGCAAAGCTTTCCCTGTAAAATGGGACAAGACTCCAGTGTACATAGAAGTACTTTAAGCCAGGCAGAGCCCTGTCCATCCACTCCTGCCTTTCATTTTCCAGGTTAGGAAACTGAGGGCCTGAAAGCTGGAAGACAGACAAATGGATAATACGGTATTCAGTTTCCATAACATCCCCTGTCTCCACCGCACCGTCTCTGCAGCTGGCGCTCCTCCTGGCCCAGCACCCCCTGCCACCCGGCTTCCGCTCTCCCTGTCGACCCCTTCTTTCCTTTCAAGTGAATGAAGTGGTCCAGCACCAGGCAGCTTCCCCTCTTCTAGTTCATCGTTTGCTGCACACCTCTCAGCAAGGTAGACAATAGGATTTTGGAAAAGAACAACTGAACCTTCAGTGCAGGGATGGGGATGCTAGGTAATGTGTGTGTTACAGGTTAGACTAGAGAGACAGCCCCTGGATGCGCCGTGATGCGGGATAAGGAAAAAAGCAGAGCGCACTCTGAGGGTTCCTGTGGTCTGTGCATGACTCTGTGGGCAGCTGCTGTCCTATTTCTTTCTTTTTTTTTTTTTTTTTTTGGGCTGTGCCTCACGGCATGCGGGATCTTAGTTCCTGGATCAGGGATCAAACCCATGTCCCCTGCAGTGGAAGTGCAGAGTCTTAACCAGTGAACCACCAGGGAATTCCCTGCTGTCCTATTTCAGCATCATCCAGGCTGAGGCCAGGGGGACCACGGTGGAATTAAGATTCTCAGGTTGCCAGAGCTGAGCACTGCGCCCTGCCGGCCCAGGGCAGGGTCTCAGCTGAGCTGGCAGATGGCAGAGGGAGAGCTGGCTGGATCATAGAAGTGACTGCAGGGCAGCATCCGGTCAAGAGGCCAGCAGTGCCGGGGCGGAGCTGCCAGGGCCCCCCAGCCTGCACCCTAGAAGATCATCAGGTGGTGGGGATGAGGGGTCAAAGGATCCGCACAGTGACTCCATGACCCCATGGTCCCAATCTGGCTGCTAGCTCAGGGCCTGGGAACAAACTGAGGTTTGATTGTGGAACCCTCTGGCCTGGGAACATGACCAGGTTTGATTGTGGAACCCTCTGGCCTGGGAACATGACCGAGGTTTGATTGTGGAACCCTCTGGACTGGGAACATGACGGAGGTTTGATTCTAGAACCCTCTGGCCTGGGAACATGACTGAGGTTTGATTGTGGAACCCTCTGGCCTGGGAACAGGACCAGGTTTGATTCTGGAACCCTCTGGCCTAGGAACATGACTGAGGTTTGATTCTGGAACCCTCTGGCCTAGGAACATGACTGAGGTTTGATTGTGGAACCCTCTGGCCTGGGAACATGACTGAGGTTTGATTCTAGAACCCTCTGGCCTGGGAACAGGACCAGGTTTGATTCTGGAACCCTCTGGCCTAGGAACATGACTGAGGTTTGATTCTGGAACCCTCTAGACTGGGAACATGACTGAGGTTTGATTCTGGAACCCTCTAGACTGGGAACATGACTGAGGTTTGATTGTGGAACCCTCTGGCCTGGGAACAGGACCAGGTTTGAATTTGGAACTGCCTGGCAGGCTGCAGAGTAACTAAGCCATGCTTGGGGAGCAGCCTGAGACCAGGAGAGACACCAGGTTTGCTTGTAAAATGCAGACTCCTGGGATCCAGCTGTCTCTGATGAAGGGGGCTTAGAATCTGCATCTTCAAGGAACCACTCAGGAATTCTTAACACATAACTTAAGTTTGATAACTACAATATTAGAAGAAAGCTTCTGATTTGAGTTTCATCAATTTGACTCCTAAACCCACCAATTAATACCTACCTGGGGACTTCCCTGGTGGTGCCATGCCGTTAAGAGCCTGTGCTCCTAATGCAGGGGGCCCAGGTTCGATCCCTGGTCAGGGGACTGTTATAGATCCCACATGCCGCAATTAAAGATCCTGCAGGCGGCAACGAAGATCCCGCGTGCCGCAACTAAGACCCAGCGCACCCAAATAAATGAATGAATGAATGAATAAATAAATAAATAAATAAATAAAAATACCTGACTGGCCTGAACAACTCACTTAACTTATCTAGGCCTCAATTTCCTTAACCCTAAAGTGGGAATAACAGTACTCTCGTGTGCTGTGGGAATGAAATGTTTCAGTGAGTGTAAAGTTTCCAGCGTGTGGTCGGTACTAATAAGTGGTAGCTATTGTCATGAACAGCTGTTTGCTCTGTGCAGGAGTTGGGGTGACAGAGATGGGCAGAGGAGGAGAAAATTGCCCGTGCTCTATCTACACTGCATCCCTCAGAAGCATAAGAGCGATCGTGTAGCTGGCACTTTTTCTGTGCCAAGCAGTGTTCTAAGCAACAGAGACATATAACCCATGTGACCCTTTCAAGATGCTCATGAGAGAGGTACTATTGTTAGCCCCTTTTTACAGATGAGGAAACTGAGGCACAGAGAGAATGAGGAACTTGTACAAGGGCCCACAGTCCAAGTTCTAATTGGGGGCTGAGATTCAATCCCAGACACCTGGGCTGCTCAGCCCTGCTGCTCCGCCGTACCCCCTGCCCCTCACAGCAGCTGCCGCCTGAAAGCAGGGAGCCTCCCCACCTACCTCTCAGAGGGAACTGAGTCAGAAGCTGCAAAATCTGCAAAAATACAGAAACGTTGTCTGTTTTAAGTTGTTCAAATATAACTTCCATCGTGTGAGGTGCACTGAGATAGAAGCAAGACATGAAATCTGTTTTAAATTCATACAGGTGCAGGCTGGCAGTCTGTTGCAATAAAACATCCATTTCAGCATCTACTGTGTAGTGAACTGTGCTAAGCAGTGTTAGGCACAGAGATAAAAGGCAATAGTAGCCCCCCCCAACCTTTGAGAGGAGGAAAAGGTTGTAAGACACACGTGGAAATCCTTCTAGAACAAGCTGAGCGTGGTAGATCCTCCAGGAGACGTTGGCCTAGAAATGGTTGATGGGGAGAGTCTCTCATGAAGGAGGCTTGGCATCTTCACTCTCTCTGCTCTCCCTCCTGTACCCCATCCACTCCCAAACACTACACTTACATGCCAGGGACTCCCAAGCTTATAATCCCAGCTGAGACCTCTCATCTGACTTCCAGACCCCAAATCCAGCTGCTTCCTGGACATCTCCACTTGGACATCTCAAGGACCCCTCGAGCTCAGCCTCTTCCTCCTTCCCCAGAGGGCTCCTCGTCCTGGGCTCCTCATCCACTTGGCTGTTCAGAGCAGACCCTTGGGTACCACCATTTGCTTCTTCTCCTTACACAACCAGTCAGCTCGGTCCAACTGGTCTACCTCCCAGACCTCTCCGCCAGTTGACTACTTCTCTCCAGCTTGCTTCTCCCCACCCCCTGGCCCAAGACTCTACTATTGCTCACCTGGACTCTTTAAATACTCCTGACCAGTGTCCCTGGATGCCTGTTGGCCCCTTTCCAACCCACTTTCCATCCTAAAACTGGAGATATCTTTTCAAAAAGCACATCTCATCATTCCATTACCCTGCTTAAAATTCTTCAGTGTTTTCCCATTGCTCTTAGGATGAAATTTTAACATCTTAACATGGCTTCTGAGGCCTCTGCGGTCCACCCCTGGCAGTGCCGGTGTCTGTGGCATCACCCTTCCCCTTTGTCTTTGTGCTGGCCCCAGTGGTCTTTCGGCTCTTTTCTGCCTGGGGACCTTTGCCCTTGCTCTTCCTTCTATCTACGCTGATTTCCCTGCCTTTACCTAACTAATTCCCACTCATTTCCTAGGTTTCTGGGTTGATGTTATAACATGGAAGCCTGCCTATGTTTTTTTTTTTTTTTTTTTTTTAAAGGGAACCATGCTCTTTATTTATTTATTTATTTATTTATTTATTTATTTATTTATTTATGGCTGTGTTGGGTCTTCAGTTTCTGTGCGAGGGCTTTCTCTAGTTGTGGCAAGTGGGGGCCACTCCTCATCGCGGTGCGCGGGCCTCTCACTGTCACGGCCTCTCTTGTTGCGGAGCACAGGCTCCAGACACGCAGGCTCAGTAATTGTGGCTCACGGGGCCAGCTGCTCCCTGGCATGTGGGATCTTCCCAGACCAGGTCTCGAACCCGTGTGTCCTGCATTGGCAGGCGGATTCTCAACCACTGCGCCACCAGGGAAGCCCCTGCCTATGTTTTGAGGGTCAGGAAACACAGGCAAGTTTCCATGATATAGTAGCAAGTGAATAAATCATGAATTGTAGAACAGGCTGTCTAACATCTGCCCCTCCTGCTAGAATGTAAGCCCCGTGAGGGCCAGGACTGTGTCTTTTTGCCTTTCCACCAGCCCCAGAGCCTTGAACATAATGAGGCTGTGTTCTACTAATGTTTACTGAGTGAATATACGGAATATTTGAGTTAGGCCTTGAGGGATGGTATATAGTTTTCTGTTGCTGCTGTGATAAACTGCCTCAAATTTGTGGTTCAAAACCACACAGATTTATTCTCTTACAGTCCTGGAGATCAGAAATCTGAAATGAGTCTTATGGAGCTACAGTCAAGGTGTTGGCAGGGATGGTTCCCCCTGGAGGCTCTGAGAGGAGAATCTGTTTCCTTGCCGTTTTCACCTCCTAGAGGCCACCCACATCTCTTGGCATCTGGCCCCTTCCTTGCATCATCTAACCTGTCGATCCCGTTTCCTGGATCCTACGGCTCTGATTTTCCACCTCCCTGTCTAAGGACCCTTGTGATTTCATTGGGCCCATCAGATAATCCAGGATAATCTTCCCATATCAAGTTCCTTCACTTAATCATATCTGTAAAGTCCATGTTGCCATATAAGGTAACAGTCACACGTTCTGGGCACTAGGACGTGGACATCTTTGTTGGGAGACCTTATTCTACCCACTGCAGATGGATGTACCAGTCTCAGTGCATTTGCAAGTGTAGGTAGAGACATGGTAATTTATTCTAATGTATGCTAAGGCACTCGTTGGTGTTTTGGGGGAGCCGTGATTGTTCTTATTTATAATATACATGTTTTTCAAATGTAGATAGTAAAATGACTCAAACACGTGTGATAGTCCATCAACGAATGTTAATTTTAATATATTCTTAGCATGGCAAAATGGTAGAGAAAGGTGAAAACTGCAGAGAAGAGGGTTATAAGTTGAGCAGTCTGCTTAATCGTGACCTGTCAGAGTGAACTGTTCTTAGCATCCCTGCTCCTCTCCTGCCTGGAAGTGGACCTAGTTCCCCCTTTTGCCTGTCTTGTCCCTTTGTGTATGACTGCCTGGGGTTTATTGAATCCTAAGATTTGATGCTGCATAAGAGAAAATCCTAGCCCAAGATGCGTGCAGAAATGTAGCACTCTGTCCTGTAAAGACATATGGCCGAGGCTTCCAAATGACGCAAACTTCATTCCAAGAAACTCAGAGAAGCCATGGATAAGAGCATTGAACCGAAGAGTGGAAAAGGCATCAACACAGCATGAACATGAACCAATTTGTTCAGAGTCTCAAAAAACAGAGGCTGGGAGGGTCTGCAGATGAACCCCAAATAACTTTCGTAGTTAGTCCAGAACAGACCATTTTTTTAAATGGTTGTGAGCCCCAAAATGAGAAGAAGCAACCACCAACAGGCAATAGTAGTTGGGGAGGCTGGCACGATGAAAAGGCCATCCATTTCTTCGATTGTTTTATTACTAGGTGATAAGTCAGGAAGACGGTTGTCTCCTCACTGCATGTGGATTTCCCTGAGGCCCTTGGCAGGAAGCCTGAGTGATGTTCTATCGACAAGGTACAATAATATGAACGTGATCGTAGTGCTGGGTAGGCTTCTTTCTTTCACGTGTAATACATTTGTTTCTCTTACACCTCATTTCACAAAGATGTGAAACTGTGGACGGATGGGTGACTGGCTGGAGCCCTGAAGGTGTTGATTAATAGGAGGGGGGGTTTCCCTGGTGGCGCAGTGGTTGAGAGTCCGCCTGCCGATGCAGGAGACACGGGTTCGTGCCCCGGTCCGGGAAGATCCCACATGCCGCAGAGCGGCTGGGCCCGTGAGCCATGGCCGCTGGGCCTGCGCGTCCAGAGCCTGTGCTCCGCAACAGGAGAGGCCACAACAGTGAGAGGCCCGCGTACCGCAAAAAAAAAAATAGGAAGGGGTTTAATCTGAGTGCTGAGGAGGATATTTCTGGTTCCTTGGCCATTTACAGCCCCTGGAAAGTGGTGGGAACCTGAGATGCCAGTGAAAGGATGCCAGTGGAAGGGTCCTGGGTTGAACCAACTGGGAGCTTGAGACACTGAATCCTGTTTGAGAGACACAGAAAAATTGTCAAGAGAAGCCAGAGCCACAGCCAGGAAAATGGTGCCAAGAAGGAAAGAGAAAACTGGGGAGGGGAATTAACTGGGACAGTGTGAGGCATTATACTGGTACGCCATAAAATAAAATTAGAATCAAATCAAATTTAATATAACCATTTAGATGAAGTAACATAACATAACACAACACAACACAACACAACATATATGCGCTTCCCCGGCAGGACGGAGTAGGGAGCGGCGGACGTGACCCACTCCTCTACTTTGTGAACCTCCTGCTCGAGCAATGAGGTCCATCCTGGATACTAAAGTTTAACAAGAATATTGACAAGCTAGCAAGTCTGAAAGCAGCCAGACTGAAACAAGTCTTGAGAAATAGCTAAGTGCTTTCTGCACATGTCTGAAAGGCCAGGCCAGAAAATGGCAGCTCTCTTTGTTCTGATGTCGCCCTGGAGGTGGAAGCAGAACAGGTGGGTGGAAGCCACAGAGGCCTCACGGTTTCCTCTCCACTGCCACCCTCTTCTTACCTTCAGCATCGTGCAGACGGTCCATCCTACACCCTCGCTTCTCCAGCCAGGTTTTCACTTCCTCGGCCTCACCCAGCTCCGGTAGCACACGCCCCACCTCTGAATCTCCATTCTGAGCAGCCTACCCCAGGCCCTTCTCGCCTGAGTCACCCCTCTGCAGCGTGCCTGGACCACATGGAGCCCAGCATCCTCTGCCCCGTCACCGTCTCATCTCACCACGGTCGGCGCCTCCCGGCTCCCCTCCCCCTTCGCCCAGCTCAGACTCCAGGGTCTGTCTGTATGACCCACCCCCAAGACCACCTGCAAGTTCTCTGCCCCTCTCCCTCTGAAGCACCCCTGGCTACATCCAACCCCGTTCAACCCTGATCGCTCCTCCTCCTGCACCCAGGAGGCTCCGAGTTACAGGAACAAATCACACGGCCAGGCTGACTCTCCCACTTTAAATTCATGAACAAAATCTTCCCATGCATTCCAACATCACTGGAAGATCCTCCATCTCCCACCAAGGCTCCTTTCCCACCCTCAGATTCACGCCTACTCCCTGCTTTTCAGACCAAATCTTCTCATCCCCTCCAGTCTCTCTGGGTTGCAGGTGGCACCCACATTTCTTTGACAAAATGCAGAAGCCTCTGAGCCTCTCTCCCCTCCCTCCACTAGTCTGTAAATGTACCTGTGTCTGTGCCAGTGGGTCTCAAACAGAAGTGGGGGGACCCCTCCCCAGGGACATATGGCAATGTCTGGAGATGATTTTGGTTGTTACAACTTGGGGAAGGAGGGTGCTACTGCAATCCCGTGGGTGGAGCCCAGAGACGCTCCTAAATATTCTACAACACACAGGACGCCCCCAGCACGATGAACTGCCCAGCCTCAAGTGGCAATAGCACCGAAGTGAGAAACTGCTCTACACCAGCTGTCCTTCACTTACTAAGACCAAAGCAGCACATCACTGTGTGTTCCCAAGTCAGGTCCGGCTGCTCGCCGCTCAGAAATCAATACTCGAGAGAGAGACAAATGTTGGTAGAAAGGAAAGTTGCTTTTCAGCAGGATGCCAGCAATCTGGGGAGATGGTGGACTCCGTGTCCCCCAAAAACCATCTCCGAAGACTGCTCGGCCATGAAAGTTTTTTTTTTTTTTTTTTTAAACAATTTTTTTTTAATTTATTTATTTATTTATGGCTGTGTTGGGTCTTCGTTTCTGTGTGAGGGCTTCCTCTAGTTGCGGCAAGTGGGGGCCACTCCTCATCACGGTGCGCGGGCCTCTCATTATCGCGGCCTCTCTTGTTGAGGAGCACAGGCTCCGGACGCGCAGGCTCAGTAATTGTGGCTCACGGGGCTAGCTGCTCCGCGGCATGTGGGATCTTCCCAGACCAGGGCTCGAACCCGTGTCCCCTGCATTGGCAGGCAGATTCTCAACCACTGCACCACCAGGGAAGCCCCCATGAAAGTTTTTAAAGGGAAAAAAGGGAAGTAATCTCAGTTAATCATTGAGATAGGGCATCAGAGTGGTGCCACGCCCCACTGTGTGCAGGCTTGTCGACTTCCTGTGCTCTTTCTTTAGATGCTAACTTGTTCACATAGTTTGTTTGTGAGATTACTGAAGGGGAAGCTGGCGAAGAGATCTGGTCCTCTGTTAATGACTTCTTCATTTCCACTGCTTTGACCTACGGAAAGAGCTAACAGATTAGGCGAGGCGTTGTGTGATCAAAACGTTTGAAAGGTGTGCTAGGGCTGGAGATGAGTAGAGCGTGGGGGCGCCTGGTTTGAGGTTAGTTTCGAGATAAAAGGGCCTCCTGCAAAGAGCTCTTTCGGGCAGAGCTGCTTGCATGTGGGTTCCGCTGTGTTTTGGGTGGCACAGTTCATTGTGCAAGAAAGCCCCATGCATCACGGGACATTTCTTCAGATTCCCGGTCCCTGCCCGCTAAATGCAAGTAGAGCCCCCAGCCCAGTCACTGGGACAAAGGTGCTCCACAGATTTCCCAGTTTCCCTTACGAGAAGAAACACTTCCTGGCTGAGAACCACTGTACCTGGATCGGATGGTGATTGACATTGTATCCCTGTCACTGGGGGACTGCATGAAACAAATTTTTTTCCTCTATTTTAAAGAATCGAAACAAAGTTGAATATTTTAATGTCATTCACCCAGTATGTCTATGTGTATTGGCTTAACTTCCTAAATCCAAAAAGAACATACTGTCTGCTTTTCTCTAACATTTTTCTTTACCACTGAACACAAATACATCAAAATAAGACAGGCCTTTAAATGTATCGTACTAACCAACAAGACATAAAGTGTTTGGGAAGGTTGAATGTCAATTTATTAGAAAAATGCATCCCTTGTGAAGCTCTTAGAAAATTGTAGCTCATAAAAATGTGAGTATAGGGGGCTTCCCTGGTGGCGCAGTGGTTGAGAGTCCGCCTGCCGATGCAGGGGACGCGGGTTCGTGCCCCGGTCTGGGAGGATCCCACATGCCGCGGAGCGGTTGGGCCCGTGAGCCATGGCTGCTGGGCCTGCATGTCCGGAGCCTGTGCTCTGCAACGGGAGAGGCCACAGCAGTGAGAAGCCCACATAATGCAAAAAAAAAAAAAAGTGAGTATAAAAAAAACTGTAGCAAAAGGAGGATTACTTATCTTAAAGGATTGCTCAAAGAAAGCAATCTTCTCATG
The DNA here is from genome assembly GCF_964341445.2 of Mesoplodon mirus. NCBI lineage: Eukaryota > Metazoa > Chordata > Mammalia > Artiodactyla > Ziphiidae > Mesoplodon > Mesoplodon mirus. The sequence goes on along the minus strand of NC_138990.1, from coordinate 19,153,780 downwards.
TAATTGGAAGTCGTTTAAGCCCTCAACCACTGTCTCATTGTTTCCTTTATAGCCCCTGGGTCATCTAATCCACTTTTTTACCCACAAGGTGCTAGAGCTGACTGTTCTTTCTATTTAACAGCATTCTGGAACCTGGGTATGGATGGGCCCATGCTTTGACACAGTATTGCCTTTTGGGTCTCTGCCTGTGGGCGTGAAGTCCTCTCCCTGTAAAAGAACAGACTCTTTTTATCTTTTGGTCCCTTAGTCCCCTGGCTTAAACTATCAAATTCTATATTAGATTCTGTTGGAGGAGGGACTTCCCCCTGGTGGTCCAGTGGCTAAGACTCCACGCTCCCAATGCAGGGGGCCCAGGTTCGATCCTGGTCAGGGAACTAGATCCCTTGTGCTGCAACTAAGACGCAGCACAGCCTAAATAAATAAATATTAAAAAAAAAAAAGAAAGAAAGTGGCCCCATCTCTTCATACACTTGCAAATAAAATCCTAATCTCGTACGGTTACAACCAGATCAGTTTGGTTACCCAGAGAAAAATAAGGCCATGACATAGAATTGAAGGCCAACAAAAGTTATAAAATCAATATCCCTTAGATTAGCTAGTTGAAAGCACATTTTGTTCTAGGATGATTCAAAGTGTTATTTTATTCATGATAATAATTTACTTCCTTTCAGAATTCCATGGAGAGATAGTAGATCATTATTTATTTTATACTGAATATAGACTATGAAGATTAAAACTAGCTCATGAATAAAGAAAATAGAAACCCTATATGTGAGATTTTATGTAATTAAGGTAACAATTTCTTGAAGAGATCATGGTCTGTTATGTAAATAAGTGTAATTATGATAATTTCAAAAGCCGTGTTATTTACTTAGTAGTTTAACAGGTCCTTCACAAAACAGTCACTTTCAGAACTCAGGAGGGGTATAGCAATACTTGCCAAAAGAATGAGGATGAATATTTCAAGTGAATTTAAAATGTATTTTTTTAAGACAGACTTAAGGGTTTAAAGATATTTTCACACTATTTTTACTTTCATGCAAAAAAAGTACTGCTATAGTATATTACCCAAGATCAGGTATGGCATACATGAAGACTGGTGTGGATGAATGGTCAGAATGAATTGGTGGTGTTCTCATAAGCTTTTCTGAGTCATAGTTGTTTTTTCCTTGGTGTTCAAGGGCCCATCATAGGAGGTATATGAAGGTTATAACCAAAGATCTAAAATTTCAGGAAGAAGGAAATCATCAGCTGTCCATTCATTCAATGAATATATATATATTTTTTAATGCTTGGCTTGCTTATTTATTTGTTTGTTTGTTTGTTTTTATGGCTGTGTTGGGTCTTCCTTTCTGTGCGAGGGCTTTCTCTAGTTGTGGCAAGTGGGGGCCACTCTTCATCATGGTGCGCGGGCCTCTCACTATTGCGGCCTCTCTTGTTGCAGAGCACAGGCTCCAGATGTGCAGGCTCAGTAGTTGTGGCTCACGGGCCTAGTCGCTCTGCGGCATGTGGGATCCTCCCAGACCAGGGCTCGAACCCGCGTCCCCCGCATTAGCAGGCAGACTCCCAACCACTGCGCCACCAGGGAAGCCCCCATTCAATGAATATTTATTCAGGACAAAAAATGTGCTATCCATGGGGCTAAGTTTTCGGGACCACAAAGGTGAATGAAGCACATGTTCTACCATTACATTCCACCCGTCAGGCAGAGGTAGACAAATAAATAAGTGTGTGAAATTAAGTCCTAAGGGTCATTATATTGCACTGTTCCTGGGGAGTCATTGGCATTGTTGTAAAATGTGGAATATTTTACAAGTATTCCATGTGTTATGATAGAAATATATATAGGGCACAAGTTTATATGAGTGGTGGAGCAAAATTACTTGGAATGAGCTAAGTTTTAATATGTTTATTAGGCAACCAGTGATAGGTGAGTGTGTGCGTGCACACACACGGGAACATGCATATGCGTGTTCATGCATGTGGAGGGTTCATCATTCTAGGAAGATAGAATGGTGTGAGAAAGGCTGGGAGGTTTGAATCTTGGTGTAAAAGTAATTGTTTATGTCCAGAGGGCTGCAAAGGATAAGGCCAGGAAAAAAGACAAATACCTGACCATTAGGAACATTTTGTACCATATTTTCAGATTTTGGTTGTGCTTGTATAAGTAGAGGGGTATTAAAAGTACATGAAATTAGAAGGTGACAATTTTTTATTTTAGAAAGATGACTCTAGCAATAATGTAAAGGAAACCATGCCATCAATATATGAATAATAAATTAATGATAACGAAAAAAATGATTCTGTTGGAGGAAAAATTAAAATGAAAAGGTTAAAAATAAGTTCCAGGCTGGGGTGTGCAAGCATTCCCCCTAGCAGAGGCCACACAGAGCAGCAGCACGATGTAATGAACACAGCCAGGGACCAGGGCAGGCAAAGGGCAGTTCCTAGACAGCTTCCGCCACTTTCTAGAGGGTCCTCAAGCTGGTAAGTCATCCTCTGGGTTCTCCAGGTGACCACCTGAGCAGACCAGGCTTTTCTGGTCCTGCCCTTGAGACAGAAGTCCTTTTGGGTCACTAGCTGCCCATCTGGCAGAGTGCATGTGGCAGGCTCTGAGGACAAGTGGGAAGGAGAGCCATGCCCAAAAGAACATCCCCTAACCTGAAAGAGACATGGAAACAGTGCCGCCGAAGGCCCTCAGCCCCGAGGGGCAGCCCTTCCAGCAGCACACAGGTAAAATAACCAAATTCTCACCAACTGCGGAAGGCAGAAAGCCCGCCCGGACATTTCCAAGGAACCCAGAGAGGTGCTGATGACGCAGGTGGGGACCATCACCGCCCCACCCCACCCCCGCCGTTCTCCCTTCCCCCTCCTCAGCCACATCTGGATGTCTTACCACCACACCTGGTGGCTTCTCTCCTTTGCCATGCAGGGACACTGGGTATAACAGACTGTCACTAGGGTCTGGGGGAATAGTGGGAGGGGTGCCTAGGGTTGTCGGGTGAAAGACAGGATTCCCAGTCAAATGTGAATTTCAGATAAACAAATACACTTTTAGTATAAGCATGTCCCAAATACTGTCTGGGACATCTTATACTGAAAAAAAAAATGTGTTGTTTATCTAAAATTCAAAGGTAACTGGGCATCTGTATTGATACCTCCTACGTCTGACAACTCCAGGTACAGCACTGGACAGCAGCCACATCGCGGGGCATCCCTGCACCATCACTGGCCACCCCTCATCACAAGGATGGAGGACACCCCTGCCACATGGCTGGGTATCCCCTCCAAAGTCCAGGCCTCCTCCCACTGCCTTTCTTCTCTTCTCTGAGTCTCAGCGACCTCCCCAAACACATACAGCAAGACAAAACCTTCTGTGTCTTCTGCCTGTACCAGAATTCAAAACGCAGTAACCTCGGGGAGGCATCTCACACACTCAGCTCCCTTTCTCTCCCTGCAAACACTGGCCTGGGTGCCCTGAGGAGGGGGGCCTGGCCTTGCCTCGATATGCCCACTAATAGGCTTTCCTAAACCAAAGAGCAGCCCGTCCTGAGATGAATTTGCTTCCCTCCGTTACCATCACCACCTCAACCCCAATCACACGGAGATGCACAAATACAAAATCAGCTGCTGTCGCTGTTTCCTGAAGAGTGATTTTTGTCTTGCCCCATTAGAAGTCAAGGAATGGAGTTCAGCTAGAATCAGAGGCCAGGAAATAGCAGATGGTGTCTCAGACTAGGGGGACTGTGCACATGCTAAACAGGAAACAAGAAGAATACAGACAGACTCAGGAGGTTCAAGGAGACGGGGCAGGACTTCCTTTGTGCCAGGGCTTCTCACATCCCCAGGCTGGGGATGGGCCCCTGAAGGCCCTGGGCTAGTCCAGGAAGAGCAAGGCCACACAAGGGTTCCAGACTTTGCACCAGCAAGAGCTCTTTCGTTACCTTGCTCTATAATCCATGTAATGTGAAACACTTTTGTCTAAAGAACAGATAACGTTTTAAAATAATTTATTTCACCATCTTTATTTTTTTATTTTTAAATAAATTTATGTATTTATTTATTTTTGGCTGCGTTGGGTCTTCGTTGCTGCGTGCGGGCTTTCTCTAGTTGTGGCGAGCAAGGGCTACTCTTTGTTGCGGTGCACAGGCTTCTCATTGCAGTGGCTTCACTTGTTGTGGAGCATGGGCTCTAGGCACGCAGGCTCAGTAGTTATGGCACACGGGCTCAGTAGTTGTGGCTCGCGAGTTCTAGAGCGCAGGCTCAGCGGTTGTAGCTCACAGGTTCTAGAGCGCAAGCTCAGTAGTTGTGGCGCACGGGCTTAGTTGCTCCGTGGCATGTGGGGTCTTCCTGGACCAGGGCTCGAACCCATGTCCCCTGCATTGGCAGGCGGATTCTTAACCACTGTGCCACCAGGGAAGTCCCTCACCATCTTTATTACTCAAAGATATACATATGCAAATCAGAGCTTCTGATCAGCATGTTATAATTATTTTTCCCTCGCTGTTTCCAAAGTGATTCAGTTCCAACCAAAAACAGAGAAACTGAATATTTTTACATGGGTCAAAGACTGTGAAGACTCTAAGGTTTTACCCTATTTGCCAGCAAGCTCACCTGGTTCATTCTAAGTAACGAGTCAGCCTGCCGTGGTTCACGGATGGGGGCAGAAGACACAAGCCTCCTGGGTCAGAGGCAAAGGACTTTGTTACCCCAGCAATGGCAGCAGCCAGAGCATCAGCAGTTTATAGTGGGATTTCCCCCGAGCCCTAGTTCCCCCAGGGGGATGTGAAGAGGGCCAGGGGTCATCTGCACACACGGTGGCTTGCATTACAGGAGAGGAACCCTGAGCCTAGAGAACCAAAGTCTGTACAGTGGAGGCAAGCCTGCTGCCCCCAGAGGGAGCCCATTCTGCACCCCTCTGGACAGGCCGCCACCCCATGGGGAGATGCTCTGTCTTCCAAAGCTGTTGGCTCTGTAAACATCTTTGTGAAAACATAGTTCAGAGCCAAGGGAGCTAGTCCTATGCTTACAAGACGTTCAGAAACATGAGAGACCATGGAAAACTGCTTCCTAATACATGGTAGATACAGCCTTATCTCAAGGAAATATATAAATGTGCAAATATTTTAAAAATACAGGCCAGGGACTTTCCTGGTGGTGCAGTGGTTAGGAATCCACCTGCCAATGCAGGGGACACAGGTTTGAGCCCTGGTCTGGGAAGATCCCATATGCCGCAGAGCAACTAAGCCCATGAGCCACAACTGCTGAAGCCCACGCACCTAGAGCCCGTGCTCCACAACAAAAGAAGCCACAGCTATGAGAAGCCCGCACACTGCAACGAAGAGTAGCCCCCGCTCGCCACAACTAGAGAAAGCCTACGCGCAGCAACGAAGACCCAATGCAGCCATAAATAAATAAATTGAGTAAGTAAGTAAGTAAGTAATTTTTAAAAAATACAGGCCAGGACTTCCCTAGCAGTCCAGCGGTTAAGACTCCAGGCTTCCAATGCAGTGGGCGCAGGTTTGATCCTGGTCAGGGAACTAAGATCCCACCTGTGGCTCGGCAAAAAAATTAAAAAAAAAACAAAACAGGCCGTCTTTGCTTCTCATGGATTGTTACTAATAGCATCCAACGTTAGCTGGACATGCCTCAACCATATGATCCAGTCCAAGAACAGAGACAGAGGTCCTGAAACTTGAAGCCCTTCTATAGCGAGGAACCTCTCAGTTGCAAGAAATAGAAAAATAAGCTCAGATGTGCTTGGAGAATTAAGGAAGCTGATTAGTTGACATATTTGAAAAGTCCAGAGGTAGGCTTTTCTTAGGAGCTCTGCAAGGTCAGCCCAAATGAGATTTTCCCATCCCTCCTCGCTGCCTTCTCCAGTGTCTGCTGCATTTTAAGGGCCGCACCCTCCCACCCCTGCCCGTCCCCCACCTGTGATCCCCTGTGGCTGCCAGCCACTTCCGGGTACACGTGCTCCGTTTATGTCCAGCAACAGCGAGCATCTCTCCAGTTAGACTCCAAAGGAGAGGGAGGGGTTGCCATTCCAGAAGTCCCCAGCAAGTAGCTCCTTGAGCTTTAATGAGCAAACTTGCTCTTGTGCCCATCCCTGAGTCCGTCACTATGGCCAGAGGATGGAATTGGCTGGTTGGCTTGGGCAATCCCAGCTCTCAGGATCTAGGGATGGAATAGGGTTTCCTGAAGCCGTGTGAGGAGGAAGTGGATGCCTAAACAATATTCCACGTGCATTGCCAAGAGGAGGGGGGATGTTTTTGTTTTTGTTTTTTTTACTTTACGTATAGTTGATTTACAATATTATGTTAGTTCCAGGTGTACAGCAAAGTGATTCAGTTATACATATATATGTATATATCTATATTCTTTTTTTTCATTTTTTTTCATTATAGCTTATTACAGGATATTGGGGAATGTCTTCTACAGCAGCTGTTCATCAAAGCACGCTCTCATAAATCAAGAGCCGTGGATCAGGGTCCTGGGGTACACAGCATCCTTCTACCTGGTTGCTGTGCACTGGCTGGCCATTTGGGAGCAGCAGGTGTGGTAACCTCAGGTGTGTTGCACTCAACGTGGCTCAGGATAGGATTGGAGTCCAACTTCCCTCTGATGGTGTATTAGTTTTTTTGTTTGTTTGTTTTTGGTTTTGGTTTTTTTTTAACTTATTTATTTATTTATTTTTTGGCTGAGTTGTGTCTTCGTTGCTGCATGCAGGCTTTCTCTAGTTGTGGCGAGCAGGGGCTACTCTTCGTTGCGGTGCACAGGCTGCTCATTGCAGTGGCTTCTCTTGTTGCGGAGCACAGGCTCCAGACGCGCAGTGGCACACGGGCCTAGTCGCTCCGCGGCATGTGGGATCTTCCTGGACCAGGGCTCGAACCCGCATCCTCTGCATTGGCAGGTGGATTCTTACCCAGTGCGCCACCAGGGAAGCCCCGGTGTATTAGTTTTCTAATGCTGCTGTACCAAACCACCACAGCTTCGTGGCCCAAAACAACACAAATGTATTACGTCATAGTTTCGGAGGGCAGAAGTCCAAACAGGTCTTCCTGGGCTAAAACCAAGGTGTCCTTTGTGGAGGCTCTAGGGGAAAATCCATTCTCTTGCCTTTTCCAGCTTCTAGAGGCTGCCTGCACTCCTGGGCTCTGGCCCCCTCCCATATTCAAAGCCAGCTATGGCCAGGAGAGTCTTTTTCCCATCATATCACCCCAACACTCTCTTTTGCCTCCCTCTTCCACTTTTTTTTGTGTGTGTGGTACGCGGGCCTCTCACTGTTGTGGCCTCTCCCGTTGCGGAGCACAGGCTCCAGACGCACAGGCTCAGCGGCCATGGCTCACAGGCCCAGCCGCATGTGGGATCTTCCTGGACCAGGGCACGAACCCGTGTCCCCTGCATCAGCAGGTGGACTCAACCACTGCGCCACCAGGGAAGCCCCCTCTTCCACTTTTAAGGACCTTTATGATCGCATTGAGCCCAGGTGCGTAATCCAGGCCAGCTGATTGGCAACCTTAATTCCCCTTGGCCGTGAAAGGTAACACAGTCACAAGTTCCAGAGGTTAGTATGTGGACATCTTTGAGGGGCTGTTATTCTCAAAAAGGATAAAGCTTTCTGTTTACCTATTTAAATACATAATCTTCTTTCTAGTCTTTGTAATCTCCACCACTGGAGAAGCAAAGTGCCCCCTTCTTAAATGTAATGTGTTCTTCTATTATGACTTACTTATGAATCCTAATTTCATTGCTTTCATGATGGAGCCATTTTGTGAAAAAAAATTGGCTTTAATAGCAAACAAATAAATTGGGTACAACTGATGACAGTCTCATCTGGTTATCTGTATGTTTAGTTCCCATTTACTATTTTTACTTATTTTCTCCAATCCATCTCAGGTTTTTTACAAAATTCAGTGTTGATTCAGTGTTTACAGTTGTGTAGAGTGCCTCCCGTCATTCTTTCATCTTTGAAAAATTCACAATTCAGCAACTACATTTTTGCAGTGTCAAAACCTCAGCAACCTGTAACACTTTCAAATGGTACACGGTGTTCTGACGTGGAGCATTTCACCTGAATATGTGGGCATGTCCACTCTTTCTCTTATTATGACTCAGCAGAGTGTACAATAAAGAAAAACTTGTAGGCAGGTGAAAACAAGTCCCTTAAGTATAAGCAAAACATATGTTTTGCTTAACAAATGTACCTTTCTTTAATGTTATAATGGACGGGAATGAGTTCTGATGAGTCATGCCTCCTGGAAGCAGCCGTTTTGTGATACACACCATCTGTGAAAAGAGCATGTGCAGAGTCTGCTTGGTCAACTGTGTGGGAGTCCCAAGACCACCCCCAGGCTCAGTGATTCGCTGGAAGGACTCACAGGACTCAAGAGCTCATGGTCTTTTCCAGTGAAAGGATACAGATCAAGGTCATCAAGGGCAAAATGCACATGGGGCGCAGTCCAGGAAAATCCAGGCCCAAGCTCTAGGAAGGAGACCCTTCCCACTGGAATCATACAGGGACACACTTAGTGCTCCCAGAAATGATGTGTGACAACAGGTGCAAGGTATTGCCAACCAGAGAAACTCACCTGAGCCTTGGTATCCAGGGTTTTTACTGGAATCCAGTCACATGGCAATTATAGCATCTGCATGATTGATCTTAGCTACTCAGACTCAGGGCCCAAGAGGTTAAGCTGACCCAGCATGGCCCAGGGTCTCAGGCACAAAAACACTCTGGTGAAGCAGGAAATTTCAAGGGCTCAGAGGTATCTTCTAGGAGCCAGCCAAGGGCCAGTCCTCCTGAAGACAGGCCTTTCTTTGGAATGCGCAGGGTTTGGACAGCCCCAGTCTGCTGAGTTACCCCTTGACTGCCCACCAGGAGATAGTGTTATGTGACCATTACTTTTTTGTCTTTTTTTAGCTTTATTGGGGTATAATTGGCAAATAAAATGATAAGATATTTAAAGCACACACCACGATAATTTGATATACGCGTACATGATGAAAAGATTCCCACCATCTAGTTAATCGCCGTTTGCCTTTTGTGTGAGAACATTTAAGTTCTCTCCTCTTAGAAAATTTCAACTATACAATACAGTGTTATTAACAAGAGTCACCATGTTACGCATTAGATTCTCAGACTTTTTCATCTTATAGCTGCAAGTTTGTACCTTTTCACCAAACTCTCCCTATCTGCCCCCCAGCCCCTGCTGGAAATTACTTTTCTGCATTACATATGTAATATTCAAAGAATATGGAAGTATATAAAATAAAAAGGGGCTTCTCCCCCTACACCTCGAGCCCCTCAAATCCCCTTCTTGAAATAACCAAAGTTATATCTTAGAATATATCCTTCCAAGAACATTTTCTAAGCATATATATATATATATATATATATATATACACACACACACACACACACACATATAGTTTTAGGATTACTTTTTTTAACGGGGTCCTACTGCATGTATTGTTCTTCAGCTAACTTTTTACTTATATCTTTCTCATGGCCACCTATAGCTCTATCTTATTCTTTTTAAAGGTTGTATTTCATACTGTTGATAAAACTATTTATTTATGTTCTCCCACTGCTGAGCATTTTGGCTACTTCCCATTTTTTGTCGTTTTCTTTTTTATTAATTTTTATTTATTTTATTTATTTATTTTTGGCTGCATTGGGTCTTCGTTGCTGCACGCGGGCTTTCCCTAGTTGTGGCGAGCAAGGGCTACTCTTCATTGCGGTGCGCGGGCTTCTCATTGCGATGGCTTCTCTTGTTGTGGAGAATGGGCTCTAGGCATACGGGCTTCGGTAATTGTGGAACATGGGCTCAGTAGTTGCGGCTTGCAGGCTGTAGAGCACAGGCTCAGTAGTTGTGGTGCACAGGCTTAGTTGCTCCGCAGCATGTGAGATCTTCCTGGACCAGGGCTCGAACCCATGTCCCCTGCATTGGCAGGCAGATTCTTAACTGCTGCGCCACCAGGGAAGCCTGGTTACTTCCCATTTTTGCCATCATAAATGATGCTGTAACAGATATCTCTGCACACACTCTTTTTTTGTCATGTGATACTTTTTTTTTTTTTACCCCTAAGGTGAACTTTTTTCTTCCCCCTAAGCTGAGCTTTTGAGAAAGCATTCACCAAAAATTAAAATGTTATTAAACATGATATCTAAGAGTCCACAATCAGATAATAAGAGAGAGAATCCATAAATATTGAGGACTCATAGAATCCAGGAGATGGTCAGTCTGGGATACACCCAGATACAAGTGCTAGGCTGCTAGGTGGCTGCCTTCCTGCTTGAGGCCAGAGGACCTGGGCTCCGACAGGCCCTGCAAGCTCCATGGCCCAGGACAAGTCACTTAGCCTACCTGAATCGCATTCTCCTCATCTCTAAAACAAGGTCAGTCATCCCACCTACCTCCTGGGGTCGTCATGAAGATGAAACAAAATGAGGTGATGTACAGCCACACACAAAACGAGGCGATGTACAGACACATCTTGTTGCCCCATCCTGGAACCACCTTCCCAAGCACATATGGAGGGATTGTGAAATGCGTAAGGCACCAGCTGTCACCTGGGGGAGGTTTCTCTCCTGGCTTAAGATGAAGCCACGATCTGAAACATGAAGATTCAGATTCTCCCATTTATGCTTCTTCCAGAAATAGGCAGCCTCTCATGATGAGAGGTGGGTGGGAGCTCTCCGTTGCCCTCCCACACTTTCACGGCCAGGTGACTCTTACAAGGAAAGCACATGTTTATAGAAGAATCCTGCCACCATGGAAACGCTTGTCATACAATGTTATTTCTAACATCCCTTATGTTCAGTAAGGGACCTCTGTGTCTGACGACGGTGATGCCTGAAAGCCTTTACCTTGACCACTGCTGGATCCAGGCAGGTGCACTGCGTTACTCCAGGGGCGCTATTCATAGTATCTCGAGGGGGTGGCACTCCCTAGAGTCACGCAGAGCAGCCACCTGACTCTGGACAGTGGCTCCCTATGGGGGTGTTGCAGAGCCTTGCCCTGGCCTGTGCACTCTCGACTAGGGTACTTCCAGGGCTGTCTGCCACCCGCGAGGATGCACACTGACATCCAGCCTACACAGACACACCTGCCACACTGCCTGTACCAAAGTATCTTACTTTTTTTTTAGTTTACTGAAGTATAGTTGATTTAGAATATTGTGTTAATTTCTGCTGTACAGTAAAGTGATTCAAATACACATAGGTATACATTCTTTTTCATATACTTTTCCATTATGGTTTACCACAGGATACTGAATTTAGTCCCCTGTGCTCTACAGTAGGACCTTGTTGTTTATCCATCCCATATATAATAGTTTCCACCTGCTACTCCCAAACTCCCAATCCATCCTTCCCCACCTGCCCTCCCCCTTGGCAACCACAAGTCTGTTCTCTATGCCTGTGAGTCTGTTTCTATTTCGTAGATAAGTTCATTTCTGTCATATTTTAGATTCCACATATAAGGGATATCACATGGTATTTGTCTTTCTCTTTCTGACTTACTTCACTTAGTATGATCATCTCTAGCTGCATCCACGTTGCTGCAAACGGCATTATTTCATTCTTTTTTTATGGCTGAGTAATATTCCACTCTATATATGTACCACATCTTCTTTATCCATTCATCTGTCGATGGACATTTAGGTTGCTTCCATGTCCTGGCTGTTGTGAATAGTACTGCTATGAACATAGGGGTTCATGTCTCTTTATGAATTAGAGTTTTGTCTGGATACATGCCCAGGAGTGAGATTGCAGGATCATATATGCTAAAGTATTTTCAAGTAATTCCATAAAATGTAAAAACTTGAACAATATAACCAGCAACATGATCACTATTTTCTTTCTTTTTTTTTTTTTTTTTTTTGTCACGGTGCGCAACTTGTGGGATCTCAGTTCCCTGACCAGGGATCAAACCTGGGCCCTCGGCAGTGAAAGCGCGGAGTCCTAACAACTGGCTCTCCAGGGAACTCCCTTTATTTTTAATAAAATCCTTAGTATGTCCAGCTGTCATTCTATCATCATTTTAATATCTGAAAAATGTCCTTCAAATGCAGAAAAAATATCGTCGACCCAGAAGATCCCCGCTGTGCCCGGTTAACGCTCACTGGCCAGATGGTCGCAGTATCTCCAGAAGAAGTGGAATTTGCCAAGCAAGCCATGTTTTCAAGGTTGGTATCTGCTTTAAGATTGGTTTGCCCAGAAACATACAGTGTAAGAAGCAGAGGTCGGGCTGTGCCATTTGATGCCTCTGACGTGATGACATTAATGGTCTGAGCTGTCCTTTGGTGGCAACATTGCCATCTGACGCTGAAAGCCTTGGTCGCCTGAGGTGGCAGCCGAGGCCACGCATGTGACCTTTCAGTGGGCTGTCCGTGCCTTTGGAGAGCGCCCTATGCTGAGGGTTGCAGGTACTGTTCCCTGCATACTTCCAGGCTTTCACAATGGCCCTGCCTTGAAATGGAGATCAAGGGGGCTTTGTAGTCCAGTCAATACAGCAGACATTTCCAATGTCCACTCTAAGCAGAGCTTGGTGCCAGAAGTGACGGCAGTGTTCCTTCATGGGGGCCCCTCACCCCTTTTATAGCCGAACCACTTAGGATGCAGCTTTCTAACTGCCCCCCACCACCTGCTTCCCGAATTGGATGCTCTGGAGGTTACACTCAATCAAAATTTTAAAAGGACATCCCAGGAAATTGGCATGCATGCTGCTAGGGTCAAAATGAGTGACAGAGGAGCCCCGGGAAGCGGGGGAGGAGATCAGCGTTTGCAAAAAGTGAGAAGGGTGGTCCTGCAGGGGTGCTGGAGTCTGTCTCCGTGGGTGAGGAGAGGGTCTGTGCAAGGGGAGGCCTGAGGTGGAAGGTCAGAGCTGGAGTGAGGAGGGGCGGGTATCCACATGGGGTGTGGGCAACAAAAGCTGGCGGATTAGTACTTGTCTAAGTTAGTGGGAGAGTAACATGAAAGCAGGTGGTAAATTAGACAAGCCATCTGCATCCCTATGGAGGTGGGATGATTGTACATACAGGGGGATCATGAAATAAGTAAACATACAGCAAGTCCCCTACATACGAATGAGTTCCCTCTGAGAGTGTGATCCTAAGTCCAATTTGTTTGTTAAGTCCAACACAGCCCAGGTACCCAACTAATACAATTGGCTCTACAGTACTGTACTGTAATAGGTTTATAATACTTTTCACACAAATAATACATGAAAAACAAACACACACAAAAATAAAACATTTTTAAACTGACAGTACAGTGCCTTGAAAAGTCCAGTAGTCCAGTACAGCAGCGGGCATCCAGGGGCTGGCACCGAGTGAACAGGCAAGAAGAGTTACTGCCTGGAGGAGGGGGAGGAGGTGGGACATGGCACAGCTGAAGGGTTGTCAGCAACAGGAGACGGAGGGCAAGCTGCCATTTCACTCACACCTGACGTTGATGGCACAGGTTCTGGTTCCCTGCTGGATTCAATTGTTCACATCTTTGAAAGTACACAACTTGAAGATTCGTACGTAGGGGACTTAGTGTAGTAATAAGTAAACACGGAGAGAGGAAGCCTGGTTTCTCACCGCCATGGAAGAGAGTTAGCACAGGAGGACACTAGATCAGTCTGGAATTGGATCGGGATTGGACTCATCCACACGGACTTGTGGTTTTCAATATACAGACGGAGAGATAAATGTAGATGCGTGTGTCTGTGTGCTTGTGCGCTTTATTTTCCATCTCAGCGGTCACTCTTTAGTTCTGATTTCTCCTCTTCCATGTTACGATGGGCAGTGAGATGAAGCCAAAGCCTCAGGAGACATTTGCGTTCATTAAATTCATTTCCTATTTTCCACGTCACCGCAGGTAACAGTGTTTCTAAAATTTCCGCTACTGGATAATGTGGGTCCCTTTACCACGCACATCCAACCACCTTATCTTTACCTTCTTTAAACGCTCATGGTCAGTCTCCTAAGGTCCTTCCAGCATCCTACTGCCTGGATCCCAAGCCAGGGCCTCACAGACTAGAATTTGCTGTACCTACGTTCCCCTTTCAGAGGCCAAAATTTGTTCCGGTTATAAATACAAAACTAGTTGGCTTAAAATAACAACGATCATGTTATCATCTCAGCTGCATGAGTGTTTGGAGCATTGGGGCCTCAGATCAGCAACTTACTTTCAAATGGTTTAGGAAAAAAAAAATAGTTCTTTATACCGTACTTTCAACCTCTCTGTCAATTTGCAATGATTCCAAAAAATATATATTTTTTAAAAAAGCCATCAACCCTATCACTGCACTGGCATTGTTGCAGATGTTTTTCCCAGTTTACACTTGGTCTTTGAACTTTGTTTATAACATGTTTAGATATAAATAAAACTTCTATTTTTATGAAGTTTTAAAAAAGTGAGCGCCAGACCCTGCCCTCAAGGATGATGCATGTTTTTAGGCCTACGCCTGAGGGAGAAGGCAAGTCAGAAACAGAGGGCAGAATGTGAGAGCTGGTCCCTGTCCACGCTGGCTGGTTCTCAGCTTGATGCAACGGTTGTAGGCCTCTACAGGAATGGAAATCTTCCCGTGAACAGATGTTTCCCGGACTTAAAATTCAGCAATTTCACATAGAGATGCTTAGAGCCTTTTGTGATGCTTCCTGGTAACATTGGCCCCCGTCCCCTGGGCACTTCCTCTATGCAGGTGCTTTATGTGTCTCGTCATTTGCTGCCCACGCAGCCGTGTGATCTGAGCACCATCCCTCTCCCCCCATGTGACTGGGAAGGAGACCGGGCAGGCTTAAGAGAGCAAAGGGCCCATGAGGCATCCCAGCAGCTGAACTGGAGTTCGAACAAAGTTGCCTGGCTCAAGACTTGAGCTGTCTGCCACTCTGTGGTGACAACAGTTTCCTGCCCTCCTAAGGCTGCCCCAGACCTTGACCCTGGCTCCCTGGCTTCTGCCTCTAGCTGGTTTGAGCGGGTCTCAGCCTAAACAAAGCCTGGAGTCTGGAGGGCCCTATGACCTGACCAAGGATACATCTGGCACTGTGCTCTGGAGAGCCCACCCTCTGATGAGAACAGCTTTAATGTGACGTCTTTATTTCTGCAGACACCCAGTTATGAGGAAGTGGCCTCGTCAGTATGAATGGTTCTTTATGAAGATGAAGATAGAACATATCTGGCTTCAGAAATGGTATGGAGGAGTAGCTGACATTTCCAGGGAGGAATATTTCAAAGCAGTTCCAAGAAAGGCCTGATGGAGTGAGAAGAAAGTCCTTGATGTTTGCGTAAAATGAAAACCTTTTGAGCGATGCTGCCAGACAGCAATTGACTGCTATCTCTTTGTGAAAGGGTTCATTGCAGCCCTGTCAGTCTTACAGCAGAGTGAAGAGTGGGTCACCAGGGACCCCTGTGCTAGCTGGAGATTGAAGTGGCCATTTGCAAATGGCCAAATTACACAGGGACTTCACATAGAGAGTCTGTTTACATGTGTTCAGTCCAGACTCACCTATGTGGGAACACTGTTGGTTATCAAAGTGACATGTTGAGACAGTTGCTGTTCCATTCTTTAAAAAAAAAGAAAAGAAAAGAAACCTATGCCTGTATGTACAATGTGATCGCTTTGTATCGTGAGAGTATGTTTGTTGCTTGTTGTACCCAAAGCAGTGTCCTGGTTCTAAGCTCATTGCAACCGCAGAAGAACTAAATACGCATCACACAGCTGCCGTCTTGTGTTTAGGGTGAGGGTGCAGGACTCTTTGTCTATGGGTTACCATCCTGCTACAGAATGGCAAATGCATTATTGAGCCCCATTTGCTAGAATATACTGGTCACTCATGAAGCTTTTTTTCCACTGCAACATGACAAACCATGTGAGAACCCCCTGAGTTTGGTGCACAGCCCTATTCTAGGTAATCAGGTCATGGTGGTACATTAAGGGAGGGGCAGCTTCGGCAACAGGCTCCCCAGATCCCCTCTGCTAGTGCTGGGATAGAGGGTCCCCTTCTCTTAGGCATGGGGAGTGGTACTCAGTCTGTGGTATAGAGAGAGGAGGGGGACAGGGAGAGGCTGGAAAGGAAGGAAAGAAGTCAGTAACTGGAGGCACGCTCCCTACCCAGCCATGGGCCAGGCCCTTGACGGGGTCATCTCACTGAAGCCTTACAGCCAATGAGATGAATCATCATTGCCACTTACAAGAACACTGAGGCTCAGAGGGGCTAAGTCAACATCCCAGGGTCTGATTCCACCACTCACTGCCCACAAAGGCGAGAGTGGTACCTAGACAATTTCCAATTCTAAGAACAAGACAAAAGAGTTACTGGTAGTCATTGACTCAGTAAAATCAGTAAAGCAATCACTAACCTGCCTGTAGATTGGCCACTGTTTTCTACCAAAAAGGAAAACAAGTCTCTGAAATTTGATTCCTATTACAGATTTTAAACTTTCTACAAATTATATGCAGGAGCACCTGCATTGTACCTGTGTACATACCTAAGGCCTACAAGGACCTATGTGTATACTTCCAAGACCTCTTATATTGAAATTTATAAAGGATCTAGCACTACCCAGTTTTCTGCCTTTTTATATGGCTCTAAACCCTCTTTGGTCAGTTAGGTGTATTGTATAAATATAAAAATACAACACACAAAATATAGGAAATATACATTTAAAAAATAAATAATAGTGTTATTAATGGTTACACTTTTGTTTAAAAAATTAAGACACGAAGAGAGTTTGAGTTGTCCAAATATTTTTAAGTGCCTGTTACTAAAAGCATAGTAAGATGCACAGAATTCTTTATTTATCAAAAGTTAAATCACGAAAGTGTTCCTTAACAATAGCAATTTCTAATATATAAGAATAAGGTAACTTTGAGGGTATTTCATATTTTCAGAGTTTAAAATTGTTTCTACCCCAATTTGGAGGTAAGAGGGGAAAACTGGAAGAAGAAACCACATACTCCATAAGTCAACCTCAAATTGTAATTCTCTGAACGTCTCTGTGTCCAAGTCCCGTCTGAAAGATAATTTTCTTAACGCTAGTTTTGCTTTTACAATCAAGTTTCACTTAGCTCGTTAAAGCTCACTCAGCTGCCTCAAGGAGCTTTGCAGCTTAACCACTGATGACGGTTATCAGTTATTTATCCAAATTACAGGGAATGGAATCTGAACAGATTGGATGATAAGAAGAGTGTTGAAAAGGCATCTGCTTGAAAGGGAACCCTCTTGCACTGTTGGTGGGAATGTAAATTAATACAGCCACTATGGAGAACAGTACGGAGGTTCCTTAAAAAACTAAAAATAGAATTACCATATGACCCAGCAATCCCACTACTGGGCATATACCCAGAGAAAACCATAATTCAAAAAGACACATGCACCCCAATGTTCATTGCAGCACTATTTCCAGTAGCCAGGTCATGGAAGAAACCTAAATGCCCATCGACAGACGAATGGATAAAGAAGATGTGGTACATATATACAATGGAATATTACTCAGCCATAAAAAGAAACGAAATTGGGTCATTTGTAGAGACATGGATGGATCTAGAGACTGTCATACAGAGTGAAGCAAGTCAGAAAGAGAAAAACAAATGTCATATATTAGCACATATGTGTGGAACCTAGAAAAATGATACAGATGAACCGGTTTGCAGGGCAGAAATAGAGACACAGATGTACAGAACAAACGTATGGACACCAAGGGAGGAAAGTAGTGGGTGTGTGTGTGTGATGAATTGGGAGATTGGGATTGACATATATACACTAATATGTATAAAATAGATAACTAATTTAAAAGAATTTAATTTAAAATAGATATCTATAAAATAGATAACTAATACGAACCTGCTGTATAAAAAATAAAAATTCAAACAAAACAAAACAAAGCAAAAAAAAAAAAAAGAAAAGGCATCTGTTTGAGAATGATGGACCCCATTCAGGCCAGTAAGTTTTAGCAAATCTCTAGAAATTTACATTGATTAAAATTTTAAAGGCTGTATTGGAAGTTCTGGACATGGCAATAAGGCAATAAAAAGAAATAAAATGCATATGATTGAAAAGTAATAAAAGTATCCCTATTTACAGATGATGTAACTGTCTACATAGAAAATTCCAAAAAATCTATTCAAAAAAAAAGTAAAACAACTGATTTCAGCAAGGTCTTAGGATACAAGATCAGCACACAAAATTTAATCACATTTTTATATATTAACAATAAAGTGGAAACCAAAATTTTAAACACAATACCATTTACAATCACTCCAAAAGGAAAAAAAAAAAACACTTAGGTGTAAGTTTAACAAAAATGTGTATAGGATCTATATGCTGAAAATTAAAAGATGCCAATGAAAGAAATCAAAGACCTAAATAAATGAGGAGACATACCATGTTCATGGATTAGAGGACACAAAATAGTAAAAATGTCAGTTCTCCCCAGATTCATCTGTATGTTTAATGCAGTTTCTATCAAAATCCCAGCAAGGTTTTTTAGACATATTCAAGCTTATTCTAAAAGTTCTAAGGCACAGGCCTTGGAATATCTAAAACTATCTTGTAAAAGAAGAATAAGTAGGAGAAACCACTCTACTATAAAGACTTATTATGTAGCTACATTAATCAAGACAGTGTGGTATTGGTGGAGGCATAGACACAAAAGATCAATGGAACAGAACAGAGAATCTAGAAATAGACCCATACAAATATGCTCAATTGATTTTTTTTAAGTACAAAAGTAATTCACTGGAGGGAGGATAGTCTTTTCAATAAATGTGCTGAGCAATCAGTTATCCATGGGCAAATAAAAAGAACCTCAAGCTAAATCCCATACCTTATATAAAAATTAACTCAAAATAGATCATAACGCTAAACATAAAATGCAAAACCATAAAACTTTTTTTAAAAAATAGAAGATCTTTGGGACCTAGGGCTAAACTAAGCAAAGACTTCTTAGACTTGACACCAAAAACCTAAAGTCCGTAAAAGGAAAGTTTGATAAATTGGACTTCATCAAAATTTTAAACTTTTATTCTGCAAAAGACCATGTTAAGAGGATGAAAAGACAGGCTACATACTGGGAGGAAATACCTGCCAACAGCATATCCAACAAAGGACTACCATCTAGAATAGATGAAGAACTCTTACAGCTCAACAGTTTTTTAAAGAAATCCAATTAGACAATGGAGAACATGAACAAATGTTTCTCTGAAGAGGATATGGCAGATTAGCACGTGAAAAGATACTCAACGTCATCAGTCATTAGGGAACTGCAAATTAAAACCCCAATAGATGCCACGAGGCACCTACCAAAATTGCTGAAACACAGTAACAACACCAAATATTGGCAAGAATGCAGAGCAATGGGATCAACCTATAGCTGGTGGGAAAGTAAAATGGAACAGCCACTCTGGAGAACCAACTGACAGTTTCTTATAAAACTAAACAAGCAACTGGCATAAGACTCAGCAATTGCACTCCGGGGCATCTATCCCAAGGAGATGAAAACTTATGTTCACACAAAAACTTGCACATAAACGTTCATAGCAGCTTTATTCATAATATTCCCAATCTGTAAACAACCAGATGCCCTTTATTTTTTAAATTAATTTTTATTGGAGTATAGTTGCTTTACAGTGTTGTAGATGTCCTTTAACGGGTGACTGGTGAAACGAATTGTGATACATCCATGCCATGGAATACTACTCAGCAATAAAAATAATTTCCAATACAAGCAACAACTTGGATGAGTCTTCAGAGAATTATGCTGAGTGAAAAAACCCATCCCCAAAGGTTATGTCCTGTATAATTCCATTTATATAACATTTTGAAATGCAAAATTCTAGAAATGGAGAACAGATTAAGGATCACCAGGGAGGAGGGTGGAGAAGGAGAGAGGTGGGTGTGTCTGTAAAAGGGATCCTTTATTGTGATGGAAATGTTCCCTAGCTTGTCTGTATCAATGTCAAAATCCTGGTTATGATATTGTATCATTTTGCAAGATGTTACCATTGGGGGGAAATGGGTAAAAGGCACACAGAATCTCCGTATTACTTCCTACAACCGCATGTGAATCTACAATTATCAGCAATTCTCTCAGAATCTATTATACAATTATCTCAGAGTAAAAAGTTTAATACAAACAAAATTTAAGGCTTAGCTTAAATAAGGTATTTATGCCCTCTCGTTGGTCCCTAATGAAATGAAGAACTGAGCTACGTACCAAAACCTAGCAGAATGGACATTTGTTTTCTTTAACCATTAATATATGCGTTTTGGGGGCTTCCCTGGTGGCGCAGTGGTTGAGAGTCCGCCTGCCGATTCAGGGGACACGGGTTCGTGCCCCAGTCCGGGAAGATCCCACATGCCGCGGAGCGGCTGGGCCCGTGAGCCATGGTCGCTGAGCCTGCGTGTCGGGAGCCTGTGCTCCACAATGGGAGAGGCCACAGCAGTGAGAGGCCCAGGTATATATGCGTTTTTGGAAGAGAGAAAAAGTTTCTTTGAAAGTTTTCAAAATGTATTCAATTTAATACTGAATACAAATTAACAGGAATTCAACAAACCTGTATAGATTTTATGTGGGACACTTAGAAGAGGAGGCTGTCTTTCAGTTTCTGGAATAAATATGTTAAGCTACAGGAGTATATAGGTATCCAAGTCTGTGCATAGTGATTCTCCACTGATGTTCATAGCAAAGAACAGTATTTCCAGTAATCCTCCTGTAAATATTCTGGGAAAGAATTCTTCTTTTGTATCTATGAATAAGCCATATCCTGACCTCCACATTTTTATTTACGATGATTGTACACATCCATAGTGTTGACACAGAGAGTGTAATTCTGATGTGACTTGTTTCAATATGCCTTGTATATATTAACTCATTATAAAAGAGTGGTTTTTGATTGAAATGTATTTCTACAGTTTTTCCAGAGAGTCTTAATTTAACCATCAAATGCTGTTCTGAAAATAAACCTTCTCTAGGATAATTTATTGATGCTTATTTGATTGCTTATAACAAGTCAATTGTTATAAAATTTGAATTGTAATGAAGCTGTGGTTTGTGCTATGTAATGCATGTGGAGTGTAAAATCTGTTTTCCAAACTAGATATGTCTATCTGACCAAAGACTATTTCTTCACTCCTGCTATGATTTCCATGCTTGATTAAATAAATTTATAATATTTCTACACAGTCCTTTCATGTAATATGACAAATTGACATTATTAGATTTCTACGAAAATAAATGCTATTACAATAAATCAGCAGTTACATTTCCAATAGACAGAAAAGAACTAGCTGGGTGACTTGTTGATATGATTTTTTAAGGCTCTGAGTACAATGCACTTAATTTGCAGACTGGAAAATACTGAGTTAACCACACTTTGGTGTTCCCACTCTTGGAAGTATTTGCCATTTTTAGCATAGTTGTTATTCTTCCAATTCAGGTCTACAAAAAAGCTCCTTTTGCTAATAAGAAAACATGCCACGGGGTCACACTTAAGACTGTGGCAGATGATGACGCATGCCCACAAGAGTGATCAATACTGCAGCTTCCATAGACCCCCCCCCCCACCAACACTCCGGCTTCTCAGAGATGGTCTTATCTTAGAGACAAGGCAGAGAGAGACCAAGCGGCCCAAATGACCCAGGACTGAGGGTCCCCGGGACACAGGACTTTCAGTGGTAAAGTCAGAAAATCCAGGGCCAATCGAGATGGAATGGTCACCCTACCTTCACTCCACCTCACGCCCCAGGTCCTGAGCAGGTCACCTCCAGATCTGGCCCAACTTGGAAACTGTGCATTTGGATATTCAGGCACCTCCAACCTCACCTCCCTCCTTGCAGCCCTCTCTCCTGCTCCGGAGCCCTGAGCTGCTTCTCTGTCATCATCTGACTTCCTTGTTCAAGCAAGTGAGCGACAACATGGTGGGATTACAGTGGAGAGCAAAGCCCAGCCTCAGGAAGCTTATGTTTTCTAAATAATAAGTAAACAAGCAGATTTTGAAGCCAGATGACCTGGTCATGTCTGTAGATTCTGCTCCATCACGTCAGCCAGTATCCTCAGAATCCCCACCGTTTTCTGTTGGAACCACAGGGCAAACCCTGCCCTGGATAAATTCCGCGATCATCTCTGCAGCTGAATTGTAATGGAGAAAAGCCACAACCACAAGAATTGGTCTCACCTTACATCAGGCATCCTCATCCTTAACTGGGCCCTCCAGCTGCCCGGGGACCTCAGCATGGTTCTCCGTCCAGCTCTCTCCCACTCTCATAAGCAGCTGTTTCCAGGACTGTCTACAGTCTGCAGCCCCTGGAGCCCACCCCTCGATCCCCTCACTCTCAGCTAAAAAAAAAAAAAAAACAACACTTCCTGGAGATCCATGAAGCCTCCAAATGAGCAGCCCCTCAACCACAGAATTTTCTGTTCCTCCGTTCCTCCTTCTCTCCTGACACTCTCTGCTGCTGGATGATTTTTCTGGCTGCCCGGATGCAGGCGTGAGCATCCCATTTATGGGAGGTAGAAGCCAGTGCCACGGAAGAGGGTCAGATAAGGGAGAGTCTAAGGTGTTTTTAAGAGTACCTGAGGGAATTCCCTGGTTGTCCAGTGGTTAGGACTTGGTGCTTCCACTGCCGAGGGCCTGGGTTCAATCTCTGGTGGGGGAAGTAAAATCCTGCAAGCCATGCCAGGTGGCCCAAGAAGAAAAAGAGTAGCTGATATGCCCCATGGTGGGAACTAAGCTGGGGAAGGAAGTGAAGGAAGGAAGGGAGGGAGGGAGGAAAGGAGGGAGGGAAGAGATGGAAGGAGAAGCTGGACCATCAGGGGACCCAGTGGGGGTACTTGAGCCCACAAGCTGGAAGGCGGGTCACTGGGAACAGAGTGAGATGTGTGGACAAGTGCTCTCCCAAGCAACAACATTGGTGATGGCAAAGGCCAGCCTGTGGTGCTGGGAGTGGAGGGCCAGGTGACCAGAAGATGGTGGCTGGGTGATGCTGTGGAGAGTGAAGGGTGCGCAGGAGGTGGGGATGCCAGCCGGGGTGGAGGGGCACCAGGGAGTGTCCTGCCATCCTGGTTGTCAGCTCTCGCTGGAATTCACCCAAAGTCCAAAGTTGTGAGTTTTCAAGGAGCGGAGCTGTTTTGGTTTTCCTCGTTTTACTGCAGGAGTAATGATTTTTAAAATGTGGCCTTTAAAACAGACTGGCAGAGCAGGAGTCCATTGTTTCTCAGCTTTGTGAATTTCGGGAACTAGTGAATCCTTTGAATCTCAGTTTCCTCGTGTGTTAAATGGGGTCATTACAGTACAGTGCCTGGCACAGCGTAAGGGTTAGAGATGGTGGCCTTATATGTCTCATTATTTTCACGTGTATGTTGGTCATCTGCCCATGTGTCAGCCTCCTCAGCAAGGCTGTGAGCTATGTGAGGGGCTGATTTCACACACCACCCGTTTGTGGCTCATGGTAAGTGCTGGACAAATGGATAATTGATCTGTGGGCTTTAGCCCAGAGCCCCTACCTTTCACTGACACATTTCCTTTTCTCCTCCTCCGGCTGTGACTCTCCTCTGTGACCTGCTGGCCCCTCACTGAGGTCTTCCATCCTCCTGACCACTTCCAGATAAGCCACTGACCCTCCCAGAGCTTCTGACGAACTCCCAGTCCTGGCGATTTGTCCCAAGTTTCGGCAAAGAACCGTGGCGCCCCCTGGTGGCTGTAGCTAGGACCTTCACCTTGTTCAGACCAGAATCCTGGCCAGAAAGAACCCAGAATGTAGAATCCAGGCCAGGATGAAACTTTGTCCCCGGAGCCACCAGCTACGGTCAGCTAAGTACCCGTGGTGGACGCACAGATACGTACACTGAGCACTCTGCTTTGAAAATACAATGTTTTCCTGCCCATGATGGCAGGACAAACGCAAATACTTCATGACATTTTGATAGTGATATTTTAACTAATTATTTTGTT
The DNA here is from genome assembly GCF_964341445.2 of Mesoplodon mirus. Classification (NCBI taxonomy): domain Eukaryota; kingdom Metazoa; phylum Chordata; class Mammalia; order Artiodactyla; family Ziphiidae; genus Mesoplodon; species Mesoplodon mirus. The sequence goes on along the minus strand of NC_138990.1, from coordinate 19,129,835 downwards.
ATTTATTTATTTTTAGTTATTTCTAAATAATTATCTAATTACAGCAGTTACTGTAATTGAACTCGTCCTATAAGCTAGGTATTTTACATACTTTTTAAAAAATCTCAATTAGTTTTTACATCCGCCCTGCAAGGAAGAAAAGGCTTCAATTTTCCACGTGGGAAATCTGCTGAGCAAGCAGCTCTCGGACCAGCATTCCTGGGACCCAGGACCAGGTAGGAGGCCCAGTGGGTACTAAACCCAGGTCTGTCTGATTCCACCCTCCTCTCCCTCTTCTCAGTGCTTGGGGGTCTGGAGGAGAGCGCGGTCCGATCTGCGTAGTTTTTCTTCCCTGCCTTCCGTCCTTGGTCCCGGGTGAGTGGCCGTCCCTGGCGTGGCCTCAGGCTCACGCAGGAGCAGCTGCCAGCAGGTGCAAGGACTGTAAATTAGCGGAGAATTTACTAAGTGCCCTGTGTGGCTCTTCACAAGCTGTACCTTGTTTAGTCCTCGTGCCAACCCTGGGAGGCGGAGAATTCTCTCTAACTGCCGACTGAGAAAGCCTGACCAGGGTCCCCCAGCGCGTAATTGGTGGTGAAAAAAAAATTAATAAACAGAACCCTCAGCTGAATAGAGTCAGGTGACCAGAAGGGGGCGCTCCCACGCTGTGCCAGGAAACAACTCAACAGGTAGCAGATTCTTCTCTCCTGGCAACAGTTCAGCCAAAGAAAAGCCGTGGGCTCTTTGTTTACCGTAACTCTTCCAACTTCCTCTTCCCTCTATTAAAGAGTTCTCCTTCCCTTGCCACGCAGGCAGTTGCACTTGGCTCCCCGGGGTTGCAGACCCCAGACTGCAATTCTCTGCTGATCCCTAATAAATCCATTTTTTTGGCTGGAGAAATAACTGACCTTTGTTTTAGGTCAGCCGTGGCACCCATGAGAGCCCAGACTTCCAAGTCCATGCTCTGAACCACCACCCAACAGGCTTACCCAGGCTTCTTTGTGTCTTTTTCAGTATCAAATTGTGATTCACATTTTTATTTTGATTCAATAATATAATACTTCCAAGAACAATAACTCAAGCATGCACTCTCAGCCTCCAGCCAGGCAGTAGGAGCTTCTACCATCCAGCCCCACACCACACGCACTTCCTCTTGGGTCTTTGACTCTTGCTTCCCTTCCAGCCTCTTCATAGCTAAGCCCCTACATTAAACCCCTCTTTACTTGAAATATCCTAAGTGATTGAATGCTGACTGACATGCCTTTCAACATAAAAGAAATGTGCGTGGCCTTGATCTCTTAGTTTCTCGTGGAAGAAAAAGGCCTTTGTTCTATCAAGACTGTATCTCACATTTCCCAAATCATCATATAATATTTTAATAAAACCATGCTCTGGATCTGTCTTATATGAATGCCATTTTTTTTTTTTTTTTTTTTTGTGGTACGCGGGCCTCTCACTGTTGTGGCCTCTCCCGTTGCGGAGCACAGGCTCCGGACGTGCAGGCTCAGCGGCCATGGCTCACGGGCCCAGCCGCTCCGCGGCATGTGGGATCCTCCCGGACTGGGGCACGAACCCGTGTCCCCTGCATCGGCAGGCGGACTCTCAACCACTGCATCACCAGGGAAGCCCTGAATGCTGCTTTTTATAGACAGTTTTGAAAGGATTGTGTAGTTGACCTAAAAAAAAAAAGTGTCTGGAAGTGTCTGGAAATAATAAAACAGGGATTTTTGTTTATTTGTTTTTTATCATAGCAGTTGTTTTTATTGTACTCATGGTGTACATGAGTACAACAAAAATAAAAATAAAAATTGTACTCATGGTGTACTTCTGCAAAGTAGCTGATGATTTTTTTTTAATAAAGACTCAAATAATTCTCTCTCCAGACACTATATTGAAAAAGGAAAACTCTGCCCTGAGTCTGGCTGGCACACTAGACACAGACAAAGCCAGCTGCAAGGTTAACTGGAAACAATATTTCTCCCAACGTCATGCTATGGCTGTAAAACATCATAACAAACCCCTTTATGAGTAACTTCTGATTTTTTTTTTCATTTCTATCACTTTCTTGAAATATAATTAACATACAGTCAACCACAGGTATTTAAAGTATCCAGTTTGACAAGTTTTGACAATGTATATACAGTGAAACCATCATTATATCAATATAATGCACATGTCCATCACCTGCAAAGAGGTTTTCTCATGCCCCTTTGTAGTCCCTCCTTCCCACCCCCCATCCTAAGATAATGACTGATGTTCATTCTGTCTCTATAGAATAGTTTGCATTTTCTAGAATTTTATGTAAGTGGAATCACATAGTATGCATAATTTTTTACTGCTTTCACTCAGCATAATTATTGTGAGATTCACTCACTCTTGCATATAACAGGAGTTCATTTTTTTTTTACTGCTGAGTAGTATTTCATTATATGAATCTATCATAGTTTTTTATCCATCTACCTGTTGATGGACACTGGGATTGTTTTTATTTGGGGGCTATTACAGATAAAGCAGCTATGAATATTTATCTCTTTCTTTTAACTTTTTTTCTTTAATGTGGCGACTATGAAATGTAAAATGTGCTCACGTATATTTTTTTAATACACAAAAAAGGTTAATATTTATTTACTGAGTTCTTAGTGAGAAATCGCGTTCTAGAATCAGCAGCTGTCAGAAACTTCGATGTTTGAAATCTAATCAGTAATGTTACCCCGAAACTGGGTTCACCTCTTGGTAGGTGTTGAGCCAAAAGCTACAACCAAGCCAAAGATAGGGAGAAGAAAGGATTTATTGCTTGCGACAAGTAAGGAGAACACCGGGGATCTTTCCCCAAGCAGTGTCTCCCCTAACAGCCAAACTGGGGAAGTTTTAAGCTAAGGCACATGCATATTCATGAAGGGGCTTGAGCAGAGGAGAACTCGGCATAGAACTGGGGCAAAGGTCGACAGAGTCCAGGCTTTAGTTGACTGAAGTCAAGGGAGTCAGAAAAGGTCATTATCATCATCTCTTACATTCCAGTTGATCTGGTGGGTTGGGCGCTCCAGCATTTAAATTCTGCAAAACAGCTCAAGAAAGAGCTTCAGGCTAATCTTTACCATTGAAACAGAACTTGGAGTCTTTACAACTAAGTTATTATCTTTGCTATTGTTATTTCTCTTGCCTGATAACAGTCGTTTGTTCTTTTATTCCCTTAAGATCATTATCGCTGAGACCTGTTCAAGAGCAAGCATTGTACCCAGGCTTAGATCACAAAATGGCTTCTCTTGTGTAAAAAGGCTACATCTGGTTCTTTTCCTCCAGGACCCCCCACCCCCACCCTATCTGCTTACAGTAAGAAGGAAATATTCCACTTTGCCTGAAAGATCTATGTCTTTTTTTTTTTTTTTTTTGGCCGCTAGGCTTGTGAGATCTTAGTTCCCTGACCAGGGACCAAACCCATGCCCCCTGCAGTAGAAGCACAGAGTTCTAACCACTGGACTGCCAGGGAATTCCCATGAAGATCTATGTCTTTAACATAGAGAAGCAGCCTCGATTTCCAAAGCAGAAGCAGGCTCCAGACATAGGGCGTTCTAGAAAAGACTCTGTATTGATATCTTAGCTTGTCATTTCCAAGAAACAGGGCCCTGAGTTCACTTTGCAGTTTAGACCCAAAGCTGACCCCTGTTTGCCTTGAGGCTATCCAAACATGGCTTCATTAAAATTTTACCTAAACTCCCTTCCCCCATATCACATAATAACCTTATCTCTTTCTTTCTTTGGTGAAATGCCCAGGCTCTGCTGGAATGCAGTCTCCCTTTCCAGGAGCTGATAAACCTGACCTTGCTGGACTTGGGGTTTGTCCTCATGCCTTTGGCTGAGTGAGCTAGTGAAGCTGAATCTGGCTTCTGCACCCCAACACTGAATTAAATCTCAGAGACAGAGTTTTGGGTGAAGTAGAAAAGAATAGCTGTATTGCTTTGCCAGGCAAAGGGGGCCACAGCGGGCTCATGCCCTCAAGACTGTGTCTCCCAACTTGGAGCGGGTCGTGAGGAGTTGCATAGTAATGGTTCAAAGAGGGCGTGGTCAGCTCGTGGATACTCTTCTGATTGGCTAGTGGTGAGGTCATCGGGAGTCGGCATCATCAACCTTCTGGTTCCAACCGGTCTGGGGTCTCCGTGCTTGTGGGCAGCAGACAGTTAACTTCTCCCACCTGGAGGGGGTTTCAGTATCTGCAAAACGGCTCAAAGATATTGTTGTGTGTATCCATTTCTTTTTTTTATAATTAATTTTATTGGAGTATAGTTGCTTTACAATGTTGTGTTGGTTTCTACTGTACAACAAAGTGAATCAGCCATACGTATACATTTATCCCCTCTTTTTTGGATTTCCTTCCCATGTAGGTCACCACAGAACATTGAGTAGAATTCCCTGTGCTATACAGTAGGTTCTCATTAGTTATCTATTTTATATATAGTATCAATAGTGCATATATGTCAACCCAATCTCCCAATTTCTCCCAACCCCCCTTTTCCATTATGTGCATCCCCTGAGGGAGAACCAGGACCCTCCCCCAAGGCTGCGCTGTTGTTTCCTGACTGCTCCTCCCTTGTCTCTGCATCCCCTCCCTTCCCTAATTAGCATCTGTTTGAACCTGCCCTTGGAACTCAGGGAAGGTCCTAGAGGCTGAATGAAGCCTATTTCCTGTAATCCAGAAATGGATGGGGGACACAGAAAGGCTTTCGTGCCCAGGAGCCCCATAGGGCCCTGCTCCGTGTCACTAGGATATCAGCCTCCACAGGCCCAAGTGTTTCCACTGCACAATCAGGGTGCCCCACCCTCCTTCCCAGCCACCAGGGAAGCTGAATTATTATTCAGAGTTGTTTCATGAGCATACAAACAGAGCAAAAGAGTAGAATGGATTGGAAGGAGTTATTCACCCAAATTCAGAGACAGGCAAACAAGATCGTCTTTATTCCCCAACAGAGAATGCAGCCAACTTTCCCTTATAACTGTTACCCAACTCAGATCCGGCTGCTTGCTGCTCAAAAATTCATACCTGAGAGAGGCAAAATTTGGTAGAAATGAAAGTTGCTTTTTAAAAATTTTATTTATTTATTTATTTATTTTTGGCTGTGTTGGGTCTTCGTTTCTGTATGAGGGTTTCTCCAGTTGCGGCGAGTGGAGGCCACTCTTCATCGTGGTGCGCAGGCCTCTCACTATCGCAGCCTCTCTTGTTGCGGAGCACAAGCTCCAGACTCACAGGCTCAGTAGTTGTGGCTCACGGGCCCAGTTGCTCCACGGCATGTGGGATCTTCCCGGACCGGGGCACGAACCCGTGTCCCCCGCATTGGAAGGCAGACTCTCAACCACTGCGCCACCAGGGAAGCCCGAAAGTTGCTTTTAATCAGAATGCTGGCGATCTGACGAGGTGGTGGACTCAGAGTCCCCCCAGAATCATCTCCCAGGAGTCTGCTCAGCCGTGAAAATTTTAAAGGGAAAAGGGGAAGTCATCTCAGTTAATCGTTGAGATAGGGGGTCAGACTCGTAGGCTTGTTGGCTTCTGGTGCTCTTTCTTTAGACGCTATCGTGTTCACACAATCTGTTCATGAGATTACTGAAGGGGAAGCTAGGGAGGAGATCTGGTCATCTGTGAATTACTTAATCTTCATTTCTACTTCTTTGATTTACGGAAAGAACCGACAGAACAGGCAAAGTATTGAGTGATCAAAAGATTTGCTAGGGCCGGAGATGAGTAGAGCATGCTGGTGCCTGGTTAAAAGTTAGTTACAATATAGCTTTGCTAAATTGACAAGAAAAAGGTTTTCCTGCTGAGGGCAGTTTCTGGCAAAGAGCTGCTTACAAATCCCCTCCCCCATCAGATATTACTCCATTGCCATGGAATTAGGGATGAAGGTCTGGCTTCTGTAACTTCTTCATGCTGAGAAAGTGTTGAGGTCTTAGTGTGAAAGGTATCAAATGAGTTTGAAGCATCTTTTTTCTGACAGTTTTAGTTGCCCACTTACATATATGTGCAAAACAAGCTACAATTATTTTGATGCCCACCAAGGTAATAGTTTACTATGAGCAATAGTGTTAATTCCATTGTCTTAAGGTCAGTTCCTGGAATTGTGCTAGCCCTAGACTCAGTATTGCTCAAGATGGAGCAGCTTGTGTCATGGCTGCAGTCTGATCATCATGCAGTTGGCTTTTCCCTCTGGTGGCAGTTAGAATATTTGTATAAACAACTCAGGAATGTGCAGCAGACACTGAATCTGTGACTCTATTGTCCTAATCTTTAGCTGCTCGAGCCCACTCTTTTGTGACCCAGGGAGGCCTGGAAGACTTCAGCTTTTCTACAAACAAGAAGCCGGGAACATGGAGGGGCCTTTGTACTTGGGGGGTCGGGGGAAGGGTTCTGCTTGGTTCCATAACCAGATTTAGTGGTTCTCTCCCTATGAGACAGTGATGGGTAAATGCTTAATATCACTGCCGAAGCTATACTTCAAGGTACTGTTCTATAAGCCATGAGACATTCTGTCTCCAACAATTTATCATCTACTGATTTAATTAGAACTACTCGGTAAGTTTTAGGATGTCCTGCCATGGTGACCAGCAATTTCTGTATAGTCTACTTAGCTGATGTAGATTGTATCTTAGTGTTTTAGTTATCTATTACTGTGTAACAAATTTTCCCAAAACTTAGCAGCTTAACACAATATTTATTATCTCACACAGTTTCTGAGGCCAGAAATTCTCATGCATGTTGCTAAAATTTTTAGGGAATTTAAATCCAGTTAAAAATAAAGTTGCTACTATTCCTATGTAAATGGAGATATTATCTATTTAAATTAATATGAATGCAGCCTTGTGAAAGCTTTCACTGCTGTTGTCCTCATTACTGTGTATGTTTTAGTGCATCAGTGTATTCATGCCCCTCAGGTCTAGAATACAAATACAATTCAGGTTGGGATCCATAACTCATGGAAATTGTTCAGTTCAAAAGTAGAGCAAGTTTATAATAACATTAAATTATTTTAGGAAACATATCACTTAACTGCTCATTATGTGACCAAAGAAACACTAAGTGGGAAATATATAGAGAGAAATATACATATACATATACATATATAAAGTGGTGTCATTAATTTAGGATCCTGGAGTAACCTTCTACTTTATACAGTAACTTCTGTTGCAGTGGTTGGTTAATGTAAATCAGCCCCTTTCTTCTGATAGGTTTTCTTTATTAAAAATAGAAAAGGTAAAGAGGAAAGACCTTTTAAAGTCTTTTCTAAGACAAATGGTATTTTTATATGTGACATAAAATTTATCATGCATTCTAGGAACCTGTCAATATTTTTCAAACACCTCATCAGGACTTAATAAAAGATAAGGCAGTGTGTACTGACTGAGGCCAGGGCAATGGACTCAAACAGATGAGCTTGAGGACAGGCTACGCCACTTAAAAGTGTATGACCTTGGATAACCTAAGTTCTCTGACCCTTCATTTTCTCAATAGTAAACTGAGAATAATAACACATAAATGCCATAAGATTGTTTTGAAGATTAAATGAGATGTGTAAGTAAAACCCTCTTAGCACTGTGCCTAGCGTATCATAACAGTTTTTAAAGTAATAGCTCTAATTATTACAGTCTATCAGGACATCACAAAGGGAGTGTAGCCATGTACAAATACAGAGCAACTTTATATGTCCATTGGTCAACTTGAAAAGTTAAAAATTCAGTTGACACAAAATAAGTAAGTATGAGAAAAAGCTCGGTCTTGATCTCTTCTATATTTCTCTTTCTTTCATTTCTCCACTAGTCTGATATACCTTTGTCTATCTTTTTAGAAAAACTAAAAATATGTTTCAGTATGTTTCTTGTTTGCACCAGGGAAACTGAATTATTATCTGGGGTCTAGTTTTGTTACCCAAAGTCTTATTCTTTTAGTGAGTTAAGCCCACTCACATTTATTGATGTAACTGATATGTTTGGCCTCAAATCTGTTGTAATATTTTATAATGATGTGTATTGTGTTTGCTGTGCTTCTTTTTCTACAAGATGTGCATTCTTTACTCTTGTTTATTTAAATATGTTTGGTATTTAGGAAGGTTCACGTTTTGGTTCTGGTGGTCACCTTTGTACGTATGCCTTTTTTTTTTCCTGCAGTGTCTAATCTGCTATTAATTCCATCCAGTGTATTGTTTATCTGTACAATTTCCATTTGTGTCTTTTTTGTATCTTCCTTGTCTCTATGGAACAGATTCAGTCTTCTCCTTCTTGGACATATTAAACAGTTATATTAGCTGTTTGCTTTGTCTGTTAATTCTATCATCTGGTCATTTCTGGGTCTGTTTCTATTGATTTATTTTTCTTCTCACTCTGGGTCATGTTTTCCAGCTCCTTTGCATGCTTTTCAATTTTTGATTGAATACCAGAATACTGGAATTTTTAAGTGAATATTATATCTTCTTGGGTGCTAGATATTTTTTGTATTCCTATAAATATAATTGAGCTTTGTTCTGGGATGAAGTTATTTAGAAACAGTTTGATTCTTTCAAATTTTTTTTTAACTTGATAACATGGAACAGCCTTTAGTCTAAAGTTAATTACTCTGTTACTGAGGCAATAATCTCCTGAGTACTCTGTTCAATGTGCCATGAATTAGGAGGGTTTCTACTCTGCTATTCTCCTCAGAGCCTCCACAGAGGAGCGTACCTGTGCTGACACCTTGATTTTTGAGAACCCTGTCAGTCTTCTAACTTCCAGAACTTTAAGACAATAATACATGATGTTTCAAGCCAGTAAATTTGTAGTAATTTGTTACAGCAGTAATAGGAAACTAATACAGCACATATTCATGACAAATTAGCTCCCATGAAAAATTAGTAAAATGTGAAGAATAGGATACAGTTAAAAACAAAACTCAGGGCTTCCCTAGTGGCACAGTGGTTGAGAGTCCGCCTGCTGATGCAGGGGACACGGGTTCGTGCCCCAGTCTGGGAAGATCCCACATGCCGCGGAGCGGCTGGGCCCGTGAGCCATGGCTGCTGAGCCTGCACGTCCGGAGCCCGTGCTCCGCAACGGGAGAGGCCACAACAGTGAGAGGCCCAAGTACTGCAAAAAACAAAAAACAAACAAACAAAAAAACTCAGTTACATGAATGAATTGGACCTTGCTCAATTCAAAAGGAGGTGACCTTGGAAGTTTTTTAAAAATAATAATGTTAATTGATTTTTATTCTTTATGTCAGAGACCTAAGCAGTAAAAATGGGGAGAAATGAGAGAAAGTCTGATATAGACCCTCCCTCCCACATACAATAAAAAGAGCTTTTCTTAATAAAAATTGCCATCACTATTAAGGAAATATGGTTTTTGATCAAGCCAAAAAAGTGCTATATTCCCTGGTGGCGCAGTGGTTAAGAATCTGCCTGCCAATGTAGGGGACGAGGGTTCAAGCCCTGGTCCAGAAAGATCCCACATGCCACGGAGCAACTAAGCCCGTGCGCCACAACTACTAAAGCCCGTGTGCCACAACTACTGAGCCTGCTCTCTAGAGCCCGTGCTCCGCAACGAGAAGCCCGTGCACAGCAAAGAAGAGTAGCCCCCGCTCGCCACAACTAGAGAAAGCCTGCGCGCAGCAATGAAGACCCAATGCAGCCAAAAATTAATTAATTAATTAATTTTTAAAAGTGCTATATATTTTGAAACTTGATATCTAAATTAAAGATAAAAATATAAGAAACAAAGCATATATTCTGCCAATATATAAAAGTTAAAATTTCCAAACAAACTTCGAATGATAGTCCTCATAATTTGACACTAGAAAAATTTTCAACAACATATGAAGAAGAACAATGCTAATTTCGTTGGACATTATGTTCCTGTGGGGCCTCTAAATGGCTTTACTTTGTAAAAAGAACAATCTTCTACTCACAGAGACAGGAACTGAAAAATAAAATTAATAAAGAGCAAGCTTCAGAACTATTTGCATTCATGTCATAATATTTCATTATAACTATCTTAACAAATTCTTGCACAGTTTAGTTTTTTTCCAAAATTCCTTTTTAATGATTTCATGCAAATTTAAAATTGGTAATTTTCTGAGCATGCGTAAGAAAGCATCTTGAGACATCTTTGTGTTTTTCTCAATTATTTTCATCCTCTTAAAATAGTTGGGTTAAATGGCCAATGCAAACAAGCCCTCCACATCATGTTTCATCTATTAAATAATTAAAAATCATGAGCTTCACTGAAAACAAAGCTACCCCAAACCTAAGAACTATGAAATGAGTCTCAGCATAAGGATAAACTGAAGCAGGCAATGCGAAATCTTCTAAACATCCTTGAATCTAGGTGAAAACTATAGCCAAAGGGCTTCCCTGGTGGCGCAGTGGTTGAGAGTCCGCCTGCCGATGCAGGGGACACGGGTTTGTGCCCCGGTCCGGGAAGATCCCACATGCCGCGGAGCGGCTGGGCCCGTGAGCCATGGCCGCTGAGGCTGCGCGTCCGGAGCCTGTGCTCCGCAACGGGAGAGGCCACAACAGTGAGAGGCCCGCGTACCGCAAAAAAAAAAAAAAAAAAAAAAATATATATATATATATATATATATATATATATATATATGTATATGTATATAATGTGAGATCCAAATATCTGGAAAAGCTGACAATATGGTTTCTTATTCTTCCGTTAACTTGAGCATAAACACTCTTGAATACTTACGGAATCTCACCTGTTGAAGGAGCAGAGTTTCTCTTCTCCTCTCCTAGGATCTCCCAACAGTGCCTCCTGCTGGCAGAAGATAACAGGAAGTCATCTGGCAAGAGAGCCCGGGACCCCCGGATCCCACACTCCAAGAGAGTTTGCAGATCCCCAGCCTCGACATGACAGAACCAAGTAGAAAAGAGACTTTGTGGATTCAAGAAACAGTTGGTCAATAATTGGCCTAGTTCACCCCTTCCACTACTCAGCATCTACACCCTTCAATACACATTTAAACATCTATTCACCAACAACAAACTTCATGCATCACCCTTACAAGATGCAAGCCCACTTTGTACAAATAAAGATACTCACACTCTCTCCCTGAAAAGAGGAGATTTAAAGTCCCATCAGCCACTGTATCCCACTCTGGGTGATATTAATTCCTGCCTAGATGTTCTGTAACCCAAAGACCAAATTATAACGTTAATCGCCACCAGTACTCCTCATATAAAACAGAGGAAAGAAAGAGGGAAATTTGGGGTTAATGCAGGTGAACAAATGAGCAGCAAGCAAGGAAGAAAAGATAATAACTTCTATAGCTCCTGTTATATCACGGGTCACAAAGCCACAGTTGATATCCATAACTTCCTTCTTCCTCTATCCATCTCATGTTTCTTTTCATCTCAGTTAGCAGTTCAGAGGAGCAACTGAAACCTTCTTTCCTGGAAGGTCTTGGTCCTTAGCAATCTTTTTTTTTTTTTTTTTTTTTTTTTTTTTTTTTGCGGTACGCGGGCGTCTCACTGTTGTGGCCTCTCCCGTTGCGGAGCACAGGCTCCGGACGCGCAGGCTCAGTGGCCATGGCTCACGGGCCCAGCCGCTCCACGGCACGTGGGATCTTCCCGGACCGGGGCACGAACCCGCGTCCCCTGCATCGGCAGGCGGACTCTCAACCACTGCGCCACCAGGGAAGCCCAAGGCCACTTTTAAAGCTTTTCAGATAAAGTGATTCGATCATGTTTGCCTTTTCCAAATTATTACCATACTAGTTCACGCTGAAGGCAAAAACAATAGTTAGGATCGCTTACTCACTAATAACACATTTTGACTTCTTTTAAATTTCAGACAAAGCTGTTGTCTACCACAAGTTCTAGTCTTTTGTCAAATTTAAGAAAATATAGGACAACACAAAACCATCCCTGGTAATGTATTTGCAGTTTGGTCTTCAAAAGCTGTAAAAAGCGACAAAGAGATAAAAAAATATAATGAGTTAAAACCATTAAAAAATATATTTGTTTTTAAATGCCGCATGCTTGAGACAGCAGAAACCGAAACATCCTCCTTCAAATTCTCGCTTCACTTGTATTTCACAAAAGTGCTTTAGAATTTAGATTTCTACCACCTACACGGTGTGTATAGGCAAAAGCAAGACCCGTGGAACTGAAGGCCAGTGGAATCGACTCCCAGGGCCAGGGCGTGACCCCAGGCTAACACACCCACCCTACGCTGAGCACTCAGATATGCCCAGGAGTGCGGGACACACACGTGAGCACGGGGGTCAGGCACCACAGTGCCTTTGCCACTCATTCCTGAAACTCAACCCACTTCAAATCCTGACTCTAGGCCAAAGGATGCTACTCTCATTTATTTGGGGTCAAGTTCTTGTTTTCTCAAATCCTTCCATCTGCACCTTGGTCTCTAGAATAAACTGCCATTTCCTGCACAACGCCGCCGTCAAACAGAGCCTTTGTAAACTGGTGAGCTTCAGTACCCCCTGCAAAGGCTTGACAATGCCTCCTAATGCTTCACAGCTGGAAGAAGGATGTTCCTGTTATTTGACCAGCTACCTTGCATTGAGAGGTAAACATCTTTTTTCAACTATCTGTCCAGAAACGGAGTAAACTACCAATTGAGCCCTGATTTTATTTTGGTCAGCATGTGCACATATTCACATGCAATTACCCAGAATGATGAAAGACTGGTAGTAAAACCTACATACTCTGCCCCACGTCAGATGCTGGAAAGTAATCTTAACTACATAATACTTACAGATGTGGATTTTTCAAAGATTGATAAACCACTTTTCTAGGATGTCTCGGATGTTTTTTATTTTTTTTCACTGTCTTTTTTTTTAACATCTTGATTGGAGTATAATTGCTTTACAATGGTGTGTTAGTTTCTGCTTTATAACAAAGTGAATCAGTTATACATATGTCCCCATATCTCTTCCCTCTTGCGTCTCCCTCCCTCCCACCCTCCCTATCCCACCCCTCAAGGTGGTCACAAAGCACCGAGCTGATCTCCCTGTGCTATGCGGCTGCTTCCCACTAGCTACTGGTTCTACATTTGATAGTGTATATATGTCTCGTATGTTTTATTAGTTATTCAATTGGTGTATGAGTCACTTTGCTTTATCTGGCAAAAAGTATGTTAAAATCTGATTTCTTTGACAAGTAAGTTTTTGTCTGTTAGGTAAGGGATAAGTATGCTATCCACCTATCACCAACTTCTAGAATTTAAAACTAACCCCTGACATATCTTTATTTAGGTCTTATCCTCTCAAACTGTCTTACTGTTTAAATGATAAAATGGTAAAATTGGGTTCCCAAAATGTAAAGATCCTAATAGAAGTCTCTATTTCCAAGAGTAAAATAAAAAAGACAGCTTAACACTGTGGGGTGAAAGCTATCCTGAGGTTTCTTTTTTTCCCCTTCCTTGGAACACTTAGAAACCAGAAAAAAAAATCTGAGGTCCAAAACAAAATTTGATGGAAGCATTTCTGTTTGTTTTTTTTTTTTGCGGTACGCGGGCCTCTCACTGTTGTGGCCTCTCCTGTCGCGGAGCACAGGCTCCGGACGCGCAGGCTCAGCAGCCATGGCTCACGGGCCCAGCCACTCTGCAGCATGTGGGATCTTCCCGGACCGGGGCACGAACCCGTGTCCCCCGCATCGGCAGGCAGACTCCCAACCACTGCGCCACCAGGGAAGCCCTCTGTTGTTTTTTTAATGGGAGTTTCAAGAGAACAGGATATTTGACTATGACAAACTACTACTCAAAGGAAAGAAAACCAAAACTCCAAAGCTCTTCACTAAGTTGGCAACAACAATTCAAAGATGCTGAGCTAAACAGAATTGTATCTCTAATGCAATTACAAGTCTCCCCGCATTCCTGTGGAAACTTTCCTAAGCCGAAATGGCATAGAGTGAAGAAGCAATTACCTTTTTTCGTAAAAGCACAAATCATCCTCGTATTTCTTTCGGTTAGTGAAAACAGGTACTAATGTAGGTCTTTTGTAAAAGCGAAGTGGCATAAAGGAAAGGGGGGGGATACCTGTAATATGAAACTTCTTAATGGGATGAAACACCATTAACAAAATTTAAGTCTGCTCATCTTTTGGCAATGAAATAAGTGAAATTAATATAAAAATATTTTGGAAAGGTTTAAGGTCACACTGAGAACTACAGAGAAAACTTTCATCCTAGAAAGCAAAATGGGAGATGTCATTAGTTGCTTTAGTCTACCACGTCTAAAGAGAAATAATTCGGATAATGACCACCCCAACAGGTGCTTAGTTTCAAAACGAATACAAGCAATTTATCATGAAAAACCTACACGTAATAAGCTGTTTTTCTTCTCTGTTCTGCTCCTTTGTCCTACGTATAAGTTAACGAAAACTACCCTTTGCAACTCCTCCTAAAAGCAGAGAAGCAAGAAATGGAGTAATAGAAGTAAGCCTGAGAATTCATGGGACCCTAAGAGCCTTTTCTCTTCCTGGTCATGGCCACTTACGTTTCAATATGGAAGACTTGGAAAAAAAGAATCATATCTTGGCTGTTAGTTTCCTTGTCAAAACCCATCAGGTAGACAGCTATTAACCAGGCAATTAGCCTAAAGTTCTCAGATAATGATTAAAAAAAAAAATACAAACAGACCCCCCCAAAACAAAACAAAACAAAACAAAAACCTTAAATTTTCGTACTGAAATCTTTTATTCTGAATTTGTTGCTGCTTAAAGAAAACAGCTTTGCCCATAATTCATTGTGCCCTGGATTTATGACACCAATTTGTATTTGGCCGATTAGAAACAAGGCCAAACTGCATTCTTCTTAGATCTATTCAGTTGATAAATGGCACTTAACTGATTTCTTTCATATAATCTTTAACAAGAACTCATAAGTCGCATTAATTATGCCCCAAGAGATGGGGGACCGATGGTAATTCAGATGGGCACCTCTGAAAAGATTTCTCAGTTTCCTGTCCCATTGTAGCCATATTTTTTGTAAAACCTTAGGGAAAGACTGAAATTCCCCACCAATCTGAGATTGCATGCGAGTTTTTGCAACATTAACTGGAAAAAACAAGATTCCCAACATGGCACCCAACAGGCCTCCACAGATAAAATCATTGACCAAATGAGCACTGTGAGTCGTCGCTGTAGGCAGGTGCTCCTTGATGGGACCTCGAAGGCCAAAAAAAAGGACACTGCTGAATCCATTGTGGAAAAGAACGGGCACCAAGCCTCGCTAATACTAATTCCATGGCATTTCAGTGCCTTGAAAGCCTGATAAGTGTTTGTAAATTTGTCATGATGCTTGTGGGCTCAAAGCAATATTTGAACGCTTTCCAATGGACTGAAAATTGCTTCTGTTGTCCCTGCAAGTACTGCAGCCATATTAGGGTTGCAAGCTCTGGGGTACTGATATGCTTACGGAGAAGGCAAGATAAATCCTCATACAGACCGGCCAGTGTAGTCGTTTTCTGCATTAATGGGGGAAGGATTCCACCATACAAGTTTCGAAATCCATCCCTCCTCAACTGAAGTACTGAATCCCAGATTTTGATTCCATACAGCCGTTGCCGAAAGAGCTGAATGGGAAATGTGATTGCTATATTGTTGAGAGCTGCACGGCTGCCACACAAGTAATGCTTCATTTCACTAACATTTGCAATATGAGGTGATATAACTTGCTTTGAAGATGTTAGGATTTGTGGCCTCTTTTCATGAGCTTCTGAATCCATCGTTTGGCTTAAGATCTTCAGGGACTTCCCTGGTGGCACAGTGGTTGGGAGTCCGCCTGCCGATGCAGGGGACACGGGTTCGTGCCCCAGTCTGGGAAGATCCCACGTGCCACAGAGCGGCTGGACCCGTGAGCCGTGGCCGGTGAGCCTGCGCGTCCTGAGCCTGTGCTCCGCAGCAAGAGAGGCCACAGCAGTGAGAGGCCCACGTACCGCAAAAAGAAAAAAAAAAAGATCTTCTTCAGGAAGGATTTTTTTTAACCTGATACACCATGATCAATTTCTTCCATTGTTACCGCTCTGTTAGGTTCTCTCTTCTGGAGTCAACTTTGATAACTGGATTTCCCATCACCGTGGGCACCCGTCTCCACGGCCGGTACCCGCCTGCCCGCAGGTTGGCGAGCCCGCAAGCCCACGAGCCAGAGCTGGCGCAGGCGCAGACCTTGATCAACCCCAGAGCTCAGGGCGGAGCATGACACACTCAACGCCTCCGCGCCCCCTCTCCCTAAACCCGAGGAGGGTCAGGTGACACCGGCCAACTCCTGGCAGCGGTTCGGCGCCACAGGGTGGGTGTAGGGTCACCCATCACACCTGTTGTCAGGCTCTAGGGTTCTGCTTGCTTGATATTACACACTTCTAATCAAAGAGAGCTCTAAATTCTATATTTTTCCCCCTGTGCGGTACGTTGGCAACTTACTATCACTGGTAACTTATTTTTTTATTGAAAAATAAACATTTGTTGCTGTACAATATTGTGTAAGTTAACAGTGTACAATCTGGTGATTCGCAATTTTAAAAAATTATACTCTATTTTAGTTCTAAAATATTGGCTGTATTCCACACGTTGAACAATATATCCATATAGCTTGTTTTATACCTAATAATTTGTACCTCTTAATCACCTACCCCTATATTGCTCCTCTCCCCTTCCCTCTACCCACTGATAACCACTAGTTTGTTCTACATATCTGTGAGTTTGCTTCTTTTTTGTTATATTCATTAGTTTGTTGTATTTTTTAGATTCCATATATAAGTGATATCATACACTATTTGTCTTTCTCTGTCTAATTTCACTTAGCATAATGCCCTGCAAGTCCATCCATGCTGCAAATGGCAAAATTTCATTCATTTTTATGGCTGAGTAGTATTCTATTGTATTTGTACTTTATGATGATAGCCATTCTGACAGGTGTGAGCTGTTATCTCATTATGTTTTGATTTGCATTTCCATGATGATTGATGGTGTTGAGCATCTTTTCATGTGCCTATGGGCCATCTGCATTTCCTCCTTGGAAAAATGTCTATTCAGTTCTTCTGCCCAGTTTTTAATTGGGTTGTTTGTTTTTTTGATATGGTGTTGTATGTGCTGTTTTTATATATTGGATAGTAATCCCTTATTGGTCATATCATTTGCAAATATTTTCTTCCATCAGTAGGTTTTCTTTTCATTTTGCAGATGGTTTCCTTTGCTGTGCAAAAGCTTTTAAGTTTAGTTAGGTCCCATTTGTTTATTTTTGCTTTTATTTCCTTTGCTTTAGGAGACAGATCCAAAAACATATTGCTGTGATTTACATCAGAGAGTGTTATGTCTATGTTTTCTTCTAGGAGTTTTATAGTATCCAGTCTTACATATAAGTCTTTAATCCATTTTGAGTTTATTTTTGTATATGGTGTTAGACAGTGTTCTAAGTTCATTCTTTTACATGTAGCTGTCCAGTTTTCCCAGCACCAATTATGAAGAGACTGTCTTTTCTCCATTGTGTATTCTTGCCTCCCTTGTCATAGATTAACTGACCATAAGTGTGTGGGTTTATTTCTGGGCTCTCTATCCTGTTCCATTGATCTATATGTCTGTTTTTGTGCTGGTACCATACTGTTTTGATGCCTATAGCTTTGTAGTATAGTCCAAAGTCAGGGAGCATGATTCCTCCAGTTCTGTTCTTTCTCAATACTGTTTTGGCTATTTGGGGTCTTTTATGTTTGCATACAAATTTTTAAATTATTTGTTCTAGTTCTGTGAAAAACGCCATTGGTATTCTGATAGGAATTGCACTGAATTTGTAGATTGCCTTGGATAGTATGGTCATTTTCACAATATTGATTCTTCCAATCCAAGAACATGGTATATCTTTCCATCTGTTTGTGTCATCTTCAATTTCTTTCATCAGTGTCTTACAGCTTTCTGAGTACAGGTATTTTGCCTCCATAGGTAGGTTTATTCCTAGGTATTTTATTCTTTTTGATGTGTTGGTAAATGGAATTGTTTCATTAATTTCTCTTCCTGATAGTTCATTGTTAGTGTATAGAAATGCAAGAGATTTCTGTGTATTAATTTTGTCTCCTGCAAAATTTTAAGAAATTCATTGAGGAGCTCTAGTAGCTTTCTGGTGGCATCTTTAGTATTCTCTATGTATAGTATCATGTCATCTGCAAACAGTGACAACTGTACTTCTTCCTTTCCAATTTGGATTCTTTTTATTTATTTTTCTTCTCTGATTGCCGTGGCTAGGACTTCCAAAACTATGTTGAATAAGAGTGGTGAGAGTGGGCATCCTTGTCTTGTTCCTGATCTTAGAGGTAATGCTTTCAGCTTTTCACTGTTGAATATGGTGTTAGCTATGGGCCATATGTGGCCTTTATTATGTATTTTCCCTCTATGCCCACTTTCTGGAGAGTTTTTATCATAAATGGATATTGAATTTATCAAAAGCTTTTTCTGCATCTATTGAGATGATCATATGGTTTTTATTCAATTTTTTAATGTGGTATACCACACTGATTAATTTACAGCTACTGAAAGATCCTTGCATCCCTGGGATAAATTGCACTTGATCATGGTGTATGATCCTTTAAATACAGTGTTGAATTGGATTCAATTTGTTAGTATTTTGTTGAGGATTTTTGCATCTATGTTCATCAGTGATATAGGCCTATAATTTTCTTTTTTTTTATAATAGCTTTGTCTGCTTTTGTTATCAGCGTGGTGCGGGCCTCATACAATGAGTTTGGACATGTTCCTTTCTCTGCAACTTTTTGGAATACTTTGAGAAGGATAGGCATTAACTCTTCTCTAAACATTTAATAGAATTCACCTGTGAAGCCATCTGGTCCTGGTGTTATGTTTGTTAGGAGTTTTTAAATTACTGGTTCAATTTCATACTGCTAATTGGTCTGTTCATATTTTCTATTTCTTCCTGGTTCAATCTTGGGAGATTGTACATTTCTAAGAACTTTTCCATTTCTTCTAGGTTGTCCATTTTATTGGTATATGGTTGTTCGTAGTAGTCTCTTATGATCCTTTGTATTTCTGAGGTGTTGGCTGTAACTTCTTTTTCATTTCTGATTTTATTGATTTAGGCCCTCTCCCTTTTTTTCTTGATGAGTCTGGCTAAAGGTTTATCAGTCTTGTTTATCTGTTCAAAGAACCAGCTTTCAGTTTCATTGATCTTTTCTGTTTGTTTAGCCTCTATCTAATTTACTTCTGCTCTGATCTTTATAATTTATCTCATTCTAGTAACTTTGGGTTTTGCTTATTCTTTCTCTGTTAACTCTAAGTGTAAGGTTAGGTTGTTTATTTGAGACTTTTCTTGTGTTCCCGAGGTAAGCTTGTATTGCTATAAACTTCCCTCCTAGAACTGCTTTTGCTGCATCCCATAGGTTTTGGATCATTGTGTTTTTGTTTTCATTTGCCTCTAGGTATTATTTGATTTCCTCTTTGATTTCTTCAGTGATCCATTGGTTGTTTAGTAGCATATTGTTTAGCCTCCACGTTTGTGTTTTTTGCAGGTTTTTTGTTTGGTTGGTTTTTGGTTTGGGATAGTTGATTTCTAGTCTCAATGTTGTGGTCAGAGAAGATGTTTGATAGGATTTCAACTCTCTAAAATTTACTGAGGCTTGTCTTGTGACCTAGCATGTGATCGATCCTGGAGAATGTTACCTATGCACTTGAAAAGAATATGTATTCTGCTGCTTTTGGATGGAATGCTCTATATATATCAATTGAGTTCATCTGGTCTAATGTGTCATTTAAGGCCAATGTTTTCTTATTGATTTTCTGTCTGTATGACCTGTCCTCTGATGTAAATGGGGTGTTAAAGTCCCCCACTATTACTGTGTTACTGTCATTGCCTTATGTATTTAGGTGCTCCTATGTTGGGTGCATATATATTTACAATTGTTGTATCTTCTTGGATTGACCTCTTGATCGTTATGCAGTGTCCTTCTTGTTACAGTCTTTATTTTAAAGTCTATTTTGTCTGAAATATGTATTGTTATTCTGGCTTTCTTTTGATTTCCATTTGCATGGAATATCTTTTTCCATCCCCTCACTTTCTGTCTGTGTGTGTCTCTAGATCTGAAGTGAATCTTTTCTAGGCAGCATGTATATGGGTCTTGTTTTTGTATCCTTTCAGCCACTCTATGTCTTTTGGTTGGAGCATTTAGTCCATTTACATGTATGGTAATTATTGATATGTATGTTGTTATTGCCATTTTGTTAATCATTTGGATTTGTTTTTGTAGGTCTTTTTTTCTTTCTTTCTTCTTCTTTTGTCCTCTTGGGATTTGATGACTATCTTTAGTGTTATGTTTGGATTACTTTTTCTTTTTTATGTGTATATTGATTATAGATTTTTGGTTTGCAGTTACCATGAGGTTTTTGTATAGCAGTCTATATATAATATATACATGATTATTTTAAGTTGCTGATTTCTTAAGTTCAAATGCACTTTAAAAGCCCTTCATTTTTACTCTCCTCCCTTCACAATTACTGTTTTTGATATCACATTTTACATTTAATTGTTTTGTGTATCCCTTAACTGCTTATTGTGGATATAGGTGATTTTACTTTTGCCTTTTAACCTCCCTATTAGTTTTGTGTGTGGATGATTTCCTCCCTTTATGGTATGTTTGCCTTTTCTGGTGAGCTTTTTCATTTCATAATTTTCTTATTTCTATTTCTGGCCTTTTCTTTTTTACGTAGAGAAGTTCCTTTAACATTTGTTGTAAAGCTAGTTTCATGATGCTGAACTCTTAGTTTTGCTTTACTGTAAAGCTTTTCATCACTCCATTAAATCTGAAGGAGAGCCTTGCTGGGTAGAGTATTCTTGATTGTAGGTTTTTCCCTTTCATCACTTTAAAAATAGTGTGCCACTCCCTTCTGGACTGCAGAGTTTCTGCTAAAAAATCAGCTGACAGACTTATGGGAGTTCCCTTATATGTTATTTGTTGTTTTTCCCCTGCTACTTTTAATATTCTCACTTTATCTTTAATTTTTGTCATTTTAATTACAATGTGTCTTGGTGTGTTCTTCTTTGAGTTAATCCTGTATGGGATTCCCTGTGCTTTCTGGACTTGGGTAACTGTTTCCTTTCCCAGGTTAGGAAGGTTTTCAGCTATTATGTCTTAAAATGTGTTCTCAGCCCCTTTCTCTCCCTCTTCTCCTTCTGGAACCCTTATAATGTGAATATTGGTGTGCTTGATGTTGTCCCAGAGGTTTCTTAAACTGTCCTCCTTTCTTTTCATTCTTTTTTCTTTTTTCTGTTCATCAGCAGTGATTTCCACTACTCTGTCTTGAGCTCACTGATCTGTTCTTCTGTATCATTTAGTCTACTGTTGATTCCTTCTAGTGTATTTTTCATTTCAGTTATTGTATTCTACATCTCTGTTTGGTTGTTCTTTATATTTTCTAACCTTTTGTTTAAAACTTCTAACTTCTCACACTGGGCATCCATTCTTCTCTCGAGTTGTTCGATCATCTTTACAGTCATTACTCTGAACTCTTTCTTGGGTAGATTGCCTATCTCCACTTCACTTAGTTCTTCTTCTGGGGTTTTATCTTGTTCCTTTATCTGGAACATGTTCCTCAGCCACCTCATTTTGTCTGAGTTGTTATTTGTACTTTTCTGTATGTAGTAGGGTTAGTAATGTTTCTCATCCTTGGAGAAGTGGCCTCCTATAGGAGACATCCTATGCGTCCCAACATCGTACTCCCCTCTCATCACCCAAGCTATTTGTTCTAGGGATTTCCCCTAAGAGGGATGTGTGGGTCCTTCTGTTGTGGTGGGCTGACTATGTGGGTGGTCTTGTAGTCTTGGTTTGCCCCTAGCCCAGTTGGTTGTCAGGCCCTGCCTTGTGCAGACACTGCTGGCTGCTGTTTAGCAGGGCTTGGTCACGAAGCGGATGACTGCAGAGCCCTAGGTGGGGCCCAGGGCTAGTGCTGGCTCCCTGGAGGGCAGAGTCAGGGACCAGAAGACTCCAGACCTGTTGCCCTCCCACTGGTGGGTGAGCCAGCACCTGAGGTTACTGCCAGACTATTGGCAGGCAGAGCCAAGTCCTGAGTCTGGCTGCAGAACTCAGGGATCTCAGAGCTGGTGTCATATCAGTTTTTTGTTTTGGGTTTTTTTTTGCAGTACGCGGGCCTCTCACTGTTGTGGCCTCTCCCATTGCGGAGCACAGGCTCTGGACACGCAGGCTCAGCAGCCATGGCTCATGGGCCCAGCCGCTCCGCAGCATATGGGATCTTCCCAGACCGGGGCATGAACCCATGTCCCCTGCATCAGCAGGTGGACTCTCAACCACTGCGCCACCAGGGAAGCCTTGTCATATCAGTTTTGGTGAGGGGGCTGGTTCCTGACCCAGTTGGGCATGGGGTCTGGGGTGTCCTGAAGGTTATGTTAGCCTCCTAGTGAACTGGGCTGGGGCCCAGCTGGTCCTAGGGTAGGTTCTGGCCTGCTGTGGGCTGGCTAGGCCCGCAGGCTGGGATTGTGGTTTTCTTTTATCTGGTGCCTGCCCACTGGCGGGTGAGGCTAGTCTGGAGGCTTGTGCAGGCTTCCTGGAGGGCAGGGCAGGTGCCAGCCCACTGGTGGGTGGAGCTGGGCCTTGGCCTTCTAGCTGGCAGGGCCATGTCTAGAGGTGGCTGTGGGCTAAGGAAGATTTAGGGCAGTGTGTCTGCTGATTGGTGGGGCTGTGTCCCCACCCAGTTAGTTGTTTGGCCTGAGGTATCTCAGCACTGGCGACTATAGGCTGTTGGGGGAGCCAGGTCTTGGGCTAATGAGCTAGAGTGAAGATCCCAAGATGGTAGCCACCAGCTCCCAAATATGGCTGCCACCAGTGTCTATGTCCCCAGAATGAGTCACAGCCACTCCCTGCCTCTCCAGGAGGCTCTCTAAGACCAGCAGGTAGGTCTGGCCCAGGCTTCTATCAAATTACTGCTTTTCCCCTGGGTCCCAGCGTGTATAGGATTTTGTGTGCGCCCTTTAAGAGTGAAGTCTTCCCCCAGTGCTTTTGGACTCCTGAAATTAAGCCCCACTGGCCTTCAAAGCTGAATGCTCTGGGGGCTTGTCTTCCCCATTGCAGGACCCCTGGGCTGGCTCCCCAGACCTGGGGCTCAGAACTCCCACTCTTGTGGGGGAACCTCTGCAATATAACTATTCTCCATTTGTGGGCCACCAACCTGGGGGTATGGGACTTGATTATATCGCAAGTCTGCTCCTCTTACCCATCTGGTTGTGGTTCCTTCTTTATGTCTTTAGTTGTAGAAGATCTTTTCTGGTAGGTTCTGGTCTATTTCATCAATGGTTATTTTGCAGATAGTTGTGATTTTTTTGTGCTCGTGAGAGGAGGTGAGCTCAGGGTCTTTCTACTCTGCCTTCTTAGCCCATCTCCTCCTAAATTCTATATTTCTTGACTTCAGTCTCAGCAGCATAAACATTTTTTTCTGGAAGAAGTATAATTACAATAAATTGCCTCTGATACCGATGTTGCTACTCAGCTTTGCAGCTTTAGAACTTGTTTTATTAACTCATCCATGAATTAATATGTTTCCCATGCATTGCATTCACACAAGACTGGTTTGTAAGCCCTCATGCTAATTTATTAATGTTAAAAGAAGATAAAATATTTGTAGTAAACCATGATCGTGGCCTTGATATTAGAACTCTTAGATCTGGAGAAGCCAAGTTAGAGAGCAATACTGCAAGGTAAGCCTGATGACAAAAGAAAGGAGGGTGAGGGAAGTTTCTGGATCTCTGTGATGCCATAAGCAGGCGTGGGAAGTTTCTGTAGAGGAAAGGGAGCTGAGGTTCTGTAATCTTCTCTCTGGCAAGTGGAGATAGGACAGCTGCTGACAGGGCACTGACTCAGCCTTAGTAATAACACTGCTTCTCCCCTTCTGCTGTATGGTAGCCATTTAATAAGAATTTTTATCTTGTTGCACTTATTTGTTCAATAAACATTTATGAAGTGTGAGCATGGTAATTGCACTGGGTATTAGGACTACAATGCTGAGTAAGGCATGAACCTGCTCTTCACTTGCAGTGATAATGTAAAATATATAGAAAATTGGCTAGATTATATCTCAAGAAGACCCCACTATCTGTTTTGTTTCTTTTTTTTTTTTTTTTTTTTTTTTTTTTGCAGTACGCAGGCCTCTCACTGTTGTGGCCTCTCCCGTTGCGGAGCACAGGCTCCGGATGTGCAGGCTCAGCGGCCATGGCTCACGGGCCCAGCTGCTCCGTGGCATGTGGGATCTTCCCGGACTGGGGCACGAACCCGTGTCCCCTGCATCGGCAGGCGGACTCTCAACCACTGCGCCACCAGGGAAGCCCTATCTGCTTTCTTTACTTTGCCCTCCAGGGACCCCACATGGATGATCATGCCAACTGGTCCTACCACACATTCTTGGATTTAGATGCCATTGGGCTCCCAATGGTCTTCAGAAATTTATTTACCCATGTCTGATGGACTCTGTATCTCATTCCCCAGCAGCTACTTCAATCCTTTCCCTTATTCTCAAAACCCAACACCTGCCCCATCCTGGTGTCTGGTGACCTCACTTTCCATTCTCTTGAGAAGTGTGAGTTGCCCACTGAGAATGCCTTCCCTTCCTGCCTCTATGCATCAAAATGTCTCTGTATCCACCCTTCCCATTTCATCCCTCTCCCCTGTGTTGAGGAAAGACATATACCTCCTTTCTTCTGAGGTTCCTCCTCTACTTCAATCCCATCCTTTTTGCAACTTTTTGCAGACTTGATCCATCAACCACTCCTTCTAACCTCCATCCTCAATCTATACTTATCCCTGGTTCCTTCTCCTCAGTCTACAAACATTCCCATCTCCCCCACCCCAAGAAAGAAAATGCTTCCCTCAATCCTACTACTCCTTAGCATTACCAGTCTTGCTTCTCCTCAAATGATTTTAAGTGGTATACACTTACAAGCCCCCAATATTTCAGTCAGTAGTATCTGTGGGGTCTTCTTCCTTTCAGTGTTTCTTCATTCTCTTGCCCTTCCCAACCACTACTCCTTCTTCCCCCGAGGGTCTCTACCTTCTCTCTTGAAATAGTTTCCTTTGCTGGGCATCTCAAACCTCACGACTCCCTAATCATCTTTGCACCGTCACCTCTCACATTAGGATCACTAGACCTCACCTCTCTCTCTAGCTGCTGACCTACATTGCCAGTGCACATTTCTACTTGAATGGCTTGCCAAGCACCTTAAACTCAATCCAAGCCAATTCATCATTGTCCCACCAAACCAGTTCTTCCTGCTGCTTTCTTTACCGTGGTTTGACACCGTCGTCCTTCCAAGCACCCTTTCTTTCCCTTGTTGTTCATATTTGAGCAGTTTTTAAGACCTGTAAATGCTGCCTCAATCATAACTCTTTATACACTGTCATTGCTCTCAGATCCCAGTGTCAACACCCTTGTTCAGTCCATCATAGTGTCTCATTACTTAAATAGCATCCTAGTTAGTCTCCCTCACTCCAGTCTCTTCCCTTTAAGATGCCCATTCCTCCAAAGATATGGAGTTAGTCTTTTAAATCAAGGCAGAATCATGTCACTTCCTGGTCCAAAAAATATCAGTGGGTCCCTATTGTCCACCAAGTAAAGGATAAACTCCATGGTATGGAATCCAAGTCCTTTCTAATATGGCTTCAAATACTTTCTGACCTTACCTCACTCTAACTTCTATACCCTATTTTCCATTCAAAACTGACTACTTACTGGGCTCCAAACCTTTGCTTATACTGTGTCCTACCTCAAATGTCTTATCGTTTTACCCTGTCAAGCCCATCAAAATCTTAATCATCATTCATAACCCAATTAAACAATGGCAGAGGACCCAAACAGACATTCTTCCAAGAAGACATACAAATGGTCAATAAGTGTGTGAAAAGATTAATCATCAGGGAAATGCAAGTCAAAACCACAGTGAAATATTACCTCACACCTGTTAGAATTACTATTATCAAAAAGAGAAGGGAGGGGCTTCCCTGGTGGTGCAGTGGTTAAGAATCTGCCTGCCAATGCAGGGGACGTGGATTCGAGCCCTGGTCCAGAAAGATCCCACATGCTGTGGAGCAACTAAGCCCGTGCGCCACAACTGCTGAGCCTGCGCTATAGAGACCACGAGCCACAACTACTGAAGCCCATGTGCTTAGAGCCTGTGCTCCGCAACAAGAGAAGCCACCGCAGTGAGAAGCCCACGCACTGCAACAAAGAGTAGCCCCTGCTCACCACAGCTAGAGAAAGCCCTCATGCAGCAACGAAGACCCAACACAGCCAAAAATAAATAAATAAAATAATTTTTTTTTTTAAAAGGCAAATAAAAAAAGGGCAAGGGGGCTTCCCTGGTGGCGCAGTGGTTGAGAGTCCGCCTGCCGATGCAGGGGACATGGGTTCGTGCCGTGGTCCGGGAAGATCCCACATGCCGCGGAGCGGCTGGGCCCGTGAGCCATGGCCGCTGAGCCTGCGCGTCCGGAGCCTGTGCTCCGCAGCAGGAGAGGCCCGCATACCGCCAAAAAAAAAAAAAAAAAAAAAAAAGGCAAGGGAATTCCATGGTGGTCCAGTGGTTAGGACTCCGCACTTCCACTGCAGGGGGCACGCGTTCAGTCCCTGGTGGGGGAACTAAGATCCTGCATGCCACAGGGTGAGGCAAAAAGAAAAAAAAAAGGCAAGAGATAAGTGATGGGAAGGATGTGGAGAAAAGAGAACCCTGTTGGTGGGAATGTAAATTGGTACAGCCACTATGGAAAATATTATGGAGGTTCCTCAAAAAACTGAAAATAGAACTCTCATACAATCTAGCAATCCCCTTTCTGGTTATATACCCAAAGGAAATGAAATCCATATTTTGAAGAGATAGCTTCGTCACATTCAACACTATTCACAGTAGCTAAGATATGGATACAACCTAAGAGTCTGTCAATAGATGAATGGATAAAGAATATATGTAGTTCATCCATAAAAAAGTAGAAAATCTTGCTATTTGTAACAACATAGATGAAGCTGGAGGACATTATGATAAGTAAAATAAACCAGGTACTGAAAGACAAACTATATGGTATCACTTATATTTGAAATGTAAAAAAGTTGAACTCATGCAAGCAGAGAGGAGTATGGTGGTTGCTAGGGGCTGAGGGGTGGGGGAATAGGGATATGTTGGTCAAAGAGTACAAACTCTCAGTTATAAGGTAAATAAGTTCTGGGGATCTAATATACAACATGGTGAAAATAGTTAATAATACTGTATTGTATACTTGAAAATTGCTTTTAAGATGGTACTTGGGGCTTCCCTGGTGGCACAGTGGTTAGGAATCCACCTGCCAGTGCTGGGGACACGGGTTCGAGCCCTGATCTGGGAAGATCCCACATGCCGCGGAGCAGCTAAGCCTGTGCGCCGCAGCTACTGAGCCCACGTGCCACAACTACTGAAGCCCACGCACCTTCAGCCTGTGCTCCACAGCAAGAGAAGCCACTGCAATGAGAAGCCTGTGCACCACAACAAAGAGTAGCTCTCGCTCGCCACAACTAGAGAAAAGCCCACGTGCAGCAATGAGGACCCAATGCAGCCAAAAATAAAAATAAATAAATTTATATTAAAAAATAATAAGATAGTAATAAAATGGTACTAAATAGTAATAAATAATATAGTAATAAATAATAGTAGTAATAAATACTATTGCTACTAAATAGTAATAAAATGTGAGATGACTGATGTTCTAACTTGACCATGGTAATTATTTCACAATGTATATCGAATCATCATGCTATACACCTTATGTATATCAATTTTGACTTGTCAGTTATGCCTCAATAAAGCTGGAAAAATTATTTTTCTCCCTAAAAATTTTTTTCACCATCATTCAAATTTTAGTTCATATTCACTGCTTCCTTGAAGCATTGCCAGATTTTTCCATTAGGAAGCTCTCTTCTTGTTTGGAGCTTCTCTGGAACCTATTACAATTTACCTAGTAACAAGACATAGAACAATGTGCATCTTACCTCTGCTCCTCAATTGTAAGTAAGCTTATGTCCGACCTATCTTTGCATCTCCCCATACAGTGCCTCATACAAAGTATGGTTCCCATCACCAAGCACACTGCTCAGTTCAGCTGAATTTTTTCTTTTTATATCAAGACTTTTTTTTTTTGGACTGCGTTGGCCTTCATTGCTGCACGCAGGGTTTCTCTAGTCGTGGAGAGTGAGGGCTACTCTTCGTCGTGGTGCATGGGCTTCTCATTGTGGAGGCTTCTCTTGTTGCTGAGTATGGGCTCTAGGGTGCTTGGGCTTCAGTAGTTGTGGTTTGAAGGTTCAGTAGTTGTGGCTCATGGGCTCTAGAGCACAGGCTCGGTAGTTGTGGTGCACGGGCTTAGTTGCTCCGCAACACGTGGGATCTTCCCGGACCAGGGATCGAACCCACATGCCCTGCATTGGCAGGCAGATTCTTAACGACTGCGCCACCAGGGAAGTCCCAAGACTTTTTGGTAAAGGGAACAGTAGATTGATTTACCCTCTGGAAGAAGTCCCTTGTCCTGTGGCAGACCATCAACAAACAGCTCACTGACTGGCACCAGACCACAGACCACACTTCTGGTAGTACTGCCCTGGGTCACAGTACCTTCCAATACATATTTTAAATGAATAAGCACTCTGGTCATTGGGCAGTGTTACTCTTCTCTATTAAAAGTCATTACCAGTAATCTTATTGACTAACGAAATACTTTTCACTTAGTGTCACCTGCTAGTTCCTATCTATCTGTATTAGTTTCCTGTAATTTTTTTCATTGCTTCTTGATATAGAGTCTTTCACTTTGGCAAGTTAACATGAAGATAAGTATATCAAATATAATACACAGAGAAAGAAAACTTCTGGATTAGCAGATTAAGGACCTCTGCAAACCGACATCTCCACAAGAGCAATAAAAACACTGCCAGAAAATGGTCAAAATCAACTTTTCAGACCTGTGGAATTTAACCAAAGGCTTGCAACAATCCAAGAAACATTAATTCAAGAAAAATGGCTGAATCTCGGTGAGAACAGCAAGCTTTGTGGTGTTTTCACTGCCCTTCCTCCACCCACCTCTTTCCAGCTCCACAGCAGCCTTTAAAACCAACAGCCTTGCAGTTGTGTTAACCGTGAAAACCAGTAGTCTGGCAACCAACCCAGTCTATCATAATGGGCTTAGAGCCCACGATAATGCCCCATTCCCAGAGAACTGCATTATTTGACCTGTCTGGAAGTTCCCTGGAAACACTCACAAGAGTTTATCTTTATTTGATCTAATTTAGAGCTTGTTCGGTGAGAATAGCCTTTCCCCAGGGGCATTTATTGAAAATAACCTGCAATTTTTAAATTTGTCAGCTGCCTAAAGCAGTACTAATAGCTGGGGCAAATGAGAAGCTGACCAAAAAACTTGAAAAGCTGAATAATGAAATGTCCATAGGGACTTTGAAAACCTCCAAAATATTCTTGGGAATCTAAAGGCATAGGCCTCTGCAGAACTGTGTGCATGCTCAGGAAAGACTGAGAAGGCCCTCATCTCTCACCTATGATAACCTTGAAGCTCTGCACAACCCAGAAGGGAAAATTAAGGCAGAATTGTAAACGGCCTTCTGGAACATTGAAAACATGCCCTGATGTGCACACAGAGCCCTTAAGGAAAGCTAGGAGACTTAATGGATCAAGGCACTTAAGAAAATCTCAGACCAGTCATCAACAGACCAAGGATTCCATATTCAGAAAAACTATACTTCAAAAAAATGTAGGAGCAATTAAGACATTCCCAGATAAACAAACAAGAAATTAGGAGAATGCATTTTTCAGCAAACCTGCTTTACAAGAAATTTGAAGAGGGTCCTTTAGACTGAAATGAAAGAACACTTTTGTTTTAAACTTCTCAATAAGTTTTTTTTTTTTTTAAGTATTTATTTATTTATTTATTTATGGCTGTTTTGGCTCCTCGTTTCTGTGCGAGGGCTTTCTCTAGTTGCGGCAAGTGGGGGCCACTCCTCATCGCGGTGCGCGGGCCTCTCACTATCACGGCCTCTCTGGTTGCGGAGCACAGGCTCCGGACGCGCAGGCTCAGCGGCCATGGCTCACGGGCCCAGCCGCTCCGTGGCACGTGGGATCCACCCGGACCAGGCCACGAACCCGTGTCCCCTGCATCAGCAGGCGGACTCTCAACCACTGCGCCACCAGGGAAGCCCCTCTCAATAAGTTTAAGTAGCTTAAACTTAATTGAAATCATATAAAGTATGGTCCCCACACACAATGGAATTAAATTAGAAATTGTAACAGAAGTAAATTTGGGGGCTTCCCTGGTGGCACAGTGGTTAAGAATCTGCCTGCCAACACAGGGTACACGGGTTCAAGCCCTGGTCTGGGAAGATCCCACATGCCGCGGAGCAACTAAGTCCATGTGCCACAACTACTGAGCCTGCGCTCTAGAGCCCGCGAGCCACAACTACTGAGCCAACGTGCTGCAACTACTGAAGCCCATGCGCCTAGAGCCCATGCTCCACAACAAGAGAAGCCACTGCAATGAGAAGCCCGCACACCGCAACAAAGAGTAGCCCCCGCTCGCCACAACCAGAGAAAGCCCATGCGCAGCAACAAAGACCCAACGCAGCCAAAATAAATAAATTAATTAATTAAAAAAAACACCTGTTGTTTGAATTTTTTAAAAAAAGTAAATTTGGGAAATTCACAAATATGTGGAAATTAGGCAACTCACTTCTAAATAACCTATGGGTCAAAGAATAAAAGAACAAGGAAAAATTAGGAAATACTTTGAAATGAATGAAAATGAAAAATAAAACATACTCAAACTTACAGGATGCAGGTAGAGCAGTGCCTAGAGGGAAATTTATAGCTGTAAGTGCCTTTATTAAAAAAGAAGAATGATCTCAAATCAATAACCTAAACTTTCACCTTAAGAAACTAGAAAAAATGAGCAAACTAAACCCAAAGCAACCAGAAAGTAGTATGTAATGGACCTTAGAGCAGAAATAAATGAGATATAGAAAAAATAATAGAGAAAATCAATGCAACCAAAAATTGGCTTTTTGAAAAGACAAACAAAATTGACAAACCTTCAGTTAGACTGACAAAAGAACTCAAATTACTAAATCAGGAATGAGAGGGGACATTATTGCTGACCTTACAGAAATAAAAGGAATTATAAGAGAATATTATGAACAATTATATGTCAACATAGATAACTAAATGAAACAGAAAAATTCTTAGAAAGACAAATATAACAGTTATCAACAAAATGGTGCTATATTTATTTGCCTGTCCAAAAATACATATTTCCAAAGACAAACTGAAAATTAAGGAAGGAGATAGAACATTTTGAATATTGGTGAATGAGTCTGTCATATGCCTTCTTTTATTTCTTTATTTTGTTCTTAGGTTCCCCTCTAAACATACAAGTGATTATCTAAATAGGATTAATGAAAGAGAGTTGAAGAACCTTGCCTCTTCTTTTAAATGTCCTCAGAAGGACCCCTCATTATATAAGTATAAATGAATAAATGTACTATTTGTTTCCAGAAGAGCAGTGCAACCCACAAGCTTGAGGAAATGGAAGACTTTCTCACCATGGTGAACTATGACATTGTATAACAGGCTCTGCTAACACAAGCTGTAATTACTGGATGACCCAGTACTAGGTATGCACTTAAGAACTTATAAATTACAGCCTGCGCCAGCAGGCAGAGCCTTACACACACCCTGTTTATGAGCTTTTAGCAACCATTTACAAATCTGTGTATTTATTAAGTTTGTGGGATGCTGTAGCCTGCTTTTTTCAGTAGGATAAAAAAGGTTTATACAATTGTTTGGTAAATATCCAACCTCATAATTTTTCATCATCTGGTAAACTGTTTCATATACTGGTGCTAAATTTTCAGATGGTAGTAAGGCAAAGTTTCTATTGATCCATTTAGGAGTATTTATTAGAGAATCTTTTTTTTTAATTTACTGAAGTATAGTTTGAAAGCAGGAGCCACTAGGTACATAAAATTCCTGAGAACTAAGATGTTTGGTACTTGAGAAAGAACCTTGATTGAGCAAATGTCAGAAAAGACCTTTTAAGACCCCGTGTGAGTCATTAAGACACAGTTGTGTTTGGAGCCCATCAACAAATACCAAATACCATGTTCTTGCTGGACACAATAGCAATGTCTCAGGAAATCTATTTGTATTCACCTGGTCCTACACAGCCCAATAAAATAGCCACTAGCCACATTTAGCTACTGAGCACTTGAAATGTAGCTAGTCCTAATTAAGATGGGGTAGACGTATAAAACACACACTGTATTCCGAAGACTTAGTACCAAAAAGATGTAAACAATCTCAGTTATTTTAATATTGATTATATGTTGAAATATTGTGAGTGTATTAGGCTGAGTAAAATATATTATTAAAATTAATTTCACCTGTTCCTTTTTACTTTTTAAAATAATTTTTAATTAATTAATTAATTAATTTTTGCTGTGTTGGGTCTTTGTTTCTGTGCGAGGGCTTTCTCTAGTTGTGGCAAGCGGGGGCCACTCTTCATCGTGGTGCGCGGGCCTCTCGCTATCACGGCCTCTCTTGTTGTGGAGCACAGGCTCCAGACGCGCAGGCTCAGTAGTTGTGGCTCACGGGCCTAGTTGCTCCGCGGCATGTGGGATCCTCCCAGACCAGGGCTCGAACCCGTGTCCCCTGCATTAGCAGGCAGATTCTCAACCACTGCGCCACCAGGGAAGCCCCCCTTTTTTACTTTTTAAATGTGGCTACTAAAAAAATTCAAATTTACGTGCGTGGCTCACACTGCATTTTTTTTCTGGACAGTGAAGACCTAATGTGTTACAGACAACTTGACATATCCAAAGGGAGAAGGCTGAAATTAACATCACAGATAGCAGGAACCCCAGAAATGCCTGCAGAAATCTTCCTGAAAATTCATCACAGAAATCTTTTGGAGAATGGAGTCAGATTTTATCCATCATCTCTTTTTTTTTTTTTGCGGTACGCGGACCTCTCACCGTTGCGGCCTCTCCTGTTGCGGAGCAACAGGCTCCGGACACGCAGGCTCAGCGGCCATGGCTCACGGGCCCAGCCACTTTGCGGCATGTGGGATCCTCCCAGACCGGGGCACGAACCCGCGTCCCCTGCATCGGAAGGCAGACTCTCAACCACTGTGCCACCAGGGAAGCCCTATCCATCATCTCTTAATGCTGGCAGCGTTCAGAAGACTGAAGAGGTAGTTAGTAGGTTAAAAAACAAACACACAAACAAACAAACCAAACAAACTGTATAAAGGATGCGCCAGGCCTGGATCTAATTATAATTTGAGTCAGTCCCTGGAAAGGATGTTTGATAATGTTCTAGTTAATGGCCTAATGACCAACTTTGCCAGATTACCCCCCTCGATGCTTCAGTGCCATATTTATGGGCTTTTTCATTTCATTCAATCACTTATTTCAAATAGTGATTGACAAGTGGAGAAAGACCCCAAGGCACCCCTGACCCATATGAGAGCCATTCCGGAGCCACTGTGGCTTAGATTTAGACTCAGAGGAGCCTAGAGAGATCTCTTCTTCTCAGGAGCCACCTGGGATTTTCTGCTTTGAATAGCATCCCATAGAAGTTCACCCTGGGGCAGGCGCCACCCTGTGCTATACAGCAAGTTCTCATTAGTTATCTATTTTATACCTAGTATCAATAGTGTCTATATGTCAATCCCAACCTCCCAATTCATCCCCCACCCCCGTAAGTGATGCTTAGTCGCAGAACCTAATTTCATAATTTCAAATTGGCAGTATCTATTCTGAAATACTAGTTTGTTTGTTCTCCTCTCTATGACCCCATCACCCCACACCCTCCTCAGCTCAAACAGGTCCAGGGCTTGGTTTTCCTTTGCCTCAGAAAGCTTTGCAGAACAGACAACAGAAGCTGTTCTAAGGCTCTTCCACCCTTTGAAGCGGTCCTCACCAGTGTCACACCAAGAGTGGTCCTCTGAGGTGCTGTGTGCTTGTTAGAAATGTGAATCCATGGGTCCCACCTGGTCTCTGGAATCAGGATCTTTGAGGGTGAGACCCAGGAAATTCTTGCAACAGCTTCCTCAGGCGATGAGCACACACAGTACGGTGAGAGAGACACCGGTTAGAGGAAGTTTCCAGAGGCAGAGGGGAGGAAGGAGGAAGGGACGGAACAGCCTCCAGGGCTGGACCCAGGAAGATGTTGAGACCTTAGGTGAGGTGGCCTCGGGTTCCCTGCCGGCCAAGCCTCCCTGCCCGCCGTGATAGGCAGGGAGGTGGTGTGTGAACGGACTTCAAGGCACCAGCAGAGACCTTGACAGTGAGGGTCAATGTGACCACAGTGGACTGCTCATCAGGGCTCCTCCTCAGCCTGCAGCCCTGGATTCTGGACCCCATTGGAGCCCGCTGCATTTTGCTGGGCGCCTGTGCAGACGGAGACACCCATCCTGGGACCGAGCCCACAGGCTGATTGATGGCTGTGACTCACTTTGGAAAACTGCGCTTTGGCTCCGGGAGCCACATCTCCTACCTAGAGTCCAACCTGAAAGCAGAGCTGGGGTTTGGGGAGGAAGTGGGGAAAGCGACGAGGAAGGGGCGGGGCCACCTCTGTGTTCCTGCCCCATAACTGGTCCTTCTGACGCGGCTCAAAATTTCCCTCTCGAGGGTCTCCAACCACAGGGCTGGCTCGGGGCTTCCCACTAACAAGAGAGAATGCCCAAAATAGGGGCCACAGACTCAGATACTTTCGGGGTGGGCCAAGTAACAGGGGTGGCGAGGTTGAAAATGTGAAGTCACGTTATAATTTGAGAGTGCAGAGAAAATGCAAGGCTTAGGTTGCTCGCCCTGAAGCCCTGAGATGAGCTTTTATTTTTTCTCTCTCTCTCTTTTCTCTTTTGGTCCCTTCACCCATATGGAGGTTTATCTGCAGTATAAATACCTAGAAGCGGTACTGAGTGCATGCTGAGTAGGTACATTTATAATTTGTTTAAAATTTTTATTTAACCTTTTGACTCCTTCACCCATCTTTCCCACCCCTGACTGCCACTTCTCCCCAACCCTGCAGCCGCAGTCTATCTGTTCTCTATATCTATGAGCTTGGTTTTTTTGTTTGTTTGTTTGTTTTTAGATTCCACATATAGGAGAGGTCATACAAGAAAGGCGTTTTTCTCTGTCTGCCTTATCTCACTTAGCATAATGCCCTCAAGGTCCATCAATGTTGCTGCAAATGGCAAGATTTCATTTTTTATGGCTAAATAATATTCCATCGTGTATGTACACCACGACTTCTTTATCCATTCATCTATCAATGGACACTTAGTTTGTCTCTATATCCCAGCTATGGTGAATAGTGCTGCAGTGAACATAGGAGTGCTTGTATGTTTTCAAATTAGTATTTTTGTTTTATTTGGATAAATACCCAGAAGTGGAATTGCTGGATCATATGGTAGCTTTATTTTTAATTTTTTGAGGAACCTCCATACAGTTTTCCATAGTGGCTACACCAATTTACATTCCCACCAACAGTGCACAAGGGTTTCCTTTTCTCCATATCCTCACCAAAACTTGTTATTTGTTGTCTTTTTGGTAATAGCTATTCTAACAGGTGTGAGGTGATATTTCATTGTGATTTTGATTTGCATTTCCCAGATAAGTAGTGATGTTGAGCATATTTTCATGTACGTGTTGGCCGTCTATATGTCTTCTTTGGGAAAATGTCTGTTCAGAACTTCTGAATTTTTTCTTAATCCAATTGTTTTTCTATTGAGCTGTATACATTCTTTATATTTAGTGGATATTAAACTTATCAGATATATGATTTGCAAATACTTTCTCCCATTCCATAGGTTGCTTTTTCATTTTGTTGATGGTTTCCTTTGCTGGGTACAGCTTTTTAGTCTGATGTAATCGTACTTGTTTAATTTTTGCTTTTGTGGCTTTTACTTTTGGTATCAGAGTCGAAAAAATCACCAAGACCTATGTAAAAGAGCTTACCACTTATGTTTTCTTCTAGGATTTTTAAGGTTTCAGGTCTTACGTTCAAGTCTTTAACCCATCTTGAATTAATTTTTGTGTATGGTATAAGATAGTGGTCCAGTTTCACTGTTTGGCATGTGGCTGTCCAGTTCTCCCAACACCATTTATTGAAGAAACTGTCCTTTCCCCCATTGTATATTCTTGCCTTCTTTGTTGCACATTAATTAACCATAAGTGTGTGGGTTTGTTTCTGGGCTCTCTATTCTGTTCCATTGAACCATGTGTTTTAGTGCCAGTACCATACCATTACTGTATCTTTGTAATATAGTCTGAAGTCAGGGAGCAGGATACCTCCAGCTTTTTTCTTCTTTCTCAGTATTGTTTTGGCTATTTGTCTTTTGTGATTCCATACAACTTTTGTTCTAGTTCTGTGAAAAAAATGTCATTGGTATTTTGATAGGGATTGCATTGAATGTGTAGATTGCTTTGGGTAGTATGGCCATTTTAGCAATATTAATTCTTCCAATCCATGAGCATGGATATATTTCCTTTTTTGTGTGTCTTCTTCAATTTCTTTCCTTAATGTCTTCTAGCTTTCAATATATAGATCTTTCACCTCCTTGCTTAAATTTACTCCTAGGAATTGTATTCTGTTTGATGCAATTGTAAATGGATTTTTTTTCTTAAAGATCATTATTAATTTTTAGAAATGCACAGTTCTTTTGTGCATTTATTTTGTATCCCACAACATTACTGAATCCATTTATTTGTTGTAAGTTTTTTGACGGATGGAGTCTTTAGGGTTTTCTGTGAAAGAGAAGATATTACAACTGATACCACAGAAATACAAAGGATCATAAGAGACTACCAGGAACAGTCATACACCAACAATTGAACAACCTAGAAGAAATGAATGCATTCCTAAAAACATATGACCTACCAAGAGTGAATCATGAAGAAATAAAAAATCCGAACAGACCAATTCCTACCAAGGAGATTGAATCAGTAATCAAACCTCTCGCAACAAACAAAAGTCCAGGGCCAGTCAGCTTTACTGGCGAATTCTATCCAACACTCAAAGAAGAATTAATACCAATCCTTCTCAAACTCTTCCAAAAAATAGAAGAGAAGGGAACTCTTCCAAACTCATTTACAAGGCCAGCATTATCCTGAGACCAAAACCACACAAGGACTCCATTAAGAAAAAAGAAAATTACAGGTCAATAACCCTGATGAACATAAATGCAAAACTCCTCAACAAACATTAGCAAACCAGGGGCTTCCCTGGTGGCGCAGTGGTTAAGAATCCGTCTGCCAATGCAGGGGATACGGGTTCGAGCCCTGGTCATGGAAGGTCCCACATGCCATGGA
The DNA here is from genome assembly GCF_964341445.2 of Mesoplodon mirus. Lineage (NCBI taxonomy): Eukaryota > Metazoa > Chordata > Mammalia > Artiodactyla > Ziphiidae > Mesoplodon > Mesoplodon mirus. Next base: position 19,092,505 of record NC_138990.1, on the reverse strand, counting down.
GCAACTAAGCCCGTGCGCCACAACTACTGAGCCCGTGTGCCCAGAGCCCGTGTTCCGCAACAAGAGAAGCCACCGCAGTGAGAAGCCCGCACACCTCAACAAAGAGTAGCCCTGACTCGCTGCAACTAGAGAAAGTCCACGCACAGCAACGAAGACCCAATGCAGCCAAAAAAAAAAAAAAATTAGCAAACCAAATTCAACAATACATTAAAGGATCAAGTGGCACTTATTCCAGGGATGCAAGGCTGTTTTAACGTCCACAGATCAGCCAATGTGATACACCGCATTAACAAAATGAAGCATAAAAATCATATAATCATCTTAAGAGATGCAGAAATGGCTTTTGACAAAATTCAACATTCATTTATGATAAAAACTCTCAACAAAACAGGCATAGAGGGAACATAACACAGTGAAGGCCATATATGGCAAGCCCACAGCTAACATCATACTGAAAGGTGAAAAGCTGAAAGCTTTACCTCTAAAATCAGGAACAAGACAAGCATGCCCACTCTTGCCACTTTTACCCAACATAGTATTTGGAAGTCCTAGCTAGAGCAATTAGACAAGCAATTGTTTAATTAGACCACCACCCAAAAGAACAAAGAACTGAAGAATTCTTGCATATCTGAGATTGTAAAATTGTAAACTGAGATACTTCCCCACTACATGTATTATAAAGTCAAAAAATGAGAAAAAGAACCATCTCAATGAATACAAAATTCTTTAATGGGGGTAATGATTGACACTTTCTGTCTTTTATCAACCTCACCCTCTAAGGTATTTCTTTATTAGGGATTCTTTTGCACACTTTGAACAAGAAAATCTTCAATCACACTGACAGGTAGTACTAGGTTCATTTATACAGTGTTATTTGAGTGGGACCTATGCAGAATTACAACTTTCCTGATTAATACTATTTTGAAAAAGTTAAAATATCTGTAGAGGTGAAAAAATCTTTATCCAGATACAGGCCGAAAAAAAAAAAAGGGCTATCTAGGTAACACAACTAAAGTCTCTGGTATGAATAAAGTTAACTTTGGTATATTACACATTTAAATAAGTGTTTCTTAATTACAACTTTGAAGTTGGAACTCTATTAATATTACAGCTAACATGGGGGCTCTTGAAAAGGATGTCATATAGTATAAGGATAATGCTACCGCTTATCATTTCCCAAGGGGCAAGGTCAAAATCCAGGTACCAGAAAAAACTGTTTTATGACATTAGGGCAGTGGTCCTCAAATGTGCGTGTGCATCAGTCACCTGGAGGGCTTATCCAAACAGACAGTTGGGTCCTCTTTGCTCACTGCCCTCCACTCCCCAGTTTAGGATTCAGTAGGTGGAGCCCAAGACTTTGCATTTCTAACAAATTCTCAGGTGATGCCAATAATGCTGGTCCAAGGACCACCTTTGAGAACCACTAGAACCAACTGTGGCTACCCTCTGTTACTTGCCTTGACCTATGTACTTGCAAAGAGGAAGTACATGCCCCCCTCAAAGGTCTTCTGAGCTCAAGTCAGGGTTGAACCATTGCCCAGCTGCTTTCAAACTAGAACTGACTGCACATTACAGTCATCTAGGGACCTTTTGGTAAGCTAAGGATGCCTTGGCCCCATTTCTGGAGAATCTGATTTAACTGGGCTGGGCTGGGACCTGGATAAAAGCTTGTTGGAGCTTCAATTATCATTTTAAGGCAGTGGCTCAGTGCTGGGTATTTGCAACACCTGAGATTTTTTTAAACGATTACCTCGGCCTGGCTCCACTCCCAATGATCAGAATCTCCAAGGAAAGTGGGCCTGGAGTTTTGTTTTTGTTTTTAATTAATAGCACTTGTATGTTTACAGAAAAATTAAACAGAAGGTCCAAAGAGTTCCCATATCCTTGCTCCCCCATCCTGCACCATTCCCCTAGTAGTAATACCTTGCATCGGTGTGGTATATTTGTTACAACTGATGATTGATGAATACTGATACATTATTATTAACTAAAGTCATTAGTGTACATTAGGGTTCACTCTGTGTTGTACATTCTATGGTTTTGCCAATTGTGTAATGTCACATATCCGTCATTGCAGTATCACATACAATGGTTTCAGCTCTGGTATTTTAAAGTTTTTTAATTTTTGTTTATTTATTTAGGCTGTACCAGATTTTAGTTGTGGCATGCATGTGGGATCTAGTTTCCTGACCAGGGATCGAACCCGGGCCCCCTGCACTGGGAGCATGGACTCTTACCCACTGGACCACCAGGGAAGTCCCAGTATTTTTTTTAAAAAAAACACCCCAGGAGATTCATAGGTATAGCCAAGCTGAGAACGACTCGCTTAACCAGGAATCAGGAACAAAATAACTGAGAACTTTCTCATGATCGTTATTTTTTTAAATTCCTCATCTGATTCTCAGTAATGATCAACAGCAAAATAAAAAGGGAGCAGGGTGTTAATTTGAATAAAAAGCAGTAAAAAGCTGCATACCCAAACACAACCATTCTGATATTATTTACCTGTCATATTGGCAAAGTTCAAAAAGTGTGCTAACACACTACATCGAAGGGTACTCTCAGACACTGCTAGTGGAACGGAGTTTGGTAAAACCTCTGTGGAGGAGCATTTTGGTAATATCTACCAAAATTGCAAATGTACTGACCTTTGCACTCACCAATTCTACTTCTAGAAATCTATCCTATAGATAAATGTGCAAACTGGCATATGTGCAAAATTGTTTGTAATGACAAGATTGATAATAACCTAAATGTCCAATGCTGCCAGTGGTTGCAGGTTTGGACGGGGCTGGGGGTTAGGGGCTGGGGGTGGGAACTAGCTGAGGCCTGAAGCTGGTAGAGAGCAAATTAAAACCAAGAAGCTGGGGTGGGTCTAAGGGCTCAACAGCTGCAAGCCTGTTCCTATTAGTCTGTGAACTCCTCTGAGCAACAAACCTGTAAGTAATCATAAGAGTTTTAACTCAAACAGTACAAAAGAGCTATTTTGCTTATTTAACAAACATGGATTACACACGTGACGCTGTGTTAGCTGAGGCAGGCTCATGAAACTAGCAAAGACACAATCCTGGCTCTCAGGAAACTCGCAGTATTATAAGAAGACAAAAAACTATTTGGAAAGCGGTATTGCTGGTACAACATTAATGCGTAAGCAAAACATACACAAGCAGCAGGGAAATGAGGGGCACCCAAGTTTGCTTTTAGGAACCAGGGAAGGTTCCACAGAAGAAATAGCTTTTGAGTTAAACCTTGAAGGCGAAGATAGCATTTGCCAGGCAAGAGCCAGGAGCAGGAGAATCTCAGGAAGAAGGAAATCAATGCGCAAGACATAGCATGAAAAGGCAAACACCTGTTCTGGGAACTGTTTGTAGAGCATATCATGCCCTAGCCTGCCATGACCACCATAACTTATCTCCTTTATTCTAGGCTTGGGACAAGGGGAAGGCCTCAAGCCTTGGGATCCTTTCAGCCTTTTCAAATTAGTTTCCTAATGGAAAAGGGAGAGGAGATCCAACTTCAGGGAGAACTCACGGGCTGTGGGCTGCATTTTGGAGCCGAGCTTTAAAATGCAGTCCAAGAAAGACTTATAACAAAGAAGACACAGAATAGGGTGTCAGGCCCAACAAAACGCCTGGTGTGAGTGACAGCAACCTACTTCCTGCAGAGAAGGTTCTTGTGCAAAGAAGGAAGATGAATCACTCAGAAATCAGTGTTCTAAACTTCTTTTCCTGTAGCAGTAAGGCTTCCTTTCCAAGGCAGTTTCATGTGGACTGTCACCCAGTTTTTATTTCCAAACAATACATTTTCTCTTTTTATATGTTTATTGCTGTACCATTCCAATGCTCATCTATACAAGTAGTTAGATGCACTCACTTCAATGTTACAGACTATACACAAAATACCAAAATTAATTAGCGTTACAAAGTCGGTAACAAAAAGTATATGGAAAATCTGTGCAGCTTTGGAGTTTTTAAGCTGTTTTTCAATGTTTTAGACAAGCAAGGCCTTTGCCACGTGCCTTGCACAGCGAATTCTTCATAAACATCCGTTCAGCGATTTTACACAACCAAGCTCCCGCGCCTCTTGGCCGGCTCGCGGAGAAGTTTCCCGTTTCTCGGGCGGTCACTTCCCATACCCCCGCCTCGGCCCGCAGGGTCCTGGGGTCCCGGGACCGCCGGGCCGCAGGAATCCGGCGACACTCTAAAAAGCACTCGGTGGTCCCGAGCCCGCATGCGTGGCGCCGGGCTCTGCGCGGGGGGGGGCGGGACCAGTCGAGGCCCCTCCCGCCGCCCCGCCAGGTGCGCGTGCGCCACGGCCCCGCCCTCCGGCCCCGCCCCGCCCCGCCCGCTGCTTCTTCAGGTGCGCGTGCGCCGTGGCCCCTCCCGCCACCGGGACTGGGTCTTCCCGGGCTCGGCAGCTGGCGTCTACTTCTCTGCGCTTTTCGGCGGCCTGGCACGTCAGCGCCCTCCGGCTCCCGCCCGGCCCTCTCCTGCTCAGCCCGGCGGCGGGGCCATGGCGTGGCGGCGGCGGCGGCGGCCCGAGGCCCGCAGCGGGGCCCGCGGCGCGCTGGCGCTGCTAGCGCTGGCCCTGTGTGCGCCCGGGGCCCGGGGCCGGGCGCTCGAGTGGTACTCGGCCGTGGTGAGCACCGAGTACGTGGACCCGCAGACCAACCGGAGCGTGCGGACCGTCTCGGAGAGCGGCCGCTTCGGCGAGAGCTCGCCCAAGGAGGGCGCGCGGGGCCTGGTGGGCGTCCCGCGCGCCGAGGACCGCGACCCCGAGGGCTGCGCGCCCCGCACGCGCTTCCTCGTGCCCGGCGGCCGGGGCGCCGCGCCCTGGGTCGCGCTGGTGGCGCGCGGGGGCTGCACCTTCAAGGACAAGGTGTTGGTGGCGGCTCGGCGGAACGCCTCGGCCGTGGTCCTGTACAACGAGGAGCGCCACGGGAACCTCACCGCGCCTATGTCCCACGCGGGTGAGCCGCCGGGGCGCGGGGACTGGCGGGGCGTCCGTGCGCCGCGGTCCCGGCCGACCGCCCGGTCCTCCGGCGGGACCGCGAGGGGCGGCGGCGGCGATGGGCTCTGGCCGAAGGGAACTACGAGGGAAGCACTAGGTTGGCTCGGTGTGACCCCCGGGGGTTCTTAGGAGGGAGGCGAGCCTAAGGACAAGATTAGATCATCTCCCTGGGCCCTTCCAAGTGGAGGGAGGTGCGCTGTGCAAGAGGGTGATGGGGAGAACGGAAGAAATTAAAACCCGCAGGAGGAGGATTGTGGTTCTCGCCGGCGGAAAGTCTCATGATTCCTAATCATGGATCCCTTGCCATTCGGCGTTCCCCAGAGTCAGGTGGGGCAGGAGTGGAAGCTCTTTCCCAGGGCATTCCAGGGTCTGGCTTTGCCTTCACCACGTAAGGTGGTGGCTTGGTGACACTCTCGTGTCTTCACTTTCATAAAACATGTCAGTATTCTGAACTTTTGAGTGGGACAGTCTGGATCAACTGAGTCAGAAAACCTGGCCCTAAGTTGGGGTATGTTTTCTCACTTGCTAAATAGAAGGTTATAATACTGGCTCCACTGCCAATCAGATTGCTTGACACTTGAGTTTAGTTGAAAATTTTAAAGTTGTAATCATGCAGGAAAAGATCTTGCTCTTGGGACTTCCCTGGTGGTCTAGTGGTTAAGACTCTGCCCTTTCGCTGTAGAGGGCACGGGTTCGATACCTAGTCAGGAAACCAGGATCCCACAAGACACATGGCTTGGCCAAAAAAAAAAAAGAAATCATGCTCTTTGCCGGGTGCCTTCCCACACACTGTTCTCTGGGGCAACGGGTTGCATCGTCAAGCAGTCATGAAAGTTTAAAAGGTGCATTTTGCAAGGTTATCATCCTCAGAACTGAATTCCAAGTGATATTCTACCAGTACACAGCAGAGTCGGAAGGCCTTCTAAGAACAGGATTTATTCTGAACTTACTGGGATTAAAATCTCTTTAGAGAGTTTCTGCTGCTGCTGCAAGTCAGACATCCTTTTCCCTATGCTTTTGGTTTTTGTTCTGTTTTGGCTTGAATGCAAGTTCAGAATACCTGTACAATGAGGACAGGAGAGTGACTTTGGATTTGGCCTACTTTAGCAGAACGAGGGAACGGAATTTTGTTGAGAGGTGAGGAGACTGTTAGAACCACGCTTTCAAGATGGTTGACGGCAGGGCTGGGGAGGTGCTAAAAAGTGCGTGGAAACCGTAGGGCAGGGAAGGGTGAGCTGGATGGCAGCGAGGCATATTGAAGTTGGATGGAGTGATCTGGTAGAGGTGTAGGATGGAGAAGAGGTAACAGAAAGAGTCAGGTTTTTGAGAAGGACAGCGGCTGGGTCCAGGATACTCGTGCAGGGGTTGCCCTCAGATAGGGGAAATTCCTCTGTTGCAACAGAGAGGAAGTGGGTTTGGGGAGGAAACGGGAGCAGATGTCCCCGTGGTGGCACTGGGCGATGCACCACCTTTGGTGCCATTATTCCAGTTGTCACCGTACCCAAGTCATGTCTCTACAAGCCTCTCGTGAGAAGTTCTGTCAGTTCACACAGCGTTCCAGATGCATCCTGTGGACAGGCATCTGCCAAAGAAAAGAGGGCAGTGTGTGAGGGTTCTCTGGTGCTGGATCCTTGCAGTCCCTTCTGAGTGACATCGTAATGGGGACTTTTTCTTTTCCATGGCAGGCCCGTCAGCCTACAGTTTTCTAAATCTGTTTACTGCATTTTTCGGTAGTGACATTCACGTCCTTCCAGGCTAATTGTACTTGTTCTAACCATGGTTCAGTAACCTTGCTTGCTTACATTATTGACATATAATCTATCCAGGCCCAGAAAACACCCAGGCCCAGAATGCCCTGGGAAAGAGCTTCCACTCCAGATTATGGACATATAATCTCTCCAGGCCCAGAAAACACCGAATTGGTATTTATCTTACATCTTCTTCTTCTGAGCTTCTGTTGCCATTATCAGTGGCCATTCTAGCCTTTTTACTGTGAGAATAATTCTGTTTGAGAAAAAAGTAACAGCATTAGGAATTTTTAAAAAAACGTATGAAAGTTCCCAGTGCAGAGTCGGTATTCTCCGCTTATTCCTCCCGACAGCCCTTTGAGGTGGGTACTTTAACCCTGTTTTACAGATGAGGAAACCGATGCCCAAAGAATTTAAATGACTGGCCCATGGTAACACGGTGATCTATGTCCAGATCATTCTTTGTTGCAGGGGCCTTTCCTGGCCTCTACTCACGAGATTCCAGTTGTGACAACCAAAAATGTCTCCAGATACTGCCAGGTGTCCTGGGGCAGAGGGGATGAAAGTAGCATCCAATGTTTTGAACCAGTGACTTAAAAGGAGGCGAATTTGGTGCAGTGTGACCAATGGGTTACACAGAGGAGACGCTGGAAACAGGGAATCCACTTACACCAGTGTCTAGTCCAGGTAGAAATGTAAGGGCCTATACTGTAGTGGTCACTAGAAATGGAAAAGAATGACCCTCATTCTCAGAAGGTGGCCCCACTGGGGACAAGGGTACAGATGTTTCGTGGCTTTTTGAGAATGGACTAGAATTAAGAATGGAGTGCGTGGCATTAAGTCAGAAGAGGAGACAGCTTTGATGGACTTGAATTTGAAACGTTACACAGAACGTTGACGGCCGCTCAGACTTTGCTTTCTCGTGTTTGTCAGAGTGTGGACAGGGCCAGTGTAAAGCACCGATCAGTGGTTCTGTGCCAGGGCTCCACAGAATAGGTCCAGGTGGCTGCTTGTAAACTCCAATCGTGATAGTCTCCTCCCAAGTCTCAGAGAGAATTTCACCAGTTTTTCTTAGACCTGTTGCTTGACTACTAGCACCCAGTACAAGTTATTTTGGATTTAAGTCAGTATTTTATTGTGGTTCTAAAATAAATTGTGACTTTAAGATAATATTCTATCAGGACAACTGTAAGGACTGTTACCCTAATGCCCAAGGTTGGTTCCCTTTACTTTGGCCGATGGATATACAGCAGCCAGTCTGGGCCAAGTATGGCGCCTCCTTGGGGGTAGAAACGCCTACGATGTGTGCCGGACTTGGAGGAATTCCCAGCCTAGTGGGAGCGATAAACAGACCTTTCGAGGCAATGTGGTTTGGACCTCGACAGCATTATAGGCACAGGTACTTAGAAAGCATAAAGGAAGGGCATCCGATGCAGAGATAGTGCAAAGATGATTAGAAGCCAGTGTGACCAAGAAAAGTAAAAATTGATGTAAGTCAGACCATTGAAGTGAAAGCTTTTGGAGAGGGTCGGCCTCGATGTGGTGATTGTTAGTTAACGCCAGGCTGGTCCTTTGACTGACATCTTGAGTGGCTGTTTAGACTGGCACTTCAGTTCTGCCAGCAGTTTCCTGAGTGCCAAGTACGGGCAGGGCTTAGAGGTGTGTTTGGGGAAGGGGCCAGAGTTGCGGTGGGGGGAGATGACACAGGTGATAAGAAATCCTTACCTCAGGAAAGATGTGCGTTTTGTGTTTGCAGAGCATGGTAAATAGTCTTTTATGAGTGAATGATGCTCGATGATCTTGAATGCTGCACTCTCACAGATGATCTAAACGTTTAGATTTGAGATTAGAATGTATTTTGGTGCCCTAGGAAGAGATGGCACCTCACAGCCTCACAGCAGGGGGATTAACTCAAGACAGTTCCCAGACAGATGGAGTGTTGAAGCACAGCTTAAGCTGATGAAAGTATCTGAGTGTGTGTCTGGTACGCGGGGCTGGAGTGGGGCTGTAGAACCTTCTGGGTGAAGGGAGTGGCCTCGGAAAGGACTGAAGGCCTGAGGCCACAAAGTGAGGCGTTCTGGAAAACTGCAAAGAGTTCGCAGTAAGATTGTTGAGTACTGTACTCAACAAGTACAAAATATTTTTGAGCAAGCCAGATTCTCCAAAAGAAAATGTGAAATTCCAAGGAGAGAATTGCATATATTTTTGAGTCCTCCTAACTCATCCTAGCCAACCATAAAGACATTTCTGTTCTCATGATGGCTTCACATTTTGGAGACATTTCTGTTCATATTTGGTGTACTGTTTCCCCTGCAAAGGGAGTCTCTGATAATTCTCCTTATTGGGTCAGTTCAAGGATAATATCGGAAGATAAACCAGTTTTTCAGGTTGATTCATTTGTACAGAAACCCTTCTGTTGGGCCATCACTATGTGATGCTGAGCGCAAAAACTAATTTAAATAAGAACTGTAGTCCTTGTCTAGTGAGGGGGAGGGGCCCAGGAAGACATTCTAGCAGGAGGGTAGAAAGAGGTGTACTTCAGAGGCATTGCTGCATCTTAAAGATCTGACCAGGAATTCTCCAGGTTTGGGGAGGGGGGTGGGAGGGATGGAGAGAATATGGAAGTTAAGTTGTTGGAAAAAAGAAAACGTGAAAGGTCATGGGATTCTCTCGGAGACTTAAAATGTATTTCTCGCTGCCTGTATCAGTCTTCTAGAACAGAAATCTAAGCCGCTACTTTAAATATTTTAGCAGTTCCCATCTCCTTCAAGAGAATGTTGAAATCTACTTTAAACAGTTTCCTAGGGAGGAGGAACGGTACACTAGACTCAAACGTGACCCTCCAGAATGTTGAAGCTATTGACCAAAACAAATTTTCTTTTTACATTTTTTGTTTGTTTTTGACAAGGTGGTAAGGGGAACTGTTATTTCTCAAGTAGGTTTATGATCGTGTGCTCTGTTTGAGACCTTATGCGCTGCCGATGTGTAAGACAGAAATACAACAGACTGCCTTTGGGGAGTTTAGCGGTGAGGTCTGTAGGTTCTTTTGGGGAAGGGTGGGCATTGCACAAGGTGACCTTTTTTGGTCCAGTGTGATTGGTAGCACTGAGGCCTGGGGAAGAAAAACATTCAAAGGGCTTTTTCTCCCCTTGTCCCGAGACTCTGCGCGTCTGTGTCTGAAGAAGGCACAGGCAAAACGTTTGGTTTGGCAATCAGCAGTGACTTGCGCTCTCGTGCCACTAGGGCTCTCTAGGACTGGCCCCCGGTACATCCGGAGGGGAGGGCAGGGCCAGACGTGGGGCCGGTGCTCGGCACCCCTTGGGGTTGTGCACCCAGTGACCCTGAGCTAGTGCACGTTTACTCAACTGCCCGGCCTCCAGTTCATCCCACACATGTCCCAGAAGAGCCAGTCACGGGATCGAAGAAGTCTTCATTCTGAGTTTTTAAACCTAAAGTAGTTCCCAGAAGCAATCTTGCTGCTATAGAGTGTAGCAAAATTTAGCACTCAGTATTTTTTAATTTCAGTTTCTTGTAACTTAATGAACTAAGAGTTTCCTAGGTGAAAAATTTCAGATTGATACTGGAGATGTTTTCCGTCCCAGGTGTCCTTCTGATAATCACTGCTTGTCTGCAGCCCCTCCCTTGAGGTTTAGGGTGTTCTCAGCTCATCCCCCATCTCGCACTCATTTAGACAACAAGTATTTATTAAATAGTTACTATGTGCCAGGTTCTACGTGAGGCACTGGGGGCTAATGAGATAAGCAGGATGCCTTTATGTGTATTTAGTCACTAACCAAACTGGGCCAGTCACCATTCCAAATATGCTCTTATATGATGGTTTCACAGCCCAGAAATCTCCCTTCTTTTGCTTGGGGAACTCTTCCTGTCCGTCAAGATGCACTGACTTCCCAGGGAAAAAGTTCCCTCCCACCCCAGACAAAATGATCAGTTCATTTCCGCAGTTTTTTGTTATTCCACGTTCTCGTTAAATAAGCGACAGCCCCAAATAGAAAAATTCTCATCCCCGTTTTACAGCTGAACAACTACTCTCAGAGCACCCAGGCAGTGGTTGTCAGAGGGAGGTGTGAGCCCGGGTGGCCTTGAAGCCTGTGTCCCCCCGGATGAGGGGGCAGGGCAGAGGTTCACGGAGGAGCTGGGGCTCGAGGCCCTGGAACTGGCTTTTCCAGGTGGTGTGTGACATTGAGCAACTCTTTTTTTTTTTTTTTAATTGGAGTATAATTGCTTTACAGTGTTGTGTTAGTTTCTGCTGTACAGCGAAGTGAATCAGCTATGTGTATACATATACCCCTCCCTCTTGGACCTCCCTCCCACTTCCCCCATCCCACTCATCTAGGTCATCACAGAGCACCGAGCTCAGCTCCCTGTGCTCTACAGCAGGTTCCAACTAGCTGTCTATTTTACACATGATAGTGTATTTAGCCTTCGGCTGTGAAATGATTACTCGACTCTTTCTGCCTCAAGTGACAGACAGAGTGAAAGTGCTTCAGAGTGGGTTTTCCCCATTAACACACAAAGGTCATTCTATCATCAGTACCAGAAACTGTAACTGTAGCATAGCAACATTTTATTTTCTGTATAAAAGTGAGACAGGTACATGGGGTTCATTATACTTTCCTTTCTCCTTTAGCATGTGCTTGAAATTTTCCACGAAAGGAAGCTTTTCTTAATTTATGAAAAGGGCTTTCAGCTTATAAAGCACCGCCTAATCATAAGTGGTATAAGTATCCTAATTGTTTCTGTATTTGTCTTTCTCGGCTACGAGATGTTTATTTCCCTGAAGGCAGGAAATACCTTGCTCCTTATTAAGTCTCCCCAGTGATGACGTAGTAGATTGTGTGAGTGCTCAGACAACTAGGTTACTTGCCAAGTAACACTTTTAGGGCTGGGTCATAGGATCGGCCTCCAGACAGCAGCCACCTGAGAAGGGTGCCCTTCTGGGGTTTCAGTAACTTAAATCCCCACAGCCCAGGGCGGATTTGCTACAGATTAAATTTCTCTCTATAATAAAATAGTGTTAGAATGTGGTTTCAGTGTAATGCCAGAGAACAGTCTTTGAATGTATTTTGTAAGTTAGTTTTTGAATAGGTAATATGTATACCTGATAGAGAATTTTTCCTGTGTCCAGCTCTCCCCCTGCCCGGAGGCAGTCAGGGTCCCCAGTCTCTGGGGTAGCCTTCGGGGGATCTGTACTGATATCGCCACGTAGACCTCTTGTCCACAGTTTTACGTGCGGCTTTTTCCCTCTTGTGTCTTGACTGCCGTCACTATTAACAGAGCTGCTGCCTCAGACTGTGCACACGTACTGTAAATTATATAACTATTATTGATGGACATTTATATATTTTTTTTAATAAATAAATTTATTTATTTATGTTTGGCTGCGTTGGGTCTTCGTTGCTGCGAGCAGGCTTTCTCTAGTTGCGGTGAGCGGGGGCCACTGTTCATTGCGGTGCGCGGCTTCTCATTGCAGTGGCTTCTCTAGTTGCGGAGCACGGGCTCTAGGCACTCAGGCTTCAGTAGTTGTGGCACGCGGGCTCAGTAGTTGTGGCTCGCGGGCTCTAGAGCACAGACTCAGTAGTTGTGGCGCACGGGCTTAGTTGCTCCGCAGCATGTGGGATCTTCCCGGACCAGAGCTTGAACCCGTGTCCCCTGCACTGGTAGACGGTTCTTAACCACTGCACCACCAGGGAAGTCCCATTGATGGACATTTAGGCTGTGATAGCAAAATTTTAGAAAAAACACTGGCAATAAATATCTTTATGGATTCCTCCTGTGTACATACATAAGTGTACCTTTGGAATTAGTTTCTTGGATCTGGAATTGCTGGGTCAGGGAAACGTGCATTTAAAAACTTCTAGTAGCTGTTGCTCTCCATACCAGCTTGTAATAATTCACTCCCCCAGCACGAGTGCCCGTTTATACTTGCTCTTGCTGATATGGCGTATCAGACTTTTTGATGTTTGCCAGTCTTTTAGGTGTGTTTTAATTTGTACCATATCCTTTCTGGGGGGAGCGATCACTAATATGTACAGGATTTCTTTTGGGGGTGATGAAAATGTTATGGAATTGGGTAGTGGTGATGGTTGCACAGCCTTTGTGAATATACTAAAAACCAATGAATTGTACACTTATTTAAAAGAATGAATTTTATGGCATGTGAATTAGATGTCACTAAAGATGCTATTTTTTTTTCTTAAACCCATTTGTGTTTTTTGCAAACTGACTTAATTTTCTTTGTTTTTTTTTTGCTCTTTTTCTTACAGGAAATTAGCTTTTTGTCTTTGTTATGTTCCATGTATTTTTTTCCCCATTGACCAGTTGCTCTTTTGATCTTGAGTCCTTGATTTTCCTCTCTCTTAGCCAGTGCAGAAAATTTTTGTTTTTATATAATTGGTTAGTTGCTCAAATCTTTTTTTTTTTTTTTTTAAGAAGTTTCAAGGTGATTTTTCACACTTGGAAAGGTTTTCCTTTAATATTACTTATTTTTTAATTCCCATGTTTCTTCTGGCTCTTTTATGTTTTCTCTTTTTTATATATTTAAATCTTGGATTTGGTTAGAATTTATTTTGGCATAAGTTGCAAAGAAGGGATGCAGCTTTTTTAGCCTCAGGTGATACTCAGTTGCACCCACACTGTTTTTTAAAAAAATAATCCATTTTACCCCATTGATTTGAAATTCCACTTTTATCATTTACTGAATTCTTTGATGTATTTGGGTCTAGTTCCTGGGCTTCTTATTCTGCACCATTCTGGTTGTCTTCATATGCTACTACCACACTGTTTTAATTACTTTGACAGCAAAGGCTAGTCCAGGTTTTACTGTTTACAAAGTTTTCCTGATTGTTCTTTATTATTTTTCCCCTAAATGAGCTTTAGAAGCAGAATTTTTAAGGTTTTTAAAATCCTATTGATAATTTTAAAAAATTAATTTATAGATTAATGTAAAATTGGCCGTTTTATCCCTTTTTTATTTCTCTTATTTTTTTGTCTTATGTCTGCTGATGTCCTCAGAACAAGATGAAATAATATCGAGCATAGTAGAACTTCTCCTATTGCCTCCCTGAGTTAATGGGTGTGCTTAGGCATTCGTATTAATAGTCACAACTTGAAATTGGTCTGTGTGGTTCTTATGTTGGTTTTTTGCTACCATGCTTGGTTCTATTGCCTTAGGAATAATTTTAAGACTTCTTTTTATTTTTTTCAATCTGCTGTGGAGCACTTTAAATGTCATTGATGTTACTTGCTCTTTGAAGGTTTGGGGGTAGAACTCACCTGTGAAACTGAACGGGGGGTGGGGACGGCTCTTGCTTTCTAGGGGGTAGTTCTTAGTGATTTATTCTACTTCTTATGCAATCAGTGTTTCCTCCTTGGAGACCAGTGTTGGTAACTTGGGTTTTCCTAGAAAGTTACCCATTTGATCACAGTTTTTGGTTGTATGTGCATGGAGCCATACTTTCTCTGTATCTTATTTTGTGTTCTTCATATTCATTCCTTTGTTCTTTCCTACAGGAACAGGAAATATAGTAGTCATTATGGTTAGCTACCCCAAAGGAAGAGAAATTGTGGATCTGGTGCAGAAAGACATTCCGGTCACAATGACCATAGGGCTCGGCACCCGGCACGTACAGGAGTTCATCAGCGGTCAGTCCGTGGTGTTTGTGGCCATCGCCTTCATCACCATGATGATTATCTCATTAGCCTGGCTAATATTTTACTATATACAGCGCTTCCTATACACTGGCTCACAGTTTGGAAGTCAGGTAATTGTCTCTCTTTAACTTTGCTTTTTAAAAGATAGTTTGTATATATTTCCTATATATATTGCTTGAAATTATTGGACAATATTCTTAATTTCATTATCACTCACAATATTTAAGTATTAGTATGGTATTTTTAGAATAAATTTATTTTATTTTTATTTATTTTTGGCTGCGTTGGGTTTTCGTTGCTGTGCTCAGGCTTTCTCTAGTTGCGGCGAGCGGGGGCTACTCTTGGTTGTGGTGCGTGGGCTTCTCATTGCGGTGGCTTCTCTTGTTGAAGGAGCGCGGGCTTCAGTAGATGTGGCACACGGGCTCAGTAGTTGTGGCTCGCGGGCTCTAGAACTCAGGCTCAGTAGTTGTGGTGCACGGGCTTAGTTGCTCCACAGCATGTGGAATCTTCCTGGACCAGGGCTTGAACCTGTGTCCTCTACGTTGGCAGGCGGATTCTTAATCACTGCACCACCACAGCAGAGAAGCTGTGGGGGGGTCGGTTTGAAATAAGTTTTAAATCAGAATATATTAAACTTTCTGTTCTGTGGGAAATGGGGTCATGTTTCACTCCTGCAGAGACCCTCTGTCCTTCCCAGATGTAAAGGGATGACAAAAAGGCAAGGCATGAGGTGGGGGGACCTGGTTCTGTGTTTCGAAAGAGAACGGGCCTCCCTGTCTCCATGGTGGAGCCGCGTTCAGAGCCATTTATCTGCAGAGACACTGGTTCAGTAACAGGGGAGAGCAGGGCCCTCTGGGTTCCCCACCCACCTGTTGTCTTGAGAACCGCCCCCTTCCTGGCTCTGCAGGCTGTAGATGGTCATTTCTGGGTCATCTTCCACCTCCGACTAGGAAGCCTCTGCCCTTTTAGGGACGTTAGCAGCTGAGTGTATGGAGCCCCCTCCTCAGCTGACCACGTTCTTACCAGTAATTAAACATAAGATGGGTTTCTTGTAAAAGGGAACCCTCTTGCACAGCTGGTGGGAATGTAAATGGATACAGCCACTATGGAGAACAGTATGGAGGTTCCTTAAAAAACTACAAATAGAACTACCATACGACCTAGCAATCCCACTACTGGGCATATACCCTGAGAAAACCATAATTCAAAAAGAGTCATGTACCACAATGTTCACTGCAGCTCTATTTACAATAGCCAGGACATGGGAGCAACCTAAGTGTCCATCAACAGACGAATGGATAAAGAAGATGTAGCACATATATACAGTGGAATATTACTCGGCCATAAAAAGAAACGAGACTGGGTTATTTGTAGTGAGGTGGATGGACCTAGAGTCTGTCATACAGAGTGAAGTAAGTCAGAAAGAGAAAAACAAATACTGCATGCTAACACATATATATGGAATCTAAAAACAAAAAAATGGTTTTGAAGAACCTAGGGGCAGGATAGGAATAAAGACACAGACATAGGGAATGGACTTGAGGACACAGGGAGAGGGAAGGGTAAGCTGGGACGAAGTGAGAGAGTGACATGGACATATATACACTACCAAATGTAAAACAGATAGCTAGTGGGAAGCAGCCACATAGCACAGGGATATCAGCTCGGTGCTTTGACCACCTAGAGGGGTGGGAGGGAGATAGGGAGGGTGGGAGGGAGGGAGATAGGGAGGGTGGGTGGGAGGGAGACGCAAGAGGGAGGAGATATGGGGACATAAATATACATATAGCTGACTCACTTTGTTATAAAGCAGAAACTTAACACATCATTGTAAAGCAATTACACTCCAATAAAGATGTTAAAAAAAAAAGGTTTCTTCTTCAGACATGGAGTTGAAAATAAGTATTCTTGAGCAACAAAACAGCTCTTAAGTTAACATGTGGCTGTTGTGTACATTAGGACTTAAGTGGTAATTTCTTCTTTTTACATTTATTTTATTTATTTATTTTTGGCTGCATTGGGTCTTTGCTGCTGCGTGTGGGCTTTCTCTAGTTGCGGCGAGCGGGGGCTACTCTTGGTTGTGGTGCGCGGGCTTCTCATTGCGGTGGCTTCTCTTGTTGAAGGAGCACGGGTTCTAGGCGCGCAGGCTTACTAGTTGTGGCTCTTGGGCTCTAGAGCGCAGGCTCAGTAGTTGTGGCGCACGGGCTTAGTTGCTTCGCGGCATGTGGGATCTTCCAGGACCAGGGCTCGAACCCGTGTCCCCTGCATTGGCAGGCGGATTCTTAACCACTGCTCCACCAGGGAAGCCCTTCAGTGGTAATTTCTTAAAATTAGTTTCATTGTAGTCATCTAACTTTGCTTTTTAAATGAAATTTTTCCACATCTGCTTATATTATATGAATTTTCTAAATAGTGACTTAAAATTTTCAATAATAAGAATGTTTTTCCTCCCTAAGAGCCATAGAAAAGAAACAAAGAAACTTATTGGGCAGCTTCCTCTTCATACTGTAAAGCATGGAGAAAAGGTAATATTTTCCTAGTTTTTTGTTTGTTTGAATTAAACTGAACACTCAGTTCCTCAGTCACACTGGCTACATGTCACATGCTCAGGTGGCCACATTGACTGGACAGTGCCCACACGTCCATCCTCCACCTGTCGGTCAGACACAGGTAACTCTGAAGAAGCTCTGGTCTCTACCGGAGACCCTGAAGCTTAAGTCCATCTCCATTAAATCTCACACTCTCTGTGCATTCCCTCTGAGACTCCTTTAATTACAGGGAGAAAACACAGGGGTTTGTGGAGAAGGGGAGAAAAGATATTTTTAAAACTTTTTAAAAAAGGAACGTTTCACATGGCCAACCTGAGACTTTTAAAAGGCCAAAATCGTACCAGAGTTCAGAAGCATTTTGGAATAGGACAAATCCTAACGAAATCTCAGAACCTCAGGTTCTTAGAGGATAGATTCCTCAAAGGAAAACAGTTGCTAATGCAGGAATAGGTATTCTCCTAATGGTCCGTTTACTGTGCCGGGAAATGTTGATGGCTGTGTTGACATAGATAGCTATGCGTTGGTTCCATTGTTCCGACTTTGGTTTTATCTCCCTGAGTTGAGATTTAGTCCATGCCGATCCCCCAGTCTCCACTGCCCTGTAAGTGCATTTGGGTCCACATCTCCTCCTCTGACCTACTTAAAAGGATTAAAGCTTCAGAGTAACACTCATTAAATTTATAGACCTTTGATTTAAAAACTTTGGAATCTGACATTAATGGTTCATGTGGAATATGTAACATCATCTACTCTTGGAATTGCATTGTTTGCTTCATTCTTGCCCGAATGCCTTACGTTATAATACCAGTGAATTTTCATAGTTGGCGCAAGGTCCTGCCTTCTTTCCATGTAGATGTATTAAACAGGAAAAGTGTAAAAAAAAAAAAATTTCCCATCTCATGGGAAGATTAACATGTGATTTACAAATCACGAGGGTCCCTGGGGAGAGAGTCCAGCAGATCCCTGGGACAAACTGTGCATTCGGCTGGCAGTTCCGTGACAAGCATGGAGTTTTATGTTCCTCTTGAAATGTGTCTTCTCCTCTCTGTGGCAGGAAATCTGTCCTTAAATATGAGAAGACATAGATTTATGTGTGTGTAATTTACCGCATGGAGTCTTTGAGAACATAAACTAATTGATATCCTCTTCGTGTACAGAACATTTTTGAAAATAGGCTTCTATGGACTGTTTTTTGAAAGTTGTCAGCAATAATGGTTTAAAAAAAAAGGATCCATAAATGGTCCATGAGGTACACACGTGGATTTTCTGACAATTTTACATTTTAAACTTGTACAGAAAAATACTGTGTTTTTTCTTAAATCTACACCTCGTCCAGTTCTGGAGACTGTATTTGTTTTCTAATTTTTCTTTTCTTGTGACTTGATCACAGTAGTGTATAAGCTTGTAAACCATTAGGGAAATAATTATTTCATCAGCCTTGCATGGCATGTGAAAAAAGGTGATAATGTATAGTTGCAACATGTAATTGTAACTGCTGTTACAAAGTTAATTTTAATACAGTCTTTGATAGCAGTATCTACATGTAAAATCAGTTTTTACTGCTTGCTTGTTAACACGTGACCTGCGTGGCTAAAGATATTTTTAAAGAATTCCATGATGACTGTGAAGCTGTGTCCCATAAAATTAACTTGCTAAAGTTGCAGACACTGATTGGTAGCTCCTGAATCCGCATCCCAGAGTCCTGGGAGAGAGAATCTCATTGGCCTGTTTTGGGTCAGGTTATCAGGCTGGCCATGCCTACTTTGGTAGATGGGCTGAAGCCAGGCGGGTATGTCCAGGGGGTACCCAGGGAAGTGGGGGAAGGGCTGACACCACCAAAAAGGTCTGTGACCCACAGATTCTCAGAAGTTGAAATTTTTTCACAAGACTGCTTCTTCCCCAGCAGTTTTTGTTTCTTTTTACCTGTATTAACTTGATATATGAAAAAGGTAACTTCTTTTAATTTACGGCTCTTTTTTTTGCTAGTGAGGTGAATACATTCAGATATTTAGCTATTTGCATTTTCTCATCTGTAACTTATAGCTCTGTTCTTTCACAAATTCTAATGAAATTGCTTTTGTTTTGTGTTTTTAATGATTCCAGAAAACAAGTAGCTAATTAGATATTCATTCTTTGTTTTACATTTGAAAAATAATTTATTTTATTATAATAAAGCAGGCATTTGCATTTCTACAGCCCTTAAAATATGATCACTTAAAAAAATGAACAGTAGCCTAGAATTTAAACATAATTCGTGTCTGATTAGGTAGACGATGAAATTTTTTCTTTTTCAGCCAAATTCTTTAAAAAAAAAAATCCCTTGATAGTGGTAAAAATAAATACCAAGTAGAAATTATCTGTGTTTAAATTCAGGATGTACCACTGTAGAGTAGAATTCATCATTGTTTTACCCAGGTTGTAGTGAGTTTTGGTTTGGTTTTTGTTGTTGTAGTGAGTTTTACCAAGCGCATACTGTATACTAAGGATATAGTAAATTTTTTCCTCTTCTTTCTGCAGGGAATTGATGTTGATGCTGAAAGTTGTGCAGTGTGTATTGAAAATTTTAAAGGAAAGGATGTTATCAGAATCCTGCCATGCAAGTACGTTCTCTTACTTCCTGAGATGTTAAAAATTACTGACAAGTTTCAGGTTTCTGACCAAAGAGTGAACATGTTTTTCATGATACGAAGACCTTGCTATCAGGTGATATCTTGTGAGCATCTCACCTTTTAGAAAAGAATCTCGAAGTCTTCAAGGCTCCTCCTGTATTGTTTTACTTTAAAATTGCTTTGCTTGGAGACTTTAGGTGACCATTAAGACCCATTATGTCCTTTTGTCATAGATTGGCTTTTAGTCTTTGAAGTAAGGCTTCATTAGGGTCCTGGGAATCTATACTATCCATTGAGCTATTTGGATAGGTGAAGGCTCTGGGGGTGAGGGCCAGGAGCAGCCAGCAGATGTGGCTCCGGCTTTGCTGGTGTTTTTACTTTTTTTTTTTTTTTTTTTTTTTTTTTTTGCGGTATGCGGGCCTCTCACTGTTGTGGCCTCTCCCGTTGCGGAGCACAGGCTCCGGATGCGCAGGCTCAGCGGCCATGGCTCACGGGCCCAGCCGCTCCGCGGCATATGGGATCCTCCCGGACCGGGGCACGAACCCGTATCCCCTGCATCGGCAGGCGGACTCTCAACCACTGCGCCACCAGGGAGGCCCTGTTTTTACTTTTAAATATTTTAATACTTAATGTTTTGAACTAGTGAGCATTTTCCCAGACATTTATTAGAAATGTTATTTTTAAAGACATTTCCTGGTTATGTATCTTTGTCTATTATTTTCTACTGAGATGCCTTATTTCTTAGATTTGGCTCTGCTGTTATTTGCACCCTGGGTTTGGGTTCTTTTGGGGGTTGTGTGAAATAAGTATTCCTCCCTTATTTCATTAATTTATTTTCTTTAGCAACAGGAAGTTATGTTTCCTTTTTAATAATGAGATACTTTGTTAACTTTTTAAAAAATTGCTTTGTTAACAGGAAGGTGTACAAAGATTATGTCGTAAAGCTGGTCAATTTTAATTATACTTCCCACCTATTAGAAGCAGTTCACAAGTTAAAATATAATTATGTCTTGCTTTATGTTTGCAAAGTGTATTTGTGTATATCCCAGTACTTTATAGCAGATTAAGTTCTCAGGAGTTCTGTAGAGGAAATGAAGGAATGAGGATCAGAATAACAAAATTAATTTTCCTGCATGAAGATGGTGAACTTAAGTCTACAGGCATTTATATGGGTTGGTGTGGTGGATACTTAATGAATTGGGGTCAGTGTCGGGTGATGGTGTCCTGTAGAAAATTGTTAAGATAGAGAAGAATTTTTACTCTAGGTGGGCTTAGGGCACGTCTTTGTGACTTGGATGCCACACAGTGAGCAGCCTGAGGCCGATTTCCTTTTATAGGAAATCCAGATACTCCCGAAGGCCGAGCTGGGATTTGTACTGGAGCTTCATAAACAGACGAATTTACATGTGCGCTTATCCTGGTCTCCTTCATGGGGTTTTATTCCGTCCACCCCCATTTTCTCCTATGATTTATATCAACAAATTTCCGAATAAAGCCCACGTGTTCGTTTTGTTTTTTCAGAATGATTCCAGTGGGTCAGTTTCAGTTTGAGGATGGAAAGGTCACAAGACAAGCTGGACTGGACCATGTTATGTCCTTACATGCTGTGATTTTTAACTGCACTGGCAGATTTCCCTTTGAAGGAAAGGTCTTCAGACAGTGACGACAGTAATAATAATGAAAAATTACTGAGGATTTATTGTGCCCAGCACGCTTGTAACCACATCACAGGTTTGCTCCTCAGAACAGCTGCAGGGTAGGTGCAGAGTGGCCTCAGGATCTAGTTCAGAGTCACAGCATCAGGACGCACAGCTGGTGTCTGAGCCTGATCTGTGTGGCTCTGATACCCACAGCTGCTTACCTGCAGTACAGGTAGGAAATGTAGATTCATCACACAGGAGGGGAAGTTAGCCAGTGAGGACAGTCAGTAAAAGAAGAAAATTCATATGTGGTTTTTCTTTTTTTGATTCTGAAAGCGATATTTTCATTCTAGAAAAATGTAGATGCTACAAAAATATATGACAAAAAAATAAGTGTTTTTTCAGCCTGCAAGCCAAAGACGACTTGTTAATATTTTGTTGTATTTCCATTGGAGTCATCTTATAGACTATATCAGATACTATCAGTTTAGTATTACTTTGTTACTATTAGTTTACTCTTGCGTTACTTAGGCCACATTTATTCCCAAATAAAAATACATCCTAGCATGATGTGAAAATAAACCATGTTATTTTTGTGCAGCGAAGGGGGTATTTCCCTCTACATGCCAGATTCAATTTAACGTGGAAAAATAGAATAGATGACTACCTAGGGTAAATGGATAGACTGGAATGTTGATTTGATGGCATTTAACTTGTAATGAGAAGATGAGTTGGTGGAATGTGTTGTTTCCTTTATAAGATATAAACATTTATTTTAAAACATTAACACATACTTAATTTTTTTAGGCATATTTTTCATAGAATATGCATTGACCCATGGCTTTTGGATCACCGAACGTGTCCAATGTGTAAACTTGATGTCATCAAAGCCCTGGGATATTGGGTTTGTTACATTTTTGTTTATATTCAATCTCTGCACCCCCGTTCTCCCTGAGTGATTGGATTCTGTTCTGACCAGAGGCAGGAGTGGACTAAATGCTCCTTCTAGCATCCTGGTGGTTCCTGAAGAAATTTTCCTCTTTATTAAAAGTGAATTCTTAAGACATTCCCCCAAATCAATGAACTAAATTTGTGATTACAGAATAATATGCTAGGTGTTTCCTTAGAGTTTGAACTTAGAGTGGTATCTTTGATAGATGTTGGTGTGATACACTGCAGGGTGTATAGATGCTAGTTAGTGTCATATAAACAAGAATTATTATAAAATGTTTGCAAGGGAAGGAGCCTCGTGCACAGGTGCACATTTTACATACGAGGAAGCTAAAGCCCATACCTCTTGACACCAGCTCTCCCGATACTTGGGTTTCAGAGTCAGGATGCTGCGGGGATATTTATCCTGCACCGAACGTGCTGCATCACTTTGTGATACTGAGATGGTCACAGACCTTCCTCAGAAAATAGAGACGGGAGGGCAGAGTGAAAGAGAGCGCGTCACAGTAGCCACGCGCTGCTGCCTTACACGAGTTATTACATTGACTCTTCCAGCCCCTGTGGGAGGGAAGCCCCGTGACTCTCCTTATTTTACTAACTAGAAACTCGAGCTCAGAAGTAGCTCACCTAAGGTCACATGGTGAGGTAATAGGGAATCAGCTTTCAGGTGCAGGCTTGCTTAGTTCCAGTGTCCAATCTCTAAACTACCCTCCTACCCAAAAGAGGGGAGGGACATCGATGGGGAAAAAAACCCCGATCTTCCTAGATTGTTATATTTTTAGAGTCTTCCTATAATCTATTAATGTCTCAAGATATTCTTGATTAAATATAGTTTTGAAACAGATCTTTGAAAGAAGTAATTTAAGTATCAAATATATATTTCTTGTTGCTAAACAGAGGTTTTTGCAGCGTTTATTACAGAGGTAGAAACTACAAAGAGGTTTTTTATTATGATAATGATTTTATGTGACTTAAAGCCATAACAGCCTTCAAGGCTGCAGGCCCCCTTCGGAGTATTTTTCATTTTCTAGTTCAGCGTAGCTTCAAAAGAGAGCTGAGGGACCACGCACTGCCCTAAGAACCAGTGTGATTTTCTGTGCATTATAATTCTCAAGTGTGAGTTCCAGAGGCCTCACCGGAGGTACACGGAGGGGGAGGCCGCAGGACTGTCTTGCTGGAAACTCACCCGCCGGGATGTCTGGATACTGTGCCTTTGCTGTAGAATTTCTGACGTTCGTTGGTGCTTAGTCTTGATAACTGGCGGCTCTCGCCAGCGTGGAGGCTCACCCCCGACTGCCTCATGCCGTCCTGGGACCGCATTTGGAACCGTAGAACCCAGGGAGCGAGACGGGTGTTTTCTTGGCAGTTCTCCTTCTTCGTCTTTTCCTCTCGTAGATACGCTCCGAAGCTTCTTTTGTTTTCTTCGTCGGTCAGTCATTTTAAACCTCTTTTCATTTCTAAACCTTTGTGCAAAAGGCATTTCACTGACCTTAGCGTTGAGGCTTTAATCCTCGCGAGTTTCGCTTTTGGAAATATATGTGTATGTTTCATGTGTTAAAAATCAAGACTCTTCATTTTATATCAGGTTGTATTGCTTTCAGAATGTTAGTTTCAGAAAGCTAGAATATGTGTCCCCAGAAAGCTTGCTTGCTTTTTTGAAGAAACCTACAGTAACTTTAAATCAAACTTAAGAAATTAATTTGTCTTGCCTTTAACTTTTTTTTTTAATCCTTTGACAAATCTGCTATTTTCTTTGGGCCCATCGGCCCCTCCTGCGTTGGATTGTAGAGATAGTTATGACTCTCATATGGTAACTAGTTCTCATTTCCAAGAAAATGACCATGGTGAAAGCGGCTTTGATGTGCCCCGTTGTGTTTGTTCGCTCATGGGGCGCAGGCATTCATCGGGGGAGTGATGTGTAAGGTGCTGGGTCTCAACTTGGCTCCAGGGAGACGAAGGGATAAGACTCAGCCCTCCTGCTCGCAGGCTCCTGGGGGACTCCGCTTTCTGGACTGATGGGTGGGAGCCGGGCCTGCAGCCCACCCCGCTGGCCAGGGAGGCCTGTTTGAAGAGTGTGGGCACAGAGGAAGGCGGCCTTGACCCTGCCAGCTGCATGTGGGAAGGGACAGGGAGGGGTTTTTAGAGGCACGTCTGAGCTGCGTGTTCAAGGGTTAGTGTATCGCAGGGAGTGACCAGGTGGGGTTTGGGACAGGCAGGTAGTTCAGTTTGGCAGGTATTTAGACAAGTACCTGGAAGAACAGACTAGGATGGGCTGTGCGGCAGTCCGGATGCTGCAGCAGCTCAACAGGATTTGTCGGTTGGTGTGTCACGAGTCTGTTCTGGGGGGGTTCGGTTGCCTGTGAGAAGACAGGGAGCCACGTGGTGCCCGGGAATGGGGAGAGGGTTCCAGAACACGTGTGGAGCCAGCAGTGCGGGCGGCAGGGCCCCTGGCCCCGAGGGCCCCAGGAGCGGGCGGCAGGGCTGTGCGCTGCCCTCAGCCTGAGCCAGGGTTCGCAGGAACGCCCCCCAACGCACACACCTTCGGTCGGTCACTTAGCAGCAGCTTCGGCCATCAGGACACAGCTTTGGCCCTGGCATGAATCGAGAAGGGTTTCTGGATGGCCCCTGAATTTTGAGACCCCACGTAGTGACGCTTGTAGTCTCCCGCTCTGACTTTCATGATCTCCTTTTCTTCTCTGAAGCAGCAAATGGGGAAGCAAGGCAAACTGGCAGCAGGTAGACACCCTTTCTATAAGGAAGGAGCAGAATTGGGTATCTTTAAGTGAATGCAGGTACAGTCTGCAGCCCTCTGCTGTTCAGAAGCCTGCTTGTCTCCGAAGCCCTGGCACCTTGGCAGCCGTTAGGGCAGTCATTCGAGCTCAGGGCTCCAGCCTTAGTGATGAGTGCCCAGCCAGGCTGCTCAGAAAGGCAGGAAAGTGCATTTGTGACGAAGCTCCACTTTCTGTCAGTAAATAAACGGTGGCATCGTTGGTATCAAAGGGAAAAAGGGTTTTAGAGGAAAAGGATTTAGGTCTTGACAAGCTGCTTATTGAACAGTGCTCGTTTTCTGGTTGACGCTAAATAAAGAAGACACTGGTGTGCTTTTCTGCCATGTTCGTGTATTAAAGTAAATATTTTCTATGAAGTATGAGCAAAAGATGATGGATAAGCCTGATCGTGTTACTGAAAAAAGGTATTTTCTTTGCTGTTAACTCTCAAGGGAGAGCTTGAGGACACGCAGGAGACGCCTGCCCCAGAATCGCCTCCCGGGGGCGTTTCGACTGCAGACCTGAGTCTGACTTTACCAGATGGTGACAGAAGTGACGCGGGCAGCTCAGCGCCGCCCACCACCGGCGACTCCGCGCCGCCTTGCGAGGCCAGTTTTAAAGAGGACGCAGGTGAAAACACGGCCTTGCTGGGTGAGTCTTCTGCGGGTTCTCGAACAAAATGGTGTTATTAGTGGTTGAAAGAAGGTGAAGAAATACATAAGGTGCAGAAAAGCATAAAGGAAGGATGATAACCATGACCTCACACCTGCAAATACCATTTTAACATTTCCATAAATATATTTCAGATGTTTTTTCTGTGTTTAAGGATGGGGACAATATCATTCATGTGCCGTTAGGTGACCTGTTGTTTTTTTTTAATTTTTGGCTGCCTTGGATCTTTGTTGCTGTGCGCGGGCTTTTCTCTAGTTGCGGCGAGCGGGGGCTACTCTTCCGTGCAGTGCGCAGGCTTCTCTTTGCAGTGGCTTCTCTTGTTGCAGAGCACGGGCTCTAGTTGCGTGGGCTTCAGCAGTTATGGCACGTGGGCTCAGTAGTTGTGGCATACGGGCTCAGTAGTTGTGGTGCACGGGCTTAGTTGTTCCGCGGCATGTGGGATCTTCCAGGACCAGGGCTCAAACCCGTGTCCCCTGCATTGGCAGGCGGATTCCTAACCACTGTGCCACCAGGGAAGCCCAGGCGACCAGTTTTTTCCTCTTAATGTGTGAAGCTCTTTCTCTATCAGTAGACAAGACACATGATTTGGTACAGCTGCGTAGTATTACATTTTGGATTCACTGTAATTTCTGTAAACCACATCCTGCTGATGGACTTTTGTCATCAGTAACACTGAAATCATTTTGTGTATACACTTATCACCTGTCTGTAAAATAATGAATTGCATAGTTTTAAATTACTAATGCAATTATCTTCTTTTCATATTTGTTGGTTATTTATATTTCTTTTCTGAGTTGCCCATTATTTCATCCTTAGCTTCTTTTTCTATGGAGAAACTAATTTTTATACTGATTCTAAGAGCTCTTGGTCTTTGATTTTTATCTAGTCTAGCTTCTCATTCTTTCATGATTCTTTCTGCCTTTGAGAGCATGCTAACTTAGGAAAATCTGTCTCATCTGAGGGTTATTAATTTAAATTTTACTGACATTTGTGGCTTTGTATTTTACATTTAAATCTTTAATCCGCATTGTTTAAGGGGAGATTTAACTAACCTATTTTTCCCAAATGTTTAACCACTTGTCCATTGTTTAGTGATAATTACTTGTGAATAATAAGTTTTGATATTTGAAAGGCAAGGAAAATTCCTTCATCTTTATTCTTTTTAAAAAAAGAATTCTGAACTGTTCTTCATTTTTTTTTTTTAATATTTGTTTTTTTTGTTGTTGTTGGGGGTAGGAGTTTATTAATTAATTTATTTATTTTTGGCTGTGTTGGGTCTTCGTCTCTGTGCGAGGGCCTTCTCTAGTTGTGGCAAGTGGGGGCCACTCTAAATCGCGGTGCGCGGGCCTCTCACTGTCGTGGCCTCTCTTGTTGCGGAGCACAGGCTCCAGACGCGCAGGCTCAGTAGTTGTGGCTCACGGGCCCAGTTGCTCCGCAGCATGTGGGATCCTCCCAGACCAGGGCTCGAACCCGTGTCACCTGCATTAGCAGGCAGATTCTCAACCACTGCACCACCAGGGAAGCCCCTGTTCTTCATTTTTTAAGATTAATCTTTTTTTTAAAGAAGATGTTGGCGGTAGGAGTTTATTAATTAATTAATTTATTTTTGCTGTGTTGGGTCTTCGTTTCTGTGCGAGGGCTTTCTCTAGTTGTGGCAAGCGGGGGCCACTCGTCATCGCAGTGCGCGGGCCTCTCACTATCGCGGCCTCTCTTGTTGTGGAGCGCAGGCTCAGTAGTTGTGGCTCACGGGCCTAGTTGCTCCGCGGCCTGTGGGATCCTCCCAGACCAGGGCTCGAACCTGTGTCCCCTGCACTGGCAGGCAGATTCTCAACCACTGCGCCACCAGGGAAGCCCTAAGATTAATCTTAAAATCAACTTGCCATGTGTAAGAAACTCCCATGAGAATTTTTATTATAGTTGAATTAATTTATAGGTTATTTTAACTGGGAAGAATTGATGCTTCTAATTTTGAATTTTGCCATCCTGGAAGAGGAAGCATAGTTTTCCAAATCGGTAATATTCAAACTGAATCGGTTTGTCTTTTTTGCCCATTTTTAGAATCTGGGAGGCAAAGACAGAAATATGAGTATTTAAGTTTTAAACCAGTACCAGAGGAAGAAAGAATGCGTTGTGTAAGAAAAAGGGAGAATGAATTTCAGAGAATGAGGAAGTGGAAAGGTGGACTGTGTAGGAGTTCTCCTCACCAGCTCTGCTGGGACTCTGCCTTGTGAGGCAGAGTTCCATTTATAAATGTTTATAAATGGTGCTTGTTTTTAGGAATTCCATTGCTTTGTGCCTAAGTGCATACCATTGTTTTTTTTTTTTTTTACCATTGCCTTCAGGCTCCAGAAAGGAAACGAAATTTGTTTCCTTTAGTACTCGACTACCCTTGAGATATTTCAGGACATGTAAAACTCTTATCCTAAACTAAATTTCCAAGTATTTGTTCAGGTAATTCATAATTCGTTCAGGTAATTTGTCAGGTAATTTATATGTTAATGTTCTTTCTACCCTATAATTGGATCGTTTAAGAACTGTTGGAGGGTTTCCCTGGTGGTGCAGTGGTTGAGAGTCCGCCTGCCGATGCAGGGGACACGGGTTCGTGCCCCGGTCCAGGAAGACCCCACGTGCCGCGGAGCGGCTGGGCCCGTGAGCCATGGCCACTGAGCCTGCGCGTCCGGAGCCCGTGCTCCGCAATGGGAGAGGCCACAACAGTGAGAGGCCCGTGTACTGCAAAACAAAAACAAAAACAAAAAACAAACAAAAACTATTGGAAAAAATCAATTCTTTCAAGCAGACATTAGTACTTTAGTGTAGTGTTAGTACTTTAGTATAATGTCTGCTTATAATTATATAATTAGTGTAGTGTAGCTTTACTTCTAGCTGAGCTAACATTTGCTCAGAAGTGCCTAGGAAATGGATGCGGGGTTATTAATGGCAGCCCACTCCCTGGAGGACGCGTCTGCCCGAGGGGGCTCCTCTTTTGTCTGCTTCACCTCAGGTCTGATTGAGGAAGTATCCTGTCACCGTAGGAAACCTTCTGTGCTGAAATTATCTTGTACTCCTCTTCCTAGTAACATCCACCTGGGTTCGAAGGCCGGCTTGAACCTCTCTGTGCCTCAATTTCCAGTCTCTAGATTGGGGATACCATACTTGTCTCTAGCTTGTAGGGCCTATATTGCCCAGTAAATGCTAGCTACTATTTTCATGGGTGGTGACACCATCGCTATGTGTTTGAAAACACACTCTCAAATTAATCCCACCAGCTCAGCCTATGTCTTTTCTATAGCACCGTGCTGACCACGTGAATACTGATTAGGCTAATGCCAGAAAACCTCTCATGCCGTATGTGAGGAGGGTGTTTATATATTTTGTGTGTCTGGAATAGGTTGTCGTTTTTCCATGTAAGTTTTATTTAAAATTTTCCGTAATTTGTTTCTTGAACTGTGATCTCCAAATCTAACAGTGTTTATGGAATTAAAGTTCAGAATATACCAACCAACGCTGGCTTTTGTTGCTTTGTTGCAGAGACAAGCAGGAGTGACCCTCAGCGTGAAGGACCTGCCTCCTAGCGTATAACCTGCCGGCAGTGTCACGGACAGAGCCTGGGCTTGAATGAAAGGACATTGTATTTTTTTTACTTTAGCACCTAGTTTGTATATGTGAAAATAATGTACATTCTTTTACCTTACAGGCTCTGATTTGATATACAAAGGGCTAAGATACTTTATTCTTAAAGAGAAGTTTTGATTAGTCTTCATATATTTATCTACTAAAATGTATCATAAGATTAATTCTTTCCTCTCAAGGATGGTTTTAGACTAAGCACATTGAGTTCAGACTAGTTGAAATGGAGTTGTGTGATTATATTCAGTCATTGATCACCTGAGTTTCCCTGGAGGAAAGACTTCTTTAGAACATTAAACTTGTAAATGTGATGAGAGAAATCTGTCGTTTCCTTGCACCTCTGTACTATAGATTTCCAAACCTTAGAGCACTTTCATTGTTGTTTTTTATTTGGAGTTATGGGAAAAGCACTGGTTGACTTTTAGGATTTGCATTTCTCCCTTTCATTACCTAATTTCTTCTAACAACCTTGATGAGGAGGGAAGTTTTGTCCATTTTTTTTCTATACAAATAAAAAAAGCTACGATTCCGTATTGCGCACGAGCATGAAGTTCTTCATTGCTTGTTAAAGAAATGGAGTAGACAGACTCTGACGGACTCTTATATGGCGTTTTTGGGGGTAAATGATGAATATACTGATTCCAACTGCAGTTTAATCTTTACAATTATAAAGGGTGGTAGATGGGGACTTTCCATTGCTGTTGTAACAAAATAAACAAGTAACCGGTTTCCTTGATTAATTTTAAAGCAAACTTAATGGCAGTGACCTTGTTTAATCATCTCTCCTCTTTACTCTTGTTTGCTGTTCTTCCTTGGCAGTGGAGGTGGAGGGAGTGGGCTGTTCAAGCTTTTGGGGCCGCTTTCTAAATTGATAAAGCGATTAAACAGACACACACACTGTCTGTTCTCACTTCTTAGAGGTGGAAGTCAAGGATGAGGAAGAGATTTTTTTATAACTTGAAATTGTAGCCCTTTGTCGTTTCCAAACTAGTTACTGTGTGTATCTGTGTGGGTAAAAATACATGTTTATTAAGAATATATAATTTTTAAAATTTAAATAATTTATTTTTATAGCTGTATCTAAGATGTAAAGTTTATATAGCTTATTTTTATCAAACTACTTACTACACTTTGATTCCAGCCACTCAGTGAAATACCAGGTGAGTAAACAGTGTCTACCGAACGAAGTAAACTGAGGCCAGTTTCCATGTGAGGAGCTATTGGAATAGAAGTTGTCTTACTTTGAGCTCTCATTTCAACAGTCGGCCTCAGTAGGTTTCCATAATAGCAAGTATCTTTGAAATCCACCTTCTGTGGTGCATTGTGGATAGGAAAATATGTCCTTGATTTTATACTGAGTAGACTGTTTGCTCTTTGTATTTTAACACACACAGTAAGGGAAGATGCTTTAATTCTTCCCAGTAGCCAAGGAAGCTGACTTTTTTAAAAATACTGTGACAGATCAAGGTAAATTGTTTTTGATGATTATGGAAGTGTGAGTTCTTAATCAGTGGCTGTCAGCTAGAGCCTTCCTTAATTCAGAAGTTTGAACCCTAATTATAAATAGAAGAGACTGGAAAAATTATAGTACTCTTACCTCTAGAAACACAAGTCTTTAACAGCAGATAAAGAAATTAGCAAGAGAAGACAGAAAACTCTTCAGTACTTCGAAAATGTTTCCTTTGATACTCTTTTCTTAGGTGGAAGTAAACATGATAAAGGGTCAGATATTACGAGAGTTTTTGCTGAAATATAAACTTGATAAAATGCTGGGGATCTGGGGAATGTCAATGAAGAAAGATTAGTAAATGAGAGATGTAGTTAAGGTTATATTATTTACGGCAGTAATCGATTTCCTTCTGACAATTGTCATGAAGACCATTTCTTCACAAATAATGTAGAGACAGTATTTTTTCTTTTTAACTGAGAGCCTCAGGCAGCGTGTGGAGGAGGGCAGTGGACCCATGGATGTGAACACCAGCCTGCCATGCTGCTCCCGGGCTTCCCATCAGAAAGCCACGATGCCCAGAGGGGAGGTGCACACACAGCACCTGGAGCAGGTAATAGCTCCTTGCACGCTGTCCTTTCAGGGATGTTGAATCCGCAGAGCCTCTCCTGAAAGACTGCTCCCTCCCTGTGGTTACTGAGGAATGATGACACTAAAAGGCCGAACTGCAGTGTGTCCCTCAGCAGTTGGCTCTCTGGGGGCACACGGTGACAAAACCTCCTGAAGCGAACCTCTGGTCTGACCTCAGTAATGTCAGGGCAAGATTTCCAAGATAGGCCTTTCCAGCGAGCTCAGATATCTTTAAGAAAAGATAATCAGTGAACCTTGGGGCAACTTCAGGGCTTGAACATGCAGTAAGTACCTCTCTACATGCTTTATGATGTACTTGCTGAATCAAAGACCACTAGAATCATGAAAACAATAACAACAGTAACAGACCTTCAGGAACCGGGTGTGCTTTTACTTGGACACAGTACCCAGCGTACCCAGATTCCCCAGTAAGATGGCTTAGTTTGGCTGTAGTCTCCTTTTGGGCACATTGAAGTTGATGTGATCAGTGAGGGCTGAGGTTAAGCCATCACACGTACATCACTAACTGGAACCTGAGGTAATGACATGTTTTAGTCAAAAGCATGTCTTTGGGCTCACCGTAAGCCCTGCTTTTTTTTTTTTTTTTTTTTTTTTTTTTTTCTTTTTGCGGTATGCGGGCCTCTCACTGTTGTGGCCTCTCCCGTTGCGGAGCACAGGCTCCGGACGCGCAGGCCCAGCGGCCATGGCCCACGGGCCCAGCCGCTCTGCGGCATATGGGATCCTCCCAGACCGGGGCACGAACCCGTATCCCCTGCATCGGCAGGCGGACTCTCAACCACTGCGCCACCAGGGAGGCCCGTAAGCCCTGCTTTGAGATTTACAGAGCATGGGACGTTGGCCCGAACCAGAGCTCGTCTTGGGTGGTACACACTGTGCTTCTGTGATGCACCGGCCAACCAGAAAAGCCCCCTACGCTTTCCCCAGTTAATTTCGGTTTTGAAGTTTTAAAAACACTTATAAGCATTGCATTCATCAAAAATACTAGTACCTGCATTACTGGTTATGGAAGTGAAACGTCTATAATGTCATCATCGGCCATGCAGCTAGAGATCTACCCTTGTTCTAACAGCACGGTATAAATATAAAGTAAGTTGTAAATCAAACAAAGTATCTGCACTACATTTGTTTAAAGTTAGTACAAGAAAAGTCAATCCATTCTTCTTGATGAGTTGTAGGCTTGTGTATTAAGGGCTAAAGAGAAACTTGGGAACACTAGTACTTTCTGTTGGGCTGACTACAGTTATTGAATCCCAGGATTATGGAAGTCCTTTCCTCAAGGATTTTCCTCATAAGAACAGTAGTGATTGCATAAAAAGACCCGATAAAAAAGGAAATTAGCAAGATCTCTTGGTACAGGGTGCAGGAATTTTAACAAGTATGTAAAAAGTTCTTCCCATGTGTTACTTTTCCATTTTAACCCTTGAAATACTTTAGGGATATCACCCTAGTATCATTTAAAATAGGTATGTGATCTACTGTTCACCATGGGAATGTGAATCATCACAAAATGCATAATACAGTAGTACATGCTACTTAAAATTTATGAAAGTGTATCTGTATTCTATAAGAATAAAAATTGAGTGATACCATTTCCTTAAAGTTATTTAACGAAATAATACTGTTAAAGAGAGGTATTTGAAATAGTTAAAATTTAGGATTGCAAATACTTTTTTGAACTTCATACCCTAAGATGTCATCTTTTTAACAGGTCTTCTTGCTGTCTGCTTTTTAACAGATAATTTGAAGATATTAAAGCTACAACAGATTGGAACTAAAAGTCCAGAGAATTCAAGGTGTGGTTTTTAAAAAACATGACAGTTAAAATGAACTCGTTTGATGACACTTAAAAGTTGACTGCAGTTTATTGAATCCCAGGATTATTGTTTCTTTTATTTCAGGTAAACTTTCTTCTACTTTTAAATATGTTTAATGAAGAACTTTTTGCTGGTGGTGTAACTTGTATTTTTTTTTAAATGTTCTCTAAATATAATTACTATTCTTTGTAAGCTATTTATTTAAAATAAATTTGAAAACCTTTCCTCTGTCAAGTAAACACCAGTACTGTAATCTGGAAACGATGCGCAGTGGTCTGTCTTTAGTCTCAGGACACGTCTGCAGATCTGCCCACCGAAGCACACTTGCAGCTCCAAATCAGGTGTGTGTAGCACATCTGCGGTGGCTCATGGACACCCCGGGGGCAGTGACCGTGCCGGGGGCAGTGACCGTGCTGAGCTGCTGGATGCTGTCTTCTAGTTTCAGCTCAGACTGTCAGCAGGTGTCCTCTTGTGCTCTATGTAGTCCCACGTTTCCAAAATGTGCTTCTCCGTTGGTGATTTCAGTTTGGAACGGACCCCAGGCACAGTGTTGTCACCCTGGCTGCTCCTGCGCGCTGGTGAGGTACCTCACTGAGAAAACTCGCGTTAGGCGAGCTACGTGCGTGCCGCCAGGAGGCTCCGCCTTACCAGGAATCAGCAGGGCCTGGAGCCTGAGGTTGGGAGGCTTGCGGCAAAGCGCGGTTGAAACTTTGCCATTCCAGAGAGTATTTGAATAATGAACTGTTTCTTTGCCCAGTGCTAACATGCAGAACGGTGATGCCAGCCATGAGGTGTTGAGAGAAGTCAACTGTTGCCATCATTTAGATGTCTGAAGGTGCACCTGTTATACCAGTTTGGGTCCTTATTTCCTTGAAGCAAATATATTTATAAATCCCTGCATAATAACTAAGCTAAAATTTCTCATAAATCTAAGAGTACTGTTTTGCCAGTATTACAAGGTGGGAATTTGTACTCATCTTAAAACCTCTCGGCTTGGCATCCTTTAACTTTTGCTAAGGGTTGGATTGGAAGGCGATTCCTGTTCCTACGAAGAATATGCTTTGAAAGTACCTCAGCAGATGGGGAGTTTTTCATGATGTCTTCGAGTGAAAAATACATCAGATAATAGTGAGTTCATAGAAAACTTTAATGTAAGGCACTGCTGTCCAGAGTTAAATGAGGGGTTAAACAGCCCACAGGACACCACGGGAAGGGCACAAAGCCCACTCGGCAAGCAGCCGCGCAGCACGGCCCCCGGTGCCGTCCTTCCTCCTCAAGTACCGACGCTCTTAGACTGTTAACAGGAGAGAAGGCCGAGAAAATTACCAGCTGTTATAGTCTCGGAAAATAGGTTTCTAAGAATTCCCACGTCTGTAGGCAGCCCGCTGTTGTCTCTTAGGTCCCCATGACAAGAAAGGATAAGGTACACGGGTGTCCGAGGCTCACACTGCACCCAGTGAGAAGTTCAAGGGTCAGAATACCGTCACGTGATGATGATTCAAGACCTCAGGGGCAGTAAGGCAGGTTCTTAAGAGTGTCTTCAGTTTACTCTCACTAGAAACTTTCAACGTTGGAACCTCAGGAAAACGGTATTCTTGCCTTATCTGAAGCCCGTGACTTACATCTTAAGCAAAAACAGGCACCTTGCTCTTCAGTGCTGAAGACCTCATCGACTTTGTGCAGTGACTTCGTTTGGGATGATGTCCCCAGTGGATAATCATCAGCAAGACACATTCGTCCAAGTTCTTACCAAAAATTCATCTAAAAGAAAAAGTCATCCAGGAAAGCAAAACTTTGCTTTAAGTGGATAAAGTGGTGTTTATACGCATTAAGCCAAGCAATCACTCAGGGTCTGAACAGTTTTAAAAATGAAAAGCACAGCATAGCTGAACGATGAACAGGTGGTCCCGACGAGGTATCACTTGGACATCTTGGTCTCAGAAGGTGTCTCCCCAGTGTCCAAGGTCTTCAACAACCGGAAGAGGCCTGCAGCTTCTCGTATCCTGCTGAACTCAATACAGAAGGCCTGCACTTCTATAAACAAGTCCTGCACGTTGATGATTTTGTTACGGATCAAGGACTGGAGAAAGACACACACGAGACGCACCAGACGATTCTGAAAAAGAAATTTTACTGTGTGTTTTCTGGGCAGGTATTTATAAAAAAAATTTACAAATATATATATATATATATATATATATATATATATATATATATATATACACACACACACTATATATATACAAAAATTTCTATTACTTACCTGCATATATTTATCCTTAATTTGTTCACAGGTAGAAATGCAATTTGATATATAAAGGTGAATAAATTCAGGAGGTAGATCAACAGCTGTAGTTAGTCTGTTTCATAAAGTTAGAAAGGGCTGTTAATTTTATTTGCTAATAACATTTTAAAACACCGTTCACCATAAAATATAAAATTTCCTTTGGTAATTTAATGAAAAATTCTGATATATGATCCAGTTAACTGTTTTAAGTAAGTTTATGCAAGTAAACCTCGGAGCCCCCCCACCCCCCGCCATAAGTGACACTTCCTTTTCTTAGGTCTACACTTAGCATTACACATGCAATATGCATTGAGCAGCATGTCCCTGTGTGCTCTTGGCTGAATCAGAATTCATAGTTATCATCCAAGCTCTAACAACCCGGGCAGTTAGTCTGTCCACGTAAGTAATGTTTACTAACCTGATTACACACAAGTGCTATGCGAGGAACGCATGTGAAGAAAGGCGTGGTAGTAACTGAACAGCACAATGTATAACTAAGTGCTAACATGTGGCGTTTGCACAAAGAGTGATGTAAGTGAAAGACTCGGGAGAAGTCAACAACAGGGCAAACGACTTAAATCGAAACCCAAGGAGAGAAGTGGCGTTCCTTCCAACTAAGTAGATAATCTGAACGAATTGTGGAATCAGGGACCAGCTCGGTGGGAAAGACCTGGCTGGAAGGTAGCAAAAGGCACCTTGGTCTAGAGTCTTCAAGGGGTGGCCGGTATTTTCCAAAGGATTCTGTGAATGTTTAAGGGGTGGGGGGGAGGGCGAAATAGGAATTTCATGCCTAAGTGCCTAACAGCTGGTTTAGACAGTAAGTGGGCACTTAGAGCATGGTCAGCCCAGAGGCCCTGAGCAGAAGGCAGCCCCCAAAGAGGAGTGAGTCTCAGCAACGGGGAAAGGCCAAAGGCCTGGATGAGGGCGCAGAAATGAAGCCGCAGGTCAGCAAGCGGCCAGCCGGTTTTGCCGGCACAGAAAGTAAAAGGTAAATACCTCGTGTTTCCCTCCCACAAACCTGCGCTCTCCTGCACACACACTTGGGATCCCTTGGCTTCCAGCCAGGCTTTTCCCACCAGCTGATTAACTTCATTGTGGTTTATTTTGTTTGGGGTTTTTTTTTTTTTTGGCTACACCGTGTGGTTTGCAAGATCTTAGTCCCCCACCAGGGATGGAACCCGGGCCCTTGGCAGTGAAAGTGCAGAGTGCTAACCACCGGACCTCCAGGGATTCCCAGGACATATTCTTTAGTACAGCTTTAAGTAGGTTAAAAAAACAATTAATCCCCAACTTACAAACGAGTAAGTGTTCAAAAGATGTGCTCTAATTGAAGTGCAGTTGCCTAGCACTCAGAATGGACCTCCCCATGAGCAGAAAAACTATACAATTTAGCCCCCAGAACAGGACGCCACATGGAGGGGAGCCCTGAGGATGAGAAGCCTCAACTGGGACCACATCAGGCAAGCCTGCACATGTGGCTACACCATCCACAGACAGCTTAATCAACAGTAGGCTCCCAAGCTAACCCCCCAAGCCTACGGAGTTTGTAACTTACCTAAAACATATTTGTAAGCAAAATAACAAAGTGAGAAACCACTATTCAGAGCACATTGGGAAGGGAATGTGTTGTTTCCCGCGCAGTTGATGACAACGGAGCAAGGAGGCCAAATCAAAGGAAGGTTCGGAGAACGGTGCACACCACGAATTCTAGGAAGGCATTCCCAGAATCTTCTCAGCTCCTAGAGCCGTGCTGATACGGCTGTTAGTCACTGACGAGGAACAATGTGTCTGTGGTTCGTGTAAAGAATATACAGCCACGCGCAGGGGACGAGTTTTAGCAGTTAAGCGTCACTGATGCTGCTACCGGTGCTAAATACTTGAAACGCTCCAAGTTCTCGCTAGCGGGGCTGCATTCACACGCACTCACTGAGGCGCAGCGTACTGATTCAACGGGAACAGTATCGGGATCTACATTACACACCCCTGTCCGCATGTGATCGCGTATAGAAACTTACCGGTTTACAACTTCCATTGAATGCAATGACATGTCCATATTGACCAGAACCGAAAAATACTCAGTGATCTGGCTTGACTGCATTAACTTCAGCAACATTTCTATAGCGACCAGAGGGTTGTTTTCCACTAGGTCAGGAAGCTTGGCTGGAGTGAGGCCAATATGATAGACGAGTTTGGGGTCCTTTTCCAACTCTCCAAGGAGCTAAATATAATCAAGTTTTTAGAAAGAGAAAAAGAGAGGTTCCTGAATCAAATCAGAAATTCTCTTTCCTGCATGCATACAAAAAAACAAGTATTTTATAAAGAAAAGTTTTAGTATCTGCGCTGAACCAACTTTATAAATGTCTTCCTTCAAATCCATGATCATCATTCTTTGATATTTTAAAATTTGCATTTGAATTGTCAGATATTAAAATCAGGCACCTTCACAACAGTTTACAAACGACACTAATGCATCCTGGGCATTAAACCAGAATCAGTATTGTTTGGATACAATATTGTCTGGATTTTAACAATATCATCCTTAAGTCCTTTGTAGGTTTTTCCCTGTCATTTGTTAAAAATAATCTTACCGAGTAGTACTCCTGAAAAGCACAGACCACAGAGATCACCAGGGAACATCAGGAACCAAAGCCCCACCCAGCGCCCAGGGGAACAAATGCCTGAGAGGGGGACGGGGAGGGGGGAGGGTCTGTCTGCCGGCACACTGCACACTCGCTCTCAAATAGGTGTCCTCAAAGACAATTTCTTCTGCCAAATTGGAACATTCTTCTAAATGTTCTGTGCTCCTTCCCCTGTCTCCTTGTATATACACATGTACTGTTTCATGATGGCCTGGTAAGCAAAATGAACTACGCTGGAGATGTATCTCCTGGCAGGTTCTAATGTGAAAGTGTGCTAACTGAAGAATAAAGTTCACCAACCAGAACCGCCCACGGTGTCCAGCCTTTCCCCCGAGGGAAGTGTCACGTTGGGTGCGGGGGCGCTATTTTGAATCCACCGTTAACCAGCTGTGTGATGGCTGCTAGTTTACCTTCCTGGTTAAATGTTAATGATTCCGCTTACCCTCCTGGAGTCCTGTCCAGCTTAGTAACAGTGTACATAAAGTGCCCAGCAGCGCAGAGCAGGAGTGAGCGCCATCCTACACCCCAGAGTCAAACTGGTCCCAAACAGAAGTCGCTAGGTTTTCAGGCACCAGACTTCGTGCCCCGCCGGAGTGAAGTGAGCCGAGGGGGGGGCAGGACAGAGCTCCAGAGTCCACGCCGCCTACTGCTGGCTCATGCGGCCAACATCATGTTACTGGTCATTTATCACTTTACGAAAAACGAAAACACCTGGTGAATTACATACAGGAACATGTTTCCAATAAATATATACCTGTGTCTGTTGAGGAGAAGATAAGGGGCTTTTGAAGGCTTTGGCCATTATTCGCTTGATCTCCACGCCAGTGCTGTTCTTCACACACATTGACTTGTCCCACTGAATCGCGTGGTCGGGCTCGGTTGGATTGAGCCAAGCCAGCTCATCCTCACACACGTGGAGCGGAGGTGGTGGACGGATAAACTCCGGTCGGAAATGGCCTGTAATCAAAGTAGCGTGTCTGACTGCTTCTGTCACTTGGCTGACCCCGCGACACGCCTGTATAAACCTCACAGACTCACTCAGGGAAGTGCAGCAACACCTCTCTTAATAAGGACAACACAGCAACGCTCTGACTTGAAAATCAGAAGCAGGAACGATGTAAAGGCAGGGTTTTATTCAGAACACAAGAAAATGAAACACTGACATAACATTATTATGTCAGAGACCAAATCTATCTCTTTTGGGGGAGGAGAGGAAAACATTACCACCACCCGACAAGTCCTAGTTCAAGCACGACCACCACTCAATCGCACAAGGACACAACTTACTCCATGGGTAAGTCTGGGTGGGAAAAAACACTAATTGATCTCACTCATCCTATTCTCAGTACTATTTTATTCAGAGGCCATATGATGTGTACTGGTTTTGTTTTTGCATCTTATAACCCTGAAGTAGCAAATTATGTGGAGATGAAATGGCAGGGGAAAGGTACGGTTGACTATTGACATTCTCAAGTGAATCTGGAGACTTTCGTAAACCCCTAAATTCACAAATGCTATATCATTTTCTTAAAACAGTAAAAATACAACAGAATAGTGAAGTGACTCAATTTAATACCTCAACTATTTGACAAGATTGATCCCTAAGTTATAAACCCACTAAAATAAATGCTGTCTGGGACTTATCAGCAAATTTCACCCCTCACTTTGGTTCCCACATAGGGTCTAAGATGGTTAACTCCTCTCATGGACCAAGCCCCGGCCAAATTTGAGATTACTAGGTCCCCTAGATTACTGAAAATGTCTGTGTCTGGCTAAGAATCATCCCTTTATCTTAAATGACACCATCTCTTCACATATATCACCAGAACTAGCACATGAATCTCTGCAGCCCATTTACAAAAAGCAAGTTTTAAACATTTCACGAGAAGTTATACCTATGTGATAAAGAGAAAGCTCCCATGAGGTAAGGATGCCTGGTGTTCAGCTAGACTCAGACCTAATATCTGATTGATTTGCTTCTTACACACCTTTCCAGTGGCCCATTCAAGTCAAAGATGTGCCCGAGCAAGTATTAAATACAATCCAACTGTGCCTCGGACCTTCTCACACACTGTGACTAGCTGAGACTTACTTATTCCAAAGACCTACTGTAAATGGCATTAAAAGTCACAGTGTAAGTTTTAAACTCAAGGTGACACTATAGTCTGGAGAACATGTTCTTATCCCTAAGCAGAAAGCATGCTTTCATCATTAAAACCACACAGAATCGTATAAAACCAAAAAATGCAGGACTCCCCTGGTGGCGCAGTGGTTAAGAATCACCTGCCAATGCAGGGGACACAGGTTCAAGCCCTAGTCCAGGAAGATCCCACATGCTGTGGAGCAACTGATGCCGCGTGCCTGGTGCCCATGCTCTGCAACGAGAAGCCACTGCAATAAGTGCGCGCACCGCAACGAAGAGTCGCCCCCGCTCGCCGCAACTAGAGAAAGCCCACGCGCAGCAACAAAGACCCAACACAGCCAAAAATAAATTAATTAAAAAATTAAAAACGCTGCTCTATTATTTCAAGTTCAATAGTTTTCTTTGAATTAAAGTAAATTAAGAGCTATAAGGTCAGTAAAACTTCAATGGAGAATGATAAGATTAATGAAGTAGGAAACAAAAAGGTAATAAGCTACAAAAATAAACTCATTTCAGTAAAATCAGAGACTTTATATCCTTAGATATGCTGATGATAGGTATGTAATAAAAAAAACTTGGGATTTTTTCGGCTGCATCATACATCATGTGGGATCTTAGTTCCCTGACCAGGGATGGAACCTGCACCCCCTGCAGTGGAAGCCACTGGACCACCAGGGAATTCCCAAAAACTTGGTATTTTTATTAAAAAAGAAACTAACTTTTTAAAGTTTTTAAAATTAATTTATTTTTGGCTGCATTGGGTCTTCGTTGCCGTGCAGGCTTTCTCTAGTTGCGGTGAGCAGGGGCTACTCTTCGTTGTGGTGCGCGGGCTTCTTACTGCAGTGGCTTCTCTTGTTATGGAGCACAGGCTCTAGGTGCGCAGGCTCAGTAGTTGTGACTTGTGGGCTCTAGAGCGCAGGTTCAGTAGTTGTGGCGCATGGGCTTAGTTGTTCCGCGGCATGTGGGATCTTCCCAGACCAGGGCTTGAACCTGTGTCCCCTGCACTGGCAGGCGGATTCTTAACCACTGCGCCACCAGGGAAGCCCAAGAAACTAACTTTTATTGAGCATCTCTACTATGTTCCAGACACTATACTAGGAAGTTTCTCACTAAATTCATGTTTAACATTCTCTGACATAAATCCTACCAATGTTTTCTTAGGTCAGTCTCCCAGGCAATAGAAATAAAAGCAAAAGTAAACAAATAGGACCTAATCAAACTTACAAGCTTTTATACAGCAAAGGAAACCATAAACAAAATGAAAAGACAACCTACAGACTGGGAGAAAACATGTGCAAATGGTACGACCAACAAGGGTTTAATTTCCAAAATATACAAACAGCTCATACAACTCAACAACAGAAAAAAAACAAACAACCCAATCAAAAAATGAGCAGACCTAAAGAGACATTTCTTCAAAGACGACATACAGATCACCAACAGGCACATGAAAAGATGCTCAGCATTGCTAATTATTAGAGAAATGCAAATCAAATTAAAACTTCAATGAGGTACCACCTCACACCGGTCAGAATGGCCATCATTAAAAAATCAACAGGGCTTCCCTGGTGGCACAGTGGTTGAGAGTCCACCTGCCGATGCAGGGGACACAGGTTCGTGCCCCAGTCCAGGAAGATCCCAAATGCCGTGGAGCGGCTAGGCCCGTGAGCCATGGCCGCTGAGCCTGCGCGTCCAGAGCCTGTGCTCCACAACGGGAGAGGCCACAACAGTGAGAGGCCCGCATACCACAAAAAACAAACAAACAAACAAAAAACTACAAATAACATGCTGGAGAGGGTGTGGAGAAAAGAGAACCCTCCTACATTATGGACGGGAATGTAAATTGGTGCAGCCACTATAGAAAACAGTATGGAGGTTCCAGAGTTACCGTCTGATCCAGCAATCCCACTCCTGTGCATATATCCAGACAAAACTGTAAGATACATGCACCCCTATGTTCACAGCAGCACTATTCACAATAGGCAAGACATGGAAACAACGTAAATGTCCATCGCCAGATGAAACAATAAAGAAGATGTGGTATATTTATACAATGGAATATCACTGAGCCATAAAAAAGAATGAAATAATGACATTTGCAGCAATATGGATGCACCTAGAGACTATTATACTATATGAAGTCAGAGAAAAACAAATATCGTATCACTTATATGTGGAGTCTAAAATGTGACACAAATGAACTTATCTATGAAACAGAAACAGACTCACAGACATAGAGAACAGACTTGTGGTTGCCAAGGGGAAGAGGGGATTGGGGAGGGATGGATTGGGAGTTTGGGATTAGCAGATGCAAACTATTATATAGAGAATGGATAAACCACAAGGTCCTACTTTAAAGCACAGGGAACTATATTTAATATCCTGTGAAAAACCACAATGGAAAAGAATATGAAAAAGAATGTACATATATATATATATACACACACGTATAACTGAATCACTCTGCTGTACAGCAGAAATTAACACAACATTGTAAATCAACTGTACTTCAATAAAATAAATTTTTAAAAATTCACGAAGTATCAACAAAAACAACATGATGTTTCAGAAAACCAGAAAGTCTCAGGGGGACGCTGATAACATAAAACCAAGAACATCAAATTAGATATACCTACTTTCAATAGGTGGCTTTGGTCCACTGACTAAAGCTTCCGTGATCTGAGAGGCAACAGAGCTGTCAAATCCAGAATTAGAAGAATCCGGGTCTGGGTCACTGAGAATGCTAGGGAAGCTGGCCTTACTTTGAGTTGGCAATTCAGACTGGCGTTCTGAAATAGATTAAAATAGGAAACATTTCAAAATTGAGGGCACCACAAGGAGAGTGAAAAGAGAAGCTACTAAATGGAGAAAGTTATCTACAACACATAAACAAAGGGCCAGATTGAGGATATATTATCAATTTTTAAAAAATAGGAAAAAATGGGCTAATGACTTCAACAAGTGTTTTATTTTTAAAAAGCTTGAGGCTTCCCTGGTGGCACAGTGGTTACGAATCTGCCTGTCAATGCAGGGGACATGGTTCGATCCCTGGCCCAGGAAGATCCCACATACCGCGAAGCAACTAAGCCTGTGTGCCATAACTACTGAGCCTGTGCTCTATAGCCTGTGCTCTGCAACAAGAGAAGCCCCCGCTCGATGCAACTAGAGAAAGCCAATGTGCAGCAACGAAGACCCAACACAGCCAAAAATAAAAACAAATAAATTAAACATCTGAAAAGATATTCAATCCAATTAGGAACCAGGGGAAAATCTGTTAAAACAAGATACTACTGCACACACACTGTAGTTATAACTGCCCCTTGTGGTTACTGATGTTTAACTTGTCTGCTTGTTTTCTTAAAGTTAGGAAAATGCAACTGCATCATCCGTAAGTACACCTTTGGTCCCTGGATCCCACTGTAAAGACATCTGAATTTTAGGCCAGCCTCCGTACAGATGATCTGTGTGGCTAGCTCCAGAGAAGATAGGTGTACTTCCCTTTTTTTCTTAAGCACTTGTGAAAATGATTAAGACATCTTCAGCCTGGGCAGAGGACAGCAAACAGCTCTAGGGGACAGCCAGCTTAGCCACTGTGCCAAGCCTCTCAATCCTAACTCTAGTCACATATTCCTTTCTGAGCTTGATGTACTTTATAAATTTATTTATTTATTTTTGGCTGTGTTGGGTCTTCATTGCTGTGCCCAGGTTTTCCCTAGTTGCGGTAAGCAGGAGCTACTCTTCATTGCGGTGTGCGGGCATCTCATTGTGGTGGCTTCTCTTGTTGTGGAGCATGGGCTCTAGGCGCATGGGCTTCAGGAGTTGTGAAGCGTGGGTTCAGTAGTTGTGGCGCACGGGCTTAGTTGCTCTGCGGCATGTGGGATCTTCCCAGACCAGGGCTTGAACCTGTGTCCCCTGCACTGGCAGGCAGATTCTTAACCACTGCACCACCAGGGAAGTCTCTGAGCTTGATGTACTTTAAAACTTTCTCATGGGCTGATTCAAGTCATCACAAGTTGAAAAGGAAATTAGATCTGATTCTTACATTATTGAATACAAAGCTAGAAATCTCAGAATATACGTCACTTCTAAAGGTAAGGTGACTGAAACTGCCCATCACCTCGGCACCAGTTTTCATACTGTCTTTGGTTAAGAAAATAATTATTTTATTTCTGTTAATACGTTGCATCTGGCACTAGTAGCTAACAAGTACTTCTGTGTACCTTCAATATTAAAAGTCTGAAAAAGAGTTCTCTTAGTTTCAGAAAATAACCATTGTTACATTGTTAATATTTAGTAGTTAAAAAATAAGGTTCAGGGCTTCC
This sequence comes from Mesoplodon mirus, assembly GCF_964341445.2. Classification (NCBI taxonomy): domain Eukaryota; kingdom Metazoa; phylum Chordata; class Mammalia; order Artiodactyla; family Ziphiidae; genus Mesoplodon; species Mesoplodon mirus. The sequence continues at coordinate 19,047,957 of NC_138990.1, read as the reverse complement.
CTGTTGGCACAGCGGTTGAGAATCTGCCTGCCAATGCAGGGGACACGGGTTCAAGCCCTGGTCTGGGAAGATCCCACATGCCGCGGAGCACCTGGGCCCGTGAGCCACAATTACTGAGCCTGCGCGTCCGGAGCCTGTGCTCCGCAACAAGAGAGGCCGTGACAGTGAGAGGCCCGCGCACCGCGATGAAGAGTGGCCCCCACTTGCCACAACTAGAGAAAGCCCTTGCACAGAAACGAAGACCCAACACAGGCAAAAATAAATAAATAAATAAATAACAAAATACTTAAAAAAAATAATAATAAGGTTCAGAGCTTCCTTGGTGGCGCAGTGGTTGGGAATCCGCATGCCAATGCAGGGGACACGGGTTCAAGCCCTTGTCTGGGTGGATCCCACGTGCCACAGAGCAACTAAGCCCGTGCGCCACAACTGCTAAGCCTGCGCTCAGGAGCCCGCGAGCCACAACTACTGAAGCCTGCGTGCCTGGAGCCTGTGCTCCGCAATAGGAGAAGCCACAGCAGTGAGAAGCCCACACACCGCAACCAAGAGTAGCCCTCGCTCGCCACAACAAGAGAAGCGAATGCAATGAGAAGCCCGCACACTGCAACCAAGAGTAGCCCCCGCTCGCTGCAACTAGAGAAAGCCTGCGCACAGCAACGAAGACACAATGCAGCCAAAAATTTAATAAATAAATAAACTAATTAATTAAATAAATTTATAAATAAGTAAGTAAGTAAGTAAGTAAGTAAGTAAGATTCAGAATGCCCCAAGGAAAGAGAAGATTAGATGTCACCTTATATAAGATGCCAAATGTCACAGGGCATGAAATCTAAGGACGTTGCACTGTCAAATTAACCCTGCAGCTCACTTAATTACAAGGTCAAGGGTTCACAAATCTGGCTACAGATTAGAATTTTCCTAATGAATTGCTCTCAGGTGATGAGACCCATGCATCTGCACTTTTGCTTAGAGCAGGTTAGCAAAAGCTGCTCTTCTTTATCCTTATATGGAGAGGCTCTCCCTGACCACCCTGTTCAAGGTCTCGTTATTTTCTATCACAACACGAGTTTGCTTCAAGACCACCCATTCATTTGCTTACACGTGTAACAGAAGGTGCCCAAATAATCTTGAAACAGAACAGGGTGGAGGTCTCACACCTCTCAGTTTCACAAAAGCTACTGTATGACTTGGATTAGTGTCCTGCTCCCCTGCAAATAAAACCCTTCTTACATGAAAGGAAAAAAAAAGCCATCCTAATCAAAAGGGTGGTACTAGAATAAGGACAAATAGACCGGGCTTCCCTGGTGGCGCAGTGGTTGAGAGTCCACCTGCCGATGCAGGGGACACGGGTTCGTGCCCCGGTCTGGGAAGATCCCACATGCCGCGGAGCGGCTAGGCCCGTGAGCCATGGCCGCTGAGACTGAGCGTCCGCAGCCTGTGCTCCACAACGGGAGAGGCCACAACAGTGAGAGGCCCGCATACCACACACACACACAAAGAATCCGCCTGCCAATGCAGGGGACACGGGTTTGAGCCCTGGTCTGGGAAGATCCCACATGCCACAGAGCAACTAAGCCTGTGCGCCACAATTACTAAGCTGGTGCTCTAGAGCCAGCGAGCTACAACTACTGAGCCCACACGCCACAACTACTGAAGCCCGCATGCCTAGAGACCATGCTCTGCAATGAAGAGAAGCCACCGCAATGAGAAGCCCACACACCTGCAATGAAAAGTAGCCCCCACTGGCCGCAACCAGAGACAGCCCGCGTGCAGCAACAAAGACCCAACGCAGCCAAATAAATAAATAAATAAATAAATATTAAAAACAAAAGACAAATAGACCAATGACATAGAATAGAGAGCCCAGAAATAAACCTTCCCATATATATATATATATATATATATATATATAATCAAACGATTTTCGATAAAGGTGCCGAGATGACACTGTTTCAGCTATTCTGGGTCCCTTGAGATTCCATATGAATTTTCTATTTCTGCAAAACACATTGTTGGGATTTTGATAAGAATTGCATTGAATTTGTACATCGCTTTGAGTAGAAATGACATCAGGAAAATTTTAAACGGACCAAGTTTTACTCAGCATTCTTCTTAAACTGGAAAAGCAATCAATTCAAGTGAAAACTCAAAATGAAATTTATATCCCATAATAGCAAGGATCCAGTACTGAAGCTATGTTTTTCACAGAAAATACTAACTTTTTAGTACAGTTACAAAGACCTTCATGTAAATGGAGTACCTCAAGAAAACAGGCCTAATGCCAGCACACAAAGATGCCTGAGCGGGATGCCTCCTTACCAGCCAGGGCTAGCTGAAGCCCGCTAATGTCCACAGACTGGCCCATGTTTCCGACGTCCATCAAGGCAATCTGTCGCGGTGTCTTTTTGAAGAGTTCCCGTGGAGGTGCCAGCATCAGCTGGGAAAGAAAAAACTTTTCTGGTGGAGTTATAGGAGGTAAAAATCCTGTAAACAAAAAAACGCACAACAGTTTCTCTAACGGTTATTTTTAAAAATTATCTTGAGTCTGGTAAAATTAGCATTTGCTACTTGTCACCTCAACTCATGTACCTTTAAAGACAAACTTACAATTGAAGATTCATTTAACCAAATAGATACATTCATCAAAATGTAATTAAATAGTGTCCCTGAGGAGGACTGGTTCCAGGACACCCTGGGAATACTAAAATCCAAGGATGCTTGGGTCCCTTATACAAAATGGTGTAGTATTTGCATGTACCCTACACACATCCTCCCTTATACTTCAAATAATCTCTAGATTAACTGTATGTCAACTGAAATTCTATGATTTGTGGCAATGAAACTTAAGGCTTTTGTAACTATTAAGAACTTTGATTTGGGGGATTCTCTGGCAGTCCAGTGGTTAGGACTCGGCGCTCTCACTGCCGGGGCCCGGGTTTGATCCCTGGTGGTAGGGGGACTAAGATCCCGCAAGCCGCACGGCACGACCAAAACAAAACAAAACAAAAAAAACAACTTTGTTTTCTAACATGCTTCAATTCCTGCAAAGGCTTACATATGCAGGCAAAAACAAATAAAACAAACTACAGTGTTCAGAAATGCTTTTCTTCTCTACTGCTACCAGCAACTGTGTAAAAGTTAAAGAGACAAGGAAGCAATCACTAGCTCCGCAAATACACTTCACACACCTGTTTCAGTCCACAGCACGGCTACAATTCCCAGAGTGCTGGACACTGATGCTTCCCTTTAATCCCAGAGCCACCTGCTTACCCAGCAGCGTCCATCCTACCGCAGCACCATGGCCAGACCCCTGTTCCAGCTCCCAGCTTGGACTCCTACCCACTCACCACCCACAGTCCACTCGCCCACTTACCACTGAGTTATATTTCGAGGTACAAATCTGCTCACAGATTTTTAATTCTGTTTACACAGAATTAAACCCAAACTCCTGCACCATTCATAAGACCTTTCTAACGTGGTCCTGACCCACTCTCCTAATCCCATCTCCTGACCCCCCTCCAATCCACGTGTCCTATACTCCCGTTGCAGAAAATCTCTCACCTTTTCTGATTCCTGATTTCAAAACATCCAATACGTGCAGCTCTTTAAGAATACGTGACAGGGCCACACCCTTCTCTCCCCACCATCTCTCATCAATATCCAGCAAAAACATCACCCCCTCTGAAAGTTCCTCCAGCTACACGGCTGTAGTTCCTGTGCTACGAGGTGCTGTGCATGCGACATCTAGTACGGCCCTTAACCACACTGGGTTACAATCACGTTTATGTCTCTTCAACCAGACTGCAAGCTTCCTGAGGGCAAGGAAGCCATCCTACTTCCTTCCAGATACATTCTCAGAATCGTCTGAAAAACTTTCAACACATATACCCATTAGATGCTCCCCCTGACGCACAGTATAATAAGCCTTGACCTTGACATTCCCTCTGTTGTATATTTAAGCACCACCCCTACCTAGTAACGATAGTAATGTGTAAAGCTTATTGTAAATACTTTTATTTCTCGTAATTTATTATCTGCAATTTTCAGACACGGAAATTGAGGCAGAGAGAGGCAAAATAACCAATCCGTGGATTTCCCTGGCAAATCTGTTTACAGTGCAGTCTATGGCCTACATCTAGGTTTAAACTCATCGCATTCAAGAATGACATCATAGGGCTTCCCTGGTGGCGCAGTGGTTGAGAGTCCGCCTGTCGATGCAGGGGACACGGGTTCGTGCCCCGGTCTGGGAGGATCCCACATGCCGCGGAGCGGCTGGGCCCGTGAGCCATGGCCGCTGAGCCTGCGGGTCCGGAGCCTGTGCTCCGCAACGGGAGAGGCCACAGCAGTGAGAGGCCCGCGTACCGCCAAAAAAAAAAAAAAAAAAAAAAAAAAAAAGAATGACATCATATAAGTTATGGTTCCTTTGCCTAACCCATCCTACAGAATTCAAAGGGCTCTCAGACCCAAATCCCACACTGCCCCATCCATCTCGGTGGCGGGTCTGACCGCCCCCCCCACACACACACGTTGCAGCAACTTTCTCAGCATTCTCAAACTTCCTGAAAACCAGGTTCAGTACCTGTACCCTAAAGACATCTCATGGGATGCACAGGTTGCCCCTCTTAGGTAAGGACAGTGCAGGAAATCAACGAGAAGATGCTTTAGATGCAGAGGAGTTGCCAGCAGGAGCAATGACTAGCTTAAATGCAGAAGGCTTCTCCTGCAAGGAAAAATTCTCTGGCCTTACCTCAAAATCCGCTGACTTTACCTTCTGGCTCCCTGAATAGCAGTCCCTACCTAAAGGGGTCACTCGCCTGTTTCCTCACTGCTTAAGGACTGTAAGATCAAACTGTTTCCCCCTGGTCACTAGCTGCTCCGCCCACTACCGCTGTCCTCCTCCAAGTCTTCCAGGTACCCTTATCCCTCATCACCATCTCCTCTGTGCCCTTCTCCTCTCCTGGCTTCAGGTCTTCTCCCAAAATCAAGTCTCATAAACCATCTCTTGAGTTTAAGAAACAAACAGATGTGGATGCTGGAGCGCCACGCAGCTGCCAGCCTCCTGCCCGGCTCGGCGCCCCCGGGCTATGTCCAGGCCCACGCCGGGGCCCCAAGGCCAACGAAGGACGCCCTGCTCTACAGCTGCCAGGGCCTGCACAGGCAGCCAGCCCAGTCTGAGCCTCTGTTGCCTCAACTAGATCCTGAATGTCAAAAAGCAGAGCGTCTGCCTGATGAATCTGAGGACAATGGGAACTCTGGGTGACGCTGGCCTTCTGGACGATATCACGTACGAAAAACTGGCCGAGGAGACGCTGGATTCCTTAGCAGAGTTTTTTGAAGAACTTGCAGACAAACCTTACACACTTGAAGACTATGATGTCTCCTTTGGGAACGGTGTTTTAACAATTAAACTGGGTGGAGATCAAGGAACGTATGTGATCAACAAGCAGACCCCAAACAAGCAAATCTGGTTATCTTCACCATCCAGTGGCCCCAAGCATTACAACTGGACTGGGAGAAACGGGGTGTACTCCCTCGATGGTGTGTCCCTCCACGAGCTGCTGGCCACAGAGCTGACTCAAGCCTTAAAAACCAAACTGGACTTATCTTCTCTGGCCTACTCTGGAAAAGGCACTTGCTGCCCAGCCGAATGCTAAAGACATAAAAAGCTCTAAAGCCAAGACCCCAGCTTTGCTCTGCAGCTGAATGGCTAGTTTTTTCATTCCTGCTTTTGAGGACAGTTGCATTATGTGTAACGGCTCTGTGAAAAGACCGTGTCACCTCCCGCCCTGCCCGTGAGTTCAGATTTTTTATTTCCACAGGTTTCTTTGGATTTATTGTCTGACTTCCTCCCTCACGTGACAGCCCTTATCTTTTGTAATGTCTGTATGCCCGTACCTTTAACATATAACCTCACAACAAAGAAAAAGAAGAAGGACAAATTCCAGGAGGAGAAATGAATTGGCTTCACCATTCATTCTTTGAAAGACTTATTACAAAAACCACATGAAGAGCAGTTGGCCAAACTTGCCATCCTGTCTCAAAATAAGACTCATTAAAGGGCAGCCTAAAACGTTCCTACTCCTCTTCAAAGTGTAAACACTTCTATGCCCTTTAGTATTGAAGCATCAGTGGGAACTCAGGAATTCTCAAACCGAAGACCATTTTCTCTTTGTGCTTTGTGACTGCCAGGGTGTGGCCTGCATGGGGTGACACAGGGAGATGTGGTGCCGTGTCTTCCGTATGTGCATATATATGTACACACACATTTACATGTGGATGCAAAAAATCTCCCAAAAGCCACCTCTGTACGCTCATGGATACAGTACAATAAATGAGGTCATGGAGCTGAGAGGTGCTTGGTAAACTGTGAAAGGCCACATAAATGAAAAGATGCTGGTGTTAATGAAAGGAACCCCGGTCTTACACTTGGCCCAGCCCAAAAGTAGTTGTCTGTCTCTGGGCAAGTTTCGCGAACTCCCTGGACCTCTGTTTTCCCGTGTTAACAGAGAGGGTTAAACTGGATAGAATATAGTCGATTTCCAATTTAGACATTTAGTGGTCCCGTCAGGCAACTTATCAGGCCAGCTTTAATTCCCTCTAGTAGAGGAGATGACAGTGAACTGTTTTTTTTTAAACTATAGAGTAAGTATATGGTTTTGGGTTTTGCTCTACTTGAATCAGTTGAATTCAGGTTCAAATAATCATCCTTTATTGTGCCATTACTGTGCTAAGCCTGGGCTGTAGGCTGAATGCTAAGGTGTTGATCCTAACCCCCAATCACAGTCCTCATAAATGCGATTAGTGCCCTGAGAAGAGAGACCCCAGAGAGCTCCCTCATCCCTTTCACCATGTGAGGACACCAGGAAGCAGGCCTTCACCAGACTCCCAGTCTGCTGGGGCCTTGACCTTGGACTTCCCAGCCTCCAGAACGATGAGAAATAAATTTCTGTTTATAAGCCAAACAAACAAACAAAAATAGCAAAAGCGGCCTCGCATCCAACCCAGTGATCTCACTAAAGGTGCACGAGCATGCACTTTACGTAATGTGCAGTAGTCTTGCGTTTTCTAGTCTAGGCCGTGAATTGAGACTACTTTCTATCCTCTGCCCCCATCGCGTTAACCAAGGACACCTAACAGCAAGAACGCGGCTGTAAAGTCCTGAAACGCTGCGGAATGTGCATTTCCGCTCAACAACGTACTCGGGTTCTGAACGACTTCTCGGTGACTCCTGAGACTTAAAGCCGGGGGGTAGGAGGGCAGATCCTGTGTGTCATTACTTACAACTGCACACACCTCAGACGCGCCTGACGAGCACGAACTGCATCACGAGGCACTACAGCGTCAAGCCCAACACTAAGCGGCATGGTTTCACGGCCCGTACTGTTGGGAGTAATTTTCGGTGCCGTGAAGCTGCCACTTGTCCCTACTCGGTGGAGGGGGTGCGGAGAGGATTTCAAAAGGACACAATCCATTTCACGTGTGGGTGAAGGCCCAGCAGCTGCCGGATCTCACCCTCCGCGCCGCACACCGGGCTCCCGGCGGGAGAACCCGGGCTTACCTGAGAGCGGCGGCCGGTCGGGCTCCTGGCCGCCGCGGGCGGGCGGCGCGGGGTTGAGCAGGTGCGCGAAGCTGGCGGCGAAGGGGTTGGCGGCGAGCGGCTCGGTGCGGTACATCTCCCAGAGCAGGTAGAGCGCCGTGAGGCGCTGCGCCGCGCTGGGCAGCAGGTCCGGCTGCTGCAGCAGCATGACGAGCACCGAGCCCAGGCGGAAGTGGTCGGCCTTGCTGAAGTAGTGGTGGAAGGCGGTGGACAGGCCCTCGAAGGTGCTGCCGCCGCCCGCCTCCTCCGAGATGATGCTCAGCAGGCTTGAAAGCTCCTTCGGGGTCAGGCTCATCCTGCACGCAGGGCCCCCCGGGCCTCCACAACCCGGCCCGGGGCCACCCGCTCCGCCTCTGCCGCCGCCGGAGCCGGAGCCTCCTGGCCCGCTCCTAGACACCGACCCCGCCGCTTCCCGGGGCCCCCTTTGCTCCGCGGCGGTAAGAAGACGGCCACACGCCGCGCTCGCCCCCCCGCCGGGCATCAACCTCGCCCGCCTGTCCTGTTTCCGGGCCGGAGGGGCCCTGGCACCGGCTCGCTCCGTCCCCGCGGCCGTAAAGCGCGCTGTGGCACGACAGCGTCGCAAACAAAACCCGCTGGGAAGCCAACCGCCCGCAGAGAAGAGTGTGGCGCGGACCCAGAGCGAGGCTGCTGGAGCCGGGCCAGGGAGAGGATCCCGAGACGCCGAGTGGGCGGAGCGAAAAGCCGGAAGTGGGGGAGCTGCGGAAGTCTCGCGGTGCCACAGCCCAATGCTGTGGTGCAGTCTGCGCATGGGCGAGCAACGTCCGCTCCCAGAGGCGCCCCGAGGGTGGTACCAGGCATAGAAGGTCCCTAGAAATTTGGGTGACGTTATTGTCTGGAAAAATGCATCTTATAATCTGAAAAGTTGGGGGCTTCCCTGGTGGCACCGTAGTTAGGAATCTGCCTGCCAAGGCAGGGGGACATGGGTCCGGGAAGATACCTCATGCTGTAGAGCAGCTAAGCCCACGCGCCACAACTACTGAGCCTGCGCTCTAGAGCCCGCGAGCCACAACTACTGAGCCCAAGCGCCACAACGAAGACCCAATGCAGCCAAAAAAAAAAAAAAAAAAAATCTGAAAAGTTTTCTTAATATAACACACCTGGCTGTTCATGGTGAAACCTTTTTAAGTGCTAATAGCTGTAAAGACCACGTATTTCTCATAACCAAAGTTAATTTCCAGTCTTACACTCCTATTTGAGGAAATGGAATCATACGCACACGAGCTTTTGTACACGGTTACTTTAACATGATTTTCGTAAAATGTTTACCATAAACATTCGTTTACAAAATTGTTGTACAACTTTTTAAGCAGCCTGCCCAAGGGCGCTGATTCTGGGCCTTAGCTGTGCATTGGAAGTTCCCCGAGAGCCTTCAAAAATGCTAGTGCCTGGTCCTGGTGGCCAGGTATTAACAAACAAAGCGAAAACACCTGCCCAGGTGCCTAGTGTGTACTCTGGGTTGGGAATCACCGAGCGGCGTGTCCTAGACTTCCCCGGTTCCTCCCTTAGACCTACAAAACCCTACAGGGATTTCACCAGCGATTCCCAGCAGGCAAGTTTGGGAGATATAGTCTGCGCTACCTCATGCTAGGAGCTCGAGAATTATCTAGTTGCGTGCCACCTTAATTCTAAAGTATAATTGGAGGAAGAGAAACTGATGGGTCAAGGGGCGTGCATCTTCTGAAGGCTTCTTCACCTGACTGCTAGATATCCCTCTAGAAGGGTCCTGCCAGCTAACTAACAGCAGCAGATATAACTTGCTAACGCTTGGACTCCTGGGAAACTGATTCGAATTATCTTGAAAGTACTCTCATTTTATTTATTTACTATAGTAAATAAACTTTATTGTGTTTGGGATGTCTGTTACAGCAATGCGCTTACCTGCATAGGTTTTACTGGTTTTTTTAAAAAGTGGTTTCAAAATATGTGAACATTATGTGCCCCACCACCCCCCAAAACTAAATATTTTTCTTTCTGTAGGAGCATTTTCAAAATTAGGTTGGTGTTAAAAAGGAAACCAGAGGCCCCAGATGGAGTCACTTATGCTAGGTCACACTACTAACCTAACTGAAGCTTCACCCTCCCCCAGAAATGTAGTCTTAACCAGGAATTTTCTGGTCAGCACCAATGAGCTAATCCGTCACCATGCCCCAAAGGAAGATGAAGTAACCTGCCACAAAGACTTCTTCCATCCCCCATAAGTAGGTTCCGTATGCCTGAAATAAATCTTCCTTGCTTAGACTTCGTCTTGCCTTTGAAAACCTTTTCTTTTCTGTAGCCCTTGGGAGCTCCTCTCTACTTGCTAGATGGGATGCTGCTCGACTCATGAACTGCTCAATAAAACCAATTAAATCTTGAAAATTTACACAGTTGACTTTTCGTTATTTAACAATGGTAATCCAAGGTTTCCTACGTGTTCCCCGAAAACAACTCTCGGGCCCCGGTAACAAATAACCACAAACAGAAATCTGTCCTCTCACAGTTCTGGAGGCTAAAAGTCCAAAATAAGGGTGTCAGCAGAGCCAGCCTCCCTCTAAAGTCTCTGGGGAAGAATCCTTCCTTGTCCCCTCCTAGCTTCCCGTGATGCCCAGTGGTCTCTGGCGTCCCTTGGCTTATGCTGCACGCTTCTCATCTCTGCCTCTGCAGTCATGTGGCCTTCTTTGCCGTGTGTCTGTGCTTCATGTGGCTTTCTTTGGGAACACCAGTCATTGGGTTTAGGGCCCACCCTAATCTAGTATGTCCTCATCTTAACTAACTGCATCTGCAAAAACCCCATTTCCAAATAAGGTCACATTCTGAGGTGGACATGAGTTTTGAGGAGACACCATTCCACCAGTAGAGACCCAAAGCTCTCCCGGGCATACATCTTGGCCGTTCTCCTTCACACCCACCTCGTCTCTGCCCTTAGACTCTCCCCCAGCATTTGTGCATTTAACAGATACTGTTTTGAGCACCTCCTACGTGCTGGGCAGCGCTGTAGGCATTGCTCCTGTGACAAAGCAGAGGAGATTAAGCCCTGCTTGGAGGAGCTTGACGGCCTCTTGGTCAGCCCCATGGTAACTCTCAGGGCAGCCTCATCCTGATAACTGACTTTACCATATAATTGAAACATCCTGCTCAAACTGTTTTAAATTATTTCTGAAATGGATCACGTTTCCCTCTCTCTTTAGACCAAGTGTACACACACCATTTCACCTTGCTATCATTATGGCTAATGGTGTTCTCAAACAGTAACCACTAAGGCCAGCGAGGCGTAGAGAACTAGTCGCCCTACACAAAGTGTCCTCCAACTGCTATACCTTTTAATTCTTGTGCCTTTTACAGTTTTCCTATTTCTTTCACCCTGTTGGGTTGCTGTTACTCTCCCATGAGACTTAGCCTTGCAGTTGGGGTTCACACAAGAGTGACGTGCGTGAGAGCATGTGTGGTTGCTGGGAACTTGATTTTGTGACGCTGCTTTACAAACTCTCCTGGGCATTTGCTGCTTCCTAGCTGAGTGGCAGGGAGCTGAGGTTGATGGCTATTTGGCTTTCAAACCTGACCTAAATGCCAGATGTTTGCTTCTTTATTCTGTTTTCATCCTTTTGTAGAAATTCCCATGCTTTTCTTCCACCACTCTCTCTTCTGGGCACCCCAGCAAGGGATTTTCCTTTCAAAGGCAGCTTGAAATGTGTATTACTGTGCAAGGGTTGCCATGACAAAGTACCACAGACTGGGTGGCTTGAACAACAGAAATTGATTTCTCACAATTCTGGAGGTCAGAATGTCGAGATTAAGGCGTCACAGGGTCAGTTTCTTCTGAGACCTCACTCCTTGGTTTGTAGATGGCCACCTTCTCCCTGTATCTTCACAAGGTCTTCCTTCTGTGTCCTAATCTCTCTCTCTCTCTCTTTTTTTTTTTTGGCCGCACCGAGTGGCATGTGGGATGTGGGATCTTAGTTCCCCAGTCAGGGATTGAACCCATGCCCCCTGCAGTGGAAGTGCGGGAAGGAGGCAAGGGAGCAGGATGGAAGGGGGCAGGGCACAACGTTTAAAAGAATAACACAGGGGCTTCCCTGGTGGCGCAGTTGTTGAGAGTCCGCCTGCCGATGCAGGGGACACGGGGTCGTGCCCCGGTCCGGGGAAGATCCCACATGCCGCGGAGCGGCTGGGCCCGTGAGCCATGGCCGCTGAGCCTGCACGTCCGGAGCCTGTGCTCCGCAACGGGAGAGGCCACAACAGTGAGACGCCCGTGTACCACACACACACACACACACAAAAAGAGACAGCCCGAGGACATGACATAAACTGATTAGAATCAAATAGGTCCAAGATGGCAGACAAGTCGACTTCCACTAGACCTTGAGCCTCAGTATACACTACTGTAACACATCAGCAAGCTAAATGACACACCCACAGGCGGCCTGACAGCTCCAAGGCCCACCATGATGTCAAAAAGTGGGTGGAGGGCTTCCCTGGTGGCGCAGTGGTTGAGAGTCCGCCTGCCGATGCAGGGGACACGGGTTCGTGCCCCAGTCCTGGAAGATCCCACATTCCGTGGAGCGGCTAGGCCCGTAAGCCATGGCCGCTGAGCCTGCATGTCTGAAGCCTGTGCTCCACAACGGGAGAGGCCACAACAGTGAGAGGCCCGCGTACCGCAAAAAAAAAAAAAAAAAAAAAAGTGGGTGGTGGCCCAATTTCTGGAAATCCCCACCCCTTCCCCAAAATAGCTGGAATATTCCTCCCGCTCATTAGCCTATGAAATTACCCACCCCTATAAAAACTGACAACCCCCATACCCTGGGGTTGCTCTTGCCTTCTGAGATGACCCACACTCTGTCTGTGGAGTGTCTTTCTCTCTAAATTAATCCACTTCTTACCTATCACTTTGTCTCTCACTGAATTCTTTCTACATGAGACATCAAGAGCCTGACCTTCATTAGTCCTGAGACCAGGTATGTGAGCTCAGTTAAAAGAACGTGGGTTCAAGTCCCAATCTGGGTTGCACGGTTTCAGCTGGACTGCCAGGGAAGCCCTCATAATCTCTTCTTAAAAAGACACTAATCATAGTGGATTAGGGCCCACCCTAATGACCTCACTTGAACTCAATTACTTCTTTAAAGACCCTATACAAATACAGTCACTTTCTAACTGGGGGTTACAACTCAACATAGGAATTTGGGGGGCAAGGAGGCGGAGGCAGGGGACAACACCACAACCTGTGACAAAGAGGGAGCAGTAACTTTGGCATGAGGCAAGGAAATGTTTCATTGTCTCTTTGTTGGCTGCAAGAATCCCAGCAAGCTCAAAACAAAAGAGACAACTGAATAGGTGGCTCTCACCAAAGTTACACACAGGAGGGAGAGAGGCAGAGACTGGAGTGGTGTTGCCACAAGCTGAGAACATCTGGAGCCACCAGAAGCTGGAAGAGGCAAGGAAGCATCCTGGAGCATGACCCTGCCAAAGCCTTTGTCAGCAGATAAGGCAGGGGGTCCCCAGAGAAAGAGAACCAGGCATGGCTTTCTTGACATAAGAAAAGCCATTTTGGTCTAAGCCACTTGGTGATCCTTATAAGCCTGGCCACAATGCTTGCCCTTTATAAGATGTTTGTAACAGGTCTCAATAATCATTGATCGTAAGGAAAGTGAGGGAACACAGGGACAGAGGGAAAGCAGTCAAGAAACAATAGTTCAGCGATAAAACTGAGTCCTAGTTCCTGCTCAAGGAATATACATAACAATCTGATACAGTCTCTGAGTTCTGCAGGAACTAAGCCACCCTCCATCCGCTGGTGGAGGACGGAAGGATGATGTTGACCCTCTTGACTTCAACCAACTAAAGCTTGGACTCTGTTGACCTTTTCCCTAATTCTATGCTGAGTTCTCCTCTGCTCAAGCCCCTTCATGAATATGCATGTACCTTAGCTTAAAACTTCCCCAATTTTGCTGTTAGGGGAGACACTGCTTGGGGAAAGATCCCCAGTGTTCTCCTTACTTGTCGCAAGTAATAAATGCTTCCTTCTCCCCATCTTTGGCTTGGTTGTAGCTTTTGGCTCAACACCTACCAAGAGGTGAACCCAGTTTTCAGGTAATATCTTCGTTTCAGACATCTAGCCTCCAAAACCGGGGAAATAAATTTCTGGGTTCTTTTAAGCCACCCAGTTTGTGGTACAATTAATACAATAGTCTATTGTGTGACTATATTATACAAGAATTTCTTTACCGATTCTATTGTTGGTGAGCATGTAGGTAGTTTCCAGTTCAGGAAACTATAATGAATAGAGCAGCTATGACCATTCAAGCTGTGGGTATAAGCACTGACTTTTCTTTTTTTTTTTTTTTTGCGGTACGCGGGCCTCTCACTGTTGTGGCCTCTCCCGTTGCGGAGCGCAGGCTCCAGATGCGCAGGCTCAGCGGCCAAGGCTCACGGGCCCAGCCGCTCCACGGCATGTGGGATCTTCCCGGACCGGGCACGAACCCGTGTCCCCTGCATCGGCAGGCGGACTCTCAACCACTGCGCAACCAGGGAAGCCCAGCACTGACTTTTCTTGACTGCACACCCAGGAGTAGAATTCCTGGGTCACAGTCTATGTGCATGTTCAGTTTCAGTAAATTCTGCCAAACAGTTTTCCAAAGTTGATTGTACCAGCTTCTGTTTCCCTCAGCTGTCTATGACATGGTCACCAAGTGTGATATGGCAACTTATAATGAGAAATATTTATTTGGTCTTTGTCCTCATTCCTGGCACAGAGCTCCTAAAACCCTTGGAATACAACCACACCCGCGTTTATGTTAATGAGCTGACTTTTGGAAAGCCCAGAAAGGTGGGGCTTGTTGCCAAGGGAACCCACCAGGTGATTGGAGGGTTGGAACGTTCAGCCCCCACCTCAAGCTCAGGGGAGGGGAGAGGGACTGGAGGTTGAATTATCACCAAATGGCCAGTGATTTAATCAATGATGCCTACATAATGAAGCCTCCATAAAAACCCAAAAGCACAGATCTCAGAGAGCTTCCAGGTTGGTGCACGCGGGAGGTGCTGGAAGTATGGCACCCCTGCAGAGAGCACAGGAGCTCCGTGCCCCTTCCTTCATCCTATGTCCTAAGCCTCTCTTCCATCTGGCTGTTCATTTGTGTCCTTTGAAATATTCTTCGTAATAAATCAGAAGTAGTAAGTAAACTGCTTTCCTGAGTTCTGTGAGCCATCCTAGCAAATTACTGAACCAAAAGACGGGGTCATAGGAACCTCTGATTTATAGCCAGTTGGTCAAAAGCTTGGGTGACAACCAGGACCTGCATTTAGTGTGTGTAGTTTGGGGAGGCGGGGGTGGGGAGCAGTCTCATGGGACTGAGCCCCTAACCAGTGGGGTTTGATGCTAACTCCAGGTAGAGAGTGTCAGAACTGATTTAAATTGTAGGACACCCAGCTGGTGTCTGCCAGAGAGCTGGAGAATTGCTTGGTGTGGAGAAAAGCTCCCCATTTGGAGTACAGAAGAATTCAGTGAATGAGATTTTCCTTACACCAACAATCAATATTTTCCTTCTTTTCTGTAGCCATTCCAGTGTGTGTGTGGTGGTATCGCATCGTTCTCTTAATTCTCACTTCCCTGATGACTAAGGAAGTTCAGCACTTCTTCCTTTGCTATTGGACATTTGGTGTTCTCTGTTGTAGAGTTCCCATTAAAGCCTTTGGCCCATTTTTGCATTCAGCTGCCTGACCTTTTTGTATTGATTTGTAAGAGCTCTTTGTATATTTGGTATATGAGTCCCCTGTCAGATACAAGTATTATGAATATTTTCTCTCATTCTGTGATTGCTTTTTACTTATAAGTGGTTTCCTATGACTAAGTTCCTGAATTCTTGTTGCCAGATCTGTGGTACCAACACACACAGGACTTTATAAGATGTTTGTAACATGGTATAAAACCCAGCTACTTCAGGGGGACTAGGACCACCTCAGTCCCGAGTGTGGTCCAAGCAATGCTGAGCACATCTAGCTGCTGACTTCTGCAGCTACACACCTTAAAGTCATGGGAGAGGAGATCAAGGTGGCCTCATATGTTGGCTGCAACCTTCTCTCACTGCAATCCAGCTGACCTTCCGTGAAGCACGTTGCAGTAACTTACATGAGCTGAGCCATAAACCCTAATGCCTTAGTTCCAATTTTCCCTTTCTGGGTCCAAATGGATCTCTTAGGTTGACAAGGAAGACACCCAACTCTACTGAGAGCCATTGCCTTCTCTAAGCAGAGATGGTGTGCCGGGTCCTGATAAGGGACCCTGACTTGAGTTTGCCAGGTTCCCCCAGGCTTGGCTCTGGACTAAGATTCCCTGTAGCAGTGGTCAGTCATCCCCCACTGGCTCCAGATTCCTGGCAGGTCAGAGCTTATTACAGTTCCCTGGACTAGAGCTATTAGTATGTCCTGGGATGAGGGTGGGGCTGCTTACAGCACTGAACGCAGGAAGGTAAGACAGTAGCATCTTTAACCAAAACTTTTCAATTGTTTATATGCAAAGAATGCCAGTATTTCAGAGATGTCTGTATTAGGTGGATGAGGTGCCTTTAGGAATCAAATTTCACTCATGAGGTTAGCTGATTAATATCACTGATGATGCAACAAGGGTCCCAAATCAGTTGATTTAAATCAAACAGCAGGTCAGTCCTGAAGATGAAGCTCCCAGCTGGTTGTTGCCCTTGATGGTCTCAACATGTCAGTGGCATGTACATCCATGCCAGTCACTTGTCCTCTCAGATCTGAGGTTTTTTAAAAATTGATGTAAAACTGTTGTATAACATTAGTTTCCGGTGTACAACATAAAAATTTGATCTTTGTATACACTACAAGTGATCCCCACAGAAGTCTAGTAACCATCCATCATCATATAATTAACCCACTTCACCTGTTTCATTCACTCCCCCAACCCCCTTCCCCTCTGATAACCACCAGTCTGTTCCCTGCATTTGAGTTTTGTTTTGTTTTTTAAATTTCACATATAAATAAAATCAAATGGTATTTGTCTGACTTATTTCACTTAGCACACATCTTCAAGGTTCATCCATGGTGTCACAATGGCAAGATTTCCTTTGTTATGGCTGAGTAGTATTCTATTGCATATATATAAAAATATATATAATATAATATATATATATATTATATAATGTATAATATATATAACATATATATTATATCTTCTTTATCCATTAATCTATCAATGGACATTTAGGTTGTTTCCATACCTTGGCTATTGGAAATAATACTGCAATGAACATGGCTGGGGGTGGGTGGTCCATCTTTTCAAATTAGTGTTTTCATTTCAAATTAGTGTTTTGATTTTCTATGGATAAATACGCAGAAGTAGAATAGCTGGATCATATGGTAGTTCTATTTTTAATTCTTTGAGGGACCTCTGTACTGTTTCCCATAGTGGCTGCACCAATTTACATTCCCACCAACAGTTTACAAGAGTTCCCTTTTCTTCACATCCTTGCCAACATTTGTTAGTTCTTGTCTTTTTTGATAATAGCCATTCTAACAGGTGTGAGGTGATATCTCATTATGGCTTTGATTTGCATTTTCCTGATAACTAGTGATGTTAAACACCTTCTCATGCGCCTGTCAGCCACCTGTATGTCTTCTTTGGAAAAATGTCTTTTTAGATCTTCTGCCCACTCTTAATCATTTTCATTTGTTTGTTTGTTTGTTTTGCTATTGAGTTGAGCTCTTTATATAATTTGGATATTATATTAACCCTTTATCAGATATATGATATGCAAATATTTTCTCCCATTCTGTAGGTTGCCTGTTCATTTTGTTGATGGTTTCCTTTGCTGTGCAGAAGCTTTTTAGTTTGATGTAGTCCCACTTGTTTGTTTCTGCTTTTGTTGCCTTTGCTTTTGGTGCCAGATCCAAAAATTCAATGCCAAGACCAATGTCAAGGAGCTTACTGCCTATATTTTCTTCTAGGAGTTTTATGGTTTCAGGTCTTATATTCAAGGCTTTATTTTGAGTTAATTTGTGTGTATAGTGTAAAATAGTGGTCTACTTTCTTCTTTCACACGGCTGTCCAGTTTTCCCAACACCATTTATTGAAGAGACTGTCCTTTCCCTATTGTATATTCTTGGCTCCTTTGTCATAAATTAATTAACCATATATATATGTGGGTTTATTTCTGGACTCTCTATTCTGTTCCATTTATCTAGGTGTCTGTTTTTATGCCAACACCACACTGTTTTGATTAGTATAGCTTTGTAGCATAGTTTGAAATCAGGGCATGTGATACCTCCAGCTTTATCTTTTTAGATCTGAGCTTTTTTTTTTTTTTTTAATTTGGCTGCGCTGGGTCTTAGTTGCAGCATGCAGGATCTTCATTGCCATGTATGGGATCTTAGTTGTGGCATGTGGGATCTTTTATTTGCAGCATGCAGGATCTAGTTACCTGACCAGGGATCGAACCCAGGCCCCCTGCATTGGGAGTGCAGAGTCTTAACCACTGTACCACCAGGGAAGTCCCATATATCTGAGCTTTTTTGATTCCCTCACTTTCACTTCTTCAGGGATCAGCCTCTCTGAGGTAGCTAACAAAAATCCAGAGCAGGCACAGATCAAAGCATACACAGACCTCCTGGCCACTGTTGGATGCAGCATGGATGCAACATTTTGCCTCTAGTCATGTTGATCACAGTGGGCAGCATGATGCCAAGATAAGTTTAGATCACACATACCAAACTAAGTACATCTCGGACATAACAGGGCTCATTAGCTTCTCCTACGAACACTGAGTTGGCTTCGGCAGAAAGCAAGTTACACATTTATTATTCAGCCTGTAATTTAGGAAACCCTCTTATCTTAATCTCTAAATGGCTATGGGGGAGCTATATAGACAAGTACACCTTTTGGAAAAGTAATTTGGTAACATACATTAAGAGTCTGAAAAACATTAATATCCTTTGTGTAAATAATTCCACTCCTGAAAGTCTATCTTAAAGAAATCAGAATCAGGAAAACCTTTTTGGGCAAGATAGTCAGTAGCGTTTATTTTCATCAGGAACACTTAAGTGTTCAACAGTAAGGGAATAGCTAGGAAATCTATTGCATCTCTACCAGCAGGAATATTATATCAGTCATTGTAAACGTTGTTTACCAACCATTTAAAATTACAGTTGACCCTTGAACAACGTAGGTGAGGGGCGTCAGCCCCCCACACAGTTGAAAATCCAGGCACTGGGGACTTCCCTGGTGGCACAGTGGATAAAACTCCATGCTCCCAATGCAGGGGAGCCGGGTTTGATCCCTGGTCAGGGAACTAGGTCCCACATGCATGCCACTACTAAAGAGTTCACATGCTGCAACTAAGGAGTCCAACTGCTGCAACTGAGGAGCCCATGAGCTGCAACTAAGGAGCCTGCCTGACACAACTAAGAGCCGGTGCAACCAAATAAATAAATAAATATTTTTAAAAAAATCCAGGCACTGCTATCTCTGCCTCAAAAACAAAGGAATTGATAAATGACTCACCCAAGGGCAGGAAGCTGAAACATTTGGGTAGAATCAGGACTCAGATCCTAGTTCTTTTGATTTCACATACTGTGATCTCTAATCAAACACAAACTTAAAAAAAAACACACACACACACTTTTTCTTGCACTGTGTAGATCTATAAAATGAAAATATAGGTACTATATTATTAAAAAAACACTCACATATAAGCAGACCAGTGCAGTTCAAACCCATGTTGTTGTTCAAGGGTCAACTATATATGTTAAGTCCATACATGGAATACTTCTCAGCAATTAATAATGAATGGACTATTGATATATGTTACATTTTGGATGGGTCTCAAGGAAACTACACTGGGTGAAAAGAAAAAGCCAGTCTCAAAAGATCACATACTTCTGATTCCATTTATATAACATTTTTGAAAAGACAAAATTTTGGAGATGAAAAATAGATTAATGGTTTGCAGAGATTAGGGGTGGGGGGGCAGAGAGGTGGGTATGACTCTAGAAGGGTGGCATGAGGAGCTTTGTGTGATGGTACAGTTCTGTACCTTAAGTGCGATGGTGGCCACACACATGTGTACATGTGATAAAATTGCATAGAACTATACACATACATTGTAATATTGCTTGTTTCCCAGTCTTGATTGTGTACTAGAGTTACCCAGGATGTTACCATTGAGGGAAACTGGGTGAAGAGTACATGGGAACTCTCCCTACATTGTTTTGCAATTTCCTGTGAATCTGCAGTTATTTCAAAATAAAAAGTTTTTAAAAATATAGCAACATTCCCTATGGCATAATGCTAAATGCAAAAAGCAAAATAAATGTGCTCTGTGTGTGTGTACACTTAAAGCTGCAAACAGTGGTTGTCTTTAGATATTTACCTTTTTCTTTTTCCTTTCTTAATTTTTTTATTGAAGTATAGTTAATTTACAATGTTGGGTTAGTTTCAGGTGTACAGAAAAGTGATTTAGTTTTATACATATATATATGTATGTATACATATATTCTTTTTCAGATTTCCATTATAGGTTATTACATGATATTGAATATATTTCCCTGAGCTATATAGTAGGTCCTTGTTGTTTGTTTATTTTATATATAGGAGTGTGTATATATTAATCCCAAACTCCTAATTTATCCCTTCCCCACCCTTTCCCCTCTGGTAGCCATAAGTTTGTTTTCTACGTCTGTGAGTCTACTTCTGTTGTGTAAACAAGTTCATTTATATCATTTTTTTAGATTCCACATATAAGTGATATCGTACCATATTTGTCTTTGATGATCTCTAGGTTATTTTTTTCTTTTTACATCCATGTGACTTCTAAATAAAATGTATTACTTTTAGGATGGAAAAAATTGTATTGAGAGGGCTTCCCTGGTGGCGCAGTGGTTTAGAATCCGCCTGCCAATGCAGGGAACACGGGTTCGAGCCCTGGTCTGGGAAGATCCCACATGCCATGGAGGAACTAAGCCCGTGCACCACAACTACTGAGCCTGTGCTCTAGAGCCCGCGAGCCACAACTACTGAAGCCCGCGTGCCTAGAGCCCGTGCTCTGCAACAAGAAAAGCTGCTGCAGTAAGAAGCCTGCACACCACAACGAAGAGTAGCCCCCGCTCGCTGCAACTAGAGAAAGCCCGCATGCAGCAACGAAGACCCAACGCAGCCAAAAATAAATAAATAAAATAAATAAATTTATTTTAAAAAAAAGTTATTGGGCTTCCCTGGTGGCGCAGTGGTTGAGAGTCTGCCTGCCGATGCAGGGGACACGGGTTCGTGCCCCGGTCCGGGAAGATCCCACATGCCGCGGAGCAGCTAGGCCCGTGAGCCATGGCCGCTGAGCCTGTGCGTCCGGAGCCTGTGCTCCGCAATGGGAGAGGCCACAACAGTGAGAAGCCCACGTACCACACACACAAAAAAAAAAAAAAAAAAAAAAAAGTTATTGAGGACCCCAAAGAGCTTTTGTCTTTATGGGTTATACCTATCGAGATTTACCATATTACAAAGTAAAACTGCTAAAATGTTAAAATATTTATTCTCTTAAAAACAGCAATGAAAATGGCTACATATTCTCAAATAAAACACATTTCGTGAAAAGAGTAGCATTACGTTTTTACAACTGTCTTAACGTCTGGCTTAATGGAAGAAAGCTCAATACATACTCATATTTACTTCTGTACTTAATCTGTTGGAATATGTTCCTTTGGTTGATATATATGTAGACAATCCAGCCTCACTCAGATATTGAGTTGAAAGAAAAGGGAGGGGTATTTTAATAGTCTTTTTACATAATTGTGGCAATTCTTTGATACAACACCAACACTCAACAAGTGAAGTCTCTTGAAGGTTCTTTATGATGTGAAATTGAAACCGTACTAATGAATTTTCATAGTCCATTACATTAAAATCCATTGGTCTATCTTGCACATTTTACCAGGGATGATTTTCAGATTATCATACATTAGTTATTTGGAAAAATATTGTTCACAGCAATATGCATATCTTCCAAATGTTGATACATGTCATTATACCTTATAAGAATCACATTTATTAATATCCTCACTGATCTCAACAGAAAAGTATTTTAAGTATTGTGAAGCTGTGAAGCTCACAGTGGCAGATACAAGTTTTCCAAAACTCTAATTTTCATGCGAATGCTCAAATTTTATCATTGGCAATGGACACTACCCTTGAAGTGACAGGCTCACCTTGTTCATTTTCAAGAAAACGTTTGCCAAGTACCTGAACCTGAACGACTACAGTCTGTCTGCTAATCATCCTTTCAAGTAAAAATGGCGTTCCATGAAAAAAAGTGGCTAATTCAGCTCATAATTCAGACAGTCGCCAACGTGCTTTTCTTGGAGACAACCATGGATGCAGCATGAGTGCTTTATGGGTGCTTCTCATTTTGTCAGACAGAGGATTAAAAAGGCATGTGCTCAAGGGATTAGAGTTAATAAAATCAATGACGTTTACCGCTTCATCAAGGACATTCTTAAGTGAGACTGACCGTTATTCCTTTTTAACTGTGCATACATAGCAGTGAGGAATATGACTGATAGAACATCTTAGTGCTGCTGCCTTGATTCCTGCTAAAGGACCAGCAAGTTTACCCAGCATCGCTATTGCACCATCAGTACGAATGTCCATGCAATAAAAAAAAATTTGTTTTAAAGGCAAAGGTCTTACACTTATTATGAAAATAATTTGGACCTCACCAAACTCCTGAAAGTGTCTCAGGTACCCTCCAAGTGTCCACGGACCACACTTTGAGAACTGCTGCCTTAGATCAAGGATCAACAACCTTCCTTCTGTAACAGCCAGATAGTACATACTTTAGGTGTCATGAGCCACATAGTATCTGTCATGATTACTCAGCCCTGCTGAGACAGGCTGGGACCTGGGACCCTCTACTGGAGTGCTTGCACTTGCACCTGGACAAACGTCTCCTACAGCAACAGAATACAAAGAAACTATAAGGGACTAAAAATAACCACATATATGCACAGTCAGGGCAATTATGAACAAGATACAAAAAGGCCACAAACCAACTGCCATTTCTGAGGTGAGGACACAAAAGCAGTGTCCTGCACGGGATCCCTGCACACAGCATCACCAAGGGGGTGGGCAGGTCACCCAAGCCACTCCTTCTGCCCAACTCACAGACCCGCCCCCATCCTCACCCCATCTTAGGGACCAGCTCACGCCTGCTCATGGAGCGAGCAAGGGCACAGTTACTTGCTTTTGTTCCCTGGTGCTGCAGCACGAGCCCCAGTAAAGCCTTGCCTGAATTTCTCTTTGGTCCCTTATCAATCTCTGTTGATGGAAGAGTACAAAGACCTGGGTCAGTAACACTGCTGCCTTAACACCAAAGCAGCTGGAGACAACATGTAAATGAAGGGGTGTGGCTAGGTTCCAATAAAACTTTATTTACAAACACACATGGATTTGGCCCAGGTAGTAATTTACTGACCCCTGCTTTAGACAGTCCAAACTGTTTATTATGGCTTTTAAACCACAAGATGGTAGCCAATCAGATCAGGGCACAAAAGTTACCCCACCATTCCTGCCCACCCAACCCCTTCCCCACAGCCTCATAACAAGCTGCACCCTACTCAGTGCTCCGCTCTGTGTCTATCCTAACATCGCACTTGTCAGAGTTGCTCTGGTCAACAGGAAACAGATGCCACATTTAAATTATGTAACTCTAGGGGTGAATGTGGGCAGTCACAGGATTAGTGTAATAACCTAATGGGGCAGTTATCACCTCTAAGCCCAAAGAGACAAATGAAGGGAGGAATTGTCAGAACCTGGAGGGAAAGAGTCATATAGGATCAGCGACCTGCATCAGAGCCAGGGAACGAACACCCCTACACCTCAACCGTGAACACCTCAACACCCTGGTCTCCTGCCACTCAGATCTCCCGCTGGAGCTACCCAATGGCAAACCCAGTTGGAAGCCAGGGGCCTAGGGAGCCTGTTATGTGGTCCACAGGAGGCTATAACCATCCTCCTGTGGTACAGGAATGTGGAGAGTGGCTCTAGGGGGACAGATGCTAAATGAGTGGTCCAACAATGTCCTGCAATTGCCTGTGTCATCAACTAGACCACCCACCATGAAGCCAGGGGCCCGCCCTTCCTCACGGCTGGATCCAAGCTCTTACCCAGTGCCCAGCCCGATGTCGGGTTCAGTAAAGGTCTGCCGACAAAGAATGCAGGAAAGTCCCTATGTTATGACCAGGAGGCCCTGCAGAGTCAAGGAGCTCAAGCTCTGTAGGGTCTTCAGGTGAGTGAGTGAGAGAATCACTCACCTGTAACTTGATCACCTGAACCTGCCAACACAGGACCCCACCAACACCACAGCTTCCAGCACCTGAGCCAGTGCTGAGCGACCAGACCCCCAACCCCTTCTCCAAACCTAGCACCCCTTGTCCAAATACAAAGCTCAGTGCCTAGATGCTGTGACCTGAGATATTTCTGAACTCAAGTATGGAATCCTTCCTCAGACCCAAGACCCTTGCGGGACCTAAGACTCTGGCACGGTTTGCAGCCTTCGTTTTAGCAGCGGAGGATCCCTTTCCTAGAGAACATCACCACATAAACCAGACTGAAGGACAGAGATTCTCACTGAGGTAGGGGCACCCAGAGCCCTGCTCACGTTGCGTCCCCTGGACAAAGCTCCAGGTGCCTCCCCATAATCCCACAGGCTCTGAGGGATACAAGTTGAAACCCACTGCCTTTTACAAAAAAGTGAGGGGACTGATGTTGCAAATGAACCCAGGAAAAGCCTTGTAGCTTTTACAAGTCCGTAAAAATAACGTTTAAAAAACAGCACTGAAAAGAATCCAGCTCTCCCTCTCTCTCTCTCTCTCTCTCTCTCTCTCTCTCTCTCTTTCTCTCTTACTCCTCTTCCTCTTCCTCCTTCTCTTTCTCTGCTATGTGAGGACACACAAAGAAAGCAACCATCTGCAAGCCAAGAAGAGAGCTCTCACCAGAGCCCAACCACGCTGGCACCTTGACCCCAGACTTCCAGCCTCTGGAACTTACACGGGCCTCTCACTGCCGTGGCCTCTCCCGCTGTGGAGCACAGGCTCCGGACACGCAGGCCCAGCGACCATGGCTCACGGGCCCACAGCACATGGGACCCTCCCAGACGGGGCACGAACCAGTGTCCCCTGCATCGGCAGGCGGACTATCAACCAGGGAAGACCTGAATGTGTATCTTGATGGTTGAATATATTTTAACCTTGCACAATGTCTATACTAAGAATGTATGGGGTTTTTGATAAATAAATATTTTAAAATATTGTTATGAAAGAAAAAGAATCCAAAATCTTCTGTGTCAGATAAATAAATGCTATTTGTTTCATTTGTCATTTTTTCCTTCCTAGAACATTTTCTGGATATCTTTCATCTCCCATCCTTTCTTCTTTTGTAAAAAAATTGAGGGAATTCCCTGGCAGTCCAGTGGTTAGGATCCAAGGTGCTTTCACTGCCGAGGGCCTGGGTTCAATCCCTGGTCGGGGAACTCAGATCAAGCTGCACCGCATGGCAAATGAATAGAATAGAATAGAATAGAATATCAAATGAATAGAATAGAATAGAATAGAATAAAATAAATAAAATAAAATAAAAATTGTGGTACAGTTGATGTACCTTCCATTTCCTCTTAAAAATTTTACACAGTAAACATTTTTTATTTTTACCAGCCTTTTACAATGTTTAAAAACATGAATATGTTTTCTTTTTACAGCCCTCTTTTTGATTTTTTAAAACACTAGTTACCTTTCGTTTTACCAAACTGATAGTTGCATGAGAGGCCTGACAGATGTAACAGGCTCATCATGAAGGAGAGCAGTCTCCCGGCTGGCTCCTTCCCACAGGTTCTCCCCAGAAACAACCACGTTCAGCTCTTTTAGCTGTTCCTTCTGGTATCTGGTAACCTCTTATCTTTCTAGATAATACATTTACACTGCCCCTCTTGGATTTATTACTTTTGGTAATAAATGCGAGGTGCCTGGTTGGCAATGTTCCACGTGTTGCCACACACAGGTGTGAGAGGAAGCAAGCGTTCACACGGCTCCAGAAGCAGAGACGACTGCAAGCTTGCACCTGCTGTCTCCTGGACACGGCCCTCGGTGCCTCTTTCCTTGGCCGCCTTTAATCTGTACCCTTTCTCTGTAAGAAACCATAACTGCGAGCAGAACAGCTTTTCTGAGTTCTATGAGTCCTTCTAGCAAACCACTGAACCGGACAGTGGTCTTGGAGACCTCTGAATTGTAATTCTTCTTGTAGGTTAAAATTTAATAAAGGCAGAATAATCACCTTTAGTAAACAATGAACATGTGTCTAACTGCTACTTATAGAAATATCTTTGCACATGATACCCTTTAGAGAAATCTGATGAACAAGCCTCAGTTTTTTAGATAGGTGAAAGAATGTTGCTGGTATTCAAGGCTCACAGATCATTTACTACCTTCCTTCAAAGCCCAGTAGCTTCTTGGTGCAGTTGGAATAAAACCTCAACTCGTTTCCCTAGTTTCCAAAGTCCAGCTTTGGGACCTGACCTGGCATCACTTGGCCCTCTCCACCCCCCCACCCCCCGCCCACGCTTTGTTCACCTCAGCCTTTCCTCTGTTCTTTAGAGAGACCAAACTCACTCCAACCGCAGGGCCTTTGCACTAGCTCCATCTTGTCCTTTCATCCTCAGCTTCTCCCCAGAGATTTCTCTGGCCCCGAGGAAAGCAGCCACCCCACCAGTTTCCATACCATCACCCTCTTTTAATTCTGTGCATACTACTTATCATTCCTGATAGCGTTCTTCATCATTTATTTATTGATTCATGCCTTTCTCCTCTCAAGAGAGTATATGTTCCATGAGAACAGGGATTTTGATTAAGTCTTAATTACTTTACTTTCCTAGGACCTAGAAAATTATCTGGCATATAATATGTGCTCAATAAATATTTGCTGAGTGACGGAAGGAAGGAATGAACAGCACTTGTCAGTACAGCGCTTGAGGAGTTAAACGTTTCTCTCATTCATTTTAGGTTGGTGGTTCTCAATCTTGGCTTTGCACTAGAATCACCCGAGGAGCTTTTAAAAAGTCCTGATGCCCAAGCCGCACCCAAGTCCCAATCAAGTCAGAATCTCTGGGGGTGGGGGCCAGGCATCAGTATTTTTTTTAAAAGTTCCTGGAGTGTTTCCAAGGCTGTCACTGCTGCTCCCAAAGCAGTCATGACTGAAGCAGTACATATCATTTCCACCAGATGGCATCAGAAACCGTTCAGATGTCACCAACCAAGCCCTAAAGCCCAGGCCCTTTGCTAGATGAACCCATTATTTCACTTCCTTTTATTTTAAAATGAAGCAAACCCAGAAGATCCGCTGCAATTAAGAGTTATGGAATTACTCCCAATATAAACACCAACCCCAGTCTGATGAAACAAATATAAATCTATGGTATTTAAAATTATTTTTCTGAATGAATTTTAACTATTTCTCATCACTTTCCCTTAAAAAAATAAAACACTTCAGGCATACAAAGAATTATACAACATTACCATATTATGTACCTATATGCCTGCCACCCAGGCTAAGAAATCAGAAATAAATACAATTATCACCCCCAGGGTATGTTTCTTCTTTCCCTACCTCACCTCTCCTATTCATGCTAAATTTATGAGTAAGCTCATATATCCATAGGATCTCTCAGTGCCATAGACACAGCAAAAAAATGTAAGCCTATATCCGGGTTTTGAAAGAATCTCTCTTCTCTTTTTACTAACCTGACTTGATTTTTTTAAAAATGTTATTGAAGTATAATTGATGTACAATATTATGTAAGTTACAGGTGTACAATGTAGCAATTCAAAATTTTTTAAGGTTATATTTCATTTACAGTTATTATAAACTATTGGCTATATTCCCTGTATTGTACAATGTATCCTTGTAGATTACTTTATACATAATAGTTTGTACCTCTTACTCCCCTATCTGTATCTTCACCGTTCCCCCTTCCCTCTCCCCACTGGTAACCACTAGTTTGTTCTCTGTATCTGTGAGTCTGCTTCTTTTTTGTTATATTCACTAGTTTGTTGTATTTTTTAGATTCCACATATAAGTGATATCATTACAGTATTTGTCTTTGTCTGACTTAGCATAATGTCCTCCAAGTCCATCCACGTTGCTGCAAATGGCAAAATTTTGTCCTTTTTTATGGCTGAGTAGTATTCCATTGTATATATATGTGTGTATATATATATATATATATATATATATACACACACACACACACACACCCCACATCTTCTTTATCCATTCACCTGTTGATGGACACTTAGGTTCCTTCCATATGTTGGCAAATGTAAATAATGTTGCTATGAACATTGGGGTACATGTATCTTTTCAAATTGGTGTTTCTGTATTTTTTGGATAAACACCCAGGAGTGGGATTGCTGGGTCATATGGTAGCTCTACTTTTAGTTTCCTGAGGACCCTCCATACTGTTCTCCACAGAGGCTGCACCAACTTCCATCCCCACTGTGATCGAGCAGGACCCTAGGGGGCCTTCCCAGAACAGGACTGAACCCTCCTGTGTCCTCGCCTGCCTTTTGTCTGTAGAAAAACTTTAGTCAAAGAACAGATTTAATCAGAGAGGTGAGAACATGCAGAAAGAAAGGAAACCAGTCAAGCAAGACAAATAATAATAGTTTAGCCATTAAACACAGTCAAATGCCTTTAGTTCCTCCTCAAGGGCTATAGGAAATATTCTGAGCCATGTCCTTTCAGCTGTTTTGCAGATACTGAAACCTCCACCAGGTGGGAGAAGTTAACTGTCTGCTGCCCACAAGCATGCAGACCCCAGACCGGTTGGACCCAGAAGGTTGATGATGCCGACTCCCGATGACCTCACCACCAGCCAATCAGAAGAGTGTCCACGAGCTGATCACACCATGACCCATGACCACCCCTTTCTCGTCTTGTCTTTAAAACCCTTTCCCTGAAAGCCTTCAGAGAGTTTGGGTCTTTTAAGCACTAGCTGCCTTTACTCCTTCCTTGGCCCTGCAATAAATGCTGCACTTTTCTTCACCATGACCTGGTGTCAGTACATTGGCTTTGCTGTGCTTGGGCAAGTGGACCCAAGTTCGGTTTGGTAACACACCAACAGTGTACAAGTAACCTGACTTGATTTGAAATCCTTTTTTTAAATAACAGTTTGAGATGTAATTCACATGCCATACAATTCACCCACTTCAACTGTACAAGTCAACACTGTTGTTTATGGAATCCTTCTCCTTTAGGGTCTACTTTCTATAAGGGGCTCTGGGCTCTTTTTCAGAGATGTTCTCGGACTCCCTCTAAACTGACCATGTGTGAAGCTCCCACCTGCTTCTATGGCTTTCCTGGTGAGCCATCAATCTCCTTCCTCACACACTTTTTCCCCATCCCCAGATGGGCAAAGAAAAAGGCCTGAAGGAACAGCCAGCAAGCTGTTGGGAGCTGGGGAGGACTTCAGTGGTATGCTTAATAAGGCTCTGTATTGTTTGAAAGTTTCATAAATGGTGTGTCTATTATTTTAATTTTAAAACAATTTTTCAAGTCTTATCTCTCCCCAGCGTTTGCCTAGTTCTCATCTTCCTACATGGAAAATGCCAGGAGGGGCCAGAGGAAGGCAGAGCAAGCCCATACTTCCTGGAGAGCAAGCTCTGCATCTTAGGTTTCCCATCATAAGGGGCTTAATGCCATCTCTCTTGTTCTCCTTCCTTCCATCACTCTGGGAATGAAGGCCCTCGGCAAGCTAACTCATCTGCAGACAATGATGTGCATTACTGCCCTCAGGTAGAGAAAATTTAAGTCACAGAATTTCTTTTAACAGAAAAATGTACCAAATGTAATAGAGACCAGTCCACTGGCCTTCAAAATACAGTAAACAAAAGCAGTGTTAACGTCCATCAAAGTTGCCGACAGCAGCTCTGAGTGCACCCACTCCAGCCTGGAGATGGCCCATCATTGACTGTGTGTCTGGCAGAGACCCTGCCGCTGAGTCCAGGTAGGAGGGGACCTCAGACACACCATTTCCAAGCTGGTGAGCCTGGTGAACCATGAACCGTGTTTACTCGAGTTTCCCTGGGAGAGCATCACCTGATCAAGAGCCGTGAAGGGCCTGAGATTTTGCCTTACAAGGTAGCTCCCACTGTTTCATGGCTCTGGCGGAGAAGGGGACTCCTGGGTCAGAACCGGAGGATGGTTTGCCACTCACAGCAATAGCAGCAGCATCTGTGCCCGTTCCCAGAGCCCCAGCTCCCAGGGCCACACAGAGATGGCCAGATGACCCCGTACCACAGTGAGTTACACTGCAGGAGAAGGCCCCCGAGCTCATGGAAAAACCACATCTTTTATAATAGACAACAAGCGTATCTGACCTTTATTACAGAGAGGGACAGCTTTAGTCACACCTACCCTTTCCCCTTGCTGTTCATTATACTCAGATTCTTGGAAAGATGACCCAGAACAAAGGTAGTCAGTGCCTTGCTCTACAAGATTCAGGGAGAAGTGTCATACTTTAGCTGCTAAATAAAAATACCCTCTATTATTAGTTCCGAGTTATGTGCATTTTAAATGATTTTTTAAATTTTATTTATTTTTCGGCTGTGTTGGGCCTGTTGCTGCATGCGGGCTTTCTCTAGTTGTGGTGAGCAGGAGCTACTCTTCATTGCGGTGCAGGGACTTCTCGTTGTGGTGGCTTCTCTTGTTGTGGAGCACGGGCTCCAGGTGTGCAGGCTTCAGTAGTTGCAGCACGTGGGCTCAGGAGTTGTGGCTTGTGGGCTCTAGAGCACAGGTTCAGTAGTTGTGGCTCACGGGCTTAGTTGCTCCGCGGCATGTGGGATCGTCCCAGACCAGGGCTCGAAACCGTGTCCCCTGCATTGGCAGGCGGATTCTTAATCACTGTGTCCAGGGAAGTCCCTGTGCATTTTAAATTGAGTGGGATCCTTAGGAAAATGTATCTTACAGAAAATTCAACTCCTCTGTATTTCTTTTTTTTTAATTTTTATTTATTATTTTATATTTATTTTTGGCCGCGTTGAGCCTTCGTTGCTGCACGTGGGCTTTCTCTAGTTGCAGTGGGCTACTGTTTGTTGCGGTGCATGGGCTTCTCATTGCAGTGGCTTCTCTTGTTGCGCAGCACGAGCTCTAGGCACGTGGGCTTCAGTAGTTGTGGCGCACAGACTCAGTAGTCGTGGCTCGCGGACTCCAGAGCAAGGCTCAGTAGTTGTGGCACATGGGCTTAGTTGCTCCGCTGCATGTGGGATCTTCCGGGACCAGGGCTCAAACCCGTGTCTCCTGCATTGGCAGGCAGATTCTTAACTGCTGTGCCACCAGGGAAGTCCCTGTGCATTTTAAATTGAGTGGGATCCTTAGGAAAATGTATCTTACAGAAAATTCAACTCCTCTGTATTTTTTTAATTTTTAATTTATTATTTTATATTAATTTTTGGCTGTGTTGAGTCTTCGTTGTTGCGCGTGGGCTTTCTCTAGTTGCGGCAAGCGGGGGCTACTCTTCACTGCAGTGCACGGACTTCTCATTGTAGTGGCTTCTCTTGTTACGGAGCACGGGCTCTAGGCACGCGGGCTTCAGTAGTTGTGGCGTACAGACTCAGTAGTTGTGGCTCACGGGCTCCAGAGCACAGGCTCAGTAGTTGTGGCGCACGGGCTTAGTTGCTCCGCTGCATGTGGGATCGTCCCGGACCAGGGCTCAAAAACGTGTCCCCTGCATTGGCAGGGGGATTCTTAACCACTGCGCCACCAGGGAAGTCCTCCTCTGTATTTCTTTACTAGGCTACTTAGCCTCAAAGCGAAGTAACAACTAAATTTCACTTTAGACATTCTGAGAGTATTTTCTCCAGACTAGGAACTTACAGGAGAGAAACAGTAAGTAAATTACATTTCCCTAACCAGACCAGAGACTTTCATTTCTTGTTACTTTGCTACTAGAAGGGAGAAAAATAAATCTTAGCATATAAAAACTAAAAACTATTAAAGATGAATTTACATTTTCCTTGTGACTAGGAAACTATCACCCCTTGATTAATTTCTCCTTTTCTGCTTTCCTGTGGGTATAACCCAAAGCAGAAACTTTGTTTTTCTGAGCAGGGATGCAAATGAGCAGAGGGTGTCGAGAGAGCCTGTGGGTGGAGTGGGGCAAGGAGTGTGCAGAAGGGGAGGGGAGGGGCTGGACCAGCAGAGATGCGTGGCCGCCTTAGGAAGTGGAACTTTGGGTGAGAGATGTGAACAGCTGATTTTTCTGATGTTTTCTGGTGTGCTGTGAGTGGAACCTTTGCCTCTTCTTCTCCTTGAAACTTTATCCACATTATGTGTGGACGCTGTTCAGTGGGTCTGGGGTTTTTACAAAGGTACAGCTGTACAACCCTGGCCTCAGGGTATAGGGTGACAGCCGAACCGGTCAGATCGGTTACAGTATTAATTTTGGAACCCCAGAAGTATCCTACTGTGCAGTGATAGGGGAATACCAGGCCGCTGAGCAGACACGCTGGAAAAGACTGCTCAGCCTCTCACAAGGCAACATGAGTATCTGCAACAAATGAGGGGCTATTTGGGACAATGTGTGTGGGAGAAAAGAAGCCTATGGAAGGGCCACCTTCTGTCGCGAAGCTGCCCTCTGCTGTAGACAGAACACCTTCCGCGCTAACCAGTGCCATGGGATGTTTTCTCTCCTTCCTCGTAACCCTGAACACAATCCCCCTTCACCAGCTCTTGGAAGCTCCCTCTTCTGTTTGCCTTGGGACCACCGGTTACATGAGTAACGGGCACCAATCCTTGCTATGTTGTGAGCGTCTGCTTGTGGCCAGCAGCGCGTTCACACTTACATGCATGACCATGCTTCATCCTCCCAACCACTCGGGTGGGTAGAAAACGAGATGCTTCTCACTCTCAGGTGAGTGGGTGGAATCGTGGAGACAGAAGAGGAAGAGAGGCTGCTCCGTTGCTTGAAGGTGGAGCCCGCAGAGAAACAGCGCCGCCCCTGACGCTGTGGCTGGAGCGCGGGGCAGCGGGGACCGGCAGAGAGGGATGGAGACGCTCAGACAGAAAGAGAAGGACCGGCAGCCAGCAGCCCTGCGGGGGGCGGGGAGCGTGGGGAATGGGGTAGGGGAAGTAGGCGACTTGTACAGGGTCACACAGCGGCAAAACCAAGCCGGTGCTCTTTGCCAGTTACCACACTGCATCCAAAACCAGCTTTGCCTCACGTCTGGGCGCCGAGGACCATCCAGCCTTGGGGGTCCACTCTCCGCAGCCCCCACTGTCGGGCAGGACCCAGGCTGGTCTTGGCCGCAGCCTGGGGCACGGGGCAGGCCGAGCCGCCTCGGATGGACAGATGGACAGACAGGCTGCGCCAGGCCTGCTTCCCACCTGGGAGGCCTTCTGGAGCACCGGAGGTGCCAGGCGCACACAGCATCTTTCTAAACCAGTTTATCACCTATTCCCGGGTTCCTTTTTCATCGCCTCACACCCAGCGGGTTTTACTCGCCTTTGCCACACCACTTGATGCTGGAAAGACTTTAAATACACTTTGATGAGGCATAAAGGCATCCTGTGCGCTCAGTAGGGAGTTATTGATTTTTTGGTGTAAAATATTAACGTGTCTTTCAGGCTATTTATGTCCTTAGACCGCAGAGCTCCGGATGTCTCCTGATGCCACACCAAGACCTAGGTTTTTTTTCTGGGAAAACATCAAGTATTTACCACTAGCATCACCTCCCCTCTCCCTCCTCATTTTTATTGCCTGTCTAAATGATAAAGGCTATAGGTGGGCAGTGTTCATGCATCAGCTGTGTCAGTTTTTCAGGACCCTGTCTGGTCTGTTGGTGACCCAGATGCCCATGTTAGTAACCCGCTGACCTGGTTCTCAGTGGAGCCTTCTAGAGACATCAGCTCAATGGCTACTGTCAAATGATTCTGATGAAATAAAAATGTAAAATGTTTTTGGCATGTGCTCTTCCAAACATCCCTCGGTTTTTTCTAGAAGTACACATGAAAGATGGCAGTGGAAGTGCTGGGAGGGAGTAGGTGATGCTCTTCCTGGCTCTGCAGAGGGCGGAGCTCAGAGGCAAGATGGAGCTGGTCCAGGAGTGAAGGTCAAAGTGCCCTCGGGGCTTTTGAGGTTTGTGCCCTCAACCGACATTATTCCCATTCTGAGGCCACATAGGTCAGTCAAGCAGTGCTTCCAAAAGCGTGTGTGGCCAGTACCACACGATGTGTCACTAAACTTTTCCTTCTAAGTGCACAGAGAGGCCAGAATGCATCTTGAGAAATGAGACTATTCTGGCCAAGGGAGTGTGGGCAACGTCTAGGTCCAGCCCATAAACATCTCCCACACCTTCTACACTCTCTCTCTTCCCTATTTTGGAGGCCACATGTTCCAGATGGTGTGGCTACAGTGCGGTGGAGGACCCTGGGATCCACATTGCACTCTGACATGACTACTAATAGACTTGCATTGTGTTAGGTCATTAGGAGTTCCCTCTGATAGCCTATCCTTTCCTGACCATTCAGATGTGCACTTGTTCAAAAACGTGTTAAGTTCCTTGTCTGTAACAGTTTCTTGCTCAAATAATTTGAGGAATGTTGGTTTAGACTTGTTTATTCATTGCCGAACTTCTCAGAGACTTTATTATCCTAACACGTATTGTGAATCTTCCAGAGGGGCTTGGCAAGCCCTCTTGGACCCTAGGGGCCTTTTTCTGCAGGTGTCTTGTGGGAAGAACTTTCCAAAAAATTCACTTGGGGAAATACTGAATTAGAGAATTGAAAATGGTGAAGGTGTTTGGAAATTTCAAACAGGAAGAGTTGGTACCACTTTGCCCCACAGTGTGTGTCTTTGGAGGTTTCTGAGCTGATGCTCAGGGATTTGGATGCTGTCATCAATGCCATCTTTGAGGAGAATCACTGTAATTATAGCAATATACATTACATAATGGTGTTTTCTAAAGTTTTCAAGGCCCTAGCCTGGAGCAGATCAAGTCAGCCAGCTGCCTGGGGCAAGAAGCTCTAAGTGGTACTAAAATATCATTTGAAGCACAAGCAAGAAAAGCAAAAAATAAACTGAAATTCATCCAAATTAAAATCTATTGTGCTTCAAAGAACACTATCAAGAAAGTGAAAAGACAACCCACAGCATGAGAGAAAGTATTTGCAAATTATCTATCTGATAAGGGATTAGTATCCAGAATACATAAAGAACTCTTACAACTCAGCAGTCAAAAGATAACGCAAGTAAGAAATGAGAATCATTTTTCTCCAAAAAAGATATACAAATGGCCAAGAAGCACAGAAAAAGATGCTCAAGTCATGAGTCATGAGGAAATGCAAATCAAAACCACAGTGAGATGCCACTTCACACACTCTAGGGTGTCTGTGCTAAAGAGGATGGACGGTGACAAGTGTCAGCAAGGATGTGGAGAAATCAGAGCCCTGCTACATTGCTGGTGGGAATGTAAAACAGTAGAGCCGCTTTGGGAAACAGTTTGGCACTTCCTCAAAAAGCTAACCATAGAATTACCACATGACTCAGAAATGCTACTCCTAGGTATACACCCAAGAGAAATGAAAACACATGTCTAAGCCAACACTTGTACAGAAATGTTCATAACAGTCTTATTCATAATAGTCAAAAGTTGGAAACAATCCAAATGTCTATCAACCAACGAATGGATAAATAAAATGTGGTATATCCATACAATGAAGTATTACTTAGCAATAAAAAGAAATGAAGTACTGACACATGCCACAACGTGGATGAACCTTGAAATGTTATGGTAAGTGAAAGAAGTCACACACACAAAAGAAGCCGTGTATTCTATGATTGCATTCACATGAAATGTCCAGAAGAGGCAAATCGATAGAGACAGAAAATAGATGAAAGGTTGCCAGGAGCCGGGGACGGGGAGCAATGGGGAATGGCTGTAAATGGCTATGGGCTTCAGAACTTCCCTGGTGGTCCAGTGGGTAAGACTCCATGCTCCCAATGCAGGGGGCCCGGGTTCGATCCCTGGTTGGGGAACTAGATCCCACATGCCGCAACTAAGGATTCCGCATGCCGCGACTAAGACCTGGCACAGCCTAAATAAATAAGTAAATATTTTTTAAAAAATGGACATGGGCTTCTTTTTGAGGAATTGTTTGTTTGTTTGTTTTTTGAGGTATTTTTAAATCTTCTGGAATTAGATGGTAGTGGTAGTTGTACAGCCCTGTGAATATACTAAAAATCATTCAATTATACACTTTAGAAGGGTGAATTTTATGATTGGTGAATTACATCTCAATAATAATTTAAGAAATCATTAGAATAAATGGGAAGTAGGGTGCCCATCAAGGCCAGGTTGCACAGAGGACTCTTCACATAACTGGTAAAATGTAAAATATCCTCACTGGGGGAAAAACAAACCAAAAAACCCAATCAAGCAGCCACCATTCCTCAGCAGTGCCAACATTTTTCTACAGAGCCCTTCTGTACCATGCTGTATACAATCGTCCTGAACAGACCTGCACAGACCCATCCCTGAACCTCAGACCAACCGGATGATGGTCACCTAAGATAATGCCTAATGTCCACTGCTGGTAACTGGACACGAGTGATTCCTTTTATTATCTACATTGTAAACTCTTGAATAGTTTCGCCACACAATTGCCAGATTGAGAAAATAGCAAAAGAAAACTGGGGAACAAGTTCAGAAAAGTAGGGCAGGGTTGGCCACATACAAGCCAGAAGAAAGCACATGAAAGATGATTTGAGAAGGTCTTTGTGAGTGTGAGTGATTTACGCTGCCCAGTTATAAATATCAGGGAAAACGGTGACATGAAAGACAATTCTAAAAAAATTCAGATGTTGTCATTTAGGGCACGGTGATGTTTGGCTTGATCAGAGCCCTGTGCTCCTGGGAAAAAAAACAATGGAAAAAACCCCCCACCCCTTTGCATCCTGAAATCTCCCCCACCCCACTTTCTTGTGCTCTGGGAAACAGCTGACCTTAATTGCAAAGAACCTGTCTTCTCCATTTGACTTAGATAACCTGGTCCTCCTGCCTCTATAAAACCAGGCCCCCTTCCTTTACATCGAGACGTTCCTCATTAATAAGTTCTTTCTCTTGCAATAGCCCAAATAAAATCATCTCCTTAATTATCCGGTGTGTTTTTGTCTTTCACAGGCATAGAAAAAATCCTTTATTCCAAACATAAAGAAAGAGGTATACAGTTTTCCTTAGTAGACCATCTGTTCTTTCTGCCCCAACTAAGAAAATGTTGAAAAAATATTTAAAGAATGTCAGTTTGAAGGGATGCCAAATTATTTGCCAGCCAAGGGTAACCACAGCTAGCGTTTGTCTTGACTAGCTATCTCAGATAACAAGGACTGTGGAACGGACTTCTGTGAAGGAAAATTCACCCCCTGGTAGCGATAAACCAAGGGAGTTTTTGTTTTTCAAAGCAAAACCTCTCCAAGTGTACCCCAGTTGTACATTTCCAGAGTAACCATCCGTCTTCTGGCATCTGGGACTGGTTCTTCTCCATTTCCAGAGCTCTCCAAATGCCAAGCATCTAGCTTTTCCCAGTTTTTGGATATTAAGGAAAAAAATACATGTATAGAATTAATTTCATGCCAGATTATCAGAGTTTTCATCTTATTGCTACATCTTATCTCTAACTTCTTTTTATACCTTGACCACCATATGTACATTGCTATGCTTTCAGCTATTATAAATCATGGGTGAGAAGTAAAATGGAAGTACTGTGAGATGATCACAATTCAGCAGTGCATTGCACTTTCTCACTGCAGCCTTGGTGAACAGACTCACTCTTTGGTCTGTTAATGAGACATATGGCTGAATTGTCCTGATACATTCACCTAACCACTCCATTCCTGAATTCTTCCCAATGATCTATCTGCTGGGCAGCCTCAGGAGTTGGACACACACCACCAGCATTTCCTGGATTTGTTTTTATTTTTCCCGTGCTAAACCACAGGGGTTTCAGCATGCTGTGTATATTCATGGGCATTTATTCTGTTATCTGTCAAAAGGGGATCCGATTTTCTCCTGGGCGTTATCTTGATGGCCAGGGCAAAGCAGTTTGGAGGTTGAATACTTCATCAAGGAAGCAGTTGAATCTGGAAAATCAGGGCTCAGAAAAACAGTGTGACTCATCTTAGAAACTGCCTGGGCTGTCCCGTCTTCTCGGGTCCAAGATACAACTTCAGGCTAGTCCAATAACCCCTGTTCTAAAGATTAGAGTAGAAAGAGAACGGATTGCCACAGTTCCTGGGTCTGCAGCTCCTGTTTCGCTGGTGCTTCGGGGGCAGGAAAGCTGAACCCTCTCCCATCTGGTTACCTTTGTGTCCTGTGGCATGTTCATCATTAGGAAGTAGAGGGAAAAGCAGCCCTTGTCCAATGTCTCACCCACAAGGACCAAGAATGAGAGGGTATTTGCTGTAGCAGAAAGATAGCCGAGCAGGGAGACCCAAGCTCTAATCCTGGGCTGTTGCTCTGTGGTTGTGAGACTTGGGACAGGCCATTGGGCCTGTTTTCCTTCATCTATAAAATGACACCAGATCAAATGACCTGTGAAGCCTTTTCCTCATCCATCCTAGCTTTTCCTCATCCATCCTAGCTTTTCCTCATCCATCTCTTTGGAGGTAAGGTAAAGAATTGAATTGATAGTGACCTAGCAGGGTTATTTCTAATAGTAGGACTCCTATTAAGGGTGTTTGCAGCAAGACATCATTATTTCTTATCATTATCATTATTGCTTATCATTCTTCTGAGATGTATAGAGCCCCTACCAGACACTTGATAGAACAGTGATGAAAACAAAGATCCCTACCCTACCTTGCATGGAACCCAGCAGAAAGAGACAGACCCTAAATGACAAACATAATAACTACAAACTTACATAATAGGCAACAAATTACTTACTTGGATAATTACAGCAAAAGCGCTCTTCAAGTAGATACCCTAAACCTGTGGAGGTCGGTTTAAAGGCTTTGATATTTTACTGCTCTCTTTAATCAACGAACTAGATTGCCCTGTGGTGGAAAGGGAAGGGGGGTGGCCAAGGGGCCCCGGATTCTTGCCTTCAGAGTTTCGTTTACAAGTAACAAAAACCAATTCAAGCAGGATTAAGCACAAAGGGGGACTTTATACCAAGGATCCAGGCATGTGTCACGGAACCCCAAGCTGACCCAGGACTGAGACGGGGTGCCTGGGGTGCACGCCTGTAGGAGGCAACCAGGTTCGTGCAACAGCAGGACCACACCCAGGAGGAAGACCTTGGTCTAGTGTGTGAGTCCTGGGTGCCTCGCCTGCCGCGCCCTAGTCCGGCCTGGCTGAGCCTCCTCCAGGGGCCAAAAGCAGCCCTGGACGCCTCCAGGGGCCTGGCTGCTTTCCCGCTGCCCAGGCCGGGGTTCCCTCCGCCACACCACATCAGGAACATTCTGTCGGGTAGCCCATATTCCACGCTAAGTGCACGTTGTTACAAAAAACGTTGAAGACTTTACGATTTGGTGTTAGAAACATTAATATCGATTTGACCCCGTCATTTTCTCTTCACATTCTGGAGCTCCTAACATTCCTTTCTAGGACTCAAACCGTTTCAATGGCCCGGGAAGCGCATGCAGGCCCTGCCCCGCACAGCTCACCCTAAACCCTCAGCCAAGCCGTTCTGATTGCTTCCTCCGTCCGAGGGCCCCAGGTGAAATCAATCCGTTGGTATCTGATGGCCAGATTTGATAAAGGGGCCAGGTGAGAACCCGAGCCGCCTTGGGGCCCGGCTGGGAATCTCAAAGCAGACACACATTCGCCATGATGGCAGCCTCTGACGAGGCCAATTGCAGCAGAATCCTTAAAAGTTGATGATTCTGCAAATGTCTTTTGTCTGCCGTGTTGTGCAGCGGGGCAAACGGGGAAGGGTCGTTTTTCTCCAAAACAGAATTAAGCACCAGCCAAAGAAAGGCCGTAAGATAATCCTGCATGTAACCTTAAACTGACCGTGAAATTCAAATTTAAGACTTTTCAGAAAAATTCCGGAGCAAAGGAGAGCTGGGGAAACGACTGAAATACTTGAAGGTCAGGAGATGGGGAAGGAGGTCCAGGAGTTCTTTCACAAGAAATCAGAGTGCAAAGACCAGGTCTTAGAAATAGTTCTCCCCCAAAGAATTTAAACGCATTATGACAGTAATTTTAAGACATGGGACGGCATCGCTGGATGCATCCTTCTGTACCCAATTGGGCTGGAGTCTCACATCTCCTGCAAGGGGACAACACAGGCTGCAGAACCCAAAGGGCCCTAGATAAACAGAGGAGCAAACAACCTGACAGAAGACACAGCCTCCGTGTAGTCAGAACAGGTGCCAGAGCTGCGCTGAGCTGGAGCCCACGTTTCTGGATTCTCAGCCCCGAGTCTGCGCTTCCCACCCTTTACATAAACATAAGCCGACTCAGTGGGGAAAACACTAGGTCATTTCTACAATCGGAGTCATAGTGTAAATAACTCGCTCACATGGATAGTTTAGAAAGCTAGTACTTAGATTTTGCTGTATTTCTTTTCCATAAAAGAAAAGCTTACGTTCAGTGAGTTGTGTTTGTTGAACTACTTCTTTCGGGTCATTTGTTGCAAGCCCACAAATGATCAGCATAACCACGGGACCTGGGAAAAATGACTTATGGGCAGTTTCACATCATAAAAGCTTCTTGCTATTACAGAACAGGAAAAAAAAAAACGTCCGTGAGGTCAAAGAAGAGGGAACAGCCTCCATCTCTCAATGATACTGGAGGGGGTGCTTTCTAACAAGTAGGTCAGTAGGTTGGAGCCACGTGCAATGTCTGCCTTCCCTGTTTCTCTCCACTGCTTTCCTGAGCAGGTCAGATCGTGTCACCTCCTCTCCCAGATAAAGCCATCACTGAGCATCCTCCCCAGAGTGGAGACTCTGGGGTCAGGAGTTTCTCGGCTCAGCATGGGGGATGCTGCCGGAATAAGCTGGTTCTGGTCCTTCCTGGGCCCCAGCAGCCTGTCACCATGGCCTCCCGTACAGGTGCAGTGGTGAGGACCCCCGGGAGACAGGAGGCTTCAGGACCACAGGGCTCTTCTCAGACTCCTGGTCACCATGGCAGCCCCTCAGCTCACAGGACTGTCACCTCCGCAGAGGCTGGAGGCGGAGCTGGGGAACTACCTGCCCCACCTGTGCCCGTGAGGTTGAACAGCAGTGCCACCGAACAGCTCAGGCTGGGACTTGAACCCACTGTCTTTGAGACCACACACCTGGTCTCAGGACTTAATGAAGCTCAGGTTCTTGGTGTCTCAGCCCAGAAGGAATTCAGCAAGAGGCAAAGTGATGGGTAAGAAGTGGATTTACTTAGGGGATTCCCTGGTGGTCCACTGGGTAAGACTCCATGCTCCCAGTGCGGGGGGGGGCCTGGGTTCGATCCCTGATCAGGGAACTAGATCCCACAAGCATGCCGCAATTAAGAAGCCCGCATGCCACAGCTAAAGATCCCACATGCTGCAACTAAGACCTGGCACAGCCAAAATAAATTTTAAAAAAAGAAAAAAAAGAAGTGGATTTATTTAGAGAGATACACATTCCATAGACAGAATGCAGACCGTCTCAAAAGGCGAGAGCAGCCCCAGGGCTGGGTCATCTCGGAAAGAGAGAGTGGCCCTGGGAGAAACACACTCCACAGGCAGAGTGTGGGCCATCTCAGAAGGCGAGAGGCCCTGAAACATGGTGTGGCTAGTTTTTATGGGCTGGGTAATTTCACAGGCTAATGAGTGGGAGGATTATTCCAACTATTTTGGGGAAGGGGCAGAGATTTCCAGGAATTGGGCCACCGCCCACTTTTTGGCCTTTTATGGTCAGCCTCAGAACTCTCATGGCAACTGTGGGTGTGTCATTTACCTAATGTATTTTTCTTTTTTTTTTTTTGGCTGCATTGGGTCTTCGTTGCTGCACGTGGGCTTTCTGTAGTTGCGGCGAGCAGGGGCTACTCTTCGTTGCGGTGTGTGGGCTTCTCCTTGCGGTGGCTTCTCTTGTTGCAGAGCACGGGCTCTAGGCACACGGGCTCAGTAGTTGTGGTGCACGGGCTTCAGTAGTTGTGGCATGCGGGCTCAGTAGTTGTGGCTTGCGGGCTCTAGAGTGCAGGCTCAGTAGTTGTGGCACGTGGGCTCAGTAGTTGTGGCTCGCAGGCTCAGTAGTTGTGGCGCATGGGCTTAGTTGCTCCGGGGCATGTGGGATCTTCTCAGACCAGGGCTCGAACCTGTGTCCCCTGCATTGGCAGGTGGATTCTTAACCACTGCACCACCAGGGCAGCCCCCTAGCTAATGTATTACAATGAGCATATAATGAGGCTCAAAGTCTACTGGATGCCAAACCGTCTGCCATCTTGGGCCTGGCAGGTTCTAACCAGTATTTGTTGTGTCCTCAACAGCTATGTCAATCTCTTAAAGGTTGTGCCCTGCCCCCTTCCCTCCTGTTTCAGGTGGACAGGAGGGACATCCTGACGGTTTCTGGCTTTCTGCAGAGGAAGACCACCGCCCCTGGCAGACTGGAAAGTACCCCACGTTTCAGACCTCCACCCTTCCCTCCCTCTTGTTTCTCCAAGTGCACGAGGCGCCAAGGGAACTGAGACCAGAGTGGGGAAGTGAGGAGGACGCCAAGGGGGAACTTGGTGGCTTGACAGCCCTGTCCGTGAAGCTTTCCTAATCCTATTGTTTGTGCCTCAATGTCTGAGCACCTGACTCTGGGGGAAAGAGCCTTGGCTTTTCAGATGGCAGCATCCAGTAGGGGGAGAGAGAGGGCCCCAGGGGGCTTAGAAACTGTCACTCATTCACTGGTTCATCTGTCAAACACCCGCAGTGGGTGGCCACTGGGCAAGGCACCGGGGAGAGGAGTGTCCAGCACACAGACCTGCCTTCTGGAGCTGACGGGACAGCGAGATCCACGTGGTAGAGTTATGGGATACCTGGGAAGGTGTCCACAACGCGAGGATGAGCAGGAGTTTGCCAGAGGTAGAGGAGATGAAGGTTGTGTTACCGAATTAAGTCCTATGGACCCGGCTTGGCCCCCAGCCTGGCCAGGCTCTCTGGTTCCTGTTCTATTCGGCTTCGAGCAGCCAGTAGCGAAGCCGAAGCTGAGATCAACACAGCACAAGCTGTATTCAGTGGCCAAAGACTGGAGAAGCGGGAACTAAGTTCCCAGATCAATTTCTCTCCCATGTGGGGAGAGGGATTTAATTTTAAAGACAGGGGCTTCCCTGGTGGCGCAGTGGTTGAGAGTCTGCCTGCCGATGCAAGGGACACGGGTTCGTGCCCCGGTCTGGGGGGATCCCGCATGCCGCGGAGCGGCTGGGCCCGTGAGCCAAAATTACTGAGCCTGCACGTCTGGAGCCTGTGCTCCGCAGCAGGAGAGGCCGCGATAGTGAGAGGCCCGCGCACCGTGATGAAGAGTGGCCCCCGCTCGCCACAACTAGAGAAAGCCCTCGCACAGAAACGAAGACCCAACACAGCCAAAAATAAATAAATAAATAAAGCAAAACTGTCAACAAGTAAAAATAAACACTATAAAAAAAATAAAATAAAAAAAATAAAGACAAAGAGAGGAGGAGTGAGGCTGATGATGGGGAGGCCTATGCATTAGTCTATGGGGAAGGGGCGGGGCTTCTCCCGAGGGAGTGGGGTGTCACCCTCTTTTTATCCTTTCTTGGCCCTTAATGTCTGGTCCTGGCCGCTGGCAGGTGTGTCATTTAATATGCAAATATGGTAAAGTCAGCGTATAATGAGACTCAGGGTCCGTTGGAGGTCAGATTCATCACCGTCTTGGTCCCAGCTGCTTCCATTTGGTTTTTTGTTTGTAGCTTCCTTTCTTATCTTTGGACCCTTTAACTTAAAGGTTTATGTTCACTCCTGCTACAGGGGTGGGACGTGGGGCATGGAGGGTTTTGAGGAAACACCTGGAGAAGCTCTGGCCACAGCTGGGGAGAGGTGGGCATTTCTGGCTGAGGAAGCAGCAGGGTGAGGGCGGGCTGGGCACGTGTGTGCAGGCCTCCACGTCCCGGTGTGGCCTCCATGCAGCCTTTACCTCCCAGTGAGGAGGCCGCTGTGACAGTCCAGACAAGAAAGGCCGAGGGCCTCACATGGCAGAGAGGGGAGGGCGTGAAGGAGGAGGGTAAACCACGGAAGTGAGCGACGCGTAGGATGCCCCTGACTTGACTAAAAGGCTAACCTGCCGTGACCAAGGGGCCCTAACATGCTGTGGATCAGGGGGGAAACGCCTTTCTCTCTACTAGTCCTACACAGGGTCAGCAGGGGTTCTGCCTCACTCAGGGGCCTGGGCTGAGGTCGCCTGCCACTTCCACCTGGCTTCCAAAGAGGCCCTGGGGGGTACCATCCAGCTAAAGGTCAGGGGTCAAAGGGCACAGAGAAGAGCTCACGGCGGCTTTACAGACCAGGCCTGGGCGGCGCTGTCACTTCTTCTCACGTCTGCTGGTGAGCACTGAGTTTCCTGGCCACTCCAGGCTACGCGGGAGGCTGAGAAACGTGCTCTAGCCTTGAGTCCAGGAGGAAAGAAGACTGGATTTTGGTGGACAGCCAACAGTCTCTGCCCCTGGAGATGATGACGGCTTGAAAAATGGGGACATCTGAGAGGAAAACCGGGTCCCAGCATTCAGCTCACCTCCCACATGTCCAGGACCCCTGATTCC
Organism: Mesoplodon mirus; assembly: GCF_964341445.2. Classification (NCBI taxonomy): domain Eukaryota; kingdom Metazoa; phylum Chordata; class Mammalia; order Artiodactyla; family Ziphiidae; genus Mesoplodon; species Mesoplodon mirus. Next base: position 19,003,604 of record NC_138990.1, on the reverse strand, counting down.
TCAAGCTTCCCTAGAGGACCAGACTTTACCTCTGAGAGGACTGCCCCTGCCTTATCTCCCAGGGATGCTAGAGCAGTGAATCAAAGCTCTGGGGCCACGTTTGAAGTTTATTTCTTTGGATCATCTGTGAGCTTCCTGTGGCTCTTATTTTTTTTCAGACTGATTTTTTTAAATTGAAATACAGTTGATGTACAATATCGTGTTAGGTATACAGCACAGTGATTCAGTTACACGTATATATGTACATATGTACACACATATACATATGTACATATATACATATGTATATGCATGTATATATATGTATACAGTATATATACTGTATAGCTCCCTGTGCTATACAGTAGGTTCTTGTTGTTAATCTATCTTATATATAGTAGTGTGTATCTGTTAATCCCAAGTTCCTAATTTATCCCTTCCCCACCCCCTTTCCCCTTTAATAACCATAAGTTTGTTTTCTATGTCTGTTTCTGTTCTGTAAATAAGTTCATTTATATCATTTAAGATTCCACATATAAGTGATATATGATATTTATCTTTCTCTGACTTCAGTTAGTATGATAATCTCTAGGTCTACCCAAGTTGCCGCAAATGGCATTATTTCCTTCTTTTTTATGGCTGAGTAATATTCCACTGTATATATATCACATCTTCTTTATCCATTCATCCGTTGAGGGATATCTACGTTGCTTCCACATCTTGGCTATTGTAAATAGTGCTGCTATGAACATTGGGGTGCATTTACCTTTTCCAATTAGAGTTTTCTCTGGGTATATGTCTGTGGCTCTACTTTTATTTATTTTTTAAAATAAAGTTATTTATTTTATTTATTTATTTTTGGCTGCGTTGGGTCTTCGTTGCTGCCTGTGGGCTTTCTCTAGTTGTGGCAAGTAGTGGGGGCTACTCTTCATTGCGGTGCACGGGCTTCTCATTGCGGTGGCTTCTCTTGCTGTGGAGCACAGGCTCTAGGTGCATGGGCTTCAGTAGTTGTGGCACACAGGCTCAGTAGTTGTGGCTCACGGGCTCTAGAGCGCAGGCTCAGTAGTTGTGGCACATGGGATTATGGAGCAATTATGGAGTTGTGGCACATTGCTCCATGGTATGTGGGATCTTCCCGGACCAGGGATTGAACCCATGTCCCCTGCATTGGCAGGTGGATTCTTTTTTTTTTTGCGGTACGCGGGCCTCTCACTGTTGTGGCCTCTCCTGTTGCAGAGCACAGGCTCTGGATGCGCAGGCTCAGCGGCCATGGTTCACGGGCCCAGCCACTCCACAGCATGTGGGATCTTCCTGGACTGGGGCATGAACCCATGTCCCCTGCATCGGCAGGCGGACTCTCAACCACTGTGCCACCAGGGAAGCCCTGTGGCTCTGCTTTTAAAGCCACGTACTTCTTCTGTGAGGGTGTTGGGATCAATTTTGCTAGATGTCCAGTTAAAGAAACAACACTCAACAAACAGCTTTCCCATGAGTAATACTAAAATGTTATTTTTGCGATTGTCCAAGAAGACAATGCCCATCCTCGTGGTAATGAAAACTACAAATATACTCGCTACACAAGAGTTCCCAGGAACATCCTGGGCAGGACTCCTTAGATGGATGGGCCAGGGGACAAGACCAACACATACATCTCATCTGAGGTAGCACTAGGAAAAAATCTTGACACTTCAAGCTTAGAGCATTTTTTTTTAAGGGAGTTTCCACTTTTCCCTTACCCACAAGCTTGCCTGGCCTTTTCCTGAAGGAAAGTGGTTGGGGATAAATTTTGAGTGCCAAAATTTTGGTGAATGTATCAAAATAATGACACCTCGGACAGGCATGGGGTCACATCTAGATGTTATTTCCAAATTGCACATTATTGAGGGGCATGTGACCTTTCAGTTTAGAATATGGGTAAGTGGCTTCATTTATAGTACCGACACCTGGTATCCCATATAAAACTCCAGTAAATCCAGTCTGACTCTTTTAAGGTAGTCAGCCCTCATATATCAGAAGAAAGCCCAGGTTGTGGATTGTCTAACTTTGTTTCTCTCCTCTCTCCTTGTTAGGACGTTTTGTGGTTTCTTTGTTATCAACACACCTGGGGTAAGGATGGGGACCAAGAAAGGCCAGACTGCAGATGCTCAGCTCTGATTAGAAGTGTTGTTCACCAATAGCGAATTATGAGGATGAGGAGGCTGGATCCAATGATTTAAATCGAGTCCTTGCACTGCCCTCTGTACCTTAAGCCTGATATGATACATGAGTTACAGCCAGGATCAGACAAGGTGTTTCAGAGAAAACAAGAGCTTTTGCTCTATCACAGTGCACCTTGCCCTGCTCACTGTTGGATACCTCCTGCTCTTCTCTCTATCAGATCACACTCTAGAGACCTGATCTGAGGGGCAAATACACATGGGCATAAAGCACTTAGTAAATGACCCATCCCTGAGGCAACAGCTTTTTAACCCTAATGTCTCAAGCCAAAAGAATGAACCTCTTATTCCAGAAGTTGGGGTCTGAATGTAGCAAGTTCTATCAGGGAAAGGGTATAAATGACCAAGGAGGGAGTCCTTTAAGTCAGTGGTCCCCAACATTTTTGGCACCAGGGACCAGTTTCATGGAAGACAATTTTTCCATGGACCTGGGGTGGGGGGGATGGTTTCAGGATGATTCAAGTGCATTACATTTACTGTGCACTTTATTTCTATTATTATTACATAGTAATATATAATGAAATAAGTATACAACTCACCGTAATGCTGACAGGAGGCGGAGTTCAGGCGGTAACGCGAGCAATGGGGAGCGGCTGTAAATACAGATCAAGCTTCGCTTGCTTACCCGCCGCTCACCTCCTGCTGTGCGGCCCGGTACCTAACAGGCCACAGACCTGTAGTGGTCTGTGGCCCAAGGGCTGGGGAGCCCTGCTTTAAGTCCTTGAAAACGGGCTACACGGATGGCAGCCTTCTCTCCTATCCCTGAGGTCAGCCTCGGCTGTTATTAACAATCACCAGGACAATCCAGTGCTAATGCAAATCCCAGAAAGTCCTTGACTTCTGCAAGCATGTTTCTGTGTTTAGGCAATATTTTCCCCATAATCTTTTTTTACAGAAAGAAGCTTGGGATGCAACGTAATAGATGGTGCAGTTGGTGTGCACAAAGCTAAGGGGAAAGGCCTCCATTGGAAGCAGTGGTTAAGCAAACAGACAGCTGGTCTCCTTCCTTATTCCATTTCCCTTGTCTTTTGCTCACTTTCGAGAGGTTGGTTCGAGCTTGTTTATACGTGTCTTGAGTAAGGTATTCAGGCAAAGGTGTGGGCAGAAAGGAAAGGAAATTGAAAGTGAAGTGATGAAAAGCTAATGGGGAGATTTGGTAGGGAAGTTTTAATGATCATCACTCTAAGGGAACTATTTTTCTTTTAAAACTGTAACTGTTTCTCATAAACATTCAGCAATATAACTCCATTTAAAAATGTTTATGCAAATTCCATTTAGGATAGCATCTAAAACAATAAAATACTTAGGAATAAGTTTCACAAAAGAAGTGCAAGATTTGTATACTGAAAACTACAAAGATTGTTCAAAGAAATTAAAGATGGAAATAAGGGGAAGGACATCTCATGTTCATGGATTGGAAGACTTACTATTAAGATGGCAATAGTACCCAAAGTGACCTACTGATTCAAGGCAATCCCTATCAAAATCCCAGCTGTTTTTCTGAAGAAATTGACAAGCTGATCTCAAATTCCTTCATAAATGCAAGAGACCCAAAGTAGCAAAAACTATCTTAAAAAAAAAGAGTAAAGTTGGAGGACTCACACTTTCCTATTTCAAGATCTACTACACACCTACAATGATCAAGACTGTGTAGTACTCGTGTAAAAGTAGCCATATAAATCCATGGAATAGAACTGAAAGTCCCAAAATAAACTCTTACTTTTATGGTCAGTTGATTTTCAACAAGTGTGTCAAGACAATTCAATGAGGAAAGAATAGTCTTTACCACCACTAGTTCTGGGACAGTTGGATACCTACATGCAAAAGAATGAAGCTGGACACCTAACCCACACCATATGCAAAAATTAACTAAAAATGGAGCAAAACCATAAATCTAAGTGTTAAAATTATAGAACTCTTAGAAGCCCACATAGATTTAAATCTTTATGACCTTTGATTAGGCAGTGGTTTCTTATATATGACACCAATAGTGTAAGCAACAAAAAAGAGAAAATAGATAAACTGGACATAATAAAAACTCATTAAAAAATCCCCAAAACACTTTTGTCCTTCAAAGGACATCATGAAGAAAGTGAAAAGCCACTCATAATGGGAGAAAACTTTTGCAAATCATACCTCTGATAAGGGACTTTGTCATGGACTGAATTGTGTTCTCCAATACTTCATATATATATATATATATATATATATATTTTTTTTTTTTTGCGGTACGCGGGCCTCTCACTGTTGTGGCCTCTCCCGTTGCGGAGCACAGGCTCCGGACGCGCAGGCTCAGCAGCCATGGCTCACGGGCCTAGCCGCTCTGCAGCATGTGGGATCTTCCCAGACCGGGGCACGAACCTGTGTCCCCTGCAACGGCAGGCGGACTCTCAACCACTGCGCCACCAGGGAAGCCCCTTCATATATTTTTTAAAAAAGCATAGTTGATTTACAATGTTGTATTTAATTTCTGCTGTTCAGCAAGATGACTCAGTTCTACATATATATATATACACTTTTTCTTATTCTTTTCAATTATGGTTTATCAGAGGATATAGTTCCCTGTGATATACAGTAGGATTTTGTTGTTTATCCATCCTATATATAATAGTTTGCCTCTGCTAATCTCAAACTCCCACAAAAATTCATATTTTGAAGCCCAAACCCCCAGTGTGACTGTATTTGAGATGGGGCCTTTAAAGAGGTAATTAAGGTTAAATAAGATCAGAAGGGTGGGCCCTAATTCAGCATGATTGATGTCTTCATAAGAAGATGAAGAGACACCAGAGATGTGTATCCACAGAATAAAGGCCATGTGAGGACACTGTCTGCAAGCCAAGGAGAGAGTTCTTGCCAGAAACCAACCCAGCTGGCATCTTGATATTGGACACCCAGCCTCCAGAACTGTGAGAAAATAAATTCCTATTGTTTAAGCCACCCATTTTATGGTATCCTGTTTTGGCCGCCTGAGCAGACTAAAACAGACTTCGACCTAGAGTATATAGAATGATTACAACTCAAATATAAAGACAGGGACTTCCCTGGTGGTCCAGTGGTTAAGACTTCACCTTCCAATGCAGAGGGTGCGGGTTCGATCCCTCATTGGGGAGACAAGATCCCACATGCCTTGTGGTCAAAAAAACAAAACATAAAACGGAAGCAATATTGTAACAAATTCAATAAAGACTTAAAAAAAAAAAAAGGTCCACATCAAAAAAAAAAAAGAAGAAGAAAGAAATAAAAAGACAGCCTAATTTAAAAATGGGCAATGGCTCTGAGTAGATAGTTGTCTAAAGAAAATATACAAATGACCAAGAAGCACTTGAAAAGAGACTCAACCTCATTAGCCATTAGGAAAATGTAAATCAAAACCAGGAGATACCACTTCACAATGACTAGGATAGCTACAATCAAAAAGACAATAAAACAGATAGCTAGTGGGAAGCAGCTGCATCGCACAGGGAGATCAGCTTGGTGCTGTGTGACCACCTAGAGGGGTGGGATAGGGAGGGTGGGAGGGAGACGTAAGAGGGAGGGGATATGGGGATATATGTATACATATAGTTGATTCACTTTGTTATACAGCAGAAACTAACAAAACATTGTAAAGCAATTATACTCCAATAAAGATGTTAAAAAGAAAAAATAAGTGTTAGATGCAGAGAAGTTGGAACCGTCATACACTGTTGGTAGAGATGTAAAATAATGCGGCTGAGCAGTTTGGCAGTTCCTGAAAAAGTTAAACAGTGTTTCCATTTGACCCAGCAATTCTACTCCTAGGTATATACCAAGAGAACTGAAAACATATGTCCATGAAAAAAACTTGTATGTGAATGTGCATAGAAGCACTATTCATGATAGCTAAAAAGTGGAAACAACCCAAATGTCCATAAACTGATGAATGGATAAACAAAATGTGGTCAATTCATATGATGGAATAACATTCAGCCATAGAAAGGAATGCAGTACTGACACGTGCTGCAATGTGGATGAGTCTTGGAAACATCACGCTAATTGAAAGAAGCCAGACACAAAAGGCATCATATTGTATGATTCCATTTTTATGAAATGTCTGGAATAGGCAAATCTATAGAAAGCAGATTGGTGTTTGCCAGGGGCTGGGAGGAATGGGGAATGGGAATTACTCTAATGGGTACTGATTTTCTTTTAGCATATCTGATTAAAATGTTCTGGAATTAGATAGCACTGAAGGTTGTACAACGTTGTGAATCTACTAAAAACCACTGGATTGTACACTTTAAATATATATATATTTTTTGGCCACACCACACAGCATGTGGGATCTTAGTTCCCTGACCAGGGGTCGAATCTGTGCAGTGGAAGCATGGAGTCTTAACCACTGGACCCAGGGAAGTCCCTAGATTGTATACTTTTTTTAAAAATTTAATTTGATTTATTCTTTTTTAATTTTTTGGCTGCATTGGGTCTTCGTTGCTGAGCGTGGGCTTTCCCTAGTTGCAGCGAGCAGGCTTCTCATTGTGGTGGCTTCTCTTTGTTGCAGAGCACAGGCTCTAGGCGTGTGGGCTTCAGTAGTTGTGGCTTGTGAGCTCTAGAGCTCAGGCTCAGTAGTTGTGGCACATGGGCTTAGTTGCTCTGCGGTATGTGGGATCTTCCCGGACCAGCGATCAAACCTGTGTCCCCTGCATTAGCAGCCAGATTCTTAACCATTGCGCCACCAGGGAAGTCCCCTGGATTGTATACTTTTAAAAATATTTATTTATTTGTTTGTTTGTTTGGCTGCGCCGGGTCTTAGTTGTGGCACGCGGGATCTTCGTTGCCATGTGCGAGATCTAGTTCACTAACCAGGGATCAAACCCAGGCCCCCTGCATTGGGAGTGCGGAGTCTTAACCACTGGACCACTAGAGAAGTCCCTGGATTGTATACTTTAACAGGTAAGTTTTACGATGTGTGAATTACATCTCATAAAGCTGTTATTAAAAAACTAAAAACGTTTATGCAGACATATGAATTAAAGGAATTTTCAAAATGTAAATACAGTAGCCAACATATTATTTTGTCCAGGTTAAAATACTTTGGAAAATCTCCAGGCCAGTTAATTTCTTTTTTTTTTTTTTTTTTTTTTTTGCGGTACGCGGGCCTCTCACTGTTGTGGCCTCTCCCGCTGCCGGAGCACAGGCTCCAGACGCGCAGGCTCAGCGGTCATGGCTCACGGGCCCAGCCGCTCTGCGGCATGTGGGATCTTCCTGGACCGGGGCACGAATGCGTGTCCCCTGCATCGGCAGGCGGACTCTCAACCACTGCGCCACCAGGGAAGCCCTCATTTTTTTTTTTGTTGTTGTTGTTGTTGTTTTTGCTTCCCTGGTCTTTCTCCCCCTTCCCTGTGAGTTCTGTAGGATGATGGTTCCTTCCCAACTTTCTCCTTTGTCTAGAACTGCACCCAGAGGTGTGTTCTCAGCAAACAGAATGTGCTCCTCTTTCCCCTCCTCCATGTGTTCTGAAGAGGGCAGAGGTCAGAGGGCGGTGCTGGCCTATAAGGTCTGATGCTCACCTCCATCTGCAGGCCTGAGCATGTGGCCCACTGCTCCTTTTTATAGAGATTACATCACATGGTCTCAGCCTTCAAAGAACTCACATTCAGGGACTTCCCTGGTGGCGCAGTGATTAAGAATCCGTCTGCCAACGCAGGGGACACAGGTTCAATCCCTGGTTGGGGAAGATCGCACATGCTGTGGAGCAACTAAGCCTGTGCACCACAACTACTGAGCCCATGTGCCACAACTACTGAAGCCCACGCACCTAGAGCCTGTGCTCCACAACAAGAGAAGCCACCGCAATGAGAAGCCCACACACCGCAACGAAGAGTAGCCCCCGCTCACCACAACTAGAGAAAGCCCGCATGCAGCAACGAAGACTCAACGCAGCCAAAAAAAAAAAAAAAAACCAGGGCTTCCCTGGTGGCGCAGTGGTGGAGAGTCCGCCTGCTGATGCAGGGGACACAGGTTTGTGCCCCGGTCCGGGAGGATCCCTGGGCCCGTGAGCCATGGTCACTGAGCCTGCGCGTCCGGAGCCTGTGCTCCGGCAGCGGGAGAGGCCACAACAGTGAGAGGCCCGCATACCGCAAAAAAAAAACAACAACAAATCAACTTACATTCAGAGGCATGTAAAATCTGAATGATAATGTGCATTTGAGGACACAGGACTGAAGGCAGGGTGGATGCGAAATGTAGTTTTCAATGTGTATCCTTTTGTACTGTTTCTACCATGTGTTATGGATGGAAGTGTGTACCCCCGAAATTCATATGTTGAAGTCCTGACCCCTGCTACACCTCAGAATGTGACTGTATTTGGAGACAGCACTTTTAAAGAAGTAACTAAGGTTAAATGACATCATATGGTTGGGCCCTAACCCGATATGACTGGCGTCCTTATAAGAAAAGGAAGGGACACCAGGGATGCGAGCCCACAGGAAGAGGCCCATTTGAGGACAGAGCGGGAATGCGGCCACCTGCAAGTCAAGGGAGAAATCTCACCAGAAACCAAACTTCCAAGCACCTTGATCTTGGACTTCCAGCCCCAAAATTGTGAGAAAAAAAAATTATGTTGGTTAAGCTGAAACCGCACAACTCAGATTGTGACTTGAACCCATGTGCCGGGACTCAAACCTGGCCAGAACCCAGATTGGGACCTGAACCCACTGTCTTTTCATTGAGATCGCACACCTGGCCTCAGGACTTAATGAAGCTCAGGTTCTTTATGTTTCAATGCAGAAAGAATTCAGTGAGAGACAAAGTGATAGGTAAGAAGTGGATTTATTTAGAGAGAGACACATGCCAGAGACAGAATGCGGTCTGTCTCAGAAGGCGAGAATGGCTTTGGGAGGAACACACTCCTCAGATGGAGTGTGGGCCATCTCAGGAGGTGAGAGGCCCTGAAATATGGGGTGGTTAGTTTTTATGGACTGGGTAATTTCATAGGCTAATGAGTGGGGGGATTATTCCAACTATTTCGGGGAAGGGGCGGAGATTTCCAGGAACTGGGCCACCGCCCACTTTTTGGCCTTTTATGGTCAGCCTCAGAACTGTCATGGCACCTGTGGGTGTGTCATTTAGCTAATGTATAATATTAGAGTGAGCGTATAGTGAGGCTCATAATCTACTGGAAGTCGAACCTTCCGCCATCTTGGACCTAGTTGGTTCTAACCAGTTTCTGCTGTATCCTCAAGGGCTATGTCACTGTTTTAAAGGCTGTGTTCTGACCCCTTCGCTCCTGTTTCAAAGCCACCCGTCTGTGGTACCTTGTTATGGCAGCCCTAGCAAAGCAGTACACTTTGTATGTTTTTTCAATCTTTGTTTATCCCATAAGAATAATTATGGTAATACAAAGGAACTTGCAATCTAATCCAGAAACACAATGCTATAGACTGAATGTTTCTGTTGCCCCCCACCCCCCTATTCATATGTTGACATCTATTCCCCAATGTGTTGCTTTTAGGAGGTGGGGCCTTTGGGAGGTGATCAGGTCATGAAGGTAGAGCCCTCATGAATGGGATTAGTGACCTTACAAAAGAGACCCCAGGAACCCCCCTTGCTAAGTGAGAACACAGTGAAAAGACTGCCATCTACAAAGCAGGACTCCAACCCTCCAGTAGGCATCATCATCTTGGACTGCCCAGCCTCCAGAGCTGTGAGAAATATGTTTCTGTTGTTAATTAGCACCCAGCCTATGGTATTTTTGTTAGAGCAGCCCGAATAGACTAAGATACCCGAACAGATAATGAAAGAACGAAATGAGGTAATACATTGTCAGTTCGCAAGTGCGTGGATGGAGGAATAGCCATCTCCTTCTCCTGCGCTCAAGCTCTCCCTCCTCCACAGGCCGTCCTCAGCCAGGCATCCTGGCTCCGTCCACTCTGTGCCTTCCTCTCCCCGTCCTGCCTTTCCAAGTCCCAGCTCCAGGGGCACCTGCTCGGGGAAAAGCTTTTCCTACCAACCAGAGCATAATTTTGTTTTCCTCTAGACTCTAAGAGAAATCACTACCTCCAGGCTTCATTTAGAAAAAGATTTTGTCTTAGTCCCATTTATTTATTTTGTCATGTCTGTGAAGATTGGGCCCACCCTGTGAGTCTAGAAGGCTCTCCCTGGTTGACTGAGTCTAGCAGTTACCTCCAATCAGAAGACCAAAGAAGATGAAACCCCATCAGTGCCATCTACTTAGTTGCTTTTAAAAGAAATGTCTTGATTTTTCTAAGTATGGGTTTGAAGGGCTCGTTCCAGGAATAGGAATTTTATTTTTTATTTATTTATTTTTCCCATATTAAATTTTAATAGATATTGCCAAATTGGTCTCCAAAGTGACTTCATCCATTTGTAATCTCACCAGCTATGTATGAGAGGACCTATATCCCTACCCTTGACGTTGACACATGTGAATGATCGCCAATCTGGTGGGAATAAACATGTCAAGTTAATTTGCGTTTCACTTTTTTACTAATAAGTTGAGCAGCTTTTAACATGTGTCTTAATCTTTTATAATTTCAGAAGAGGAGCTTTTAAAATGTTTCTACAGGTTTCATTTTAGTCTTTGCTAAAGTATAATTTTCCAAAAGGTAACATCATTACTCTCATGCAAATATAAAATGAAAATGTCAAAGATTTAGTCAACTCAGTTAATGAGGGAACAATTAAGACATGACTAATCAGATGCTACAAGCATTTGCCAAACTAGGGCTATACCGGCAATTTAATACATTGCTAGTTTAGATACAGAACTGGATAATGTCCAACAGGGCCATAAGCCTTTCAAAGCCTTTGGGGTTGTCTGTTCCATGGGAGAGAAATTAATTTTCATTTCCACTAGAGAAAAATCTACAAGTTAACCTCTGTTCCTATGGACTTATAAAACAAGGAAATGCCAAGGCTAATGTGCTGAAAAGGAACCCCTGGTAATCTCTTTGGCTCATTTCCAACCATCTAAAACAATGCCCAGTCCCTTGGGATAGGGTTTGTGGGTGCACTAACCTAAGAAATGGGAATCAGTGCTGCCAGAGGTGCTTCCTTGTAGTTACTAGGTGACGGGGAGGAATCTGTGGATTTTGGTTGCTTATCTTCCCATGTTCTCAGCAATGGAAATAGATCATTTAAGGTTGGCTATTTGTCTTGGTAAACTGAGGAAATTATTGGCCTTAGCCATCAGGAATTAAATGAATCATTCCTATCTCTAAAGGTGATTTTCCTAAATTCATTCTACCCATTCTCTAACTCCTGCTCATTCCTTAAAATTAAAAAAAAAACTATATTTAACAGAATACATAATTTTATAAGACATATCTTTCTTTAAACTTGTAACAACATCCCCCCATGCTCCATCCCCCCCACCCGCCATGGCTACTCCCCAGAGTCAACCTCTTTCAACTCTTTTTGCACTTTCTGCTGCTATTTACATCCCTATTTTGAAATAATAGGCTTATATTGCTAATTCTTTATTTTTAATGTATATATTAGCAATTCACTTCCTACCATGAAAGATGAGAAGTTTTTCTACCCTTCCCTTTCCACAAAACTCTACACTGGCCCCATGTCCTCCCACCACAGCCATATTATATTTCATTAAAATCAACACACAGTGATTATGTTGTTTTGATTAAATTAATACTAAAGTATAATATAAGAATATTATTTTAATATATAATCAAGAATATATTAATCATATATATTATATATTATTATATACAATAATATAAGTATGTTATTTTAATTAATCACAGCCAAGCCATAATTATATATGATTATATCTCTTTGTAAAACTTAATCCCCCGTGTTAAACATTTCTTCATTTTAAAAATTAGCCTAAGGGGAAAAGGGGGGGTGGGAGGAATTGGGAGATTGGGATTGGCACATATACACTACTGATACTATGTATAACATAGATAACTAATGAGAACCTACTGTATAGCACAGGGAACTCTACCTAACACGCTGTGGTGACCTAACTGGGAAGGAAATCCAATAAAAGGGGGATATATGGGGGCTTCCCTGGTGGCGCAGTGGTTGAGAGTCCACCTGCCAATGCAGGGGACACGGGTTCGTGCCCCGGTCTGGGAGGATCCCGCGTGCCGCGGAGCGGCTGGGCTCGTGAGCCATGGCCGCTGAGCCTGCGTGTCCGGAGCCTGTGCTCCACAGCGGGAGAGGCCGCAGCAGTGAGAGGCCCGCGTACCGCAAGGGAAAAAAAAAGGGGGGGGGATATATGTATATGTATAGCTGATTCATTTTGCTGCACAGTAGAAACTAACACAACATTGTAAAGCAACTATACTCCAATAAAAGTTAACTTTAAAAAATTGGCTTAGTTTTCTAGGTGTTCAATGTAAATTCTTTCTCAAACCCTCTGCCAGAGCCATCAAGCTCCTCTCAACCCAGTTCCTTTCAAGCAGATGATGGTCCTTAGGTTCATAAGTGTCCTGCTGCCTTGGACTGCCTGCACCATGCAGGACTGCTGTGCTGGGACCACCTTGACCCTTGTCCGGAGAGTTCCCTTTGACTCCCCTCTCTTGAGTTTGCTACTTCCTGGCTCCCATTTCCTCCCTCTTTTCACAATTTTCAGTATTTCCTGATCAAGTATATTTGGCAAGCAAAGCTTTTGAAATATTTGAGCATGTCTTTACTGGATTAACACACTATACTTGATTCATAGTTTGGCTGGGTATAATATTCCTAGTCTAAAATCATTCTCTCAGATTTCTGAAGGTTTTGTTCCACTGTCTGCCAGCTTCCAGTGCTGTGGTTGAGGAGTGTAATGTTGCTCTGATTCCTCCTCTTTTGTTTGTGATCTGTTTCTCCTCCTTGGAAGGTTTTAGGGTCTTATTTTTACCCTGAGTCCTCTGAAATAGCAGGATGATGTGCCTCAGCAAAGGTCTTTTTTTGCTTGTTGGGCTATACCCTTTAAATGGAATCCTTAAATTTTAGCTTTCATTGAAAGTGGGGCCTTGTTAACATCAATAGTGGTGATGAAGTGAAAGAGGGGGATTCAAAATGTAATCTAGTGAGTAACAATCAGAAATCATGCCAGGATAAGAGGAGGACCCCTACTCTTCTTGGTCCAGTGGTGGATGAATATGCAAAGAAAACATTTTTAAGCCAAATCCTGGGGACTCAGCAAGAACAGTATAATTTGTACCTTGGGAGGATTCTAGTTTATGGAGATTCTTCTAATTTATCAAAATCCTCTTTCTACTAAGAAGCTTATTATTGAAATAGAAGGCAGAGTATGTATCAGATGTAGATCAGCAATCTTTCAGAGCTCATTAGAGTGTTTCAAGGCTTTGTCCTTTGATTTAATACTATTGTGGTATAAATGAAAGGACCATCTATTTTGTGGGGGTTATTAGTATAGGTTCTCTGTCTCATAAAGAAATGAAACAAAGCAGTTGCAAAGTAGGGAAAGAATCTGGAACAGGACATGGCTCCTTTGTACATTTCCTAACTGTGTAACTTTCGTTGGCACATGTGCAGACTCACAAGCTCTGCCATTTGATACAATTTCTCCAATTATAACTTTTTTTTGAAATGCAAAAAGAGCTAAGAACATAAGATTTACTTTTCCCTCTCTAGTTCTCCTGTCTCTTTTGGCCTCATTCTTGTGCCTTGTTTTTCCAGGGAGAAAAGTCTGATCTGGTTGAGGCTGCATAGTCCCTACAAGGGGAATTTCTAAGGAGATGGATGTGAGCTGTATTTGGTTGGACTCTTTCCAAACATGTTAACATTCCTTATGTAAGTACAGACATAGGGGGGAAAATGCAAGCAGAGGTTAGATGAACTGTCTTGGAGTCTAGAAGGGGATGCCAGGGCCCTCCTGCTGCACCAGTCCCTGAAGAGGGTGCTTTTAATGGCTATATTCTTTTTTTTTTTTAACTGCTGCTTTTATTTTATTTATTTATTTTTTTGGCCACACAGTGCAGCATGAGGGATCTTAGTTCCCCGACCAGGGATCAAACCCAAGCCCCCGGCAGTGGAAGCATGGAGTCTTAACCAGTGGACCGCCAGCGAAGTCCTGATGGCTGTATTCTAACTAAGCCACAGATCTGTAGAGTCCTGTGATCCTTGGAGGGCAGAAAGTGGTTGTAGTGTTGGCAGTAACTTACCTTGAAAAAATATATATATATGTATATTTTAATCCTCACTCTAGATACAGCATCAGACACCCTAATTCTAAGCACAAATACACACTCCAGGGGTGGCTAGGGAGCATATAATCAAATGCCTGCACTCTAGCTGTCTTTCTCTTTAATTCGCAACAGAGAATTTGTTAATTGGTCCAATGGGTGTTAGAAAAGTGATTTTATTGTTGACATTCGTTTTGTTTGAGAGATGGGTTGGCTAAAATTTAGCAAGCCCTTCACCTCTCATCCCTGGAACAGTATCTGAGGCTTGAACTGAATGGTCCTATGTCCAACTTCTGACTCAGAGGATTCTGGTTGACTGATGCCAACCAGGAAATTACTTCTGGGACATGGTTGTTGTTTTGTCTTGACATTAACATATAATGCCAGGTGCTGTGAGACCTGAGACTTAGGGAGCTTAAAAAACACAGTGTAGGGGCTTCCCTGGTGGCGCAGTGGTTAAGAATCCGCCTGCCAATGCAGGGGACACGGGTTCGAGCCCTGGTCCGGGAAGACCTCACATGCTGCGGAGCAACTAAGCCCGTGCGCAGCGACTGAGCCTGCGCTCTAGTGTCCGCGAGCCACAACTACTGAGCCCACATGCCACAAGTACTGAAGTCTGAGTGCCTGGAGCCCATGCTGCACAACAAGAGAAGCCACCGCAATGAGAAGCCCACGCACCGCAACGAAGAGTAGCCCCCTCTCACCGCAACTAGAGAAAGCCCGCGCACAGCAACGAAGACCCAACACAGCCAAAAACACACAGAAAACAAAAAACCCCCAAAAACATGGTGTAGGACTATATTGGGCTTTCTTTTTATGTTCAGTACATGTTTGCGTCTGGTCTGTGACTTGCTTCCATTCAAACAAATTACCTTTTGTTAAGTGTATGGGGCTGGGGGTGGGGTGGGGGGACCTTCAGCCCTGACTTATCTCAAACCAGTGGTGGCTACTGACATTTACCAAGAAAGAATCTACCAGTTACGTATGACCACACTGACTAAGGTCTGTTTTCAATAGTGGTTCATGTGGTTAGGTCATGATTTGTGACTTACTAACCTCCTTTCCTGGATTTAAAAGTGAAAAATGAGTCCAGTGGCCTCTGCTGTTCTATGCTCCCCTGTGCTTGAGAGAATGTCTTCACCACCTGAAAGCACCTTCAGAACTGCAGGGAGAGAAAAGAGATGTCGCACGTGTGGCCAGGGCCAGGGTGGGATTAACCCAGAGGTGATTAGAACAGCTGCCATTTGGAAGATGTACATGGGGCAAGCCCTGTGGTAGGTGGGAGACTTAGCTTACCTCATTTAGGCCTTGTAACATCTCAGTGAGACACGCATATTCCAATCAAGTAATGGAAACTGTAAGAGGTTAAGGAACTTGCCTGTGGTCTCACGGCTGGGAAGTGGGGAAGCAGAATTTGGAATCCAAGTCTGCCTTCTTTGAAGCCCATGGAACTCGGGTGATGGCTCTAATCTTCATCGAAAGTCATGGTAAGGAAAAAAAGTGATGTTACTCTTCTATGAATCAGACTGAAATCAACTAAGCGCACATTAACGGAGAAAGTGTTAGTTTGTGATTCAGAAAAGCCTAGGAACAAATGCTGGTTCTGCCACCTACCAGATGCATGCTATTGGCAAGTACTAAATTTTTCTATGGGCCTGAGTTTCCTCATCTGTAAAATGGGACTGATTTTACTTTCTTTTCAAATTTATTGTGAAAAATGAGTGATATTGGAAATACAGCAAGCACTGTACTTAATGCATAGTGGTCCTCCTTCTGTGTTCTTTCTCCCTTGGGGGAATGTCCCCTTGGTAAGATACGGAGGCAGATATTAAATTCATTCATCTTTGCATCCCAGGAATTTCAGACAGTGCTAGCCTGTTGAACGTTCTCACTGAATGTTTTCTGTTTTGTTTTTTTTTGTGGTACGTGGGCCTCTCACTGTTGTGGCCTCTCCCGTTGCGGAGCACAGGCTCTGGACGTGCAGGCTCAGCGGCCATGGCTCACGGGCCCAGCCGCTCTGCGGCATGTGGGATCCTCCCAGACCGGGGCACGAACCCGCGTCCCCTGCATCGGCAGGCGGACTCTCAACCACTGCGCCACCAGGGAAGCCCGCACTGAATGTTTTTTGACTTAACTGATCTAGAACTTGTTCTGTGACTGATTGTGAGCAGGGCTTTGAGCCCCCGGTGCGGAAGGCAGTGTTATAGGAATATGTGGAGAAGCACAGGGGGGACTTCCACTGCATGTTAAGATCAAATGTGCAGTCAGGAGTGGAAATAGATTCCATGCCCTAAAGGACAGGGCCACCCTTCACAGGATTCCTGATCTAAGAGGAAACAAAGTCATGATTTGGAGAAGTCATAAAGCTAAATATGTGAGCCGACAGTCAAGCCAAATAGGAGGACCCGAAGTACTGTTTAAAAGAAAATCAGTAATTTCACAAACATATATTGTTTAGGATTAAACATTTTAAACTATTACATTTAGTATCTAATTGGAAACTAATGGAGGATTATAGATAACAAAACTGACAATTTTATTAAGAATTAAATAGCATGGCTGTGAACAGAAACCAAACATGTTCTCTTCGGATTTCCTCAGTGCTTCAGGTCTAAGTCTTGAAATATTCAGTTTTTCATTTCCAATTCCTCTTTCGTTTTCAGTTTTTATCCATTGCATGTGTGAAGGGAAGATCAAAGGGCAAGAGAGGAGGTCAGAAGGAAACTGACAGGGCAGTCTTGGCAGGGACATAGGAGTCAGGGCTGGGCGTCTAGAGAGGATTCCCAGCCCGGAGCCAACCCCAAGTAGAAGCAATGATGACATAGACGGACTTGTACATGCAGCTTCCCTCCACTCCTGGAGAAGAGGCTTTTAGTGTTTCTTAACAAACCTGTGGCCAGTATGGTCAGCCACCTGACAAAACCCTAGCTCTAACCATAACCTGACCCTAAATCTAAGCAAATCGTGGTGATGAAGTTTTGATGAGTGGCGTGCTTTCATTTCTTAATGCCCATCATTGCACAGCAGGGCACGCTTCTGTGCTGGTGTCCCCGTTTTGTCAGATGGCCAGTCAGAGCGGAGGAGACGGCCACTGGGGTTTGGGTGCTCTCAGAGCAGAGACATGTGTCAGAGACCAGGCCTGCATTTACAGATATGCTTTGC
The DNA here is from genome assembly GCF_964341445.2 of Mesoplodon mirus. Classification (NCBI taxonomy): domain Eukaryota; kingdom Metazoa; phylum Chordata; class Mammalia; order Artiodactyla; family Ziphiidae; genus Mesoplodon; species Mesoplodon mirus. The sequence goes on along the minus strand of NC_138990.1, from coordinate 18,986,107 downwards.
CAAGGGTGTTAGACTAAGGGACTAGCATCTTTTCTTAAGGCCAGGGAGTATATTTAGTGGGGTGTTTGTATCCTGTGTAGGGGAGCACAGGTATCTTTGAAGTTCCTCTTGTCTTAACTTCTCTCTCCATTTTCCATCTTTCTACTATAGGGAAATAATTTCAGCATCTGGCAATCACATCCCCCTTCTTCTAATGGCTAAAGTATAATTTTCAAAAAGTTAAAAGCATACCTCTTATTGCAAACATAAAACGAATACAGACCAACAATTTTATTCAACTCATTAATTCATGATGAAACCAGTAAGATGTTAAGACTAGTTCAAAGGAGAATCTGAAACAGGTACAGACGCAGATATTAGTCAAGAATGCTGAAGTGAATTTGCTAACATGCAAAACTGATTAATATCCTAGAGTGGGTATCTCTATGGACCAAAGTTTGTTTGCACTGCTTTGGACAAGAATTGTTTGTATTACTATCCATTTTCTACAAGTTATCTTTTAAAGTGTATGATTCAGTGGTTTTCAGTATATTCACAATGTTGGGCCAGCATCACCTCATTTTCCAAAACATTTTCATCACTACAAAGGAAACCCTGTACCCATAAAGCAGTTACTCTTAATTTCTCCCATTCATCCCTCCCCTCAGCCCATGGCAGCCACTAATCTACTTTCCATTTCTATGGATTTGCCTATTCCGGACATTTCATATAAATGGAATCATATAATATGTGCTTCTTTGTGTTTGGTTTTCCTTTTGTATAGTGGTTTTCAAGATTCATCCATGTTGCATTGAGGCATATGCCAGTACTTCATTCATGGCTGAATAATACTCTGTTGTTTGAATATAACAGATTTTGTGTACCTATTCATCAGTTGTTGGACATTTGGGTTGTTTCCACTTTTTAACTATTATGAGTAATGTTGCTATGAACCTTCATGTAAATTTTTGTGTGAACATAGGTTTTCTTTCTTTTTAAAAAATTATTTATTTATTTATTGGCTGTGTTGGGTCTTAGTGGGCTCTTCATTGTGGTGCGCAGGCTTCTCTCTAGTTGTGGTGTGTGGGCTCCAGCGCACGGGCTCAGTAGTTGTGGCATGCGGGATTAGTAATACCCCGTGGCATGTGGGATCTTAGTTCCCCAACCAGGGATTGAACCGGCGTCCCCTGCATTGCAAGATGGATTCTTAACCACTGGACCACCCGGGGAATCCAGAACATAGGTCTTCAATGTTTTCATTCTCTTGGGTATATATACCTAGGAGTAGAATTGCTGGGTCAATAGTAACTTCATGTTTAACTTTTTGAGGAACTTTCAAACTGTTTCTCAAAGTGGCTACACCATTTACATTTTCAACAGCAATGTATGACAGTTCCAGTGTCACCAACACTTGTTATTGTCCATGTTTTTTCTTCTTTTAATTACAGCCATCCTAGTGAGTGCAATGCGGTATCTCACTGTAGCTTTGATGTGCATTTCCCTGATGGCTGATGACGGTGAGCATCTTTTCATGTGCTTATTGTCTATTTGCATATCTTCTTGGGAGAAATCTCTGGCTATTTTCTTTTAATATTCCAGTTCACCAATGCATTTTGTGTGATCTACTGTTATACCCATGCGTGGAGTTCTCAGTTTCAGGTATTGTATTGTTCCATTCTAGGATTTCTATTTGACCTCTGTGTGTGTGTGTGTGTGTGTGTGTGTACACACACACACACACACACACACACACATATATATATCTCCACTTCTTTGCTGAAATTCTCTATATTTTCATTGCAATTCTTGAACTTATTATTTACATATATTCTACTGTATCTGGTAACTCCAATATCTAGCTATTTCAAGCATTTGTTACTAATAGGTTTTGTTCTTTTCTCTTGATTTTTAGTCCTGTGGTCTTGTTTCCTCTTATGCCTGGTAATGTATTGATGCTGAATATGGAGTATGAAAGACCATGGAAAAAAAGTGAGTCTTTGGATGGTGTTATCATCTGTTGGGAGAATTTACTTTTGCTCCTGGTGGGTCATTAAGGTTGGGGGAAGCGTTTGCATCAGGCATTGGGATGCTTGTGGGCTGGGCAGGTCTAGTCTTTGTGAAGGCTTGTCTTCTTCTGGCTCTTCTCTACTCTAGGATGTAACACTTTGGGGATCCTAACTCCAGTTTTTATCTCTCTGGCCCTGTAAATGTCCAGAAGGTGTGCTTGGCTTCTTAGTCTCCGAGCTGCCACTTGGAATCTGCAAATACTTAGAGGGGAAGAACTTGGTCATATGTCTGGTTCACCTCCTCAGATTCTTGCCACCTCAAGTCCTTGCTGCCACAGTAGCTCTCTCATGACTTGAAGAAACAGATTTACTTTATCCAGCTTATATGGTGGTTTTCAGCAGGAGGATTGGTCTTTAACTGCCATTACTAGAAGTTTCCCACATTTCTCAATGTCTTGATGAAGATGCATGCTGTGGTTGTAGGGTGGTGGTCTTGATGGCCAGGGGTATGGTATGCTTGTGGGGTGTTGGTTGAGTAGGTGGCATATAATATATCAACTCAAACATTCTAATCTCCTAAGCCTTCAAACCCTTTCCTTAGTCTGCAATATGCCAGAGAAGTTTTAGCATCTCATCCTCATTGAATTTAGGCCATTGTTAAATCCAGGCTTCAATAAACCAAGGAATCAAAGCTTAGAGCCACTCAGATGTGCTGAATATAACACATTACATCAGGAGTCCCGAGTGAGTGTATATACGTTCGTAAATCTTGCTGAATCCAACCTTACATTTCATCCCTCTTGGTGTAACACTGTAGATTCCATTCCCATACATGACCCTCAGCTTCCTCTCAGTACACATGGGCAAGATATTCCAACTTCCTTGGTGTATAATCTACCTCCACCTCAACCCCAGCAGACCTTGCAGTTTTCTTCTGGGCTCAGCTGGGAGTTTATTGTTGCTATGGGCCTGGAGCCAATGAGGTGCAGTGTGGGCAGGTTCTGAGAACAGGCATCCAAATGGGAGACAAAGGCCCCAGGTGAAAGGCCTTCTTGTGAGTGATTGCTAATTTCCTAAAACAGGGGAAGAGGGGCTGCTTCTGTAGGCAGGGGAGGCTTGGGGTTTGGGAGCTCAGCTTTTTAAAAAAATTTAATAATACATTAGTATTGTTTGTTCAGCATCTCTAGAATCTACAATTATGTTTTTTATTTGCATTTATGAAGCTCTATTTTGAATCTTCCCCTCCTCTTTCTTTTTCTTTCTATTGACCAGTCTTTCTAGAGAATGTATTAATTTTTCAATATCCAACTTTTGGCTTTATCTGTTTTCTCTATTACACATTAAAATATCTATCTATCTATCTATCTATCTATCTATCTATCTATTTATTTATTTTGGCTGCACCGGGTCTTAGTTGCAGCATGTTGGATCTTTACTGAGGCATGCGGGATCTTTGTTGCAACATGCAGGATCTTTAGTTGTGGCATGTGGGATCTTTTAGTTGCGGCATGAAGACTACTTAGTGGCATCATGTGAACTCTTAGTTGTGGCATGCACGCGGGATCTAGTTCCCTGACCAGGGATCGAACCCAGGCCCCCTGCATTGGGAGTGCAGAATCTTACTCACTGGACCACCATGGAAGTCCCTCTATTACACATTTGTTTTAATAACTTTTGTTGATAATGTTTTGGATAATTTTGTCAATTTATGTTCTAATTCTATTGTTCTCTGTCTCCTCTTCATTTCTTTGAGTTTCTGCATTCAACTTTTTAAAAAATTGAGATATAATTGACATAAAACGCTGTGTAAGCTTATGGTGTACAACACACTGATTTGATACATTTATACTGCAATATGATGGCCATTGTAGTGTTAGCTTAACACCTCTATGGCATCACATAATTATCACTTTGTGTCCACCCAAATATTCCCATCACAATCTATGGTCCTGCTCCTTCTTGGTCAGTGTCCTAATCTTAGCAAGAGAATTTGCTAAGGTTGAACACTTAAACTTTGCAGTAAAGGGAAAAGAATCTGAAAGAGAATGGAAATAACTATCTATCTGAATCACTGTGCTGTACACCTGAAACTAATACAATATCGTAAATCAACTATACTTCAGTAAAAAAAAAAAACCCCACCCAACTTTGCAACAACTTTGTAACCTGAACAATTATATTTAGGAGCTGAGGATGACCCCTGTGTGTCCTGCGGCTGTACCTTATAAAGGGTTCTTTGAATGTCACCATATCTGTATATTGAGATTGAAATTTAAAACTTCATGCTTATTTAAAAAAAAAACTCTTCAGGGCGGTCAGAAACAGCCATCTCACTCTACACTCTTTGTAATTATCATCATTGTCATAGCAATCAATGTAACAGCAGCAACGGCCCTCCATGCCTTGTCCCCCATCTGCCCGTCACACTACCACCAGTGCTCACTTGAGTAATCCTGTGGCCGCTCTATGTCACAGATTACCACACCCCTTTTGCTCCCAATGCATGCACAAATATGTGAGTAGCCCAGCCAGAATTCCGTATTGAGGAACTGTGTGTGCTGGGGACCTTCCTGGCATCCGTCAAGGTCCTGGCAGGAAACAGAACCCAACTCAAGAGACCTGCTACTGAGCAGGCGTGGGCAAAATTAGGAAGCCACCTGTATGAGTTTGCTAGGGCTGCCATAACAAAGTACCACGAACTACGTGGCTTAACACCAGACATTGTCTCACACTTCTGGAAATCCGAGATCGAGGTTGGTTCCTTCTGAGGGAAGGATCTGTTCCAGGCCTCTCTCCTAGCTTCTGGTAGTTCTTTGGCTTGTGATAGCCTAACTCCAATCTTCACATGTAATCTTCACATGCTGTTCTCCCTTTGTGCCTGTCTGTGTCCAAATTTCCCATTTTATAAGGACACCAGTCATACTGGATTAGGGTCCACCCTAATGAGCTCATTGTAACTTAATTACACCTTCAATGACCCTATTTCCAAATAAGGTCACATTCTGAGATACTAGGGATTAGGGCTTCAACATATGAGTGTTTTGGGGGACACCCCTAACACCAACCTTGAGTGCCCAGAGATGAGTGACAGTGGGAAGTTGTTACCACCTGTGCTGGATATTCTCCACGGGCCCCTCCAGTTCCCCTCTCCAACCTTCACCTTGCCCTGTGCCCAGGAGCCCGATCTCTACAGACGGCATCGCCTGGGCTCCCTTGCCTTTTGGCTTCTATTTGACTTGGCTAATGGGCACAGGCCGGAGCCTCGTGGGTGGGAGGAGAGAGAGGTCAGGGCACCATACCCCATAGGACCCTTCCCATCCTCTCCCAGCTGCTTTCATAAATCACTTTCCGTGATTTAATGTCATATAGTTTATATTTACTATTTGGCAGATATTAAGAGCTTAATAATGTTTAAAATATGGGTAAAATATGGGTGAGTGTATATGTGGATTCTTTCACTTCCAAGAACTTCTGTACATTTAGTAATAATAGCTGACATTTATTGAGTGTTTATGTTTGTTCTAAGCACTTGAATATACTATACACTGGATAGTACCTATAAAGGAGGTGCTATGATTATCCCAATTTTAGAGCTGAGTAGACTGAGACTCCCTGAGTTTCCTATCTTGCCCAAGGTCAAGGCTGCACAGTGAACTAGTAGCAGGAATGGGATTTGATCTAGGGCAGTCTGTCCCTAGAGGTATGCCCTAAACCACAAAGACATATGTGCTGATCTGCTCACTAGACGTGCCCTCCCGACTTGACCTTGTGCCCACATTCATTTTCCAAGCCCCAGTCAAACCACGGCTGTTCTGCGGGGTTTTCTCAGTCCCCTCCCAGAGGAACTGACCCTTCATTCTGTGCACCCCACTGTCCCCAGCATGACGTCCATGACACTTTGTGCCTGCTTTCCTACCTGAGAGTCCTTCAGGGCAGGGAACGCTGTTCCACTCAGGTCTGCAGTTCCAGGGCCTGGCAGCGCATCTGACTGTCGGGGGTGGGTGCCGGCAACTATTTCTGGAAGGAATATTTTCTAGTCATCCCTGCCCACCCTGAGTACTCTACGGCACCCGAGTCCCCCTGAGAACAGCTGACTCCCTCCCTCAGTTGTGCTCAGGGGATATTTGTCCATGGCCTGCTGTTCTGGACCACAGCTGCCCCTGCCCCCCGGGTGGGCAGTCCCGTTTGTCCTGGGCACAGGGCTCTTACCTGGCTTCTCACCTGCTGGGTCAGATCTGGGTTTCTGATCCTCTACAAACAGATTCCTTGGCCTCCAGTGAAGCAGTTCTACTCAGTTGCCAGGAATCTTGTGGGAGCTTTACTTCAGTTTTGTCCTAATTAAGTCACATGTTGTCAGGGGTCCCTTTGTCAAAACCCGAGGGTCATGTTGGAGTTTCTTTCCCTCTCTTTCTAGGATGTTGGATTTAACTGCTTCCTTGAGGAGACGCCTCGGAGGCCCCCTCGGCTGTTCAAGGCCAGCGTCCACGTGTCTATTTCTACCACGCTTTGAGGAAATACTCACTTTTAAAGCCCTACCTGCATATTCGCTATAGCTTTTCTTTACTATCACCTACTCCATACTTCACAGCTTTTCAATTCTCTGAGAACCAACGTGCCTGGTTTCGTTCCTGGGTAGGGGACCTGCAGGGGAGTCCTAATACCGGCATCTTCTGTGCCCACGAGGGGAGTCCAGTGTTGAGTTTGGTGTGAACCTTGCCGCAGGGTCCTACAACATCGCCGCTTCTTCAGCAGCTCGGAGGGATCCCTCGTGAGCTCACGGAAAACGTACGCTCAGCGTTTAAAAAAATCGGAAAATAATTTTTTAGCTTTTAACGCTGTTTTCTGGTTATTTGTAAAAACGTTTCTTGTTATTTTAAGTGCCGTGTTATTCCAAACACACGTGGATTTCCTGGGGTGCATTCTGTCCCCCGAAAGATAAATGCCCTAGGTCGGCAACCTGCAGCTGGGACAACAAGATGTCTTTTTCACCATCGCCTCCTCTTCCTCCTGCTGCTCTCCGGGCTGCCTCCCCGCATGGGCGTTGGAGAGGAGAGGGGCCGCGGCGCTCCCCGAGAGCGCAGGGGGAGAGGCGGGGAGCCCGGCAGCCGGGATTGGACTTCCTCCCTCCACTCCGGAACTGCGCTGGAGCCGCCGGGACTCGGAAACCCTGGCGGCGCCGCAGGAGCCGGCGGGGTGGGCGGGGCGCGGTCGGTGGGCGGGGCGAGGCGACCCATGGGCGGGGCCGGGGCGGGGCCTGCGCGCTGGCTGCGCGGGCCGCGAGGGGCGAGTTTCGCCCGCCGCGCTCCCCGGACTCCCGAGCGCAGGGCGCCGGCTGGCTGCGCTCCCCGCTGCCGCCGCCGCCTCCTCCTCCCGAGCGGGCTCGGCCCGGCGGCCGGGGCGATGTGAGCGGGGCCCGCGGGCGCGGCCGGACCTCCGCGATGTGGCTCAAGCCCGAGGAGGTGTTGCTGAAGAACGCCTTGAAGCTCTGGGTGACTCAGAAGAGCAGCTGCTACTTCATCCTGCAGCGGCGCCGCGGGCACGGCGAGGGGGGCGGCCGGCTCACGGGTAAGGGGCGCGCCGGGGCGGGCGGGCGCATCGGCCGGGCCCGGACCTCGCTCCCCGCCAGGCCTGCGGCCCCAGTCCGGGGCTGCGGCTCAGGTGGCGGTTTTGTGGGAGACGCCGGGCCGGCCCTGCCTAGGGCTTGTTTTCCTTTCTCCTGCCTCTCTCCTGCAAGCTCCCGTTGAGGTGGTGGCAGAAGGGACTTGCGGGCTCGTGCATTTTCCCGGGCGGGGCAGGTGCCTTCGCCGCCTGGCCCGGTCACCGCCCGGAGGCCAGGTTTGGCTCGGGAAGCGAAGGAGAGACGCTTCTGGAGCGAGGGCCGCCCGGGGAGGAGCGGGGCCGCCGTGCGGGGCCAGGTGACAGCGGGTGCGCCCCGGCCATCTGGACGCGCCCGAGGCTCCAGGTGGTGTCGCGGCTGGGGACACACGGCTAGCCCACGGCGGGGCGCAGCTCGGGAGGCCCTGGCAATCCGGGACTGTCGGGCGGGTGAACGGGGCGGGCCGGGCGGGCCTGGGACGGTCTCCACGCCCGGAGGAGGAACGCAGGTGGTACTTATCCCGAGCTCGTGATCTTAATAGCAGAACTGAGCAGGTCAGTTCCCCGCCCCCATCCCTTCACTTTCCTCCTAGGAATGAAAGGAGGAAAAAGCTCAGGCTTGTAAAATTTATTTTTTAAAAAAAGCATTTTTTTTTTCCTCTAAAAGTTTTGGTCCAAAACTCTTTGAAAATCAGGCCCTTGGATAACTTGCATTAGCTGGGACACCTGTTTAAAAGGTCAACAGAGGAACAGTATGAGCCTTTTCCAGTTGTATCTAGGGAAGCTATATGGAATTTCAGATTTTGGAATCTGAAATAAGAGGGACTTTAGATCTTCCCATTTTGTCCCCCCTTATGCCAAGGAGGAGACCACGGCCGGGGAGAGGGCAGTCAAGGGGACGAGTTTGGATCCCTGGGCCCATTGTTGGTGACCGCTGCCTGTTTATTCTGGGGAGGCCCTCCTGGAGTAAACGCTACGGGGAAATGCGATTCATACGTCCTGAAAGGGCAGAACCAAGTGCAGGGCATTACCCTTCCCATACTTTAGACCGGGGAGGCCGGAAAGCAGGCAGTTGGATTCGGTAGGGAGGGTAGACTTCACTGAGCCTCAAGGAGTAAGCCGGAGTTAGTGGGATTTCTGGATGGGAGGGGCAGTGGGGTGACCTGTGGTCATGGTGATCAGTGGGAACAGGTGGGCAGCAGGTGGGCCTGCTCTGCGAGCTGTTTGAAACTCTGAGTGGGGGAGTTAGTGCAGGAGGTTGGGTGGGCCTTCTGGGCCCCTGGGCAGCACAGTGGCACTTAGTGCCTGGGCTCTTGGGAAATGGAGGTTGGTGGCGCCCTGTGGGGCTCATCAGAGGCGAAGAGGCCGGAGGAGGGGTTCATCTCCCCAGTCCTTTGAAGGCTGTGTATCTTAATCTTTGGTGCATTAAACACAGCACCTGGCCTATAAATGGTCTCCTTTAGTAGAGGGTGAGGACAGGGCTTGAAGATGTGTGAAACAGGAAACATAAGGAACGTCGGGCCAGCAAACGTTCACTGACTTAGTTCAGCGCACACTGACTGTGGGATGCTCCTCCTGTGGCTACTTTGGGAAGGACTTCAGGTTATTTACCATCCAGCAGGGGAGGTGAGTCCAGACCTGGAGGGCAAAGCCTCAGATCCCGTGCCTGATGGAGGTTCAGGACGCCTTCCCTTCTGGAGAGCCTGCTTTGAGGTCCAGTCTGTCTGAGATGAACTCACTCCTGCTGCATTCCAAAATCAAGCAGGGCTGTAGCGCCTGTGCCTTTGGGCTTTACTTTGGTTTGGGCTTGCTGTGAGTATGCACAATTTTCTTATTCTTTATTATTATTTTTTTAATTTATTTTTGGGCTGTGTTGGGTCTTCGTTGCTGTGCCCAGGCTTTCTCTAGTTGCAGCGAGCGGGGGCTTCTCCTTGCAGTGGCTTCTCTTGTTGCGGAGCACGGGCTCTAGGCACGTGGGCTCAGTAGTTGTGGCTCGCGGGCTCTAGAGCGCAGGCTTAGTAGTTGTGGCACACGGGCTTAGTTGCTCCATGGCATGTGGGATCTTCCCGGACCAGGGCTTGAACCTGTGTCCCCTGCATTGGCAGGCGGATTCTTAACCACTGCGCCACCAGGAAAGCCCAATTTTCTTATAATTGAAGGCAGTAAGATTGGCCAAAAAAGGGAGGAAAATTCCCCACAAAAAGACCCCTGGCACTTTGCTTTATTTCTTGGAGACTCAGAACTTCTTGCTGATTGTGAAAGGGTGGCATCCCCTACGGCAGCTGAACACTCCACCTTTGGACGTTTAGCCCGGGAGCCAATGGCTGTACCAGTTAGGCAACCCTGTTACCACATCCTCTGATGGCTGGTCTTACTGGGGCTCTTACGAATGTTGTAAAATCGAAACATGTGACACAGAGGCCAGCTCCATGTTGGTGGCGGTTGTCAGAAAACATAGAATTCTAATTTGGCAGATATTTAGCAATTTATTTCAAAGATTTAAAGCTTAAACTGAGTTTACCTATGAAATCAATGGGTGTGCATTCTGACTGGTTTTAGGCTTTTCTTTGGAGAGAAGCAAGTAGAGGATGATTAAGAGGGCTGGAGAGAAAACGTAAAGGAGCAGTAAAAGGAAGTGTCTCTTCTTGTATTGCGATGCTGAGTTTGAGATTAGGTAGTAGGGGCTTAAAAATGTGAGGTCTCCATTGGCGTTTAAAGTAATCTGATATGTTGAAAACTTGCCCACCCTCAGAAATAGAAGGTTTTGTTTCATTGAGGATTGTAATTCGTCCTCCTGCTTACACACACACACAAACTCTCTCTCGTTACACATCTCCAGGTTTATTTTCTCCATAGCCCTTTCTAATATACAAAATATTTGTTTTGTTCATTGTTTCCCTTACTAAATTGTCTGGTCTGTGAGGGCAGGTATTTTACCTGTGATGGTGCCTAGCACTGCCTATATGCTCAGTTAACATTTGTAGGATGAATAGATGGTTGAGTCCATGCATGAGTGATGGAGCCCACTTTTTTTTCTCAAAAGTTGGGTGGGTGTGGAGGCCCCGCTTTCAGACTGAGCTGATCACATGGGCTAGGAAACATGCCCTCTCTCTCCTCGGCTTCCTGTGTACCTGCAGGCTGACCCACCGGAAAGCTGGAGGGGGTGGGTGGGAATTGAAACCTCCTGTGTATTTTTGTAGCTTCTCCTTTGAGGGCAAAGGAGCGGGGCACCAGCCTCTCAGGTGGCTTCAATTACCAGCCCCAGGACCCGCTTCGAGAAGGAGATCCTGGGCTGGGGAGGGGGCAGGCGGTGGTGGAAGGCAGTGACCTTCGCTTCCAGTTTGAACATGGTGTGGCTGAACACAGTATTGTAAGATGTTTCCACAACTCTCCTGACAGAGTGATTTTTGCTGCCCTGGAAGGGAGGAAGTGAAGTTATACAGTGTTCCCTTGGATACGGTCTCCAGCCTGTGGGAATATTTCTTATAAAAGTGCAGCTCTGGGAGAACAGAGTGGGAGCAGTTAGCCTTTGGGAGGTGGTGAGCAGAAGGACACCCAGCATCACTGCCCCCCCACCCCCGCCCCTGGGGGTCTCTGATGCACTTAAAATGAGCAGCATGAATGAGACTTTAAAGACCGATGGGCTTCCCTGGTGGCGCAGTGGTTAAGAATCCGCCTGCCAATGCAGGGGGCACAGGTTTGGGCCCTGGTCCAGGAAGGTCCCTCATGCCGCAGAGCAACTAAGCCTGTGCGCCACAACTACTGAGCCTGCGCTCTAGAGCCTGAGAGCCGCATGCACCACAATTACTGAAGTCCGTGCGCCTAGAGCCCGTGCTCCGCAACAGAGAAACCACTGCAATGAGAAGCCCCCACTCACCACAACTAGAGAAAGCCCGTGCGCAGCAACGAAGACCCAAATGCAGCTAAAAATAAATTAACAACAACAACAAAAAAATGAAGACCGAATATCACCGAGATGTGCCCCTCTGAAGGATTTTATTTATTTTTCAGTGTTTTATTACGCACGTTCCTGTATAATCTTGCAGTTCTTTCCCCAAAGAGGCTGGCAGTTTAAAAGTTATAATTTGAATCACATATTGATGTTTTCTACTTTTCAGAGTGTTTCCCTTTGGCCCCTGTTCCTGTCACCGCATTTGTAGCAGTTATGGGCTAACCGATTTCCTAACAGGGTTAAGGGAGGAAGTATGGAGTGGGAGTGGAAAATATGGGCTTCGGAGTCAAGATAAGTTTGTTGGGTTTGGTCTGGGCCAGTTTATTTGGCTTCTTTGAGCCTTCGTTGTAACTCTGCCTTAAGGCACGGACAAAAACGAACTTAAGAGGGTTAGAAGCTGTTTTCCACCATGGCTACCCCATCTTACTTTCCCATCAGCAATGCTCAAGGCTTCCGTTTATAATAAGGGTTAGAATGAAAATAAACAATATACATAAGGGCTTAGTTGTGCTCATCACCTAGTAGGTTTGAAGAAAAGCAAAGCAAAGTAACATTAAAAAAACCGAAGAACAAGAGCGCTTCGTAGAACAAAAGTGTCGTAAAATAGTTTGCATTGTAGTGAAGGATGTAAGCAACATTTATCTATTAGCGCAGGATTTACTAAGCGTAATTAGAAGATTAGATATTTAAATAGCAATTTGTGCCAGCAGGATTTGGATACAGGCGGTCTTTGACCACATTAAATCCTAGTAAATAAAGGGAACTGAGTGTGAGTGGCCGGCTGTACCCGGGGTGAATCGTCTCCTGCCTTTGGAACAGTGTCCCCATGACTGGGGGAGTTTCATCTAGGGATTCCCGTGGGGTTCCCAAAGCTTGCTCAGAATGACTCTGTTCCATGGCTGGAATGGTGAAGCCCAGCACCAGTGTGGCCTTGCTTGGCTAGTCCTCCTGATGTCAGCCGGAGTCCTGCTCAGGTAGCTGAAGTTGGTGGTGGATTTCATCCCCGCCACCAACAAAACCCCTTTGGCTCAACCGGGCGGCCGTTGCATTGTGCAGACTCCCCACATATTGGCTCTAGAGTCTTACATACTTTGGTCTTGTTTTCCAGAAGCACAACAAGGAAGAAATCACAAACAACGGAAGTACTTTGGTTCCAGGAGCATAAATCAGAAGGTTTATATAAGTAAAATAACTGGTGTTATCTCTAAGGGCTGATAAGCCATTAACAAAAGCTTTGGGGTTCCCAACAGATGCATTTAATGAGAACATAATAAGGGCCATGCATTTGTAATTAGATAATCAAACAAGGCCTGGGCTGTGTCACTCCAGGAAATAATATGAGGTACAAATGTGTGGGTAGTGAAGCCTATTTCAGCCTAATTGGGGCTCTTTAGGAAGAGCTGAAAATGATTGGGAGGCTTGGAACGTTTAAAGAATTCATTTACTTGAGCCATATTCTGGTAGCACTGGATCAAGGAGGGATTTATTTAAAATGAAAGTAATAAATCTGATCATATTTCCAGCACAGATTTTTTCCCCCTTATTTTGTAAAGCTTTAATCAATTGCATTAAAAAGCAGCCCTGAACCTATTTTCACGGCCCCTGGGGTCTCGCATGAGCTACCCCTGCACCACCTCTAAGGCTCTTTCTCCTCTGCCTTCTGCTTTCGAGCAAAGACCCTCCAGTGTCGGTCACTTTCCTCTCCTGGGCCTTCACGGGCTGTCCCCTCTGCCTGGGGTGCTCACACCTCCCCTTCCAGCCTCAGCCTAAGCTCCACTGCTTGGACATGGACTTCGCTGCCCCCATCCTCTTGTCCCGCCCTCTACTTTTCCTTTATAACACTGACCACTGTTTGTTGTGATGTGGCTCTTTGTGGCTTTATCTGTTTCGAGCAAACCAGACCTTGAGCTCCAGAAGGGAGGTCCCGGGTCTGCATCCCTCACCACTGCGCCGCCTGCACTGGAATCCTTGCTGTCACTGTGGCTGGAGCACCGTTGATATGTATTTAGTGAATACACGGATGCCCACGTAGAATTGATAGCTGTGAGCCTTTGAGGTTGAGAAATGTTTCGCATGATCCTGAAAATGGAAGTTATGAAGAAAACAGGAATAAATAATACAGAGGGTTGTTATTGCTATTTCTCACACCCGCCCTATGTGCTCGTAAGGATTAGTGGTTGTTTGTCAGCTGCGCCAGCCCAGCTGTTAGAACTCCCTGTTGGTAACCTTTATGGAAATGATCCTGTACAGACCCAGAGTGATTTTCCCAGCACATCACCAGCCAACTAACAGCTCTACGAATCTGAGTCATTAATATTCTTGAACATTTGGTGGGTGTGTTGTAACCATTAGATTTTTATTATTTTTCTGCTTCCTTTTTTTTTTTAACTTTAAAAAAAGGGAAAGAAAAATCAACAACAAAATAAACAGCCCCCAGTAAGGTCTCCTTAGGAGAAGGTACTGTACTTTGTGATTGGTTTTATTCTGAATAGTTACTAGTAGAGAATGGATATTCAAATATAATGGGATGATAGTTTGCCTGAAGTTTTAAATTATGAAATCTTTCATGTGCATAGGAGCATATAATGCAAATGTAAAGTGTAAGTAATATAATACCCACCGGCTGTAACTAAAAAGTATTTAGAATGTTTCCAGTGCTTGAGAGATTTCTTGTGTGTTTTCCTGATTATATTTGCCTCCTTCCCTTGTGGGCATTAATATCCTGAATTATGTATTAATACTCCCTTGCTTTTTTTTTTTTTTTTTTTTGCGGTACGCGGGCCTCTCATTGTTGTGGCCTCTCCCGCTGCGGAGCACAGGCTCCGGACGCGCAGGCTCAGCGGCCATGGCTCACGGGCCCAGCCGCTCCGCGGCATGTGGGATCTTCCTGGACTGGGGCATGAACCCATGTCCCCTGCATCGGCAGGCGGACTCTCAACCACTGTGCCACCAGGGAAGCCCAATACTCCCTTGCTTTTATTTATAGTTTTGACACATTTATATGTATCCCTAATCAACACATTGTTTAGTTTTGCATGTTTTTTCTTAAACTCTTTACAAGGGGAATCATACTTTATGTATTTTTTCCGAAGCTGATTTTTCTGCCCCCCTCCCCCCATTATAGTCACAGTTTTATATGTATAATTATGTTTCTCTAACATTGAACCATGCTGATGCATGTAACCATGTTTATTTATTTTCATTGCTGGATAGTGACCCACTGAATGAATATACCATTATTGATTGATTTATTCATTCATTCTCCTGTCAGTTGATATTTGGGTTTCTAGTTGCTGTTGTTTAGCTATTACAAATAGTGCTGCTGTGAACATTGTCAGAGATGTTACTTTTGGCCAATCTAGTAGGTATTAAAATAGTATCTGAGAACCACCGAGATGGTGTTTCCCTCATAGGGATAAGAATCTTTTTATGTGTTTATTAAGTATTTGTTTTGCCTTTGGAGAAAGGTTTGTGTCTTTTTCTTATCTTAGGAGCTGTGTGTGTGTGTCTTTGTATGTGTGCATGCACATGTGTCTATGTGTTCTGTATTCTTTTTCAATTATATGTATTGAAAAATCTCTCACTCCATGCCTGGGCTTTGTATTTTTGTTGTGGGTCTTTTTTTGGGGGCGGGGGTACGCGGACCTCTCACTGCTGTGGCCTCTCCCGTCGCGGAGCACAGGCTCCGGACGCACAGGCCCAGCGGCCATGGCTCACGGGCCCAGCCTCTCCGTGGCATGTGGGATCTTCCCGGACCAAGGCACGAACCCGTGTCCCCTGCATCAGCAGGCAGACTCTCAACCACTGTGCCACCAGGGAAGCCCTGTTGTGGGTCTTTTGAAGGACCAAATTCTTACTTTTCATGCAGCCAGATGTACCATTCTTGTCCTCTAATAGTTTGTGCTTTTTGTTACTTGTTTAAGAAGAAATCTTTAGAAGGGAATCTCTGGGATGATGGTGAAGGGAGAGCCTTAAATGAGAGTCTGGTCCTCAGTCCAGATAGGAGCAGGGCGGAGGCTCCAGGACAACTCGTAGGAGAAGAGAAACTGATAGAGCAGGGCTACGCTTGCACTTGCACGTGTTGGAGGAACATCCGCTCAACAGGGGAGAGCTTGTGGGTGAATTCTTGACACCTAGAGAGCTGAATGAGCCAAGAATTCCAGGACAGTTGTCAACTCCAGGGAACATAAAAAGCTGTGTAGGTTAGGAAAGGTTTCATCCTTTTACTACAAAGCGCAGCTTGCACTAATGTTTACATCGTTACAATAATGTAAATATCGACTCTGGGTCTAACCCAGGCTGTTGCCTAATTGAGGAGTGAGTGGCAGGTGGGGTTGCTGAGTGAACGGGGGATACATCCTCCTCTTCTGGAAGTTGCCAGCCGATGCCCGTATGGAAAATTGAAGAAGTAGTCGTACCAGCATGTTCCCGGAGAAGTGGTGGTAAATGGGAAAAAAAACCAGTAAAGAACTGGGAGTGGTTGCCCTCGGGGAGCTGGGAAGTGGGAGCAGGGAGGGGCTGCTGGGTTTCTCATGGGCCTTGTCCAGTTAGATGCTTCTTTCTTTTTTTTTTTAAATTAATTCATTTTATTTTTAGCTGCATTGGGTCTTCGTTGCCATGTGCGGGATTTTCTCTAGTTGCGGCAAGCGGGGGCCACTCCTCGTTGTGTGGCACTGGCTTCTCACTGCGGTGGCCTCTCTTGTTGCGGAATATGGGCTCTAGGCACGGAGGCTCAGGAGCTGTGGCACGTGGGCTCAGTAGTTGTGGTGCACGGGCCCAGCCGCTCCGCAGCCAGTGGGATCCTCCCGGACCAGGGCTCGAACCCGTGTCCCCTGCACTGGCAGGCGGACTCCCAACCACTGCGCCACCAGGGAAGCCCTAGATGCTTCTTTCTATGCACATGTAAGCTGGATAAAATACAGAATGCAAACTTTGGGAGAGCTTGGCATTTTTTCTGGGTAATGGGGATCCCGTGGGTAACGGGGTCAGGAGAGGCACTGAAACAGAGCCGTATTAGTGCCGCACGGCCGTGATTCCTGAACTGCCCTGCGTCACATATTTGTCCTCTCGGTAAGCTATATTTAGCCTTCAAAGTGTCTCAAATATGTGGGGTATGTCAGTTTCACAGAGGCTTAAAACCTGTTTTCAGAAATGCATCTAATCTAGCCAGGTACTTTTATTTGAAATTAAAATATGTCTATTCTGGATGATTGTTTTCCTCCAGAGAAGAAGTCAGCTTAGAGTTATACACTTGTAATACATTTATAGTTTTTGTCCCTTTCCTATAGGTGGGGTACTATAACTGGATCCCATTCCTTCCGGGGTCTCAGTTCCTTAACCTGCAAAACAGTGATAATATGACAACAACAGCGGTTTTTGCTTTGTGGAAAGTGTTTCTATTTCAAACTGTTACATTTTATAGACATGCTGGCAAAATCCACTTAATTATTTGTATGTAAAGAAGAAGAAGAAGCCCAAAGAATATTGCATCCAACAATGCCAGGCCCCTTGTTCTCATGAAGCGTACGGTCTGGAGGGGGCTAGGTGCTTGTGGTTGGTGGGGGGCAGTATTAAACCATGAAATACAGAATTATCAATGGTGGTAAGTATAGGAGGTGTGAGAGGGAATAACACGGAAGCTAATTGAGCTTGAAGTGTCAGGGAGCACTTCTCTGAGGACCTGTGATCTCAGCTGAGACCTGCAGGGTGTATAGGATGGTGCTAGCCTGCTGCAGAGTGAGAGAAAGAGCCTTCCGAGTGGAAGAAACAGCATGTGCAAAAGCCCTGGGGCCTCTGAGAGCCTGCTTTGGATACGTTAGCTTTGCCGGGCTGTGAGCTGTCCAGTAAGGCCTGAAAAGAGGAGGAAACCACAGAGGGGGGTGAGGAGTGGCTGGGGAGGGGAGGAAATCAGCAGAGTGGATTTTTCCAGAAGGCGAGAGAAGAGTGTATTTAAGAAGGAGGCAGGGAAGAGGTCTCAACTGTGCAACGTCATGTGGAACAGGCTTGTAAGACGTTGGCAGCCGCAGCGAGAGCACTTTGGGTGCTGGTTGGCGTGGCGTAGGAGTGGGCTGGAGGCTGCTGGTGGGTGGGGAGGAGGTGGGGACCGCGTGTGGGTACAGCTTTGTCAAGGTGGAGTTTGGTTGGTTTTTGTTGTTGTCACTGTTACACATTTATTATTTGTCAACAGAGTGTCTGCTGAATGATGGACCTGTAGGTATTGTGGGCTTGCGGAAGAGCAGCTGGGCCTTGCGATGGGCAATGGGTGGGATTTGAAGAGGTCAGGGAAGTAGGTAGGGCATCCAGGGGAGGGAGACCTCAGGAGCATTTCCCAAGGAATTTTGTTTTGGAAATGAAGTTATGTACTCAGGACTGAACCAAAAAAAAAATGCCTCAGAGGATCTGTAACTGACCACCAAGAGAATTTAACTAATTTCGATGGAACCCAAGGATGCTGGCTTAGCCCTGGACAGTGATTGCTTCACGTGGCAAAAGAAACCCTTTGAGGAGACCGTGGCAACTTAAAAAATTGGGTAACGTTACTTGTTTGGCATTTGGTGCCACGCCCCTTGTACCCTCTTGTCGGGGGTAAGTGCTGGTGGGAATCTGATCTGGCTTCACTAAGTGTTTTGACCAGACTTTATTTCTCAGATTCATAAAGCTAAATAGTCTTTTGTTGTAAATCATGTTATCAGGATTCAAAAAATAGAATTTATTGCTAGATGGAAAATGCAGATTATTTCAGTGAATTACAAAGGCTCCCCAGGAAGTTTGGCTTCCCTGAATGGTTGAGTCCATCTAACAGGGTTCTAAATTGTGGCCCAAGGATGGGATGTAGGAATGTTTTCATGAGGAAATTTGGTAACATTTTTAAAATGGGATAGGCCTAGTGATGCAAGGTGTGGAAGGAGCCTCTGGAGTTTCACACTTGAGAAGCAGTATGTACATGACAGAAACACTTCGTTTAAAAAAAAAAAAAAGGCAGAAAAGGTTAGGGCACCTTAGATAGAGGTTAGATATTTCATCTACTACAGGAGCATAGAGAGCCAGGGTGGGTTCTGAGTTTCTGTTATGTTGCTGTTTTGCTGTTATAATTAAAAATAAATGTAAAATGTAAGCAAGGCCTTAAGATTACTTTCAGAATATATAGCTCATGACCTTTTTTTTTTTAAACCTGTTTACTCTTTTTTTTTTTTAATTAATTTATTTATTTTTAGCTGTGTTGGGTCTTGTTTCTGTGCAAGGGCTTTCTCTAGTTGCGGCGAGCGGGGGCCACTCTTCATTGCGGTGCACGGGCCTCTCACTATCGTGGCCTCTCTTGTTGCGGAGCACAGGCTCCGGACGCGCAGGCTCGGTAGTTGTGGCTCACGGGCCCAGTTGCTCTGCGGCATGTGGGATCTTCCCAGACCAGGGCTCGAACCCGTGTCCCCTGCATTGGCAGGCAGATTCTCAATGACTGTGCCACCAAGGAAGCCCCATAGCTCATGATCTTGCATCTGTCAAGGATTCAATCACAGCAAGGATTTGGCTGGAGAGACTAGATTTGGGTAAACCCAGTGTAACAAAACCGTGTGTGTGTGTGTGTGTGTGTGTGTGTGTGTGTGTGTGTGTGTGTGTGTGTGTGTGTGTACATACGTGTGCCTGTGTTTTTCATCCCCATATAATAGAGCTGTCTCTCAATGTGGGGTTTAGTTTCCGAAATCAACATGAAGGACAAAAATTGCTTGCGGTTAAACTTACCCTGAAACCAGCAGGGTCACCTGTCTTGGTAATCTGCTCCTGGTACAAGGAGTTTTCTGCGAGGTGGAGGCCTCAGTGGAGCTGGGAGATTCCAGCCCCCCAGGGGGCTCACACCAGGGCATGTGCTCCTGGAGTTGTGGGCTGTCCAGGTGAATTTATTGTCCCCTCTGCGTTTTGGTCCATGCAGGCGGTTGAATTTGATAAATTAGAGTGAGATGCGTGTCTGCTGTACTACCATTTGCTGGTTGAAGTCAAGTCCCTGAGCCAGCTCCGTGGCCAGGTGAGGCTAATAGAGATGGCACTACAGCTTAGCGTATTAACCTGGGAATTGCTGTTAAGTGAGGTTGATGGTGGCATGTCCGAGGGCTACAGTTCTGAAGTCTGATGCTCAGGTGGCTTGCTGTGAAAAGGTCTGCATTAAGCGGATGTTGTTTTGTCTTTCAGCCTCTTGCTTGTCTTCATTTATCCAAATAAAACATTGATATTTGAGGAGAAGAGAGGTTGGAAAGCCTCTTGTGGAACTGGAAGGTTCTCTTTGATGGGATGTGTGTCCCACTGTAAGAGCTGCTCTCCTTGTTTGGTTTTTAACTTTCTGTATGACCTGGAAGGCTGGATTTGAGCACTGTATATTAATAGCCAAAAGTTAAGTTAGAGTCATATAATGGTAAGCGTATTTACTTTTTTTGAATTAAAATCTACAGAAACCCACACTGTAGGCAAAGCCAGAGATTTGATTGTATTTATGGTGCCTGAAACCTACTAAGACTCAAGACCAGAGGCTCCATAGGTGAGCATCCCTTTATAGCAGAAAGATCATTAGAAAGTCTGTGTGTTGTGGGTGGAGGGAGGGAAGACGGGAAGATGAGAAGACAGGAAGACAGGAGGGGGAGAGAGAAGGAGAGGGAGGGAGAACCTCAGAGAGAGACTTGAATGGCTGACGTGCTCACACAAAAAGAGATCCTAATCGCAGAAGCTTTGGGAAGACGTGCTCTAATATGCTACATGTATAATATTGTGATATGCATTCCTGAAAAGTTTTATTTAGAATCAGACTCGTATAAATTAGACAGTTTCCCCATTACTTAAGCCTCAGAGAGATCTCCATTTTAAGAACAGAGTAAATTATTAAAAATGTATAGAAAAATCTATAAATTTGAATCAGATTGTAGTATTTCAGATGTCAGAATATTTTTATTACAAGCTAAAAACAACTTTTTGGATCAAAACTGTCAAGAACAAAAAAAGAGAGATGGGGACTTCTGTCTTTAAAACATCAGTCCTAAAAGACAAAGGAAGGCTGTGGATTAAAGGAGACTGAGCAGACATGATAACTAAATGTGATACCCAGCCCTAGAGAGGGTCCTGGGCTGGAGGGGAAAATGCTACAATGGGTGTTTATTATTGGGTAACATAACACAACTGGAATACAAAGAGTAGATAAAAGCATAGCATGTGTTAAATTGAGTGACATTGGTAAGTAGGCTATTGTGTTAAGAGAATATCCGTATTCAATATCGTATCATATCACATCACATCGTACCATAGCACATCACATTATGTCATATATCACATCATACTGGTCATATCATATCATATCTCATGAGAAAAAGAGAGGGCGAGAGAGAGCAGTGTTAGAGCAGATGGGGTGAGCTGTTAACAGTTGGTGAATCTGTTTCTAGGCAAAGGGTATATGGGTGTTCTTGGTCCTATTTTAATTCCTGAAGCTTTTCCTTAAGCTTGCAGTTATTTCCAAATAAAAAGTTAAATAAACAAATACGTTTAAGTGTCAGCCCGGAAGTACTTGTCCACTTTGACTGAGGTATTTTGAGCCTGCAATAACAAAATATAAAGTAGAACTGTGAAAAAACCCTTTATTTAGGAAATTCCTGCAGGAAAAATAACTTTGTTGTGGTGCGAACTAACCACCCTCTGCTTTTTTCACTGAAACAACCATTTTTGTACACTGGCTTCTAAAGAGTTGAGGTTTCTTGGGGTCCCGGTTGCCAGGTGCAGCAGGACAGGTGGTCGGGATTCCTCACCACCCTAAGCTTGAAGTGACTTTGACACAGGACTTTTTAATGTGTGTGCGTGTTTCAGTGTTAGGTCAGGCCTTGGTTGTGGTCAGTAAACAGTTTAATTTTAAGAGCATGAAGCTCTTGGAAAACAAGTTCATTGAATAGGTATTTACTGTGCTTCTGGGCGCCTAGCTCTCTTCCAGGCGGTGAACATGACAAAGTCCTGCCCTCATGGAATGTACTCACTCTTGTAATTAGTCTAGAGCAGCTCTAGTGATTACTTAGTCTAGCAATCAACCTAGAACAACTCTGCTCTCGTAATTACTTTCTTATTCTAGTAATTAACCTAGGACTGGAATTCTCAAGTGTGCCCGCAAATCCCTTGAATGTCAGCCTGGGCATTATTTTAAACTTACTTCATTAAAACATTTTATGATGTTTCTACCACACCGTAAGAGGTTGGCTTTTGTGGTCTTTGCCCTTAAAAATGGAAATATTTAGTCCAGGCAGTTAGGGCCTTTGAACCAAATCTTTGAGGTTCTTGCCTGCTTTGGGCACAGTATTTATAAGCTCCGTGTTGGGGCCAAAAGACTTGAAGTAGCTCCTGCCCCCTTGAAGTCTTTCTGCCTCCTTCTCGTCACTGGGGACCGGCAGGTGGAGCACCTACTGTGAGCACATCTGGCCCGGGATTCCGCCCTGGGCCTCGGGTGCGGGTGTGTCTGGGGGTCCAGTCCTCCTGCGCTCTGTGAAGTGTTGACACCGTTGGCTTCCCTGGTGCTTCCGGGTGCCCGGTCCCTCTCCCTTTTGTGAATCAGCTCCGCAACTTTCCATGGGTGACTGGGATGAAATGGACTCATTTTCCTATTTAAAAATAACCTCCGGGCTTCCCTGGTGGCACAGTGGTTAAGAATCCGCCTGCCAGTGCTGGGGACACGGGTTCGAGCCCTGTTCCGGGAACATCCCACATGCCGTGGAGCAACTAAGCCTGTGCACCACAACTACTGAGCCTGCGCTCTAGAGCCCGTGAGCCACAACTGCTGAAGCCTGTGTGCCTAGAGCCCGTGCTCTGCAACGAGAGAAGCCACCACAATGAGAAGCCCGCACACACAACGAAGAGTAGCCCCCACTCACCACAACTAGAGAAACCCGCATGCAGCAACAAAGACCCAATGCAGCCAAAAATAAATAGAAAAAAAAAGAAGGCTAAAAAAAATAATAATAATAAAAAAAATAAGAATAACCTCCGCAGCTGTGGGTTCAAGTCTTCCCATCGTGAGGACGACCTCATCTCTCTGCTGGGACACCTGCTGGTCGGACCCGGGGTGGGGGGGTCACAGGGGGGCGATGTTGGGATGGGATTTCCGAGACCACCGGCCCGTATTCCTTTACTACAGATCAGGAGTCGTCTGATCCGAGGCAGAGATGCTCTGGTTCTCTTGTCACTTGACTGAGTTTAGCCCTTTCTGGAAAGATTAGGGGGCCCCTGAGACTCAGTTCCCACCTTCCCCCAGCTCAGCTCCTCCAGACCTGCTCCCCTCCTCTTGGGCTGGGCTGGTGTCTCTCAAGACCCTTGCTTTGCTTTGTTCCTTTAAAAATGGTTTAAGTAACAGAATTAAAAAAAAATTGTGGTAGACTATGCATAACATAAAGCTTTCCATTTCAGTGATTTTTTTTTTTTTTTTTTTTTTTTTTTTTTTTTTTTTGCGGTATGTGGGCCTCTCACTGCTGTGGCCTCTCCTGTTGCGGAGCACAGGCTCCGGACGCGCAGGCTCAGTGGCCATGGCTCACGGGCCCAGCCGCTCCACAACATGTGGGATCTTCCTGGGCCGGGGCACGAACCCGTGTCCCCTGCACTGGCAGGTGGACTCTCAACCACTGTGCCACCAGGGAAGCCCCATTTCAGTGATTTTTAAGTGTACAGTTAAGTGGCATTAAGGACATTCACATTGTTGTGCAACCATCACCACTGTGTGGCTCTGGAATTTTCTTCTTCCCGGACTGAAACTCTGTCCCCATTAATGCTGACTCCCATTCCCCCTCCCCCAGCCCCTGGCACCAGCATTCTGCTTTCTGTCCCTACGAATCTGACTTTTCTAGTTCCCTCATATAAGTGAAATCATGCAGTATTTGTCTTTTCGTGGCTGGTTTATTTCACTGAGCATAATGTCCTCAGGGTTCATCCACATTGCAGCCTGGGTCAGTTTCCTTCCCTTTGAAGGGTAAATAATATTCCATTGTGTGCACAGACCACGTCTCGCTTACCTGTTCATCCATCGAAGAACACTGAGATGCTTCTGCCTTTTGCCTGTCGTGAATAATTCTGCGGGGAACATAGGTGTGCAAATATTTGTTCAAGTCCCTGCTTTTAGTTCTTCTGGGTGTATACCCAGAAGTGGAATTGCTGGGTCATATGGTAATTCCATATTTAATTTTTTGAGGAGACACGATTTTTGCATCTGATTCTCTGTCTCTCTGGGCCTCTGTGGACTTGACTGTATGGCTGGGACCGTACTCAGTTTGCTGGGGTCCCCAGCTTCCTGAGCACCCTCAGCCTGGTTCTAGAGACCCTCACTTCTCTTCCCGTTAAGGTTGAGGGGAGAACTGAAGACAACCGAAGCTAGTTTAGAGGAGCATGGCAGTCCATTGAAGAAGAAGAGGAAGAAGAATTAGAATTTGACTTCAGGGCATCTTCATGTTTATTGTTGGTTTGTTTTGGATTTCATGTACTTTTGTGTTTTATAACTAAGCCATAGAGTGGAATAGTTAAAGTTAATTTGGTTTTGGTGGATTGTTCTAATATGTCCTCAATTACATCTGTATCTCATTTCCTTCATCCTTGTTGGCAAAAAGAATAGGACTATGAGGAGGTAGGAAAGGAAAGAAGTCTTTTCTTATTCCTTGTATGACCTTGGGCCTTAGTTTACTCTTCTGTAAAATGGGCTAATGCTACCTACCTAACACAAATTGTTGTAATTATAGTAGTAATTGGGGAAAAATGCATCTGAAGTACTAGGACAGTGCTTGACGGCCACTGGACTTAGTCAGTATTAGTCTGTCCTCCCCTGCTTGTTATCATGGAATAACTGGAAACTATGTGGGGGGGTGGTGGTGGTCATCACCTTTTTTTTTTTTTTGAAGTATAGTTGATTTACAGCTTTATGTGAGTTTCAGGTGTACAGCAAAGTGATTCAGTTTTTATATATTTTTATATTTGTATATATATATATTTTTTATTATTTATTTATTTTTTTTGCGGTACGCGGGCCTCTCACTGTTGTGGCCTCTCCCGTCGCGGAGACACAGGCTCCGGACGCGCAGGCTCAGCGACCATGGCTCACGGGCCCAGCTGCTCTGCGGCATGTGGGATCCTCGCAGACCGGGGCACGAACCCGTGTCCCTTGCATCGGCAGGCGGACTCTCAATCACTGTGCCACCAGGGAAGCCCGATATTTGTATATATTGTGAACTGGTCACCACAGTGAGTCTAGTGAACATCCATCACCTCACAGAGTTAACAATTTTTTTTTCTTGGGATGAGAACTTTTAAGATCTGCTCTCTTTCCAGCTTTCAAATATGCAATACAGTCTTATTAACTGTAGTCACATCCCCAGGACTTATTTATTCTATAACAGGAAGTTTGAACCTTTTGACCCCCTTCACCCATTTCACCCCTTGCCCCCCCACACCCTGCCTAGTCTTCTCCTAACTGCAGAGTTTTTTCTTTTCTACAAAATCAAGTCCATTCTCTATAGTTGGTGGACATATCCCCTGTGGGGGGTGGGCGGTGAGAAGTAAGCTGAGAATTTCTTGCATTTCAAGCTCTGCTGCTTTGGGGCCAGGGAGGGATCCAGAATTTCCTGTTAGCAGCTTGGGTGCCAAGTTTCTGGCTCTAGCCCAGAATTCCAAATACCTGTGAAGAGTTAACCCCTGGGCCCGTGTCCCTGGGGCTGGCCACATGTAGCAAGGGAATGGGGGAGTCCTTTCCAGCAGGGAGAGGAGAGAAAGAAAAGGGATCGGGAGAAGGTAGAAGGGGTTGTGGATATAATTTTCACTTGCTCAGAAGGAGAGTGAAGCTGTCTTCAAGGAATTGGACAGGGGAGCTCTCTCGCTCTGCCTACTTCAAGACTTGGCCGTTGTCTGCAGTTGCCCTTGTCTGTCTGTATTACTTACGGTTATCAGTCTCCATTTTCCCCACGAAAGAACAGCCAGCTGGTAATACCTTTTTCTTCCCATCTTCCTATTTAAAAAAAAAAAATTGCTTATTAGCTCAGTAATAATACTGCAGTATTTTTGTGTACTGTATTGCACTTTTCATCGACTTTACCTCATTGAATGTGTACATAAAGATTTGTCCAGGCCGCTTGACATCCTCATGCTGCAAACTGAAGTGGGTGTGGGCATCTGATTTGCCCAGCTATTGGTAGCAGAGGCCTGGCACCTTGTCTTTTTATGAAGCTGATTAGTCAGCAACACTCAAGAAGTATTTATGGAAAGTCCGTATGTGCCCAGCGGAGATGCTTGTGGTAGAGAATTCTTACCTTCAAGTCATTATGACCTGATAGGGTCTTAAGGGGAAGAGGATGGAGTTCCAGTCTGTTACCTGTAATTAATGTAGTTATTTAAGTAATGTAATTAAGACCAGTAATTAAAATGTCTGATGGGTGAAGGAAGAGCTATAAATTCATAGTTTGGGGATGTCTCTGAATTTAATACTCTAGTACTGGTTCTCCTCCCTGATGCTGGCATTAGGGAAAGGGGACAGTTTTTAAACAGTGGGTTCAGATACCCTTAAACCTCTGGGCTGTCCATCATGAAAGCTTCTATAGCTTATCTCTGCAAGCCATTTCACACTATTATTAGGGCAAAGACAGGAAACATTGCCTAACATGACTTATTTCTAATCTTTTTTTCCTCATTTTTAAAATTGAAGTATAGTTGATTTACAATATTTCAGGTATACAGTAAAGTGATTCAGTTATATTCTTTTTCAGATTATTTTCCATTATAGTTTATTACAAGATAGTGAATATAGTTCCCTGTGCTATACAGTAGGACCTTGTTGTTTATCTAGACTTATTTCTGATCTTGAGGGCTTGTGGTTTGGGAGGTTGATCTCTGGAAGTAAAGGCATGGGCTGACCCAGGACTTTCTTTGGAACAGAAATAAGGATTTTTAAAATAAATGAAACTGGAATAGATTAGAATCTACCAGGATGTATGGAAATAAAACTTCTGGGAGGAAGCTTTGTTTCTTTTCTTTTTTGAATGTCTGTGTGTATATTTCCTCAAGTTCCTGACTTTGCAAGTGTTTAATAAATCTGTCAAAACGGTAGCGTTCAGGTCTGGATGCAAAGGACACGGGAAATGGAGTGTTTTCTACAGTGTCTCTTGAACGGCTGTCTTGACTACTCCTGGCAGCGAACGGCTGTGAATAGCAGGTTCAGGAATGCGGGGCTGTGTTTTCAGAATCTGAACTCTGGCCCCGGGGGTGGGTGGGGGGAACTCCGGAGGCGCTGGGTTGCCAATTGCACTTGTTGGCGGGGAGAGATGCTGGCCAGAGGAGTGGTCGGAAGGCTTCTGGATTGTTTGGATGATGAATGCATCTGTCATGGGAGAGTGCTTGTCTTTTAAATAGGCATAAAAATATTGTTTGCTCAGAGGAAATGAATTAGCACACAAATGTCATGAACCTGTTCCTTGGTGATCTTGTGTTGTTTGTCCATGAGACTGTTTGCAGATTGAGGGGCTTAGTTCTAAGGCACTCGAGGCAAGGGCTCTGAGAATGCTCACAAGCCCGTTTGGGGGAGTATGTGTCCTGTCCTGCTGCTGTGGGGAAGCTGTACCATGTCTCCAAGGGCTTGGAAGAGGACTCGTGCCCACTCAGCCCTTCGTGACACTCTGGATCCACCACCCCCCCGCCGCCCCTCCTGCCACCCAGCTTCTTCAGTAATAATCTGCGACTACTCCCGGCAGCTGGTAGGTCTAGGCTGTGTACCAAAAAAGGGACCATGTCCTCAAGAAGGTTGGGGGAAAAAAGTTACCTTGAGGCTGGGCCTCAAATTCAGTCTTGCCTTTGGTGAGTTCTTTTGGGGAATAACCCTAGCTCACCTCCTATCCACCGATTACTTAAAACCCTGGCCAAGGGGCTTCCCTGGTGGCGCAGTGGTTGAGAGTCCGCCTGCCGATGCAGGGGACGCGGGTTCGTGCCCCGGTCCGGGAAGATCCCACATGCCGCGGAGCAGCTGGGCCCGTGAGCCATGGCCGCTGAGCCTGCGCATCCGGAGCCTGTGCTCCGCAACGGGAGAGGTCACAGCAGTGAGAGGCCTGCGTACCGCAAAAAAAAAAAAAAAAAAAAAAAAAAGTTAAAACCCTGGCCAAATCTATTCACTCACCTGCGCCAACCTAATATATATCGAATTAACATGAAGTTTTTCTTTAAATTTGAAGAGTTCATTTTTTAATGTAGTTTTGGATTTGGGGAATAGAAATGTGGTAGTTTTTTTTTTACCTCAGTTAGCCTGCAAACAAACCTTATAGGACTCTCTAGAAACTGTTTTTAGGAAATTTGAAAGCATTTCTCATAGAGCCTTGAAATAGCAAATGAACTTTTCTTAGACACACAGCACTTAAAATCAGTATTTAGGTAACGATGAAAATACTTTTTAAAATGTGTGTAAAGAAAGGAAAAAGGTTTGAATCATACTGGTCTTCTTGGAGATTGCTTTGCAGTGAATCCTCCCCTGCTTCTCTCCTGCTGTTTCTGGCAGCTTCGGAAGGTACGTTTGTCAGGTTCTAGAAGGAGAGGGGGCCCTGGCCGTGGAGGGGAAGGTTTTCTCTGGCTTGTGGAGGGCTTAACACTTCAGGGCTAACTCCGCGAGCACCTGGCCGAACCTAAACAACCAGCTGTCTGTTAAGCCAATGAGCCCGCCTCTCCTTTATAAGGTAGAGCGGCAGCGGGGACAGTATAATAATACCACACGGGAAGGGCAATGTGTTCTCTCTTAGGAATAGGGGTTAGAATCACAGCATGAAAAGCAGCTCAACACCACAGAGCTTTCACAGATTGTTACAGGACAGGTTGAGACTGAGGGACATAACTTACCAGGCTTTGCATGCTTGAGAGAACATCATCCAGAGCACTGGCTCCACAGCAGCTTTGGGGTCATGCAGACTTTGGACACGGCTGGAATGTAGCTGACCACATCATACTCGGGGACAGCCGGATCCCTGTTTTAGGGTCACACACTGTTGGCTCGCGTGCCCTTTGTACCTTCTGTCAGTCTTTGACTCTCCTGCTCTTGTTTTATGGCTTCTTAAGGCCTTGACCTCATGTGTTTTGGTGGACACAGGTGCTGCCTTGACATTCTCTTGTGCCCCTCAACCTTTTTTTTCCCTTTTTTAGCTGCACCGTGTGGCATGTGGGATCTTAGTTCCGCAACCAGGGATCGAACCCATGTCCCCTGCAATGGAAGCATGGAATCCTAACCACTGGACCTCCAGGGAAGTCCCCCTACCCTTTTATTTGTAGCCATAACTACCCAGGTTGCATTGCTGCATGACCTGCTCGGCCTGATGGCTTGTCTGACAAATGCCGCAGTATAAGTATGTATACATTCCTGGTTGTAGCAAAACACGTTACACACTGACCAGTGTTCAGACCCGCTGGGAAGGGCTTGTGAAAGGCTGGTGTGACAACACACTGGCTGAAAACACAGGTGGACCCATCTTTGAAATGTGGGGGTACTATTTTATTTAAATACTGATTTTAAATCCTTGAACAATTAGAATCTTTACTGGCCTGGAAGTTCATCTTGGTTCCACGAGGGATTATGTAATACACTATCACAAGAGCTGGCTGGCTCTCCTTCAGAGGAAAACGTCATAAAACAGTCAGTAGAGTAGTATTAAAAAGACCATTTTCCGTCATGATTTAGTTCTGTAAGTTAGAAAACAAAACACTAGAAACATTTTTTTCGTAATGATGCTTTCTCCCATGATCTTATAAATCAATGCTAATGGTAGAAAATTGGAAAAAGAGAGGAAAAAGAAGAAACAGCTCTTAATCCCACAGTTAACCTTTTTGTATAGATTTTCCAGCTTTATCTGTGAATTTTGTTGATATTATCGAGTTCATAGTGTATATGCAGTTTTGTATCTTGTTTTTCACTTAATGGAATGACAGCATTGGAAGATGTGCCACCCATGCATTTTGTGGGTTTGTGTCATGATTTGCAGCCTCTCACCTGAGCCCTGCATTGGCACCTACCTCCTGTGCATGCCCCTCACATGCCACCTCACCCCCCAGGCTGCCTGGGGACCCCGACACAGTGGCCTCATGTCAGCGTCGGCATTGAAGAACATTCCTGAGCCCTAGCTCAGGCTTGTCTGTGAATGGGTGATACCCTCATGTTTTGGATGAGGAACTTGGGACTGGAGAGGTGTTCTGTGCCACTGCCTGCATCTCAGCTTTCCCTGACACTTAGGGTTAGATCGTACCAACCTGTTAAAACAACGACTTGCTCACTGTCATCCAGTTAGAGAGCAACACCCAGCCTATGGCTGCATTGGGTCTTCGTTGCTGCGGGTGGGCTTTCTCTAGTTGTGGTGAACGGGGGCCACCCTTTGTTGCGGTGCACGGGCCTCTCATTGTGGTGGCTTCTCGTTGCAGAGCATGGGCTCTAGGTGCGTGGGCTTCAGTAGTTGTGGCATGCGGGCTTAGTAGTTGTGGCGCATGGCCTTAGTTGCTCCACGGCATGTGGGATCTTCCCGGACCAGGGCTTGAACCCATGTCCCCTGCATTGGCAGGCGGATTCCCAACCATTGCGCCACCAGGGAAATCCAGTACGGATGTATTGATGAACGTGGGCCCTGTTTCCTGTTGGATGGTCCTAAGCAGACACACCACCTGTCTGCTGGGTTGCTTGTCTCCATCTTTTAGGACGTGCGCGATGCCGAGTGTAGCTTTGTAAAGTGCATGTGGTGCATCCCTGTCAATCATCTCCTTGGCGGTGACAGTCATGGGCAATGTTGAGAACTTCCCAAGCTGCAGGGGCCTTGATGTCACGTGTAGTCCTATCAGAAACATTACATCTCGTCAGGACAGTATTCACATTTTCTGTTACTTCTTGTGGGTTATGGAATTCAGTCCTGCAGAGACAACCTGAGATTGGCAGGTTTGCTTGGTTGATTAAGAGAGTCAAGTTCATGGGTCAGTGGTGGCAGTTCAGCCTGGGTCCTCCTGGCCCAGTGGACCCGTCAGTGGTAGGTGCTATGTGTGGGCTGCCCTCAGACCCTGGACTCCTGAGGACCTGGGGGTGTAGGCCACGGCTCCCCAGAGGCTCTCCCTGGGTTCAGGATCTCAGTGATGGCCTGGGCTCTGCATGAGGACGTTTCCTGAGGACAGTTTCCCTCCTCTGGTGAAGTGACCAGCCCAGGGCTGTGCCAGGGTGGACTCTGCAGGACCTGTCCCACTCCTGCAGGGACTCCTGCCATGCATTTCTTTCTTTTTTTTTTTTTGTTATATCTTCTTGATGACTTGACCCCCTTATCATTATATAATGACCTTCTTTGTCTCTTGTTATCATGTTTGTCTTTATTTATTTATTAAAAAAAATTTTTTTTTTTTTTACAGTATGGGTTTTTTTGTTTTTTTTTAAGATGTTGGGGGTAGGAGTTTATTAATTAATTAATTTATTTTTGCTGTGTTGGGTCTTTGTTTCTGTGCGAGGGCTTTCTCTAGTTGCGGCAAGCGGGGGCCACTCTTCATCGCGGTGCGCAGGCCTCTCACTATCGCGGCCTCTCTTGTTGCGGAGCACAGGCTCCAGACGCACAGGCTCAGTAGTTGTGGCTCATGGGCCTAGTTGCTCGGCGGCATGTGGGATCCTCCCAGACCAGGGCTTGAACCCGTGTCCCCTGCATTAACAGGCAGATTCTCAACCACTGCGCCACCAGGGAAGCCCCTGCCATGCATTTCTTTTTCAGCCAATGCTGCTGGTGCCAGGGCCCATGTTGCTACTCTCCTCTCCCTGCTGGGAACACGAGTTGGTCCTTGGAGAAGCACAGGCTGCCAGTCTAAGCACTGTGGGTAAGAGAGGCTGGTCTGGGGAGGACTTCCCTGGTTGCGTCTCCCGGCTGTGTGACCTGGTGCTAGCTGTATAACCTCTCTGAGCCTCGGGGATAAAACCATACGCACCTTTAAGGTCATAAGACTTAAACAGGGGTGATGAGAGGGATGAGTTCATTGCAGTCCCTGGCACATACTCTATGTGTGATGTATGCTAGCTGATGACATTTGTGACCGTGTCCACAGTGTGTGTGTGTGGGTGGTGTTGGGGGGAGACTGAAATGACTTGACTTGTGTTCAAATAGGCATAGCTGATAACAATTTATAAAGGCCCGAATACGGTTCAATATTTCTGGGCTGCTGAATTTCAAAAGGGCCAAGAAGTTAAAAAACAAAACCAAAAAAAACCCTTCAGTGGATTGCTGACATTTAACTATAGTAATAGGGTTTAGCTTCTAAGCTTTAGGCCTAACTGCCCCATTTAGAAGTTCTCCAGACCTGTGAGCGTGTATATGTACACACACCCTCTGAACGCCTTCTTTCCAAGGCCTAATGCCCCCAGCCTGTGCCCTTGCAGGTGGCTGTGAGCAAGCTCTTGTTAGGGTCACATGTGAGTCAGCTGCCCATCATGTCCTTGGGTCCGTCCAGAGCTTTCCTGGGACTTTGTTTCTTATCCAGCCTGACCCTGAGATCAGCATCTTGCCTGGGTCTTCTGTGCTTTTGTGTTTAGTTATTTTACCAAGGAGACTGGTTTCCTTTTAACTGTGGCTTGGTTTATTCTTTTTCTTTTTTTTTAAATTGAGATATAACCGACATATAACATGGTGTAAGTTTAAGGTATACAACGTGGGTTGATTTGGTACATTTATGTGTTGCAGTGTGATTACCACTGTGGTGTTAGCTCACACCTCTATCACTTCATATAATTATCATTTTTTGTGCTGAGAACAATGAAGATCTAGTCTCTTAGCAACTTTGAAATTTATAATACAGTGCTGTTGTCTGTAATCACTATGCTGTGCATTAGATCTCCAGGACTTATTTATCTACTAGTTGCAAGTTTGTACCCTTGAACAGCATCTCCTCAATTCCCCACACTCCCAGCCCCTGGTAGCCTCCATGCTACTCTCTGTTTTTATGAGTTTGGCTTTTTCAGATGTAAGTGAGATCATACGGTATTTATCTTTCTCTGACTTATCTCAGCACAACGCCCTCAGGGTCCATCCATGTTGCAAATGACAGGATTTTCTTCTTTCTCAAATCATATTCTATTGTGTGTGTGTGTGTGTGTGTATGTATGTATGTGTATGCCCCACATCTTTTTTATCCATTTATCTATTGATAGACACTTAGGTTGTTTCCATGTCTCGGCCCTTGTGGGTTGGTTTATTCTCACCTGTACTTCATGACTCCTTAGGGAGATTTTAGTGGGCAGCTCCATCACAGAACGAAGGCCCCTGCTTAATTGTTCAAATAATAGGATAGAACCAGTGATTCAAGATCCTGGAGAACTTCCAGCGGCCCCCATGCCAGGCCAAACCACGGATTCCTTGTGTCTGGCTTAGGAGTTAGAAAGCTCTGCGGGACTCCAATGCTTAGGCAGGATTGAGAACCAGTGGAGTGACCCTCCACTTTCTGGGATGTGCAGGATGGATGGTCAGGGCGACCCTCGGCATGTGCGGGTGGGTTTTCACGTCCCCCCGGTCCTGGTCTGAGGAGCAGGCTTTCAGATGAGAGAGCCTCCCTGCTGCTGGCCTCCCTGCCCCTCCCCGACTCCGGCCCCTGCCCTTGGTGTTGGCTTTGGCAGGAGTTGGAAACCCTCCCTGAACGGTGAGGATGGACCCCTGAACAAAGGCACGAGGTAGGCTGAGTGCAACCAGGAGGCCGGGACTCCGCACCTGCTCATGTGGATTATTTGGCCTGTTCCCTGGAGAGGGACATCTTCAGACTGTCACCTCGTTTTATCTGGGCCTTCCCTTGACCAGTGAGAGGGATTCTTACCCTCATTTTACAGATAAGAAAACTAAGGCTCGATGGAATGAGCGATGCGTCCAAAGAAACAGCTGGTGTCCTTTTAAGGCCCTGCCGTAGAAGAATCGTCGGGATGGGGGCCGTGCGGGATGGATAGAGATGAAGGGGTGCGGCCGGTGTGTCCTGCTTTTCAGTGACTTTCAAGGTGAAAGTTACCAGAGGAATGAAGTAGCATCTCCAGGCCAACAGGGTCAGGAGCCTCAGGGAGCCAGAGAAAGTCCTAGAATGGCGTGTCTCAGTCTCGCCTGCATGGCAGAGTCACAGGGGGGCTTGTCACAGTGTGGGGACCCGGGCAGCACCGTGGACCCATCATCCCAGACTCGGGGTTGGGGGGTGCAGGCATCGGGATTTTGGAGGCTCCCCAGGCAACTCTGCATTGAAGCTCGAGTTTGGGAGGGAAGTCCCATCTCACAGAGATGATGAAAGGGGTCCTTTAGTGCAGCCAGGTCCAGGAGGAAAGGGGCGAGGACCATGAATGGGGGGGCTCGTTTGTCTTCTGAGGCTGGCAGGAGGTGGGGACCAGGTGCCTGACAGGAAGTGACCTGCCACTCGAGGGCTTTGCATCCCCCCTTCCTGGCTCCCCTGTCCCTTGGGGCCATGTGGAGCACCAAGGGGACCTGCAGGTTTGGCTGAGTGCAGGGTTTGGACCGGCTGCTGGAAAACACACAGCCCCAGTGGTTCTCCACCCCCTACACGTGAGAGGCCCCTGGGGAGTCTCAGGAACTCCCTGACCCAGAAGAACCTGAGTTCCTGGGTGCGGCTGGGGAGGAGGGGGGGCCCAGTCCTCACTGCGTGTGACTCTGTGACCCATGATGATCATGATAAGCATGATGCTGGCTGTTTCAGGAACTTCAGCAAATAAGCCTTGTGTTCACGTAGATCAGGAGGAAGTTGTCAAGAGCAGACACTCCAGCTTTTGTTCTGGGGGTGGGCGGGTCCCCATCTCCACTCCTCCATCCACAGACATTCTAAGGAGCTCATTTTTTTTTTTTTTGGCCGAGCTGCATGGCACGTGGGATCTTAGTTCCCCAACCAGGTATCGAACCCACACCCCATGATGCATTGGAAGCGCGGAGACTTTTTTTTTTTTTTGCGGTACGCGCACCTCTCATTGTTGTGGCCTCTCCCTCCCATTGCGGAGCACAGGCTCCGGATGCGCAGGCTCAGCGGCCATGGCTCACGGGCCCAGCCTCTCCGCGGCATGTGGGATCCTCCCGGACCGGGGCACGAACCCGTGTCCCCTGCATCGGCAGGCGGACTCTCAACCACTGTGCCACCAGGGAAGCCCTAAAAGTTCTTTTTAAAAAAAGTTTATTTATTTATTTGTGGCTGCATCAGGTCTTCACTGCTGTGCGTGGGCTTTCTCTAGTTGCAGAGAGCAGGGGCTACTCTTCGTTGCAGTGCGCGGGCTTCTCATTGCGGTGGCTTCTCTTGTTGCGGAGCACGGGCTCTAGGCGTGCAGGCTTCAGTAGTTGGGGCACATGGGCTCAGTAGTTGTGGCTCACAGCCTCTAGAGCGCAGGCTCAGGAGTTGTGGCGCATGGGCTTAGTAGCTCCGCGGCATGTGGGATCTTCCTGGACCAGGGCTTGAACCCCTGGATTGGCAGGCGGATTCTTAACCACTGCGCCACCAGGCAAGCCCGGATTGTGTTTATTTTTATTTCCATTTCCATTCTCATTACTTTAACAACTTAAATTTCTCTTGAATGTATAAAGAGAGCTTTTTAGAGCTTGGCTAACCCACACCCTGCTGAAAGTTGTTTGTCTCTTGGGATCCTTGTATGTCATCAGCCTTACGTGACATGGACTTGACCTGGTTTCTGCTGGGGAGTGGCCTCTGCAGCATAAAAGTGCTCAGAACAGAAGGGCCCCCGGCCTTGAGATGGCCTGCCTCCATGATTACTGCTGGGCGTGCATCTGCAGAGTAAATGTCAGAGCGTTTTGCCAGCAAGTGCCCCGCACTGGCTTGTTGTCGGGACCCAGAGCCTTGAAGGCTGCAGTGACTTTGGCAGTGGCAGACTTTGAACAGGCAGATTTCAAGATCAGAATTCCCAGTGGAAAACTCCCTGGAATAAAGAGACGTCTGTGAGTCTGAGGAAGTCATTTGCTCCTGCTAAGTCTCTCCCATTCTGACTTATTAAATTTTAGTTTGATTTTTTTCTGATTACTGGCTCCGAGTTTGCTTTTCCCACAGGGTCTCTGCCCATGCATGTGGGCAGGTGTGCATCTTGGGTCCAGAAAGAAAGATTTTCTAAAGACAGGTGAGGCAACCCCTCTTCCCATGATGTTTGATGGCCTTAGAGCCGGGGGCCAAGCCGCTGTCTTACCCTCTCTCCCTTCCCTCCTGTTTCTGCCACAGAACCGCTTGTGACCCGCACGTGGCTGAGCCTGGTCCACGGCTTTCTTAGGACCTGAAGACGCTGGTTACAGACCAGGTCTGCAACAGTGTCACCCTAGGGGAAGGCCGACTGTGGGTGATGGGGGTAAATCCATTTCTTTATTTCCTTGGGGAAGGAGTATATTCTCCTTACCCCCCTGCTCTCTCCTCCTGTTTTCTGCTTTCCTGAATTAATGGTTCATTAATCTGAATCTGTAGGACCCTATAGAACGGAAGGCTTAGCATTTCTGAGTACACATTGAGGGCAGGCAAAACAAAAAACAGAAAACGAGAAAACCTACTTAATCCCTGGGATAAATTTAGTTACCGAAACACTTATCTTCTGCTTTAGCCCAAGATAAGATTAGTGGAGTTCTGTAACAGAGCCTTCGAGTCACTGAAAAGGGGGTGACAGATGGCCGGCTTTGAGTAATCAGATTTCAAGATCAGAGTCCACAGAGAACAAAACTTCAGCTACTTGTGGCATATGGAGACAGTTTCCCCCAAGTGAGCTTAAAGAACTGTGTTCTCTGATTTGATTTTATTCAAAGGACTCATTCAGCAGATGTTTCTTAAGGGCACGAGAGGAGCCAGGTGCACCAGGTGTTGGGAGCTGACGCAGGGCCTCTGCCCCGCCCCCTTATATCCCCTTAAACATGCGCTTAGAGTAAGAGGGCTCCTGGGGGTTGTAAGCATCCAACACTTCGTTGTAGCGAATTAGCTATAATTTGATGCCTGAAAACACTCTCTTATGGTCACAGGCACAAGTGTCAAAAAGAAAGTCAGAAGTAAGTATGGGCTTGATTGCGAACGTCGTAAGGGGTTGTGGAAGACACTTGTCGCAAACACGGATGTGCTAAACTTGACCTCTCTTGGTCCACACACCTGCACCCTTCACTTCCCAGCTGAATGGAACCTGCTGTGGCCTCACTGGCTGCAGTTTACAAACACAGACAACACTGGCATGTAGTAGGCGGTCAATGAAAGTGTGTTTTAAAAATTGTGCACGAGCTGCTGTATCGGTAAGCCTGATGAAACAGGTGGACTCATCCCTTTTAAAGACTTGTTTGCAGTTTTACAGGCTCCCCTGGGGCAGGGGGGTGGGAGTGTGGGGGTCGGGTGGGAGTTGGGGGCTGTGTTTACAACGTGAGGTGCTGGAATCCACGGGGTTCTGTCTTTTACTTTGAACTTGAGCCGATGGAACTGTCTTGCTCCACTGACCTTTTGGACCCTCCTCTTGATTTCCATTTTGCAAAGGAGGTACTGTTGCTTTATCTTATTTATTTCTCTGTGCTCCTTGCCTGCCGCTAAGCTCCCTTTCCTGCCTTTAATTATGTACAGGGCCATTAAGCAAAAGTGAGGTTTGTGAGGTGCAGGTCAGCTCGCCGTGGTAGCAGCTCCAGGTGCTGGCAGGCTGTACTTATGATTAGATCCGGCTGGTAAAACTGGTTTGTGCAGCACCTAGGAGTCTTGTTGAGCAAGTTGACCTGCCTTTCTGCAACCGTGTCCCAGCATGAAAGGAAACTTCTTTGCGTTTCAGGTTCAGTCTTTTTTTTTTTTTTTTTTTAACTTCCAAGCTGCGAAATCCCCAGTGTGGGAACTTAATCGTCTAAATCTGTGCCTAGTTAGGAAAGACGCCATGAGGAGGACATATACCAAGGGCTATTGTCAGGTGGCAAGATGTGAGATAAGTTTAATTTTCTCCGTTGTGCTTTTATGTATTTCCCCAAATTTCTACAGCAAAAATGTGTTCATTTCTTAACCAAGAAAATCAAAACCAAAAAACAGATTGCATTAGGAGGACAGATGGAGACTGGGTCTTATTTTTTTAGGGAAGATTTTGGAAAAGCTGTTCTTTATAACCTTTGTGTGATTTGGGGGATACAGGTGATACCTGTTGGGCTTACTAGCCATGTGACATCAAAAATGGTAAATTATTCCATCTCAAATGGGAAGTCTCCTCCCCAGCGGTCCAGTGGGTAGGACTCTATGCTTCCACTG
This sequence comes from Mesoplodon mirus, assembly GCF_964341445.2. Lineage (NCBI taxonomy): Eukaryota > Metazoa > Chordata > Mammalia > Artiodactyla > Ziphiidae > Mesoplodon > Mesoplodon mirus. The sequence continues at coordinate 18,948,352 of NC_138990.1, read as the reverse complement.
AAGGGGGTGTGGGTTCGATCCAAAAAAAAAAAAGGAAAGTCTCCTTTCACAACCTGTAGGTACCACATGCATCAGGCCATTAAAATACTTGACCCAAGACAGTTTCTCACAGAATTGAGAGATCAGAAATGTTTTGCCAAAGGATTTTGGTTGTTTTGAAGTAGCAGAAACTGACAAGGGAATACAGCCTCTTCTGCTGTATCTGATCGCAACAAGGTCAGTTTGATGTAATTTTGCAACTTGTTTTTCTAGGCTTCATGGATTAGGGATGGTCTAGTCTTCAGGGGTTAGGAGATCTTCATGGGTTAGGGAATATAAGGAAGGCAAGTCCAGGATTAAAATGGGTGACCGTGCCTCAAAAAAGAAGGAGATGCTACCATTTGCGACAACATGGATAAACCTTGAGGACATTATGCTAAGTGAAACAAGCCAGTCACAGAAGGACTCATACCACATAATATCACATATGTGATGAATCTAAAATCATCAAACTCAGAGAAGCAGAGAGTGGAATGGTGGTTGCCGGGGGCTGGGGGAGGGGGAAATGGGGAGGTGTTAGTCAAAGGGCACAAAGTTTTGGTTATACAAGGTGAATACGTCCTAGAGGTCTACTGCACAGCATGTAACAGCCATAGTTAACAATACTGTATACTTAAACATTTGTTAAGAGGGTAGATCTTAACGTTAAATGTTCTTATCACATTATAGATATACATATTAATAAAAGGCCCAGAGGAAACTTTTAGAGGTGATGGACAATGTTTATGGCGTAGATTATGGTGATGGTTTAATGAGTGTATACTTACCTTCAAAACCCTTAAGTTGTATATGTTAATTATGTACGGCTTTTTGTATGTTAAAAAAAAAAAAGAGGGTGACAGTGAGGTTTGTGGAAAGAGCCCGGCAGAACGGGAAGGGTGGATTAGCACGGGGGTGGACCCATCAGGCGGGTGAGTGGGCAGTCCTGGAGCAGTCAGGCCACATTTCATAGAGTTTCATTTCACAGTCAGTATCCAGGGAAGAGCTCTGGGTGCCCCTGGATTGTGCTGGGCTCGGCGGTGGAGGTGGACCAAGTATCCATCCCTGTCTACCCCAGATGCTCTGGCGGCTGGTGTTTCATTTGACGACTGTATCAGATCTTAAAGCCAAGCTCTTTGTTGAGTCTTGGTTTTCCTTCTTTCATGGTGTCCCTTGCCCTTTCATTTCATATCCTTGAATCATCCCTGTTCTACAAGAATTCAATGCTAATTGCTATACGTAAGCATCATACCGGAAGACCAGGTAAACGGACGACCAAGTGGATGGACATTCTGGGCAATTTTCAGAAGAGCGTTTCGTCATACCCACGGGAACACGTGTCTGTAAGGTAGGACAGCCCCTGCTTTGGAACTGGCTGTCACGATGGCGTTTCAGTGCAGGATTCTTGCTGTCACATATTTTGAGTATTTCGTCACCCTGCTTGGAGGTTCACGATGGCAGGACCCGTACGTTAAGTGTGAGCCAAAGCAGACGGCTTGGTCCCCATCCAAGGGTTATTTATGGAGCTTCTAGAAGAACGTGCCAGGGTTCAGCAGCGTGGACATTTACGTTCAGAGGCATTTATGATTAGTCACTTGGGGGATGGGCTCAGGAAAAGTTTTTATACTTACTTAGGAGCCCAACTGCAGAAATTTCTGACCATTAGAATTTTCACAGTTTAAAGAAAGTTGTGGTAAAAAAACACATAACATAAAATTGACTGCCTTAACTGTTTTTAAGTGTACAGTTCAGTGGTGTTAAGTACATTCACATTGTTATGCAACCAATCACCACTGCCCATCTCAAGAGCTCTTTGCATCTTAGAAAACGGAAACTCTGTACCCAATAAAGAGTTTTCACAGTTTTGGACTGAAGACAAAAAAAAAAATCTCTCCTTTAATTCCAGCGTGAACAGGACAGCCATTCTGGCAGTGTGAGTCCCCCTGGCTGATCAGAGCTAGCAGCTGTACGCTCTGTCTGTTGTCTCTTGGTTTCCTGAGAAACCAGGGATCATTGTGTGTGGCTGTCCTTGTTCCCATGTATCTGGGACACAGTGAGCAGGTGAGGGCTGGGTGGCTGCCTCTCCTGTTCTCGAGAACGGGGCTGGAATCCTTCTCTTTCCCTTTTTCTTTTTTTGTTCTTTTTTATTTATTTTTTGGCCACATAGTATGGCATGTGGGATCATAGTTCCCCCACCAGGGATCGAACCCAGGCTCCCTGCAGCGGAAGTGAGGAGTCCTAACCACTGGACCGCCAGGGAAGTCCCTGGAATCCCTCTCTTGCGAGGCCCTTGGAGCCCTCGTCTCTGGACCGTCACTTGCTCGTGGGCCCGTGTTGTGGACTCGGCATGCTCATCCTGCCGCCGTGATGGGCACGTGACTGGTTACCCTGTGGCTTTGCCCACCAAACTGCTGCGTTCTCTGAAAATAGCACAGGCAACTCCTGGTTTGGGGGAGATGTGTGGGACTCATAAGGGAATCACACGAAAAGATATATCGAATTCTATCAAATTCTTTATAAAAAGGAACTTGAAATTTAGTAATTCGGGTTATGAATTTTATATATTTTGAATAGGGGAATTGTCAACATTCTCATGTTGAGAATGCAAATACCCTAACCTTGATCTCTCTTTGATACTCAGTAGAAAGGACTTTATGTGATCCTTTTTGGTTATTCGTTACTTTTCGCAGCTAAAAGTTTTCGCATTTATTCTGGTCCTTTATTTGCTTTTCCCCCTAAGCCTCCAAAACAGAGACAATAGCCAAACCACACAGCCCTAACATGAAGACAGAGATGTAGCCCAAATTGGTTTCCCGATGGAGTTTAGATGCTGAGCTGGTGCCCTGTGAATGCGCTGCCACACTGATGCTTGTGAGCTGTGATGAGAAGGCCGTTAGTGGAGAAACAGAAGTTTTTGTCACGGAGCTGCTGAGGTATACTGTTTCTAAGCCCAAGGCCATTAGGAGGATCTGCTTTCTTTAATGCAGGAGGGAAAAAAAAAGACTTCAGGCTTTCTGGTTTACTGACTTCCATTAAGATGCTTTTCGTGGGGGATGGGTGTTGCTGGTTTTCAAAATGGGTTTCATTACACTCTGGTGCTATTACTGTGAGAGTGGAGAACTGTCACTGCTGCCTGTGGTGAGTTTCCAGGCCCAGCATTAGAGGTTATAAGAGCCAGGAGGCAGTGGTGTTAGCGCAAGTTTGTGTATCCAACGCACAGAGAGGCCAAACATACCAAAGTGTCAGAGTTTGGAGCAGAGAAAGGTTTATTGCAGGGCCATGCAGGGAGATGGGTGGCTCACGCCCTGAAAAGCCCCGACCTCCCCGAAGGGTTTGCAAAGCATTTTTAAAAGCCAGGTGAGGGAGGGGTGTCGCAGGGTATGTGATCTGCTCGCGCACAATTCTCTGGCTGATGCTGGGTAACTGGGTGGTGTCACAGGGGTTCACACAGTCAGTCTTTAGGCTCCAGGAGGCCTGGGGCTATGTGCTCGTGGTCATCAAGTAGTTAACATCTCCCATTTGGTGGGGAGGTGGGTTTCACATCTGTAAAACAGCGTAGGAGATGTGCATCAAATGCTGTTATCTAGATCCTTCAGAGAGGAGCTGAAGCAGAGGATATGGGGGCAGGGGGCCTGTCCCGGGAAGGCCCCATAGGGTCCCGCTTGGTTACAGCAGGAAGGCTTCTTCTGGCATCCTTGCTTGTTCCCAGGTCAGTAGCTGTCATTTCATCTTAAATTTGGTTCCATCCACGTGCATGAAACGCAGCCAGGATGAAAGAATTACAGCTTTCTCTCTTAGGAGCAAATTATCCCGAGGTCCCCCTTTGGGCCCTAATTATAAAACATGTCACTCGACAGCTATCTCAGCCTGAGTTGTTATTCTAATCGGTTAAAAATAGGAGTGTTGCGCTCCCAGGGCACCAGGAGGGTTTCCCTGGAGCGCCAGACAAACCATATGGAGCTGCCTCGGAAGGGAAACCAGAAAACTCCACGCCCGCTGCCCTGCCTTTGGGGGGCTGTTTCTGGAGGAACAGGGACAGCTCTGCATTCAGTGTGAATGCAGATAGAGGTGCCGCTTTGTGGGTGACGGCGCATTTCTGTGAGGATTCTATGACGATTCATGAGAAAACAGACACGGTACTGTACAACTTCACTGTATATATTTTTTTAATGAGCCTGTGCCTGGCTAATACTGCGTAAAAGACAGCCACGTGGGTTCTCTTCAGCTTCTTTATAAAAGGGCAGAATAAACAGGGCTGTGGACCCTGCCGTTAGGAGCCGCGCCTAAACATTTCCCCATATATTTGCTTTATTTATGGGTGCATGTTTTTGTCTTTGACCCATTTGAAATTTGCAGACATTTTACTCTCTTTTCTAATAACTTTGAAGGATTTCTTTGCCATGTTAACCTCTTTATTGCACCTGTGCAGCAACAGGAGTTGAAGGATAATTTTCTCTTCCGGAGTTCTCACTCCTCACTTTGGTGTTCCTGCTGAGAACTCTGGCTGCTCTTTCTCCCAGCTTTGCATCTTCTCTGCGGTCTTGGCCACTTGTCTCCTTAGTTCTTTTGTCTCTGTGCTTCTTTTGGTTCCACCCTGAGTGCCCTGGCTTACCCCTCCCCTCCCCCATTCAGTGCCCCTGCCCCGTCCTGGGGTTCCTGCAGGAGAGTTTGCATTTGCACAGACAGGGGGGGTCACCCCCCGCCCCCCACACTTGTCTGCAGGTGGGCACTGACTGGGCTGGCTCTCCTTGTCCTTTTTTTTTTTTTTTTGCGGTACGCGGGCCTCTCACTGCTGTGGCCTCTCCCGTTGTGGAGCACAGGCTCCGGACGCGCAGGCTCAGCGACCATGGCTCACAGGCCCAGCCGCTCCGCGTCATGTGGGATCTTCCCAGACTGGGGCACGAACCCGTGTCCCCTGCATAGGCAGGCGGACTCTCAACCACTGCGCCACCAAGGAAGCCCTGTCCTTTTCTTTTTAATAAGCTTTATTTTTAGAACAGTTTTAGGTTTAGAGAAAAATTGGGACGATAGTAGAGAGAGTTCTCATCTACCCTCACCCAGCATGTCCTATTATGGACATGTTAGTATGTTAGTAAGGAAATACATGTACTACCCTTGCAATTAACCAACTGATACTGATCAGTTACTGTGCTAGGCATAAGAATGACTGAAACCTGGGACTATGATAGGTTACACGGCAAAGGGGGTTAAGAGCACGGGTGGAATTACGGTTGCTCATCAGTGGACCTTAAACTAGGGAGATGAGCCAGGTGGGTGCAATGGAATCACGAGGGTTGTTAAAGCTGGAAGAAGGAATCTGAAGAGAGAACCAGAGAGATGTCAGTGTGGGGAGCTCATCCTGGTGTTTCTGGCTTTAGATGGAAGCAGGGGCCATGAGCCAAGTAAGGGGAGTGGTTTCTTAAAGCTGGACGAGGCAGGCCAAGGGATTCTCACCCAGAGCCTCCAGAAAGGAGCCCATGTGTTGACACCTTGATTTCCGCTCAGTGAGATCCGTATTGGACTTCTGATCTACAGAACTGTGAGATAATACGTTTGTTTTATGTTAAGCTACTATGTGGTAACTTGTCACAGCAGCAGTAGAAAACTAATATGATTATTAACCAAAGTCCATCTTTTGTTCAGATTTCCTTGGTCTTTTTCTGCTCCAGAATCCCATCTGGGATACTGTGTTAACCTTTAGTCATCATTTGGGCTGTGACAGTTTCTCAGACTTTCCTTGTTTTTAAATGACTGTGACAGTTTTGAGGAGTACTGGCCAGGTATTTTGTAGAATGTTCCTTAATTGGAGTTTGAAGTTTTTCTCATGTTCAGAGTGGGGTTAAGGGTGTTTGGGAGGAAGAACAGGGATAAAATGCTATTCTTATTGCATCATATCAAGAGTGCATGCTATTAATGTGATTTATGACATGTTGACCGTGATCACCTGGCCAAGGAAGTGCTTGTCAGGTTTCTCCACTGAAAAGTTACTCCTTCCACTTCCCATACTGTGGGACTTTTTTGGGTTTTTTGGGATTTTTTTGGAGCACTTTCTTATGTTTCAGCCACTACAAGATGCTCCGGGATCATCTTGTATATTTCCTCCTCCAGTCCTGGAATCAACCATTTTTCCAAAGAACACTAATCCCCTTTTTCTGGAGGTTGATATTAGAAACCAAGATCTGGGTGCTGGGTGTGCTCGTGGCGTCTGGGCCCTCTCAGCTGACAGAGAAAGGAATTATATATATTACCCTTGTATATATACACATCAGTAAGTGTTTCTATATGTAGCCATTTGTATCTGTAGTAAACTAAACATCAGTTTATACCTGTGCCTTTGACTCTGATTCATTACTGTGTAGATTATTCTTGCCGCTTTGCCTTGCTTATCTGTGAACTCCCACTCCAGTTAGGAGCCTGGCTTACACATTCCATCATCCTTTTTCTTATTTGCTCATTTCTAGTATACCAGAAGTGTATCAGAGTTGTTAATGTAGACTCCATGGAATACAGAACTTATGTATGTTTCTTTGGTCTTACTTCCTAAAGACTCTGTTCATTTCCAAAGTTACTTAAGTCAACACCGTTTCCCTTTACTGCCTTTGCTCCCTTGTTTCATACATTTGTAATACAATTAGATTTTTTTTGGTCATATTCTGCGTTCACTCGGGAACCCCCGGACCTCCTAAATGATTTTTTTTTTTTCAAAATTTGCAGACATTAAGTTTCACTCTTTATGCTGGAAACATCTGTGGATTTTGACAAAGCTATAGTGTCATGTATACACAATTACAGTATCATACAGAGCAGTTTCATCACCCTAAAATTCCCCTGTGTTTGCCTAATTCAGCTTCTTCTTGGCAATCACTGATTTGCCTACCTTGCTGTAGTTTTCCCTTTTCATTTTTCCAGAATAGTTGGAATCATACAGAATGCAGTCTTTTCAGGAAGGCTTCTTTCACTTAGCAATATGCATTTAAGTTCTCTCTCTCTTCCATTTTCATGGCTTGATAGTTTGCTTCTTTTTATCACTGAATAATACTCCATTGAATAATGTACCACAGTTTGATTATCCATTCACCTGTTGAAGGACAGCTTGGTTGCCTCCAGTTTGGGGCAGTTATGAATACAGCTTCTATAAATATTTGTATGCAGGTTTTTGTGTGGACATGAATTTTCAGAACAGTTGGATGAATACTTAAGAGTGTGATTGCTGGATGGTGTAAGACTATATGTTTAGCTCAGCAAGAACTACCAAACTGTCTTCCACAGTGGCTGTACCATCAGCATTCCCATCAGCAATGAATGAGCTCCTGTTGCTGGCATCCTTGTCAGCACTTGGTATGTGATTCATCTTGGGTTAATATTTGAAAGGTGGAAGGTCAATGTCTTAGGTTAATTAATTTTTTCCATATGGATGTCCAGTTTTTCCAGAACCATTTGTTGAAAAGACTATCCTTCATTGAATACCTTTGCTCCTTTGTCAAAGATCAGTTGACTGTATTTGTAGGATATATTCCTGAGATATGATCTGATTCTTTTCCATTGACCTGTGTATCCTATTGCCAATACCACATTGTCTTGATTACTGTAGCTTTGTAGTTAAGTCTTGAAGTTGTATAGCGTGAGTCCTCCAACTTTGTTCTTCTTCAGTATTGTTATCGGCTCTTCTAGGTCTTTGCCTTTTCAAGTAAACTTTATAATCGATTTGTCAATATCTACAAAATAGCTTGCCAGGATTTTTATTGTATTGCACTGAATCTGTAGATCAGGTTGGGATGAATTGACATCTTAACAGTATTGAATCTTTCAATCCATGAACGTGGACTATCTCTCCATTTGTTTAGATCTTCTTTGAATTCTTTCATCGAGTTTTGTAGTTTTCTGTATATAGATCCTGTGCATATTTTGTTAGACTTCAACCTAATAAAAACACCTTTTGCTATTGTCAGTGGTATTTACATTTTTAAAATTCCAGTTGTTCATTGCTGGTATTTAGGAAAGCGCTTGTCATATTAACCTTCCGTCCTGCAGCCTTTCTATATTTGCTTATTCTGTAAGCTTTTGTTTGTCTGTTTATTGATTCTTTGCGATTTTTCTATAAAAACAAGCATGTCATCTGTGAACAAAGGTAGTTTCATTTCTTCCTTCCCTATCTGTATACCTTTTATTTACTCTTCTTGTCTTACTACACTAGCTAGACTTTTAGTATGGTGTTGAGTAGGGAGTAGTGAGAGGGGACATCCTTGCCTTGTTCCTCATCTTTGCAGGAAAACATCCAGTTTCTCACCATTATGATGTTAGTTGTAGGTGTTTTGTAGATATTCCTTATCACACGAAAGAGGTTCTTGATTCCTAGTTTGCCCAAAGATGGTTGGTTTGATTTTAACCATGAATGGATGTTGGATTTTTGTCAAATCTTTTTCTGCATCAATTGGTATGATCATATGATTTTTTCTTCTTTAGTTGGTTGATGTGGTGTATTACACTGATTGATTTGCAAATGTTGAACCAGCCTTGTATACCTGGATTAAGTCCCACTTGTTTGTGGCACATAATTCTTTTCATACATTGTTGGATTTGATTTGCTAATATTTTTTTGAGGATTTTTGCATGGGAGATTCTGGTTTGTAGTTTTCTTTTATTGTAAAATCTTTATCTGGTTTTGGTATTAAGATAATGCTGACCTCAGAGAATGAGGTAGGGAGTGTTCCCTCTGCTTTTGTTTTTTTGAAAGAGATTGTGAAGGATTATTATCATGTCTTCCTTAACATTTAGTAGATTCACCAGTGAAACCATCTGGACTGGGTATTTACTTTTATTGGGCAGGTTTTAAATTATTGGTTCAATTTCTTTAATAAATATAGGCCTATTCAAATGATTTAGTTCCCTTTGTGTGAGTTTTGATAATTTGTGTCTTTCAAGGAATTGGTACATTTCTTGTAAGTTATCAAATTTGTGAGTATAGAGTTGTTCATGGTATTCCTTTAGTATCCTTTTAATATCAAAGGTCCCAGTAGTGATAACCTCTCTTTCATTTCTGATATTGGTAATTTGTATTGATATCTTCCCTCCTTTTTTCCTTTCTTAGCCTAGCTAGAGGCTTATCACTTTATTGATCTTTTCAAAGAATCAGATTTTGGCTTTATTGGTTTTTTGCTGTTGTTTTTTTATTTTGAATTTTGTTAATTTTTTTTTTTTTGCTCGATTTTTATTATTTTCTTCTGCTTTCTTTAGGATCATGTTGCTCCTCTTTCTGTAGTTTCCTAAAGGAGGAGCTTAGATGATTGATTTTCAGTTTTTTCTTCATTTCTAATTTATGCATTTAATGCTATAAATTTCTCTCTAAGCACTGCTTTTGCTACATTGTACATTTTTTTCTAAGTTGTGTTTTCATTTTTATTTAGTTCAAATATTTAAAAACTTAAGACTTCTTCTTTGACCCATGTGCTGTTTACAAGTGTGTTTAATCTCCATATATTCGGGGATTTTCCAGCTATCTTTCTGTTACTAATTTCTAGTTTAATTCCACTCTAATTTGAGAGTGTACTTCATGTGATTTTATATTCTGTTTAAATTTGTTAAGGTATGTGTTATGGCCCAGACTATGTTCTATCTTGGTGAATATTCCATGCAAGCTTGAAGAATGTGTATTCTATTGTGGTTGAATGGAATGTTCTATGCATGTCACTTAGATCCAGTTGATGGATCCTTACTGAGTTTCTACCTGCTTGATCTATCAATTACTGAAAAGTGGGTATTGAAATCCCCAACTATAGTAGTATATTAATCTGTTTCTCCTTACAGTCCTATCAGTTTTTGCTACATGTATTTTGATGCTCTGTTAGATGCACATAAGGATTGCTATGTCTTCTTGCACAATTTACCCCTTTATCATTATGTAATGCCCCCCTTTATTTTTCTTGTTCTGAAGTCTACTCTGTCTGAAAATTAATATAGCTACTCCATCTTTCTTTTCATTAATGTTAGCATGGTATATCTTTCTCCATTTCTTTACTGTGCCTCCCCCTCCCCCCCAATCCCTTTTCCTTTAATCTGACTCTAATAAAGTGGGTTTCTTGGGGACAGCATACAACTGAGATTAAAAAAAAATTTTTTTTTCATCTATTCTGAAATCTCAGTCTTTTCATAGTGTGTTTAGACCATTCACATTGAAAGTGATTATAATATACAGTTGACCCTTGAACAGTGCAGGGGTTAGGGGTCCCGACCCTCTATGCAGTCAAAAATCTGTGTATAACTTATAGTTAGCGCTCCAAATACCATGATTCCTCCAGCTCTGTGGTTCCTCCGTATCCATGGATTCGACCAACCAGGGATTCAACAACCGTGGATCATGCAGCACTGTAGTATGTACTATTGAAAAATATCCATGTATTATGTGGACCTGTGCAGTTCAAATCTGTGTTGTTCAAGGGTGAACAGTAGTTGGATTAATATCCACCATATTTGTTTTCATTACATTAAAAAAAAGTCTCTTTCTGCCTTGTTTGGTTTCAGTGGAATATTTTATGATTCCATTTTCTCTCCTCTTAGGCTATCAATTATACTTCTTTCAAAAAATTTTTGTAGGAGTTGCCCTAGAGTATGCAATATACATTTCAAACTAATTTAAGTCTACCTTCAAATAACACTGTCTTATAACAGAGTGTTTTCAAGTCTTCCCTCTGATCCTTTGACATTGCTGCTATTCACTTCTTCCATGTGCTGTGATCACCCAGTGCATTTTCACTATTATTACTTTAACAGTTATCTTTTAGATCAATTACAAATAAGAAAAAGAAAATATTTTAGTTTGCTTTTTTTTTCTTCTCCAGCACACCACTTGCTTTCTTTATGTAGGTCTTAGTTCTGACATATCATTTTTATTTCTCTCTGAAGAACTTCTTTTAACATTTATTACCGGTTAGGTCTACTGGAAATGTATTCTTTCAGTTTTTGTTTGCTTAAAAAATTCTTTATTTCTCCTTTACTTTTGATGAATAGTTTCACTGGATATAGAATTCTAGGCTGGTGTTTTTTTCTTTCAATGCTTTAAATATTTCATTCTACACTCTTGCTTGTATGGTTTTTAACAAGAAGTCTGCTGTAATTCTTCGTTCCTCTACAGGTAAGCTGTTTTTTCCGTTTCTGATTTTCCCTTTGTCTTTGCTTTCTGCAATTTGAATATGATATGCCTATGTGTGTATTTTTTGGTATTTAACCTGTTAGATGTTGTCTGAGCTTCCTGTATCTGTGGCTTGGTGTCTGTAATTAATTCTAGGAAATTCTCAGCCATCATAACTTAAAACAGTTTTCTCTTTCTTCTTCTGGTATTCCATTTATGTATATCTTGAACCTTTTAAAGTTGCTCCACAGTTCTTGGATGCTCTTTTTCGTCTTTTCATCTTTTTTTCCCCTTTGTATTTCAGTTTGGGAGATTTCTATTTACTTATCTTCAAGCTCATCTTGGCTGTGTCCAGTCTACTGATGAGCCCACCAAATGCAGTCTTCATTTCTTTTAGTGTGTTTTTGCTTTCTAGCATTTCTTTTTGACTAGTTCTTAGAGTCTCCATTTCTCTGCTACATTACCTATCTATTCTTGCATATTGTCTACCTTTTCATTGGAGCCCTTAACCTATTAATCACAGTTATTTTAAATTCCTTGGGTGATAATTCCAAGATCTGTGCCATGTATGATGCCCATTCTGATGCTTGCTAGCTCTTCAGATCATGTTTTTTCTTGCCTTTCAGTATTCTTTGTTGAAAGCCAGACATGATGTGTTGGGTGGTAAGAACTGAAGAGTGGTTCTTTATTGTGAATTGTATGTTATTCTTACTATGACTTGGGCTGTGTTTAAGGTTTGCTGTAGGAGCCTATAGCTACAGCTGTAGGTGCCTCAGGTTTCAGATTCCTGAAGTGTCCTGGTTTTGATCTCTTCTGTCTTTGGGCTCCTCCTCAGATGGGGTCTTGCTGTTCTTTCAGATGTCATGTACTGTCACACTAGAGCCTGTTGATATTGTGGTAATGTACAATTTTACCACCTAAAGTCTTTAAGGGGCACGAGCTCGCTGTATCCCCCTTTGTCTGGCAAAGCAATACAGCTATTCTTTTCTACTTCACCCAAAACTCTGTCTCTGAGATTCGATTCAGCGCTGGTGCACAGAGGCCAGGTTTTTAGCATCAGTACTAAGTAAAGTAAGTCAGAAAGAGAAAGACAAATACCATAAGATGTCACTTACATGTGGAATCTGAATAAACATATCTACGTAACAGAAGCAAACTCATAGACATAGAGAACAGACTTGTGGTTGCCAAGGGTGAGGCGGGGAGGATTGGGAGGTTGGGATTAGCAGATGCAAACTAGTATATATAGGCTGGATAAACAACAAGGTCCTACTGTAGAGCACAGGGAACTCTACTCAATATCCTGTGATAAACCATAATGGAAAAGAATATGAAAAAGAATATATTTTATATATATATATAAATATAAACTGAATCACTTTGCTGTACAGCAGAAATTAACACAACATAATAAATCAACTATACTTCAATAAAATTTAAAAAAAAAAAAAAAAAGACTGCTCCTGCTCTGGGTTACTGCCCAGCCTGCCCACTTCCGTCTTTTGTTGCTCAGGGTTTTACCAAACGGAGCTCTGAGTTTTGGTGGGAGTGCCAAGTGTGCATGCGTGGGATGTGTACATGTGAGGGTCTTTAGTCCTTTTCTAGTCTCCATCGGCCTCCTTATTACCCCCCCGTATTTGATAGGCAGACGTGTTTCATCAATCTTACACAAGTGCAACCTTAACTCCACACTGCTCCCTTCCCCCCAACCTGTGTGTTTCCTCAGAGCTCCCCTAAGCTGCTGCTTAGATTCTACATTAAAGCACAGAGCTTTCAGGCCTCTCCGTTATCTGTAAGTCAGCAGCCAACCAGTAAGGAGGCAAAAATTGTGGGCAGCGTAAGGAATAGTTGCTCTAAAACCCCACAAACCCTTTCTCCCTTCTTCCCCTAAAGCCATTAAGTGGGACAGATCGCGGTGAGTGTGGGGGTGGGGTGCGTGGGCAGTTGGAGCCTGGAAAGGATGAGGAGGGCATCTGCCGGCGGGGGGGACAGTGGTAGCAACCAGTTTGTGTCGTATCCAGTGTTTCTCAAAGGCTGCGTCATTCTTAAAGGGTTGTGCCCTGTCCCCTTCCCTCCTGCCTCAAACCCATTGGATAAAGTAGGAAAACGTGAACCCAGACTGATATGGCTAAGTGAACAAGCTGAAAAGTTAATGAGGAACAGAGTTTCAAAGTAATTCTCCACGGAGTGCTTGTTAATGACAAAGAGAAAGGGGATACCGCTCGGGCCAGAAGCTTGGCAGACACTCTTCATCCACCCGTCAAAGGAGTGTTATCAGTAACGGGACAAAACAAAACTGCCTGGCACCTGACAGGATGGGATAAAAGGGATACAACATCACTTCTGTGACTCATTGCAAAGAGGTATAACCTGAATCTAATTATGCTCTAATTATGATGAAGCATCAGACAAAACCAAACTGTGGGACATTCTGCAGAAACTTGTGGACCTTCCTCAGGACCTGTTACGTAAGAATTAGAGGGTCTTAATCCTCTCAACCGTCTTGAGTTCCAGGCAATAGAAGGTTGGGCAGGAGCAGGTGCTGTCATTTTTTCCCTCTGCCGTCGATTCATGGTGCTTTTCATGACAACAGGATGGTAAACTTTTGTGTTGTGTGCTTCATGGTCTGTGAAGGACTTCGATACGTTTTCTTTTTTTTTTTTTAATATTTATTTTATTTATTTATTTGGCTGTGCCAGGTCTTTGTTGCAGCCGGCAGGCTCCTTAGTTGCGGCATGCAGACTCTTAGTTGCAGCATGCATGTGGGATCTAGTTCCCTGACCAGGGATGGAACCTGGGCCCCCTGCATTGGGAGCATGGAGTCTTAGCCACTGGACCACCTGGGAAGGCCCTCAGTATGTTTTCTTATTTGCTTCTCACAGTTCCCTGCTGGATTATTCTTCCACCTTTGCGAGGATGATATAATAATAATAATAATCAAGGGCAACATTTAGGTAATACTTCTCACGGCCAGGTGATAGTCCTAGCCCTCTGAATGCTGCATACATTAACTGGTTTAATTCTCACAGTTACCTTGTGAGGAAGATACACTGTGGTTAGTCCATTTTACAAACGGGGAAACTGGGGCGCAGAGAAGTTAAACAACTTGCCCAAGGTCACACAGGTGGAAAGTAGTGGAGCCACAATTCAAGTCAGGCCATCAGACTCTGGATCCCTAGCCTTTATTTACTGCAAGCTGTGGCCTCCTGTACCGTGCCGCTGGGGGAATCAAAGACTCAGCTCGCTTGGGTGGCTTGTCAGGGGACCCCTTGTTCACTTACTCATTGATTCTGCAAATCTGCGCTGAGTGGCCACAAACGCCAGGCTCTGTTCCAGATGCTCTGAAACGCGACAAGGCAGCTAGATCTCTGGGTTTCACAAGCTGGACACCAGGCCTGCTGCCCGGGGTCGAGCCTAGATGCAGCACACGTGCACGGGGAGCGGGTGGCTGCACGTGGGCTGCTGGCCTGTTCCTGTGCTCACACGTGCATTGTCCTCTTGTCTCTTGAAGGTCGCCTGGTGGGTGCCCTGGATGCGGTGCTGGATTCCAATGCCCGGGTCGCTCCGTTTCGAATTCTGCTCCAGGTCCCCGGCTCCCAGGTGTATTCTCCCATAGCATGTGGTGAGTTACTGAGTGGATCGGACGTTTACTGGGCCGTGGCCACGGGTGAGTTTTGTTCCAGGTGGAGCGTTCCCCACCCTGAGGTCTGAGCATGAGTATCCGCATGGTCGTGACGCTAGAAGGTAACTCCTTCTAGAACCTCATCTGCTGCCATGAGCTCTTTGTTCTTCCTTTCTTTTTTGTTTTTTGTTTTCCAACCACTGGAAGCATGTAGAGGCTCTAAGCTTGGGCATCCAGGCTTTCAAGTGGTGTGTTGGTCCAGGGGGGCTGTGAATCCAGCTGTTTTCTTCATCTTGTGTCTGACATAACACACGAGTCAGGGGCATGTGCATATACCGCAACAGGGCAGGGGAGATGTCTGGGGCTGGGTCTGTCTTAGGCCAGCCTTCACCCTTGTTCCATGTGTGCACTGGATCACTGGACGGCTGAGCCCTACGGGAATTTAGAAATCACCTTCGCATCCTCTCCAGCTGAGCTTCAGTTCCTCCTGCATGCACTGTCCAGTACTCTGCCTCGTCACTCCAGCTCCTCTGGGGCTGGGAATCGTTGCACCCTGAGAAGCCACTTCTATTAAAAAACAAAACCGGGGCTTCCCTGGTGGCGCAGTGGTTGAGAGTCCGCCTGCCGATGCAGGGGACGCGGGTTCATGCCCCAGTCTGGGAAGATCCCACATGCCGCGGAGCAACTAAGCCCGTGCACTACAGTGACTGAGCCTGAGCACTAGAGCCCTTGAGCCACAGCTACTGAGCCTGCATGACACAACTACTGAAGCCCGTATGCCTAGAGTCCGTGCTCTGCAACAAGAGAAGTCACCGCAGTGAGAAGCCCACATGCCGCAATTAGAGAAAGGCTGCACGCAGCAACGAAGACCAGATGCAGCCAAAAATAAATAAATAAAATAAATAAATAAAAATAAAATAAAATAATGTATATTAAAAAAAACCCAAGATGTGTCTTTTTAATTACACAAGTAATAAATGTTCACCCTTCAGAAGTTAGAAAATAGGTAAAGAAAGGAGGAGAAAGAAATCACCTATAACCTTTTATCTGGTGCTAATTACTCTTGTGTCTGCATATGTGCCTCTCCACAGAGGTTTTTAGTTGTGTTTTTTTCCTCTTAACATTTTACTTATTACCATAAACTTTCATTGTCACCTCACATTCTTGAACAACATTGGATGACTTTTTATTTTTTTTCCTGGAAAAAATACAGGAAAGTTTAAAGAAGAAAATTGTCATCCATACCCCCCATTACTAACAACTGTTCACATCTTGACATGTTTTTTCCAGTCTGTTTTTTTTGAACACATCATTCTCTATTTGCATTAAGTGAGGAAATGATGCACGCTCAATATAATCAGTTAATACGGGAAAGTACAGAGAAGAAAATGTATCTTGCCCCACATC
Source organism: Mesoplodon mirus (assembly GCF_964341445.2). NCBI lineage: Eukaryota > Metazoa > Chordata > Mammalia > Artiodactyla > Ziphiidae > Mesoplodon > Mesoplodon mirus. The sequence goes on along the minus strand of NC_138990.1, from coordinate 18,932,180 downwards.
CCAGGCACCCAAGGGTACCTCCAGTGACACTGGGGTCACATCATCCAGACAACTTTCTTTTTTTTTTTTTCTTTTTTTTTTTTTTTTGTATTTTTTTGGCCACACTGTGTGGCTTGGGGGTATTAGTTCCCTGACCAGGGATTGCACCTGGGACCACGGCAGTGCAAGCCTTGAGTCCTAACCACTGGACCACCAGGGAATTCCCAACACAACTTTCTAATGCATTTAGACAAGTCCAGGGATAGTTATGAAGAAGGATAGACGTGCTTTATAAAAATGCAGCTTGTCTGACAGTGCTAGTTTATAATAAAAATATTGTTTTTAGTGGATTTCAATAAAAGGAAAGATGCTGAAGTGAAACGAAAGAACTATTAAACTTCAAATAAACACCGAGCACTTACTTTCTAAAAGGTTCATTTAAGGTCAAGGGGAGAGATGTTTAAAAACATGTCAGAATTGTGGCTTTTGAAGACAGTGTTTCCGTTCTGGCAATGTTCATTGACTCCCCTCCTGAAGGACAGGGATGCCAGCGTTCTCATCCCTCCCCTGCTTCCCCAGCCTCTCATTTTTTTTTTCTAACATCTTTATTAGAGTATAATTGCTTTACAATGCTGTGTTAGTTTCTGCTTTATAACAAAGTGAATCAGCTATACATATACATATGTCCCCATAACTCCTCCCTCTTGCATCTCCCTCCCACCCTCCCTATCCCTCCCCTCTAGGTGGACACAAAGCCCCGAGCTGATCTCCCTGTGCTATGTGGCTGCTTCCCACTAGCTGTCTATTTTACATTTGGTAGTGTATATATGTCCATCAGGCTCTCATTTTTAAAAGTCTTACTATTCATTGTATGTGGTAATTTCCATTCTCTTCTGTAACCACGCTTTCCACCACTATTTGGCTCAGTTCTCTATGTAAGTTGATTTAATGCTTCCATCAGGTACAGCTTTCCCAACACAGTCTTTTATTTTGGTTCCTGTCTTAATTGGCTATATTCCTGTTTTCTTCTCCTAATAACATCTCACATTTGCAAGTGTTTGTGCCTTGCTTTTGGACTCGAATGACACCTTGGCTGGGTATGATGGGCTCTGGCCAGACTCTGGAGCTTGGTGGCCATCACTTCAGGGTCTTTCAGTAGTTAAGTGGCAAAGGGAGAAATCTCAGGCTGGTCTGATTCCTGCCCCCGCCATTGTGGGTGATGTGCTTTTTGTGGGGATAACTGTTTTTTATCACTGAAGTTCAGTAGCATTAGTCCCTTTAGTAACTTGGCTATAATCTGTTACTCCCTTGAGCGTGTACCGTGTTACATTTTTCTGGAACTCCACGTGCTCTTCCAGGACGCAGATTGATTTCTCTTTTTTTTGGCTGCGTTGGGTCTTCATTGCTCTGCGCAGGCTTTCTCTAGTTGCAGCGAGCGGGGGCTTCTCTTCTTTGCGGTGCGTGGGCTTCTCATTGTGGTGGCTTCTCTTGTTGCGGAGCACGGACTCAAGGCGCGCGGGCTTCAGTAGTTGTGGCTCACGGGCTCTAGAGCCTAGGCTCAGTAGTTGTGGCGCACGGGCTTAGTTGCTCCGCGGCATGTGGGATCTTCCTGGGCCAGGGCTCGAACCCGTGTCCCCTGCATTGGCAGGTGGATTCTTAACCACTGTGCCACCAGGGAAGCCCCAGATTGATTTCTTTAATCATTTAAGGAAATGTTCTTGTATCATTCTGTGTACGTATTACATTTTTAAAAATGCATTTTATGTTCTGTTGATTGGATTCCTCACTTCAAGGACACTTTGTTAGACAGCTGTTGTCTGCTTTTAATTTCTGTTTTTCTCTTCGTAAAAATGCATAGATCTTTAATAAAAGAATTGACTGTACAAGTGTACATCCCTTTGACAGTATTCCTTTTGCCTTCATATGTGCATTACTGGTTATGCTATAGGATTTCTCTGTTACAGCGCTAAAAGGCAACTGTTTAGGGAAGACGCAGATAAAGGAAGGTATGTAAGGCAGTATTTCTTTTAGGTACAATAAGTGTAGTAGCGTTTCAGGAAGACTGTTTTTCTTGACCTGCCGTTTTCAGCTGCACTTTCCATGCTGGTTGTATAACCCTTTCCTCTAAGTTAATTCCATTTTCAGCAGTATATTCCAGACTCTGCTGCCTTTAACTGATCTACTGATTTTGCTGTCATGTGGTTTTGATCCTCAGTTCATTTTCTTAGGTCTCCAATCTCCTGTTTCATCTCTGTAATTCCACCGTCTCAGCTTTGAGCTCTTGTTTTATTGAACTCACGTTTCCGTTACATTGTTTGGGAGCATGAAGCCTTTGTGGCCATTTCTTCCTCTTCATTTTCCTCCAGGATGGCATCTCTGTCTTTTGAGCAAGCACCTCATTCTCTTCTCTTCATCCCTTTGGAGTGTTTTGCTTGGTGGCTGTGCTGTTTCTCCCCATCTTGCTCACGTTTGGACATGGTTCCCCAGACCGTCAGTGTATTATTTGCATTAATATAGTGAGCGTGGCTTTTTTTTTTTTTTTTTTTTTTTTTGCGGTACGCAGGCCTCTCACTGTGGTGGCCTCTCCCGTTGCGGAGCACAGGCTCCAGACGCACAGGCTCAGCAGCCATGGCTCACGGGCCCAGCCGCTCCGCGGCATGTGGGATCTTCCCGTACCGGGGCACGAACCCGTGTCCCCTGCATCAGCAGGCGGACTCTCAACCACTGCGCCACCAGGGAAGCCCTGTGAGTGTGGCTTTTTGATGCATATTTTGGGGACAGAGCAGGGAGGGCTGGCATGCTGCTGGCTGGGATGTGGGATGGGAGGGACAGGACCCTGTCTTCTCTCCAGTTTCTCCCCGGATTCCTCTTCTCTCCTCTGCCCCAGGCAAGGGAGGTGGGCTCGCTCTGGATTTGAGGCTTTTGATGAGCATATTTGAATTTTTGTCTCCTCGCTAGATGGGCTTCTGGGGAGTCGGCAGTGTGGGGGAGTTAGTATACAAGGCTGCTCGGGTCCCGAGTCCACATAGCCCAGCAGGTCCACAGTAGCCAGTCCGGGCTCCGGGGCGACACAGTGTCATGTTTGATGGCTACACAGCATTCAGTCTTATGGCTGTAGCCCGATTTACTCATCCCGCCCTTTATTAGATACTTAATGGGCTCTGATTTTTAAGTATTTTATAAGCCTAAACGAACATCCGATACTTAAATATTTTAGGATGCTTGCAATCCCCGAAGTCCACTCATTTGAAATATTTGATGCCTGCCTCATACCCGACTCATGCTTGGTGCCAGGGAGTCCTGGGTGAGTGTGTGAGGGGGCGTCTCCCTCTACCGGACCTTCCAGGGCCGTGGGGAATCGGATAGCCATCTGGAAATGGCGAGTACAGGTGGAACAGGGTTAGGAAAGCGAGAGAGGCCGGGACCCTAGAGGAACACGTACGAGCACACCTCGTTTTACTGCACTTGATTGTGCTTCGCAGATGTTGCATTTTTTTTTTTTACCAGTCCAAGGTTTGTGGCCAACCCTACATTGAGCAAATCGGTGCCATTTTTCCAACGGCATTTGTTCACTTTGTGTCTCTGTGTTACATTTCGATCATTCCCTCAGTGTTTCAAGTTTTTCTTTATTTGTTACAGTGATCCGTGATCAGTGATCTTTGATGTGACTGTGATTAAAAAGATTACCGACGGGCCTCCCTGGTGGCGCAGTGGTTGAGAGTCCGCCTGCCGATGCAGGGGATACGGGTTCGTGCCCCGGTCTGGGAGGATCCCATATGCCGCGGAGCGGCTGGGCCCGTGAGCCATGGCCGCTGAGCCTGCGCGTCCGGAGCCTGTGCTCCGCAACGGGAGAGGCCACAACAGTGAGAGGCCCGCGTACGGAAAAAAAAAAAAAAAGATTACCGACTTGCTGAAGGTTCCGATGATGGTTACCTTTTTTGTAGCAATAAGGTGTTTTTTTAAATTAAGGCATGTACATTGTTGGTTAGTTTATTTTTTCATCTCTTCATGTCTTCTATTACTTAAATAGTTCTTTTTAAATTAATTATCTGTTTTATACATATTAGTATATATATGTCAATCCCATCTCTCAATTCATCCCCCCTTCCCCCACTTGTAGAGGAACATGTAGATGTTCTGCCTTGCAAACAGTTTCATCTGTACCATTTTTCTAGTAGAGTCCACATATATGCATTAATACATGATATTTGTTTTTCTATTTCTGACTTACTTCACTCTGTATGACAGTCTCTAGGTCCATCCATGTCTCTACAAATGACCCAGTTTCATTCCTTTTTATGGCTGAGTAATATTCCATTGTATATATGTACCACAGCTTCTTTATCCATTTGTCTCTCGATGGGCATTTAGGTTGCTCCCATGACCTGGCTATTGTAAATAGTGCTGCAGTGAACATTGGGGTGCATGTATCCTTTTGAATTATGGTTTTCTCTGGGTATATGGCTAGTAGTGGGATTGCTGGGTCATATGGTAATTCTGTTTTTAGTTTCTTAAGGAACCTCCATACTGTTCTCCATAGTGGCTATATCACTTTACATTCCCACCAACAGTGCAAGAGGGTTCCCTTTTCTCCACACCCTCTCCAGCATTTGTTGTTGGTAGATTTCCTGATGATGCCCATTCTAACTGGTGTGAGGTGATACCTCATTGTAGTTTTGATTTGCATTTCTCTAATAATTAGTGATGTTGAGCAGCTTTTCATGTTCCTCTTGGTCATCTGTATGTCTTCTTTGGAGAAATGTCTATTTAGGTTTTCTGCTCACTTTTTGATTGGGTTGTTTGTTTTTTTAATATTGAGCTGCATGAGCTGTTTATATATTTTGGAGATTAATCCTTTGTTAATTCATTTGCAAATATTTTCTCCTATTCTAAGGGTTGCCGTTTCATCTTGTTTATAGTTTCCTTTGCTGTGCAAGTGCTTTTAAGTTTCATTAGGTCCCACTTGTTTATTTTTGTTTCTATTTCCATTACTCTAGGAGGTGGGTCCAAAAAGATCTTGCTGTGATTTATGTCAAGGAGTGTTCTCCCTATATTTTCCTCTAAGAGTTTTATAGTGTCTGGTCTTACATTTAGGTCTTTAATCCACTTTTTAAAAAAAAATAAACTTATTTATTTATTTTGGCTGCATTGGGTCTTTGCTGCTGCACATGGGCTTTCTCTAGTTGCGGCGAGTGGGGGGCCACTCTTCATTGCATTGCACAGGCTTCTCATTGTGGTGGCTTCTCTTGTTGCAGAGCACGGGCTCTAGGCACGTGGGCTTCAGTAGTTGTGACACGCAGCCTCAGTAGCTGTGGCTCGCGGGCTCTAGAGCGCAGGCTCAGTAGTTGTGGTGCACAGGCTTAGTTGCTCCGCGGCGTGTGGGATCTTCCCGGACCAGGGCTCAAACCCATGTTCCCTGCACTGGCAGGCAGATTCTTAACCACTGCACCACCTGGGAAGTCCCTAGATCTTTAGTCCATTTTGAGTTTATTTTTGTGTATGGTGTTAGGGAGTGTTCTAATTTCATTCTTTTACATGTAGCTGTCCAGTTTTCCCAGCACCACTTATTGAAGAGACTGTCTTTTCTCCATTGTATATCCTTGCCTCCTTTGTCATAGATTAGTTGACCATAGGTGCGTGGGTTTATCTCTGGGCTTTCTATCCTCTTCCACTGATCTATATTTCTGTTGTAGTATTATTTCTGTAGTATTATTTCTATTATATTTCTGTTGTAGGCTTTGTAGTATAGTCTGAAGTCAGGGAGTCTGATTCCTCCAGCTCCCTTTCTTTCCCTCAAGATTACTTTGGCTATCTGGGGTCTTTTGTGTCTCCATACAAATTTTAAGATTTTTTTGTTCTAGTTCTGTAAAAAATGCAATTGGTAATTTGATAGGGATTGCATTGAGTCTGTAGATTGCTTTGGGTAGTATAGTCATTTTCACAGTATTGATTTTTCTAATCCAAGAACATGGTGTATCTCTCCATCTGTTCTTGTCATCGTTGAGTTCTTTTATCATTGTCTTATAGTTTTCTGAGTACAGGTCTTTTACCTCCTTAGGTAGGTTTATTCTTTTTGTTTTAGTGGGGAATAGGATTGTTTTCCTTAATTTCTCTTTCTGATCTTCCGTTGTTAGTGTATAGGTATGCAAGAGATTTCTGTGCATTAATTTTGTATCCTGCAACTTTACCAAATTCATTGATTAGCTCTAGTAGTTTTCTGGTGGCCTCTTTAGGATTCCCTATGTATAGTATCATGTCATCTGCAAACAGTGACAGTTTTACTTCTTCTTTTCCAATTTTGTATTCCTTTTATTTCTTTTTCTTCTCTGATTGCCATGGCTAGGACTTCCAAAACTATGTTGAATAATAGTGGTGAGAGTGGACATCCTTGCCTTGTTCCTGATCTTAGAGGAAATGCTTTCAGTTTTTCACCATTGATAATAATGTTTGCTGTGGGTTTGTCGTGTATGGCCTTTATTATGTCGAGGTAGGCTCCCTCTGTGCCCACTTTCTGGAGAGTTTTTTTTTTTTTTTTATCATAAATGGGTGTTGAATTTTGTCAAAAGCTTTTTCTGCATCTATTGAGATGATCATATGGTGTTTATCCTTCAGTTGGTTAATATGGTGTATTACATTGATTTGCATATATTAGAATCCTTGCATCCCAGGGATAAATCCCACTTGAACATGGTGTATGATCCTTTTAATGTGTTGTTGGATTCTGTTTGCTAGTATTTTGTTGAAGATTTTTGCATCTATATTCATCAGTGATATTGGTCTGTAATTTTCTTTTTTTGTAGTATCTTTGTCTGGTTTGGTATCAGGGTGATGGTGGCCTCATAGAATGCGTTTGGGAGTGTTCCTCCCTCTGCTATATTTTGGAAGAGTTTGAGAAGGATAGGTGTTAGCTCTTCTCTAAATGTTTGATAGAATTCACCTGTGAAGCCATCTGGTCCCGGACTTTTGTTTGTTGGAAGAGTTTTAATCACAGTTTCAATTTCATTACTTGTGATTGATCTGTTCATATTTTCTATTTCTTCCTGGTTCAGTCTTGGAAGGTGATACATTTCTAAGAATTTGTCCATTGCTTCCAGGTTTTCCATTTTATTGGCATAGAGTTGCTTGTTGCTTGTAGCAGTCTCTTAGGATGCTTTGTATTTCTGCAGTGTCTGTTGTAACTTCTCCTTTTTCATTTCTAATTTTATTGATTTGAGTCCTCTCCCTCTTTTTGTTGATGAGTCTGGCTAAAGGTTTATCAATTTTGTTTATCTTTTCCAAGAACCAGCTTTTAGTTTTATTGATCTTTACTATTGTTTCTTTGTTTCTATTTCATTTATTTCTGCTCTGATCTTTATGATATCTTCCCTTCTACTAATTTTGGGTTTTGTTTGTTCTTCTTTTTCTAGTTCCTTTAGGTCTAAGGTTAGATTGTTTGAGATTTTTCTTTTTTCTTGAGGTAGGATTGTATTGCTATAAACTTCCTTCTTAGAATTGCTTTTGCTGCATCGCATAGGTTTTGGATCGTAGTATTTTCTTTGTCATTTGTTTCCTGGTATTTTCTGTTTTCCTCTTTGATTTCTCCAGTGATCTCTTGGTTATTTAGTAACATATAGTTTAGCCTCCATGTGTTTGTGTTTTTATGTTTTTTCCCCTGTAATTGATTTCTAATTTCATAGCATTGTGGTCGGGAAAGATGCTTGATATGATTTCATTTTTCTTAAATTTACTGAGGCTTGATTTGTGACCCAAGATGTGACCTATCCTGGAGAATGTTCTATGTGCACTTGAGAAGAAATCTGCTGTTTTCGGATGGAATGTCCTGTAAATATCAATTAAATCTATCTGGTCTGTTGTGTCATTTAAAGCTTGTGTTTCCTTATTAATTTTCTGTCTGGTTGATCTGTCCATTGGTGTAAGTGAGGTGTTAAAATCCCTTTCTATTATTATGTTACTGTCGATTTCCTCTTTTATAGCTGTTACCATTTGCCTTATATATTGAGAGGTGTTCCTATGTTGGGTGCATATACATTTATAATTGTTATATCTTCTTCTTGGATTGATCTCTTGATCATTATGTAGTGTCCTTCCTTGTCTCTTGTAACATTCTTTATTTTAAACTCTATTTTATCTGATATGAGTACTGCTACTCCAGCTTTCTTTTGATTTCCATTTGCGTGGAATATCTTTTTCCATCCCCTCACTTTCAGTCTGTATGTGTCCCTAGGTCTGAAGTGGGTCTCTCGTAGACAGCATATATGTGGGTCTTGTTTTTGTATCCATTCAGCGAGCCTTTGTCTTTTGGTTGGAGCACTTAATCCATTTACATTTAAGGTAATTATTGATATGTATGTTCCTATTACCATTTTCTTAATTGTTTTGGGTTTGTTTTTGTAGGTCCTTTTCTTCTCTTGTGTTTCCCACTTAGAGAAGTTCCTTTAGCATTTGTTGTAGAGCTGGTTTGGTGGTGCTGAATTCTCTTAGCTTTTGCTTGTCTGTAAAGCTTTTGATTTCTCCATTGAATCTGAATGAGGTCCTTGCCGGCTAGAGTCATCTTGGTTGTAGATTCTTCCCTTTCATCACTTTAAATATATCGTACCACTCCCTTCTGGCTTGTAGAGTTTCTGCTGATAAATCAGCTGTTAACCGTATGGGAGTTCCCTTGTATGTTATTTGTTGTTTTTCCCTTGTTGCTTTTAATAACTTTTCTTTGTCTTTAATTTTTGTCAATTTGATTACTATGTGTCTCGGCGTGTTTCTCCTTGGGTTTATCCTGCCTGGCACTCTCTGCACTTCCTTCACTTGGGTGGCTATTTCCTTTCCCATGTTAGGGACATTTTCAACTATAATCTCTTCAAATATTTTCTCAGGTCCTTTCTCTCTCTCTTCTCCTTCCAGGACCCCTGTAATGTGAATGTTGGTGCATTTAATGTCGTCCCAGAGGTCTCTTAGGCTGTCTTCATTTCTTTTTTCTTTATTTTGTTCCACGGCAGCGATTTCCACCATTCTGTCTTCCAGGTCACTTATCCATTCTTCTGCCTCAGTTATTCTGCTATTGATTCCTTCTAGTGTATTTTTCATTTCAGTTATTGTATTTTTCATCTCTGTTTGTTCTTTAATTCTTCTAGGTCTTTGTTAAACATTTCTTGCATCTTCTCGATCGTTCCCTCCATTCTTTTTCTGAGGTCCTGGATCATCTTCACTATCATTATTCTGAATTCTTTTTCTGGAAGGTTGCCTGTCTCCACTTCATTTAGTTGTTTTTCTAGTGTTTTATCTTGTTCCTTCATCTGGTACATAGTCCTCTGCCTTTTCATTTTGTCTTTGTTTTTCTGTGAATGTGGTTTTCCTTCCACAAGCTGCAGAATTGTAGTTCTTCTTGCTTCTGCTGTCTGTCCTCTGGTGGATGAGGCTATCTAAGAGGCTTGTGCAAGCTTCCTGATGGGAGGGACTGGTGGTGGGTAGAGCTGTGTGTTGCTCTGGTGGGCAGAGTTCAGTAAAACTTTAATAGGCTTGTCTGCTGATGGATGGGGCTGAGTTCCCTCCCTGTTGGTTGTTTGGCCTGAGGTGACTGAGCACTGGACCCTACAGGCTCTTTGGTGTGGCTAATGGTGACTCCGGGAGGGCTCACACCAAGGAGTACTTCCCAGAACTTCTGCTGCCAGTGTCCTTGTCCCTGCAGTGAGCCACAGCTGCCCCCACCTCGCCTCTGCAGGAGACCCTCCAACACTAGCAGGTAGGTCTGCTTCAGTCTCCTATGGGGTCACTGCTTCTTTCCCTGGGTCCCGATGTGCACACTACTTTGTGTGTGCCCTCCAAGAGTGGAGTCTCTGTTTCCCCCAGTCCTGTTGAAGTCCTGCAGTCAAATCCCAGTAGCCTTCAAAGTCTGATTCTCTGGGAATTCCTCCTCCCGTTGCCAGACCCCGGGGTTGGGAAGCCTGACATGAGGCTCAGAACCTTCACTCCAGTGGGTGGACTTCTGTGGTATAATTGTTTTCCAGTTTGTGAGTCACCCACCTAGTGGTTATGGGATTTGATTTTATTGTGGTTGCGCCTCTCCGACCATCTCACTGCGGCTTCTCCTTTGTCTTTGGATGTGGGGTATCTTTCTTGGTGAGTTCCAGTGTCTTACTGTTGATAATTGTTCAGCAGTCAGTTGTGATTATGGTGCCTCTTGCAAGAGGGAGTGAGCACACGTCCTACTCTGCCATCTTGAACCAATATCCATTGTTCATTTAGATGTAATGCTATTGCACACTTAACAGACTATAGGATAGTGTAAACATAACTTTTATAGGCCCTGGAAAATCAAAAAATTTTTGGACTCGCTTTATTGTGCTATCTGCTTTATTGCAGTGGCCTGAACCCAGCCCACTGTATCTCTGGGGTGTGCCTGTAATAAGGAATTGTTGCATCCAATGGATGTACATTTATAAGACCTTTGATCTGTATATTGCCCAACTGCCTTCCGTAAAGGCTGCAGCAGCTTACACTGAATCCCCACCACCCCCAGCAGTGTTGTTGTTCTCAGCAGATTTAATTCTTGGACCATTCTTTCTGTTGAACCAAAATCTGTTTCCTTGAACCATTAAAAAGAATGAAATAAAGCCACTTGCATCAACATGGATGGACCTAGAGATTATCATACTAAATGCAGTAAGCCAAAGACAAATATATGATATTGCTTACATGTGGAATCTAAAAAAATGATACAAATGAACTTATTTACAAAACAGAAACAGACTCACAGACATAGAAAACAAACTTATGGTTACCAAGGGGGAAAGGGGGTGTGGGAGGGATAAACTGGGAGTTTGGGATTAACATATACACACTACTATATATTAAAATAGATAAGCAACAAGGACCTACTGTAATGCACAGGGAACTACATTCAATATCTTGTAATAACTTATAAGGGAAAAGAATCTGAAAAGAATAGATACATATATGTATAACTGGATCACTTTGCTGTATACTTGAAATTAACACAACATTGTAAGTCATCTAGACTCTGCTTAGAAAATAAAAAGATCTGCTTCCTTTGGTTTCCACTTGAGTAGGTGCTTGCCTTGGACCTGACCCATGGCAGCTCTGCAGATGTTTCATTTTCCTCTGTCCTCTTGCCCACAGAAGGTCCGAGTAGGCAGTTGTTTGTTCCAGTGCCTCTTTTCTTGGGTTAGGGAAGAGAGGATGGGAAGGGGATTTGTGTCTCAGGCCTGTGGTATTGATTTAGGTACTTAGCCCTCTTCTGGGAGTCACTTGGACATCTTGCACAGTGATATCGACTCACCACATTTAATATTTTATTGTGTCTTGAGCATTGAGAAAGGCTCCCCGCCCAGGGTTTCGCGTCTCAGATAAAGCACAAACAGGAGCCGTAGGAAGGCTCTGGGTGGCACCAGGACGTGGTAGGAACAGGAAGGGTGGCCCACGGGAATGATTTATATCTTCACTTGTCTCTGGCTGCTCACGCGGCAGTATGGGGAGAATTTCCATGATCACTTTTTCTGTTTCTTTTTAAGCAGAGGTGGAAGAGCTGGGGAGATAATTTCGTGGGTGAACATGATTATTATTTGGCAACAGAGATCTGTGGGTGGCTGTGGTCGGAAGGAGAGAGAAGTTGCTATTACTAGTATTTTGTTAACTTACATGGACCAAAGAATCCCAAGGCTTTATAAAAGGGAAACATTAGTAGAGCTGAGTTCTGGAAGGACTCAAGGTCCAGAACGGAGGAGGCCGCTTGAAGGTTTCCCTTTTATTTAAATGCTTACCTGCCTCGTGAAAAATCAAAGCTTTCTCAGAGTCGTGCTCACTACTGACCCTCCAGTGCCCAGGGCAGAGCCTGGAGTGTGGTCAGCTCAGTAAATAGCGGTGGGTGAGTGAGGGGTAAAGTATGCAAGAGAAGGTCAAGGGCTCAGCAGTCAAGACTCCTGTTTGTAAGAAGGGGAAGGAAGGTGGTGCGTGTAACCACAGATAAGACTTCATGGGCCCTTTCTGAGAAACCAGGGCCAGGGATAGCCCAGGGCTGTGCAGGGTCTGAGTCTGAGCTCTGTAACCAGCCACCAGGACCACTGAGCAGTAGAAGAACTTGCAAAACCGGGGTCTTACTTGCTTTCTTTAAAAAAAAAAAATTTTTTTTTTATTGTGGTGAATATAAGTTTGACCAGCTTAACCATTTTTTTCTTTTTGTTTTCCATTACGGTTTATTATAGGATATTGAATATAAGGCCCTGTGTTCTACAGTAGAACCTCATTGTTTATCTGCTAACCCCAAACTCCTGATCCATCCCTCCTCTACCCTCCTCCCCCTTGGCAACCACAAGTCTGTTCTCTGTGTCTGTGAGTCTGCTTCTGTTTTGTAAATAAGTTCATTGTTATCATTTTGTTAGATTTCACATACAAGCACTATATGGTATTTGTCTTTCTCTGACTTGCCTCACTTAGTATGATCATCTCTGGGTCCATCCATATTGCTGCAAATGGCATTATTTCATTCTTTTTTATGGCTGAGTAATATTCCACTGTATACATGTACCACATCTTCTTTATCCATTCATCTGTCGATGGACACTTAGGTTGCTTCCATGTCTTGGCTGTTGTGAATAGGCCAGCTTTACCATTTTTAAGTGTACAGTTCAGAGGCCTTAAGCACATTCACACTCTTGTGCTACCATCGCCACCATCCATCTCTAGAATTTTCACCTTCACAAACGGAAACTCTGTACCCGTTAAATGCTAACTCCCCATTCCTCTCCCCCAGACCCTGAAAACCACCCTCTGCTTCCTGTCTCTCTGACTTTGATGACCTTAAGAGCCTCCTGTATGTGGAATCTTGCAGTGTTTGTCCCCTTGTGGCTGGCTTATTTCACTTAGCATAATGTCCTCAAGGCTCATCCATGTCAGAAACTGGAGACAAATTAGGAAATAATATGCAAATGATTAAAAAGTTCAAAAAAAAAAGGTTCATCCATGTCATGGCATGTGTCAGAATTTCTTTCCTTTTAAGGCTGAATAATGTGTGGCTGCTTTCTTTTTGAAATCAGATATGCAGTGATTGGTGCACGAGTAGTAACCAAGTGCACGGTGTGTAGAACCAGGAAAGGAGACTCCTGGGAGGCAGCCCCTAGTCAGGGACAGGAGGGGAGGGGAAAAGAGCAGGGAGAGGAGGTCAGGGGCGGGGCTCCAGCCTGCAGGGGGGTCGGCCTTTGACTGAGTTGACACCTAGGCTGCACAGAGCTCTTGGGAGCCCTGGAGGAACAGGACGGTGTCGCCGTTTCTCTGTGTCTGGTGGCCTCAGCTGTGCTTTGTCCTGCAGTTGAGTCCAGGCTGTGCCACGCTGCGAGTTACTGATGTGTTATTTCGTGTTCCTGTTGGTAGGGGGTTCTCAGAGCTATTGTTTTGTTATCCACACATACATTTTATTCTTGACCGTGGCCCCAAACAGTGAGATAGTTGTTTTTTCTTTGCCTGCTTTTAGGGAGCAGAAAATACTGAGGCAAGACTCTGGATTATCTGCCTGGACTGTTGCAGGAGCTGAATTCATCATGCAATAATTTGAGTCCTTGTCATGTCAGTTCATTGAGATGGGGGGTGGTCTGTCTTTTCTGGTTACAGACAGAGGACTTGCCATGCTTAGAGGCAACCAGGATGGCGTCCTGCAAAGAACATGGCCAAGAGAGCAGAAGCTTCATTAATAAATTTATTTATTTATTTTTGGCTGCATTGGGTCTTTGTTGCTGTGTGCAGCCTTTCTCTGGTTGCGGTGAGCGGGGGTTACTCTTCGTTGCGGTGCGCGGGCTTCTCATTGCAGTGGCTTCTCGTTGCAGAGCATGGGCTCTAGGCACGTGGGATTCAGTAGTTGTGGCGTGTGGGCTCTAGAGCGCAGGCCCAGTAGTTGTGGCGCACGGGCTTAGTTGCTCCGCGGCGTGTGGGATCTTCCCAGACCAGGGCTCGAACCTGTGTCCCCTGCCTTGGCAGGAGGATTCTTAACTACTGCACTACCAGGGAAGCCCAAGCTCATAAAATCTTTATCCAGGTGGCCTTTTAATAATGCTCATGTCGTTATGGTCTGCGTTTGAACTCCAGAGTTATTTTGCCTGGCTAGTTTTGTGACTGTTTATGACAGTGTCATGCAAGGTTTTAGTGTTCCTAGCAAGGTCTGTCCCTGGTCTTGAGTGAAATGAGGGAGAGCAGGAAAACAGGAAAAAAAAAGGAGCCAAATGGTAGCGGGTGAGAGTGATGCCGTGACAGCCCTCCCTGGCAGCAGAGTGCGGATTTCCTGCAGACCAGGGGAAGACACAGCCTGGACAGGCAGAAGCACATCTGCATCTTGGGAGCAGGTATGTGTGTAGTTTGAATAAAACTTTGTTACTATTTTAGATTTGGAAAATGAAAAAACATGATTTTGAAATTTCAAGGGTCGTTGAAGGAAGCTGTGATAGTTTTGCCAACAACATGTGGGATATGTTTTTTAAAAAGTGAGAATCACAGGAGTTATGCTCTCCAGTTTAAAAAATCCCTTCCTTTCCTGTACTTTCCTTGTTTGAGCCTCTCAGCAACGTGTAAGTAATTCTTGGCCCTGGAGAGGGAGGAAGCAACGCACAGGCTCCTCATGACTTGCCAGGGGCACATCTTGGCGTCAGGGGGACCTCCCTGGTGGCCCAGGTACGGGTTCTTACAGAATGTTCTGTCAGACTGTTCTTTCTGCTGTGTCATCCCTTATCTCTGTCCTTGACTGTGGCTGGTGTTTTAGTTTCTTGTTTTCTGCATCACTGTTTGCTTTGTCTTTGGAGAGAGAGTTTTATTACGGGAGGAAATGTTCCAGGGTGGATCAGATTAGTGTCTTGGTGACCTTTGTGCCAGGGCAGCAAAGGAAGTGCCAGCCAGATCCTTTTTCAAGAACAGAACTTACTGTGCACTTCAGGGAAAGTCTGGGAGGCAGCCCTGCAGGAGGCAAGTTAGAACGTTTTTGTGAGCACTTCCTAAGGTCACCCAGTGTGAGTGGTCACGGTTGTTTTTGGTTGCTTGGGATTCCTCAGAACAACACTGGCTGGCATCTTCCACGTGGATTTACACTTGGAAGTTACAGAGGGGGACCGTGGTTGACGTTTCTTTTCTATTAGGATGTTTCCATCACCAGGCTCTTACTGTTTTCAGTAAAGTAATTTTGCTTATGCTCAAATAATTAAACTCACTGAAGGTGTTCTTGCATTAGCGATGGTGCTTATAGTTACTTAAAAAGCAGGCAAGTGCTGAGTCTAACTTTCAGACTTAGTGAATTTGAAGGTCAAAAGTCATTTTTGTAAAATGCTTTTAAACTGGGGAGATCGTTGAAGACCCCACTGTCTGAGTTTTCTCTGTTGCAGTAGTCCCTTTTCTGAAACATATAGAAATAACAAATCACTATGTTGTGTGACAGGAACTAACAGTGTTGTAGGTCAGTTATACTTCAAAAACAAACAAACTCATAAAAAAAGAGACCAGATTTGTGGTTATCGAAGGTGGGGGGAGGTGGTGAGGAGAGGGAATTGGATGAAGGGGGTCAAAAAGTACAAACTTCCAGTTATAAGATAAATAAGTACTAGGGATGTAATGTACAATGTGATAAATATAATTAACATTGCTGTATGTTATATATGAACTATATTATCATTATATATGATATATGAAATGTATATAAAATATATAAATAGTTGGAAGTTTTTAAAACAGTAAATCCTGAGTTCTCATTAAAAGGAAAAAAAGTTTTTTTCTGTTTCTTTAATTTTGTGTCTGTATGAGATGAAGGATGTTCACTAAACTCATTGTGATAATCATTTCATGACGTATGTAAGTCACATCATTACTGCTGTGCACCTTAAGTTAATACAGTGCTTTATGTCAGTTATATCTCAATAAAACTGGGAGGAAAAAAATCGCCCCTTTTCTCCCTCTTGTAATAATCCTTTTGCATAAAGTCTCTCCTTACCTTACAAATCCCGATTTGTTTTTTTATTTGACATGGTTCAGAATAAATATGACCTAAACAAAAACATAAAGTTTGAAAGCTGGGAATCAAACTTTTCTCTAGTATCTTACGGGTTGCCTCACTTCTGCACAGAGCATGGCTTCTTTGACAAAAGACACCATCTGGAGGGGATCTTAGCAAACATCCCATTCCGTCCCTTCCATTTTAGAAGATGAGAGAGTGACTAACGCAGCTGGGTTTCAGAACACAGCGACTTTTTACTAATTGACTCCTTAGCGGTCAGTGGATGAAGGCAGAGTGTCAGAGTGGAAGCGTCCTGACTCACGTGGTGTCCAGAGCCCTCCGTCCCTGCTGGACTTGCGGGTCTGCGTGTGTCCTCATCCTCAGGTCACGCTGACTTCCACGACTGAAGCTGTCGCCGTCCCTCACTTCTCTGTCGTCTGCTAGAACCTTGCATGCCCGAGTGGCCCTGGGCTGGGGAGTGATCTGCATTTAAAAAATAAGAAGGAAATTCAGGGAGTGTGAAATTCTCTGCTCCATATGTTCTTATCCTGCTTTCACTTCTGACTTTACAACATGTTCACATAGGTGAAGGTTAATTATCCAGGTTTATGCCTTTAAAAAAAAATTGAAGTATAGTTGATTTACAGGGATTCAGGTGTACAGCAGAGTAATTCAGTTAATACATATATATATATATATATTCTTTTTCAGATTCTTTTCCATTATAGGTTATTACAAGGTATTGAATATAGTTCCCTGTGCTATACAGTAGGTCCTTGTTGGTTATCTGTTTTATACATAGTAGTGTGTATCTACTAATCCCAAATTCCTAATTTACCCCCCCTCTTCCCCTTTTGGTAACTGTATGTTTTCTATGTCTGTGAGTCTGTTTCTGTTTTGTAAATAAGTTCATTTGTATCATTTTTTTTAGATTCCACATATAAGTGTTAACATATGATATTTGCCTTTCTCTGACTTACTTCACTTAGAACGATAATCTCTAGATCCACCCATGTTGCTGCAAATGGCATCATTTCATTGTTTTTTATGGCTGAGTAGTATTCCATTGTGTATACACACCACATCTTCTTTATCCATTCATCTGTTGATGGACATTTAGGTTGCTTTCATGTCTTGGCTATTGTAAATAGTGCTGCTATGAACATAGGGGTACATGTATCTTTTTGGATTATGGTTTTCTCTGGATATATGCCCAGGAGTGGGATTGCTGGATTGTATGGTAGCTCTGTCTTTAGTTTTTTGGGTTTTTTAAAATAAATTTATTTATTTATTTATTTATTTTTACTTTTGGCTGCGTTGGGTCTTCGTTGCTGCGTGCAGGCTTTCTCTAGTTGTGGCGAGCGGGGGCTACTCTTCATTGTGGTGTGCGGGCTTCTCATCGTGGTGGCTTCTCGTCGCGGAGCATGGGCTCTAGGCACGCAGGCTTCCATAGTTGTGGCACGCAGGCTCCGTAGTTGTGGCTCATGGGCTCTAGAGTGCAGGCTTAGTAGTTGTGGTGCACGGGCTTAGTTGCTCTGCGGCATGTGAGATCTTCCCAGACCAGGGCTTGAACCCGTGTCCCCTGCCTTGGCAGGTGGATTCTTAACCACTGTGCCACCAGGGAAGTCCTACCTTTAGTTTTTTTTAAGGAACCTCCATACTGTTTTCCATAGTGGCTGCACCAATTTACATTTCCACCAACAATGTAGGACGGTTCCCTTTTTTTCCATACTCTCTCCAGCATTATTATTTGTAGACTTTTTGATGATGTCCATTCTGACCAGTGTGAGGTGGTACCTCATTGTAGTTTTCATTTGTATTTCTCTAATAGTTAGCAATGGTGTGCATCTTTTCATGTGCCTGTTGGCCATCTGTATGTCTTCTTTGGAGAAATGTCTATTTAAGTATTTTGCCATGCCTTTTCCGTTAAGAACGTTTAAAAAATTTTTTCGCTATGAAGATTTTCAAACATACCTCAAAGTAGTGAGGATGGTGTAATGAAATCCTCCTGGGTCCTTATGCAGGTACATTAGGATCAAGGTATTGCCCACCTTGCTTTATCTCTTACTCTCTGAGTCTTTTTCCCCCCACTAATGTATTTTAAAGCAAATCCTAGAAATTATGATATTTCACCCCTACATATTTTTAGTGAACATCTCTGAATCCAGGGCCATTCTTTGTCACTGCACTAACATCATTAAACTGCTAGAGGTGACCGGACTCCTTGCTGTCACTTGCACTTGGTGCAGACATGGGCTTCTGGCTGCTTCAAGATCCTTCATGGATCTGGTTGTTTTCATCCATGTTCAACCAGAAACACACCACTCATTTGACTGTGTGTGGCTTATGTCTTGTTTAGTCAAGAAGGTCTCCATCCCTCCACTCCCACCCTCCTGTTTTCCCCCAAGTCATTGACTTGGTGAAGAAACCGGGTCAGTTTTTATGCAGCATGTCCTGCTGGTACACTTGTCTGTTTCCTTCCTCAGGGTATCATCTCACTCATGACTTGGTTCCTCATATTTCCTGAAAACTGGACAGTAATTACAAAGGTTCAGTTGAATCCAGGTTTGTAAAGAAGAATACTGAACAGATGGTTGGCCTATATTCCTGCCTGGGGGGCATGTATCCTCTGGTGTCTGACTCTTAGTGATGCTTAGATTAGTTGATAAGCTCAGGTGACAGCTTCCATTGCATTCTCCTCCTGTCAACCTTTCATCTAATGGTTTTACCCATTTCAGTATTGCCTGAATAATTTTTCTCTACATACTGCAAAGTGGTGATTTTCTAACTTGATAAGTACTTTCACAGCTGTCAGCTTGAGCTTGTCTGTAAAGAACTTTACCTTATCACCTAGGGCTGTCTGGTCACCCTGAGAATATTTAGGAAAGGGATGGAGAGAATGCTCGCTTTTGCCTTTTAGTTGCCTGTGGTTTGTGTAAGTAGTTGGTACCCTGGTTGTCTGCAGTGGTGACAAGTGAGTTATTTTTGGTCTTGTTTTAGTTTTCTTTTCTCTTTTCCTTCCTCCCTCCCTTTTCAGTATCATTTCAAAGTCCCTGTTCCCCACTCCCAACACTTTATTATGAAATTTTCCAAACATTCAGAGAAGTTGAAAGGATTGTACAATGAACATGCTAAGCCCGGGGTTTTTATACGTTCACTGTGTTTCAGTTAATTGCTGTCCTTTTTGATACTCAGATCATGCCACCTTCTGCCTACAAGAACCCCTTCCTGTGCCTTCTGTGACTTTGTCTCACTTTCATTCATCTTTGAGTGATTCTTTGCTCTCTGCCAATAAGATGTTAAGTGTTCATCTTGTGCACTTCCTGCCTCCTACCTGGAATCAGCCATTCCTCCAAGTAGCCCTGGTTCCTTTGTGTGGGTAATGGTATTTAGGGACCACAGTCTGCGGTGTGGGGTTGCTCATTGTTACTGGGTTGTCATTGCCTCTAAGACTCTTCCAATAGGTATGAGCTAAGAAGTATGTGAAAGAAAAGAAGAAAGAGGTATGAAAAAGAAAAATAAATCATGAGTTCATACTTAGCTTTCTAATTCGGCTGTAAAACTACGTAGTTATAGTTTAACTTTGATATTATATTTGTTTATCTCCTCTTATTCACTGAAAATCTTGGTTTCTAACAATATTCACATAATTGTTCTCTATTGTACATGCACACAAACACATTGTCTCTAAATAATATCAATACTGCTATTAAGAGTAAGAGTAGTGGACTTTGCTGCTGGTCCAATGGTTAGCACTCTGTGCTTCCAATGCAGGGGGGCTTGGGTTCAATCCCTGGTTGGGGAACTAAGGTCCCACATGATGCGTGGTGTAGCCAAAAGATTTTTTAAAAAATGATGCAAAAAAAAGAATGAGTAGTGAAAGAGAGTAAAGTTTTTGCAGCTCTATTTGGCCTTAGAATATATTTAACTATGGAGGTATAGTCAAAATACTGTTTAAAACAGTTATTTTCTCTTTGTAATTATGTTGGTAATTATTTTAATAACCTAATAAAGTTAATTTTTAATTGTTAAGGATATTTTTTCCCTTATTGATTTGACTCAAAAAATACAAAACAGTTTCATGATTAATCAAATTTATAAAATCTATAAAAGCAAAATATTTGTAGAGAAGCCATCCTTCCCCTCCACGCCCACTTTCTTTTTCACAAAGGTCACATATATTCTGCTCTATGCCTTGCCTTTTTTATGGATCAGCATATCCTGGAAATCATTCCACATCAGAGAGGAGAGATATTCTTCCTCCTCCTTTTTTTCTTTTTCCCGCTTTCGTTTTTATTCTTTCATTGCCTAGAAGTACCGTAGTTTATTTAACCTATTCTCTACTGATGGGTATTTCTGTTGTTTTCAGACTTTACCATGACAAAAATGCCCCAATGAATAACCTGGTAGATTCCTAGAAGTGGGATTGTTGCATCAAAGTGTTAATTAGATATTATTAAATTCCCTCCTCTCCATTGGCATTGTATTATTTTTTAAAATTCCAATCAGCAATGGATGAAAATGCCTGTTTTCCCAGACTTGTCATCAGATCTATTGTCAAATTTTTGGATTTTTGCCAACCTGATAGGTAAGACATGGTGTATTTCCATAGTTTTAATTTGCATTCCTTTTGTTTTGAGGAAGTTGAACATCTTTCATGTTTAAGGACCATCTTCAGAAACTCTTTATTCCTATCATTTGCCTAGTTTTTTATTGGGTGCTTCTTTTTTCCCCTCAATTTTTAGGTGTTGTCTGTATATTAAGAATTTTAGCCCTTTATTTGAGGTGAGAAATTACAAAATCTTTCCCCAGTTGGTCATGTAGTGGGATTTAGCATGCCTTTCTTTTATACTTTGTGATTTTGGGTTATGGTTGGAAGGTTTTCTCATTCCTGAGTTACTCAGGAATCCACTCATGTTTTCTTCAATTACTTGTAAATTAATTTTCTTTCAGTACTTTAAAGCGGTCATTCCATGTCTTCTGGTTTGCATCGCTTCTGATAGGAAGTCTACTATCATTCTTATCTTTGTTCCACTGTAAATATTGTGTTTTTTTCCCTTCTTTATCACTGGTTTTCACTAGTTTGCTTATGATGTGATATTCTGTAATTTTCTTTAAAGGTTTTTCCACTTGGTGTTCGTTGAGAATCTTGAATCTGTGGGTTTATAGTGTTCATCAAACTTGAAAACAATTTCAACCATTATTTCTTCAAAAATTTTTTTCTGTTCTCGCTTTGGTAGCACATATACTTAAAAACAATTTTTTTCCTGTTCTCTGGTTCCCCTACCCCCCTTTTCCTGGGACCTCAGTTACACAGATTTCAAGCTGCTTGTTATTGTCCCACAGTTCACTGATGCTCTGTCCTTTCTGTTTTGTTCATCCTGTTTCTTCTGTTTTTCATTTCAGAGTTTTTGTCGCTATCAAGTGCCCTTTTCTCTGCAATGTCCAATTTACTTTTAATCGTATCAGTATATTTTTTATTTCAGACACTGTTTTTCATCCCTAGAAGTTTGATTTGGAATTTTTTCAAATGTCTTCCATTTAGTTCCTCACCATCCTCTTGCTTTCCTCCACTTTTTGAACACATGGAGTATATTTATAACAGCTGTTGTATGTCTTTGTCTTTTTATCTGCTTTATATCTGGTTCTGTTTCTATTGATTGATTTTTATTTTGTTTACGTAGGTCAAAATTTCCTACATCTCTGCTACCATCCCTGCTTCTATTTCTGAGAAGTGTTTCTAATGGCACTAGTACAAGGACATTTTAATGACTATTTCAATTATAAATTAAAAATCTATTTTACTTTCAGTGTCAAGGAAGTTGAGTTTGTTTTTCACTTATCGCAGATAATTTTAGGGACTTATTCTAATTTGAAGGCAAAAAAGGATAAATTATGTAAAAAGAAAGGTTTAGAACTTATTTTCTTAAACTATACAGTGAGAAGTATACACAGGTTTAAAAAAAATCATGATGATGTGATGTTGATATTGAACTTTTACATGTTCCTGTAAAGATACTGCTTCAGACAATATAGATTAGATGTTAGAGTATCCACTTGAAGAATGTGAGATTTCTGAAAATTAAAGCTTTGGTCCAACCCTTTCCCCTGTCATTTGTAATTTTTACTAGATTCTTTGCCTCAGTGTTTCTCTGTGTAGGATGAGTGTTGAGTGGAATTTAGGAATGACATTGCCTTGACTGTTAAACTTTTAATTAGTCCTTTTGTGGTCTGTGTGGCTTTTAGTCCAGGCATTTAGACAGAAGCCTTTTAGTGTTTGGACAGTAGAGAAACGTTGACTATTGCAAAGGAACAGATCTGAAGGATGCACATGCAATGCCCATGTCATTGTAAAGTAGGATCTAGGTATCTGGAGATGATGCTTAATTCAATTGGATATTTACTATGCAGAGAGAAACAGTTGCTTTTTAAAACTGAAACTGGGATCAAGTTATGTATGACTGTTTTCCATGCAGAAGCTGTAAGTATAGACAATGAGATGCTTGTTTTATTTCCTGAAAATACCTCTGGGGCAAACCTAAGATAATAAATACTGTGTGTGAGTTTCAAAGTGACTCAACTGTTGGGAGCTGCCCCCCACCCCACCCTACTCCCCAGGCTCCGGTCTCCACTGTGTGTTACAGAAAGAGCCAGAAGAACAGGCCTCAAGGTTGGCTCTTGTCTGCACTTTAGATTTCTCACCTAGGAGATGGAAACAACAATACCTATCTTGTGATGCTTTTCATGAAGATAAACCAGGTTCAGTGTACAACATACCTAACAAAATGCCTGGCTTCAGAAAATATCCTAAGCCTGCACCTCTGGCAGTTCTTTCTTAGACCATCAAGTTGGTTACTTATAAGTCCACCCGTGTGGTTTGTTTTGTGGTCATAACTGATGTTTCTAATACTGTATTTTAGTTTTGCATTGCCATTTACAAATTTGATCTTTGACTTCTTGTGTGGGTAATGTGTAAGATCCACTGAACTTGAAGTTTCTTAGAAAAGAGAGAAGTCTTTTTCAGCAAAAATTAGGGGCCTTCATGAAACAAAGTACTGATGTAATTTTGCTAATTGGACTTCTGTTACAATCCACAGTAAGCCTATACATTTTGGTTGTAGAAAGCTGTATTAACCTGCTAGGGCTGCCTTAGCAAAATACAGCAGACTAGATGGCTTAAACAACAGAAATTTATTTCCTCATAGTTCTGGAGTCTGGAAGTCTAAGATCAAGGTGCCAGCAGGGTTGGTTTCTCCTGAGGCCTCTCTCCTTGGTGTGCAGACGGCTGCCCTCTTGCTGGGTCCTCACATGGTGCATCCCTGGTGTTTCTTCCTCTTCTTACAGGGACACCAGGCCTTATAATGATCCCTGCCCCTATGACCTAATTTAACCTTAGTTACTTCCTTAGAGGCCCTAATCTTCAAATATGGTCACGTTGGGGGTTAGGGCTTCATTGTATGAATTTGGGGGGACCCAACTCAGGCCATAAGAGTTCTCCTCCATCTTGGCTTTGGAACGCCCACAGCAGAAGCAGTGGGAATATTGCTGTAGTGTTGAGTCAATGTGTAGCCTTTTTATCATTCTGTCCTTTCAATGGATGACAAATTCTCACTTTCTTATTTTCTCCTCTTTTCATTTTTCACCACTTATCTGTCTGTAATGTGGCTTTCAAACATTTTGACCGTGACCCCCAGACAGAAATATATTTATGAGTGTGTGCATAACTCTAACAAGTATTTCATAAGTCAGTCATTGCCCTTATAAAGTGGCATGTATTTTCTAAATATTTCATTTTTTAAACAACAGCTGTTTTTGGGTGGGCTACTTCATGTAGCTGAGAAACATGGCTGCCATGTGGGTTCAGAACTTCAACATGTGATATATGTTACGTGACTTTCCTTTCTAGTCCTTTGAGTCATCGGTGTGCAGTCGGCTTGCACTGATTTACGGTGTTTTTTTGAAGCCCATCATAAGACTTCCCTGCAGAGGAAATTATAGTTCGGAAAATTTCCCTGCCATTTGGCAACTTTCGTAGGAAGTAGAAGACAGTCGAGTGGGAAAGTTCCATCACGGTGATTGTCTTTGCTCGGAGAGGCACACAGCCGTGTCAGATTCAGGACAGGGTGACGGGTTTCATTACAACCTCCGCTAACTGCGGCTCAGTGATCGATTTTACACGTGTGTTGATTTTCTCTCTCAAGGTATGAGCTTACTTTTGTTCTAGAATGGTTTTCCCCTATTTTAAGGCTCCTCCCCAGGAGGTAGAAGAATTTCTTAAAGGATAAAAGTCAAGTTTTTGGATGACGTGACCTCAGGTCTTAATTCCACATGATATACTGTGGTGGGGCTCGGTTGGAATTTTATTCACAGCGTCTGTAGTTAGCAGGTGGAGAAGACACACGTGGTTTCACAGCTAACTGTTGGCCCTATGAGCTTAGGAACAGGATCAATGAAAAGCTGTCTCATGTCATCCAGGAAGATGCCCTCAGGAAAAAGTGATGGCGGGGAGAGTGCGTGCTCTACGTGCAAGCACAAAGTAGCTTTTTTAGTGTCAAGCCCTAGGAACTACTGGACTGAACTACTGGACTGGATTATGTAAGTGTTACTTGAAAATTGAAATGCAGCTTCTATGGGAGGACCCCAGGGCACTTCAAGGTCATAGAGAATGAGCTCACACCCTGGTTTGCCTTTTAGTCGATACAAGTGACCTTGGAGATGTATCTGAGGCCCCCTTCCTCACTCAGCCTTCATTTCACATCAGTGAGACCACGCCTGGGACAGAGAGGTCAGAAAGGTCACAGAGTGAGTCCTGTCCACTCTCTGTTCCTCCTCAGTCCTCCAAGTCTTTTTTTTTTTTGGTAAATTAGGAAGTATATGAAAACATATGGTAAAAGATTGAAGGCCAATACAGATATTCTTTTTTCCATGTATTCCTTGCCATTTAAAAAAAAAAAAATTCTGACCAGTTGGTTTTATTATGATGCATAATAAAGGATAACGATCTGTGGAGGGGAGAGGGATAAATTAGGAGTTTGGGATTAACATATATACACTACTATATATAAAATAGATCATCAACAAGGACCTACTGTACAGCACAGGGAACTCTACTAAATACTCTGTATAACCTATATGAGAAAAGAATCTGAAAAAGAATGGTTATATGTATATGTATAACTGAATCCCTTTGCTGTACACCTGGAACTAACACAACATTGTAAATCAACTATACTCCAATATAAAATAAAAGTTAAATTAAAAAAATCTAGAGAGAGGAAACCTTAAAGTGCCAGAGAAGAGCAGAGAGCTGCCCACCCCAAGGAGCCTGCGCAAATTTATTGGCTTCAGTGGCCCAGAGACTCTCTCCTGAGATGAATCGTGTGATGTGCTATCCCTCCACCCACCCTGCAAAGAAACCATTGCTGACCAATGAGATTTAGGGGGTGTCCTGGTGACTGACACTTATGTAGTTGCCACCCGAGGACACTGAATGGGCAAGGAGAATTAAGCCAGAGGCAGGTAAATTAGATGCCCACCTCAGCCACATCAGTGCTGAATGTGAGGAGCAGACAGTGTGGGTCCTCAGTTCAGGGGGACATTGTTTGGAAACTTCAAGAGAGTCCTGCTGGGAGCCTGGAAACTTGTGGTGTGAGGCCGTTGTTTCAAAATGATCTCTCCCTCCCATAAGAGGGGTAGGGAGCCTGAAGGGCCAGGGGCTTCCTGAGACTGCAGGGGCCTCCTAGGTGGATGGGAAGTAGATAGAGTTCGTGGCCACTTACCCCAAGTGGGTTGCTTCTTGGGTTTATGATCCCCAAAGAGCAAGACAGGGGAGGTAGGACTCATGGAGAGCTGGGTAGGGTCACTGGTTGTTATGGACTGAATGGTATCCCCCTCAACTCCCCAAATTCAAATGTTGAAGCCCTCACCCCCAGTGTGGTGGTATTTGGAGGTGGGACCTTTGGGAGGTGATTAGGTTCAGATGAGGTCATGAGGGTGGGGCCACCCTGATGGGATTAGTGCCCTTATCAGAAGGACGAGAAGTCTGCTCTAGTGATGACCAAAGGATATTGCTTTGGCAATGCCATGCCTAAAAATTGGAGAATACAGGGAAATAAATACCATTGGTTTAAACTCTCATTTTTCCTTATGAGGAAAAATGAGAGTTCTCTTAGATTCTTCTTTTTACTCCTTCCCAAAGTGCCCATCAGAACAATAGTCCTAGTACAGATGTTCTCCATACTCACCCCAAATCCACAGGTCCAAGGTGAGTTCTCTGGCATTTCTATGTGGGGGGTATTTATAAGGTCCTCACATACGTTCACACTCTGGGGAGAGGAACGCTGTAGGCAACAGAGAGAGAGAAAGCTCAGAGGTAGCATAATGCACGTCTGTCTTCTCTGTAAGTGGTACGTGACTCTGTTGGTCGTTATGCCTCTCACATTGGCTAGATTATTCTGCACTGTTGCTTGTCCGCCAGCCATTTGAGGTTAGAGTATCTTCGGCTTCCCACTTGGGAAACCCGGCCCTCCTAGCCGGGCATTCACCTATTTCCACACTAGACATACCCAATGTACACATGCCTCTTCTTGTGCAGGACCGTGCTTGCTTCAAGTCATGGACTTGGTCAAACCTCTGTCACACCACTTGGAGCTGGCACAGTCCCGGTGCCAATGTGCCCATGTCCAGTGGGGAGGACTAGGAAGAAATAATGACAACTAAGGTGTCTAAGCTTTTTGGTAACAATGTTGCTTAATGCTTCACTAATAGGTTGATTGTGTTTTTAGTTGCCTTTGAAAGAAATTAACTTACTAGGTACCATTTAATGTTTCTGTGGTTTTGTTTTAACATGTACAGTAAAACCTCTTTTTATATCTGTTTTAAGGGATTTTTTAATAAAAGATATGAAGTACAGATTGATAAACCTGGAAATGTCCTAATGGCAACACCCTCAGGCCACTGGCAGAGCCATCTCAAGAGGTCTTCTCTCTGTGAACTTGGGCTGAGGTCCCTTTTGAAGGACCCTCATTCTTACGGGGTAAATTCTGTGAGAATGTCAAGAATTGGTCACCCTGGGGCTTGTTTCCCCTGGAATGGCTATATAATTATAGATGTTTCTGTCACTTGAGTGGAGGTGGTCAGAATTCCACGCGTTAGTGAGACTGGCAGGACGCCCACAGAGAGGTCCCGGGGATGACTCGTCTGGTTGGCTGGCCCATCCATGTGGCAGAGGGATGGGTGTTCCCAAACCCCAATGCTGTGGTGACTGGGACCAGAGCCCCAGTGGAGGGTGCCTGCCTTGTCAGCCAGCAAACTGGGATGTCAGAAACCGGAATGTTTTAATAACATAAATGCAGGACTCGTATTTGGAAAGTGAATTCATATTCTAAGAATTGCTTTTGTCTCTTAATCTCTGTGTCTTTTTCTGTTCTAACCCAGGTGCCACGTTAGAGGAAATAAACCAGCACTGGGACTGGCTGGAGCAAAATCTCCTCCACACCTTGTCTGTCTTTGATAATAAAGATGACATTGCCAGTTTTGTCAAAGGGAAGGTGAAGGTAGGTCCCTGGACTGTGATGTTTCTCCCCGTTTCCCCATCTTTCTTATCACGTCCTTAAAACATTCTAGACACTACAGCATTTTTAATCATATTCTTTTCCTTTAACAGTGTTCTCCACTATAATTGAATTTCTTGGCTTAATACCTAAAGCAAAATGAGTTTGACTTGTCATCAGTCAAATTTTGCAGAGTCAGTCTGACAAAATTCACCCGAAATTAAAAAAAAACAACAACAAAAGCCTCATTCTCAGGCCTGAGGTTTCGTTACCCTTTACAGAAGTGAAGGTCCTTTTTTATCTTGGGAAAAAAAAATGCTAAGAGTCATGTTTTTGCACAGCAACAATGTTATTTGACCCCTGAAGTTAGTTACTCCCAACTTTTTTTTGCAGCTGTGACATCTTGTCCCTCTTTTATTTTGTTGGACCTATCACTTGCCTCCTTCTGAAAGTGGATATTCTTAAAATATGTTAAGTGAAGAATTAAAACCAAATAAGTTTTGAGAAAAGAGAGGACTGTTTGGGGAGGTCTCTCTACATACCTGGTGCGAGCTATGTCTTATGTAACAGGTCTCACTGCCAAAGCATGATTGGTAACCAGTGCTTTAAAAACCCTCTCAGGCAGGGAGAGACGGTTTCTCATTCGAAAGTTAACTGTCTCACTAAACACTATAATGCATTAGCCTGTAATACAGTTTTCATCCCTTAGGGTAAAACATCCTAGAGTGTTGTTTTTTCTTCCCCGAAGTGTGCCTTTCCAGTACCCCTTGTGCTTTGGCTTTTAGTAAAGGGTCTTAGAGTGAATTCTCGAATTTAAGAGGACAAAACAAGAGCACCTTTTTCATTTGGGGATTGGGGATACTTGTGGGATCAGGTAGAAGATCAGTCTTCTGAGTCCAGGTGGAATGACAGTGTTGTCTGGTGTCTCCTGCTGTTACCTCTGGCCTGCGGGCTTAGCGGGTGGGCGCAAGCCCTGGCGGGTCTTCTTGTCCATCTCGTGTGTTACCACCACAGCCTGGTCCAACTTGGTTCCTTGGGTCAGGCTGCACTGGGGCTTAGCAACAGAAATACCCGGTTCACAGTTATTTTTCACATTTACCCCCTTTTCTTGGTCTCACATGGGTTGTGGCGGTTCTTTGATTTAGGTGTTTCTGCCCTGAGTTGGGAGCAAGGAAATGCATTTCTGCTGCAGTGGCTTTCAGAAAGCTTCTGTAGGGGAGGGAAAAACTTTTCCTTTACCCTCTTAGGTTCCATGCCAGGGGCCTGGAAATTTAACTGACCGAAGATAGATTAATGAGAAAAACAGAGTTTATCAGCCTTTGCGGCCCCCAGACAGGTAGGAGAAACTCTGTGATGAGTAACTCAAAGGGATGCTTAGGACTTGGGGCTTGGGGCTAGCATCGTAATGAAGAACAGTGCATTTGTAGAGAAGTGAGGAGTCAAAGGAACAGGAGTGTGGCCTTTTAGGGCCGCAAACTGCCAGACACTGGGTACTGGAGTGAGACTGACTGCTCCTGTCGGGTTTATCCTGTAGGTTCCTGCTGGTGCCTCTGGAGTTGGTCAGAATCCAGAGTTGTCTCTGGTGATTCAGAGTCTAAGAGCTGCTTTCCTCTTTCTGGCACAGGATGGGGAGACACCTTTAGAAATGGGAATTTGTGTCCTGTTTTTAGGTAAATAGTGGGGCAGGGCAGAGAGCTTTTTTGGCATCTGCCGTTTGTCAAGTGTCTTTAGCTCAAAATAAGTCTTATGCCAGAGAGTCATATTATGGGGTGGCATATTCTGATCCCTTAACACTTCATAGTGAACATGGCTTTTACTTCCCAGGGAGGCTGCTGGCCTGGAGCAGGGGCCGGGGATTGAGGGGTCTGGCTGGTCGGAGGCTGGTCGAGCCTTTGGGGCCACCACGTGGTGTTGGTTCTCCCTTTGCCCTGGGCAGGTTTGAAGGATCTGGGAATTGGGGCTTTCCTACTCAAAACCTGACCATTGACTGCTCTATGGAGCTTTAAAGGAATCCCTCTGCTTTGAGCTGTGTGCTGTAACCAGACGCAGCAAACAAGGAAGCCAGCAGTCTGTGTGGCTGCCCTTGTCTGGAGCCGTGACTGTTTGCTGTAGAGGCTTCTTTTTTTTTTTTTTGCGGTACGCGGGCCTCTCACTGCTGTGGCCTCTCCCACTGCAGGGCACAGGCTCCGGACGCGCAGGCCCGGCGGCCATGGCTCACGGGCCCAGCTGCTCCGCGGCATGTGGGATCCTCCTGGACCGGGGCACGAACCCGTGTCCCCTGAATCGGCAGGCGGACTCTCAACCACTGCGCCACCAGGGAAGCCCTGTAGAGGCTTCTTTAAAAATCCCCTTCAGGGACTTCCCTGGCGGTCCAGTGGTTAAGACTGCGTGCTTCCAATGCAGGGGGTGCGAGTTAGATCCATGGTTGGGGAACTCAGTTCCCACATGCTGTGTGGTGCAGTGAAAAAATGAGATAAAAATTTAAAAAAAAATCCCCTTCATGTTTCAAGGTGCAGAGCATTTATTATATATTAGACATGCTTTAAAAAAATACCTCTCTTAATTATAACATTTATGGTGTCTTGTTAAATAAAATTTGGAAAAGAAAGAAAAACATAATGAGGGAAATGCAAATCACTTGAAATTTCAGATTGACTTTTAAAGTAATTTTAAATTACATTTTTATTTAAATGGTAATGCCCAGGATATTTTCTAAAACCGCTTGTGCAATGCAGATTGGGTAGCAATTCCCCCAAAAGTGGCCTTATCTTATTAGCCTTTTGTGAAACCACCTATACAAGAATAGAAAGGAAGGAAGGTGCTAATAAAAATAAATAAAAAGATAGAATTACAGTGTATTTTAAAAATCGAGTAGCATATGTAAGGCCTGAGGCCGGGGAGTTCTTGAACAGAAGAAATTCTGGGTGAAAAAAAAATGTACAGTGAGCTCTCAGGAATGGGAATCAGAATTCTGATACTGTCAGTGTGCTGTCAGCCTTAGGATCAGGCCACAGCTTACATTCTAGGCACGTCTACCCCCTCGCCCCAGATTCAGAGAGGATCCTCACTGTTGTTTGTCATCAACAAAACAATGGTAGATTCAGATTCTTCTTTCCCATCTTGCCTCCCCGTATATTGAAGTGCTTTGGAGGTATTGACAACCTCAGGAACCTCAGCCACCCTGCCCCTTTTCTACCTTAGAGGACCAGAGGTGATACAGTGGTGGTGGAATGTATCAGGTGTCACACAGGCAGGCATTATTGGCTTTACACCCAATTTTTGAACCCAAGGAGGAAGACATTCGTGAGTTGTTTTTTAAAGACCAACACTTATTTATTTATATACTTATTTTTATTGAAGTATAGTTGATTTAGAATGTTGTGTTAATTTCTGGTGTAGGGCAAAATGATTCAGTTATATATATGTTTCTTTTTTTTTTTTTTGCGGTACGCGGGCCTCTCACTGTTGTGGCCTCTCCTGTTGTGGAGCACAGGCTCCGGACGCGCAGGCTCAGCGGCCATGGCTCACGGGCCCAGCCGCTCCGCGGTATGTGGGATCTTCCCGGACCCGGGCATGAACCCACGTCCCCTGCATCGGCAGGCGGACTCTCAACCACTGCGCCACCAGGGAAGCCCCTGTATATACGTTTTTAAAAAATATTCTTTTCCATTATGGTGTATCAAGGATATTGAACATATAGTTCCCTGTGCTATACAGTAGGACCTTGTTGTTTATCCATCCTATATGTAATGGTTTGCATCTGCTAACCCCAAACTCCCACTCCATCCCTCTCCCACCCTCCTCCCCCTTGCCATCCCCCAGTCTGTTCTCTACGTCCATGATTCTGTTTCTGTTTCATAGATGGGCTCACTGTAAAAAGACCAACTTTTAAACTCCAACTTGGGTGGTTCTTCAGGGTTGATGCATTGAGTTCACATACCCGAGACAGTCACTTGACTCTCTCTGACTCGTGTCTCTGGAGGGAGGAGCCGGGAGAGATTATAAGATAGTAACATGTTTGAGAACTGGGGCTTGGGAGTCAGAGATTTCCAAAGCCTGATGGCTGGAGAGCGGCCAAGAGAGAGACTAGGGCTGAGGTTCCCCCCCAGCTTTGCTTTCTCCCCCCAGGGACGTGTTTCTGGGGGGTGCACGGCGTCCTCATCCACCCTGTGGGTCTGTCTGAGCGGGGCCGGCTCCCCGGCTGCCCATGCGCGGTTGTCCTTGCCCTTCTCCTGACCCGGGGACCCTTCTCTCTGTGCGTCAGGCTCTGATCGCCGAGGAGACAAGCAGCAGGCTGGCCGAACAGGAGGAGGAGCCTGAGAAGTTCCGAGAGGCCCTGGTGAAGTTCGAGGCCAGGTTCAACTTCCCGGAGGCCGAGAAGCTGGTCACCTATTACTCGTGCTGCTGCTGGAAGGGCAGGGTGCCCCGTCAAGGCTGGCTCTATCTCAGCATCAACCACCTCTGCTTCTATTCCTTCTTCCTGGGCAAGGAGCGTAAGTGAGGGGCGATTGGGTCCCTCCCAGGTGGACCTGGCCCCCGGGATGCTCTGGTCCCGAGACCACTCGTTACGTGACTAGTTAGACGACAAAAGATTTAATTAAGTGGTTGAGACATAACAGGTCACACACGATTAATTTCCAAATGCCCTATGCAGACAATCATATTGTATTACATACACGACAACCACGAAGGAGGTCTGATTTTCTTTTTTACATTTTTATTGGAGTCTAGTTGGTTTGCAATGTTGTGCTAGTTTCTGCTCTACAGCAAAGTGAATCAGCTATACATATACATATATCCCCTCTTTTTTAGATTCTTTTCCCATAGAGGTCATTGCAGAGTATTGAGTAGAGTTCCCTGTGCTCCACAGTAGGTCCTTATTAGTTATCCATTTTATATACTGGAGTGTGTACATGTCAGTCCCAATCTAAGGAGGTTTGGTTTTGCGGGAGTTCATTTCTTGTCCTGCCTTAAGGATCCTTTCTGTGTAGCTCCCTTCATGCAAAAACCGTACTGAAGGGTTTTTGCTACTATATTATCTATTGCTTTGAAAACAGTGTTGTCACTGATGGTCCAGGAGTTCTAAAGGAATGGGACAGCTTGTGCTTCTGAATCCAGGGGGGGCCATTTAGAGAATTCCCAGGCCTGAAGGTCACGACCGCTCCTGGGAGAGTAGCAATTGTTCCTAGAAGGGGGTTCCTCACGTGGGACCCCCTGAGATCCAGGCAGGGATTCACTTCTCACACATTTTTCCACCCACTGTCATCGTTCTGGGCAAGGGGATCCCAGGGTGAAAAAGGGAAGCCACAGGGTCAATTGTATATTGAAACATTCAAAGTCATTACCATTGAAACTTGGTCCCGTAACAAATATTGTTTCAAGGGCCCACGCAGGGTGGTGTATGTGCTGTATCTATATTTATATATTTAAGTATATATTTTTTCTTCTTGCATTTGTTTATGTTTCACGTGGAACCAGTGTGCAGGGCTCCTCTTGCACTCTGCTGTGGTCAGCGTCCTGCACGTGGTCACCCCTTGTCTTTCCCTGTGCCACCAGCCTGGGCTCGGACACCCCAGTACATGCCCCCTGTGTGCACAGCCTTCCTCACACCCTTGGAAAGTGCTCATACCTAACTCTTGCCATCCTTGCTCTTCTGCTTTCTGAAATGCTTCTCAAAATGAACACCCTGTCTCTCCTGGTCTTCCCCATTCTTAGGCCCATTTGGGAACTCTTGTTCATCCTTTAAAATTCAGTTCACATTTCTTCACCTCCAGGGAGCCTTCCCTGGTCCCTTGTAATTTGTCCTCTATTTGCATCTGTTTTGGGTCCTGTCAGGTCCCTGGTTGCTTCTTTGTTTACATGTCTGTTTTTCCTATTTGAACGCACTTCTTAAGTGCAGGGCTCTTCACAAGGTAGTGCTTAACGAGAGAAAGCTGATAGCATAGATGGAGTGTGTCGGTGTGTGTGAAAAGAGCTATGTAAAAGCAACTAGAGGTAGCTGAAGAAGCTTATTCTCATGCCTAATGTAGAAATGTGGACTTTTAAATGATTAAAGCACTGAAAACATTATTGCAAAATAAATGGAGAGACATGATAGAAATAAAAACAGTTCATCATTCCCATTTTCACTTGAAAAGGAAAATGAGTTAGTTTCTGATATTTATCAGTCGTCGTCACTAAACCTGATTTTGAAAAGTTGATAATCAACTTGGAAAAAAGAAATGATTCCTAACATTTGATAACATTTATCCTTTTAACTTGTTACGAATGTCCCTCCCCATTTGCTCTGCATCGGCCCGCTAGCCTGACTACCACTGCACTGGAAACGCTTCTGAGAACAGAACGCTAGTTTATAAACTGCAGTGAGCGCCACGGTACTTCAGTAAAAACTACCTGTGCTCTGTTTTCTAAGATTTGAGCCACCGTCACTTGACATAATCTAAATGTTAGGCCTGTGCCTCTAAACCGGATCACGAATCCTCTTTTGACCTCTGTTTTTTCATAGCTTATGCCATGAATGCTGCTGTTGAAACCAGAATTTATGTGGATCAAGACACATCTGCGTATTTTGCAAATATTTAAGTTTAACTCTTTGGGGGAAAGTTTTCACGTTGTTAACTTGGTATGGCAGGATGATGTCCCTTGTATGTGTGTGGTAGCCAGCAACTTGGGAAGTTTTACTTACATCTTTAAGATAATTGTTAGAACGTGGGTTGGGTTCTAATGAACAGCTGTGAAGCAGTTCCTGTGTTTCCTCTTTCCTGCTCTGGTTTGAAAACTATTTGCATTTCAGCTGCAGGAAAAGCTTTGCACTGTTGCTGGGGCATTCAAGTTTGGGTTACATTTGAGGGTAAAATCTGTATTTGCCCTTTTTTTCTCTTCTAGTTAAACTTGTAGTCCCTTGGGTTGACATCCAGAAGTTGGAGAGGACATCCAACGTCTTTCTGACGGATACCATCCGCATCACCACACACAACAAGGAGCGGGACTTCTCGATGTTTCTGAACCTAGATGAGGTGTTCAAGATCATGGAGCAGCTGGCTGACGTGACACTCCGAAGGCTGCTGGATAATGAGGGCTTTGACCTGGACCCAGGTCTGCAGGAGCCCAGCCAGATCACCAAGAGGTAGGAACCTCCATACACAGGTGTCCCTAACCTCACAGGGGACCACGGCCCGTGTGCCACCTTCATGGACATGTGTTTTGGGTTTTTTTTGTTTTTATATTTTTAACAATATTTATTTATTTTGGCTGCGCTGGTCTTAGTTGTGGCATGTGGGATCTTTAGTTGAGGCATATGGACTTCTTAGTTAAGGCGTGCACTCTTAGTTGCTGCATGCATGTGGGATCTAGTTCCCCAACCGGGGATCGACCCCAGGCCCCCTGCATTGGGAGCATGGAGTCTTACCCACTGGACCACCAGGGAAGTCCCGGACACGTGCTTTGTTAACCTCATTGTGTTCGTTTGAAATTTCCCTAGTGGCATAATCCAGATTTTCCTGTGTCATTAATCATGACAGAGAGATAATAATTGGCAAGGATGGTTATTCATTTCCTTTATGCAGTAGGCTTTGATTCCTGGATCCAATTTCCCCTTTTTTTTCCAGAAAGTATTTCAAAATTGATTTTCATAAAAAAAAAAAAGGAAAAAGTGCTTCCAGGAAATTCCCTGGTGGTCCAGTGGTTAGGACTCCACGCTTTCACTGCCATGGCCCTGGGTTTGATTCGTGGTTGGGGAACGAAGATCCCACAAGCCGTGCAGTGTGGCCAAGAAAACCCAAACTTCCAGAAAATACAATACAGGTAGCCTCATGATAGAATTCTATTCAGCATGGGGCTTGATTAGTACACATTAAGAAATGTTGTTTTTTCATATCACATTACTTTGTAGAAGACTTTTTCAGGAGCACTGGATATATTTTTGGTACCAATTTGTCATAAGAAATGTGCCTTAGTGATAGTAAGCCAGCATTCTTTGTTATTTGCCCCCAATTGATACTGGTCATGGGGACTTATGAGGTAGTTGCTTGAATTATTTGCCAATTTAAAGCAGTTCGATTTTATTACCTAAAATTCAAACTGTGGTGTTTGAGCTTGACTGTGATTTCTGGCTTCGTGGTTCAAACTGGGTGACTGCAGAGCTGATGCCTTTGTAAAAGTTCACCTTTGTATCCTTTGAAAAACACTTTATCCATAAAGTGCTGCCCTGGCTGGATGTTTTTGATGTAGTTACAGAATCACCACTGCTATCTGCATACTACTTGTCATTAAAAAACTTTTTTTGGGTGGTGAAATACACATAACATAAAATTTGCCATCTTAACCATTTTTATTTTATTTTTTAAAAACTTTTTTAATTGAATGAAAGACTCTTTAAATTCTATAGTGCTTTACAATTTTCAAAAGCTTCACACACATGATTTCATATAATCCCACAATAACCCTTTTTTAAAATCCCTTACTCCTATATTGCCCCTCTCCCTGTCCCTCTCCCCACTGGTAACCAGTAGCTTGTTCTATGAGTCTGCTTCTTTTTTGTTTTATTCACTAGTTTGTTGTATTTTTTAGATTGCACATATAAGTGATATCATATGGTATTTGTCTTTCTCTGTCTGACTTAGCATAATGCCCTCCAAGCATCCTTGTTGCTGCAAATGGCAAAATTTCACTCTTTTATTTTCTATTTATTTATTTTTTACATCTTTATTGGAGTATAATTGCTTTACAATGGTGTATTCATTTCTGCTGTATAAAAAAGTGAATCAGTTATACATATACATATATCCCCATATCCCCTCCCTCTTGAGTCTCCCTCCTGCCCTCCCCATCCCACCCTTCTAGGTGGTCACAAAGCACCGAGCTGATCTCCCTGTGCTATGTGGCTACTTCCCACTAGCTATCTATTTTACATTTGGTAGTGTATATATGTCCATGCCACTCTTTCACTTCATCCCAGCTTACCCTTCCCACTCCCTGTGTCCTCAATTCCATTCTCTACGTCTGTGTCTTTATTCCTGTTCTGCCCCTAGGTTCTTCAGTACCTTTTTTTTTTTTTAGATACCATATATATGTGTTAGCATACGGTATTAGTTTTTCTCTGACTTACTTCACTCTGTATGACAGACTCTATGTCCCTCCACCTAACTCAAATAACTCAATTTCATTTCTTTTTATGGCTAATATTCCATTGTATATCTGTGCCACATCTTCTTTATCCATTCATCTGTTGATGGACACTTAGGTTGCTTCTATGTCCTGGCTATTGTAAATAGAGCTACAATGAACACTGTGGTACATGACTCTTTTTGAATTATGGTTTTCTCAGGGTATATGCCTAATAGTGGGATTGCTGGGTCGTATGGTAGTTCTATTTTTAGTTTTTTAAGGAACCTGCATAGTGTTCTCCATAGTGGCTGTATCAATTTACATTCCCACCAACTGTGCAAGAGGGTTCCCTTTTCTCCACACCCTCTCCAGCATTTATTGTTTGTAGATTTTTTGATGATGGCCATTCTGACCGGTGTGAGGTGATACATCATTGTAGTTTTGGTTTGCATTTCTCTAATGATTAGTGATGTTGAGCATCCTTTCATGTGTTTGTTGGCAATCTGTATATCTTCTTTGGAGAAATGTCTATTTAGGTCTTCTGCCCATTTTTGGATTGGGTTGTTTGTTTTTTTGATATTGAGCTGAATGAGCTGCTTGTATATTTTGGAGATTAATCCTTTGTCAGTTGCTTCATTTGCAAATATTTTCTCCCATTCTGAGAGTTGTCTTTTCATCTTCTTTATGGTTTCCTTTGCTGTGCAAAAGCTTTTAAGTTTCATTAGGTCCCATATATTTATTTTTGTTTTTATTTCCATTTCTCTAGGAGGTGGGTCCAAAAGGATCTTGCTGTGATTTATGTCATAGAGTGTTCTGCCTATGTTTTCCTCTAAGAGTTTTATAGTGTCTGGCCTTACATTTAGGTCTTTAATCCACTTTGAGTTTATTTTTGTATACGGTGTTAGGGAGTGTTCTAATTTCATTCTTTTACATGTAGCTGTCCAGTTTTCCCAGCACCACTTATTGAAGAGACTGTCTTTTCTCCATTGTATATTCTTGCCTCCTTTATCAAAGATAAGATGGCCATATGTGCGTGGGTTTGTCTCTGGGCTTTCTGTCCCGTTCCATTAATCTGTATTTCTGTTTTTGTGCCAGTACCATACTGTCTTGATTACTGTAGCTTTGTAGTATAGCCTGAAGTCCAGGAGCCTGATTCCTCCAGCTCCGTTTTTCTTTCTCAAGATTGCTTTGGCTATTCAGGGTCTTTTGTGTTTTCATACAAATTGTGAAATTTTTTGCTCTAGTTCTGTGAAAAATGCCATTGGTAGTTTGATAGGGATTACATTGAATCTATAGATTGCTTTGGGTAGTATAGTCATTTTCACAACATTGATTCTTCCAATCCAAGAACATGGTATATCTCTCCATCTGTTTGTATCGTCTTTGATTTCTTTCATCAGTATCTTATAGTTTTCTGCATACAGGTCTTTTGTCTCCTTAGGTAGGTTTGTTCCTAGGTATTTTGTTCTTTTTGTTGCAGTGGTAAGTGGGAGTGTTTCCTTAATTTCTCTTTCATATTTTTCATTGTTAGTGTATAGGAATGCAAGATATTTCTGTGCATTAATTTCACATCCTGCAACTTTACCAGATTCATTGATTAGCTCTGGTAGTTTTCTGGTAGCATCTTTAGGATTCTCTATGTATAGTATCATGTCATCTGCAAACAGTGACAGTTTTACTTCTTCTTTTCCGATTTGGATTCCTTTTATTTCTTTTTCTTGTCTGATTGCTGTGGCTAAAACTTCCAAAACTATGTTGAATAATAGTGGTGAGAGTGGGCAACCTTGTCTTGTTCCTGATCTTAGAGGAAATGGTTTCAGTTTTTCACCACTGAGAATGATGTTGTCTGTGGGTTTGTCACAGCCAACAGGTAGGTTCCCTCTATGCCTACTTTCTGGAGAGTTTTTATCATAAATCCATGTTGAATTTTTATGAAAGCTTTTTCTGCATCTATTGAGATGATCATATGGTTTTTATCCTTCAATTTGTTAATATGGTGTGTCACATTGATTGATTTGTGTATATTGAAGAATCCTTGCATTCCTGGGATAAACCCCACTTGATCATGGTGTATGATCCTTTTAATGTGCTGTTGGATTCTGTTTGCTAGTATTTTGTTGAGAATTTTTTCATTTATGTTCATCAGTGATATTGGCCTGTAGTTTTCTTTTTCTGTGACATCTTTGTCTGGTTTTGGTATCAGGGTGATGGTAGCCTCGTAGAATGAGTTTGGGAGGGTTCCTTCATCTGCTATATTTTGGAAGAGTTTGAGAAGGATTGGTGTTAGCTCTTCTCTAAATATTTGATAGAATTTGCCTGTGAAGCCATCTGGTCCTGGGCATTTGTTTGTTGGAAGAGTTTTCATCACAGTTTCAATTTCAGTGCTTGCGATTGGTCTGTTTATATTTTGTTTCTTCCTGGTTCAGTCTCAGAAGGTTGTGCTTTTCTAAGAATTTGTCCATTGCTTCCAGGTTGTCCATTTTATTGGCATATAGTTGCCTGTAGTAATCTCTCATGGTCCTTTGTATTTCTGCAGTGTCAGTTGTTACTTCTCCTTTTTCATTTCTAATTCTATTGATTTGAGTCTTTTCCCTTTTTTTCTTGGTGAGTCTGGCTAATGGTTTATAAATTTTGTTTATCTTCTCAAAGAACCAGCTTTTGGTTTTATTGATCTTTGCTATCGTTTCCTTCATTTCTTTTTCATTTATTTCTGATCTGATCTTTATGATTTCTTTCCTTCTGCTAACTTTGGGGTTTTTTTGTTCTTCTTTCCCTAATTGCTTTAGGTGTAATGTTAGGTTGTTTATTTGAGATGTTTCTTGCTTCTTAAGGTGGGATTGTATTGCTATAAATTTCCTTCTTAGAACTGCTTTTGCTGCATCCCATAGGTTTTGGGTCGTCGTGTTTTCATTGTCATTTGTTTCTAGGTATTTTTTTATTTCCTCTTTGATTTCTTCAGTGATCCCTTGGTTATTAAGTAGTGTATTGTTTAGCCTTCATGTGTTTGTATTTTTTACAGTTTTTTCCCTGTAATTTATATCTAGTCTCATAGTGTTGTGGTCAGAGAAGATACTTGATATGATTTCAGTTTTCTTAAATTTACCAAGACCTGATTTGTGACCCAAGTAATGATCTATCCTGGAGAACGTTCCATGAGCACTTGAGAAGAAAGTGTGTTCTGTTGGTTTTGGGTGGAATGTCCTATAAATATCAATTAAGTCCATCTTGTTTAATATGTCATTTAAACTTTGTGTTTCCTTATTTATTCTCATTTTGGATGATCTGTCCATTGATGAAAGTGGGGTGTTAATGTCCCCTACTCTATTGTGTTACTGTCAATTTCCCCTTTTATGGCTGTTAGCATTTGCCTTATGTATTGAGGTGCTCCTATGTTGGGTGCATAAATATTTGCAATTGTTATATCTTGTTCTTGGATTGATCCCTTGATCATTATGCAGTGTCCTTCTTTGTCTCTTGTAATAGTCTTTGTTTTAAAGTCTATTTTGTCTGATATGAGAATTGCTGCTCCAGCTTTCTTTTGATTTCGATTTGCATGGAATATCTTTTTCCATCCCCTTACTTTCAGTTTGTATGTGTCCCTAGATCTGAAGTGGGTCTCTTGTAGACAGCACATATACGGGTCTTATTTTTGTATCCATTCAGCCAGTCTGTGTCTTTTGGCTGGAGCATTTAATCCATTTATATTTAAGGTAATTATCAATATGTATGTTCCTATTACCATTTTCTTAACTGTTTTGTGTTTGTTTTTGTAGGTCTTTTCCTTTTCTTGTGTTTCCTGCCTAGAGAAATTCCTTTAGAATTTGTTGTAAAGCTGGTTTGGTTGTGCTGAATTCTCTTAACTTTTGCTTGTCTGTAAAGGTTTTAATTTCCCCATTGAATCTGAATGAGGTCCTTGCCAGGTAGAGTCATCTTGGTTGTAGATTCTTCCCTTTCATCACTTTAAGTATATCGTACCACTCCCTTCTGGCTTGCAGAGTTTCTGCTGAAAGATCAGCTGTTAACCTTATGGGGATTCCCTTGTATGTTATTTGTTGCTTTTCCCTTGCTGCTTTTAATATTTTTTCTTTGTATTTAATTTTTGATAGTTTGATTAATATGTGTCTTGGGATGTTTCTCCTTGGATTTATCCTGTATTGGACTCTCTGCGCTTCCTGGACTTGATTGACTATTTCTTTTCCCATGTTAGGGAAGTTTTTAACTATAATCTCTTCAAGTATTTTCTCAGACCCTCTCTTTGTCTCTTCTTCTGGGGCCCCTATAATTTGAATATTGGTGCATTTAATATTGTTCCAGAGTTCTCTGAGACTGTCCTCAATTCTTTTCATTCTTTTTTCTTTATTCTGCTTTGTGGTAGTTATTTCCACTATTTCATCTTCCAGGTCACTTATCCATTCTTCTCCCTCAGTTATTCTGCTATTGATTCCTTTTAGATAATTTTAAATTTCATTTATTTTGTCGTTCATCATTGTTTGTTTGCTCTTTAGTTCTTCTAGGTCCTTGTTAAATGTTTCTTGTATTTTCTCCATTCTATTTCCAGGGTTTTGGATCATCTTTACTATCATTATTCTGAATTCTTTGTCAGGTATACTGCCTATTTCCTCTTCATTTGTTTGGTCTGGTGGGTTTTTACCTTGCGCCTTCATCTGCTGTGTATTTCTCTGTCTTTTCATTTTGTTTAACTGACTGTGTTTGGGGTCTCCTTTAGCAGGCTGCAGGTTGATAGTTCCCGTTGCTTTTGGTGTCTGCCCCCAGTGGGTAAGGTTGGTTCAGTGGCTTGTGTCTGCTTCCTAGTGGAGGGGACTGGTGCCTGTGTTCTAATGGGTGGGGCTGTATCTTGTCTTTCTGGTGGGCAGGGCTGCGTCCGGTGGTGTGTTTTGGGGTGTTTCTGAACTTAGTATGATATTAGGCAGCCTCTCTGCTAATGGGTGGGGTTGTGTTCCTGTCTTGCTAGTTGTTTGGCATAGGGTGTCCAGCACTGGAGCTTGCTGGTCGTTGAGTGGAGCTGGGTCTTAGCATTGAGATGGAGATCTCTGGGAGAGCTTTTGTTGTTTGATATTACATGGAGCTGGGAGGTCTCTTGTGGATCAGTGTCCTGAACTTGGCTCTCCCTCCTCAGAGGCTCAGGCCTGACACCTGCCCGGAGCGCAAAGACCCTGTCAGCCACATGTCTAGTTCACAGAACTGGGTGGTGAACTGGAGTGGACAGTCACACTGGAAGGAGAAGGCATCCCCCGGGAGGAGGATGGTGCTGCAGGTTCCCCCGTTGTGACACACGCGCCCCTGGCTCGTGGCCTGCGCCGTGTGGAGGGCGAGCTGAAATTTCCCTCTTTTAACTGGCTGAGCAGTATTCCCTTGTATACATACACCACATCTTTGTCCACTCATCTGTTGATGGACACTTAGGTTGTTTCTGTATCTTGGAAATTGTAAATAACACCGCTGTGAACATTGGGATGCACATATCTTTTCGAATTAGTGTTTCTGTTTTTTTTTTTTTTTTGCAGATATATACCCAGGAGTGGAATTGCTAGGTCATATGGTCATTCTGTTTTTAGTTTTTTGAGGAATCTCCATACTGTTTTCCATATTGGCTGCACCAATTTACATTCCCACTAACAGTGTAGGAGGGTAGGTATGAGGGTTCCCTTTTCTCCACATCCTTGCCAACATTTATTATTTGTATTCTTTTTTTTTTTTTTTTTTTTTCTTTTTGCGGTATGCGGGCCTCTCACTGTTGTGGCCTCTCCCGTTGCGGAGCACAGGCTCCGGATGCGCAGGCCCAGCGGCCGTGGCTCACGGGCCCAGCTGCTCTGCGGCATATGGGATCCTCCCAGACCGGGGCACGAACCCGTATCCCCTGCATCGGCAGGCGGACTCTCAACCACTGCGCCACCAGGGAGGCCCTGTATTCTTTTTGATGATGGCCATTCTGACATGTGCGAGGTGATATCTCATTGTGGTTTTGATTTGCATTTTCCCAATGATTAGCAATCATTTTTAAGCCTATGGTTTGGTGGTATTAAGTACATTCGTGTTGTTATGTAATCATCACCACCATCCATCTTTAGAGCTCTTACCTTTCAAAACTGAAACTCTGTCTGCATTAACACTAACTCCCTACTGCTTCCCCAGCCCCTGGCACCCACCCTGCTCCTTTCTGTCTCTTTGAATCTGCCTCCTCTAGTGAAATCCTACAGTATTTGTCTTTTTTGTGACTGGCTTACTTTTTTTTTTTTTTTTTTTTTGTGGTACGCCGGCCTCTCACTGTTGTGGCCTCTCCCGTTGCGGAGCACAGGCTCTGGACGCTCAGGCTCAGCAGCCATGGCTCACGGGCCCAGCTGCTCCGTGGCATGTGGGATCTTCCCGGACCGGGGCACGAACCCGTGTCCCCTGCATCGGCAGGCGGACTCTCAACCACTGCGCCACCAGGGAAGCCTGTGACTGGCTTACTTTGCTTAACCTGATGTCCTCAAGGTTCTCCCATGCTGTAGATTGTCAGAATCTCCCTCCTTTTTAAGACTGAATAATCTTCCAATGTATGTTTATACTGCATTTTGCTTACCTGTGTATCCATCAGTGGACACTGTGTTCCTTCTACCTCTGGCTGTTGTGAATAATGGTGCTGTGAACGTGGGTGTGCAAATATCTCTTTGAGACTCTGCTTTCAGTTCTTTTGGTCACATGCCCAGAAGTAGAATTGCTGGATCATATGGTATTTCTAGTTTCAGGTTTTAGGAACCACTAGTCATTAAAACTTGGGTTTTTTTTTTTAATCATTCATCTATTTTACCATTCCTATTATTCCTTAAACATGTCTACTGCCTTCTCTGAACATTTAGGGGAATGTGTGTCTTTCTAATTAACGGTCTCTGAATGGCAGTGTCTAAGAGTTTTCATGCGTTCAGAAAGAATTCAAAGACCCTTCCTGCTGTGTGTGTATATTTTAAATCGATCATGTATACAAGTGGAGTTTGGGGTAAAACTCCACTGAATTTCGCTTGGTTTTGCATCCTCTCTGTAACCTGAGCGTTCCTTTGTAGGGTGGGGCTGCTGCCCAGCACTCCTGTGAGCGGGGACCCCGGGGCCAGCGCCGCCTTTGGTCTTACGACTCCCAGTGCCCAGCTCCTCCCTGACCTCTGGCCCCAGGCTTCCCATCACCGTCTCTGGCTTCATCTCGGGGCCGGGAATGATCTCGGGTGCCCTCGGCCTGCAGTGGCTTGAAGCAGGCTTTCGGTTCCCAGCCAGAGATTGAAGTCAGGCCAGGGCAGTGAGAGTGCTGAATCCTGGCCTCAGACCACCAGGGACCAGTGGCCAGTGACAAGGCCCTGGTCCTTCAGCTTTGCAGAAATGAATTCCCACAAAGAGATGGAAACTAGTGAAACAAGTAAAGTGTTTATTAGGAGGAAAAAGGGTACATGTGGCTAGAC
This sequence comes from Mesoplodon mirus, assembly GCF_964341445.2. Taxonomy (NCBI): domain Eukaryota; kingdom Metazoa; phylum Chordata; class Mammalia; order Artiodactyla; family Ziphiidae; genus Mesoplodon; species Mesoplodon mirus. The sequence continues at coordinate 18,888,126 of NC_138990.1, read as the reverse complement.
ACACGGGTGGGCTCAGAGAGAGAGAGTCTTGCCCCCATGGTAGTTTGAATCACTTTTATAGGGCGTTTCTTCCAGGTTTCCTTTGGCCAGTCATCTTGCTTTGCTTGATTCTGAGTCCATATTTTGTTTATCTCAGGGTCCTCCCATCTGTGTGTGCGCATCTCTTAGCCAAGGTGGATTCTAGCAAAGAGGCCTATGGGTAGGTTGACGTCACTCCCTTTTTGACTTCCAAGGAGCCTTTCTGCACATGTGTAGTCGGGAAGGTCTCCTTGACTGTGAGAATGAGGAATGTGTGGTCTCTTTAACTCTTATCTGGGCAGGGCTCAGCTCTTCTCTTGATCCTGCTATTTTGGAGTATCTGTCCACGGGGGACAACTCCAGTTGCTCAGCCTGGGGCCCAGCTATTTCCTGCCTCAAGAAGACAACCCAGTACAAGGGAGCCACTCTTGCCCATATTTCTTCAACTTCTCTATACAGTTTGGTACCTCAGTGCTTTTAGTCCAGCTTACAAAGATGAAGGTGAAGAATATGAAGATGAAGAAGATGAAGATGAAGAAAGATAAAGATGAAGAACCCCATCTCCATTGTATAGGTTGTTAAGAGGGCTCATGGAAACTACCAGTTAGAGCTTTGACTTCTTTCCCCATGTTTGCACGTAGACGTGTAGGTGAGGGAATTGTAACCAAGTGGTTTTTGGAAGGGGAGGCCAGCTCATAGCTGTTGTGTTGTGGTCAGTCCCCTGGGCTTTGGGATCTCAGCTGATTCTTCACAAATTTCCTGATGGTCTAGCACGGCTGTACTTCCAGACGTGGCATTTTTAATTTGGGATAGAAATGAGGAAAGGAGAGGAAAGTGGAAGGTCTGTAGCACTTAAGACCCTTTGGGAAAAATCATCCATTTTGGAAGAAAACTCAGCAGTGTTGGGAATCTTCTAGAAACAGGTGAATTCTACAAGGCTGTCCGCCCCACCCCCCAAGCCCTGGAAACTTGTAGAAAGGGGAGGAGAGAAAGGGCAAAAAGGACCCCAGTGATGGCCAGTGGTGGAGCTGCCTGGCCCATGGGTGCCTGGGGCCCCGAGACAGATGGCAGAGTCCTGGTCCATGGCATGTTTTACTGGTCACGGCACTTTGAGTGACTTCCTCCACAAGTGAAAGGAGTGCCATTCCTGCTAGTTCCTGGCGGGTTCTCGCTTGAAGCTTTCTGTCCTGGAGACATTGGCCTATGGACGTAAACAGGTAATGACTCAGTCAACTTGACATCCTGCCAAGACAGCCCAGGTTGAACGGTGAGGAAAACAGTCTCTTCATGCTAAGGGTACAATCACAGGGTCTGGAATGCTCCTCCGGCCCCCTTTTGTTGATGTATTTTTACTTCCCTTCCCAGATAACTGCTTTTTTTTTTTTTTAATAAATAAATTTATTTACTTATGTGTTTATTTATTTATTTATTTACTTATGTATGTATGTGTGTATTTATGGCTGCGTTGGGTCTTCGTTGCTGTGCGCAGGCTTTCTCTAGTTGTGGTGAGCCGGGGCTACTCTTTGTTGTGGTGAGTGGATTTCTCATTGTGATGGCTTTTCTTGTTGTAGAGCACGGGCTCTAGGCGCGCGGGCTCAGTAGTTGTGCCTTGCGGGCTCCAGAGTGCAGGCTCAGTAGTTGTGGCGCATGGGCTTAGTTGCTCCGTGGCATGTGGGTTCTTCCCAGACCAGGGCTCGAACCTGTGTCCCCTGCATCGGCAGGCAGACTCTCAACCACTGCGCCACCAGGGAAGCCCAGATAACTGCTTTTAAAAGGTGTCTTGGGGTCTGATTACGGATTAGTTATTCCTGCAGCTTGGTTGCTCCCCTGGGACTTAGGGGCACAGAGCAGACCGAGCTCAGACCTCCTGGGAGAGCAGGGGTGATGGGCCAGGGTCCATCAGACACCGTCCAGCAGACACGTTAGGGCTGGCGGGACTCCCCAGAGGATGCCCTGGACCGGGGACCCTCCAGGTGCAGCTACAGGATCCAGGGGGGCAGGGGGACTGAGGCTGGGGAGGGGGTTTCCTGGAGGGAGATTGGAGGGAATGAGGGAACCGATTGATTGGCCCTGATACCTCAACCAGGAAATATCGATTCTGAAGGTGTGAAGCATGGGGTGAGAAAAGGGTAGCCCACTATTTTAGGGGGGTGAGAAGGGAGAGGTGATGGGCTTCCCTGAGTCTAAATTAAATATCTTCATTGAACTTTATTTCTACTGGCTGAGAATGCTACACGAAGACTCAGTTAACGCAGTAATCTTCATTGAAATTCATTTCGACGGGCTGAGAATGCTACAGGGAGACTCAAGGCAGTGCAGTAAATGGACTCCATTTCCCATGCTGTCAGTATCTAAAGGTGAACCGTGGTGGCCTTGGGGGCTGATGTCCTCAGTGGAAACCCCTCCTCCCCGTCTCCTGGCTGACCCTTCACTCTCCGGACTGGCTTTTCAGACCCTCTGGGACCTTTCCCACCCAGATTGACCCCTTTTCCTGCTTTTCTCCTTGTGCTCCCTCTAGGAAGGCCCAGGCTTGCAGGTGTGATGTAGTCGACCTTGCATTCCTGATTCTGGCTCAGAGTCCTCTCCGGGGGCTTCTGCAGCCCCAGAGCGCCCAGCCCGCGTTCCGGGGGGAAGTCTGCGCCCTGCTTCCTGCAGGGCCCTTGCTGCTCCAGGCTTGGCGGGGGGCGCTGGTTGTCTCTGGGGCAGGACGGAGAGCAGAGGATGGCGGCAGGAGACTCTTCTCAGCTGGAAGAGCCTCATAGATGTCCAGGCCTGTTGAGTCCTGGTCTGTCAGGGCCCCAGGAGTGGATTTTCAAGACAAAATGGGGGGACTGTGCAGCCAGCTGAATCCTTCACACGGCTGGCCCTCAGGCCAGGCTGGCCTCCCGTCCCCTGAGGTCCTGGGCTGCTGTGTGCTCTGTGAAAGATGCCACGTGGCAACGGCCGCCATCATTTCATTGGTGCTCGTGGGGCATCACAGGGGAAAGATGTTTTGAATAAACACACATTTGAGAAAGGCAGTGTTTTCTGTGCAGACTTGGGTGGGAAGGAGAAGCACGTGTCTGGCCTCTCTGCCTTGTTCCTACGTTGCTGGTCCTTGGTAGTTCCCAGAGTTTGAAATGCACAGGCAGGCACATAACTGAGAGCCTCTGCAGTCTCTGTGTTTCTTCATGAGGCAGCCTGGCTGCAGAGCCCTGAGTGTTCCAGAAAGGCAGGAGGTGGCTCCAGGATGGGACATCCTTTCACGCCTCCCCAGCGCGTCTCTTAGCCTGAGTTTGGGGAAGCATGGGGCCTTGAAGCAGCTGTAGGTCTGCAGACTCACATAAGTTTGTCTTTGTGGGATAAATGATGTGAGGGAGTGAGAGGTGGTGTGAGGCCCAACACAGTTCTTCCCCCAGAAAAGGTTATGAGGGGAGAGAGAGCGCCACACCTGTTTCTGATCCATCTTTACCTAATCCATTCTAAGTTATGCAGAGAAACAAAAGAACTACCTACTGCTTAATTTCTCGGGTCTGTGGTCTTAGGACTGGAACTTGAAATTTAAAAAAGAAAATCTATTTATTTATTTATTTGGTTGCATCGGGTCTTAGTTGCGGCAGGCCGGCTTCTTAGTTGTGGCACGTGGGCTCCTTAGTTGTGGCATGCGAACTCTTAGTTGCGGCACGCATGTGGGATCAAGTTCCTGGACCAGGGATCGAACCCAGCCACCTGCATTGGGAGTGTGGAGTCTTAACCGCTGCGCCACCAGGGAAGTGCCCTGAATTTTTAAAATGTGTGCATATAGCCTAGAATTTTCTGCATAGTTGTCATGTCCGATTGCACATATTAGTTTCGTCTTTGACAGCAAACTTGGTGTCCACTGCTCTGTATTCTGGTCAACCCACGTGGTTCCCGCTTCCTAAAACGGCATGTATCCAGGTAGGATGACTTGTGGCCCCTTCCCCTGCTGTTCTGTGGCCTGTGCCCACCGCCCCCAGCGGTGAGCACCATGGGCGGGGAGTGTCTCTGGGGCTGCTGGCTGGGCTCACTCCATGCTCACAGGGTGCTTCCACCAGGGCCACAAGCCTGGGATTGGCTGCCACTCTGTGAGGTCATGACCCGTGTCTGGTGGTCTGTATGGAGGAAGAGTGGAGATACTTACTGAGCATTGGAAGGTCCGAAAGGCCAGTTGTGACCAGTGGGCTTTGTTTCTATGCTGTTCAGAAAGAGGACGTGATATATTTAGCGTCAAAACGACCACCCACTGGGAAAGGGTCCTCAGGGCTGGCAGGGGTGCGGGGTTGGGGCTTGTGCTGGGCTTCCCCCGGGGCTTGTGGGTCCCCCATCTCTCAAGGTGTTGTGTCGTCATCTCAGCTACGTTAGAACATTAAATATCACATATAACTCATGTTTCAAGGTGGGATTGGAGGAGAGCTTTCTAGTAGGGAGGAAGGAAGATAATTTAGGAAAGTCCCCCCCACCCCCGCCGCTGCTTTCCTTTTGGTAACTTGAGGTCACTGGGCTCTGGCTACTGAGTGTGGGAGAGACAGACCTCTACAGGGAAGGGAGAACAGCCCCGAAAGGAGAACAGACACCGCGCATAGCTGTGCCGAGGCCACAGAGAAGGGGGCTGAACCGAGCTGACGGCTGCCGCAGCGGGTGCACTGAACAGGAACGATTGTTTTTAATCCGCCTCAGATAAATGAACACCTTAATCTTAGTCTGAAGGGTTGGGCACAATGTAAATATACATGTAAGTCCCCCGACCCTCCCTGTAGCTCCACACAAGCTGCTGTGATCCGTGTTCCTTGCCCTGTTCTCACCTCGGCTCCAGCCATCTCCCCAGCAGGCGGGGATGTGCTTCCAGAAGGAAAAGCCAGCAGCTGGATTTGGCAGTGGCTGCAGCCACGTGTGTCAGACGTGTACGGGTGGGAGCACTGACCTCACTTCCCCCGGAGCCACATACTGTGAGGACAAGGATGTAAGTTTTCCAGTCAAACGTGCTGGACGTAGGTCTGCTCTCGGGTCGGGGCTCACCTGGAGGGGCCTTGCCTTCCATTCTCCCAGAGCACAAACTTCTAGGGCATCCACGGCGCTTTCCTGTGTTCTCCCAGCTCCTCTCTGCAAGATGCTCAGGCCACCCGCTCCTCCCCTTTTTTCTTAATGGTATTGAACACATTTTTATTTGCTTATTTGTTGTATCTCTTTTTTTGGGGTGTCAATATCTGTTCACATCTTCTGTCCATTTAAAAAAAAACTGAATTGTTTGCCCACTTTCTATTGCATCGTAAAAGATCTTGATATATTCTAGATACAAGTCCTTTTTCCAGATATGTCTTTTGACAATAGTTTTTATGGCCTGTGGCTTGTCTTTTCATTATCTTAACATCACTTTTCAAAAGCAGAAATTTAATTTTTGATGCAATTCAATTTTGAATTTTTTTGTTTGTGTTTCAGGTTCTACTGGGAAGTACTTGTGTAAACCAATTCACAAAGATTATCTTCCAGTTTTTCATATAGAAGTTTTTTTTAAGCTAAAAGATAGGGGTTTTTAAGCTATTTATAGATTGAGTCAGAAGTTCTGAAGTTTTTTCTTTTTCTTCCTGCTTTATTGAGCTCTAAGTTGCAAATAAAAATGCATATATTTAAGTTAGAAACATGAAGATTTGATACTTGCATACACTGTGAAATAATTATCACAGTCAAGTTCTTTAACTCATCCATCACCTCTCAGGCCCCTTTGGAAATAGCCATCCACGTTGTAGCAGGTATTTAAGGAGCTGCAGCTTTGGAGCACAGTGACTGGACCCACCTTGATCTGTGGAATTTGTATCATTTCTCTCTATGCCCAGAGGGCTTTCTGGACATGTGCGTATCTTCTCTTTGTGAGGCTTGGAGAGTAAATTCCGTGGACTGCCGCATCTCTGTATGATGTCTCCTGGGAAGACACTTGTGTGAGGGTCTGAAATGAGGTCTGGGTTGGAAATGAGAGCTAGGGCGGAATAGGCATCTGTGTGGGAAGGAGGTGAGATCCCATCTCAGGGGCTCCACGACCAGATTGTGTCTAAAAAATCACTTGGGCTGCCGTGCAGAGTCCAGGGTGTGGAGTTTAATATCTTGCATTTACGCAACGTTTGAAGATTTGTTCTTTTCCTAGAAGAAAATACCTTATTTTTTTTTTAAAGCTAATACGTGGTCAGGTGGAAAATTTAAGCAGAATCAGAGTGGAAAGCAGAAATCCCGCTGTGCAGAGATAACCACTGTTAACGTTTTAGGGAAAGTCTTTCTATGTGTCACTTTCTGCAAATTTTCTAGAATTTACATAAATGGGATCATACCGTAGATGCTATTTCTAACCTGCTTTTTCTCTTTTACAATACTGTGGACATCATTTTATATTCACAGGGATCCCCTGAAGCAGAAAGTTTAGGTGTTATTTCCATTTTACAGATGTCAGGATGAGACACCAAGTCTCATCCAGGGGTGCACAGTTAATAAAGAAGCTACAAGGTCGTATTTTGACTCTGAGCAAAGTCTAATTCTATCAGATAAACCTAGAACGCTTATTTCATGTGACAAAGACAAGTTTTTACTTCTGTTCTTTGGAAATTTTCCTCCTAAAATTCTGGGTTATGACATAAATTCATTGGTATTTTTAAATGTTGTGATTTGGCTGCCTTGTTCCTTGATTGGGTTTGAGAGCCAAGATTCAGGGTACGGGGGGGGTGCCCTGGGGAGGACCTTTCTGCATCCCCTTCTATGTCAGGTTGTGCCGAGGGGTTAAGAGTGTTTTCCTCCACAATCCAGTGTGTTCAGTCACTGTTCCTGCCTCTCTCTCTCCCCTCCCTCCTTCGCCAGGGACCTGGAAGCCAGGGCACAGAACGAGTTCTTCCGGGCCTTCTTCAGGCTGCCGAGGTGGGAGAAACTGCATGCTGTCCTGGACTGTTCCCTCTGGACCCCTTTCAGCCGTTGTCACACGGCCGGGCGGATGTTCACCTCCGACAGTTACATCTGCTTTGCCAGCAAGGAAGCTGGCTGCTGCAAAGTCATCCTCCCGCTCCGAGAGGTAGACCTGCCTTCCTCCTGTCGGGGAGCCGTGGTTGCTGTGAGAGGGGGCGTTGGAGGGGATGGATGCTCACACTGCAAGGCTCTGCCACCGAGGATGGGCGGGTCTGGAGAGATGCATGGCCTGAATTGACCAGGGGCCTTTGCTTGTTCTGTTGTTGCCTGGCAACCTGAAATTTGCATAGACCTGAATGGTGAGAACAGGGCGCCCTGGCCTCCGCATTATTGATAAAGCTGTTATTATAAAGTACCTGCTTAGCAATGAAAGCTTTTCCAATAGCCCTTAGGGATGAATCCTTCCCTTTCACCCACAAAAGGGAAAAGAGAAAAAGGGGACTTACAAAAAGCATCATCTTTTGAAAATAAATGTCAAATTGCTTGGTTTTTATACCCTCCTGGAACTTTAGGTAAACATTTAGAAAAATGCTTCCTTTGAACTGTAAAATTCTGCAATTCTCTTCTTGGAAATGGAGTCTGCTTCCACATCTGACGAGCTCAGTACTGTGGTTTCAGGGCATGTTGGCTGTGACAGGACCCACGGCTCTGTCACACGTCAAGACTTCCAGATTCTTGCTATTATAACATATGAAATAAGTACTATTCAGAAAAACTCAATTTTTTCATTCATGTGATTGACCTCCATTTTTCTGCAGCAGGTGTCTTCATTTTACAAATATTCCTACTTATGAGTGGAGCAAGAAATCCTGGATTGCCTTATGTAGTTGTTGTTTTTTTTTTTTTTTGCGGTACGCGGGCCTCTCACTGCTGTGGCCTCTCCCATTGCGGAGCACAGGCTCCAGACGCACAGGCTCAGCGGCCATGGCTCACGGGCCCAGCTGCTCCGCGGCATGTGGGATCTTCCCGGACCAGGGCACGAACCTGTGTCCCCTGCATCGGCAGGCAGACTCTCAACCACTGTGCCACCAGGGAAGCCCTGTAGTTTTTTTTTTTTTTTAACTGTGGTAGCGTATACATAACATTTACCATTTTAACCATTTTTAACTGTTACAGTTCACTGGTATTGGGTACATTCACACTGTTGTGCAACCATCACGAGAAGTTTTTCATCTTTCCAAACTGAAACACTATCCCCATTGAACAGTAGCTTCCTGTTCCCCTCCCCCAGCCCTGGGGACCCACCACTCTGCTTCTGTCTCTGTGAATCTGACTCCTTTAGGTTGCTCATATCAGTGAAATCCTATAGTATTTGACCTTTTGTGACTGGCTTATGTCACTTAGCATAACGACCTCAAGGTGAATCCAGACTGTAGTACCTGCCAGAATATCCATCCCTTTTAAGGCTGAATAATATTCCATTGGATGCAGAGCCCGTGTTTTGGTTATCCATTCACGCGTTCATGCAGCCAGGGGCCCTTGAGTTACTCCTACTTTGTGCCGTGGTGCACGTGCCGCATTCCGTACTTTCTAACTTCGTACCAGTTCCTTATTGCAGTTACTGGGTTTTGCCTTCTCTCTCGGGATGTTTTCCGAATATGCGATTAAACGCCTGCCCGTCTTCTCTCTCGCTGTGCCTTTGTGCGCGTGACCGTTTGTAACAGGTCGTGAGCATTGAGAAGATGGAGGACACGAGCCTGCTGCCAAACCCCATCATTGTCAGCGTCAGGAGCAAGATGGCCTTCCAGTTCATCGAGCTCACGGGTCGCGACAGCCTGGTGGAGAGTCTCCTGGCGAGGCTGAAGCAGGTGCACGCCGACCAGCCCGTGCGCTATGACACCACACAGGATGAGGACCTGGTATGATCCTTGGGAACCGTGGGATCCCGTACATTGAAAATCCCTTTTTTTCAGCACCTCGAGGGCAGGGGTCTCCAAAGGGGTGTGCACGTAACAGTGATCCACTTGGGTGCCAGGAAAATGTAAGCAATGATTGGGTCTGTGTAGCAGACAGTGTGGTATCATCTCTGATGGCACCAGTGTCCTGAGTGGGTGTGGCAGGGTTGGAGGGTGGATGGGGACTCACCCACAGGTTGGAGGATGCCCACAGGATGCCCCCCCGACAGGTTACAGCGATAGATGGGGGGTACACCCATGTGTCAGAGGCATTGACAGGCCATCCCCTCAGAGGTTGGAGGGTTTGGTGGGGAATCAACCCACAGGTGAGTGGACACCCTCTTTACTGGTTAGAGAGGTCAGTGCCCCCGCCCCATCCCCCTGAGGTTGGAGGGGATGATGTTATTTGGGGGCGGATGTAAGTTTTGCCGAGAGAGAGGTTGCATTGTCGTTAAGGTGGGACAGCTGCAAACATAGACCCAGCTCTGCTGGGACCCCGTCCCTAATTCCTTCACACCCATCCCGCTTCTTTCTGGACCTCTGTTCATCCAGGTAGTGATGGGAGGAAAGGAGGGAGAGTCTCTCGGTACCTGAGAGCAGTTTTCTCAAGGTGGCCGTCCTCAGTTCTGGAAGCTGAGGGTGCGGTGGTGCTTTCCCAGCCCCCCTGGGGCTGTGCTCTGTGTGCCCCGAGCAGCCTCGCCGGGAAAGCGCCGTGTGGACCATATTCCTTACCGAGGATCAAATCTCTTGGGTCTAGCGTTAGTCTGCTTTTCCCGGAAGTCCTAAACAGAGAGGCGTGTTTAAGTTTGTTAATACGCTCATGCATCCGAAGGCAAAACGAAGACTGTCTTATAACGAAGGCAGTGACTTCTCTCTCATTTTTTTTTTTATTTCTCCCCATGCAGACTTGGTCTGTGTTTCATTCAACAAGCATGTGCGGTGACCACAGGTTTGGGCGTATTGAGATGGTGTCTTCTGAAAATAGCGAGGAAAGGGAGAAAGAGATGAGCCCGCAGCTGCACCCCGAGGCCCTGGTCGCCGGTTTCCGGAGGTCGGGCAGCCAGAGCCCCGACTCGAGACTGGTGGGTGATGAGGCTCCGCCCTCGCCACCGCCGGGCACAGGTGGAGGTGTCAGGGGTGTGGCTTCCCGCGGGCCCTGGAGGGTGGGCCTGGCGTGGCACGGGTCACCGGGCAACCTGGGGACACGTGATGCGCCCTCTTTGCCTCCCTCTTTTCCTCATTGGCAAAAAGGGGAAGTGGTCAGTGGTGCTAGTGGCCTGAGCGCGTCCCGGTGGGTGAAGGATGTCCGAGGGCCATGGCTCTCCCCACCTGCCCCTCAGGTGGCGTCCGTCCATGCCGTCCCTTGTGGGGTTTCCAGGTGCAGAACAAGTCTATCTCCTTTTATGCAGTGGTGTCTGTGTGGCTCTTTGGTGCAGTGTTTCTTTTTCATACCCTGGCTGTCCTCTTGTTTTACTGAACTAAAAATACTTTTGTCACATTTATATAGTTTTCTCCTCTGTAGGGAGAGTCTGAGGGCAATGCCTGTATGGTAAATAGACTAGAAATCATGCTCTGAGATGGTGCCCTGGCAGGAGGGGTGCTGTGTTGGGACCATGAGTTCCAGGGTGGCCGTGAACATGATTGCTGCCCCTTGGCCGCTTAATGGCTCGTGTATCATAGATCGTTAGCTTTATTCATTCAGAACTGAGCCTTCTGATGTACTTTACAGAGATGCTCAATGAATGCTCGATGAAACACATGAGAATATTGACTGTATGTAACGTCAGTATTCTGTAAACGTCTCCCATTACTAGAAAATACAGATAATTAAAAGCGTATATAAACATCTTGTTTAAAAGGCACTAGAAATTCCTGCCAGCTAGGGATTCTAAAGGATTTTAAAAATCCATAATTTTAAAGGATTTTCAGTCACCTAGAGACATCGTGTCTTTTTCATCTCTGCTAGTGAGAACACTGTAAGTTTTTCAGGTTGGCAGGTTTTCCCCTGGCTGTCAGGAAGTTCCAGGCAACTCATGAGAGCCCCTTGCTCCCCTTTGCCCTCTGAGCTGACCTGTTTCGGCAGCTGGCGTGGTGTCAGCATCCGGAGAGGCTTCCCCACCCCACCCTACCCTACCCTTCCATCTGCTCTGGGCGTTTTATCAATATTTGTGTCAGTGCTCCCACTGGGCCCCGAACCCCTGAAGGGCCGGTGCCCTTTACATCCCCTGTGCCTGGTGGAGGTTGAGAAGTATCTGCTGAGTGAATTGCCTGTCACTGTCGGTCCCTCCGTCAGCAGCAGGAGCCTCTCTCTGTGACGGGCTGTGGAGGGTGCGGGCGACCTTCTTTGTACACGCAGCATGTTTCCACTTGCAGTCCAGAGAACAGATCAAGATGAGACTGTGGCACGACCACTTGGTGGAGTACGGCAGGACCGTGTGCATGTTCCGTACGGAGAAGATCCGGAAGCTGGTGGCCATGGGGATCCCCGAGTCGTTACGCGGCAAACTCTGGCTCCTTTTCTCTGGTGAGTGTTTCTGGGGTCTCCAGGCCAGCTTTTATTTCTGGAGCAGACACGGGACAAAGGCCCCGACCTGGGCAGTGTGTGTGTGTGCAGAGGGGTCCCCTCTGCCTGTGACGTGTCTGACCGGGGACCTCAGGACCTTCCCATGTTGGCTATGATGTCCTGGGCCAGTGCAAGGTCTGGCCAAGGGATCGCCTCTCCTTTAGAAATAACTTTATGAGTCTCTTCGTTGTCCTCAGAATTCTGTTCAGGACGCCCTTGACGTGCAGTGTCTTTCTAGGACGTGAGTCCTGAAGTAGAGGAAACGAAAACATCCTCAGAAGGTGTTCAGTTGCGTGTGTTGTGATTCCCTCAGTGCGTGCTTCCTCTCGGTCGTTCCTCTGTGGAGGGCGCACAGCGTCCCCGCGAGCAGAGCCACAGGGTTTTCTCTCCCGCCTGCGCCCAGCTGTCAACACTGGACCGGGGACTCTCCTGCTGCTGCTGCTGGCGGGCATCTCTCATCAGGGCACTCGCTGACGGAGGAGCTGAGACTGGGGCCGAGGTCCCCAGAGGCGTCCCGAGCAGGCATTCCTCTGTCAGCCGTTTGGTGCCACGCGGTGGAGTGGCTGGGGCCCTGCCAGCGAGAAGGGAAGGCGCTGCGGTCCGGGACGGTGTGACTGCTGTCCCTCTCGGGGCGCTAGGCGCGGGGTGGCCAGGGCTCCGCCTGCCCCGGGGACCCTGCTGTGCTCTCCCGGAGGCTAGGCCTGGGGACCCGTCCTCCCCGCGCCCTGTCCCTGTTCCTCCCTCAGTCGGCCTCCCCCTCGGTCACCTCTCTCCTCCGTCTTCCCCGTCGCTCCCCGAAGTCGCCCAGCCCCTCTCCTCTGCTGCCCGAGACGCCCAGACCCAGACCCGATGCTGGCCGGCTCCTGGGCGCTGGGGCTAGTGAGCGGGTGTCTACTGGTCCTTCTCCTCCCGCACTCACCTTGTTCCACAGGCCGAGTCTCCCGCTGCCTCCTGGCCCGTCTCACTGCCCACCAGCAGCACGCCAGTGAAACCCTTCCTCTGTCAGATGAGGGTATTTTTGTGTTTAATAAAATACAGGGGACTTACACAAAGCATCCTCCCAGTATTTTTGTGTTTAATAAAAACAGTCCATATTCATATGGAGCAGCAAGCAAAGAAAGTGACACGGCTCAAAATCCCCCACCTGAAGTGCACACACACAGTTCTGTTGCCAGGGAATACAACTTACTAAAAGCGTAGTAATAAAGCTATTTCTACTGTGAGCTCTTCCCCCCTCTCTTATAAGGCTATTCTTAGAAAAGCCATGTTATTTCTTTTTTTCTCTTTTCTTCTGAGCAGAACTGAAGTTCCTTTTGGTTGTGTGTGGTCTCAAACTATTTTTTACGTCCCTCAGGTGGCAGGACCCCACTGAGGGCCTCTGACCGGACAGGCCCCTCCCCATGTGGACTCTCTCCTGGTAATCAGTCCCCCCCTGAAACGTTACTTTTAAATCATCAGATGCCGTCACCGACCTCGCCTCGCATCCCGGTTACTATGGCAACCTGGTGGAGGAGTCCATGGGAAAGTGTTGCCTGGTGACAGAGGAGATAGAACGGGACCTGCATCGCTCCTTACCGGAGCACCCCGCCTTCCAAAACGAAACGGGGATCGCTGCTTTGAGGAGAGTCCTGACGGCCTATGCCCACCGGAACCCCAGGATCGGGTACTGCCAGGTGAGCTGTGTGCTGCGGGGTGGAGGTCATAGCCCCCGTCCCGGGCTACCACCCAAGCCTCGGGTGCTGTGTTCTCAGCCATCTGTACCGAGGACTGTCGTGTGGAGGGAATCAACCTCGTGTAGTCAGGCTGATGATGCAGAAGCAGCAACGTTAGCCAGTGCCTGGGGAGAGCGTTGCACAGGCTGGGCCTCTGTCCGCGGGAGGCCGTGCAGTCTTCACGGTCTCCGAGCCTCCACTGCAGGGCAGTATCGATGAAGCTGCCATGGAGCTTTCTCCCTCCATACCATACAGAAGTCATAGGGATTCTTTTTTAAATGCTATTTGGGGAGGAAAAAGCTGTTTGGGGTGGATCACTTTCCTCCAGGATGCACGAGTGGAGGTAAGACACCCTCCGAGTGGTAAACAAACACAAAATAAAACCCCGGCACAAGGCTGGGTGAGGGAAGCTACTGACCCTTAAAAACAGAGGATTTTAAACTTTGTTTCCTGTGCATAAGCGAAATTAGTGGGTGAGTGTGGGTGTGTGTGTCTCTGTCCGAAAGTAGACACAGAGACAGCTGGGTGGGATGTGAGCCTGAGGCGTGCTCCACAGCCCAATCCAGCATTACACCATGGGCTCAGGGATGGAGCCGTGGCTGGTCACTCAGCCCGGTGTGTCTTATGAGGCCACGGTGACACCGTGGTCGTTCCAGCTCGGTGTCGCTGTGGGTGGGTACGCTGGGTCTCTCATCATGCAGTCTTGATTTCTGTGGATCACCTGGGCTTGTGTGTTATTGACTGTCTCTGTGGCACTGTGTGGCCTTGTCAGTAACTGTCCCCTCCCCTGCGAACCCTCCGAGCAGTCCATGAACATCCTGACCTCCCTTCTGCTGCTATACGCCGAGGAGGAGGAAGCCTTCTGGTTGCTGGTTGCTGTGTGTGAGCGGATGCTGCCCGACTACTTCAACCATCGAGTCATTGGTAACTGCCTCCTTCCCCCCTCTCTGTACCCAGGGGTAGTGACGGAGCCGGAGCAGAGATGTTGATCACCAGTCCTGGTTATAAAGTCCCCTGTGCCACTCCGCTAGTCTCTGCCCAAACACCGTTTTGACTCTTGAATTTGCAAAACTAACTGGTGTAAGTCTCTGCACAGTTTTGGCAAAAGGGCGGAATGTGGCAACCTGATTGCTCTCTTGCCACAAACTCTTACAGATTTTGGATAAAGAACAAACGAATTATGTGGATAGCTGAACTTCAGGAAAGAAAAACCTAGGCTCAAAAAGCAAATCAAAAAGTGAAAACCAGAGAGGTTTTTCACTGATGCTGAGGCCTGGAGGGGAGGGAGGGGGTCTGCTCCTGGTACCCAGGGAGTTTGTGCAGACAGGAGAGGAGGGAAGTGGAGCAATACTGGAGACGCTTGAGGGCCGACGTGGAGGGCAGAGGAGGAAAACGCCTCACTTACAGCTTGGTCACAAGAAAGCACATTGGTGGCTGCCTGGGCTCTGGGCAAACCTGTGTTTGACCCATCAGTGCTCAAGCACTTGAGCCGCTGTCCTCCATGCGGTTGAGATTGGAATGTGCATCCTCTCTGTGGTCCAGCAACCTCCTTGTGGGGAAAAGGACACGGAAATTGCTCTGACCTGGTGATACTCTTAGGGACACTTTTTAGTAATCCGGAATGAGAGATGGAGGTGGCCTAAAATTAGGGCGGCAGCCATGGGAACAGAAACAAAAGAACCAATTCGAGATGGAATTTGGCAAAGGAGTGGATGTAGGGACAAGGCAGGAAGAAGAGGCTTGAAGGCTGAAGTCTAAGAACCAAGGGAGTGTGATGACCACTCGGAGGAAGGTGGGGTGGGGCTTGGCTGGGAAGGAGGTGGCCTTTTGGTGGCCTCTGACTGTCTTCCTCGGCCCCCTTCCTGTGCCTGAGTGTTTAACTGGTTTCCTTCCCTTTTCACCTCGTATCGCATGAGGTATTTAATGCTGTACAGAGCAGCAAGGAATAACCAGAGCCTCGCGGTCATTGCGAAACATGTCGTCCAAGCCCTCATTAGGTGAGGAGTGTTGCTATGGGGCAGACGGTACTCAGCAGTGATCAGCAGACCCTCCGTGATAATGTGGCCACCACCGCAATACAGGGTAGAACATTTGGAACGTTTCCATAACCCACCAAGTTCCTTTCTGCCTCTTCCCTGCCACACGCAACACTTGGTAGTGACTTCTGTCACCACAGATGAACTCGGCCTATTTTTGAACTTGGAATAAACATAATAATAGAGGATGTTCTGGCTTCCTTCGCATAACACGTCGCTGTTGGTGCATCAGCAGTTCCTTTTCATTGCTGAGTAGTAATTCACTGTACATTCATACCATGATTTGTTCATCCAGTCACCTATTGATAGACATTTGAGTTTCCAGTTTCTTCTTATTATAACTAGACTTGCAATGAACATTCACGTATGAGTCTTTTTGGAATGTATATTGTCAGTTTTCTTTGTCTTTACCCAGGAGTAGAATTCCTGGGTCATAGTTAGATGTATGCTTAACTTTATAAGAAACTGTCAGTTTTCCGAAGTGGATGAAATGCCTTCATGTTATCTCACACCAGCAACGTGTGAGAGTTCCAGTTGCTCCACATCCCTGTTAGCACTTGGAATTGTCTTTTTAATTTTAGCCATCCTAGTGGGTAAGAAGTGGAATGTCATGATGGTTTTAATTTGCATTTCTCTGATAATTGTTAATGATGTTGAACCTATTTTTCTGTGCTACTGGCCATTTATTTATCGTCACTTTTGAAGTATCCAAATTTTACCTCTTTTTAGAAAAAGATTTGGTTATTGATTTCTTAGAACTAAGTTGCGTCAGTTCTTTATTGTGATTACGAAACCTCTGTCAGGTATATGTATCGCAAATATTTTCTCCAAGTTTGAAGTTTGCATTTTCATTTCATTAATGGTCTCTTTTGAAGAACACCAGTTGTTAATCTTGATGAAGTCCAATTTATAATTTTTTTCTATGGTTAATGCTTTTGTGTCCTAAGAAATTTAGCCTTTTTCCTGTATTTTTTTAGATGTTTTTTAGCATTAGCTTTTATACTTAAGTCCATGACACATTTCAAATGTATTTTTCTGTATGGTGTGAAGTAGGAGGTAAGGTTCTTTCTTCCCCACGCCATGCAGATATCCACTTGATTCGGCACTATTTTTTTTTTTTTTTTTTGTCCATGCTGTGCGGCTTGCAGGATCTGAGTTCCCTGACCAGGGATTGGCCCCGGGCCCACAGCAGTGAAAGCGCCGAGTCCTAACCACTGGACCGCCAGGGAATTCCCAATTCACAACTGTTTTTTGAAAATACTGTCCTTTCCCCATAGAATTACCTTGGTCAAAACATCAAAAACCAGTGAACTAAGTGTGAGTCCTTTTCTGGCCTCCAGTCCCGTTTCATCGTTGTGCGTATCTCAGAGTCGTTTTAATTTGGGGCTGACTTTGGAGGGAGTGACTCTCTCCCCAGCCACATCTCTGTGGCCTCCTTTCCCAGGGGCCCAGGTGGACCAGTCGGTCTTCGAGGAGCTCATCAAGGAGCAGCTCCCTGAGCTGGCGGAGCACATGCACGACCTCTCGGCCCTGGGGTCCATCTCCCTCTCCTGGTTCCTGACGCTGTTCCTCAGCATCATGCCCCTGGAGAGCGCGGTGAACGTGGTCGACTGCTTCTTCTACGACGGCATCAAGGCCATCTTCCAGCTGGGGCTGGCCGTGCTGGAGGCCAACGCCGAGGACCTGTGCAGTAGCAAAGACGACAGCCAGGCCCTGATGGTCCTCAGCAGGTGGGGACCGCCTGGGGTGGAGGGCAGCAGCGGGACTCCAGGAGCCGGGCGGCAGGTCCAGGCGGCCGGGCTGTCACTGTGGGAGTTCTTCCGCTCTACCACTCGTCACCCCACGTGCCCCCAGGGCCAGGCCATCAGGCAGCCCCATCACCTGGGTGCGGTGAGGAGTCCGCCTTCCCTCGCTCCTGTCCACCAAGTTAGAGGCAGGAGGGGCGAGGATATCGGTGCCTTTCTCTGAGCAGGTTCAAGTGTCCTGAGTCTAGAGGGACTCATAGTGGCCTTGAATGGGGGCGGGCAGGTGGACACGAGGAAACGGCCTCAGGCCGCCAGCTGGAGGATTTGGACATTTTGTGCGTAGGGGATGGTACGTTGCAGGGAAGGCAAAGTCCCGCGAAGCTGAGGACGGGAACCTGGGTCCCTTGGAGCTGAGGGCAAGTTGGATGACAAATGAAAAGTTCCTTTTCAGAATACTGTGGAAGGTTAAAATTTCAGGATGCACGGGATTTTGTATTTATGTCACCGGAGAGTCACAGACCCCTGGAAACCTGCCTGTGGCGCCCAGGTCCCCAAGTCTGGCTTCACGCACGTCTCTCGTTTTCTCTAAAATGAGTGTAGCAGTTGGTAAAGCTGTGCTTTTCCGGTGGGTGGTGTGCCCAGGTTTCTGGATCACATCAGGAACGAGGATAGCCCTGGACCCCCGCTAGGCAGCCACCACGCCTTCTTCTCGGATGACCAGGAGCCCTGTCCTGTGACTGACATCGCCGACCTGATCCGGGACTCCTACGAGGTACCTGGGCCCCATCCCTGCCCCGCCCCAGCTCTCTTGGGAGATGGACTTCCAGGGAGGTTTTCCAGGCTACTTCTGTTGCCTGTATGGATGCATAAGGGATCCTGTGAGTGAGGGATCCCTTCCTTCCCTGCAGAAGTTCGGAGACCAGTCTGTGGCTCAGATTGAGCACATGCGCTGCAAGCACAGGATCAGGGTCCTCCAGGGCCACGAGGACACCACAAAGCAGAATGTGGTGAGTAGAGGCCTCCCGAGAACCACTGCTCCTGGTGGCCAGGTGCTGACCTGGGCTGTGTCCCCTGCCGCTCTCCTAACAGGAGAAAGCCAGCTTTTTTTTTTTTTTTGCCTTGAATTAACAACTTGACAGGGTGAGCTGGTGGAGAAAGAGCGTGGGTTTAGTTTGAGAGTCAGACAGATAGTGAGCAAACTAACCGCTGTGAACCTCGGTCTCCCCGATTGTAAAATGAGGAAAATACTACCCACCGTGTGGGCTTCAATGAGGGACGGTATAGAGCATGCCCGGCACCGAGGGCCTGCAGTGTTGATGGCTCTGCAGGAGGAACTTCCTGCCCACGCTCTAGCCTTGCTACTCTTTACTCCCATTAGGACTTAAATGCTTGTCCTGAGTCACGGACGTGTGAATCAGAAAAGTTGAGGATAAAGCCCTGAGAGAGTCGCCATAAAGTGACTTCTGTGTTGGGAACAGACTCTGTCCCGGGAGGAGCTGGGTGCCTGGCGCCCACCCCAGCGGGACGCGCCCTCTCGGCCTCTGGTCCTCCCAGGGGCAGGCAGAGAGCTCACTCCATGACTGTTTGTTCTTTCCTCAAGCTCCGAGTCGTTATCCCTGAAGTCTCAGTCCTTCCAGAAGACCTAGAGGAACTCTACGATTTATTCAAGGTAGGAAAATCTGGAAGGATGAGGGAGTGACAGGCCCTGAGCCAGGCCCCAGCTGATGTCATCGCCTGACTGCGGGAGGGCGCAGAAGCTGGAGGGGTCAGCAGGTGCCTGTTGGGTGGCAGCGAGGCTGGGGCAGCCCCCCGGCCAGCTCTGGCATGGCCGTGCCTGCTGGGCCCGAGCATGGATGCTGCTGCGCTCGGCTGAGAGGCCCTCAGTGCTGGTGACACATCCTTCACTGCCCTAGGCCGAGTCCCCAGTCAATAGTGGATTCAGGGACTTCCCTGGTGGTGCAGTGGTTAAGAATCCATCTGCCAGTGCCGGGGACCCGGGTTCGATCCCTGGTCCGGGAAGATCCCACATGCCGTGGAGCAACTAAGCCCGTGAGCCACAACTGCTGAGCCCACGTGCCACAACTACTGAAGCCCGTGCGCCTAGAGCCCGTGCTCCGCAGCAAGAGAAGCCACCGCAATGAGAAGCCTGCACACGGCAACGAAGAGTAGCCCCCGCTCACCGCGACTAGAGAAAGACCGCGCACAGCAACAAAGACCCAACGCAGCCAAAGATAAATAAATTTATTTTAAAAAATACCAAAAAAAATAGTGGATGCAACAGTGAGCCTTACTGAAATTATCACCTCGTATACTTTTTTCTATTATTATTTTTAAAAATTGAAGTATAGTTGATTCACAATGTTGTGTTAGTTTCTGGTATACAGCACAGTGATTCAGTTATACGTATATACTTTTTAAAAAAAAAATATTTGGCTGTGGCTGGTCTTAGTTGTGGCACGCAGGATCTTTGTTGTTGCCGTGTGCGGGGTCTTCGTTGCAGCATGCGGGATCTTTTTTATTTTTTAGTTGCCGCATGCGGGATCTTTAGTTGCGGCATGCACGTGGAATCTAGTTCCCTGAGCAGGGATCGAACCGGGCACGCTGCATGGGGAGCGTGGAGTCTTAGCCACTGGACCACCAGGGAAGTCCCATGTGCATATTCTTTTTCATTATAGGTTTTTACAAGATACTGAATACAATTCCCTGTATCACCTCACATACCTTTTAATCATAACCTCACCCACATGACGTGTGTGCATATTCTTGTGTTTGTGTGGCTGGTCTGCCTGCTACCTTATGTTCTGTTTTCCCTGGATGCTGTCATGAACACTTTTTCATGTTGCCCTATGGTCTTACTCATTTTTAAATCATTTAGAACCTGTCATGTTGGTAATACTTAACATACTGAACTGCATTTCGACTATTTGGATATTTAGGTGGAAGCCTTGCTGAATTAAATCACCCTGCAAAGACCATTTTCAAGTGCCTTCCTAGGACTTTTCTTGCTTGAAACAGTCAATACAAATGGGGAAGAGAGGCAGACAGTGGACCCACTCCCGACAGCCTGGCAGTGAAGTCGCAGAAAGCAGGCCAGCCTGGAGGAGTCGGCCACCAGAGCTGTTCTGGTGGGGCCTCCGAGCCGCCAGCGCTTCTGCACTCAAATCGCCGCAGGCTCAGCATAGTCCTAAGCAGCACTTAGGTTTCCTGAGCAGAGCGCAGAGGTTGTCTGACCCTTCATGTGGCTGTCGTGTCACATCTCCCTGTGGTCACTGACATGGGTGGCTGGCTTAGTAGTTTCCTGGCACTCCTCACGCCTGGTCAGCAGGATGCGTGATGAGGAGTCCTCAGGCTACGTCTCCTGTAAGCATCACCGGGTTTCAAGTTTGATAGTTTCCTCTGTTGCATGAAGAGAAAATACGAAGCCAGAGGTGACTTCGTGTCCCACACCGCCACCTCTCTTTGACTTTCGAGGAGGAAAAGCAGGGAATACTAGAAACACAAAAGCAGGTAAACAAACGTGTTGTTTAGCATAAAAAGTCTTTCATTTATTTAGGGCTAACTTCTCAATTTGAGAGAATAAGACACATGTCTCACATCTGAATTTATATGACTTAAGAGATTGCCTTAAATTCATCATAAAAATAAGTTTCATTAAGTACTAACTATATCATTAATCTTTCATACAAGGAGTATTTAAAGAGACAGACAGCTATTTCCTGTGTCCTATTTCTATCTTTTCTGCGAACAATGTGGGTGAAATTTATTTTCGTATTTGCTTTTAGCTCTGCAGGCCTTTCATTTGTGTAGGACTAACTATGAATATAAACTTCAACTATAAATACAAGACCGATTTCGAAATGCACTTCCAAAAGGAATTCCAGTACCATAGCGTCATGTCATGGTGTCTAATTCCGTCGTACAGCCCGAGGTGCCTGCTTTGTGTGCCCAGAGCCGCGCTCACCGCCACAGAACCCCCCACCCAGGCTGTCCCCCACTCCGCCCCCCTTGCTGCTGGCCTCCCTAAATTCCCGTGGCTTTCATAGTCTGACCTCTTACATTTTAATGCTTCTTTAAGTACTGGGAGGTATACTGGTCCCTAGTTGGGTTTTACATGCATCTCGTCTCTTGAATCAGAAATTCGTTTTCCCAAGGGAAAGGGCCATACAGAGATACCCTTACATTGTTGTATAAATATGTGATAGGGTCTTATTAAGGAGTCCATTCCTTAACTTCACTGCCTCTTTCCCTAAGCCTGGAACGTACAGGTGTGGCCATTCTCTATGTTAACAAGAAACAGCCTGCTCTGTCTTCTTTACATACCTTTCCTATTAGAGATGAACAGTGTGTACTTAATGAAATCTGTTTTTATTCTGAATGGAAAGCAATTTTCCTTTTATGCCTTAATGCAACTCTTTCTTTTCTTTCAGTTTTATTGAGGTCTAATTGACCCACAGCACTCAGGTTAAGGTGTACAGCGTAATGACTTACGTGTATTGCGAAATGGTCCGCAGTAAGTTAACATCCATCATGTCATATATTGATAGATACAAAAAGAAAGAACAAAAATGATTTTTTTCTTGTGATGAGAACTTTTAGGATGTACTCTCTTAGCAACTTTCAAAGATACCACACAGCAGTGATAACTATAGTTGTCATGTTGTACACACATCCCCAGGACTTATTTCTCTTAAAACTGGAGATTTGTACCTTTTCACCCCCTTCATCCCGTTCTATAAACCGCCCCCACGGCCAGCCCCAGCCTCTGGTAACCACGAATCTGATCCTTTTCTATGACTGGGTTCGTTTGTTTGTTTTAATTTATTTTATTTTTGGCTGCGTTGGGTCTTTGTTGCTGCACGCGGGCTTTCTCTAGTTGCAGCGAATGGGAGCTACTCTTCGTTGCGGTGCGCAGGCTTCTCATTGAGGTGGCTTCTCTTGTTGTGCCGCACAGGCTCTAGGCACATGGGCTTCAGTAGTTGTGGCACGCAGCTCAGTAGTTGTGGCTCGCGGGCTCTAGAGCACAGGCTCAGTAGTGGTGGTGCACAGGCTTAGTTGCTCTGCAGCATGTGAGATCTTCCCGGCCCAGGGCTCAAACCCGTGTCCCCTGCATTGGCAGGTGGATTCTTAACCACTGCTCCACCAGGGAAGCCCATGTTGTTATTTATTTTTGTTTTTTAGATTCCACATATGAGATCATATAGTATTTCTCTGACTTATTTCACTTACTGTAATGCCCTCGAGGTCCATCCAGGTTATAAAGCAATGTTTTAAATTACGTGAATTCAGATTTGTGATGTCTGTCCCTTATCCTCTGAAATTGAAAACAGCTTCATTAGTCTTCTCTCTTCAAGTAAGATGGGAACAATATAATACACACTTGATGTCACTGACTACTTTTGGAAATACTCAGGACCTGAAAGAGTGCCTTATGTATTCCACAAACCTGCTGTTGTTAATGATCAGCTAAATTTATTCACTGTTGCTGGATTATCAGGCCCTAGACAGTGTTTGGTTTCTTTAATATTATTTTGCTTGCTTCCATGTTCTGGTTAAGACTTTTTTTTTTTCAAAATTTAATTTAAAAACGCAAAACAAAACAAAAATATACAAGATTATACCTACTCTTACCATTAAAAGAAGAAAAATAACAATTTTAAGCAAAATTTAAAGGGTCTTATCCTGTCAGCACCTCCAATTCCACCTTGTACAGTAATTACTGTTAACAGTATGGTGAATATCTTTCCTGATTTCTTTCTTCTTATACTATATCTCTCTGCAGACACACACAAAGGCAACGTACTCTTACTCTTTTTTCCCCACATAAAAGTGAGATTGTGCTACACAGAGTGGCCTGCAGTTTTTATCATGGACATTTTTATAGATTCAGTATCTACAGATCTTTTCTCATTCTTTTTTAATGGCTGCAGGATTTGATGGTAGGGCTTAACCATACTTTATTAACCATTCACCTGCTGAGGGACATTTATCTCATTTCCAATTTTTTCTGCTTTATAAACAGTGCTGTACCAAGCATCCTCGTGCCTTTCTCGGGACACCTGTGCTGCCGTTTCTGTAGGATGGGTTCCTTAGGGACGCACAAACCAAATCTTAGTCACTATTGCTAAAGCGCTTTAGATTTTTCAAATTTCAGTTCTACTGATGATGTCTAAGAGTGCTCATTTCCTATGTTCCACACTCACCCAGCATTCAACATTATGGATCTTTTAAAATTTTACTAGTTGTGTAGAAAATTGCATTTCATTTTAACTTTCATTTGTTTGCTCATTAGTGAGGTTGAGTACCCTTTCATAAGTTTCTTGGCTAATCATATACTTTCTTGTATCACCTCTTCATATCCTTTGCCTGTTTTTATATTGACTTGTTTTTCTGTAGGATTCTGTGTAAACTGGTTGTACTAGTCCTTGGCCTTTATAACTGTTTTCTTCTGGGTAGGATTCTGAGGGCCTCCAGCATCAAAGGATGGCAAATATACATGCAAACTCACAGTGTGTCTTGGGTTTGAGGCATGGGAATTTATCAGACCTTTGTTTCACACTTGAACGTTCTTATGGTACTTTTCATGATTCTGTAAAGGCTGTTTAAGGAACATGGCTCCCGATAATATGCAGGAAAATTATAAATGGCATTTTGGTTTCCATCCAAGGATAGGCACTTGGATATTACGGCATCTGTACTTGTTTCTGTGCCTTCCTTATGGGCAGAGGGCATTGAAATCGTGAAGAACCCTGCAGTCGTTGGGAACTGTTTCAAGTGAGTTGAGATGTTCCAAGAGGTGATTTAGTACAGGTGTAAAAGAAACGTTCTAAAGAGGCTAACCTGGTCCTAGGTGACAGGGCCGGTTTTGATTGCTTTAGTTTTCAGTCTATTCCCAAGACTTCAAATTGCCTTTGCTTTTTTTACTTCTAATTTTTTGAATTGTTAATATATTCACGTGGCTCAAAATTCAGAACATATAAAAAAGCACACAGTAAAAAGGCTTGCTTCTCCGTCTGGGTCCCTGCCCGTTTTCCATCCTCACAGGTTACCAGGGTAAATCGTTTCTTCTGTATCCTATAGATTTGTCTAGTACTTTCTGACTTTCAAATAATATGATTTAAGAAGAAATATCAGAATAAAAATTGTATGATTTCAGTAATTAAAACTATAGCAGGGGAGTTCCCTGGCGGTCCAGTGGTTAGGACTCTGTGCTCTCACTGCTGTGGGTCCAGGTTCAATCCCTGGTTGGGGAACTAAGACCCCATAAGCTGTGCAGTGTGGCCAAAATTAAAAAGAACAAAACAAAACTATGGCAGCTGAACTGTACATTTAAAAATTATTAAAATGGTAAATTTTGTTATGTATATTCTGTTACAATGAAAGAAGAGACCATAATAAAAAGGAAAAAGTTTTTGCTTGTTACTACAGGGTTACCTGTAACTACATTTCTGGTTGGAGTGGTGAGATTGTGAGTTAATTTTTTCATTTGTTTATTTTATAATGTTGCTTATTCAATACTTAATTTTACGAGGCAAAGCAAGTCAGGAGAGAAGGCTGTGTTGGCTTTGGCCTTTACGTGTGCGGCCTCCCATGGGGGCCGCCGCCCCTCACAAACCCCTCTTGCTCCCCTGTTAGAGAGAACACATGATGAGCTGCTACTGGGAGCAGCCCAGGCCTGTGGCCCTGCGCCATGACCCCAGCAGGCCCTACGCGGAGCAGTACCGCATAGACGCCCGGCAGTTTGCACGCCTGTTTCAGCTCGTCTCGCCGTGGACCTGCGGGGCCCACACAGAAATCCTCGCTGAAAGGACTTTCAGGCTCCTGGATGAAAACATGGACCATCTGATCGAATTCAAAGCATTCGTGAGCTGTCTCGGTATGACTCTGTGGGTCTTTCCTGCAGTGAGTTCATTTGGGATGTGAGTCTGTGAACACAAGACAAGTAGACTGTCAAGCAAGCACATCCACTCAATGAAATGGGTTTGGGACTCGCCTGACGTGATTTGGGGATTTTAAGTCCCTCTGCAGGCTCCTCTCGTGACCACTTTTATGTTTCCTAAGGGGGTGGTGGGGAGGGCAGCCCAGGCTCTCATCATACATGGTTGTTGACCTTGTTCTCCTGGGCACCCAGGGTGTGGTGGTGTCTTGTTAGGAATGTGTCCTGAGACAAAGTTTTTTAAAAAATTAAATTTAAAATTGAAGTATAGTTGATTTACAATATCGTGTAAGTTTCAGGTGTACAGCACAGAGATTCAGTTATACATACATATGTGTGTGTGTGTGTGTGTGTGTGTATTCTTTTTCAGATTCTTTTCCCTTATAGGTTATTACACGCTATTGAGTATAGTTCCTTGTGCTATACAGTAGGTCCTTGTTGGTTGTCTATTTGATGCATAGTAGTGTGTATATGTTAATCCTAGCCTCCTAATTTATCCCTCCCCCTGCCCCTGTACATTCCTAACTCTTGCAGCTAAAATTAAAATCTTTCAGAAGGTATGAGGCTGGACAGAATTCCTGAGGTTGTCTTCCCGCTCAGCAGTCACCAGTCACTACCCTTCACATTGTCCTTTCAGACACACACTGTCTGGGTAGCAGTATATGAAGTGTCAGGTCAACAGACACCGACCTTACTACGTTCTCTCTACAGTGACTTTGTGTCCTGACACATGTACTTTAACCATTTGCATGTACTCAGTCTCTCTCTCTCTTTTTTAATTTTGCAGATATTATGTATAATGGAGAAATGAATGAGAAAATTAAACTGTTATATAGGCTTCATATCCCTCCAGGTAAGAAATTCCAAGTAGAAAAGTTAGGCTCTGTTCTGTCTTGACGTAAATCAGCTTTGTGCATGACCTTGAGGTTCTTCTCTTTTTAAATTTATTTAGACTTGAGGCAACAGATGTTTCTAGTTTGGGGTGGCTGATGACAGATTTTGAGTACCATATTGTATGGCCTATGGCAGGGGTTCCCAAACTCGAGTGTGCATCAGAATCATCTGGACGGCTTGTTATAATACAGGATACCTGGCCCACCCCAGTTTCTAATACGCTAGGTCTGAGGACCACACTTTGAGAACCACGGGCCTGTGGAATGTGGGGGAAGACAAACCCTGGTTGCCTTAACAGATGGTTATTTTAGCTTACTGTTTTTTGAAAAATTGAGGTAAAATTGGTATATAACATTATACTAGTTTCAGGTGTAAAACACGGTAGTTCAGTCTTTGTATACACTACAAAGTGATCACCACAGTAAATCTAGTTACCATTCGTCCCCATAAAATTGACCCCCTTCACCCATTTTGCCCACCCCCCCAACCCCTTTCCCCTCTGGTAACCAACAGTCGATGGTTTGTTTTATTTGTTCATTTGTTTCATTTTTTAGATTGCATATATGACTGAAATCATACAGTATTTGTTTTTCTCTTATTTTGCTTCGCATAATGCCCTCAAGGTCCATCTGTATTGTTGCAAACCACAAGATTTCCTTCTTTATTATGGCTGAGTAGTATTCCATTGTGTGTATATAGTATGTGTGTGTGCAACTTTACTGAATTCATTTATTCCAAGAGTTTTTGGTGGAGCCTTTAAGGTTTGCTATGTATATGGTATCTGACAGTTTTACTTCTTCCTTCCCTTTTATTTCTTTTTCTTGCCTAATTGTTCGGGCTAACACTTCCAATACTGTGTTGAATAGAAGTGGCAAGAGTAGGCATCCTTGGTCTTCCCTGGTGGCGCAGTGGTTGAGAGTCCGCCTGCCGATGCAGGGGACACGGGTTCGTGCCCCGGTCCGGGAAGGTCCCACATGCTGCGGAGTGGCTGGGCCCGTAAGCCACGGCCGCTGGGCCTGCGCGTCCGGAGCCTGTGCTCCGCAACGGGAGAGGCCACAACAGTGAGAGGCCCGCGTACTGCAAAAAAAAAATAATAATAATAAAAGAGTAGGCATCCTTGTCTTGTTCCTGATCTTAGAGGAAAAGCTTTTAGCTTGTCACCATTGAGTATAATGTTAGCTGTGAGTTTGTCATATGGCCTTTATTACATTGAGGTATGGTCCCTAAATAACCACTTTGATGAGAGTTTTTAATCATAAGTGGATGTTGAATTTTGT
This sequence comes from Mesoplodon mirus, assembly GCF_964341445.2. Lineage (NCBI taxonomy): Eukaryota > Metazoa > Chordata > Mammalia > Artiodactyla > Ziphiidae > Mesoplodon > Mesoplodon mirus. The sequence goes on along the minus strand of NC_138990.1, from coordinate 18,861,114 downwards.
CAAATGCTTTTTCTGCATCTGTTGAGACAGCTGTGTGTTTTTTATCCTTCGTTTTGTTAATGTGCTGTATCATGTTGATTTGTGGATGCTGAACCATCCTTACATCCCTGTAATAAATCCCACTTGGTCATGGTATATAATCCTTTTAATGTATTGTTGAATTAAATTTTTTAAAACCCTCAAAGTATTAGCATCTATTTTTATCAGGGATATGGACCTATAATTTTGTTTTATTGTATCCTTGTTTGGTTTTGGTATGAGGGTAATTTGGGCCTTGTAAAATGAGTTTGGAAGCATTCCCTCCTCTTCAGTTTTTTGAGTCTGAGAAGTTTAGGTATTAAATCTTTGAATGTTTGGTAGGATTCACTAGTGAAGCCATCTGGTCTTGGGGTTTTGTTTGTTGGGTTGTTTTTAATTTTTTTTTTTTTTTTTTTTAATAAATTTATTTATTTATTTATTTATGTTTGGCTGTGTTGGGTCTTCGTTTCTGTGCGAGGGCTTTCTCTAGTTGTGACAAACGGGGGCCACTCTTCATCGCAGCGCGCGGGCCTCTCACTGTCGCGGCCTCTCTTGTTGCAGAGCACAGGCTCCAGTCGCGCAGGCTCAGTAGTTGTGGCTCACGGGCCTAGTTGCTCCGTGGCATGTGGGATCCTCCCAGACCAGGACTCGAACCCGTGTCCCCTGCATCGGCAGGCAGACTCCCAACCACTGCGCCACCAGGGAAGCCCCGGGTTGTTTTTAATTACTGAGTCAATATCCTTACAAGTAATTGGTCTATTGAGATTTTCTGTTTCTTCATGACTTAGTCTTAGAAGACTGTATGTTTCTAGGTATTTATCTTTTTCCTCTACGTTGTTCGTTTCGTTGGTGTATAATTGTTCATATGAGTTTCCTACAATCTTTTGTCTGTTGTATGTTGTAACTTCTCTCATTTCTGACTTTATTTGAGCTCTCTTTTTCTTGGTGAGACTAGCTAAAGGTTTGTCAATTTTGTTTATCTTTTCAAAGAACCAGTTCTTAGTTTCATTGACCTTTTCTATTGTCTTTTTAGTCTCTATTTCATTTATCGCTATTAATTTCCCTCTTAGAACTGCTTTTGCTGCATCCTATAGAGTTTGGAATTTCTGTTTTCATTTGTCTCAAGGTTTTTTTTTTTTTTTTTTTTTTTTTTTTTTTTTTTTTGCTGTACGCGGGCCTCTCACTGTTGTGGCCTCCCCCATCGCGGAGCACAGGCTCCGGACGCGCAGGCCCAGCGGCCATGGCCCACGGGCCCAGCCGCTCCGCGGCATATGGGATCCTCCCAGACCGGGGCACGAACCCGTATCCCCTGCATCGGCAGGCGGATCCTCAACCACTGCGCCACCAGGGAGGCCCTCAAGGTATTTTTTGATTTTCTCTTTGATTTATTTGTTGACCCCTTGGTTGTTAAGTATCATGTTGTTTAATCTTCACATAATTTGTGATTTTTCCAGTTTTCTAATAATTGATTTCTAGTTTCATACCATTGTGTTTGGAAAAGATGCTTGATGTGATTTCAGTCTTCTTAAATTTATTGAGACTTGTTTTGTGGCCTAACACGTGATTTATCTTGGAGAATGTTCCTTGTGCACTTGAGAATATGTATTCTGCTACTTTTGGATGGAATGTTTTGTATATATATGTGGTTTAAGGCTGATGCTTCATTATTGATTTTCTGTCTGGATGTTCTATCCATTAATGTAAGTGGGGTCTTAAAGTCCCCTACTAGTACTGTATTGCTGTCAATTTATCCCTTTACATCAGTTAATATTTGCTTTATTTATTTAGGTGTGCCTCTCTTGGGTGTATAAATATTTACAAATGTTATATCTTCTTGTTGGATTGATCCTTTTATCATTATGTAATGCTCTTCTTTGTCTTTTATTACAGTTTTTGTTTTAAAGTCTATTTTGCCCAATAAAAGTATAGCCACCCCAGATTTCTTTCTCTTTTCATTTGCAGGGACTGTCTTTTTCATCCCTTCACTTTCAGTTTGTGTCCTTCCATCTGAAGTGAGTCTCTTGTAGGCAGCATATAGATGAGTCTTGGTTTTTCATCTATTCTGCCACTGTCTTTTGATTGGAGAATTTAGTCTATTTACACTTAAAGTAATTATTGAGAGGTATACACTTATTGCTATTTTGTTAATTGTTTTTTTGTAGTTCCTCTCTGTTCTTTTTCTCTTTTTTCGCTTCCCTTGTGGTTTGATGACATTCTTCAGTGTTATATTTAGATTCCTTTCTCATTATCTTTTGTGTAGGTTTTTGCTATGTAGTTATCACAAGGTTCACTATATGACAGCCTATATATATATAACAGTCTATTTTAAGTTGATAGCAACTTAAGTTTAAGTGTATTCTAAAAACTCTGTATTTTTATTCCCTCCCCCTACGTTTTGTTTTTGATGTGATATTTTACATATTTCTATTTTGTATATCCCTTAACCAATTATGGTGTAGTTAATTGTACTATTGGATTGGCCAAAAAGTTCGTTCAGGTTCTTCTGAAAGATGTTGCAGAAAACTCCAAACGAACTTTTTGGCCAACCCAATACTTTTGTCTTTTAACCTTTATACTAGCTTTGTAAGTGGTTGATCTAGCTTTACCTTAATATTGCCTTTATCAGTGACATTTTGACTTTCATGTTTTCTTGTTGCTAGGTAGGGGTTTTTCTTTTTCTCTTAAAGAAGTCCATTTAACATTCCTGTAAGGCTGGTTCAGTGGTGATAAATGCCTTTAGCTTTTGCTTGTTTGAAAACTCTTTTATCTTTCCTTCAGTTCTTTTTTTTAAAATTCATTTCAGTTGACATAGGACTATTCAAATGTTCTTTCCTTTGTATTTCTTTATTTTTAATTAATTTATTTTTTGGCTGCATTGGGTCTTCGTTGCTGTGCGCGGGCTTTCTCTAGTTGAGGCGAGTGGGGGCTACTCTTCATTGTGGTGTGCGGGCTTCTCATCGTGGTGGCTTCTCGTCGCGGAGCATGGGCTCTAGGCACGCAAACTTCAGTAGTTGTGGTGTGCAGGCTCAGTAGTTGTGGCTTGTGGGCTCTAGAGTGCAGGTGCAGTAGCTGCAACACATGGGCTTAGTTGCTCCGTGGCATGTGGGATCTTCCCAGACCAGGGCTCGAACCCATGCCCCCTGCATTGGCAGGTTGATTCTTAACCAGTGCACCACCAGGGAATCCCCATCTCCTTCGGTTCGTTTTTCTTTAATAAATTTATTTATTTATTTTTGGCTGCATTGGGTCTTCATTGCTGTGCGTGGGCTTTCTCTGGTTGTGGTGAGTGGGGGCTATTCTTCGTTGTAGGGCGCGGGCTTCTCATTGTGGTGGCTTCTCTTGTTGCGGAGCATGGGCTCTAGGCGTGCGGGCTTCAGTAGTTGTGGCTTGCAGGCTCAGTAGTTATGGCTCGTGGGCTCTAGAGCACAGGCTCAGTAGTTGTGGCGCACGGGCTTAATTGCTCTGCGGCATGTGGGATCTTCCTGGACCAGGGCTCGAACCCGTGTCCCCTCCATTGGCAGGTGGATTCTCAACCACTGTGCCACCAGGGAAGCCCAATCTCCTTCAATTCTGAATAACCTTGCTGGGTAGAGTATCTTGGTTGAAAGTTTTTTCCTTTTAGCACGTTGAATATATTGTGCCACTCCCTCTGGCCTGCAGCTTCTGTTGAAAAATCAGCTGATAGTCTTATGGGGGTTCCATTGTGCCTAACAAGTTGTTTTTTTCTTGCTGCTTTTAAGATTCTCTCTTTATCTGTAACTTTTATCATTTTAGTTATAGTGTGTCTTGGTGCGTGTCTCTTTGGGTTCATTGTATTTGGAACTCTCTGGGCTGTGGGAGAGTCCCATGGGACTGTAATTGTAAACTGTGCTGACCTCCAGACCAGGAGATCTGGAGGTGCTCCCCAGGCAAGTTACAAAAATCATGACTTCAGATGAGTGTATAAGCCCCTTGGAAGGTACCAGTGAGCTGTGGTGAGGCTAAGTGAGAGGGTGCAAGGGTTATGCCTCCCTGCCTACATTCCGAGTGTGCCTCTGTAGCCTCTAGGTGTGTGGCAAATCTAAGCCCGCCCCTCAAGTTGAAGCTCTAGGACAAGTAAATGGGCCCTTTTTTGCAGGTGGGCTGGGGGGGGGGGTGTTCCAGTCTGTTGTCTGTGCAGTGCCCTGGGTGTGGTAGCCTGCCCAGAACCGTCTTTCCAATTGTTACAGTCCTGTGGGGCCCCAGAACTCATGCCCTCCCTGGCCACCAGGGCCAGGGGATCAAGGGATAGCCCCTGTGTGGACCACGTTCATCTGCTGGCTTTTGCGAGGCTGCAGGAGAGAGGGTTGAGTATGGGGCACACCTGCGGCTTTAGTGATGCAGGTGAAGAGCCCTGGGGCGGGGCACTCTTGTGACTTCAGTGGGACTGTGCGCCCACTGCCATTAGCAAGCTATAGGTAGAGCGAACAAAGGGGAAAATGGTGCTTTCATTCCCGAACAAAGTTCCACCTGTCTCTGCCCCTCCAGCAGAAGCTTTAAGATTAGCAAATGGGGGCTTCCCTGGTGGCGCAGTGGTTGAGAGTCCGCCTGCCGATGCAGGAGACACGGGTTCGTGTCCCGGTCCGGGAGGATCCCACGTGCCGCGGAGCGGCTGGGCCCATGAGCCATGGCCGCTGAGCCTGCGCGTCTGGAGCCTGTGCTCCGCAACGGGAGAGGCCACGACAGTGAGAGGCCCGCGTACCGCAAAAAAAAAAAAAAAAAGGAAAAGATTAGCAACTGGGTCTCCTTCACACGCAGTGCAGGCACTTCTTAAGCTGCTGCCTCTGCGCTGGGTCCTAGGACCAGTGAGACCCTCAGTAGGAGTATCTCAGATCCCTACACTCCCCAGGTCCCTGGGACATAAGCCCCCCTTGGTTTACAAAGCCAGACAGTTTGGGGGCCTCGTTTCACCTTAGGTGCTGATCCTAAGGTCTGGGGTGCCTGATGTGAGGCTCAAACCTCTCGCTCCTCAGGGAATAGCTCTGGACCTTTGAGACTCCTCCCTGTTGAGGGTCGCCTGGCCGGGGATGGGGATTTTGGTGAGACTCTATCTGCCTCTCCTCTCCATCTCCATGTGGCCCTTTTACCTCTTGTTGTGGAGGAGCTGCTCAGCTAGTGCTGTTCTTTCTCAGCAGTGATTGTTCTGTATGTAGCTGTAGTTTTGGTGAGTCCATGGGAGGAGGTGGGTCCAGGAACTTTCTATGCTGCCATCTTGGATTGCCCCCCCCCACCCCGCCCCAATCTGAGTAGGTTCAAGCTCTGTGACCTGGTTTTGTGCTGACGTGACACGGTTTCTGGCTCCTCAGCAGCCCCAGCTACTGGTTTTGAAGGAACATGTCATTTGTCCAGCGTGTAAGACCATGCTTCCTCCAAATTTAAGCAGTGGTAACCAGACACAAAGAAAGCAGTTTTGAAACCTGTGAGATCAGGCTTGGCATTTCCCTTAAAAGTATTCCTTGGATCTCTGAAACTGACAGAGGTAGATTAGGAATCCCAGAGGGTCTCTGGACCCCAGTGCCATGGTTCTGGTGTTGGACAGTTTCTCTGATAGAACTTTCTAACAAGGGACCCTGGGGAGGTGGCGAGCTGTGAGGTTTCCAGGTCCACGACATCCTGGTGGCTTTTAAAACTCACACCTATACAGAAGTTGAAAATGCGTGTGGACGTTATTTGTGGGCTTTCTGAGTACACTTCCTGAGCTCAGCCATTACGGAGTTGGCATCTGTTGTGCACGTGATGCTTATGGAAACACCCTCTGGCAGCCACACACAGCTCCTCCTCTGCTTTCTCATGGACTCATTACTTTAGTACAGACGGTTGAGCATCATAAAGTTCCTTGCCTTTTATTATTTTTTCACTTAATTTGCGCACACACACACACTCTTTTTCAGATTCTTTTCCATTATAGGTTATTACAAGATACTGAATATAGTTCCCTGCGCTCTACAGTAAATCACTGTTGTTTATCTATTTTATATATACTGTAGTGGTGTGTATCTGTTAATCCCCAAATCTCAGTTCATCCCTCCCCCTCCTTTCCCTTTGGTCACCATAAGTTTGTTTTCTATGTGAGTCTGTTTCTGTTTTATAAATAAGTTCGTTTGTATTATTTTTTGAGATTCCACATATAAGTGATAGCATATTTGTCTTTCTCTGACTTACTTCACTTAGTATGATCTCTAGGTCCATCCATGTTGCTGCAAATAGTATTTCATTCTTCTTTATGGCTAATATTCCAGTGTGTGTGTGTGTACACACACACATACATACACACCACATCTTATTTATCCATTCATCTACTGATGGACACTTAGGTTGCTTCCATGGCTTCTGGGCTATTGTAAATAGTGCTGCTATGAACATTGGGGTTGCATGTATCTTTTCAAATTATAATTTTTGTCTTTTCCAGATATATGTGCCAAGGGTAGGATTGCTGGATCATATGGTAACCCTACTTTTAGGTTAAGGAACCTCCATGGTGACTAGAGCAATTTACATTCCCTTGCTTACCTATATTTAATATTTGAATTTTTGATGCAGTTAAAAAAAAGTCTTAAGAATACAGACAACCTAAAACCTCTATTTAATTTAAATGCATCAATTTGACAGGGCCATGAAGATCCACATTTAGGCACTTTTCATTTAAATAGATTTAATTTTAACAAATATTTACTTTCCACCCTCATGAATAACATTTTGATTAAAGGTGGAACAAACACACTAGTGGGAAAGAAAGCTTAACTCACTAATGAGGAAGTATACTGAGGATTACAAGTTTGAATTTGTGTGCCCGAAGAGTGATGTCTTATTTCCCTGACGGGAGGTGGAAAACCAGACAAAGACATCAGCCTCTGGCCTCAAACACCCGCCCTGTGCAGAGCGCGCTGGAACTCCGCGAGGGTCAAACAGGAGGCAGAGGGCTTTGATCACTTACAAAGGTATCTGATGCACCTTGGGAAGCAAAGAAGCCCTAAGCCCAAGGCCTCACAGTGTTTGAAGAGCTCAGTTTATTGGCTCCATGGCGACCACACACTGTTTAGCAAATAGAAATGTTCCAGATGATTTGATACCAAATTAGGTGATGGAGGGAGGAACAGTATTCTAGAAGGTTACTGAATCAGGAGTTTTCACTGAAAATTGCTGTATCTGTAAGTACTGGTCATTTCACTCAGCTCATTACACTAACTGGACATCCAGAAGACCATTTCCTGGAAGAACATTAGATTCATTAGGAAGACGCATCAAAACAAGCTACCAAGAATGACCTATCAGGATCAGTAAATTCACACGGACGAGTGAGGCACTGGAGGCTTCCTGTAAAGACGGCCCACTGGGAGTGGGTCTGCTAGCACAGTCCTGCTCTTGCTGGGAGCTCTGGGATCAGGAAATACGCTGTTGGACTTGCAGAGCAGCGCCCCAAAAGGCGTCCCTGCTGCTCTGGATCCATGTTAGGTGACGTTCTTAAAAGGCTGAATGTAATGAAATCCGAACAGAGGTCAACTTCTCACAGGATCCAAACGTGACAGTTTACATCTAGTAACTCAGGCAGTACTGATGTCAGCTACATCAGAAATGATACCAGGCACATTTGATTTGGTGAGAGACAGCTTAGGCTAGATGGAAGTCTGTTCTTTGTATTGGGATCCTGAGTTGAAAATGTCACTTGAGGGTTTTGCAAAATATGGAAAGTGTAGAATATAAACCTCCTGAGAAACAGTTTGTGGAATTAAAAGGCTGCACTGAGAAAAGCTGGGTGCTTAATAAGATCCCTTGTATCGTCCAAATTGTTAGGAAGCCACTAAAATGGGGTTTACGGTCCCAGCATCCAGGACTTGTTGCAGCGCAGGTGATTTTCTTATAGTAGACATCTGAGACACAAGTTGGATACTTTGGTTGGTTTTCCTATCAATGACTTGGTTATATTGGAATTCCTAATTAATCCAAATGCAAGTCTGTTACCTTAGAAATTGATTGCTGTTTCTAGCCAACATGGAGGGGTAGAAGGGGGGGGCAGTATGGCTTTTCCAAGAAGGAAATATATTGGAAAATGGTATTATTTTGATGACTGTGGTGTCAACTGTGTCTGAAGGCCAAATCGTGTTGAAAGCAGTCTATGTACTCTTCTGCCAGAGAGAAGCAACTTTGGGTGGAACTGGCATTTCCCCCTCCACAAGCATCCCATTTAGAAAGTGCCGAGATAGCAGTGATGGCGGCAGTGTTACAGGGATTGAGCATGCGCACCAACTAATGGAGGTGCTTGAAGCCACAAGGAGGGTGTCGCGCTTGTGTCTGTTGAAGCCACGTACTTACCCACCAGTCACACAGACATGTGAGATCGGGAGCTTCAAGATAACCAAATACAGATCCTTCATCCAGTTTTAACGTGCAGAATTTGAAATGAGACACGGTGAAAGCTTTAATCGAACTCTCAATCCATTTATAGTCTTGAATTATGAATTACACATATATTGGAATGTAAAAACGTTACATTTATAAAAGCTCAAATATCTCATTTTAAAAGGTTGAAAGTACATTTAAAGGTGGTATAAACTCAAGTGTTTACTGTTTTTCCGTATGCACTGTATCTTACATTTCTGATAGGAATAGATGGCAGCATGAGCGTTTTCCAGTGAGCACCAAGACTCCACTGTCCCGTGTCCAGTCCGGATGCTGGCGCTTTCTGTGTGCAGACACTGGAGAGGTCGGCTGGCCTTTCTGGCTCCTTGTCTCTGTTGACACTTGACCTGCCTCCTTTCTGGACACTCACCCACCCCTTGAATTAATCGTTCCTCTCTGTGCTCTCATGATATTCGTGTTTTGGTTCTTCTGTTAGAGCATCTTCTTAGAGTGACTTGTGTACACGTTTCTGTTTGATACTCTGAGCTCCTTGAGGACAGGGGCCCAGTATCCGCTAGACATCCCAGCGGCTATTACTTGGGAAGCCATTTCTATCGTGACTGCCCCATGTACCATCCAGGGTTTGTAATTTTCCTCCTATTCAGTTTGAGTGGATTCTCACATGTGCCACTGCATAGAATTTGTTTTGGGTAAAGTTGGAAAAACACGACTTTTGTTTAAAAAAAAAAAAAAAAAAGCCCCAAACAGCCTCCCACCTTCCAAACCCCAGGAACCTACTTCCCAAGTAGGAAGGAGGGTAGATTAATCAAGGCTTTGGTGCCATCTTGTGGATATTTGTTGGATCACAACAGAACTTTGCCTTTGATTTATTCTCAGTGAATGGCTATTAAGTTTCAACCTTTTAAAAATGAGGATCCTTCATCTGCAATCCGTTTTATAATTTTGGTAACAGCTTTACTGATCTGTAATCCACATACGATACATTTCAAAGTGTACAGTCTAATGGTTTTTAGTATATCCAGTTATGCAACCACCATCACAATTTTAGAACATTTTCACCACACCAAAAAGCAAGTCTGTACCCTTTAGCTATTGCCCCCAATCCACACATTTCCCGCCCCTGCCTTCTGTCTGTAGATTTGCCTGTTCTGGACTTTTCATACCATATGAGCCCTCTTAGTGTCTTCAGGGCTCGCCCGTGGTGTGGCATGTCGGTGCTTACTCCTTTTATTACAGCTGAAGCGATACTCCGGTGGGCATCCCCCAATTTATTCATTCATGACTTGATGAACATTTGGGTTTGTTTTTTTTGGCTCTTTGGAACTGCTGTGAACATTTGTGTACAGGTTCTGAGTGGATATGGATATGTTTTCATTTCCCTTTGATATATACCTAGGAGTGGAATTTCTGGGTAAAAATGGCAACTTTATGATTTAACTTTTTGAGGATCCACCAGACTGTTTTCCAAAATGGCTATGCCATTTTATATTCCCACCAGCAGTGAGGGTTCTGATGTAATTGTATTTTTGTATATTTCAAGAACACTCATATGGTAACATGCTGCTTTCAGTTAAGCTTTTTTCAATTTTTGTTAGAAGTTAAGTAAGTATAGCGGTATGTGCTAATTACTGAAAAAAATACCCTCAGTTTTAAGCAATTACTTGTTAATTCACCATCCAGAAATCTAAGTGTATTTATTTCTAGAATTCCGTATGTGTGCATGTATATACTTATATTTTAGTTGGACAAAATGGGATTTTACCACACATACACTTTTCTAGGTCAGCATCAGCCATGTCCTGTGAATCTGTGTATCATTACAACATCTACAGACATCTGGGAAAGGCGTTACTGGTGTGCGTGATGTTTTCTTGAAGTGCACAGGGTTCACAGACCCTGGGAAGACCCTGCAGCCACCAGGCTGGAGGCTCCTAGCTTCACCTTTAGTTTTCTTACCTTAAAAGCTAAATTACTCTGTCAGTTTTGGTTAAGACACAATAATTTCTTCAATTTAATTTTTAAATTTTTTATTTTTTTTTAAAAGCACTCACTGAAAATGACCGAGACAGCCAGTCACCATTGAAAAATCCTCTGTTGTCGACGTCAAGACCCCTGGTTTTTGGCAAGTCCAATGGTACATACCTCTTTTCATCATCTTCCAGTCAGGCACACCACTGTTAAGGACAGTGGATTTCACGGCTCTTAGAAGCAGACTAATCTATTCCCTCACGCCTGGGAGTTAACACTGAGACCACTGCTTTCAGAGGCCAGAAACCTTCCAAACTGCCTTCAACGCCACCACCACTTTATTCCTCTTCATCTTTCAGGGCTCCTCTTGTAGCAAGAGGTAACTCGGCTACCATCATCTATTTGTGGCCACTTTTTGTAAAACAAGACTTCTGATCTCTGCTTTTCAGTTTGTATATGGAATTTGCTTAGTGGAATTCCTCATCCCCTCACCATTCCCTTTCTACCTATTTTCCTTTTGCTTTCATGGAATTTACTTAGACTAAAGTATATATTGTTTTCTTTGTCTCAAGGTGATACAGTTGATTATCAGAAACAGCTGAAGCAGATGATTAAAGATTTAGCCAAAGAGAAAGACAAAACTGAGAAGGAGCTGCCCAAAATGAGCCAGGTATGGACTGTATTCTGTGCAGAGAATTCACCATTTTGCTGAGTGACTGGCTCCGAGGTAGGCTTTTTAATTCAGCGGCACCCCTCGCCCGTTACCTCCAAAGCTATATCAAAGAAAGATCTTGTAACTTCTGGGAGCTGAACATTGTGATGTTTAAATGGGAAATATTTAAACTGTGATCCATTCAGCTGTCCAAATATTCAGAGCTCTTCGGGAGGCTGCCACACATTTCATTCTTTGAAGAGTTTTTTTTTTAAATGTGAATTTAAAAAAAATTTGGCTCCACGCAGGATCTTCGTTGTGGCATGTGGGATCTAGTTTCCTGACCAGGTATTGAACCTGGGCTCCCTGCGTTGGGAGCATGGAGTCTCTTCAGGGACCTCCTGTGCTGGACCACCAGGGAAGTCCCTGAAGTTTTTATATCAAATTCATTTACCCAGGTTGTGATGCAGATTTATTCCCTAGAGCGATGGAAGCTATTTGGGGGAACGTGTGTACAGCATTCTTCATGTACTAGTGTACTCCTTCCGGTTTCTTGAAAACCACTGACTACATATTATACTGTCCTGATAAGGCTTCAAGTTGAAAACATCCCTTTATTATAGGACTTAAATCCCTTTAGCAGGGGTTTTTTGGGGTTTTTTTGTCCCACAAAACAAGTGTTGCTCAACTCTGTCGAGTTGCCTTTCAGATATTCTACTCTTTGGGTATAAAGTCAGTTAAATCTCAGTGTTGTTTGTCAGTCATACCTCAGTTAACAGTCATGGATGTTTCTCCCAGGTCATTAAACACTAAATTAGTAGCTCAACCTTCTTCCTATTCCTGGAGTAACTGTGCAGCTAAGTTCCACCTGAGGTACCTCTATCACACGACATAAAGATTCTCAGTTTGGGCAGGAGTATGTGTGTAGCTTGACAAAGCATCAGGCATCACTGTTCTACTTCATTTAATGGCCTTTAGTTGCTGCTTGGCATTCCCACCAGATTACCAAATCATCATCTCATTCAATCTTAATATTTAGGCTGTTTCCAACCTTTTGCTATAATAAACCCTAGCCTAAACATCCTTATAAACAAATCTCTGTGCACAGCTTTTGAATACATTAGTTGTCTTGCTGGGATAAAGGGTCTAACACTTCTGTATAGACAGCACAAGTCTACATGTGTGCTGAAATCCCCTGGACTATTAATGGTGTGTCTTCAGAGTCGAAGGGCAGAGAATACCTCTTATTTTCTGCTTCAAAAAGTACTATGTGGTTTTTTTTCAAAGAACTAGGTATTAAGTTTGAAAAAAGCCCATGATATGCTTCTATTCTTGTTATGCTGCTACATGCAGACTTCTTTTTTCTCAATTCCAGAGAGAATTTATCCAGTTCTGTAAAACGCTGTATAGCATGTTCCATGAAGATCCAGAAGAAAATGATTTGTATCAAGCCATCGCCACAGTCACCACCTTGCTGCTGCAGATCGGGGAGGTGGGGCAGCGAGGCAGCAGCTCTGGAAGCTGCTCCCAGGAAGGGGGGGAGGAGCCGCAGGCTTCGATTCCTTCTCCTGAGCAGGACTCGGTTTTTGCCGACACCCGCAATGGGAAGGGCCCCCGAGAGTCCCAGGCATTTCCTGAAGAGGCACAAGGGGACTGGACTGTCTCCCTTGAACATATTTTAGCTTCACTTCTGACTGAACAGTCACTAGTCAACTTTTTTGAAAAGCCACTGGACATTAAATCCAAACTTGAAAATGCCAAGATCAATCAGTACGGCCTCAAAACTTGTGAAATGAGCCGCCAATCGCAGCCTGAACTCAAGCTGAGTAGCCCGTAGCAGGACAGCGGTTGGCTGAGACCAGTCTCCATACCAAAGCACAGTCCAGGTTTGCGGGTTGTCAGCCCATAAATCTAGGTTTGTCTAGTTCATCGTGAGTACACTTTACAAGCTGGGCATCTGGATAAGCAACCTGACAGCCACAACTGTGGCGGGGGAACTGATGCAACCCTCTAGCGTTTCTATTTATTCTTTTAGAGAACTCAGTTGGACACTGTCAGTGCTAGAGAGTGTCTCACATCAGTTCCCTTGATGCTGTGACGTGCAACTTCACTGTTACCAGATTTGCTGTAAAGGGCACTTCCGCTGTGATGCTAGTATTTTGTTCTCAGATGGGATATAAGAAAGTCAAACGTGTGATACTAACCCAGAGAGGAGAAAAGCCCAAGCGCTCATCCTTCACCTCACACGGGCGGGACTGAGAATCAAGTTCACTTCCAAGATTTAAGAGCCACTATCTGCGCAATTGTATTTGGCTTTTTTGCACTAATTTCGTTTCAATGCTGGTAATTGAAACCATTTTAATATATTTGTTGTATTCACTTTGTGTCCTTCCAAAAAATGTGTACAAACCATGCTTTCAATGTCGGCCTCCAAGTTTTTTTAATAAGAAATTTTTGTACTGACTTGGTCTGTGTTTATATCTTTACTTCCTTCAGCGTCTGAGGCCTGGACTGAGCCAGTGAACGGATGACCCGGAGATTCCTCTGCCCCACCGTGTTCACGGCGGAGCGTACACTACACTGCAGGTAGCCCCCAACCCCACTACTGTCATCACCAGGGCTTCAAAACGGGACCTCTTTCTGGCATTTAATTCGTATCAGTGGTACAAGCACTGATGAAATATGATCCCTGCAACACCTTGCTTTCAGGCTGAATTTAGCAGACTTTGTTAGCAACGTTTTAAGAAAGGTTACCCCTGAGCTTTTAACTCCATGTAAGCCAGGACTAAAAACACCTCATGGGGCCACCACAAATAAGTGAGCTAAAAAGGAACTGTACATACTTCATTAAATCTAAGAATATTGAAAGTGTACCATTTTAGCAAGTTAAAAATGTGAAAAATGTGAAAAACAGCAATTAAGTTCTACATTGCCAGTGCCTGGAGAAACGTTACCTTAGAATTCACAAAACACACATGTGAAAGCATTAACATCATACCCCCAATGTCCCAACCACCTGAACAGCGATTACCAAGCCAGGATGCCTTTCAAAACCACCTTAGAACACCTGCCTAGGCCCTGTGCGACTATTCAGAAACTCCAGGGAATGGGGAGAAGGGGCCCAGGCACAGTAGTTAGGAAACACTCTCCAAACACTCCTGTAACTGGGAACTGCTTTAAAATAGACAAGCCTATTTTACCTGCAACTAGAAAAGGAAAATCAAGATGCGAAGGCAGCTCTGTAACTTTATTGGACAATCAGCAGTTAGTTCTCATCCACATTAACTGTCTGTAGATCTGCAAAAGAAGACAGCCAGTCACCCTCCACAGCCACACCCACACACCCCATACTTTCACACTCCCGAGAACCTTTTCTTCAAAGGGTTTAGGTAAATGTTGCTACTCCACGTGACCTTTCACAACCCAGGCAACAGACCTATTCTGTATCCTTTTGCATTTTCCCACACCGTGACACAATTTAAAAAAGGTTTACCGATTACGCCTGTAACTTACTCATATCCCTATTGGAAGGGATATAGGTGCACAATATTTGTTGAACAAATGAATTCAGGTTATAAAAAGGCTGAGGACTTAAAATCCAAACAGCTTTGTGGGATGAAGTAGAACTTACTTTTGAAAGTGGTGACAGGTACATAGGTAACCAACGTATAGAGCTTGTTTGGTGAATCTTCATCTTCATTCCGTTTTCTGGACAACCGCACACGGATACGGTATGGGACATTCCTGAAAAATAGAAAACGCTGGTGTCAGGGCGTACTAGTGTCAGTAGGCAGCCAGCGCTGCCACGCTGGGGCAGCACTGACTCTGCAGGCTATACGGAGCACGCACAACTGTTGAAGGTTCAGCCCCCGCCTCACACACAACTCCTCCTCCCGGCTCAGCCAACCTCTCAGCAGCGTCGCAGGTGACTGCATCCCCTCCTTTTCTTGATCCAAGGACAGAAGGTGGCCTGAAACTTCTCTCGGTTCATGCGATACCACTCCTCCCCTATCTCAAGGGAGCTCACAGGCACCCACGCCAACCTACTGCAGGGCTGAATCTCAGGTCCCTGTCACCACATCGGACTCCAATGTTAAGACACCCCCCGCCCCCCACTCGTCTTACACATTACCTAGTCCCCGCCAGCTCCACACCCCGTGGCCGGTCCCACTTCCACCGTCCTCCACAGCAAAACCAGCCCCCTGCTTGTAAGCAGGTCTTAACCTCAGCACTACTGATACTTGGGCTGGATACTTGCTTTTGTGTGTATGTGGGTGGCCTGCCTTGTGCGCGGTACAATGTTTAGTAGAATCTTTGACCCGTGACCACCCCCACTACTGACAACCAAAACGCCCCTGTCCCCCAGCAACTCTGTTCCAGCGGCGTCCCAGTATGTCCAGACAGAAATCCAAATGCCGTGCCCGCACCTACAAGATCTGTCCCCCGCCTAACTCTCCATCCTCACTGTTCTCAAGCCGTACAATCTGCTCCACCTTCACCAACCTCTGTCCCTAAGTCACGTGACGTTTGTTCTCGCTTTGCGTGATGCTCTTACCTGACCCTCACACCACTGGCTCCTATGTCATTTGGGTCTCAGTTCAAAGGGCTTCCCTGTAGATACTACCCCACTCTCTGAGTCAGTTATTTTCTTTATACCTCCATGTGCATTAGCTAGTGGAACTGTGAAAGTTCATCTTATAACACAGACAACTTGAGTACCTTATTCCTTTGGCCCAGACAGCTTTGTTGAGCCTGGTGTCAATGCGTACATCTGGAGTTCCCATCTCCTTCATGGCAAATTTCCGGATTTCTTTGAGTGCCCGAGGGGCACGCTTCTTGAAACCCCTGAGATTCAAACATAAGTAAATAAATCAATTAAGTACAAAATTAAATGAAATACACAATATACCATGGCCTACTTTCATAAAACAAATCTAAGCCAAACCTTGAACAGGGCAGGAACAATTCTTTCCTCCATCCCTATGTGATGCCCAGCAACTACTCTAATACTTGGGACACAGAAGACACACAATCTATTTGCAGTAATGTAGAACAAGGACTCTGTATACGATCCTTAAGAGATGCTAATATATACACTGGCCAACCCTTTCCTGATAAAACAAAAACACCCCCAAGGTCTAATACCATCTGCCAGGGAGAGTATAATCTAAGAATGATGTTAGAATAAGCTTGAACATAAAGTACACAACACTGAAGTAAATACCGTGTCCTCGGGTCAAACTATTATTAGATTATTTGCCACATCTTAAGACATGGGATTTAATGGTTCATTATTAACTTGGTCTATGCTTAAAGAGCAGGGGCCTGAAAGGTACCAATTCCCTCTCAAGAAACACGATGAGGGCAACAGTTACTGCTTCGGATCTCTCGGCACGTGTTAGGCACCATTAACCTGTTGTTTAGATGAGGATACATAAACTCCTTTGAATTTCGTGCTTCCAGTTAAATACAAAACGTGAAAAAGCCAAAGTTTACCACCGGTGGAAATGGTCAAGCATTTGGACAAGCAAAGGTTATTCCAAGTGGGGCAGAGACCGAGGCTTAAGGAGGCGTCCTCCCCCGCCCCAGGGCTGTGACTGTCAGAAGGAGCCACGGTCAGTTACCATGTCCCCTCGCTCCCTCTGCTCTACCCCTCGCCAGCCTCCTTGAACCCATCAAGCAAGCTCGCTTCGTTCACTTAAATATTTAACCACCTAGAAATAAAAGGCACTAGAGACAACAGCAGTAGGTTTAACAGACAAAAGCCCGTTTCCCACGTAGCTTTTTCGTAGTTGACACATGGAGTATGTGGGAAAAGAGGGAGCATGAGGGGAGAAAGGGGGCTGCAGGTTTAAGGTAAGATGGCCACTGAGATACTGAAGTCCAGACCCAAAGATGATGAGGGCAACTATTCATCTACCTAATAGAAAAGGCATTACGGCAGGGGAAAAAAGGTAAAACGAAAACCAGACTGCGAGCTTGAATCAGGTACTTGCCTGCTTTGATTAGGAAAGAAAGTGGCCAACCCATGTGGAATCATAGCAAGAACTTTGACTTCTCATCTGAGTTAAGACGCGAAGCCAGTGGGGGGCTTGAGAACAGCCCGGGTGTCTGGGGCTGGAAGAGGGAGCCAGCAGCTGGAGCCACTAACTGCAACCATCAAGAGAATGCTGGTGGGACCAGTGCGATCGGACTGGGGAAGGCAGAGCCAAGGAGACACACTCACCTGCCGGGAAGGCCGCAGGGAAGTGGGAAGGTCGGGGGTGGAGACGGACGCTGGGAGTTTGGTTTGGGGCCACGTAAAAGTTTTGAGGTACCCATTTAAACACCCAAGTATACAGGTTAACAGCAGCTGGATACGCGAGACCCTAAAGCCAGTCGCTGTTACCAACCACAGTTAGAGGGGCTGAGCCCTGGACTCTTAACGTTGAGAGGACGGGCTGTGAGAACAACACACTAGACTGGGGAGGCGCAGCAGCTGCAGAAGCACGAAAACCACCACTGTGGGATCTTCGGAAGTAAAACGAAGAATGAACAAGGAACTGTCCATTCCTGCCCATCAGGTATGACCAAAGGTTTCAGTACCGTGAAGGTCTTCACTTAGGGCTTTTATAACAAAGCACAAAATGCCTGAAAAACTTGCCCACCCGCAATGGCTCACACCCACTCTTCTAATGTCCGCTTAACTGTGTGGCCTTTAAACACCACCCCTTTCACCTTGTGACTTACTTTCCACCCGGCACTTGTCACCACTTTATATCTGGATGCTTGTCTAACTTCCCCTACTAAGTAAACTAGGAAGGCAGGCTCTTTGGTTCCTTGTTGAATCCAGAGCCCAAGACACAGTAAGTGCCTACTATGGTCCCCAAATGAATATACGCACGGCCCCCAAATTAAGGGGTGAGGGGAAGAGAACGTGGTTACACGCAGCATCTATGCACAAAAAAGGCACTGGACTTCTGACCCCAAAGCCCCCAGAGACCCCACGTACACGACGCTCCTTGGCTCACACATGGTCAACGCCCGGCCGGAAATGCCAGGCCCAGCGCGGACATTTAACTCCCTCACAAAATCGGCTGTCCAGATACGAGACTGCCCAAGCGAGCGCAAGAGATTCTGCTCCACGGACTGGTGCCTGAATAGAGTATTTTGCAGTGCAACACCTGCTATGAAAAATACCCCAAGTAACAGGATTCAAGAAGAGATCTGGTCTCCATTTATCACTAGTAAGCACCATGTGCAGAAAAAAGGGGAAGCCTCACTAAGCTTCAGGAAAAAACCAAACCCCAGAGACGAAAACCAAGAACCAGCACGTTCGAATTCATTCCCAATATTCTTGTACCTCACAAATCCACAACCTCCAGGTGTCGCCTGCACAAACACGGCCCTATAACCCCACCGATACGCTCTTTTCTGGTCCCTCCAGCAGCTGCACTTCCGGCATTACAGCTTTATCCATGTTACTACGCATCTGTGCAGGTCAGCGAACTAAAGGAAGCCCATCGGAGTGTTCGTATTCTGGGCCGGGCACAGCTTTAGTTAACTGGTTACCTTTACTAAGGCCCAGACACATCGAAAAAGTTTGCTTCCCCTCATATACACATCTTTCACCCTTCAGGCCTGCCAAGGTGTAACTGCGAAGCAGAGTGAAATGACTTTATCATTACCGTATTTCCCCAAGTTGGCTCTCCCAGAAACCTAATCTGTCTAGGTATTAACCTCTGAGCATTACGGTTTAACCCCTGGAAGCCTTAAACAGGGTCCACGGAATACAGACGAGCTTTTGAAGAAATGCGTAATTTCTAGACCACACAGCATCCAGACGACTAGACAGGGACAACCAGACCGCCATCTCGGGAGCCCCCATCAGCAAGGCATCGACGACCGCAGGGGTACTCACACTCCATGGATGCGCTTGTGAATGTTGATGGTGTATTCTCTGGTCACCACCTCGTTGATGGCGGACCGGCCCTTCTTCTTCTCGCCGCCCTTCTTTGCGGGAGCCATCTAAGCCCAGGCGACAAGGAGGCTCAGAGCGAGTGGGACAAACCCAAGCCAAGTCCTCCCTCCCGGCCCAGCCTCACGCAGCCGCCCTCGGAGAGGGTCCGGCCAGGCCCCTGAAGCCCCAGGGCTGGGCAAAATAAAGCCGGCCACCTTGCGCAGCCCAAGCATCCGCGTCCCTCAGGTGCCCCCGCCCCGGAAACCCCTGCGGCCCGGGTTCCCCTAAGCTTGGCCACTCTCCCTCCCAGTCTCCGGGAGCCCTTAAATGCAGCGCAGATTCCCGTGCCCTCGGAACGCGGGGACCCGGGCCCGGTCAGGAGAGAGCCCGCTGTCCTAGTCGGCACAATCCGGGGCGAGGATGCCGCCGGATTCCTGCACCCGGCACCCAGCGTACATACTCACCTCTCCCGGCCGGGGTTAGAAAGGAAGAGCGAGAAGGATTGTGGGAGAAGGAAAGCAGGGTCGCAAGTACAACTTCCGGGTCACCTGGAGGCGGGTGGAGGGGGCGGGTGAGAGGAGGGAAGAGGCGAGGCTGTGACGTAAGCGGCGCGCGCCGGGAGGGAAAAGCGAGCGGGCCTCGGGCGCGGGACCTGGAGCGTCGCGCTCTCTGCGCCTGGCTTCCTGCAGTGCGTCCCCGCCTCCTGCGCGCGAACGAGTGTGGGAGGGGCTTGCGCCTCCGGTCTTACTCTTCAGAGGAAACCGGACCTTGGTCCCCAGGTGGAGGAGAGCAGGGCGGAGAGGGAAGTCGCTCTTCTGTTTTTCCCACTCGCTCAGTGATTCGGCCAGCGGTGTCTGACCCTGTGTTCCCGGCTGGAGGCCCGGAGATGACTGACGCGGCTGCCGCCCTGGAGGGGCTCCGGTCGGGCAGAGCGGGCTCGCGAGAAGGGCGTCCTCGCTGCCCGGACCGGGGAGCCTCTCGGGGTTGGGTGGGGGGCCGCGATCAGCCGCAGCGGGACCTGGGCTAGGGGCGAGGAGGGGGGCAGAGCAGAGGCCTGTACAAGAAGTGTTTCGAAATCAAAAGCGCCAGTTTGTAACTGACTATATGAAATGTCAATTTAGGAGACTGTTAGTAGTTGACAAAATCACCTTAGAAAGGGAGAATAAAATACTATATACAGTCTATTATATTGGAGAAATCAATGTGATTTCATGACCTTAAAGAAACACCTGTTTTTCGCTCTATCACAACAAAGTGGCCCAATAATAGCAATAGAAGCACTTTTATCCAACACCTGATGTAAGATACGTACCTTGAGAATGAAAAGGGAGGAACCTGACGCCAGGAAGTCGGGTGTGAGTTGACAGACTACAGAGCCAAGTCGCGCGTCCCCAGGCCAAACCCACAGGTTCACAACTGTGGACCTTCAGTCTGCTGATCAGAAATTGCATTCTCTTTTGGAGGGGGCGAGGGCATGATAAGATCCTTAAACCTAGGGAGGTGTAAAAACTTTGCTGGGTGAGTTATTGAAACCCTAGAAAGGTATGTTAAAACTGGAGCGCTGAGAAGGTGTGAGCATGAGCATGGAGTAAAATACAAAACACGTTAAATCTGTGATACTCACATTTTGCAACCAGTTTTGATGTAAAGATATCTCTCTCTCTCTCTGTCTCTCTCTCTCTATATATATATAGTGGATCCTTTTAGAACTTTTAAGAAAGCTTCTGTATCAGACTTGAGATTTTAATTCTTACAAGGGTTAATTATTTGTAATCTCTCTTCATAATTGGGGAAATTTGGGGGGTAAATTCCTAAATATTGACCCATTTGTTGTTTAAGTAGTATGTGATTAATAAGGGAAATGTTGACTATTTAATGGTTAAAAGAATGCTAATCGGTAAATTTATAAGATTAGTCAGTTGGACATTAAATGACTTACATTTAATGGTGACTATCTTTCCACGTACAAAATCCCCTCTGACCGAAAGGAATTTACCAGCGTGGAGGATAATGTTTTTCAGTTTATGTCGATGGGTGGGGTCGTGGCTCCAGTGAAAGAGGTGGGGACTTCGGGAGGGGCAGATGGTTTTAAAGGAAGTTGAGTCACCTACTGAATTCAATTCAGGACCTTTTAAGTGTGTATAAAGTGGTAACCCAATATTGGAGTATATATTTTAAGGCCTGTATTATTTCAGTGAATGTGCTGACTGGTTACCCTGCTTCTCCCATAACTGGACATTGGCTGGTTAGGGAATAATCCTAAAGGAAATTTTTTTTTTCTTTCTGATGAGCTTTATTCACCCGGAAAAATAAAGCTGCTTCACAGACACCATAAGGCTGTATATTTCAGCTATTTAGTCGACCCTGTTGTGCATACAGAAGTATGCTATCGTTTGCACTACCGCACATAGGCGTTGTATGAAGTTCATACATCTGTGTCCAAAAAGCCACATATGTCATGTCTCTGGAGGATCCAAATTAGTTATTTGTCTAGGTTATTAAGGGATGACTTTAAAACCTTCAGGCTTCACATGAAGTGAAGAGAGAAACTGAAGCAATTTTCTACCCAACACCCACATTTTACCAGATAATTTTGGCAAGAGTCCAACATGTCATGACTTAGAATGATCTCATAGTTGATCAGTTCACCGTGTTGCCTGTATAAACAAAAATTTTAAATTAATTTAATGGACGTTAGTTGCCATTAGAGACAGAAGATACTACACTTTAATTGAGTTAGTTTAAAATATTCTAAAACTTGGTGTATTCCAGAGTTCACATTTCAGTCACTTCTCATGAGCCAAGACTTTATAGTTTTCCAAATAGAAAGGTCATGGCTTTTCTCGAAACAGAACAGGATTGCAAAATAGTCTTCCATGGCTCACGGGCCTGGCCGCTCCGCGGCATGTGGGATCTTCCCGGACCAAGGCACAAACCCGTGTCCCTTGAATCGGCAGGCAGATTCTCAACGACTGCGCCACCAGAGAAGCCCGCAAAACAGTCTTTTAATGAGCAAAATTAAATGAATCAAAAGCTAAGGGATTAAAGTTCCCCTGATGTTATGTGGGTTTAAAGAAATATTACCCAATAAGTTTTCTGAGTTTATCCAGACTCTGAACATGTGTAAGGTTTAAGCAATACTAAATTAAATTAGTAGCGTGACATACTCCACCCTTTTCTAATGGCTTCCAGCTAGAAAATCCTAGGAAAACAAATATGCTGTTTCCATTTAAAAAGTTGTTCTACTTAGAAGTGCAGATGCTGACAGCCAATTAAAATACAAATTCTTTTACAGAAAAATCAGATCTGTAAACCTTTGAATTTACAGAACAGTTAAATTACAGAATAGGTAATCCAGTGTCACACAGACTTTTTGTTTTAAAAAGAGGGTTCCTTTAAAGAGTAAATGATCCTAATATATGCAAGATATTTAGACTTACCTGTTTTCAGGAATATCGCAGTTGTGTGAATAATAAAACTCCTTTTGATGTATTTACCTGGCAGCCTCTGATGCCACTGAAAACTGATCCTGGCCAGTGAACGGAGAGGAGTTTCCCCTATTTTACAGGGAAGCAGGTAGAAGCACAGAACTCCTGTGATGGAGCAAGGAAAGGAACTTAGTTCTCTTGGGCCAATGCTTGTAGAAAGGGCTCTGCTGAGCATGGCCATGTCAGTGATTCTCAATCACGGTGTGCCAGGGCACCCTCACTCCAGTGTGCTGAAGCCTCATGGGAAAGGGGGGGATGTCTGCTATTGCTGTATCTCCCCCGTCCACATGACGTGGGCACACATCTCCCACACAGACACACAAACCCTGGGCACATCACTGATACCTAAGTGCTAGCAGGCAGAGCCCATGCAACTCCAGCCCAGGTGAGTTTAATTATGGGCTATGCCTGCTTTGGTGGATAACAGCTTGGCCATCTCCATGGATTACCTGTGTCTCTAAGGTGGAGATGTTTCCAGGAACTTCTTCTGGTTCTGTCACTTTGTTTTGCTGTCATTTCTACAGTAAACTGGTGTTTTCTTCTGGCACAATCTCTCAAATGAAGATCAGGATCCCGACAGGCTGAAGCACATGTTGAAGTCAAATAACCTAAGGTCATTACCCGGCTTACTTGTTGCTTGCTCCCGCCTTTTCCATATCTTTGATTATCCTTAAAAACATCTTGAAATTAAAAAAAAAAGTTTATTGATGAAAAGATGTATGCGTGCATCTAGAACAAGGGACAGAAACTGCCTCCAAAGGAAATCATACAAATTTGTTAATTTATTACAAAATGTCCACTCACAGAAATACACAAGAAAACTTTTATCCTCTTATATTTGGGAAAGGAACTGGTGTCTCAGATACAAAATAATTTACACATAATCCATACAATTTTATTTTATATAGAAATAGGTCCTTATTACAACAGCTGTACAATTCACTACACTTCATCTTATAATTACATAAAATCTTTTCTTTAGAAACATCTCAACATAACAAAACATACAAAAAAAGCAAAGTGCATTTTGAAAAGGAAAATCCAATCCTCGGTCTTATCAGGAAAGATATGTAGAAAGATGCAGCATTCTCATTCCAAGGGCCAGCACGTGATGGGGCTTCCTGGGGACCTGCCGCTCCACAGACCCGTCTGGCTGGTAAAACCTTCCCAGTCCTCAAGTCCTCAACTAGAATTCCAGAACGTCAGTTGCGGGATTGTGCTTTGCTTTGAGTCCGCCTTCGTGGTTGTAATCGCCGAAGTAAACAGGAAACAGTCCAGTGTTATATTCGGGGGCAAAAAAAACCACCCAAAACCAAACCAAACCAAACCAAACCAAACCCCACCGGAACAGTGTGGGGTGAAAAGCCTTATTCCATTAGGGTCAGGCCGGAGGGTGTGGCACTGCAGCCTGGTGACTGACTACCAGCTTTGCCATCTGATCGGTGGGCTGTTTTTGTTACTGGGGTCTCCAAATGAAGTCATGAGAGGAGACCGTATTTTTAAGAAAAGAAGGTGCCTAAGTTATCTCCTTGTGCAGCTGTGCAAATTAAAACAGAAGCAATCATCTAAAAATAACGAAAAAATCATCTCTTTATTCTCTCTCTTCAACAAATCCCTGACCCGGTGCTTCTCCAATGCAGAGGAAAGAGAGTCAAGAGAGCGCAGGCCAATGAGCACGTGCGCACGGGCGGCAGCGGTGGGAGTGACCGGCGCGCTCCGGGGGCGGAGGCAGGATGCAGCGAGATGAGCCGTCACTAAGGTGAACTAAGTGATGCACTCCCGTGGGGACCGCGGTCCCTTCCAGGTATGGCTGTAGACTGTGGCCGCAAAGTGCAGGGACAGGGAAACACGGCCGGTGTCCCTGCCCACTTCCGCGGGCCAGCCGCTGTGCTCAGACGTGGTCGCCATTCAGGAGCTCTGAAACGGATGCGGTGCGCACGAAAGCCGGGGTGTCCTTTAAATTCTTCTCCCCAACTCCCTGGCCATCCCCCCCAATGACCGTCCATTGGTTAAAGCTGATGTGACCCAACTGAGGCGCCAGGGCACTACCGGGGTAGCTGCTGGAGGCCTGAGGACTCAGACAGGCTGCTGAGCCTTCGGGGAGGGCGCGAGGGTGCGGGAGGTGGGTAGCCCAGGGTCCCTGGCTGCTGCGAGTAGGTGGAGAGGCGGAGCGAGTCCTGCGGGTCACTGTGCAAAGAGGTTGGTGCCTGCACCTGGAAAGAAAGGAAACGGCTCCAGGGGAGGTTCTGCGCTTCAGGGACTCCTCCCCCAATGGCTGGGGCGGTGATGTGGTCAGAGTAAAGACCCTCCTCCCCGGCCGGGGCCTGGGGGAGCGCCAGGCGGGGAGAGAGGAAGCTGAGGCTCTGCCAGAAGGGTGCGAATTCTGAAGCCCAGATCTCTGCCAGCGCTAGGGGTTCCTCCTGGCCCAGCGGCTGGGCCTGGGCTGCCGGGGAACGGTTTCCTGAGCACGTGCTCCACGTCGCCTGTGGGTTTTGGGATGTTGGAACCTGAGACCACACGCACATAATGGATGGGGCAGCATTTCACCGGTGGCCCCTGATTCCAGAACTACTTCCAAATACTACCACTGGCCGGCATCCACCAGGAAGCACCCTAATTTGCAGCTCAGAACCTTCAACTGGTCAAACGTTAACTCTGGATCCTTCCATCTCACCTCCCACGGTCCCCCCATCCATGAAATCTCCTCTCTGCCAAGCGATCTGGTCTGTCCTGCTTCCCAAGCCACCCAGGCATGGCTGCTCCCCCACTCCGGCTCAGGCTGCCTCACCTGCTGGAACACTGTCCCCTCCGCCCCCACTCAGCCATCCCCCAGTTGGAGCATCCCCCCGCCCCCATCCCTTCTCCACCAGGGCCTCTCCCCGCCCCCCCCCTCTTTTTTTTTGGCCAAGCCGGCAGCATGTCATGCAGGGATCTTAGTTCCCCGAGCGGGGACTGGACCTGTGCCCCTGGCAGTGGCAGCGCGGAGTCGTAACCACTGGACCGCCAGGCCACCCTAGCCACAGTGCTCCACCCACAGAGACCCAGGCCTGGGCGCCCTCTGCGATGTCCCCTGTCCCCCTGCGCTCAAGGCCCCTGAGCGCCCTTTGTACCCTGAGCCCTGCCAACGCATCTGTCACTCCCGATGAAGGAATATATGGGCGGCCTCTAACTCGCCCCCAGACGCTCCCTGCCTTCTCACACCCCATCATTTCCCAGCCCAGATCCCTCGGGGGTCCTGCGGGCTGACGGAACAGGCAAAGCTGACGTCTTGAGTTGACTCCCACTAGGCCTGGAGTCAGGGAGATTTGAACACTATACCATTGTTGAGCAGCTTTGGAATTCAATTACATTCTAGACCTCAAGGAAGACTCTGCACCGCAGTCACCTTGCTCAGCCCCCTATGGCTTTGAAGGGGCCCAAGCTGGGGGTGGGGTGCGGTTAGGGGCTGGAGGCCGGGGAGGAGGCCCCACGTGCCAGGGCCGGGCTGGGACAGGAAGGGGCACCCGGGCAGGTGCGGGAGGGAAGGCCAGAGCCCCAGCAGACATTTCTGTCCCATCTGAAGCCCCAGCCACTGGCTCTCCCCTCCTTCCTGCCAGTGTACGTGGCACTTGCTGGAAGAAGTGACCACAAGGAAACATGCCCCCCATTCTCCTGGACAGCCCCAATTCCATGCAACGTCATCTCATTCATTTATAGGAAGTTTGATGAATCTTTAAACATGATTTAATTTTATATTTGTATGAGACTCTGCAATATAAACACACTAATAAGTCCAACAAACATAGCAATCAGTGTCTGATTTTTGCTCTAAAAACTCCAGACACCATAATAAAAATTACTTTTAAAAAAACGGACCTTTTTAGCACATAACCACATGAGGCATAAGAGCTGCTTCTAAATTTCTCACACTGTATATACACAGACTTTACCAACTTTGAGCATTATAAACTTTAGAAACTATGAAGATTCAACTATGAATCTGTCTGGGGCTTATTTTGATACTGAGGACCAGAGCCCTACTGAAAGCCCGGGAGGGAGGGCCTGTCAGGCCTGGGCTGGGGGCTCGGCCCTGTCTCCCCCGCCCCGGGTGCAGCCCGGCCCCACCTGCAGGAAGCACGGAGGCTGCTGCTGGGTCTGCGCGGGCTTCAGGGGCGACGGCTGGGAGGTGGGGAAGTGGGGGTGAAGCCCCGTCAGCAGGACAGGGGTCGAGGCGCTGCTGGTGGTGGTGTGCACGTCTGGGTTTGGACACACGGCCTGGCTCTGTGGATACCTGTTCGGTGACACGTAAGAAAGACCTTTAAAAAAAAACGCTATTGACATGACACCAAGAACGTGGGCAAAAAGAGGAAAAAGAGACAGAGTGGATTTCGTCACAATTAAAGACTTGTGTGTGTCACTCCATCCATGCAGGGAAAAGGCTGCCGGAAAAACCTTTGCAAATCATATATCTAATAAGAGGTTGACATCCAGACTATAAATACAACTCCTACAACTCAGCCATCACAACAAACGCAAACAACCTGATTAAAAAATGGGCAAAGGGCTTGAACAGACGGCGCTGTAAAGAAAAGCTACAAATGGCCAATCAGCACGTGAAGAGATGTTCGATAGCATTCGTCATCAGGGAAATGGAAATCAAAATCAAAATGAGACACCGCTTCACACCCATTACAATGCTACTATGAGAAAACCCAGAACAGAACAAGTGTTGGCAAGGATGTGGAGAAACTGGAACCCTTGTGCACTGTTGGTGGGAGTGTAAAATGGTACAGCTGCTGTGCAAAACAGTACGAAGTTTCCTCAAAAATTTAAACTTAGCATTACCATCCGATCCAGCAATTCCACTTCTGGGTATATGCCCCCAAAAAGTGAAGGTGGGGACTAAAACAGATATTTGTACATCCATGATCATAGCAGCATTTTTTACAATAACCAAAAAGTGGAAGCAACCCAAGTGTCTGTCGATGGGTGATGGATAAACAAAATGTGCTCTATACAGACAGTGGACCATTATTCAGCCTTAGAAAGGAAGGAAATTCTGTCACGTGCTACGACATGGGTGAGCCTTGAGGACATTATACTGAGTGAAATAAGCCCATCACAAGATACAAATACTGTACGATTCCACTTAGATGAGGTGCCTAGAAGAGACAAACTCATAGAGACAGAAGGCAGACGGGCGGGTGCCAGGCGCTGGGGGAAGAGCGAATGGGGAATTAGGCTTTAATGGGGACAGAGCTTCAGTTTCAGATGATGAAAAAGTTCTAAAGATGCAGTGGTGATGGCTGCACAACAATGTGTATGTACTTAATGCCACTGAACTATACACTCAAAAATAGATAAAATGGTAAATTTCATGTTATGTAGAATATACTTTTTTTTTTTTTTTTTTTTTTTTTTTTAAAGAAAGAGTAGTTAATGAAAACGGTCCAATAACAAGGGGAAGGCTGTTTGGGAAAGCTCTGGAGGAGCCCAGACCCGGAACAGATATTTAAAGACACTACAGAGAAGTCCATTCAGCATTATATTTTTAGAAATGTTATATCTCTGTATGGGTCATTGGTAACAGGCATTGGGGATTCCAGACTTCCCCTGAAGGGGCCTCTGTGTGTGGCAGGCAGACCCTGACCCGTCCTAGAAGATGGAGTGTTAGGTCACGCCTGGAAGAGAAGGTGGGGAAGGTATAAATTATTGGCTTGACCGAAAATGGCAGTTTTCCTCTAGAGTTCCCAGAGGAAAGAAATAACAGTTTTGCCTAGTTCACTGCATTTTAAGCATCTCTGGACAGCGATGTCACAAGACTCTTTTGTTTCCACTTATTTGGATCACTTGGAAAGAACAGTCAGAAACCAAAACCAACATTCCCCGCACCCCCTGCCTGATCGAGAGCATCACCAGAGAATCTGAAGGTGGCTTTCCCGCAGTGCCCAGCCCCTGCCCGCCTCTACCATCATAGGGTTTTCACGGATGTAGGTACAGACCCCAACTCTCAGAAGACGCAGTAACCATCCAATGTTACTATTTTTGCTGGCTGAAGGAGGGCACAGGAGGAAGGAAGCGGAGGGGACGGGCCCAGGGGATGGCTGCAAGGCCCTCGCATGGGGCGCGGAGACCTCATCAGCTAGCGCTGTCCCCGGGAACTTCTGACACAAAATAAACCAGTGTTTTTACGACAATGGTGTCTGCTTCATTTCAAAGGGCTAGAAACTATTTTCCAGTAGCTTTTCAAGTATTCCCTCCTCTGTCTTCAGTAACCTCTGTCCCTAATAATTCAACGGCAAAGCAAAGCTGCTTCTTCGGGTCCTGAGGGTTGCAAGCAAAGAGCCCGGGGGAGAAGAGAGAGAGAAGCTTGCATGTCTGGGAGGGCAGGAGAGTCCCACATCTGCAGGGGGTTCCAGTCCCCAGCACGGCACCAGAACCACAGAGCAGGCGAGCTAGGTGTGCCCGTGGAATTTGCCAGCATCTGCCAGTCAGCTGGGGCTGCGGGAGTGCCCTCGGCAAGGCGGGGAAGGCTCCATTTACCTGGGATGTTACCACTTAGACCTGCAAAGATCGGAAGGTGGTGACAAACTTGACGTATAACTAATAGTTTCCTTTGGGTCCTGTTCTCAGCATGGGATGCCGACACAGTTTTCTCTCCCGCCATGGGGAATGGAGAAAGAATAGCTGAGAGGAGGAGTCCTTTTGAAGGGTGTGGACCCTGCCTGTAGCGCCAGACTCACAAGGGGTGCAGCTGGTCCAGGCAGGTGAAACCCTGGCAGCCTGAGACCGCTCGGTGTGGCTCTCTTCCTCCCCCCGCCCCCGGGCCACCTACCTGACTTGCCGTCCAGGCCTGCTGACCTCTGAGGGCCGCCTCGCGTCGCAGGGCCCGGGCATCATGGGCTGGATGGGCTGACTCAGCAGCAGCCTTCGAGCAGAGGAAGAGATAAACGGGCAGCTTCGATCAGTGCCCACGCTGCAGGCCCACAGGCTGACCCAGCGCCTGCCCAGCTTGCCTGCGCCCTTTCTGGCTGACCCGGATCCCCACTGGGCCTGCTCCGTCCTCAGAGGATCCTTGAGGCAGCGGGTTGCTTCCTCTGGCCATCAAGACCCCAGCCCTGTCCTGCCGCTTCCTGAGCTGAGATCAGCTGCAGAGGCTTTAGAGGCTAAGGGTCTGAACTTTGCCTCCATCTCCGGCAGAGAGACCAGAAACGAATGGTATAAAACTACATCTCAGTTATCTTTCCAACAAGGACAGTGTCCGCACCTGAGCTGCCGATCGTGGCTGAAGTCCGGGCTGGGCTGGCCCTGGCTGGCCTCCTGGGAGGTGGAAGCAGGCGTGGTCAGGCTCAGAGCCGGCGGGAGCACAGCAGAGGTGCTGCTGAACTGGGGTGTCAGGCTGTTCCCCTGCATCATCTGCGGGCTTCTCAATGGCTTTGGACCCTGGAGCAGCCATTGCAGCGAGAAAGGTAAACCTTCAAGTCAACTCAGGTATCACCTCCCCAGAACCTCTGTCTTTTACCCACTTTGGCCTTTGCACTCGCTTAGGACCCAATGACTACTGACTGAGTTGTGAACTTGTCTTTCCTGTTGGATTGTAAGCATCTCAAGGGTTCTTTAAATCCTTTGGGGCTAGGACAGTGCCGGGCTTGCGGCAGGCAAGCAACCAACATGCATTGAACGGAACTAGGAACTACTTTCTGCTTCACAGATTCCACTCCCAACTCGTGGATCTCCTTGCTGACTCTCTAAGTCACCAGGTCCACCCCTGCCCCAGGGCCTTTGCACTTCCTCTACGTGGAATGCTCTTCTCCTTGATACCAGTATGCCTCCTTCTGATACCAGTATGCCTCCTTCTCTCACCGGCTCAGTTCCTTGCTCGCATATTACCTTCTCAGTGAATCTCCAGCCCCTTGCCCACCTTCCCCAGCCGTCTCACATCACCATTTGTCACACTGTTAATTGTCCCTTGTTTGTTTCTCTCTCTCCCCACTTGGATCAGAGATTTTTTTCCATTTCTCTTTTGTTCACTGCAGCCCCTCAGTGCTCAGGACTTAGTGCCTAGCATGCATTTGTTGAGTGAAATTGTAAATGAATGAGGGAATGAGCTTGCATGTGCTTTTGCTTTTTGGGTTTTCCACTCTGTTTCACTAACACCATTAATATGATGGTACCACCACATTCTCAGAGCTTTTACAAAATCTTTGAACATGGTGTAAATCCTACCTCAGTTTTTTTCTTCTCCAGAATGTTCTTGGCTAGTCTCATCCATTAATTTTCCTGTTAACCTTTAGAACCAAAAGGCTGCATTTTAAAGTAAAATCCTTAAATCTGGGTGAAGATGGAGGAACTCTCGTATACATAGACTTCTCCATATTTTATTGTACATCAATGTTTATGTCCCAGAACTCCTGCTAGACTAGAAACTCCTTGGGGTCAAGGACAGCTCTCATTTATCTTTGCTCCCCTGGGAGCCCAGCAGATGTCACTGAATCCATGTGAATATAAGAGGCTTCAGGAGAGGCTGTATCCTGCCTTCCAAGCTGTGATCATCTGGAAACGAGGGCTCAGAACTTCTCGATTCCATTGGATTCAGTGTCTTTGACTGATGGGTCACCCTGTCAGACTGCAAGGTCACTGGTGGCTTGTAGTAAGTGGTAATGGCTGTGAGGATGGGGCTCAGCAGGGAATCTGGGGGACTGGGAGAAGCTTGGTGGCCCTGGGGAAAGGGATGATGAACAGAAGTGGATAACTGTGCTCTCACACTGATAATGGCTAAAACCAGCAGTCGGTGATGGGCACCAAGGACATGCATGTGGGGACGTGTGGCTTTCAGCGTGCATGTCTGGGATGGCCATATCCACCTCCAGCCCAGCTCAGGATCAGAGCTGAAAGTTTCAGCTGCATGATACCTCTTTTTTTTTTTTTAATAAAGTTGTTCCTTTTATTTATTTATTTGTTCCCCCTGCACCGCACGGCTTGCGGGATCTTAGTTCCCCAACTAGGGATCGAAACTGCACCCTCGGCAGTGAAAGCACGAAAGCGTGGAGTACTAACCATTGGACTGCCAGGGAACTCCCCGCATGATACCTTTAAGGTATTTTAATATACTGATAAAACAGAGAAGGAAACCAATAGAACTTGGGGCTTCCAAGTGACAAAATAAAGAAAAGAAAAACCCCACCATCATCATCCAGCTCCGGTCACAGGGGAAGTAGGTTTCTGGTTCATGAAGACTGGTCTGCAGGTGGCAAGGACTGAGTCTGGAGACGAGCATGTTTACCTGGGTTGATATCACACTCGAGTCTCTGAGCAGGTGCTGGCTTGTGACCTGGGCAGAGGCCATCTGCCCCAGAAGCTGAGGGCTGGCCGCGAGCGGGGGCTGGGGGCCTGGGCCCGACCTCTGCTGGAGCTGCTGCTGAGCCTCGGGCCGCTGGGCACTGCTGAAGCTCAGGGATACATCTGGCTGCTGCAGAAACATCTGGAAGCAGAAGCAAAACACTTTTTAGGCTGGGATCACAGTGCCTTCACAGGCCTGCACCTTCTTTGTATGGCCTGTCCACGGCAAGATGGCAGGTTTCTTGCTCTCTCTGACCTGCCTGGGGAGGTTCACCCACTGGACTGAGTGCCTGGGATGCCACCAGCAGAGTGCACGGCCCGGAGAGGGGAAGTGGGTCAGACGGATGCTGACCCTGCCCTCAAGAAGTTTCCGGTTGAGCGACTGGGGTTCTAACAGTGTGAAAGATGCTGAGACCCAGATATGTCACTTGATATGCTTGCTTAGTCTGGGTTGGCTTATCCGTTTCTTATTAGAAGGAAACACATCTTGTGAATGGAGGGAATGATGCAATCACAGTGGCAGAGGGTTGGCTGACCAGTGGTGTGGAGCGCATCGTCCTGGCAGTAGGACCTGTGCCTGGTCTTGAACCTCTGACCGTGACCATGGTCTGTACCCATCCTACGATTAGCATCTTCCACCCCAGCTTCCAGCTGAGAGGGCAGATCTGCTCTGGTTAATTAGTTGCCTCTGCATTCCCAGGAAAGCAAATAAATCCAAAGGATGACATAACATCAAGTCCATGTACTTTAAGATGATGTTTAAGAATATGTTTTTGGGGCTTCCCTGGTGGCGTGGCGCAGTGGTTGAGAGTCCGCCTGCCGATGCAGGGGACACGGGTTCGTGCCCCGGTCCGGGAGGATCCCACATGCCGCGGAGCGGCTGGGCCCGTGAGCCATGGCCGCTGAGCCTGTGCGTCCAGAGCCTGTGCTCCACAACGGGAGAGGCCACAGCAGTGAGAGGCCCGCGTACCGCAAAAAAAAAAAAAAAAAAAAGAATACGTTTTACAATCACCAGGCTAATCTCTATTTGTTATCTAAGATGTCTCAGACAGTCAACAGGCTGCGATATATCAGCCTGGTTGTTTTAATGGGAAAGGTTTAAGAGAATTTGATCAAGTTTATAAAGAGTGTGTAAGTGGTTCTGAGAACCTTGATCCACCTCGTTTATAAGTTTGGTGTATTCAATTTAAAAGAATTCCTTAAGTGCCCACAAAGATTTTACTTCTTAGGTTTATAAGTCTGCCTTGTTAGGTACGTGAAATGTTTGAAAGGTTCAGATACATTAAATTTGTAAGTTAGTGGCTTTAGTAGAGAATGTTGATTATTTACCATTTGTTAAATTTATAAACTGATTGAACGTGAACAAACACAAGTAAAAGCATTGCTATTTTCAGCCAAATCAGTAGATTTGGAAATAAAATATAATCTGTGAATTGATGCTAAAGGCTTAAGAAAAACAACTTCAGTAATTTCAATAATAATTTAAACCTAAGACCCGTAGCTAGCTCTTTTAACAAAAGCTCCTCTTGGGCATTAAAAACTGGTATTATCTGTATCAGATTCTTGACAAGCAGTGTTCCTCTCCATTTTAGGCCCTTAGCTTTGACAGCTAAGGGTCTCTCCTTCTGAGCATCTGGAGCTTTAACCCCGATTCCTGTACTCAGTGTAGCATAAACTCATACCCAGTAAGGAACTGACATGCCGACATTTCCTGAGTGACAGAATGGCTTTGGAACCACAGATGTGAAATCACGCCAGGCAGTTAGTTAGTTCAAGCATCTGCTCCGTAGGGGGTGTCAAGTCATCTCCCAGAGACCCGAGCGAGGCTCCCATCTGGTGCCCCTCCTGCCATACCACCAGGTCTCCCTACTTTCCTTCATACCCCACCCCCACCAGAAAAGCCTGCAGGTTTTTTTTTTTTTTTTGCGGTACATGGGCCTCTCACTGTTGCGGCCTCTCCCGTTGCGGAGCACAGGCTCCGGACGCGCAGGCTCAGCGGCCATGGTTCACAGGCCCAGCCGCTCCGCGGCACGTGGGATCTTCCGGGACCGGGGCACGAACCCGTGTCCCCTGCATCAGCAGGCGGACTCCCAACCACTGCGCCACCAGGGAAGCCCAAGCCTGCAGTTTTGAATGAGGGCTCTTTGTCACTTTAGAAGTGAAGAAGAATGTTCTGGGTCTTCATCCTCTCAGATCCAACACCCAAACTTTTAGGATTAGTGCTTTATGTAATCTCAGCGACCTGGCTTGTTTAGAGCACACAGGGTAATTTACACTTCAGCAAAAACCCAATATTCAAACTAAATAACATGCATTTTTCTGGTGGGATACAATTTACCTTCTAATTAGAGTTCATATAAATGCAACCTTTATGCATGACAGGCAGTATAATCTAGCTTAAATCGGACAGATTTTAGTTCAAATTCCAACCCCACTATGTACTAGTGGTATGACCTTGGGCAATTTTCAAAACTTTTCAAAGTCACTGTTAGTTTCCTCACTAACAAAACAGTGACATTAACAGCACATACCTCATAAAAGATTAAATGGGATTTATGCTGAGGCGTAGTACTAAGTGCTCAATAAATGTTAGATAATAACAGTAATACTAAAATAAAAAAGGAGCTCCTGTTGTTCCTTTGCCTCTCTGGGCATATAAAAACTATCTGAGGAATGAAGAGAATAAATAAATGAATCAACAGATAGATGAAGCTTTTGCTCAAAGAAGGGAAACTGTTTATGCTTGTGTTATGGCAGAGATTGCTTGGTCTGCTACTCTGTCCCACTGATGTATGCTCTCGGAGGGCAGAAACCCCGTCCTGTGTGTCTCTGTATCCCCACAGTACCTAACCAAGGGCCTGGTACATACTGGGTGTCTGCCAGATGGGTGGACGGATGGAAGGATGGAGGGGTGGGTGGGTGGGTGTGTGGATGGATGGATGGATGGTGGATGGATAGAGGGATGGAAGGAAAGGTGGAAGGATGGACGGGTGGAAGGATGGATTAAAGAACCAATCAAAGGGGCTTCCCTGGTGGTGCAGTGGTTAAGAATCTGCCTGCCAATGCAAGGGACACAGTTTCGAGCCCTGGCCCGGGAAGATCCCACATGCCGCGGAGCAACTAAGCCCGTGCGCCACAACTACTGAGCCTGAGCTCTAGAGCCCGCAAGCCACAACTACTGAGCCCACGTGCCACAACTACTGAAGCCTACGCGCCTAGAGCCCGTGCCCCACAGCAAGAGAAGTCACGACAATGAGAAGCCCGTGCACCGCAACAAAGAGTAGCCCCCGCTCACCACAACTAGAGAAAGCCCACACACAGCAATGAAGACCCAACACAGAAGAAAGAAAGAAAGAAAGAAAGGAAAGAAAGGAAAGAAAGGAAGAAAGGAAGAAAGAAAGAAAGAAAGAAAGAAAGAAAGAAAGAAAGAAAGAAAGAAAGAAAGAAAGAAAGAAAGAAAGAAAGAAAGAGAAAGAAAGAAAGAAAGAACCAATCAAAGACACCATTGTCACAGGTGTCTTTCTCGGTATTTCTTTCAACCGCCAGTAGAGGGCGCGAATGCTCTCTCAAAAATAAATTAAGAAGCGGCCTCCCACGGACGCAAGGGGTGACAACTTTTCAACAGAACAGCTCTCTATGTAGCGCCCTTCATGACCCCATCTAGGTGCAAGCACAACACCCTGAGAACCTCTCCCTCATATCCCAATCTTTTTTGGAAAAAAAATCATACTTAGCAAGCATCTCAGGCACACGTAGTACAGTCTCAATGAAAGCTCCGAGCCAATGGACTAGGTAGCAAAGTCCGCTGAACTTGGGATAAAGGGCTTGGGCGGGGGGGAGGGGCGGGGGGGATTGCTACTGGGTACACATTCCTGCCTCTGCTTTGGCGACAATAAAGGAGAATTTATAGCTTAGGAAGATGACTTCTTAACTAGGCTCTGGGGTCAGTTTTATAGAAAGCAAGAGAAAAACAGTTCCCTAATTCAAGTGGAAAAAGTCATTAGAGAAAAATACTTCTCATTTTCCAGAACAAACCAATCCTACGCTCACGTATGGTTTGTCATTGTTCTTATATGCTTAGCTTTACAAATACTTATTATTACCGAACATTTCAGAAGTACCGAAAACAGATATTGTATAATGAAGTCCCATGTATCATCACTAGGCTTCAGCAATTATCAACGTTTTGCTCTTATTTAATCTATCCCCCGACTTGTCTTGGGGGGAGGAGTGGAGTAATTTTTACTTGCTTATCTTTTATGCTTGACTCATGTATTTTTTTTTTTAATGTCACATTTTGGCTAAACACTTCAGAACGTATTTCTTTAAATCCTTAGACTTGCAAAAATACATGAAGAAAGACTCCTTGAGGAATCGTTCCCTGGTTTGACTATCTGTGGATTTCCAAGTTCATTGGAAAATTCCACCGCAAAGATAAGGTCACAGGGAAGAAACCAGGAGAGGTACACGCAGGAGGCTTGGTTCCCACGTCATCCCTTACAAAGCTCAGGTGCTAGACGTTGGGGGTCAACAAAGTGCACTGTCAGGAAGAAGAAAAGCAATAACCCTTCATGTCAAGGACTGAAAGAGATAGCCCTGTGTCCCGGTTATTTAAGAGTTCAGCTTTAAAGTTGAAAATAGAAAAGTCCTGGCTGTGAGGCGGCTGTTTATCCGCCTACCTTGCTTTTAGCAGCTTCTCGCTCAGGGCCCCCTCCCTGTTAGTGTAAAAATTCCATTCAAGTAATTGGAGTCAGGAGTTCTAGCCATCAGACCCTGGATCAGTGAGAAAATAAGACTGCTGGGAACGAATAAGTAACAAGGGACTGACACCTTGATGACTCCATGCGTTTTCACCTAAATGCTGCAGTCTTGTCCCTAGGCAGTTTGGGGGTGTCGCTGAGGAGGTGGGCGGGGTGAAGGGCTGTATGCTGGGAGCACGGCTGTGGGCGGGGCTTGGTGCCCAGGGCTCTGCGCAGGCGCACCTGACTGGGCTCCCCTGCCTTGGGGAGGGGAGGGGCCCCGCTGGACAGAGACGGCTGCTTGGGGTCCCTGAGCTTCTGGAGAGCCCTCCGGGAGCGCCTATGGGGGCCCAGGGAGGCAGGATGGCCGGCTGTAGGCGTCTCCAGGCTGCCTAACACCTCTGCACTATCCTGCGTTCATCTCCGCTCAGGGCTGCGCCCGTCGGGGTGTTATTGTGTCCACACGCAGGGCTGTGTGGATGCTGGGGCAGGGGGCAGCAGAGCCAGTGCTCCAGCCGTTTCCCCCAGGGGTGTCTTCTTCTTCCTTTTGTTTCCCCAGGTGGCTGCCAATGCTTACCTCTCTCAGGGCAGACTCCAAGGTTGGCTACATTTACAACCAAGGGCATGCACTTGGGAAGAAAAATAGTCCTGGACTAATTTAAGTGAAAATAATTTATCCTTGAAAGAGATCCAATACATAAAGTTTTTCCTCCAGAAAGAATCTCTCGAAAGGCTTCAAAGACGTGACATCTGGGGGTGGGGTGGGGTCACAGTTAAAAGCAGCTGCTGTCAGAGCATGCGGAATGATGCCCCAATCGCTATGCCGCAGTGGGGTGGCCCGGGGGTGCCAGGGTGCTGACCTCCAGCTCCCACCTCCTTTGTCGCTCCCCGCAGGGTTCAGGGTGCACAGCACAGACCATTTCCCATATCTCCCTGCATTCATGCTTTGGATGAGAGGGAAGAGCAGACCTGCTTCCATCTCTCTGTCAGCAGCCTGCGCTGGGTGCTCAGAAAGTAGTAACACACGTGCTGGGAGTTTAAAACCCCATAGGAGGGAGGCCAGCATCCGGGCAGGGCGACCAACCACTAAACACGTGAAAGAAAGTGCATGTGATGCAGGAAACATGTGCCCAACGGAGTGAGGAGTGAGTGAAGAGGATGTCATGTGAATTTCAGGTCTGGCCTGGAGCTGGGGATGGAGGAGGTGGGATTCATTCCTCGCACTTCACTGGTGGAGGTTTCAATTTGTTTAGGAGGCAGGGCTCAGTAAGGCAGCACAGAGGGCTCTGGAGGAAGCCCTGCCTGCCCCCTGCAAGGGTGGATGCGGACACATCACAGAGCGGGGCGAGGACGGAGCTCAGCGCACCACCGGCCCAGGAGGGGGCATCACCTGCACGTTGGAGGCCTGGACCAGGCAGAGCTGCTCCTGGATCTTGTGGAGCTCTTCCTGCTGCCACCGGATGTTGGCCTGCAGGATCCTCGTCCTCTGCTCCAGCTGGTCTTTGATGGTCTGGAACATGCTGAGCTGGGCTGAAAACTTGAAGGCGGGGCCCAAACACAGAACCCGATGAAAGAGTTATTTCAGCCTTGCAGACAGATGTTGCTGCTGCTCTGAGCGGCCCTGCACTCTTTCACTTCTGGTCCTTTACCCACCCTCTGCAGCATCCCTGACCCACTGCTGAGGAGCTCGCCAGGGAGCAGGGCTTCTGGCTGAGGGCTCGGTGGCCCAGGGCCCCCTGCCCACCCTCCCCCCAACCCCCCCTGAGCTTTTCTTAGGCCCATGGGAACCTGCAGGTCTCACTGATTGCGCTGGAGTCTGGGAGGGCCACAGAATCGGGACATGATTTTGTAAGCAGTGCAGTGCTTCCAAACTCATATTCTAAATTCGGTTAGACGGACAAATGGTTTTGGAGAGGAATGTCAAAAGCAGGGCATGAGAATTTGCAACATCATGGATGGACTTGGAGGGCATTATGCTAAGTGAAATAAGTCCGTTAGAGAAAGACAAATACTGTATGAGATCATTTATATGTGCAATCTAAAAAATAAACTAGTGATTACAACAAAAAGGCAACAGACTCACAGATATAGGGAACAAACTAGTGGTTACCAGTGGGGGGAGGGAAAAGGGGAGGGGCAAGGTAGGGGTAGGGGATTAAGTGGTATAAGCTATCATAGTATAACATAAATAAGCTACAATGATATATTGTGCAGCAAAGGCAATATAGCTAATATTTTATAATAACTATAAATAGAGTGTAACCTTTAAAAATTGTGAATCACTGTGTTGTACACCTGTAACTTATACAATATTGTTCAGCAACTATATCTCAAAAAAAAAAAGCAAGGCATCAGAGAGCCCCCTTCCCTTTTTTCTCTCATCTAGGGCATGACGATTTGCATGTGACAGCTTCACGTGCAATTTTGGATCCTATCATTATCCTAAAACTGATCCGGAGAGCAGCGCTCTTCTGGAACAATTCACAAACAGGCTTGGATTTTTTTTGGCTGCACCACGCGGCATGCGGGATCCTAGTTCTCTGACCAGGGGTTGAACCTGTGCCCCCCCTGCAGTGGAAGCATGAAGCCCCAACCACTGGACGGCCAGGGACTTCCCAAGCTTGGATCTGATGGTACTCTAAACCCTCCAGGGGCCATGGAAGCCTCATCACCCTCCCTCACGTCCCCAGGCTCACTTGCAGGCTGTCCCTACACTTCTTGGAAATCTGTGTGAAAAAGAGCTAAGGAGACGAACAGTACAATCGCCTTATGTGCACCCCGGGGGTACTGCTGGCGGAGGTGACCGTGCAGGAGCACCGACGTCTGCTGTGTGTAAGAGCCCAAGCGCCCCCTTCCTCCTGCCTTGTGACTCCTTCCTGGGACGGAGGCTGGCTTTAGGAAGATTTCCCAGGTGATCTCTGCCCTGTGTCACCTGTCTACCTTGACACAAGGTTCTTTCCTTGCAGGAAATGTGGAGGGGGGAGGTCATGAAATGGGAGGTGAAGCTGACACTCCCTGGGCTGCCCGCCCTGCTCTGGGCAATTTGGGGCTGTCGGTGACTCCTGCTTATTGAGGAAAGTGAGTTTGCTGGGCTGGGGCTTCTGTTCTTTATTTTGTCCCCCGCCACCCCCCCGCCTTTTTTTTTTTTTTTAAGTGACTTAATCTGCATTCCCTCAATCTCTATCTCCGACAACCTCCTGAGTCTGTTTCTTGCCCGTTGTCTTTTGCAAACACCTCCAGAGATTGTCTCTTTTCTTTTGCCCTTTGCCCTCCCATCCATGGAAACACAGGGAGCCTGGGAGAGGTTAGCATACAGGCAGGATAAACCGGAGGATGGAATCACACTGACTGCAGTTTTGGAGCAGCAGAATAATAGGAAAAAGAACCAGGAAGAATAATAGTGGCAGGTGCCACCACTTGTGGAGACCTACCCTTGCCAGGCCAGCAAAGCAGGACCCTGTACCTCCTTGCAACTCACCCACACCACGCAGAGAGGTTGTGACTGGCTCCAGGTCCACAGCAAGGTGGGGGGCGGCCGCAGTGTGAACCCAGAGTCTCAGGAGGTGGGAGAGGCCAAGAAACTTTGCCAACGACAGCTCCCCATCCCCCAATTCCACCCCAGTCAGAGCAGCTTTGACCTCAGACTTCACTGAAAAATCCTGCTGCTAAACATGGGCTTAAAAATACCTATACCAGACTGTATCACAAAAGTCTCAATCAGAATCTCACTCATCAAAGCACCAGCTGGGGGGCTTCCCTGGTGGCGCAGTGGTTGAGAGTCCGCCTGCCGATGCAGGGGACGCGGGTTCGTGCCCCGGTCTGGGAAGATCCCACATGCCGTGGAGCGGCTGGGCCCGTGAGCCATGGCCGCTGAGCCTGCGTGTCCGGAGCCTGTGCTCCGCAACAGGAGAGGCCACAATAGTGAGAGGCCCATGTACCGCAAAAAAAAAAAAAAAAAAAAAAAAAAAAGCACCAGCTGGGATTTTGAAAGAGAATTCGATTGAGAAAGAAAAGCTGTATCATGTATTCAATTAAAATAACAAAAGACAAAAGCATCTGTGCTGGGTTCTACGAAGTCTGGAGACGACAGTTCAGGCTATGACATCCACATCCAGGGGTAGATGCACTGGGCTGTCCGTTGACTCCCAAGGGAAATAGTGAGGGGGCTGGTGGTTGGCAAGGTGCCAGCATCGAGCTTCATGAATGTTAGTTACTCTATTTATTTATTCTTATTTTCCCAAGGCATTCCAGGACACCCAAGCATGAGTCTCTTGTTATATTCTTGATTGTGGCCTTTTTGATAAAGAGATCTCCCCTAACTTAGAGACACATTAGCGACACGTTATGAAACCATCACTTAGCCAGATAACCGTTTCCCAGATTTTGGATTTTTTTTCCCCCTTTCTCTCGATAGGGTACCACAGTGATAACATCAGTGAGGGGAAAGAGAGAAAATTGTAGAATCTCATTAGTTCACGTGAGTAGGTATGAGAAGAACTATCTGATTTGAAAGGCCAGCATTACACAAGAACGTCTTAAAGAATACGGTTACTGGGGCTTCCCTGATGGTGCAGTGGTTGAGAGTCTGCCTGCCAATACAGGGGACACGGGTTCGTGCCCCGGTCCGGGAGGATCCCATATGCTGCGGAGTGGCTGGGCCTGTGAGCCATGGCCGCTGAGCCTGCGCGTCCGGAGCCTGTGCTCCGCAACGGGAGAGGCCACAGCAGTGAGAGGCCCGCGTACCACACAAAAAAAAGAATACGGTTACTGGTCATTGCAGCACTATATACAATAGCCAGGACATGGAAGCAACCTTAATGTCCATCAACAGAGGAATGGATAAAGAAGGTGTGGTACACATATACAATGGAATATTACTCATCCATAAAAAGAAATGAAATTGAGTTATTTGTAGTGAGGTGGATGGACCTAGAGTCTGTCATACAGAGTGAAGTCAGAAAGAGAAAAACAAATACCATATACTAATGCATATATGTGGAATCTAAAAATTGGTATAGATTATCTTACTTGCAAAGCAGAAATACAGACACAGACACAGAGCACAAACGTATGGATACCAAGGGGGAAGGGGGGTGTGGGATGAATTGGGAGATGGGGATTGGCATATATACACATATATGTGTGTGTGTGTGTCTATATATATATATATATATAGACACACACACACATATATGGGTACTATGTATAAAATAGAGTACTAATGAGAACCTACTGTATAGCACAGGGAACTCTACTCAGTGCTCTGTGGTGACCTGAATGGAAAGGGAATCCAAAAAAGAGGGGATATATGGATACGTATAGCTGATTCACTTTGCTGTACAGGAGAAACTAACACAACATTGTAAAGCAACTGTACTCCAATAAAAAATATGGTTATTATTAAATATAATCTGCCTAAGAGACTAAGAACTGTTACTGTTAATTAAAATGAAGATCAATATATGAAAAACTAGAATTCCAAAGGGGCCTTTATCACACCATGACTTATTACAATGCAAGACCCACAAGATGCAGGAATTCTCATTTCATGGGCCTTTGGACTGAAGAAGTTACTCATTTCATACCAAATGTGCCTTGGAAATTTGAAGAGAAAAAAAATTCTTCTTTTTCCTAATGAGGATGAATAGAGATCATTTGCATTAGTCGACTCTGGCTGGGTAGGTTTTATATCCCTACTTAAGCCGAACTCTGGCAAGGAGCATGTGCTAGCACCACGTGTCTTTCTTATTCCAGGAAAACATGTGAGGCCACTGTTCGTGGGAAGGATGTATGTTCTGAAACAGTTTTCACCAGTGGTGACGGATCTGCACCAAGACAGACGTGCACACTTTGGCAAGTGTGTGGCCAGGGACACATCTTGGTGAACTGCCCCCCTGGGACCCCCTTGTGGCCAGAAAGGGGGCAAAGCTCAATATCTCATAAAGGAATGGAAATCAGAGGTCTGTGGCCTGTCAGCTCAACTGCCCTTGGACTTCCGTAGACAGAATATTTTCTTAGCGGTTCTATAAAAACACACGCCCTGCCGTGGCAGTTTCTCTGTTTATACGACCATCTCGCCCTTGAACTCCAAGTCCAAAAGCGAGGGCTGCGCCACAAGCATCTTTGCGTCCTCACACTCACTTCCTGACTGACCCAAACAGTAACTCGCTGAATGTTGTTGCAACATAGAAGGAATTACTCAGCCAAGCCCTGATCCTCTATTTAAAAAATGTGGTATTTATAATACTGGACTTAGAGCTTTTAAACCCTTGCAAAGTCTTCCCGTAACATGTGGCTTCCTTCAGACCTTTTCTAAAATATCGTGACCAATTAGGAGTCGTGAAAAATCAGAGGAACACGGAAAAGTGGCGGAGAGATGAAGAAAGATTGCTAAGAGGATTGAGAAACAGATGCCAGAGAAGATCAATGGGAGGATGGATGGAGATGAGGACGGGGGAGGGGCAACGTCCACAGCTCCACACGCCCCACCTGCACGTGGGGGGAAACAGTCCCGTCTGGGGGGCCTTGGTGTGGAGCCTGTAGGTCAGCACCAGTGCACCCACACCCTCCACAGGACCCCAGCATCCTGTCTCGGGAAGTGCTGCCCCGGGTTTCCCCTGCCCTGAGTCCCAGACTCACCTGTGTCACGGGGGCAGGTGGGCTTTGCAAGATGGTCTGAGGCAGAAGCTGCTGTGTGATGTCACAGGACGCCGGGGCGGGCAGGGGAGCCTGGGGAAAGGAGAGGGGCCTTGCTGTCAAATGCAGCTTCTGGGCCGCTAGAGAAAGGACTGGGCGCTGTCTCTCAGCCAGCTGGGTTCTCTGGCCTCAAGGAGGCTCTTCTGCCCTAGAGTGGACAGCTTACTTCTGGAAGGCTTATGTTCCCCGGGAAAGGTGGGATCGCAGGTTGCTGCCCTCGCAGGGCACGGAGTCAGTGGTGACACGCGGTTGGTGAAGGGTGGGGGGCACTGGGGGCACTCGGGCCCGATGCCTTCCATCACGGTGTGCTCTGCAGAGCCGCTGCTACCGGCCGGAGCTGGGCATCTCCACCCCACCCTGCCTCGCCTCCTGTTCTAGGCCCCATTCTTGGTGGATGTGGTCGCTCTTTTCCCAGATCAGTACTTTCTTAGTGGTGTTGTCCAGCAGAAAGACAACACCTTGGCCTTTCTGCTCAACACTAATGCAGATGGACAGGCCCCTGCACGTCTCTACCCGCTGACCCACCCAGGCAGTGAATGTGGCTGCAGTTTCGCCACACTCTGCCTGCAATCTGGTGGAGAGAGTCCGGCAAGGTCAGCTGAGTCCCAGCCTCTGTGCCCTGATCACTCAGGTGGGCAGGGGAGCAGGGGTGGGGTGGGACAACGTGTAGAAACAAGAAATGCAGCCCTCAGGTTCACGACGCTCTTGAGAGCTTTAAAAAGAAAAGTAAGAAGCTTCTTCTGAAGTTATCCCAAAGCTGCCCCAGGCCCTGGGGACTACAAAAAGCAGCCCCAATGGAAAGCTGTCCCCAGAACAAGATCAGGAACAGAGGCAGCAGGAGACCTGTTTTGAGTGAGAATCCCAGGGACTGGTTCTGGTTCTCCAGTTTTGTTCCCTTGCACAACTGGGACAGAGCTGTCACCAACAGTGGCAGAGAGAGTTGCATGGACAGCCAATATCAGAAGAGCGGCCATCAGGGCTTCCCTGGTGGGGCAGTGGTTGAGAGTCCGCCTGCCGATGCAGGGGACACGGGTTCGTGCCCCGGTCCGGGAAGATCCCACATGCCGCAGAGCGGCTGGGCCCATGAGCCATGGCCACTGAGCCTGCACGTCCGGAGCCTTGCTCCGCAACGGGAGAGGCCACAACAGTGAGAGGCCCGCGTACAGCAAAAAAA
Organism: Mesoplodon mirus; assembly: GCF_964341445.2. Lineage (NCBI taxonomy): Eukaryota > Metazoa > Chordata > Mammalia > Artiodactyla > Ziphiidae > Mesoplodon > Mesoplodon mirus. Next base: position 18,816,746 of record NC_138990.1, on the reverse strand, counting down.
AAAAAAAAAAAAAAAAAAAAGAGCAGCCACCATAGCTCACAAGCTCATCAAAAGGTGGCTGGAGACAAAGAAAGTGCTCTTTGTCATGTTCTGCTTGAAAATAAAACATGTTGCCCAAGCTTTTCAGCAGGGTGGGCATAATTTCCATGGTGACAGCAAGAAGGAAGGGGACACTTCACTCCCATCTTTAAAAGGTCAGCGAGGGATGAGTGGGAGGTACTTGGCCACTATGTGGATGTGGCCCCTAAAATCTGGGGATACTTTTCCCATTGAGAGCGAGGTCTGTGTCCCTCTCTGTGGGTGAGCTTGTGACTGCTTTACCCGAGAGGGATGGCAGAGGTGACACTGTGGGACTTTTAAGGCAAGGTCACAGAAAGCCACGCAGTTCCACCTGGCTCTCATGGAAGTCCCTCTCCAGATATTTCCTCTTGGAACCCAGGAGCATGCCGGGAGGATGGCATGGAGAGGTCCACGCAAGTCAACAGAGCATGCTCTGAGCTGGGCCCAGCCATCAGCCGGGGATGCAGACACATCGGGGATGTGGACCTCCCAGCCCTGATCTGGGAGGCTTCCAACACCAGGCAGCAAAGAGGAGTCACTCCCACTGTGCCTTTTCTGAATTCCTGACCCAGAATCCATGAACGTGGAAAATGACTGTTGCTTTCTTTCTTTTTCGTGTTTTTTAAACTTATTTATTTTATTTTTGGCTGCGTTGGGTCTTTGTTGCTGCGTGCGGGCTTTCTCTAGTTGCAGCGAGCAGGGGCTAGTCTTCTTTGCGGTGAGCGGGCTTCTCATTGCGGTGGCTTCTCTTGTTGCGGAGCACGGGCCCTAGGCACACAGGCTTCAGTAGTTGTGGCACGTGGGCTCGGTAGCTGTGGCTCACAGGCTCTAGAACACAGGCTCAGTAGTTGTGGCGCACGGGCTTAGTTGCTCCGTGGTATGTGGGATCTTTCCAGACCAGGGCTCGAACCTGTGTCCCCTGCACTGGCAGGCAGATTCTTAACCACTGCACCACCAGGGAAGCCCCATGACTGTTGCTTTATGCCACTGAGTTTGGTGTGGTTTGTTCCATGGTGATGGATAACGGGAGTGTGGTAGGTACATTAGTGACTTTGCATCTAGCCAGCGTGCTTTCTAGGAGGCCACATGTTCCCTGATGTTCTGGAGAGGCCTGGCATATATGAGGGACACTGCCTGGTATATGCAGGGGGACCTTCTTGTTGACATCAAGGTTCTCAGACATTTGCACTGGAGTGAAATGGGACCTAAAATAGGAGGGTCCTAATCATGTACCCCCAGAGGCTCTGGGGGTGTAACCCCAAATTTGAAGTTTTGAGCTTTATCTTTAAAACTCTTTTGGATTTTGAATTCTATGGATATACATCCATGTTAATTTTGGAATAAAAATGTTTTAAATTTGTTGCCAATTAAACATCTTAACTTCCCACCCCCACTTGCCACCAGCGATCTCTAAGTACAGCTGGTACTCTGCGAAGATGCAGCATGCAGTCCTGTGGCCCTGCAGGCCCCTGCGATGCCATAGCACAGGCTGGGTGAAAAGTTTGGGGTCACTCACATACCGGCATCGTGGCTGCCTGGCTGAGCCCTAGCACGGGGAGCTCTTGAGCCGATCTTGGCAAAGCCGTGGTGCCAGCCTCTGCCCTCAGCTTGCCTGGAGTAGCTGCAAGAAACACATCACCTTTCAGACTTGCACACGCTTAACAGCTTTCTTATCAAAAGAGGGGAACAGTGACCACGGTGTGCATGAAACACGGGCCTGGGTGGAATCTGATAAAGGAAGCCCAGCGGAAGTGGAGGTGGTTTTGAGAACCACAGAGGCTCTGCCCGCCTCTGGTACCACCTGGGAGCAGGTGGATGACAGTAGAGCATCCACGAGCTTTATGTCCACCACATGGTTCAGCCAGCTGCCTGATCACACACCTCAGGTGGGGTCTGCACGTCGCCTGCTTTATGTCGGCTGCGTGTGCCAGTGGAGGAACCAGAGTGTGGAGCCGGGACGGGGGTTGTGGGGGGAAGAGACCAGTGGAGCCGGGGGCGGGGGGGTGGGGGGAGAGACCAGCGGGAGAGAAGGGAAGGCACGGGAACCGAATGGCAACTTCCGCTTCAGACCACGGACTGCCCTGCTTCTCCTCAAGTTTGGGGGCCCCTCGTGGGCCTCTCTGTATGCCCCCCACCACCCCAGCCCACCAGGCACCCACCCCTTCCCTCCGCGGTGTCACACTCACAGGCGGGTTCGGACACAGCCGTGTGCGAGGATTTGTGGGAACTTCTTGAGGACGCCGACGGTGAGTGGCTGGTGTTAAGGCCCGAGGTACCCACGTCGAGGGCATTAAAGTGCTGCTGCGCTTCCAGGCTGGAGCCCTTGTGCTGAAACACACACACACACACAGTTCCACATTTCAGCATCGAGATCATGGCAATGAATTAGGTGACTTCAGCTGTTCTCTAAATATTTAGGAAACTTTGAAGTGTATTGAGAGAAATACTGTAACGGTTTGGAGATAATTCCAAACACATTCGGGTGGACTATTTATACAGAGATGTAATCTAGCATCTTCGAGAGGCTGGTAGCCTGGAAGCAGTGTTTATTGTACTTTCTCGCCTTGTAGTTTGATAGTTTAGATTTTCATAAGGGATTTGGCATTTTGGTTTTTCCTTAAAATTGTCACCTCATGCCCAGAATCTTGGCTTTCCCAGAAGCAGATGGAGAGGCCGGGTCTAGAAATAAGGTTGTTGGTGGTACTGGATTATTAATACTCCCATGAAACAAACGCCTTTGGACTCTTCGGGACACCATCTCCCCACTGCTCTTCCTCTGCAACCTCAGGGCCCCCGAGTGGAGAACAGGCAAAGGGCCAACAGTCTCCAGTTCTTGACCCCTGGATCCCCACTGATGCTGGGCCCCCAGGATGCCTCTGCCTTGAGCACAGAATGGTGAGAAAGCAGCTGTGACCTTCCAACCCTGAGGAACCATCTTTCCATCCTGCACTGGTGTAGGTGTCAAGCCTAAGAAAACAGGGATTATAATGATTTTTAAGCTAAAGAAGAAACATACTGCTTACTCTCCTGGGCTAGGCTTCTACCTGGTCTCAGAAGGATGGTGAGATTCCTGGGCTGCTTGATGTCTCCTGGTCTCAGTCCTTAAATCTCTGTGTGTGACTCTACATGGCTGTTCTGTATCTTGAGTTGTGGCTCCAGTGAGGGTGGACACTGCGTGTGCCCGAGTACGGCTGAAATGATTGCTACGAGACCTATGGGCCTTTGTGCAAAACAGAAGGGCAGGATGTGCCTGAGTTTGCTGTGCTAAATGTCCATTTTGAGGTCCTGTTGCTTGGTCAGTGTCTCCCCCAGATCACACCCCTTACAGTGGGGTCCCTGGCCCATGGCTGTTGGCGAATTGCATGCTCCTGGTCAGCAGAGAAGTAAGTACAGGAAGTGAGAGTAGGAGCTGAGAAGCTTTTATAGCCGTTTGACACAGCCACACATCCCATCCAAGCAGGGCAATTTGCATTTTTAAAAAGCATCCATCAGTGACAGGTTTGAAATTTAAAAACCAAATGATCCATTACCGCTGAGAGTTTGAAAAGCATGGTCCTGGAGCTTTTCCTTTAAAAGGGGCTTCTTAATCTGGCAGCCTGAGATTGTGTTTGTGTGCTTATACATAAGTGCAGGTTGATGAGAAGTTCCGTTGGGCTCTAATATTCCCAAAGGATCGGAAACCTCAATAATCAATTTCTGACTGGATGATAGACACTGCCCGATCTTCAGCTGTGGTGTACGGTGTGCCTAACACCTGCCTATTAACAGCTTAATTCCACCCTTGGACATGATACATGATGCATTAATGGACAGAGCTGGGTAATAAACACGTCCATAAGCGATGACAGAGGTGTCGCCTCAGTGTGCTGGTGATGAATCACTGTACAACACATCACCACGTAGCCCGCCAGCAGGGGAGGCTCAGCAAAGAGGCGACAGCTGTCTGGTCTTTAAAGGGGATTTCTCCCTCTTCCCATTGAGTTCTCAATGGATCAGAGATGCTTTTGTTGGACCACTGCTGCTGCGTCAGTTTCCGGCCAGAGACTCTGGATTCTAGGTCACGGGCAGGCTGGAACGTGAACCCTATCTCATGAGTTCTACGAGGCCCTTTCCCTCTCACATTTTGACATATCTGAACCTGGGATGTGTCCTTCAACTAATGATAAGAAATCCTGACTTCACAGATTGGCAGCATTTTCTCTTTCTCAGTGGAGATGAAATAATGGTAGACCTTACAATTGATGGCTTCTTAGCTTTGATGAAATACAACACTCCCTTTCTTGCTTTCTCTCTTTGTCTGCCAACATTTGTGTTTGCTTGAAGAATGACCTTTGAGAAACAGAGCTCTCGTCTACTTGCAAGCTCCCTTCCAGTTGTCTGACACGCCAGGAGCAGAGACGGGGGCATCCTGGCCAGGGGGGTCCAGAGAGTTCAGGCTGGGCGAGGAAGGAGGTCTGGGCTTTGGGAAGAGAAATACCTCCCCACACCTCTCGGAGCTCCCTGATGCAAAGCTGGCTCCAACAAGGCTGTCAACTCAGAGCCCCGGACACAGAAGTGGAAAGTACACCCTGGCAGTGAAGCCACAAGGGTGTGCGAGTGGCAGCGTGCTTGTGGGACGCTCTTCTGTAGGCAGAGTATCAGCCTTAGGCTAAGGGGAGGGCAGGGCACTCAGACTATTCCCTGCCTCCATGGGACGACGGAGTAACCCCCAACTTGTCATCTGTGGGACACACACAAAGTGGACGTACTACAGGCAGACCTTGGTTTATCACGTTTCACTTTATCACACTTCGCAGGGAGTGTGATTTTGTACAAATGGAAGGTTTGTGGCAACCCTGCCTTGTCAGATGACGCTTAGCATTTTTTTTAGCAATGAAGTATTTTTAAATTTATGTATGTACAATTTAAAAAACCCTAATACTATTGCACACGTAATAGGCTACAGTATAGTGTAAACAGATCTTTTACATGCACTGGGAAACCCAAAAAAATGTGTGTGACTCGCTTTACTGCGACATTCGCTTTATTGCGGTGGTCTGGAAGCCACAGCATCTCTGAGGTGTGCCTGCACAGCCATTGTTGTAAGGCTGGAAGGTGCCAAACCCTGCTCTGAGTCCAGAGGCTGTTTCTTGCACAGCTCTGTGAGTTCCCAGCCTCGGTGGCTTTGGGTACGTTAGCTACAACCTCTGTATGCTGCTGTCTTACCTGAAGAAGGACAGTAACAGTGCCCGCCTCACAGGGACCTCACAAGGGGCAAATAGGCAAATACCCCAAAATTACATTGAATAGTACTGGGAACATAGCAAGAGCTCAGTAAATACGACCTGCCATTTTTAGTATGACTGTTTGTATGATCACAACTCATGGAAGATTCTACTTAGCCAGACTTTGCCTTTATCCTCTGTTGGGCATCAGAATACCTTCAGTGCCGAAGGGTGGACGGTCTCCAGAAGTGGGTCCTCCAGGGCCAGCTCTTGTCTTCTTTCCACCCGGACCTCCGCGTAACTGCTCAGGAAATCAAGAGACCACAGCTGGAGGGGGGACATTCCAGGACGACACCAGCAAAGAGGGCTAGTGTGACGGGTCCAGGTTCCCTGTGTGATCCCCCTCCCAGAACAGCCACCAGCAAGGAGGTTAGCCCTGTCACTTGTCTGAGGATGGCGTTTCTTTCTGGGTCTAAATTCCACTGCAGTCACTTCCACTGTGACATTCAGAATTATCTTCCTTTCTAGAATGTTTTTATTTCCTTCTCCTTTACTGATCTCTACCCACCCTCACCCCGAAACCCCCAAACATAATTGTCTTTAGAAACCTATTTTCCTCTATAGAATGAGCCTCAGCCTTCAAATAACTAGAAGACTTTCTTAAGACCTACTACTCAGTTTGGACTATGCATAGGAGGAATTGACACATAACTTTTTTTTTTTTAGTAATTACAGACTACGAAACTGCCGGAAGCTTTCTTTTGACCAAACCTAGAACCAGACCCAGACTGTCAATTAGTCTATGGACCCACTTTTTGAATAGCATAGGTAAATCAGTTCAATGTGGTGATGGCTGAGTGACTTAGCTGTGGCTTTTGCCTCGTGTGTGGAGACGCAGGCTGGGCGAGGGGTCTTGGGGAATGGCGGTGGCTCTTGGGCCTATAGAATGCTTGTGACCTCGTTTACTCACTAGGTCACCCCCTACTTTCTCTGAAAATCTGGGATCTGGGAGGTAGAAGATGGAGAGGAAGAACAGGGTCAAGGGCAGATCTGAGGAGAAAGGTGCTGATGTCCACCTTCCCTGGGGGCAAAGGGACGCTCTAGCAAAGGCCCAGGCAGAGAGGGGGGACTGGCCATGGAATCAGAAACCACTGGCTGCTGACGTGCCCAGAGGAGGCTGGGAAGCCAGGAGCAGGGCCCTGAGAGTGGGTGCGCGATGTGATGATCACGGTCACTGGCCAAGAAATACCTGTGCTTCTTATCTCTCCTCTTTCCCCACTTACTAAAGAAGAGGGATATACGTGTGTGTGTGTGTGTATGGATAGTATCTATCTATCCATCATCTACCTATTATCTGTCCATGTATCTATTATCTACCTATCCATCTATCTATCCATCCATCATCTATTATCTATCCATCCATCTATTATCTATCCATGTATCTATTATCTATCTGTCTATCCATTATCTATCCATCTATCCATCCATCCATTTATTATCCATCCATCATCTATCCATTATCTATCCACCCATCCATCATCTATTATCTATCCATGTATCATCTATTATCTATCCATCTATTATCTATGTATCTATCTATCCATCCATCCATTATCTATCTATCCATCTATTATCTATCCATCCATTATCTATCCATCCATCATCTATCCACATATTATCTATCTATCCATCCATTATCCATTTATCTATTATCTATCCATCCATCTCTCCACCTACCTACCTACTCATTATCTGCTATCAATCATCCACCTCTTATGTACATGTATATAATGCAGTAGGTATGTATATGTATCTCTCCATCTATCTGCTATCTATCATCTATCTGTTACGTACATATATAAAATGCAGTCCTTCTAACCTTTCTTTCTTTGCTCTCCTCCAATGCTCTCCTCTAGACCAGTTTAAAACCGATTTACGTTCTTAACGTTTTTGTAGTTGGGAAACCCCCAAATAGCACCTCTCCTTTACCTTTGGGAGGGACTGTGACCCGCACGGCAACATCCAGGGAACACCGGTGCGCTGGCTCCCTTGGAAGCCCCGCCCACCCACGCTGGGCTGGGGGCGCCCCCGAGGCCACGGGACCGCCAGGAACCCTCTCCCACCGGCAGCCTGGCTCTTGTACCAACCCTGCCTTGGTTGCCAGCAGGGGTTTTTTAAAGTGTTCAAAAAGGGGACTATGTCTCTGAGTTATTTAGAGGCAAAATTTTAATCTTCTTCTCCAAACAGCAACAAGGGAAGGCTGGGGGCCGGATGGAGATGAGGGGAAAATATGTAAGTAGGTCACTGAAGCAGTAACTTACTAAGGAACATCCTGGCCGCCTGGAAGAGCTCAATGAGGCTTTCAGAGGGGCCTGACGGGACGCTGGGAGGAAGCCTCAGCCCTGGAGAACAGGGATGGGTGTGGAGCCGGAAGGGATCTGAGCTCTGTGGATTAGCCTGTTCACTGCAGAGCACAGCCCAGGCCCCGCTGAAGAATTCAAGCCCGGGGCTCGCTCCTCAGAAACGGGGTCCACTGAGGGTGATGGGGCTCTGGCGGAGCTGCCGCGGGCCCGGCCACCCCTCCCGGCCCCCTGCCCGCACCTGACCACTGAGTGTGTGCACACGATGAACTCGGGCTTGGAGTTCCACTGGTGGTAGGTGATGTAGTAGTGGGTCTGCAGCCAAATCCACTGCTGGCCTTTCGTCAGAAACCGGTAGCAGCACGACTTCCCTTTGCCAAACTGCATCACTGTGAACAGAAGGCGGAGTCTGCATATCACCAACGTTAAGACGAAAATGATCCTTTTGCCCCAAAGTTACTGTTAAAAACACCAGCTTTCAAAAAGACGGTGCCACACATTGGTCACTTCCCCAGCTGTGATGGATTTTAAGTCATTGTCAAGGTCACGGTAAATGGTAACGAATTCTGAAACCACGGAGGAACGATTCGCCTGCTTTCCCAAATGCTCGAAGGCTTACGAGAGCCTTAAATCAGGGCAGATTCTCCAGCTGGAATCCAATTACAGAGAAGCCCTGGCTTTCCTGGGGCTCATCTTCCTGCGCAGGTGGAGCTGTCTTTAGAGCTGCAGGAGCCCAGCGTGGGAAAGACAATCCAGACGCCGGGAGAACTAGACTGAAAACAGACATGCCAGCCAGCAGTCTCCGGACAGATCCTGTGGCTGCCAGGCTGCTGTGCATCCTCCTTCCACGCGGTTCTAAATAGAGAATCGGCCACAGGTGCCTTCCACCACGGCTCCACCGTGCGGGGCTGCATGGAGCCCCTACGGTTAAGTCTCTTCTGGCTTCCCTGGGAGCGCCCAGCACACACGGATGCTGCTGGTTTAAGCCTGGGCAGGGCAGAAAGCTGGGCCATGGGTCCCAGGAAGAGGAGCAGTTGGGCTTTATTTTTATTTATTTATTTGGTCGCACCAGGTCTTAGTTGTGGCAGGCGGGCTCCTTAGTTGCAGCATGGGAACTCTTAGTTGCGGCATGCACGTGGGATCTAGTTCCCTGACCAGGGATCGAACCCGGGTCCCCTGCATCGGGAGCGTGGAGTCTTCTCCACTGCGCCACCAGGGAAGTCCCAGCAGTTGGGTTTTTTTTTTTTTTAACATCTTTATTGGAGTATAATTGCTTTACAATGTCGTGTTAGTTCCTGCCGTATAACAAAGTGAATTAGCTATATGTATACATATATCCCCATATCCCCTCCCTCTTGCGTCTCCCTCCCACCCTCCCTATCCCACCCCGCTAGGTGGTCGCAAAGCACCGAGCTGATCTCCCCGTGCTATGCAGAGCCGATGGGTTTTATTGCCTCAGTGCCTGGAATTGAGCTCCTATTTATGCAAACGGTCAAGAGAAAGCCTAACTAGGAGACTCAAGTGACAAAAGGAGGCACTGAATCTACCAATAAAATAATATTTGTAATAAATTCTTTGAGCCTGAGACATGATTAAATGAAGATTGTACCAACACATTGCTAAGGGGACAGTTGGAGACTCAGGTAGACGACTAAGCTACTCACAGGAAGATCCAACTGGATTATCAAACTCAAGAGGCCTTCAGTCTCTCCTCAACACAGAAGGAAGAGGGACTTTTTCAACTACCTAAAATATATCCCAGAGTGCTCAGAAAACATTTTCCTCATATTTTACAGGCATCATACTGTTTACTGTCTTCCAGGGTGCCTAGAAAAACCTCTTCAATGGATAGTTTGTCCTTGTTAAAAACCTTTGTTCTGTTTCCCTAGGAGACTAATATCTTGAGGTCATTTGAAAAGGCCTGATCATCATAATTGTTCATCAAATGTTCTAAAGCTTTAAAAAAAAAAAAAAAAAAGGAGGGAACTTCAAAAGGCGGGGCGGGTAAGGGTAGGGGCCCAACAAACTGAGAGTGTCTTGCCCAGTCCTTCAGACGTTGAAGGTAGTTCTACACCCAGGGTGGCCTTTCTCCCTTGGAAGAGTCAGAAGCGGCCAACGGCTTGAAGGAGCTGTGCTTCTCACATTTCACAGGCCCCCGGAGCGCTAGGGGATCCTGTTAAAATGGATGCTCTGATTCCATAGGCCTGGCGGCAGGGAACCTGAGGATCTATACATCTAACCAACTCCTTTTGACACCCACGCTCTGCTCGAGGATCACCTTTGAGAAGGGGTTAACGTTTTAAAGGTGAAGCTTAGAGAAAAGGGAACCCTCTTGCACAGCTGGTGGGAATGTGAATTGGTACAGCCACTATGGAGAACAGTATGGAGGTTCCTTAAAAAACTACAAATAGAACTACCATATGACCCAGCAATCCCACTACTAGGCATATACCCTGAGAAAACCATAATTCAAAAAGAGACATGTACCAAAAAGTTCATTGCAGCTCTATTCACAATAGCCCGGAGATGGAAACAACCTAAGGGTCCATCATCGGATGAATGGATAAAGAAGATGTGGCACATATATACAATGGAATATTACTCAGCCATAAAAAGAAACGAAATTGAGCTATTTGTAATGAGGTGGATAGACCTAGAGTCTGTCATACAGAGTGAAGTAAGTCAGAAAGAGAAAGACAAATACCGTATGCTAACACATATATATGGAATTTAAGAAAAAAAATGTCATGAAGAACCTAGGGGTAAAACAGGAATAAAGACACAGACCTACTTGAGAATAGACTTGAGGATATGGGGAGGGGGAACGGTAAGCTGTGACAAAGCGAGAGAGAGGCATGGACATATATACACTACCAAACGTAAGGTAGCTAGCTAGTGGGAAGCAGCCGCATAGCACAGGGAGATCAGCTCGGTGCTTTGTGACCGCCTGGAGGGGTGGGATAGGGAGGGTGGGAGGGAGGGAGACGCAAGAAGGAAGGGATATGGGAACAGATGTATATGTATAACTGACTCACTTTGTTATAAAGCAGAAACTAATAAAAAATATATATATATAAAAAAATAAAAATAAAGGTGAAGCTTAACACCTAAGAGGGCTCCTCATGGAACTCACGCCTGTTCTCGTGTCAACGAGATTACCATGGGTCCGACAGACGGGCATCTGGCGAAATGCAGTGTTGGTGGTCAAGCCGTGTAGCAGGAGCCGTAGGTCAGTATTACTACAAACGCTCCTACTCAAAGGTAGAACTTGGCACCAAAAATATGGCTTTAAATGGTGAATCCTTGACCCCTCTTGCTAAGTGAGAACCCAGATGTGCTTGTGGTTTCCCCTCCGTCACACCATGAGCCTCGCCCCCCATCCCTTCACCAGTGTGTTCCCCTGGTCTGTGGCAGAACGCCTTCCCTGACCCCGTCCCCCAGCGGGGTGAGGGACCCTCTCCTCTGAGCCCCTCGATACCCTGTGCACGGCCCCTTCCAGACACCAACATCCCATCAAGTCACTGTGCTTTTCCATCAAACCTTGCTCCTGCAGGGCAGCAAGGAGACTCTGGTCATCTTTCTGTTGTGGGCCTCGCTTAGTATCTGACCTGTTGCTTGTGACCCACACATGTCCACTGACTAAAGAAGAGTTAAGTGAATTCTGTATTTTGTCTTTGAGACGTTATTGCATAACTTAGAAAAAAAACACGGAGCAGCATCACCTTAGTTTCTTAAGATCAAATAGCTTGCATATCTCAGGGGTGCTGGGAAGGGGCTGGAGGTGGAAGCAGACGGACCAAAGTCAACTCCGGGTGAAAGCAAAACATGGGGGAATCCAGATAGGGACCTCCACCTACTCCCAGATCATCTCAGAGAAGACAAAGTCCTCCACCTCAGAAGAAACCAAGTACTAGGTTGACTTCCAAAGTCTAAGAGTCCTGCTGTCAGGGCTCCGGGGAGGGAGCGGGGGGCCCTTTGGCCGGGGCTGGTATGAGGTACTCACGGTGCTGGTGGCATCTGGCCAGGAGCTCCAGATCGTCCACGTGGTAGTAGTCATAGCCCGAGGTCCCCAGAACTTCAAAAGGCAGGTATCCTATGATGGGAGGAGCTCTGCCGGGCACAGTGGGGGTCATTCGTCAGAGAGGAGGTACCACAGGGCTTGCCGTGGTGGCCGACGAGGGGGCAGTTTGCATGTGTAATGATCAACCTGGGGGCCTCATTTCTCGAGAATAAGAGCAGGAAAATAATTTTGCAATGGGCCAAACCGGAGAGGCTGTGTTTTCCAAAGTGCTCACATTTTTTTTTTGGCATTTAGATACTCAGTTCCCTTGGCCTGACCTGGCCCCGATCATCATAAATGTTGTCACTACTGACTAATTAAAAACAGCTATAGATTGGGTCAGCCCAACCCCAAAGTGTAATAAAAAAGTCAAAGGGTGGGAAGGGGAGATTTCTTGTTCTTAAACTGTGAAAAATGTCACGAAAGAAAGTAAGAAGATTGGGTTAAAGGGAAAGGAAGGTGGTGACAGAAATCAGATGAGAGTTTCCCTCACATCTGGTCCTGCCTGATGGGCGCTCGAGAGGGTCCCAAGTCGGCTGGCGGGTGAGGGTATCCCGAAGATGTCCCGGGCTGTGATGCCTGGCTCTCCTGAGATGCTCTGACCCAAACCCAGGACATATCCTCAGAGGGGGCAAATGCAGTGGAGGGAAACCTCTTGCCCCCAGCTGGGAAGCACTTTCCCCACTGCCAGAGAGAACCCTTCTTGCAGAGACCAGGCCTGACTTTCCTCCCCCAAGGAGAGCCTGGCTCATGGAAACAAGCACTTGAAAAGCACCCAGCCCAAATATGTTTTTCTTTTCACAAACCTGTGATCCAGAAATAAAAATTTCCATTCCAAGCTATGTCTTGAAGTGAATTCCTCTAAAGGTTTGTCAACGATGCACATTTCCTGTATTAAGAGGGAGAAAAATATTACTCGGGGTGCCAGATGCTCACCCCCGGTTTGTTCAAGAATGCACGGTCAGCCACAGAAGTTAAAATTGTTTAGAGCAAGTCTCCAAGTTGTCTTGGACTGCAACTCGGCATCTGTAGCTAATTTTGGTGTTAGATGATGCTAAATTTATTTCACAAGCTGGGGAAAAATACCTAAGAGCCAAAATGTCATACCACTCCCTTCCTATTATCTAGACGTGTGGTAAACATGTGGAAAATGGCTTTTCATCTGAATCTGAATTACGAATTTAACTCAACATTCATGCAATGTTGAATTTGCAATGCTGAATTCATGCAATTCGTGTTGAATTCATGATGTTAAATTCTGACGTGAAAGCAATCACAGATAAGAGGCCACAGGCCAGCCCTCAATTTGACTCAGTTTTTACCTCTGCCTGCCCTGAGTGGTGTCAACATGGACGTGAAGGGTAGGGAGGTTTACAGAGTTCTAGAAGGTCATCTCTGCAGGCTGACCGGCAATTCAGGCTGCCTTCCAAAAAATGGCTCGCAGGCAACCAAAGTTCAGGGAAAGAGCTTGCGGGGCTGTCACCGTACAGAAATCAGACATTTAACATTCTCTAAGTCGGTGACAAGCTCATTGAAATCTTATTCTTTCCCAGAAAGACAATGAATTACCCACCACCCAGTGTGACTCAGTGGTACTCGCTCCGCATGATAAATTCTCTCCGGGTACTTGCCTTTAAGAACTGTGGTGTTGCCAGGCGAACGGTGGCAATGAAGCAGACCTCCTTTCCCAGGGGCATTCGGCAGGGCCTCGAAAGGGTGCTGTCAAAGCCGTTACAGGAGGGGCTGGGCGCTGGGCAGAGGGGAAGAGACACAGGTCAGCCCCGGCTGGCGTAGAGTCAAGTCCCACTGGGCACCAACTGAGACGCCTCAGGTCCATCAACTACCCCATTTTCACGGCGACTCGGGGACCTAGGTGCTACTCTCATCCCCACTGCACAGGAAACCGAGGCTCAGACCGGGAAGCAGCTCGCACAAGGCCAAACAGAGCTGGAATTGGAGTGAGCAACACAGTGCTCCGCCCTCCACTGCCACAGTCCTGCAGCCACGGCGGTCACTGTGCCGGGAAAAATTCTCTGCCAGCTGAGCAGCCGGCCCCATGCTGCAGCAGGGCCTGGATGCGCACATCAGCCAGCGTCCTAAAGGATGAACTGCAGCGTCAGGCGGTGTTTCTGATACCGATGGGCTCAGGGGAGGTAGCGGGTCTTGACACACGGAGACCCCACCTCTGCCCCTGGCCCTGGAGCGGCCCACTTGGGATTCAAGGGCTTCTGTCCTGAACCCCCCCATCTACCCACCCCCGGGAGCCCATGCTGACACAGGGGCTTGACTGAGGAGATGGACTCAGGATTCAGGGTGGCCCCAACAGGTATGCAGTGTCCACAACAAAACGCACCGCACAGGTGACAAAACCAGCTCACTGTGTCTCATGTATTCTTACAAGTCCGGGAAGGTGTGACTTCCCTTACTCTACAAATGAGGATACTGAGGTCCAGGAAGCTTGTGTATATTAACTGAGGTGACTCAGAGAGGAAATGATGCAGCTGGGCCTCCACCCAGGTCTTGGGACTCCCAAGAGGGGGCTGTTCTGGGCTCCTGCCCTACCATGATGCTGAGACCAGGCCCCCAGAGACCTGGGGGAAGTACCACTTGGCATTAGCAGCCGTCTCCCTGGGAACCGAATACCTGTCTTCATGGCGCCTGTGAAAAACTGCTTTACCTTCCAGGCCAGAGAAGAATTCTGCTATTTTAGGTGGAGTTTGCTAGGTGGGAAAAAGAGCCCTGTTCAATATGAGAAAACTCATTGAATTCTCTCCAGATTCCCCAGAACCTTCTACATGATTGCCCCCATGCCAGGTCAGCTAATTCAGAAACTCGGGGTGAAGCCCAGGTATCGGCACTTTTAAAAGCCCCCCAGATTTACTAACATGCAGCCAGGGTTGAGGATTATTATTCAAGATAAACTATACCACCTCTTTCTTTTTAAAATATATTTGATTATATCCTGTACATTTCTGAACTTGTAGATTAAGACAGAGTTAGGTTTTCCAATCTGAGAACATATAAAGCGTCAGAAAACTAACTGCGTTCTAAAATGAAATCTGCGCGACTCTTTGGATTTTGGCTTCCCGGTAATCTTTTGTTTTCTCTTTACAGGTTTCTAAGTGATTCTATCTATAATGGGTCTTCTATCTATAGTGGTCTCCTACCCACTCACATGAATAAATTCTTTTTACCAAACATAGTCTGAATGCATTCACATAAATACTAATAAAGGTTTCCAAACGTGAATATAAAGTGGGTAAAATAAAAAATCGTGGGCCCAAGAGAGTTTCCATCTGTCCGTTGTTGGCTTCAACAGATTAATTTGTAGGGTGAGCCAAGGAAGTCATCAAGGGAAGGGAAAATAAGTCCACATAAGGGAAGGGCCTGCAGATGTGAACATCTGCATAATAAAAAGACATTTAAAATTCCCCAGATGTGAAATATCCTCTCTGCTTGAATCTAACAGCCATATCCCGCCAGAAAACCACCTAATAAAATTCTTTCAGGATAGCAAGGCCTTCCAAGGGAACATCTGAGGACTTCCCAGGAATTTAAGAGAAAGTCTCTTTAATCTGTCTCTAAACCATGAGCTGGTTTGATCCTTTCGGCTGCTAGATTCACGTGCTGTCAGGAAGCGCCTTCCTCAGTGATTTACAGTGAGGAGGGCAAGGCTGGCAACACCAGCCGCCTACCGAGCTTCTTCAAGGGGCGGAGCCTCAGATCGTGGAAATTAAGTGGATGTTCTGCAGACCTTGCCATTGGCCTGGGCGTCTCCCAAGGTGGTTTTACCAGTCCTTTTATAACTTCGAAGGCTTTAAAGATGGAAATGCACCCAGGAGGGAAAGTTCATGATTGCTTATAGTCTGCACTTGATAAGCCAGATATTTTACAGAGGGGCCTGGAACTGAGCAAATTCCTTCTCAACAAGCTTCTCCCTCCACAAAACCTGAAGCAGATGAAGGCCTGATCAAAGGCGAATATGAATCAAAGCTGAAAGTTGGAACAGAGGGCAAGGGGAAAACCTGGGGGGAAAACCAGGGGGAAGAGGACACTTTCAGCCTTTGGCCAGTTGAGTCTGAAATGATTTGTACTCCCAGCAGCAGCCTTCTCACAAATTCTAGAGTCGACACGAGCAGCCTGTGCCCTGGGACCTCCTGGTAATAGGGAATACTTAGAGTAACTTCTCTGGCACTTCTTATCCCGAGGTGGTTTAAAAACATTAATTAAGGATTTAATTAGTTGTTTCCATTTAAGTCATAGAAAAAATAGATCTAATTACCACTGGCCTCCCTAGCCTCTCCGAAGGATTAACCACTCATTGCAGCAGAGCCCCATCTTATCAGATCTGACTGCTTCCAGACTTTTCCTTTCCCCGCCACCCAACAGGCATGCGTGTGCACGCGTGCGCACGCACGCACGCACACACACACACCGCACTCACAACCAACAAAAGTGATGAATGCTTGCTCCTGATACGCTCCCCACCCCTGCCCCCCAGAGTGACTCAAAAGTGATCTGAGCACAATCTAGTGAATCACTACAGTGAGGCCTCACTGTTTTGTTTGAGGTGTATTATGCATAACAATATTTTACAACATTTATATCTTGTGTAATTATAGAACGCAATATACTATCAAAGATAAGTAATTTTGTGGTTATTTGCCATGTAAAAGGATCCAGTATGTGTTTGCATCCCATTAACACAAATAATGAAAAACAATCTGTTTTAATCTGTAATAAACTGATTTATCGTGCAGGGACTGCAATACACGAGAGATATATTTAATTGTTACCTCTGCCCTCCTCAAACACATAAGAGGACACAATCCCCAGAATAAGTATCTAACTTTGCATCAGATGTAAAGGAGACTCTGGGTGCCATAACTAGATTATTTTGAAGCAGACAGAGAGCCGTTATTCCCAACTGATTTCGTATGTTCTGGAATGGAGAAAACGTTCACCGAACTATACTTTTTAGTGATTTACATGTACATTTTACAGGGGACATGTTCTGTGTATAGTGAATAAATAGCTTTTATAGTATCCAAAAGAAGAAGTGACCTTGTCTTGCCCAAAGCTAAAGAGCTAGCCTTCCCCACGCGGGAACAGGGGCGAGGCTTCTGTCTCCAGCTCTGAGCGGGCGTCTTACCCACAGCAGGCGTCCAACATGTGTTTATTGAATGATGCCTCACGAGATGACCTTCCATCTAACAGCTTAAAGCCCACATCGGGAAGAGACCTTCTGATCCTCGCCAGCAGCCAACACGCAGACCTCAAGACCCCAAGGTGGCTTCCCTTCCACAGCCCAGCCTGGTACTGCCGGTGGCTGGCGCGCAGTGGGAGGGTGGCCCACGGACACGGTTCTGGTTCCACTGAGGCTCAGGCTGACTCACTGCCCTCTGATGCATTAACACCGGTCAGAAGGATGCCTGGGCGAGATGAGCTGTGAACCAGCTGCAAACCAGCACGCAGCCATCACTGCTCCGTGGAAAACAGTCAAGCGCCCGTCGTGGGCCTCGTGCTTGGAGAGATGCAGGCTGTTAAAAGGGTCTACGGGGTTATGGATTCCCTTCTTTACTCCCAGATCATTCATCACTGAAGCCTCTGATTTCAGAGATCCCGAAAGAACTTTGCTGGCATTCTTAGGATTCCAAAACCAAGAGATCCCAAAGGTTCTCTGGAGGATAAGAATGATGAGGTCTGTCTCACTTGGCATCCGGGGCTGGCTTCCAAGTCTGCCTGATGACAGAGGTGAGCTCCCAAATCAGTCATGACGAGGAGGTAAGGATACCATGGGGGCAGGGAGACCCCAGGGGGTATGAGAACGTGCTTCCAAAGGGATAGGAAAGATGGAGGGAGAGGCAGGGATGGTGACAGGGAAGGTCAGCCAACAGCACAAACTGGAAATAAATGGAGGAAGAGGTAACTTTTTCTCCTCAGCATCGGTTCAGCCACCGGGCCCACACAGTGGAGTATTCTGATCAGAGATGGCTGCTGATAAATTAGTCGCAACAGCTGTAGGAAAACACACTAACAGTCCACAAGGAGAGTGACAAATAGCTTTCTCTGCACTTCTTGGAACAAACGAAAAACAAATCTGGTAGGTGTCTGGGAAGACGTGAAACAGTCGATGAGGAGGTTTGTTAAAGGAAGAATAAAGTCCCTGAATTTCATTTGTGATAAATGTCCAGTATGTTTGGGATGGAGTGTTCGAATGTGGAGGGAAAAGTAATTTTCTGTACCTTCATGAGAAATCATCTCTCGCTAATTACACACTCTTTCCAGACTCACTCTCTCTCTCTTCACAGTATCCTTCCCCCAGTGTGTTGTGAAAAGCCAGCCAGGTGACTGGGCTCTTAGGAGAGTGGCAGCAAAATAATCCCGTGCAGTTTTTAGCCTGGGCCACCACCCGTCTTGCCGGGGTAATACACGGTTCTTCTTTTCTTTCTGCCAGTTCTGTTTGGCCTTTGGAAAAAAACAATGTCGGAGAAAGGCTGAGAGCCACACGAGGGAGCTGGGGGTTTGCAATGTGCTAGGTTGAAAAAAAAATCACCCTAATGGGAAAATACATGTCTTACTTGAATTTCTTCTTTCCCCTGGCATTCATCCATTAAAATGAGTATGTGTCAGGGCCAGAAGCTTGTGAGGGCACAGATAAGATCTCCCCCAGATGGTTGGTGTCCACAGGGCCTGACTACTGGATGCTCAGGAGACTGAACTTCCTGCAGGCCCTCATCCCCTCCTCCAAGTGGATATCGTGTGCACATTTTTATCACAATTATCAGACAACCCGGACAAAAGTTCCCTGCTCCCAGGCTGAAACAAGCAGAAAGATGGGGCTGATAAAGGCCTGACCGTTCCTCACCACTCCATTTTAATAGATGCTCATGTGGGATGATGCCCTTGGCTAACAATTTGTTCTGGATTGTGATCCCGATTCCTTTGCAATCTAATCTGGCAGCAATGACCGCTGCTGGAGAAGGACGCTGTGCATCCCCGTCTGGGTGGCAGGGACACTCTGCTTCTTACTCTTGGGGGCCTGGGACAGACAGATCAGACTTCCTTCCATGAAGCTGTCCTTCTGTGCAAAACTCACGTCCCCACTCCCGGGGAGGTCTGGTGGGCGTGCGGTCGGTTCCCTTCACTGAGACGTCTCAATTAGTTCAGCTCAGGAAAAAAAACCCAAAAACGCCAAAGCCGTAAAGTGAGGCAACCTACAGAAATCCCACAGAACATACGGCATCAAGTGTTGAAAGCTGGAAAGCGTCCGCTTCTGCCAGCATTTCCAATCTGGCTGCGTGGTTAGAGGTGAGTAGGTAAAATGAGGGCAGGGAAACTCTTATCCTCCGGTGTGTGGTTTCTGGAAAGCCCAGAGCGGAATGTTTGCTGAGGGTGACCTATTTGGAACCACACCAGCTACTTTTGAAATACTGCTTTCTGGATTTCAGTCAGATGCGCACTTAAATCCAAATCTGGGGGCAGAGGTCAGCTCACAGAGAGGACAGCCTGCTTCCGGACACCAAGTTCTTTGAGGAACGGGGACCTGCTTCTTAGGACCCCTTCAAGCTGCCCCTTCTTAGGACTGTTCATTACGCCTTTGAATATTATCTGGACGGTTCCTTCCCAATCAGACTGTAGGGCTGGGGCTACCGGACTTGGGTTGGGGGTGTATTTATTTGAAAGCTTAAAAAAACAATCTGTTAGCCGACAAACATAGCCCCAAATAAAGTAATTTTGTTTCAACTCTATTCTGGAAACAGTGGGCAGAGCAGAGGTGGCCTAGGGGCTGCTCTGACCAGTGGTCCACCCCGGGGCTCCAGGCCACATGGCTGGGGTCAGAGTGGGCTTTTTATGGGGACAGGATGAGACATGTGATTCTACATCCCAGCTTAGATTCCTACAGGAAGCTTCCCACAGAGCAGGATAGAAACTGTCCCAAAGTGAAACAATTCGAAGAAAACTATTTTCTCATCCCATTTCCTGACACATACGTCTTCACACTGATTAAAAATCTAGGTTAAAGATGGGAAGTCCCGTCTGCCCTCCCGTCTCCTAGAACATCTGTGGCAAATGATGGAGTCCTAAGGAGTGACCAAGACGTGAGGATACGGATGTAGGGAAATTCCATTATGCTCAAGTATTCAGGCAATGGTTGGTGCGTTTGTCCCAGTGCCCAGGAGTGGGGTGTGGGGGGAGGTAAGGTGGCACAGTTGATGGGTGAATCTGGAAACATCCAATTAGAGAGTTTAAGCCAGTCAACAAGGGCAAAGGTGCCTTGTCCTCCCCTGCCCCGGCCTCCCAGGGTCATAGGGCCAGACAGATCCGAGCAGGTGAAGCCGATGGCATCTTCATCTACGTGGTGTAAGCGTCTCCTCTCTGGCTCCGTCCCACCCTCTCCTCCCTGCCCTGCAGCCTACACATTTCACTTGGGGCCTTTCGGCTTAAGGCCCAAGGGTTCCCGTGGATGTAAGTTTGGGGTAGCAGCCAGCACCTATCAGCCTGGACTCCATCTATCTATCAGATGGGTTGCTGAGATGAGCTCTAGGCTGGGAGAGGGTGTCAAGGACAGTTCTGGGGGGGCTCCCAAGTGAGGGGCCTGGGAAAGACATCAGGAAGGGGGCCACTGGCCTCCCAGCACCCCAAGACCCCAGGTGGGAGGGGGTCAGTGGGGAGTGAATGGAAGCCAGGGGTCAACTTCTCTGACCATTCAGCACTGCTCCAGAGGCCTGCCAGTCAGTGCAGACAGTTCACAGGGCAGCAGAAAGTAACACATTCCAGTCTACCCAGTGTTCACGAAAGTGGATTTCATCTTCGCTTTGGATTTAGGGACAAAGAAGTGGCGGGAGCCCTCCAGGAAGCTGCTGCTCCTTCCCTGGTGTGTGCTCTGGGCTCAGCCAAGACAGGCTCCATCCTCAGCTCCCAGGGAAGGGCGTTATTTCCCCACAAGTCAGAAGTCTTTGGCCTGAACCCTGGATCTGTGCATCCAGGGCTGAGGACTGAGCCTCAGTGTAGGTCAACCTGACTCCACTGGGCACTTATTTATATGCCAGGCACAGACCGTGTGGGCCCAGGAAGGGGTGCAATGAGACCACAGGTGAGTAAAGCTCCCCATCCTTTCCAATCCGTTATTTCCTCTTGACAGGCATCAAACAAGAAGACATCAGACAACACTCCTCAAACTCATCAGCCCTACAGAAATGATAGGACTTTTCATGGTAATGGACCAAAGTAGGGTTTTCTGCATAGTTCTTTGAAGTATGAGCAGGTATTTTATGAAAATAAAACTGATTTGCAAGGCAGATGTAGAGAACGAACTCTTTTATGCATCAATTTCCTCCTCTGTTAAGATGGAATGAGGTCTTATATGTGGAACCTAGAAAAATGGTACAGATGAACCGGTTTGCAGGGCAGAAACGGAGATACAGATATAGAGAACAAACGTATGGACACCAAGGTCAGGAAAGCGGAGGGGCTGGGGGGGCGGTGGGATGAACTGGGAGATTGGGATTGACATGTATACACTAATATGTATAAAATGGATAACTAATAAGAACCTGCTGTATAAAAAATAAATAAAATTCAAAAATTCAAAAAAAAATGGAATGATGCCATATATCTGGAGAAAACTATAATTTGAAAAGATACATGCACCCCAATGTTCACTGCAGCACTGTTTACAATAGCCAGGACATGGAAGCAACGTAAATGTCCATTGACAGATGAGTAGGTAACAAAGATATGCTATATTTACACAATGGAATATTACTCAGCCATAAAAAAGAATGAAATAATGCCATTTGCAGCAACATGGATGGACCTAGAGATTCTCATATTGAGTGAAGTAAGTCAAACAGAGAAAGACAAATATCATATGATACCACTTACATGTGGAATCTAAAAAAAAAAAGATACAAATGAACTTATTTACAGAACAGAAACAGACTCACAGACATAGCAAACAAACTTATGGTTACCAAAGGAGAAAGGGGGGTGGGGGAGGGATAAATTAGGAGATCGGGATTAATAGATACACAGTACTGTATGTAAAATAGATAACCAACTAGGACCTACTGTACAGCACAGAGTACTATACTTAATATTTTGTAATAACCTATAAGAGAAAAGAATCTGAAAAAAATATATATTCATATATATACACATATATACATATATATGTATATATACATATATATATATATATAATTGAATCACTGTGCTGTACACCTGAAACTAACACACATTGTAAATCAACTATACCTCAATTAAAGAAAAAAAAAAAAAAGATGGGATGATGCCATCAGGACCATCTCATGAGATTGCTGCCAGGATTCAATGAGACGACCAGTGTCAGGACTGAGCCCAGGGCCTGGTACTGAGGAAACATGCCTAAGGTGAGCTATTTTTATGATCCTATCATTCCATGTTTATAGAGAAATAAACCTACAGAATCAAATCTGAATGGTTTCTTATGTTAAACCTTACTTTAGCGGCCAAAAATGGTTGAATGTTGGTGACTTCATAGGGTTCCATCTTAGAAATTCATTTGTCTGACATTTTTTGCTGCTTTAACCCCAGTGAGAATTATATTTCAGTTTTTCCACAATTACATTTGGAGACTCTTGTCTCAAGAAAGCTCCCCTAACTTTGGTTTGTTTAGCAGGCTCTGCAAAGACACTTTGGTTTTAAACTCTTGGTTTTAAAATCTCCACTTTCAATGCTGTATGCTTATAGCAGTAACAGTTCCCCCCACCAAACAAAAAATCACACATAACTTCCACACATCCTTTCAGGCAAGCAAACATCGTCTCAACTTGAAGAGAAAACAAAGCCTTGCTGGGTTTAAAAAAAAAGTCTCAGGTATTCACAATGAAGCCTGACTATTTCCTTGAAATCCTCTAAAACGTGATAAAAGACAGGAAGCTTCAAAGCAACGTTCAGTAGCATCTTAATGAGAGTCATGGAAATGTACATTCACAGGATAATGCTGCTCACCAGCCAATCACAACCCGGTACCCTTTATTAAGTACGTGTGCTGCTGTCACGGAGACACGTGGGAGCAGCATCCCATAATTCCCACAGTCTCGGCACTTTGGGGACCCTTCCTTGCATGCGGCCAACTGGGATAGGCTGCTACCCCAGCAGCTGGCATTATGGCCACGGTACACATTTTTTTTTTTTCTTTTGCGGTACGCAGGCCTCCCACCTCTGAGGCCCCTCCCGCCGCAGAGCACAGGCTCCGGACACGCAGGCCCAGCAGCCATGGCTCACGGGCCCAGCTGCTCCGCGGCATGTGGTATCTTCCCAGACCAGGGCACGAACCCGTGTCCCCCGCACCGGCAGACAGACTCCCAACCACTGCGCCACCAGGGAAGCCCCACGGTACACATTTTAAGCAAATTCCAAACCACTGCTTATATTAATTCAAGGATAGAGGTGCCTGGCACCATAAGCAAGAGGAATGTCATTAAAATTCCTATGGAATGCCATGTAGTATTACAATGGGGCAGTGTTTCTCAAAGTCCACGATCCTTTGCATCAGAACCCCTAGGTTCTTTTCCAACTGCTCAGTCCCAGCTGCACCCTCAGGTGGGCTGCACTAGAATCTTCCAGGCACATCTGAGAATCTGCATTGTAACAGGCTGCCTCACCCAGGGAACCACAGCACCGGGCTGGCACCACATTGAGTTTTCCACGAGGTACCCCTTAGGTCAGTTTCTTTACTCAGTTGTGTGGTTCATTACACACGTGTCTCATGAGGTTCAGGAAAGCCTCTCAAATGAGTGAGATTAGACACAGGCAGGTCTTGGCTTCATCCCGATTTGCCCAGATTTAGGGGCCCCCTTGGGAAGGCTGACCTGCCACCACTCCCAACCACTCGGGCACCCCGAGCCCTAGGTGGGGAGCTTCCGCAAGGGGCCCCGAGTTGGCCAGGGAGCCCATCATCCAGGCATCAGCCCTGAACGCTGGTCCTGGAGGATCATGCTGTTTAGCAAATAGTTGGAGCCTCTTAAGCAAAGCATGTATATGTACGCAAATAACATACAACAGGGACCGTCATTAGGACTCAGTGCCATTACTTTGGCTGCTTCTAATGGAAACTCTGGGACTCATTCGACGGGGGTAATAGACTGGACCGTGGGTCCAGAGTTAAACAACAGCAAGCGAAGCAGCACAAGTCAGCTGCCAGCATCCACTCCCTTGTGTCACCCACTGGCCCACCCCCTCCTTCCCGTGTCTCACCTTTCTGTATTTGTTTCCTTTTGCCATTTTTTCTCCTTCCCTTTTCTCTCTTTCTACCATTCTCTGTCAACACTTCCTTCTCTTCCCCCTGCCCCATCTTTGCTATTTTATGAAATGTTAGAGCTTTCAAAGTTAGGTGTTTTGTGTTGGGTTTTGAGGACTGGCCACTCTGTGCCGGGCTCCCCAGTGGGGCTACGTGTTGGGACTTGTGTTTCTGAATCTCTGGCATCAGGCCTGCATCCCCATTTTGCCTGGGTCAAAAGTAAAACGGATGGGCTTCCCTGGTGGCGCAGCGGTTGAGAGTCCGCCTGCCGATGCAGGGGACACGGGTTCGTGCCCCGGTCCGGGAAGATCCCACCTGCCGCGGAGCGGCTGGGCCCGTGAGCCATGGCCGCTGAGCCTGCGTGTCCGGAGCCTGTGCTCCACGACGGGAGGGGCCACAGCGGTGAGAGGCCCGCGTACAGGAAAAAAAAAAATGCAGAAGCCAAGGTTAGGGATCTTCATGTCACAATGAAGCCCTGTTTGGCTGTGTGTAGGCTGAGCCTGTTCTTTATTAACCGTAAGTTTTTTCTCACAGCATATTCCATTAGCCTGAAAATAAATAAATGAATAAGGTGCCTCTCAGTGGGACTTCACGTGCTGGCATAAACAGGTGGGGATGCGTGTTCTTCCCGAATGGGAGATACCATTTAAGAGCACAAAAAACACATCTTGGGAACACAGAAATCCAAATGCAAATATGAAAAGCACATATGCGCCCCTCTCTCCCACCTCTGCGTGCACGTTTGCATGAGAAAAGCCACTGCCACAATCATACGACAATGAACACTTACCATTGTTGTAAGAGCGAAAATTTCCTACAAATTTTATGTATTCGTAGGTTGGAAATTCCTTTGGGTTCAAGCTGCCTCTGAGAAGATGGCAATAAAACTCTAAATCGTTGTCAGCTGGGTCATTAAAGGAAAAAACGAGAAACAGGGAATGAGAGCATTACACTGATTCTAGACTAAACAAGCCGCATCTTGTGAAACTCACAGGGTTTGGTCAACACATGGCCGGGCTATTTCTCTCATTATGACTGACTTTCAGACGTGGTTTTATAACCTTTGCAACACAGGTTTTCCCCCCTCCGTAGTTTATAGATGTTTTGCATTCCATACTCGGACCCGATTAGTCTTAATTTGCTCACAGATGTCTGCGGTTGGTTCTGTCGGCCTTAATTAGTTCTGGTTGTTTTCATACTGTATATTAAAATAAAGCTGCTCAGATAGAGCTGCTCTCTTTAATTGAATCTTTCCACTTTGCTCTGAAGGAAAATCAGATGTACAATGGGACACATTATTCAGGGAAAATGGGCTAAGGCTTGAATAAGTACAAGGCACCTTTGCCACTGCCATCAAAATACATGTTTCATTAAATGACCAGACCAGCTTTCTATCCAGGTCACCAATTTTGACAAAAACTTAAAAATCCATAAACCCTGCAAATGTATATAAATAACCAGATGACAGCCTCAGAAGAGAATTTGGAGTTTTGACCTAATTATTCAGCTTTTAGTTGGTTACTTAGTGTCATAAATACAAATCTAGCCTCATAGTGTCCTCCAAAATACGCAGATTATTCACTTATTTTTGTACTCTTTATTACTAAAAGGCTCTCATGTGGAAAAAAAAAGGGATCTCTTGTATTACATGCAAAACAAGTTATTATTCTTAAGCTCTGTGCTTTAAAATTTTCCGCATAAAAGTTCAACGTCTTCCATATTCCAAACTCCGGTTTTAGCTTTGAACTTAAAATATACCTCTAAGGATCTTGGAAATGTTCTGAGTCACAAGGAAAATTATTTTTAAAATTAGTCCTCCCTTCTTAATTCATTCTAACCTCCTTTCAAAAGTGACATTCTCGTCTTTCTATCTCGTAAAACCAGTGAAGTTAAACTTACATTTTAAGTGTTCTGGGGAGGGGGAGTCCGCCACAAGCATATGGGAAGAAAGCATTTTGTAGACTTCTGAGTGTTCTTGTTCTGGAAGGAAACGTAACAAATTCTGATCCGTGACATCCGACTGGAAAAGAAAAGAAAGAACCAAGGCACACATTCCACAAAGACGAAAAATAAAAGCAAAAGCAAAACCTGAAACTTCGTGACAATTCAGAACTGGTTTCTGAAATGAGAAGTTCCAGATCTGACTTTCTGTGAAGATTCTGTAACTTTGAATTGTAATCTAAAAGGGTTTACCTGTTCAAACGCAAACATGTTATTGCCTGTGGGCCTGAGAAGGAACTAAGACTCAAGCCAGACAAACACGCATTGGAGCCTCGTGTGCTGACAACACCCCAGTGTTCTGGCTGGGGCAGCATGGCTGGCGGGGAGCCCCAGCTCGAGGCCAACCACGCACATCAAGGTCCCTGAAGAGCCCATGGGTTCCTTTTCCAACCTCTAGGCCAGCAAACGGCTGACTGTTTACTTCTAAAGGTCTCTAATCAAAGGAATTGTACTTTTTTTCTGAGGACCTGGGCACCCGTGGACACAAAATAAATACAATGGAGTCCAGACTCAGTGTCATCCAACAGAAGGGTCTGTGATGATGGAAATGGTCTGTAACCTGCACGGGCCGTTAGGGAAGCCACCAGCCACATGGCTTCAGAGCACCTGAAACCGGGCTCGTGTGACTGAATTTTTTTTTTTTTTTTTGCCGCACCGCACAGCTTGTAGGATTCTTAGTTTCCCCATCAGGGATTGAACCTGGGCCCCGACAGTGGAAGCACCGAGTCCTAACCACTGGACTGCCAGGGAAGTCCCTGAAGACAGAATTTTTAATTGTATTTAATTTTAATTATTTTAATTGAAATTTAAATCACCACATGTGGCCGGTGGCTCCCATACTGGACGGAGCAGGTTGGAGATCACGGTGGGGAGAGAGGAGACAGGCACTTCTCTATCCCTCAATAAACTCACCCCCTCCTACAGCTTCAAACACCGTCTGTGCACACCCTTTCATCTGCACGCCAAGGCAACTCGCTCTTGGGTGTCCTGGCTTCACATCCCATCTGCCTCCCAGATGTACTTGGGGACCCCAGATCCACATACACCCCCAATGTCCTCATTATCTCCTCCCCCCGCTGTGTCCTCTGTCCCCACGTGTGGTGTTGTCAAGCGGTCACCTGCCCATACCCGACACCCAGCTGGCATCCTTGACCTCTCCCTGTCGTCTTCACATGCAAACAGTGTCCCAGTGCTGTGAGATTTTCCTTCCTCGAACTCTCTCAGATCCATTCACTCCTTTTCCTCTGGCCTCTACCCTAGTCCAGGCCATCATGTCCTCTGGGCAGTGAACTGGCCAAACTGGCCTTCCCACATCACCTTTCGTCTCTGTCCAATTTGCTCTCTGCCAGCAGCCTCGTATCAGACCAAGTCGCCACCTTGCCAATGAACACAACATTGTAAATGAACTCTGCTAAACAAACTTTCGTGGGCTTCCAGCTGCTCCTGGCATGAAGCCTAAGCTCCCCAGTTCACTAGTTGGGCTCAGCACAGAACAGCCTGCGCTCCCAGCCCTTCTCCAGCCCTCCAAACTGCCTTTTCTCCGGGTCGCCAGCTTTACTCTTCCTCTGGGCCACCCCTCAGGCTGCACCCTCAGGCTGCAGCATTCTGCACCCTCTGCTTGTGCTCAGTAACTCCCATGCTGCCTTCAGGTCCTGGCTTTGAAGTCCCTTCCTCTGAGAAAGCAGCCCTGACAGCCCCTCACCCAGGACAGGACCACTGCCCCTGCTCCTCTGGCCGCTGCGCCCGTGTCATCTGTACCCACTGGGGAAGGGCACATCTGTGAGCACGCAGTAAGCCCTGAGAGGGCCGGCGAGGCAGGTGAGAGCCCTGGAGGTGGAGTGTGAGAGCCAGCTCTGCCCTCCAAACTGCACTCTGCTTGACGGGAAGATGACGAGGCTGCGAGGGTGACACGAGCTGCTTTGAGTCAGCTGCCGATACAAGGGCACAGGGCAAATGCCAGTCGTGATAGGGGTTCATTAACCATGTAGGAAACAACTCCAGGTTTTCCGGTTCTTTCCCATGATAACGTGTGTCCCCTGCCTGCCTCACCCCTGTACCCCTGACATCGGATGGTGCTTGGCCTTCAAGAAAAACATGTTGGTGAACTGAAAGAACGACATGGCAAGTGCTACGATGGAAGTGAAAACCAGGCGCCTGGAGAACTCTGAGCATGGGGTGCAGAATCCAAAACGACGGGGTAGGGGAGCCTCCCAGGGACAGTTCCCATGGGGAGGGATCCTTGCGGCGGGGGGTGTCTGGGGACAAGGCAGTGTCCGCCAGGCAGCCTGGGTGCTCCAGGCAGGGGCACCACCCACACAGAAGTGGGGATGGGGGTGAGGGTGGGAGCCCTGACAGCACAGTGGGGGAGGAGTGGGGAAGGACAGTAAGGCTCGGGGCTAGCGGCCCACGGAGGAGTCAAGGCTGAGCTCGTGTGCCAGGGCACCCGCTGGGGTACGTGGAGGAAGGTGGGCAGGACTGTGCCTGTATTTCGGACCCTCTAGTGGCCTGGGGAGGAAGGGGGCACAGGAGCCAGGCTAGAGGTGGTCGAAGTCTGAACGGGTCCGGGGAAGCGGAGACACAGAGGAAGGGGCCGCGGCCAGACGACTCAGCCAACACCACCATCCAACTGACACCAGCTCAGGGTGCCGTGTGCCAGCCGTGGCTTCCGGCACCGGAGGGAAGCACAGCAAAGGGGGCAGGTCCCTCCCCTCCTGCAGCCACGGATCCAGGACTGCAAGCATGTGCTTGGTGGCTGAGGAAGGCAGGGCAGGAGTGGAAGCAGGGGCTCTGGGGGTCCCCAGGCTCCCTGCTTGGATGCACCTGTTTTGATCTCTGTGGACGGAGACTCTGCAATCCTCCCCAACTAGCTGTGCTACCATTTTCTCATGCTGGCTTTCTCCAAGTTCCTTCTGATGTTCTTGACTTTATTTTAAGCCCAATCCCTTTAGTTTTTTAGAACATGACTAATGCTCACACATGACAGTACTCTCTCTTCTTTAAGACATTTCAGATACTTGAAAATGCTAACTCCGTCACCACATGGTCTTTTCTCAGAGGACCCGTCAGAAGCCCACTTCCCTGACGGAGGGGGTGTCAGAGCGCAGGGTGGGGGGCCGCCTGGCCTCGCTGCCCCTGTGGGACACGGCTGGCAGGTCACAGGGCATCTCAGGTGACAAGTTCTGCACAGAATAAAGACGGACACTGGAGGGAGGCGGGGGTCATGAGGATTATGAGTTGACACACGGGGAGGGCTCAGAACACACTTGGCAAACAGCAAGCTCTTTCTATGCCTTTGCTATTATACTCCTATCAGGCCATTTCCATGTGCTGGAAACCAACATGAACAATGATTTTTTGAGAATTTAAACCCTAGTGCTTACAGGAAAGTAAATTATACCTGCAACTGAACTGTCCCTTGAATGCGCTGAGCTCTGTTTATTAAAATCATGGCAGTTACAGAGACAAGGGAGGGAAGGACCATCCTCACAGCGGAATCACCTTATCAGGAACATCAGTTACCTGCTGGAGGCAGGAGGTTCTCCATCCAAACTTATTGCTATGCCCTTGGCTACTCTGTCAAGAATCTGGCCCCTTTCTGAGTTTCGCACTAAATGCCTGCTCTAAATCCCCAGCAGCACTTCTCCTACCTTTTCTCTGGAGGCCCTGGGACAGCCTGGGGAGGATGTGAACAGAAAGGAAGCATATTCCTCTCTCTGTCTTTTGAACCCACAGCACCAGTGCAGTCGCACCAGCAAAGTTAAATGAGCCTGCACAGGAGTCCACAGACTGGCCGGCTGGGCTGGAAGTGGGCTGTGTGGACGTCCGGTTCAGAATGTCCCCAAGGGGCCCCGGCAAGTCTGACTGGGGGTCTGTGTCGGCCACGATTAGAAGGGGGGTCGGTGAGAAGCCTCATGTTGAGAAGAGGCAGTACTGGGCTCAGCAAGCAGAGAGGACCCTGGGCTCCCGCACGACCAGGGCATGGGAGGCATACGTGATCTGCTTTGATTCAGTTTAGATTCAGAATCAAACTGACGGCCAAAGAGGAATGCTTTCCGAAGACAGTATAGAGAATAGCTTCAAGCCGGGAGGAGTGAAGAATGAATTCAGGTAGAAAAAGGACCAACTCTATGGGCTTCCCTGGTGGCGTAGTGGTTGAGAGTCCGCCTGCCGATGCAGCGGACACGGGTTCGTGCCCCGGTCCGGGAAGATCCCACATGCCGCGGAGCGGCTGGGCCCGTAAGCCACGGCTGCTGAGCTTGCGCGTCCGGAGCCTGTGCTCCGCAACAGGAGAGGCCACAACAGTGAGAGGCCCGCGTACCGCAAAAAAAAAAAAAAGAAAAAAAAAGAAAAAGGACCAACTCTAAAGACTCTCTCTGTTCATCAAATGACCCTAAAGAGAGGGAAAGGCAAACCACAAAGCGAGATCAGATATTTGCGACCCACAGACCTGTGGTATAAGCCTGGAATGAAGGGTCAGTGTGATATGCTGCCTTGGCATCTGGCAAAATCGAGAGGGCCTTGACTGGACCAACCAAAATCCTCCTCCCCACTCTAACAGAAAGTTCCTTCTTGCCACTGATAAGGTCCCCTAGCTAAACAAGCCTCCTTACTGTTGGGGGTGGAGAGAACCAGGCACAGTTACTGTTCATCCTGCAAGTGGGTTTCAGTGCCCTGCCAGCCAATCACATCCTCTGTGGGAACCAGGGGGCACCCCACCCTCTTGCTACTACCACACCACCCCTTCCTGTTCACTCTGCTCCCAAGTGCAGCCCCCGTGCGTCCCTGCATGGCATGCGGTACGCTCCTCCCTGGGGCTGTAAGTACATGGGATTAATACACCGTCAGTTGATACACCGTCTCACCTGTCCAGTATCGGCTGTTGTGTGTTTGGCCATCCCTGTCACCCTAGGGCAGAGTGACAAGGAGGTGATTAAAACCATACCCAACAGAGGACTAGCGTGGAAAGAACGCTTACAAATCATTACACAAAAGACCCAGACAATCCAGTAGGAGAACGGCAAAATACCTGAAAGAGCATTTCATAGAAAAAGGAAATCCAAATGGCCGACAAACTATGCAAAGACACTCAGTCACACCAGCAACTGGGAGAAAAGCAAATCAAGACTCCATGAGATGCCTTCGCATGCTAGGTTGACAAAAACTGACAATTCTGACAACACCAAGTTCTGGTGAAATGGAGGAGGTGGAACTCTCCACCCCGCTGCTGGATGGTGGAGTGGTGCCATCACCATGGTAACAACTCGGTATCACCTAGTAAGGGTGTCGGGTTCCTACCCCACAACCCAGCGATCTTACACACAGTCAGCTCTCTGGAGGATGCTTGCAAATGTTCATCAGGAAATACATACAGACATCCACAGACACACCCTCTCAGAGTTCCACACTGGCCTGGGGGCAGGGATGGTAGCACATGCCTACAGCCACGAGGACAAGCCAACGACAGCTACTCTGGACAGTGTGAGATGACGAATCCCTTAGCAAAGCTGGGCGAAAGGAGAGGTCACCAGAGTACACTTCCTATGACTCTGTTTACATAAAGTTAAGCCAAAGGTCATACTAAATTACAGTGATTAACGATGAATTAAAAGTTGGCAGAATTGCAGAGAGAAACAAGGACACGATGATGTGGAAATGGTCATCTCTAGGCGGAAGGGGGTGGTGTGGTGGGAAAGGAGCAGACAGGAGCTTCTGCGGGCCTGGTCATGCTCTGTTTCATACCCTTGGTGACAGCGACATGTATGCCTACCTCACCTTATCATTAGCTTTAAAATGGAACCTACGTTTTATACATAGTTCTGCAGGTATGATACAGAAAGATCAAAAGGCACATAAAAATCAAACAAATCTAACTGGCAACCTGGACCCTTTTAACCTGTGATCAACCCTGAGCTGCAGCCACACCTCCCTATTGGGGCCCCTCCTAGACAGAGCATCCACCCAGGTCCACCCTGACATGAAGCCACCTCCAACAAGCTGACCTGGACCAGGTGGGTTCTCCCAGCAGGTGAGGACAGGTGGGTGACAGAGGGCAGAGGGATCCTTCCTGGAAAGCCCTGTGTGGCCAGGGACTTGCTGCTGCATTTTATGGTATCATAAGCCAGGCGCTCTATCTTCCTCCTCTGTGACCTCTTCTCCCTGCTGGGACCCCTGCCCCAGAAACTTGGCCCACTGTCCCCTTTGACCTTGTACTTCCAGCCAGAGCTTTTACTTGGAGAAACAGCATTACACAGAGGTATTTTTTTGGTGAGTAGATTTCTCCAACTTTATAGTCACTCTGTGCCTTAGATTTTTTTTTGGGGGGTGGGGGGAAGTTGTGTTATCCACGCCTGTATTTCTCACTTCGGAGGCACTGCCCACTTGTGCCAAGCTGTTTGCAACTGCTCTCGATGCAGGAGCCCCACTTGCAAACCCAGTGCCTTATTCAGTGAGCATTCGGGCACGTGGGTATCTGCTCGGGGCTGGGGACAGGGCTTCTGCCTGACGAGCGAAGTGTGATCCAGCTCCTTAGGCCAACATCGCGTTCATTAACAGATCGGAAAAGCAACCCGGGAAGTTAAATTTTCTAAAAAACCAACGTCCAAACAGGAAGCACAGACTGTGCCCGCTGTGGGTGGCATTTGGCTCAGCCATACTCTTTCCCAATTATGTCCAAGGCATGTGATGCTCGCCCCTTGGATCTTTTTCCTGAAAGGTTTTCATGCAGAAGCCCCTTGAGCCCCCGGTCCTCCATCAGCACGCTCATCTGCCAGCCCAGGTCTCTGCCTTGACCGCCTATGTTAATTCTAGATGCCAAAATGTGTTGGCGTCACCACCACGGATAAGTTTTGACTTTCCCTTAAAATCATTTTCTGCTTTGAGCTATTTTCTTCTTGCTTTTCTCTGTCAAACTGGAAAAGAAAGTTCTAGGAACTTTCATCAGGAAATTGCTGTACAAAAATCTATCGTGTGAATTTTGGAGTGTCTGAGTTTCTAGCGGTAGGAAGGACACACAGAGAGATACTGAGACTTTTGACAGACTTAGAAGAAAGGAATTCTTGCTGCTCTTCCCCCAGCCCCCCAATCGCCAATGGTCCCCCAAACCCAGGCCACACAGGGCGCGGTGGGACCCAACGCCTGGCATGCCAGCCCGTGATGCCAACAAGGGGCGTCCCTGCTACTGTGAGGCCCTTGGCCTCCTGGCCCCAGCCCGCTGTCTCTGCTGGCCATGCCTCAATTGATGGCTGCCTCTTCCACGAGACAGGACATTGCCTTCCAGGTCCTCATCCTACCTCTGCTCAACACCCACCCCACCAGAGAGCATTCAGCTGCACTCTGTCACATGTAGATGTCTGAGTGGTGGGTAAGCACCAAGTTCTGGGGTCAAAGTGTCCGAGTTCAAATCCCAGCCCCACCACGTGCTGGCTGTGGGACCTCAGCTGCTCTGTGCCTTGGTCTTCTCATCTGTGAAGAGGAGTAAGTACCTATTTCATAGAGTCATCATAAGGACCAATAAGTATAAGGAGAATGGACCTTCTAAGTGCTTTAACCATATTAATGCATAGAAGGGACTCTTAATAGTGCCTGGTACATAGTAAATGCTCAATAAATATTGGCTACCTTTTTATTAGTCTTTAATGGCTTAACAGATGAAATCTCTCAACAAAATTGCAAACCCTTAAGGTTTAAAGAATCTCATATGGATTTGCAAATGAAGCGACTGACAAGGGATTAATCTCCAAAATATACAAACAGCTCATGCAACTCAATATCAAAAAAACAAACAACCCAATCAAAAAATGGGCGCAAGATCTAAACAGACATTTCTCCGAAGAAGACATAGAGATGGCCAAGAGACACATGAAAAGATACTCAACATCACTAATTATTAGAGAAATGCAAATCAAAACTACAATGAGGTATCACCTCACACCAGTCAGAATGGCCATCATCAAAAAAAAATCTACAAACAATAAATGCTGGAGAGGGTGTAGAGAAAAGGGCCCACTGTCCCCTTTGACCTTGTACTTCCAGCCAGAGCTTTTACTTGGAGAAACAGCACTACACAGAGGTATTTTTTTGGTGAGTAGATTTCTCCAACTTTATAGTCACTCTGTGTCTTAGATTTTTTTTTGGGGGGGTGGGGGGAACTTGTGTTCAACTTGTGTTGAACTTCTCCTACACCGTTGGTGGGAATATAAATTGGTACAGCCACTATGGAAAACAGTATGGAGGCTCCTTTAAAAATCTAAAAATAGAGCTACCACATGACCCAGCAATCCCACTCCTGGGCATACACCCAGAAAAAACTATAATTTGAAAAGATACATGCATCCCAATGTTCATTGCCCCACTATTTACAATAGCCAAGACCTGGAAACAATTTAAATGTCCATCAACAGAGGAATGGTTAAAGAAGATGTGGTATATATACAATGCAACACTACTCAGTCATAAAAAAGAATGAATGCCATTTGCAGTGACATGGATGGACCCAGAGACTGTCATACTGAGTGAAGTCTGACAGAGAAAGACAAATATCATATGATATCACTTACATGTGGAGTCTAAAAAAATGGTACAAATGAACTTATCTACAAAACAGAGATAGAGTCACTGATGTAGAAAACAAACTTATGGTTACCAAGGGGGAAAGGGTGGGGGAGGGATAAATTGGGAGACTGGGATGGACATATACACACTACTATGTATAAAACAGATAACTAATAAGAACCTGCTGTATAGCACAGGGAACTCTACTCAATACTCCCCGATGATCTACATGGGGATAGAATCTAAAAAAGAGTGGATATATGTATACGTATAACTGATTCACTTTGCTGTATACCTGCAACTAACACAACATTGTAAATAACTATACTCCAATAGAAAAAAAAAAAAAAGAACCTCATATGGACCATTTGAATCACTGCATTGTCTGTGGATGGGTCCTGGGCTTGTACTGAGTAATAAGCAAGTTTGAGTTGAAGTGAACTAAACTGAAAGCAGAATTCCTAAATGGCAACCCAAATCCTCAGCATCAGAAAAGCACTAGGTAGAGTGGTGGCGAGTTTGGGCTCTGCGCTCAGTGGGCCTGGCCTCAGCCCTGCTCCGCTCCTTGCCGGCTGGGCCCGCTTGGTCTCATCCTCTGTCAAGTGGAGGTGACAGGGCAGCTGTGTGATGGGCACCAGGGAAGTTTCTCGTCCACCCACTAGCAAGGATACAGCGAATCCTAAGTAAAAAGGGGGAAGAAGATGACGATTTGGGTAAAAGCTACAAGTAAATAGAAGTTAAATGTGGAGATCGTCCATCCTGGCCTCACCTCCGCTGGGGAGCGTGAGGGCTGACTCGGTGTGTGTCTGGGTCCGCAGATAGGCACTTAATAAGCATTCAAATGGGTCGGGCATGGACAAATGAGAGTTGGGGTCATTTTCTTACTCTGGAAGGGCCATTTCTCTGGCCCTTCCAGAGTAAGAAAATAATTCATAAAGGTGATTCTAAGTTGCTCCAGAATTTCAAATCAGAATTCCCAACTTACTTAGTTCACTCTGTCATGTATGGCAACTGGGTCATCAGGTAATTCCAAGAGTAGAAATCAGAACAGTGCAAATCCTGTTTCCCCAAACAGCTCTGGCCACACTCCCAGGCCATTCTGGAGTGGACAACTGTTGGCTTTCCATCAGCGCCTCGCACTGCCTGATCCTGTCCACTCAGTACAAAACCCAAGCCCCTCCAAAGAAGCACCCCACCTCCTCAGATCAGCCCAAAGAAGCCGTACTGATTTGATGGGGTCTCATCACTACTCCAGCAGGAGACGAAAATCAAGATGAAACTGCTTTCCCGACTCCTTAGGGCTGAGTGAGAACCAGCCTCTTCTGACGGCTCTCAGAGGAGAGGACCCCCAGCCTCGTGCACCCTGGAAATGGGCTGAACCACAAAGGTCAGATGGATTCACAGTAATGCAAAGGTATCTGCATTGCAAAGTAAAAAATGCTTTTCTGGGCTACAACACACAGTGACCCACCAAGGAAAAACATGGATGGTGGTTTTGATCTACATACAGTATCATCTGCAGCAGCAACGGGAGCAGGGAGTAGCTTCTGAGGAAAAGAATGACCCAGGACGATGTGGAATCCTGGGCCATTAGGGAAGCTGGGGTCATCACCGCCGGCGGAGCGGGGATGAGCTGCCCACACAGCAAGGCCGCAGTGCTCCCAGGCAGGTGCGGCTCGAGAGAGGCCACCATGGTCCTCCAGCATCACCCGGCCAGTGATTCCCTACGAGCAGGCACCCAGGGCAGCTGCCACCCTCCTCATCTGTGTCCTGGCCGCGTATCCACCCACGTGTGGGAGTCAGGGGTGGGGGGCTCAGCAGTTTGGTGGGGCTTTTTGGGAGGAGAAAGAAGAGAGGACGTTTTAGCCCAATCAGTCCCACAGGTGCTCCTGGTACAAGCTTCCTTCCAGGTCGGTGTCTGTGGGAATAAACGATGGTGTGGCGGGAAATGGAAGCCTGGCCAGACGCCTCCGAGGGGCCCTCCAAGGTGGACCCTCCACCAGCCAGGTGCTGCTCTGTGAGTCAGAGCATCCTGACGGGGTTACCAGGGAGCCTGCGAGGCTCAGGCTGAGAGGAGGGAGTGTGATGGAAGATGGGAGGGGAGAGGGAGAGGGGGGGAAGGGGGAGAGAGGGGAGGGAGGGAGATGTGGGAGGGAGGGAGATGTGGGAGGGAGGGAGATGTGGAAGGGAGGGGGAGGGAGGGAGATGGGGGAGGGAGGAGGAGGGAGGGAGATGGGGGAGGGAGATGGGGGAGGGAGGGGGAGGGAGAGAGAGGGAGGGAGATGGGAAAGGAGGGAGGGAGATGGGGGAGGGAGGAGGAGGGAGGGGGAGGGAGGAGGAGGGAGGGGAAGGGAGGGGGAGGGAGGGAGGGAGATGGTGGGGAGGGCCCGGGACCTCACGGCACTCTCTGTCCTCCGCACCCCACCTGGCTCCGCAGGACAGGACAGCAGAGCTTGCCCTCCTGCCCAAACCTTCCTTTTTCCTCAAGTCCTTCCTGGTCCAACAACATCTTCCCAGAGTATTTCACTGCCCCCCTCCCGCCATCATGCCTGGCACTGAACCCTTACCACCAGCAAGCGTCACAACCTACCGCATCTCAGTTACATCTCCAGCGACCCCCAAACCCCCTTCTGTCCCCAGCCGTCTGGTGCACATCCCTCCCCCAGCTCTCAGGGGACCTTGTCTTCCTTTGCAGGTGTCTGTCAGCCTCCGTAAAGGCTCTGAGCTCTGCTAACTGTGCCCTAGGCTCACGGCTCCTGGGCGGTTTCTGGGGCACCGGAGGGTGAGGACCTGCACCACAGCCCCCGTTCCAGGTCTTGCTTGTTCCAGGAGGACACAGGCCTGCACCCGCCTCCCTCAGGAAGCCTCCGAGGCTTGGCCTCGGCCTGGTGGAGGGCACTCCTTGACCCTCGTCACACACAGACTCCTGCACACCTGCAGCGCCCCGGCTCTGAGATCTGAACGGTTCTCGAGGAAAGGGGATCACACGTACTGGCAAAGGCCATCAGAACAGGAACTCACCGGTAAATGCCCAAGGAGAGGCGTAATGCTGTCGGAAACGTAGAGGATGCTGCCGTCCGTCGTCACGGCGATGATGAAGCCGTCTAATGCCTGCGGGAAAACACAACAGGTGAAGGCTCTTCAGTCGTGCTTTTATGGACGAGAGGGTCACCGAAGCCAAGGACCCCGGGTTAGGATGCCAACTTTATTTCGTAACCCTTCAAATATTTTCACAACTAACCTCACAGCACTTTCCTGTCCGGCACATAAGGCGGTTTCTTACACAGAATTTGTCTAGTCCAGGCAAACTGCTTGTAAAGCACAAAAAGGCTTGGTGAAAAACGGGACCTACTGGTATCATGAAACAGAATTTAGCCACGGAAATTACCTAACTAGGTTTTTTTTTTAATGTCTAATTAGGCTTAATCTTAAAAGTACAAAATGAAAACATCTAGAATGTGTTTCAAATAATCTGAAATAGCAATCCTATGACAGTTATAACAACTGCAATTTCAAACACCAAGGCTTGCATAACTTCAGAATATAATCATCTCAAAACATGGGATCAAAACCTTTGGGCAGGAGCTTCTTTCATAAATCCTTTGAGGATGGCTACCACACTTGTGGCTTTGGGCATTTCTTCGTGTTCCACTTTAACAATCTCCAGAAGGATATCTCCACTACCACAGTTCTTTAGGAACATGAAACATCGAAACAAAGCATAATGATTCATTTCAGCCTGCCAGATAAATCCCTTCAAATTATCTGTGTCTTGTACGGCCTTTAAAGTTCTCCAGGACTTGCCGGAAAAGAAAAGGGTTACCTCCGTCAGCACCATTCAAAAAAGCCTGCATTCCATCCTCACAAGACCAGTTGCTTCCTGCGCCGTGGAACTGAGGCTGGGAGCTATGACCGTCCATGATCACGGACTTATGCTGCTCCTCCGTGGTGGCCATGCACAGAGACGTCATGGTGCCTTCGTGAATAAGGCCTTGGAGACTGGTCACACTCAGAAGCCTGTGAATGTCTCCTTTTGCTTTTTCATCTGATTCTTTTTTTTTTTTGGTGGTACGCGGGCCTCTCACTGCTGTGGCCTCTCCCGTTGCGGAGCACAGGCTCCGGACGCAGAGGCTCAGCAGCTATGGCTCACGGGCCCAGCCGCTCCGCGGCATGTGAGATCCTCCTGGACCGGGGCACAAACCTGTGTCCCCTGCATCGGCAGGCGGACTCTCAACCACTGCTCCACCAGGGAAGCCCTTCATCTGATTCTTTAACCTCAACAGGAGTATAGCTCAGAGCAGCATGTAGCAGAAAGGCAAGCTTCTTCTGAAAGAGATGAGCCACCCTTTGGATCGGGCATACAACATCCTCAAAACAGCTGCTCGGCTAGGACTGTATGTGGTTCTCCCCACCCCTTTCCTCACAGATCCTGTTATTTTTCAGCCCTTGAATATACTTGTCCAATTCAAGCCTGAAAAGCTCAAGTCCTTTTTCAGACCCTCCTAAAAAGCAGACCGTATACTCAAGAGTTATGTCCGGAGTCCGTTGTTGCTGTTTAGGGAAGCGGTTTTTCTTGTGGAAAAGGCAGTAGTGACAACTGACTCTGTAACCTGGAGTTCTCAGCTCCACACATGCAAACACGACCCAGCCCTTCAAAGACCGCTCCCTTAGAAAGACGCCTCGCGATGGAACTGCGCGGCTCTGCCTCCACTTCGGAGGGTAGATTAGTATCCGCCAAGGAGAGGCTGAAATCATCACCAGAGGGAGTTTCTGCATCTGTGCTACTTGGGCTTCCACCATCACTGTCCACGCGCTGCTGTGCCCATCTGCTTCCGCGGTAGCTGCAGACACAGTAGCAGCTGCCGGGCGGTGGCTTGAGTCTCCGCTCCTCGGTGGGGCCGCCCTCCTCGCTGCTCTCTAGCTTCCCCTCACCCCCATCCAGCGATTCCTGCCAGGAGGGGAGCATGGCGGTGGCCTCTGAACGGCCCTGTACCTAAGTAGTTTTAATGATAAGTGTACCTTTGGGCCGAATCAGAAATATCACAATTACCCATTAAAAGATGTCAGTGATATTTTACAGTCCTTGTCCTCCTATCCTCAATATCACTTTGAGTTCACTGGTAAACATTTACTAAAAGATACCAGACCTCACAGAGGTATTAAAAAAAAAGAAAAACTGTGCCTGCTGGTTGGCGTAGACCTCTGCTTACATCCATTGCCATAGAAAGACCTCGTGAAGGAAGTGTTTGTAAAGAACATTCACATGAATCCACCAAAGTGAAAGGTAAGGACCGACGGGGAAGTGCTGTGTAACTCAACCAGATCCATGAGAACAGCTCTCCCTCGGTATCCACGGGGGATTGGTCCCAGGACCCCTGCAGACACCAAAATCCACGCATGCTCAAGTCCCTGAGAGTTGCCCCCATATCGGTGAGCTCTACATTCTCAGATTCAGCCAACCTCGGATGCGGAACCCACGGACACGGAGGGCCCACTGTATTTCAAAATAACTGGAAAATTCATTTGTTTAGAAGTTTTTACTGAGTGCCTGCTCTATGCTAGATGCACTGCTCTGGGTGCTCGAGAGAGAAAAGATATAGGCCATCCATGTTTTCTCAGACTCGCTGTTTTGTTTTCAGATTCCTTATCAGATGCTCATGATGCTCTCATAAGACACATGAGAAAGGTGATTTCTAAAATTCAGACTCTATTTAGCAGAGAATGGGGTCATCCTGGCAACTGGCTCTATGGGCACATGGATGAGACAGAGGAGATTAAAAACAAAGTCCACCTCCCCAAAAACAAATTTTTGAGGACGTAATAAGCTCAGGCAGACCATCCCTGTAAACTATCACTGTTGCCTCACTGACTGTATTGTTAAAATAGCATCTTCTGCAAACATGGAAGTTTTTCCACTTTGGGAGAAAAACCCCCAAACTGAAATATGTGCTTAGAAAGTTCTGGAAACATTTTGTATGCACTCAGCTATATCCTCCTAGGGTGTTACTGAGCATCTGCACAGCCAAAGGGCACGGATTCCTTCAGGGTAGGAGGGTGTGGCCGAGTGCACAGCAGTAGTAAGCAGAAATAGTCCAGTAAGTGTGCAGAGAAGGGCACCCACCATCACCACGCACCAAAGTGGGAAAGAGTTCTTTTCACCAGGAAAATTAACATGTGGGTCATTTACTGTTTAACACTTACATACTGCAGGATTTAAGACTGAAAAATATATTAAAGTACATTTCTTAAGTGGACCTCATCCTCTTGGAATTTATCTGTGGTTTTCAACTGGGAGCAACTTTGCCCCCCTGGGGATATCTGGCAATGTCTGGAGACATTTTTGGTTGTCAGTTCTGGGGTGGGTGCTCCTGGCATCTAGCGGGTAGAGGCCAAGGATGCTTTGAAACATCCCACCTACAACACACAGGATGTCACTACAACAAAGAATTGTCAGGTCCGAAATGCCAATAGTACTGAGCTGGAGAGATTCTGGATCAGATTTATGGCCCATGGTGAACACCGAGGTACATCCTAGTGAACTTTATTTCTTTTTCCCTTAAGTATTTTTCTAAATTAAAAAAAAAATCATATTAGCAGTGCTCCTGGAAGTGAATTTTTTTGAACAGGTGGAGGCACTGTTGATGACGTCAGCTGGACCATTTTAGAAAAAGTAGATTAGAATATCAGGAAAAGCAGGAGCAACATACATTCTCTTCTTGCACAGGGAGCCCATGCCCTCTTGAATTTGTAAAGCAACTGGGTGTGAAAAAGCTGAAGGTATTTATAGATGGAAGATAACGCTCATCAGCCCATTGGCGTTTTCCATCAAATGCACGAGAATTACATCGAGTCACTGCTTTCAGAATGCTCGCGATGGTTGTACAAGTCCCATCAGCAGCATTTGAGAGGGACTCAATAGAACGTGATTGAAAAGCGGTGTGCCCCTCTTATTGCAATGGGGATTTTGGCAGGAGCTTCAGGGATGCCAGAGATGCCATAAGGGCCCGAGTTTCATACCTGCCACACACCAGAAGGAAATGAAACCACCCCTTTCTGCCAATTCCTGGCTCTGATAGAATGTTTTTTGTCTTCTCTGGGACAACATCTGGGCTAAGACAAAAGATGGCTGTAGCTTTCCTGAACAGAATTCAGAAATACCACACACTCCCTAATTGCCGGTCAATAAGAGCTTTCCCTTTTTTGAGTTTACTTGTTCCAATGCTTACAGCCGCCATCTTGGCCAGTTTACACTCAACCGGCTTGGCTGGCCTGCGACCAAGTCATTTTGTTCTTTCAAATTCCATAACTGTATGAGTTCTCAAGGGGTCTGGTCTGGGGCTTTTTTGGGAGAAGAGGGAAGGAGGCGGGATTCATACCCAGACAGCACAAGCCGTGCAGTTCCCTGGGGCCCGACGGGGTCTGTCCTGGGTCTCATCTTCATGTAAAAAGGAGCCTCCTGGGGGCTTCCCTGGTGGCGCAGCGGTTGAGAGTCCGCCTG
This sequence comes from Mesoplodon mirus, assembly GCF_964341445.2. Lineage (NCBI taxonomy): Eukaryota > Metazoa > Chordata > Mammalia > Artiodactyla > Ziphiidae > Mesoplodon > Mesoplodon mirus. The sequence continues at coordinate 18,774,727 of NC_138990.1, read as the reverse complement.
CCGATGCAGGGGACACGGGTTCGGGCCCTGGTCTGGGAAGATCCCACACGCCGCGGAGCGGCTGGGCCCGTGAGCCATGGCCGCTGAGTCTGCGCGTCCGGAGCCTGTGCTCCGCAACGGGAGAGGCCACAGCAGTGAGAGGCCCGCGTACCGCCAAAAAAAAAAGGGACCTCCTGGTTATGAAGACATGGCATCTGATTCCTCATGCTCCCTGAAATGGCTCTGAACAAAGGAGGGGGATATGCAGCTGGAGTGGGACACACACTATGGAGAAGTTGCATCCTGGAAAATGAGAGCATCGTCCTGTGGGAACCATCATGGGGAAGGTACAGGAGGCTCCAGTCACCCATCTTGTCTACTGAGGGGCAAGAGGGTAGAAGAGGAGCCTAAAACAGTCAGAGATAAGTCAAAAGTTCTAGTCGGTGGGTTTCCCATATGCCTCAAAGATGCAATTCACCCAGAAGGTCCACTTGTTGTATAGGCTTAATTTTGGGTCCAATTCACTCATCTAGCATGATTTCCTTTAGACTGGCTTTAGGGAGTCTACACTGGGAGCAGAGGAAAGTGCATAAAGCATATCCATACAAATCTAAAATCTTCTTTTTCTAGAAATTTCAGTCTCCTAAGTCTCAGTTCAGCCCAAATTTTTGTCTTTAAAATAAAGACTGTTATAAGAGGCAAAGAAGGACACTACATAATGGTCAAGGAATCAATCCAAGAAGATACAACAATTGTAAACATATATGCACCCAACATAGGAGCGCCTCAATACATAAGGCAAATGTTAACAGACAGAAAAGGAGAAACTGACAGTAACACAGTAATAGTGGAGGACTTTAACACCTCACTTACATCAACAGATCATCCATACAGAAAATCAATAAGGAAACACAGGCCTTAAATGACATATTAGACCAGATGGACCTAATTGATATTTATAGAGTATTCCATCTGAAAGCAGTAGAATACACATTCTTTTCAAGTGCACATGGAACATTCTCCAGGTTAGATTACATGCTGGACCACAAAGCAAGCCTCAGTAAATTCAAGGAAACTGAAATCACATCAAGCATCTTTTCTGACCATAACGTTATGAGATCAGAAATCAGCTACAAGGAAAAAAAAAACTGCAAAAAACACAAACACGTGTGTTGGAGGCTAAACAATATGCTACTAAACAACAAATGGGTCACTGGAAAAATCAACGAGGAAATCAAAAAATACCTAAAGACAAATGAAAATGAAAACACGATAATCTAAAACCTACTGGATGCAGCAAAAGCAGTTCTAAGAGGGAAATTTACAGCGATGCAAGCTTACCTCAGGAAACAAAAAAAATCTCAAATAAACAACCTAACCTTACACCTAAAGCAACTAGAGAAAGAACAAACAAAACCCAAAGTTAGCAGAAGGAAAGAAATCATAAAGATCAGAGCAGAAATAAATGAAATAGAGACTAAGAAAATAATAGAAAAGATAAATGAAACTAAAAGCTGGTATTTTGAAAAGATAAACAAAATTGATAAGCCTTTAGCCAGACTCAGCAAGTAAAAAAGGGAGAGGGCCCAAATCAGTAAAATTAGAAATGAAAAAGGAGAAGTTACAACCAACACTACAGAAATACAAATGACCATAAGAGACTACTACAAGCAACTACTATACATTGTTAACCTTATAAAAGTCCTGTTCCCTCAAATACTTTTGATACCCTGAAACTCCTTGGGGGGGGAAAAAGTTGTGCTACAGACTTTTTAAGAGGGTTATATGCTAGAGGGTTATGTGTTTTAATTACTTTTCCCTAAGAATTAAAAGATAAAATGATTTCTGTGAAGTAGCATAATGATGCATTAATTCAACATGATATTTCACAAGCTCCTCTAAATTTAACATACTTAAAATGCATTGCTTCTGGAGAAAGTTCTGTATTTTCTTTAAATATAGTTCACATGCAGATTTAAGTATCTTTCATTTCATGCAAATGTACATTAATGCTTTTATATTTCATAATATTTGGACATCTTCATTCTGGCATTTTCTTACTCCAGTAACTTTCTGTTTTCTGCACAGTTAATCTATGTAAATTAACGTTTACATCAGTCTTATATAGGCACATAAAATGAGATCTAGACAGACAGATCCCACAGAGCCATTCTCTAAAACCCTGCCAGGAACCACAGACACAGCCAGTGTCTAACTTCCTCTGGCTGAACCCATCCATCCCAGGTTTCTTCTTCTAATTCAAGGGCCCAGACATGCCATGTCTGGGGCTTTCTCTCTGTCCACCATTGTATCCGAACACTCCCAGTCTTATCTCCAGTTCAGAAGTCAGCACCATCTGGATGTTTTTGCAGTGACTTATCCTCATCTGTATTGAGAAGTTTCACCCATAGAGAAACATGATGTTGAAAAAGGCCAGCCACTCAGATCAGTCAGATTTCCTCAAATCCAGCCCAGCAGATGGGCGTGGGCCCTTAACTTTCCGGAGGAAGAAATGTGAGCATCCTTCTTGGCACAGAGAGACCACGTGCTGGGTGGGGAGACATAGTCACGTATGGCTGATATCCACACGTCATGTTGATGGAATAGGAGATCAAGTTAAAAGCATTATTTTTAAAAGAAGACTTTTGCTTTCAAAATGTGTCCTACTAAGGGAAAAATATATAATTGCTGCATCATATTCTACATAAATACAGGGCAGAGACGTAATCCCCTCACTCTCCCTACCTCCAACTCTGTTCCTGTCTGGCTCCCCCACTAGGTATCCTCTGGTTGGGAGATGTGAGTGGGCTGGCAGTCACCATGGCAACGGTACACACTTGCATTGAGTTTGGGGATTCTCGCTTCTACTGCCCAACTCGGTAGCCAAAACATAAGCAAGAGCAGGCAGATTTTTCAAGAGTCTATCTGTTCCCAGCCCTCTTTGCAGGGTCAAGAACAGTTGTTTACTTTGGGCACAGGGTCTTATCTGGAGCAAGCAGCTACATTTTAATTTGCAACCCGTTAAGCTAATTGGAAAGTGCATTTCACCTCCAACATCAGCTGGGTGAATTCTTCGTTACTGAGGAATGAAGGCTTCCAGTCCTGCTGAATGTCACAGATTTCCGTTTGCGCTGAGACTTCTAAAAAAAAGCATAAACAAGTTTTTAGATGGGAAGGCACCTAGAAATTGGAATTAACAGATGAAGCACACATTATTTCTATGTGATTTTGTGTAAACGTGTAGTTTAATGAAAGAAGCTGATATAAGGACATAGGTTACTCTGGTTTCTAAGGACTGGGTGCTTTGGATACAATGGGCTTAAAAACACCTCTTGACGTTTTCACACCCCTTTAATGAGGCTTCTGTGAGGAGAGAACCTCACCCTCTGCACTGGGTGTAGTGCCTACAATTAGCAGGTGGCACCATGCCCTTGAATTTCTACATGACAAAGCCCATCAGCAGTTGGAGTTAGGTGGCTGCCACCTCTCAAGGCAACAGGAACAAGGACAGGGATGGAGGGTCACACCCTTAAGCTGCTTCTTCATGGTTAAGGTGAAACGAAATGCTTTAGCGAGCTGGTATTTTCAAAATTCCAGAAACATCTTAGGTGTGTAGTATCTAACCCACTGTGTCTGTGCAGATTGTAATGTATTTTTCAGCATTTCCAGTTCCTGAAGTATAATGTGCTATACAAATCCATGTTACTTAGTTGCTTTTAAGGCCAGAATTTACTCTTTCCAAAACTTTTTTGGGTTAATCTGTACTTTGCCCGTTTCAAGTAACTACCTTGTTTGGAAGACATTTTTCATATTTTGTAAACTTAATAGTCATTGGTCTACACAGGACTCCTTAAACACTCTAGTTCTCCTGCCCTTTTGTCTTTTCTTTTCTTTATCATAGTTGATTGAAATTGGTTTTTACTATTCATGACTCAGAATAATTTCCTTCTGCTTCACAACTCAGTAACTTCATGTAAATTCTTAGGATTTTTGTCAAGTTTGGGAAAACACCAATCAAGTTTCTTTCCTATAAAAACTGTAAGATTTCAGGGCATTTCACTTTTTTTTTGGTTTACTGACTAATCTTCAAAGCTCTTTTTTTTAATTTTTATTTTTATACAATTTTTAAAGGTTACTTTCCATTTACAGTTATTATAAAATATTGGCTCCTTGCCCTGTGTTATACAATACATCCTGGAGCCTATCGTACACCCAATGGTTTGTGCCTCTCAATCCCCCAGCCCTGTATTGTCTACCCCCTCCCACTGCCACTGGTAACCACTAGTTTGTTCTCTATATCTGTGACTCTGCTTCTTTTTTGTTATATTCACTAGTTTGTTGTATTTTTTAGATTCTACACATAAGTGATAGCACACAGTATTTATCTTTCTCTGTCTGACTTATCTCGCTTAGCATAATGCCCTCCAAGTCCATCCATATTGCTGCAGATGACATTATTTCATTCTTTTTTATGGTTGAGTAATATTCCACTGTATATATGTACCACATCTTCTTTATCCATTCATCTCTCGTTGAACACTTAGGTTGTTTCCACGTCTGGCTTCTGCCTTTTTGAAAGAGGGTGCTTTGTTAATAAAATATCTCTGATAAGATTATTATAGGGAGCTCAAAAGCTATACTGAATATATTTGTTTTTCCTTCAGTTTATCCTTCATCTTTAACCAATGTTTTGCCCCACTTTATGTAGTAAGAGGTTTCTTTAGGGGTTATTTTCTTGTTGCTAAGAAAAACCCACGTAGCTCTGATTTATCTCTTTACCTCAGAGAGAATCATATTCTGTTCAACAACTTCCTAGAAACTGCAAATTGTTCAGGCAGATAATCTATAAACGTAAACGAGGAGAGACGCTTAAAGGCCTTCTCCTTTGACACTGTGCTGTTGGTAGTTTCTCCGCAGGGAGTTTGGCGAGTTCATCCTGCCATCTGAGTGAACGGATGTGAATGAACTCAGTGGTCACTCCTGAATGAAGATGCTGTGAAGGGTGAGTTACACGGGTGACTCCGTAAACCTTCCCGAGTTCCGTCACCCCGCATTCGCTGCGGGGAAGAGATCTCCCTTCTTGATTTCTGAAAGGATATTCGCTGCTCTTGCACACAACTGAAGTTTTGTCTTTCATGATTTGAAAGGAGCACAAAAGAGCCACTAACAGCTGTCGGTCACTGAACACAGGAAGAAACCCAGGAAAGGAAACCGTGGTGAACAGGTAGTCAGCCAACAGCACTGAAGGGCCACCAGCGGGGACCAGTATGGGGACCCCTCTCAGCTGATGCCACTGTGGCCACAGGCTGTGCCCAGTGAAAGGCATCCTGGGAAGCAGAGGCCGGGTGCTACACACACATCTGGGCCAGTTATCGTTCTGGGGTCCCAGCTGAGCCAAAGAGGAGAGGGTGAAACTCTCCGTTCCTCAGATCAATGACTGCGACCCTTTTACCACTTAGAAAAGAGATGGAGTTGTGGCTATGCTTATCAACTAACCCATAAATACCCTCCCCCTTTTCCCAACACATACGCTCATCTGTAAAATTCCTCTGACCATTAGGATCAAACTGTAGATTAATCATTTGCCTAGGAGAAGAGTCTTTCTGGCAGCCCAAATCTGATATAGACAAGGACAATCCAACTTAATGGTAAAGGAAATGAAAGACCCATTTCTTTCAGATCATTCAGTATGACTAGATACTTTCTAAAACAACAGCATAATAATACTGAAAGCTGCCATTTCATTCACTTTGATTTTCAATAATCTGATTAGAGCCCTTGCAAGTTAAGGCTCCATCCGTAGCATGTTAAAAAATATACAGATAAAATGTCTCCAAGCAAGTTAAACTGGGAAATCGAATTCAGTGTTATAATCACATCTCTACTGGCATTTTACGGGAACAATATTACAAGCTATAGGTGACAGGGCAGGATTAGCAAAGCAATATCGTAAGAGTGGTTTCTAAACAGCAAGGGGAGCACAACCATCTGGGAGCAAATTTGCAGGGAAACATTGCCATCAGAAGCTGAACCCCCAAAGTCCACCATAGTTTAAGTTGTACTTGTGCCCTAGAACGCTCACCTCCCAATAGCTCATGCTATGCATGAACAAGCAGGTACGACTTTGGGTTATATATGGTCAAGGAAGAGTCTGGAAAATGGGGCAGAAAACAGGCTGGATGGGGTAACTGTCACCCTGTCCAACAGGGACACTTCTCCTTGTTCTGCTGCCATCTCCACCCCACCCCCGCTCACCAAGGCAGACGTATGGAAGGGGCAAGGATGAGGACTAGCATTTGATGTTGGGAGAAAATGACACTGAATCAGCTGAGACTCGCACAGGAAGAGGACAGCACACAGGTCAGCCTGGTCCTGTAGAAGTAACATCTTGACAGGTGTGGATAAGGCTGCCCGATATGCCTTGCTATTTACATAGTTTAGGGATTTCTCTCCTGTGATAGATACTGGTGACACAACATTTCCCTACAGAGAAACACGGTCAGATTCTCATTTTGATTTGGATTACTTCAAAGAGAAAAAGTATGCATTCCAGGATCAAGGTGTATCTCCCAAGCTGAGAAAATAGTGATGCTTGATGGATTATTGAGAAAAGAGCTAAATAATTATAATGACTACCTGCACCTAATCGTCATGCCTGATGTATCACGTGGTCTACCTTCAGCGTGAAGGCAGAAAGCACACCTAAATCCACAGTTCTTAACCCTGGCTGCATGCTGGGATCACCTGGGCAGCTTTAAAACTACTGATGCTTAGGCCTGACCCAGGGGTGAGCTGGTAAAAGGCTCTCCACACCCGCAACAGTAGTGTTTGCCTGTTTTTATGGTGTAAATACTCAGACCCTGGCTTATTTCTAGCTGCCAACTTGATGTCAACTGGCTTGTACAACTCTTGAAAATTTAACAATCACCTTTTGCAAGCTGGTTCGAGCCGGCTCCGGCTCATAACCCGGGTTCCACCCCTAGAAATTCTGAGGTGTTGGCCTGTGAGGTGTGACCCAGTTCTATGTATTTTAAAAAGCTCCTCAGGTGATTCTAAGGAGCCACCAAGGGTGAGAGCCAGTAGTCTAAATGGCCACACTAATAAACAGCTACAGTGTAGCTATGGTGTCTCTATCTATAAGAGTCCCATAAATCACGTCTTGTGGAGAAGCAGTACGGTGTAATGTTAAAAACTTGGGCTCTGGAGACAGAATGCCTGGTTTAGATTCTGTACCTTCCTGGCTGTCTGATAACAGTGGTCTAACATCTCTGTGCCTCGGTTGCCTCATCTGTGACAAGGTACCAACCCAAAGGGCCACTGTAAGGCTCAGATGAGTTACACTCCAGTGAGTTACTCTATGGAGCCCTTAGAACAATGCCTGCCTGGCTCAAGGTGAGCCCCGAATTAGTGCTAACCATGCTATCCTCCACTCCATTGCAGATGCTTGTGGAGTTCATGTCCATTTGGATTATAAGTTAAGTTATTGTTTGTTTTTGTTTTTTGCTTTAATCTAAATTTTGGTCCAACCATTATGTTTCTCAATAAAATCTGTCTTGGATTTTCTATTTTCTTTTGAATGTGGAATAAGGATGAGGGAGATCTGGGGTTGATCCTGGTTGCATTTCAGGGGCTGTGTGGAGCAGGCCTTAGTCTTAAGAAAAAGGTGAGATGGACACAGGCACTCCTGCTGGTAGGAGGCTGCATTTCTGCTGACTGATCCTTTCCAGGTCCCAGATTTGACAATTCTGTAATTCCACAGTGGACAGAGCCCAGCATAAATGTCACACTGATGAACTTGATCTCAGCTGTCCTATTTCTCAGTGGCACTGACCTAGTTTGAGTAATTTGCACACAATATCTTGGTAATCAAACCAACCTGCTCTTTCATTTAGCTAAATCATCATTTAGCAAATATAACCATTCTGCTTAAATTATTGGGGGCAATCAAATATTGCTGCAATACTTTATTGTTCTTGTTCCTGGCTTGACTGTTCTTCCCTGACTTTTAACAAAAGCAATTAACATATTCTTTACTCTCCCCTGGGCAGCTTTGGGGTAAAAAAGGAGATATATCATTACTGTCACATTTGTAATAGGTATATACAATTATTACAGAAATAATAAAAGAATAACAAGTATAATGAAACTTTCTAGTGTCCCAGCTGTGCCCTCTGCCATGAAATCATCTTGTCTAGGAAAATGTTCAGTGAAGGAGAAGCATCACGGTAAGCACAGAAGAACTGTAATTATCTCCTCAGTAATCTGACATTTCTGACTTTAATATGTTTGGTGTCATGGCTAAGGAAAAAAAAAAAGAATTCTGTTCTTGCTTGTTAGTAGCTCCTGAACCCTCCCCTAACTCTTCTTCAATTTTTTTGTACCATCCACAGGGGAGCAGTAGTGCAGGGTGGGCCATGCTAAGAGGTAAAAGGGTTGGAAGGAGAGTAAAATGGAGACAGGATGATTTGAGACAGACATAAGTTCAAGGATGGATTCAAGTAATAAATTCATATAATGGAATACTAGGTACCAATGAAAATGAATTAGCCATTGCACTGGAAGAACACAGATTAGTCACACAAACATCATGTTCATAATGTAGGATTTCATCTGAGTAAGGGCCCAACAGATGAAACCAATCTCTAGTATTAGAAGTCAGCCAGAGAATACCTTTGGGGAAAGCAGAGGTAAATAGGAAGGGGCAACTATTGGGGAAGCTTCTATTTCTTGACCTGGGTGTTGGTTTCCTGGCTGTATTCACTCTGTCATAACTAATTCAACTGTACAGTTACGATCTGTGTATTTTCTGTATGAGTGTTATACCTTTATAAAGTATTGAAAAGTTAAAAAAAAAAAGAGTGGAGTGCTGGAATAACTAGATAGTCACATGTAAAAGGATGAATTTTGACTCCCTACCTTACTCCATATACAAAAAATTAACTCAAAGTGGATCAAATATCTAAGTGTTTAACCTATGGCTTATATCTAACTGCTTAAATTATAGCTTAAACTTATAAAACTATTAGAGGAAAATATAGATTTAAATCTTCATGACCTTCATCGACAATAGTTTCTTAGATATGATACCTAAAGCACAAGAAACCACCACCAACAACAAAAAGATAAATTGGATATCGTCAAACTTAAAACTTTCTTATGTCAAAGGACATCATTAAGAAAGTGAAAAGATAACCCACAGAATGAGGAATGTATTTGCAAATTATATATCTGATAAAGGTCTAGTATCCAGAAATCTTACAACTCAACAGCAAAAACATAAATAATCCAATTAAAAATGGGCAAAGGATTTGAATAGACAGTCTCTAAAGAAGACATACAAATTTGCCATGTGCCAATAAGCCCATGAAAAGCTCAACATCATTAGATATTAGGGAAATGGAAATCAAAACCACAATGAAATATCACTTCTAGGAATGTAAAAATGGTACCGCTGCTATGGAAAACAGTCTGGCAGTTTCTCAAAAATTTAAACACCAAGTTACCATTTGACCAAGCAATTCCACTCCTAGGTATACCCAAGAGAACTGAAAATATATATCCACTCAAAAACTTGTATAGGAATGTTCACAGCAGCATTATTTAACAGCCAAAAAAGTGAAAATAGCCCAAATATCTGTCAACTGATAAACAGATAAGTGAAGTGGTATATCCTCACAATAGAATATTATTTGGCCATAAAAAGAAACGAAATACAGATACTTGCTAAAATAAGGATGCTAAGTGAAAGAAGCCAGAAACAAAAGACCACATATTGTATGATTCCATTTGTATGCAATGCCCAGAACGGGCAAATCTATAGAGACAGAAACGGGAAGTAACTGCTAGTGGGGTCCAGGGTTTCTTTGGGGGATGATAAAATTAGATAGTGTCTACGGTTGCACAACCTGTGAGTATATTAAAAGCCAGAGAACTATAAACTTTAAAGTAGTGAATTTTATGCTATGTGAGTTACATCTCAATTAAAAAATGGATTTGATATTAAGTCAATTAATTATTTTTGATTATTTTTTTCCATGGTATTTTTTTTCCTTCTTCCTAAACTCTTTAGTAGAAGGCCAAAGAGTTTAGGGGCAGAGGCAGCAATGGATGGAGACAGCAGTACCGTCTGATCCACTGGAAAATGAATACCTGGGCATGGCAGGGCTATACGAAAAGGCTTGCTCCAGACATTTTTTTTTTTTTTTTTTTTTTTTTTTTTTTTTTGCGGTATGTGGGCCTCTCACCGTTGTGGCCTCTCCCGCTGCGGAGCACAGGCTCCGGACGCACAGGCCCAGCGGCCACGGCTCACAGGCCCAGCCGCTCCGCGGCACGTGGGATCCTCCCAGACCGGGGCACGAACCCGCCTCCCCTGCATCGGCAGGCGGACTCTCAACCACTGCGCCACCAGGGAAGCCCTGCTCCAGACATTTTTAATCAAGATGTCCCATTGTTACTGCCGCTCTGCTTGGGTTGGGTGCGACCTGTGAGTCTGCTCTGGATTCCCTCCTCTGGCTGAGAAAGCAACTGGGGAGGTGAGTGTCCTGTCCCAAACCTGCTGGAGACAGGGTTTTTCTAGAGGGTGGAGTGCCTTGGAAAGAGGAAACCTATGACAGAGGAGATCGGGTTTGCTGGGGAGAGAGAACCAAGCAGGAAGACCAACTTGATGAAGTTATTGCCAAATGGAAATGGCAGGAACGGAGTAAAAACGGAGAGAAGCGTAACCATTACCATTGTGCTTCTGCAGGAATCCGATGACCTTCTCCAGCACGGTGGTCTTGTCCATCTTCCGCGTGTTGCCAGGCAGCATGGAGCTGAGCTCTTTGATGAGAACATTGAACTGGTCCCGACGCTTCTTCTCAGACTTGTTTCGAGAAGCTCTGTCAATGCAAAATGCACAGGTTACTGGAACATTCCACTTCTGGAAGCCTTCCTTACAGGACGGAGGCACTTTCGGTCAGAGTGTGTTCTGCTGAGATCATCTAATCAAAACTTTTCAAGTAAAGAAACGTGTGCCATATTTCCGAGCTGAGTAACAGGGACAGAAAAAATGTTACGCTAGGCTCCTGGCCACAAAGAGACACGGTATCAGTGAGTCCTGACTCAGATGCAAAATCTTACAGATCGGCTCTGGAGCCAGATGCTCTGACTCCAGAGAACAAACGACATGCTGATTATCAAGATAAACAGCCCCGAGGGGTTTGCTCTGACAGTCTGTCCTCAGGCCCAAACCAGGTCCCCTCCAACCCAGAGCGCCTAGCCCAATGCCAAGTCACGAGGGATAGCCAGGCATCCTGAGTGTCCAGTAGAGAGCCAGTGCCACCCAGGGCACACATCCTGCCCACTGCCCCAGAGCTCATCATCCTGTTGGGGAGTCCAGGCACACCCCACACAAAACCATCTACAAGCCACGCATGGTCCAGAGGCAATGTGACAGGGACTGCACGTGACTGTCAAGCTACTAAATGTCACTGAACCCTTTTAAAAATGACATGGGGGAAACTTCAATGCATGTTACTAAGTGAAAGAGCTAATCTGCAAAGACTCCACACTCGAGAACTCCAACTCTAGGACGTTCTGGAAAAGACAAAACTATGGCGACAGTAAAAAGATCAGCGGCTGCCAGGGGTTGAGGTGGTGGGGGAATGAACAGGTGGACACAGAGGATTTTTAGGGCTGTGAAACTATTCTATATGATACTATAATGGCAGATGTGTGTCATATATTTGGCCAAACCCAGAGAATGTACAACGCCAAGAGTGAACCCTAAAGTAGACTATGGTCTTTGGGGGACAATGATGTGTCAATGTAGCTTCATCAGTTGCAGCAAATGGACCAGGCTTGTTGGTGGGGTGTCTGTAATCGGGGAGGCTGTGCATATATAGCGACAGAGAGCATATGGAAAATCTCTGTACCTTCTACTCAATTTTGCTGGGAACTTAAAACTGCTCTAAAAATAGAGGGTTTTTTTTAAATGACATACTACACTGCACGCCTACAGAAGAGATCAAAGTGGAGCTGCTCAGTTTGAGGGGAGGGGATCTGCTCTGAGCCACTGAGGCACTGAGGAAGCCTAGGATCCCAGGAACTCGCATAGGAAATCGCGGCTGCAGGGGCTGCTCTACTAGACAAGGGACCACCCCGCCCCCCATAGCCTGAAGAAGTCTGAGAAGCTGTGGCACCCCAGAGGCCTTGATCCTTAGACACACCACAGGGCAGGCGTTCCTCCACAGCCAGCTTACTCAAAGCTGATCCAGGGCCGGGAAAGCTGACCCACCCCTCCCAAATTCACCCCAGATGGATTCGTTCCAGAAAGGCAGCTCACCGAGAGAGAACAAGGGCCACAGCTGCAGGGTCCACTGAACTTACTGGTCCAGGCCCCCTGGGGCCCGGGGTCAAGGTGCCTGGAGCAGCAAATCACCCACCAGGAGGCCACTGGCCAATGCGTGGTCAGGACAGGATGCTGGTGGCTTGTGACAACTCAGCAGGTTCCCCTCAGAGGGATTCACCTCCCCTAGGGAAGGTACCAATATCCACAGGTGTCAGTATCACCGTAGATTCAGCTTCCCCAAACAGCCCTCAGAAACAGAGGCACACACCCCAAACACCCTTGCCCTCGATGCTGTGATGGCCACAACCATTCCGCTTGTCACTGCCTAACTGCACACGACCTGTCTTGGTTTCAACCCACCCATTTACAAGTCATCTTTTGCTGATTTCGTCTCAGTTTGGGGGGTTTCCTGATAACATTCGAGGTAATTCTTCAAAGCTCACCTAAAGCGTGTGGTAGCTACCCTTACCTAAGGGTCTCTTCCTTTTCCTGACTTTTCCCTCCTTCCTCTCTCTCCTTGGATTTTTGGGAGGACCTGAAGTCCTCAAGGCATTTCTACAAAGGCCTCATTCCTAGGCCAGTCACTATCCTCAAGTACACTCTCTCCCAGTCTCTCCCACAGTCTGACTGCAGGTGTAGCAGTGAGATGCCGAGGTGCCTTTGTGCTAGTCCAAGGTAAAAGCACACATGGGAGAGAAGAAAGGAACCTTTTAACTTTCTGAGTGACTGTCTATGCATTATAAATAATTTTTTGGCCTAGATTTGAAGAGTGACATGCAACCTCCTTAGTCAAAAAAAGCTCTGTTCCTGTCCTAGTTTGCCCATTATAAATTATTGGTGAGGAGATAACACCCAGCTCATTATGACTCTGTTCTCTTCTTCAGTGGGTATAATGACAAGGAACACAGCCTGGCAGAGACAATGATGAAGGCTTATATCATTAGTGACAGGAACACAAGCTTGCTTCTGTCAGCCTCTGCCTAGGACACATGATGGTGCCCACTGGAAATTGGTCAGTGTCAGCTGAATCCACAGCTCTGAGCCAAGAAGGAAGAAAAAGGCCTTAAATGACCTTATTTCTGATAAGGAGGTCTGCTCGGCAGGCCCCGAGACCACCATGCCTAAGGCACTGGGAAAACAGGTTGAAAGACACTTAAACAATCAGCCTTTGGCTTTGTTTTTTCCTTTAAGGCATTATTTATGTTCAGTGAAACTCATCCATTTTATGTGTGTAGTTTGATGAATCTTGGTAACTGTGGAACCACCACCAAAATTGAACTGTAAAATAGCTCCTCCATCCTAAACGGTTTTCTCCTGCATCTTTGCTGTTGATCTCCCCTGGACCACAGCCCTGGGAAACCACTGGTCTGTTGTCACTGTAGTTTTGTCTTTTCGAGGATTTCATATAAATGGAATCAGCACAGAATCTTTCTTTTTTTTTTTTTTTGCGGTATGCGGGCCTCTCACCGCTATGGCCTCTCCCGTTGCACAGGCTCCGGACGCACAGGCTCAGCGGCCATGGCTCACGGGCCCAGCCGCTCCGTGGCATGTGGGAGCCTCCTGGACCGGGGCACAAACCCATGTCCCCCGCATTGGCAGGTGGACCCCCAACCACTGCGCCACCAGGGAAGCCCAGCACAGAATCTTTGACTTTTATTTAGCATAAAGTTTCGGCGATTCATCCATGCTGTTGCATATATTAATACTTCATTCCTTTTGACTGCTGACTAGTATTCAATTGGGTTGTTTCTACTTTGGGGGTATTAAGAATAATGCTGCTCTTATTATACAACATGGGGAATACAGCCAATATTGTGGAATAATTGTAAATGGAAAGTAACCTTTAAATTTTGTATAAAAAATTAAAAAAAAAGAATAATGCTGCTCTGAGTATTAATTTCCTTGTCTTTGTGTAGACAGAGGGGTAAATACAAAGGTATGAAACTGCTGGGTCATATCATAAGAGTATGTTTAACATTGTAGGATAGTACCATACAGTTATACAAAATGGCTGTCCTGTTTCTGCATTTCCACCTGCAACGTATGAGTGTTCCTGTTGTTCCACATCCTTGCAAACACTTGGCATTGTCAGTCTTTCTTCACTTTAGCCACTGTAGCATTATCTCATTGTGGTTTTAATTGGCATTTTTCTCATGATGAGTGATGTCAGCATCTTTTCACATGCTTAACCCTCTTTCGTATATCTTCCTTTGTAAAGTGTCTGTTCAAATCTTCTGCCCATTTTTCAACTGGGTTGTTTGTCTTCTTTTTATTGAGTTTAAGGAGAGAAAAAAAGAGAGAGGAGGTCTAGGAGGAAGGGAAGGGGTGTGTATGTGTTTTAAACATACATTGATACAAGCCTCAGCCTTTGACTTTGAATGCAGGGCTCAAAGAGCCCCAGGTTATCTTTTCTGATGTCTCCCACGGGACATTGGTGACATAGATAACACTTTCTGGGCACTTACTATGTAATAGCACTATTTTAAGTGCCCTACATGTATTCATTCCTTTAATCCTCACAATGACCCTTGAAGGTAGGTACTGTTAATATTCCCATTTCACAGGTGAAGCTGAGGCACTGAGATGCTGTATAACTCCCGACGTCACAGGACTAGGAAGTGGTGGAGAAGGCCAACTCAGGTGCCCATGCTATGAAGCACTGCACTCTGCCACCTCCTTCTACAACTCCCTCATTCTCTCCACATCTGTAACCGCTGGAAGCCCCGGTTCTGTTCTCCATCACTGTGTTCTCTTTTTGAGAATTTCATATAAACAGAATCAGACAGCATGTAAACTTTTGAGCTGACTTCTACCCAGCACGATGCCTTTGAGGTTCGTCCAAGTTGCTGCACCTACCAACACCTCCCCCTTCTCATTGTTGAGTAGTTTTCTGTTGCATGGATGTAACACAGCTGGCTTATCCATTCACCTGCTGAAGGAGATTTGGGTTGTTTCCCATTTTCGTTCATCAGTAGAGATGCTGTAAACATTTGTGTACAGGTTTCTGTGTGAACATAAGTTGTCAGCTCTCTGAAGTAAGTAACCTGGGAGTAGGATGGCTGGACCATGTGGAAAGTGTATGTTTAACTTTCTAAGAAACCGCCAGACTGTTTTCCAGGGTGGCGGTACCATTTTATCTCTTGCTAGCAATGTAGGAGTGATCCAGATGTTCCACATCCTCAAGGGGAGTTAGTATTGTCAGTACTTTTTATTTTAGCTCATCTAAGAGATGTGCAGTGCTATCTCGTTGGGCTTTCATTTGCATTTTTCTAATCGCTAATGACGTTGAACATCTTTTCATGCACTTTTATGCCATCTGTATATCCTCTTTGGTGAAGCATCCGTTCATGCCCTTCGGCATTTTAAAATGGGGCTGTTTGTTTCCTTACTGTTGAGGTTTGAGAGTTCGTTATATAGTCTGATACAATCCTTTGTCAGACATGTGATTTGTCAATATTTTTCCAGCTTGCCTTTTCATTCTCTTAATAAGTGTCTTTCACAGAGTAAAAGTTTTAAATTTTGATGAAGCTCAAGTTAACCATTTTTTGCTTTTTATGGATTGTGCTTTGGTGTCAGATCTAAGAACCCTTGGCCTAACCTCAGGCCACGAAGATTTTCGTCTGTGTTTTCTTCTAAGAGTTTTACACATTTTTACCTTTAGACTTATGATCCATTTTGAGTTATTTTTATAACATGTAACGTTTAGGTGAGTTTGTTTGCATATGGTTGTCCAGTTGTTCCAACTCCACTTTTTTGAAATGACATTTCTACACTGAATTACCTTTGCACCTTTGTAAAAAATCAATTGGTCAACTTTATGTGATTCAGTTTCTGGATTATCTATTCTCTGTTTGTTCCAGGGATATGTGGAGCTTTCCCTCCACCAGTACCATACTGTGCAATTACTGTAGTTTTATAGTAAGTCTTAAAATTAATAATGTGATTCCTCCAACTTTATTCTTCTTTTTCAAAATTATTTTGACCATTCTAGTGCTTATGCCTTTCCATTAAATTTTAAAAATTTTATTTTATACTGGAGTATGGTTGATTTCCAGTGTTGTGTTAGTTTCAGGTGTACAGCAAAGTGATTCAGTTATACATATACATATATCTATTCTCTTTCAGAATCTTTTCCCATATAGGATATTGCAGAGTAATGAGTAGGGTTCCCTATGCTATATAATAGGTTCATGTTGATTATCTATTTTATATATAGGAGTGTGTATATGTTAATCCCAATCTCCTAATTTATCCCTCCCCTCCACCTTTCCCCTTTGGTAACCATAAATTTGTTTTCTAAGTCTGTGAGTCTGTTTCTATTTTGTAAATAAGTTCATTTGTATCATTTTTTCCAGTTTCCACATATAAGTGATATTATATTGTCTTTCTCTGTCTGACTTACTTCACTTAATATGATCATCTCTAGGTCCATCCATGTTGCTGCAAATGGCACTATTTCATTCTTTTTTAATTTGACCATTCTGGTGCCTATGCCTTTCCATTACATTTTACAAGTAACTTGTTTTTATCTACAAAGAGTTCTGCTGGGATTTTGATTGGAATTCTTTTAAATCTATGGACCAATTTGGGGAAAATTGATATCTTTACTCTGTTGAGTCTTCCAATACATAAATACAATGTCTTTCCATTTACTGAGGTCTTCATTGATTTCTGTTATGAGCATTTTGCAGTTTTTACATACATATTTCATACATGTTTTATTAGATTTATACCTAAGTATTTCATTTTTGGGGATTGATTATAAACTATGTTTTTAATATCAGTTTCTAATAGTTTTCATAGCTAACCTATAGAAAGATGATTGATTTGTGTGTTTTAACTTTGTATCCTGTGACCTTGCTAAATTCATCTATTAGTTATAGGAGCTTTTTTTTTTTTTTTGGTAAGTCTCTCCAGATGTTCTATATACACAATCATGTCATCTGTGAATAAGGAAAGTGTTGTTTCTTTTTTTTTCCCATCAATATGCCTTTGATTTCTTTTACTGTCTCATTACTCTGGTTAGAACTAGCAGCATGATGTTGAATAAAAGTCATGAGAGCAGATACTTTTACCTTGTTTACCATTTTAGGGGGAAAACATTCAGTCTTTTGCCATTAAGTATATTAGCCATAGGTTTTATGTAAATGCCTTTATGCCTTTTACGTAAATGCATAAATAGGAGGAAATTCTCTCCTACTGCTAGTTTGCTGAGAGTTTATATCATGAATAGAAGTTGAATTCTGTCAAATTCCTTTTCTGCATCAATTAATATAATCATGTGGTTTGGTTTTTCTTCCATAGCTTTCAAACTTGGTGGGTTACACTGATACACTGACTGGTTTTCAAATATTGAATAGCCTTATTTTCCCTGGATAAAACTCTGCTTGGTCATGATGTATTTGATAGGCAGATAGATAGATATAGACAGACGGATGGATATGATTTGCTAATGTTTGGTTGAGGATTTCTGCCTCTATGTTCATGAAAAATATTGGTCCATAGTTTTCTTTTCTTGTAGTGTCTTTTTCTGGGTAATGCTGGTCTCACAAAATAAGTTGGGAAGTATTTCCTCCTCTGGAGGAGACTGTGTAAAATTGGTGATAATTCTTCTTTTAATGATTGACAGAATTCATCAGTGGAACCATCTGGGTATGGAGATTTCTTTTTCACAAGATTTTAAACTACAAATTCAATTTCCTTATTAGTTACAGGATTCTAGGCTTTCTATTTCTTCTTGTATGAGTTTTGGTCGTTTATAGTTTTTGAGTAATTGGTTCCTCCCATCTAAGTTGTTGAACTTATATAGGTTCCACTGTTCAAAGAATTCCCTTATGGTCCTTTTAATGTCTGAAGGGTGGTGCAGTGACATCTCCTTTATAAAATTCCCGCTATTGGTAATTTATGTCTTCTTTTTTTGTCATTCTTGCAATAGGCTTCCCAATTTTACTGATTTTTTTAAAATCACCTTTTGGTTTCACTGATTTTTGTCTATTATTTTTGTTTTCACGCATATTGATTTCTGCTCTTATATCTATAATTTCCATTCTTCTTCTTGTTTTGAGCTTACTTTGCTCTTTCGTTTCTAGTTTCTTACAGTGGAAGCTTAAGTTCTTGATTTAAGACCTTTTCTCTTTTCTATTATGAACATTTAATGCTATAGCTTTCCCTCTAAGTGCCGCTTTAGAGGTAACCCACAGATTTTGCTATGTTATAATTTTACTCTTGTTCAGTTCAAAATACTTTCTAATATTCCTTGAGACTTCCTCTTTGACCCTTGGATTACTTAGAAATGTATTGTGAAAAAGTGCTATCTTTTTCTCCCCCCAACTATATTTCTGTTTCTAATTTAATTTCAGTTCATTAGACTTTTTTACATTTGTTTTGTGAAGCAGGATTTATCTTATTGAACGTTCAACATGTACTTGAAAATAATGTGTATTCTGCTACTGTTGGGTGGAGTTTTCTACAAATGTCAAGCATATCTTTTTGGTTGATAGTATTTTTAAATTCTTCTATATCCTTACTGAATTTCTATCTACTAGTTCTATTACTGAGAAAGGCATATTAAATTCTTGTCACAGTTCTTTAGGTTGTGCTTTATGTATTTTGAAGCCCTGTTGTTAGGTGTATACACATATAGAATTGTTATGTGTTCTTAGTACACTGACTCTTTATCATTATGTAATATCACTCTTTATTCCTGGCAATTTTCTTTGCTATGAAGTACACTTTATTTTATAGTATTTTATAGCCACTCTGGCTTTCTTTTAATTAATTTATGTGGTATATCATTTTCCACAGTATTACTTTTAACCTATCTATATCATCATATATAAAGTGAATGTCCTGTCATTTTAAAAAATCCATTCTGAAGATCTGTCTTTTAGTTGGCATGTTTAGGCCATTGCATTTAATGTAATTATTTATATGTTTGGATTTAGGTATACCATCTTACCATCTGTTTTCTGTTTTTTCACTTTTTGTTTGTTCATTTGTTTTTTTGTTGCTCCTGTTTCTCCTTTCCTGCCTTCTTTTGGGTTTATTCCATTTTAATTTATCTAACCCATGCAGCTACAGTCAATTAATCTTCGACAAAGGAGGCAAGAACATACAATGGGAAAAAACATTCTCTTCAGCAAGCAGTGCTGGGAAAGTTGGACTGCCGCTTGTAAATCAATGAAGTTAGAACAAACCCTCACACCAGACACAAAAATAAACTCAAAATGGCTTAAAGACTTAAACATAAGACATGACACCATAAAACTCCTAGAAGAGATCATTCTCTGACATAAATCACACTAACAATTTCTTAGGTCAGTCTCCCAAAGCAATAGAAATAAAAACAAAAACAAATGGAATCTAATCAAACTTACAAGTTTTTGCACAGCAAAGGAAACCATAAACAAGATGCAAAGACAACCTACAGAATGGAAGAAAATATTTGCAAATGATGCAACTGACAAGGGCTTAATTTCCAAAATATACAAACAGCTCATACAACTCAACAACAAAAAAACAAACAACCCAGTCAAAAAATAGGCAGAAGACCTAAATAGACATTTCTCCAAAGAAGAAATACAGGTGGCCAACAGGCACATGAAAAGATGCTCAACATCACTAATTATTAGAGAAATGCAAATCAAAGCTACAAGGGACCACCTCATAACAGTCAGAATGGCCATCATCAAAAAGTCTACAAATAACAAATACTGGAGAAGGTGTGGAGTAAAGGGAACCCTCCTACACTGTTGGTGGGAATATAAGTTGGTGGAGCCACTGTGGAAAACAATATGGGGGGTTCCTCAGAAAACTAAAAATAGAATTACCATATGATCCAGCAATCCCACTTGTGGGCATATATCCAGAAAAAACTATAATTCAAAATGATACATGCACCCCTATGTTCATAGCAGCACTATTCACAATAGCCAAGACATGGAAACCACCTAAATGTCCATTGACAGATGAATGGTTAAAGAAGATGTGGTACATATATACAATGGAATACTACTCAGCCATAAAAAAGAGTGAAATAATGCCATTTGCAGCAACATGGATACAATTAGAGATTATCATATTAAGTGAAGTAAGTCAGACAAAGACAAATACCATATGATACCACTTATATGGGAAATCTAAAATATGACACAAATGAACCCATCTATGAAACAGAAACAAACTCCTAGACACAGAGAACAGAGGGGTGGTTGCCAAGGGGGAAGGTGTTGGGGAGGGATGGTTGGAGTTAGCAGATGTAAGCTTTTATATATATGATGGATAAACAACAAGGTCCTACTGTGTAGCACAGGCAACTATATACAATACCCTATGATAAACCATAATGGAAAAGAATATTAAAAAAAAGGAATGTATATATAGGTATAACTGAGTCACTTTGCTGTAGAGCAGTAATTAACACAACATTGTAAATCAACTATACCTCAATTAAAAAAATAAATATCCACTGTGTTTTTATTTACTATATTTCTTTGTGTAGCTTTTAGTAATTAAGAATTATAATAGAAAAACATCTTTTCAGGGACTACTTAGAATATTTTGCCATTTCAAGTGGAATGTGGAAACTTTATTCCTAACAGTTCCCTTTACCCTCCCCATCTTTAGGTTGTAGTTATGTTACATACACTGAATCAGATCTACATGTGCTGAATCAGATCAGATTACTTTTTTCCCCAAATGTCAGACTATCCATTAATATTATATTTAGGCATATATTTACCATTTCTGTTACTCTTCCTATTTCATATCCCAAGTTTCCATCTGGTATCATTGCCTTTCTGTTAAAAAAAAAAACCCTTTAGCAATTCTTTCAGAGCAGGTCTCTTGATAAGAAGCTTTCTTGGGTTTCCTGCATTTGAGAATATCTTCATTTACCTTCATTTCTGAAGGATATTTTCACTGGATATATAATTCTGGGCTAATGGTTCTTTTCCTTTGACACTTAAAAAATATCCTGCCGGGGGCTTCCCTGGTGGCGCAGTGGTTGAGAGTCCGCCTGCCGATGCAGGGGACACGGGTTCGTGCCCCGGTCTGGGAGGATCCCACATGCCGCGGAGCGGCTGGGCCCGTGAGCCATGGCCGCTGGGCCTGCGCGTCTGGAGCCTGTGCTCCGCAGCGGGAGAGGCCACAACAGTGAGAGGCCCGCGTACAGCAAAAAAAAAAAAATATCCTGCTGCTATGAGAAGGCTCCCATGGTTTCTGATGAGAAATCCATGGTGCAACGGAGGAGCTTCAAGATGGCGGAAGAGTAAGACGCAGAGATCACCTTCCTCCCCACAGATACATCAGAAATACATCAGAAATACATCAACACGTGGAACAACTCCTACAGAACACCTACTGAACGCTGGCAGAAGACCTCAAACCTCCCAAAAGACCAAAAACTCCCCACATACCTGGGTAGGGCAAAAGAAAAAAGAAAAAACAGAGACAGAAGGATAGGGACGGGACCTGCACCAGTGGGAGGGAGCCGTGAAGGAGGAAAGGTTTCCACACACTAGAAGCCCCTTCGCGGGCGGAGACTGCGGGTGGCGGAGGGGGGAAGCTTCGGAGCCGTGGAGGAGAGCACAGCAACAGGGGAGCGGAGGGCAAAGCAGGGAGATTTCCGCACAGAGGATCGGTGCCGACTGGCACTCACCAGCCCGCTGGGGCGGGCGGAGCTGGGAGCTGAGGCTCGGGCTTCGGTCGGAGCGCAGGGAGAGGACTGGGGTTGGCGGCGTGAACACAGCCTGAAGGGGCTAATGCGCCACAGCTAGCCGGGAGGGAGTCCGGGGGAAAGTCTGGAGCTCCTGAAGAGGCAAGAGACTTTTTCTTGCCTCTTTGTTTCCTGGTGCGCGAGGAGAGGGGATTCAGAGCGCCGCTTAAAGGATCTCCAGAGACGGGCGTGAGCCGTGGCTAAAAGCTCGGACCCCAGAGACGGGCATGAGACGCTAAGGCTGCTCCTGCTGCCACCAAGAAGCCTGTGTGCGAACGCAGGTCACTGTCCACACCTCCCTGCCGGGGGCCTGTGCAGCCCGCCACTGCCAGGGTCCCGGGATCCAGGGACACCTTCCCCGGGAGAACACATGGGCGCGCCTCGTGCTGGTGCAACGTCACGCCGGCCTCTGCCGCCGCAGGCTCACCCCGCATCTGTGCCCCTCTCTTCCCCCGGCCTGAGTGAGCCAGAGTCCTCGAAGCAGCTGCTCCTTTAACCCCGTCCTGTCTGAGTGAAGAGCAGACGCCCTCAGGCGACCTACACGCAGAGGCGGGGCCAAATCCAAAGCTGAGACCCGGAAGCTGTGCGAACAAAGAAGAGAAAAGGAAATCTCTTCCAGCAGCCTCAGGAGAAGCAGATTAAATCTCCACAATCAACTTCATGTACCCTGCATCTCTGAAATACCTGAACAGACAACGAATCATCCCAAACTGAGGAAGTGGACTTTGGGAGCAACGATATATATTTTTTTTCCCCTTTTTCTCTTTTTGTGCATGTGTATATGTATGCTTCTGTGTGAGATTTTGTCTGTATAGCTTTGCTTTTACCATTTGTCCTAGGGTTCTGTCTGTCCGTTTTTGTTTGTTTTTTTTTTTTTTTACTTAAAATTTTTTTTCTTAATCATTATTTTTTATTTTACTAATTTCATTTTATTTTACTTTATCTTCTTCTTTCTTTCTCTTCTCCCTTTTATTCTGAGCCGTGTGGAGGACAGGTTCTTTCTGCTCCAGCCAGGCATCAGGACCGTCACTGAGGTGGGAGAGCCAACTTCAGGACACTGGTCCACCAGAGACCTCCCAGCCCCATATACTATCAAACGGCGAAAATCTCCCAGAGATCTCCATTGCAACGCCAAAACCAAGCTCCACTCACCGACCAGAAAGCTACAGTGCAGGACACCCTATGCCAAACAACTAGCAAGACAGGAACACAACCCCACCCATTAGCAGAGAGGCTGCCTAAAATCATAATAAGGCCACAGACACCCCAAAACACACCACAAGACGTGGACCTGCCCACCAGAAAGACAAGATCCAGCCTTATCCACTAGAACACAGGCACCAGTCTCCTCCACCGGCAAGCCTACACAACCCACTGAACCACCCTTAGCCCCTGGGGACAGACACCAAAAACAACAGAAACTATGAACCTGCAGCCTGCAAAAAGGAGACCCCAAACACAGTAAGTTAAGCAAAATAAGAAGACAGAGAAACACACAGCAGATGAAGGAGCAAGGGAAAAACCCACCAGACCTAACAAATGAAGAGGAAATAGGCAGTCTACCTGAAAAAGAATTCAGAATAATGATAGTAAAGTTGATCCAAAATCTTGGAAATACAATGGAGAAAATACAAGAAACGTTTCACAAGGACCTAGAACTAAAGAGCAAACAAACAGTGATGAACAACACAATAAATGAAATTAAAAATTCTCTAGAAGGAATCAATAGCAGAATAACTGAGGCAGAAGAACGGATAAGTGACCTGGAGGATAAAATAGTGGAAATAACTACTGCAGAACAGAAGAAAGAAAAAAGAATGAAAAGAATTGAGAACAGTCTCAGAGACCTCTGGGACAACATTAAATGCACCAACATTCGAATTATAGGACTCCCACAGGAAGAAGAGAAAAAGAAAGGGACTGAGAAAATATCTGAAGAGATTATAATTGAAAACTTCCCTAATATGGGAAAGGAAATAGTTAATCAATTCCAGGAAGAGAGAGAGACGGAGACAGAGAGTCCCATACAGGGTGAATACCAGGAGAAACACGCCAAGACACATATTAATCAAACTGTCAAAAATTAAATACAAAGAATATTAAAAGCAGCAAGGGAAAAACAACAAATAACACATAAGGGAATCCCCGTAAGGTTAACAGCTGATCTTTCAGCAGAAACTCTGCAAGCCAGAAGGAAGTGGCAGGACATATTTAAAGTGATGAAGGGGAAAAACCTAAAACCAAGATTACTCTACCCAGCAAGGATCTCATTCAGATTTGACAGAGAAATTAAAAGCTTTACAGACAAGCAAAAGCTAAGAGAATTCAGCGCCACCAAACCAGCTTTACAACAAATGCTAAAGGAACTTCTCTAAATGGGAAACACAAGAGAAGAAAAGGACCTATAAAAACAAACCCAAGGGCTTCCCTGGTGGCACAGTGGTTGAGAGTCTGCCTGTCGAGGCAGGGAACACGGGTTCGTGCCCTGGTCCAGGAAGATCCCACATGCCGTGGAGTGGCTAGGCCTGTGAGCCATGGCCGCTGAGCCTGCGCGTCTGGAGCCCGTGCTCTGCAATGGGAGAGGCCACAACAGTGAGAGGCCCGCATACTGCAAAAAAACCCCCAAAAAACAACAAAAAAAACCCAAACCCAAAATGATTAAGAAAATGGTCATAGGAACATACGTATCGATAATTACCTTAAACTTGAATGGATTAAATGCTCCAACCAAAAGACACAGACTAGCTGAATGGATAGAAAACCAAGACCCACATATATGCTGTCTACAAGAGACCCACTTCAGACCTAGGGATACATACAGACTGAAAGTGAGGCAATGGAAAAAGATATTCCATGCAAATGGAAATCAAAAGAGAGCTGGAGTAGCAATTCTCATATCAGACAAAATAGACTTTAAAACAAAGACTATTACAAGAGACAAAGAAGGACACTACCTAATGATCAAGGGATCAATCCAAGAAGACGATATAACAATTGTAAATATTTATGCACCCAACATAGAAGCACCTCAATACATAAGGCAAATACTAACAGCCATAAAAGGGGAAATTGACAGTAACACAATCATAGTAGGTGACTTTAACACCCCACTTTCACCAATGGACAGATCATCCAAAATGAAAATAAATAAGGAAACACAAGCTTTAAATGATACATTAAACAAGATGGACTTAATTGATATTTATAGGACATTCTATCCAAAAACAATAGAATACACATTCTTCTCAAGTGCTCATGGAACATTCCCCAGGATAGATCATATCTTGGGTCACAAATCAAGCCTTGGTAAATTTAAGAAAATTGAAATTGTATCAAGTATCTTTTCCGACCACAACGCTATGAGACTAGATATCAATTACAGGAAAAAATCTGTAAGAAATACAAACACATGGAGGCTAAACAATACGCTACTTAATAACCAACAGATCACTGAAGAAATCAAAGAGAAAATCAAAAAATACCTAGAAACAAATGACAATGAAAACACGACGACCCAAAACCTATGGGTTGCAGCAAAAGCAGTTCTAAAAGGGAAGTTTATAGCTATACAAGCCTACTTTAAGAAACAGGAAACATCTCAAATAAACAACCCACCTTACACCTAAAGCAACAGAGAAGAACAAAAAAAACCCCAAAGTTAATAGAAGGAAAGATATCATAAAGATCAGATCAGAAATAGATGAAAAAGAAATGAAGGAAATATAGCAAAAATCAATAAAACTAAAAGCTGGTTCTTTGAGAAGATAAACAAAATTGATAAACCATTAGCCAGACTTACCAAGAGAAAAAGGGAGAAGACTCAAATCAATAGAATTAGAAATGAAAAAGGAGAAGTAACAACTGACACTGCAGAAATACAAAGGATCATGAGAGACTGCTATAAGCAACTATATGCCACTAAAATGGACAACCTGGAAGAAATGGACAAATTCTTAGAAATGCACAACCTTCCGAGACTGAACCAGGAAGAAACAGAAAATATGAACAGACCAATCACAAGCACTGAAATTGAAACTCTGATGAAAAATCTTCCAACAAACAAAAGCCCAGGACCAGATGGCTTCACAGGCGAATTCTATCAAACATTTAGAGAAGAGCTAACACCTATCCTTCTCAAACTCTTCCAAAATGTAGCAGAGGGAGGAACACTCCCAAATTCATTCTGCGAGGCCACCATCACTCTGATACCAAAACCAGACAAAGATGTCACAAAGAAAGAAAACTACAGGTCAATATCACTGATGAACATAGATGCAAATTTCCTCAACAAAATACTAGCAAACAGAATCCAACAGCACATTAAAAGGATCATACACTATGATCAAGTGGGGTTTATCCCAGGAATGCAAGGATTCTTCAATATACACAAATCAATCAACGTGATACACTATATTATCAAATTGAAAGAGAAAAACCATGTGATCATCTCAATAAATGCAGAGAAAGCTTTCAACAAAATTCAACACCTATTTATGATAAAAACCCTCCAGAAAGCAGGCATAGAGGGAACTTTCCTCAACATAATAAAAGCCATATATGACAAACCCACAGCCAACATTGTCCTCAATGGTGAAAAACTGAAACCATTTCCACTAACATCAGGAACAAGACAAGGTCGCCCATTCTCACCACTATTATTCAATATAGTTTTGGAAGTTTTAGCCACAGCAATCAGAGAAGAAAAAGAAATAAAAGGAATCCAAATTGGAAAAGAATTAAAGCTGTCACTGTTTGCAGATGACATGATACTCTACATAGAGAATCCTAAACATGCTACCAGAAAACTACTAGAGCTAATCAATGAATTTGGTAAAGTAGCAAGATACAAAATTAATGCACAGAAATCTCCTGCATTCCTATACACTAATGATGAAAAATCTGAAAGTGAAATTAAGAAAACACTCCCATTTACCATTGCAACTAAAAGAATAAAATTATCTGGAATAAACCTACCTAATGAGACAAAAAAAAACTGTATGCAGAAAATTATAAGACACTGATGAAAGAAATTAAAGATGATACAAATAAATGGAGAGATATACCATGTTCTTGGATTGGAAGAATCAATATTGTGAAAATGACTGTACTACCCAAAGCCATCTACAGATTCACTGCAATCCCTATCAAACTACCAATGGCATTTTTCACAGAACTACAACAAAACATTTCACAATTTGTATGGAAACACAAAAGACCCCGAATAGCCAAAGCAATCTTGAGAAAGAAAAATGAAGCTGCAGAAATCAGGCTACTAGACTTCAGACTATACTACAAAGCTGCAGTAATCAAGACAGTATGGCACTGGTACAGAAACAGAAATATAGATCAATGGAACAGGATACAAAGCCCAGAGATAAACCCATGCACATATGGTCACCTTATCTTTGATAAAGGAGGCAAGAATATACAGTGGAGAAAAGACAGCCTCTTCAATAAGTGGTGCTGGGAAAACTGGACAGGGACATGTAAAAGAATGAAATTAGAACACTCCCTAACACCATACACAAAAATAACTCAAAACGGATTCGAGACCTAAATGTAAGGCCAGACACCATCAAACTCTTAGAGGAAAACATAGGCAGAACACTCTATGACATAAATCACAGCAAGATCCTTTTTGACCCACCTCCTAGAGAAATGGAAATAAAAACAAAAATAAATATATGGGACCTAATGAAACTTAAAAGCTGCACAGCAAAGGAAACCATAAACAAGACGAAAAGACAACCCTCAGAATGGAAGAAAATATTTGCAAATGAAGCAACTGACAAAGGATTAATCTCCAAAATATACAAGCAGCTCATACAGCTCAATATCAAAAAAACAAACAACCCAATCCAAAAACGGGCAGAAGACCTAAATAGACATTTCTCCAAAGAAGATATACAGATTGCCAACAAACACATGAAAGGATGCTCAACATCATTAATCATTAGAGAAATGCAAATCAAAACTACAATGCGATATCATCTCACACCGGTCAGAATGGCCATCATCAAAACATCTACAAACAATAAATGCTGGAGAGGGTGTAGATAAAAAGGGAACCCTCTTGCACTGCTGGTGGGAATGTGAATTGATACAGCCACTATGGAGAAAAGCAGGGAGGTTCCTTAAAAAACTAAAAATAGAACTACCATACGACCCAGCAATCCCACTACTGGGCATATACCCTGAGAAAACCATAATTCAAAAAGAGTCATGTACCACAATGTTCATTACAGCTCTATTTACAATAGCCAGGACATGGAAGCAAGCTAAGTGTCCATCAACAGATGAATGGATAAAGAAGATGTGGCATATATATATGATGGAATATTAGTCAGCCATAACAAGGAACGAAACTGAGTTATTTTTAGTGAGGTGGATGGACCTAGAGACTGTCATATGGAGTGAAGTAAGTCAAAAAGAGAAAAACAAATACCGTATGCTAACACATATATACAGAATCTAAAAAAAGAGGGGAAAAAAAGGTCAGAAGAACCTAGGGGCAAAACGGGCATAAAGATGCAGACCTACTAGAGAATGAACTTGAGGATACGGGGAGAGGGAAGGGTAAGCTGGGATGGAGTGAGAGAGTGGCATGGACATATATACACTACCAAACGTAAAATAGATAGCTAGTGGGAAGCAGCCGCAGAGCACAGGGAGATCAGCTCGGTGCTTTGTGACCACCTAGAGGGGTGGGATAGGGAGGGTGGGAGGGAGGGAGATGCAAGTGGGAAGAGATATGGGGACCTATGTGTATGTATAACTGATTCACTTTGTTATATAGCAGAAACTAACACACCATTGTAAAGCAATTATACTCTAATAAAGATGTTAAAAAGAAAAAAAAAATCCATGGTGCCATTTAAATTTATCCCATGTGGCTAGTCTTGGACCTTGGGTGGTGGTCTAGCCTGAAGTTCAGATCTGAAAGTCTACCGTACACATTAAGGTCAGATCCATGCATATTCAGCTCAGTGGTGCGCTCAGGGACTCACAGACTTCTTTACAGGGTCCCTTTCCTGAGCTCCTCCCTCTCTGGGATCTCTGCCTGGTATTCTCTGGTTCGCAAGGCTCCCTTTTTCTTCCTCTGGTCAGAAAGCTGGTTCTTTATTTCTTCTGCTCTGCCTCAAGCTCCCTACAGCTGCATCGTCATCTGGGGCAGTAGGAAGATACAGAGGAAGATAAAAGCAACAGGGTTCATCCCATCCCCTCGGGACTAGAGCTCCTCTGCTCAGAGACCTGGGTCCCCCTCCCTCAGCATTTTAGGTTCCTGTAGATTCCTTTTGGCACTTGCTGTTACTACTGCTGTTGCCACTATCAGAGGATTGCTTACAGGGTGCAAGAAAATGGAGAAAAGAACTAAAAAAGACAGGTTCCCCCTCAGTCTGAGCATTAGAGACCCTGTTTTTGTTCCTCACGCAGTACTAGAGGGCTCCTCCTGGTCCTCTCTCCAATGGCACAGATGCCTGCTCCTGGGTTTGGAGTTGCCTTGGCTAGAGGATGCTGAAGGGAAGAAAATGGTGAGCTCATCACCAGTTCGGTGGTACCTCAAATTCTGATACTTCCCCACCCTGCCCCCTACTATTGACTTCTCAGGGTCCTCAAATAGCTGTTCCGTGCATTCTGCCCAGATGCAGGTGTGATGGATGTATTCAGTATGACACACAGGATGGAGTAGGCTGACTTCCTCTTACCCTCATA
Organism: Mesoplodon mirus; assembly: GCF_964341445.2. NCBI lineage: Eukaryota > Metazoa > Chordata > Mammalia > Artiodactyla > Ziphiidae > Mesoplodon > Mesoplodon mirus. The sequence goes on along the minus strand of NC_138990.1, from coordinate 18,744,992 downwards.
TGTTTTTTCAGACTTATTTATTCATTTTTTTAAATTAATTTTTATTGGCGTATAGTTGATCTATAATGTTGTGTTAGTTTCCACTGTACAGCTAAGTGAATTAGTTATACATATACCTATATCCACTCTTTTTTAGATTCTTTCCCATATAGGTCATTACAGAGTATTGGGTAGAGTTCCCTGTGCTCTACAGTAGGCCCTTATTCGTTATCTGTTTTATACACAGTCGTGTGTATATGTCAATCCCAATCTCACAATTTATCCCCCCCTTTCCCCCTTGGTGACCATAAGTTTGTTTTCTACATCTGTGACCCTATTTCTGTTTTGTAAATAGGTTCATGTATACTTTTTTTTTTTTTTTTTTTTTTTTTTTTTTTTTTTTTTGCGGTACGTGGGCCTCTCACTGTTGTGGCCTCTCCCGTTGCGGAGCACAGGCTCCGGACGCGCAGGCTCAGCGGCCATGGCTCACGGGCCCAGCCGCTCCGCGGCACGTGGGATCTTCCCAGACCAGGGCACAAACCCGTGTCCCCTGCATCGGCAGGCGGACTCTCAACCACTGCGCCACCAGGGAAGCCCCATGTATACTATTTTTTTTTAGATTCCACATATAAGTGATATCGAATGATATTTGTCTTTCTCTGTCTGACTTACTTCACTCAGCATGACAATCTCTAGGTCCATCCACGTTGCTGCAAATGGCATTATTTTGTTCTTTTTTCACACTTTTTAAATGGGTATGTAAGAGACCCATAGGAATCAAAAGGTGGGAACACAGATTCTGAAAGCCCGATGGCAGAACCTGTAAATAAGGCCCTTTTGCAGGAAAGCATATAGGGCTGAGCTGGACAATGGTCACAACAGACTCTTGAGGAGACATATTTCTGGGTGGTTCTTGGGGAACAAAGAGGATAACAGATAAATTGGGCAGGTCCTCCTTCCCTGGGCATGCCTGTATCACTCTGGTATGACCTGACATTAAAAAAGCATCGAATAGAAACTGTCACTGTAAATCACCACGGGGTTCTATTAAACCGATAAAACGACTCCCCCATGCTTCCCTACCCACCGAGGGTAGATTAGGGCACCCCTCCTGGCCTAGCTAGGGCATCTGGGGTGAGGGCGGAGGGGTGGGCCCCCAGAGCTCTGGGATTCCAGAGGAGGGTTGTACTTGTAGCTCAGGATCTAAGTGAGATTCAGTAGAGCCGCCTGTGTTCTTACAGGGCGACCACGTTTACGGTGTGTCAAGAGGACTCAAGGAAGGAAAGGCACTGCAGAAAGTAAGGCGGGAGAGGACCATGGTTCCAAGGCCAAGTGTCGTGGAGGGGAAACGTGCGTATGTGCACGCGCACACGCGCGCGCACACACACACACACACACACAGCCCTTGGGTGTCTCCAATAGGTAGAACCTTGAAGGCCCTTCTGTTGGTGGATTTCATGAGACAGACGTGTATTAATAAACCATGCTCAATGCCTCTCTCCTTCTTGGTGGGGAAATGGTCAGAGGTATGTACTCATAGCGTGCAAGACTGGGCTTCACCCAACTACTCAGGAGGCATGGCTGTCACTGGGGTGGGTATCTGGTCCCTCTGAGGAGCCTGCGGGCAGAGACCAGGAAAGGAGATGCTCATCTCCCATCCTTATGGGCGAGGCCCCGAAGCAGGAATGGAGAGTTTCAGTGAGCAGGTGAATGCAACTGTGCACCCCCAAGTCTGTGTGCTCGGCCTCTCTCTTCCTTAAAAGCACAAGGGCACGTGACAATGGTGCAGGTGTGTTTTTAAATGTCACCCCAAATCCCATGTCCTAGGGGAGAAATTAAAAATCACCGTATCAGAACTCCTGATCTTTGAGTCAGATCAGGAGTGAGGATAAAGTCCATGAAAAGAGGAAAAATTAACTATTATCATGAGCGGGCACTTCCTTTTAATCCACTTCATGTGCAGACCAGCCGGGCTGGCGATACGTCAGCTCAAGCCTCCCCAGCATCCAGTGGGAAAACATCCATGACCCCTCAGAGACTTTCATACTAGGATCTTTTTCTGATCTTCAATCCCAAGGCTGCCATCTTTTAAACTGGCCCCAATAACTCTAGTTGTTAAGGAGTCAAGAGAACAAAGCTGATGGGGAAACAGAAGATGCTCTTGGAATCCCATGCACTTGGTTAAATGGAGTAAAAGCTGGTAAAATCAAATACTTCCCAATAAAAGTTGGAAAGCAAAGGACAGAACTGGTGACGGAGGCACCAGTGGGCTCCCCTGGCTGCCAAGAGCAGCTGGGGCTTTGAATGGTAAGTGTAATAATGAGTCTGTAAGGATGCAGTTCCATGAAGAGTGGCTTTTTACCTGTGGAGGGTCTCCATGGTGAGGGGCTAAAGCCATTTGATGAGGCATGTGGTTTTCACATTTACAGTCACCACTGCAAGCTGAAGAGTGGCTGGGGAGCAGGAGAATCGGGACAGTGCAGCTTAGCTGCAGGGGCATTGGACAGAAGATTCCAGTTCTCACCCTGGTTCTGCCACCTGTACCAGGAGAGAGTGGGCAAGGTAATTCCCCTTCCACAGGCCTCGGGGTCCTCTTATAAAATAGTGATGATATTGTCAGGGTCATTTTTAAAAATTTTTTTTTTTTTTTTTTTTTTTTTGCTGTACGCGGGCCTCTCACTGTTGTGGCCTCTCCCGTTGCGGAGCACAGGCTCCGGACGCGCAGGCCCAGCGGCCATGGCTCACGGGCCCAGCCGCTCCGCGGCATATGGGATCCTCCCAGACCGGGGCACGAACCCGTATCCCCTGCATCGGCAGGCGGACTCTCAACCACTGCGCCACCAGGGAGGCCCTTAAAAATTATTTTAAAATTTTAATTTTTATTTTATATTGGGGTATAGTTGATTTACAATGTTGTGTTAGTTTCAGGTGTAAAGCAAAGGGATTCAGTTCTACATATATCCACTCTTTTGCAGATTCCTTTCCAATAGGGGTTATTATAGAATACTGAGTAGAGTTGATAGGGTCATTTTAAACCAGAGAATTCAAAGTTCTCTGAAACTCCCCCCATGGAAAGATGAGTCCTAATTCCTCCCCCTTTGAGAATGGCTGGCTGGCCTTAGTGATTTGCTTCTAGTGGGCTGAATGTGGCAGAAGTGACCCTGCCTGAATTCCAAGACCAGGTTCTAACGGGACGCACAGCTCCCCCTCCTCCCCCAGCTCTCTCTCATGATGCTCACCCTCGAACCCATTCATGTGTGGTGAGAAGGTCACACCTCCATGTGGAAAGCCACAGTGCCAGCTGACAGCTAATCTCACTGCCAGTCATGGGGGTGAGTATGTCTTCAGATGGCTCTGCCCATCATCTTTGAGCCACTCTAGCTGAGACGACATGGAACAGGGACAAGCATTCCCTGCCAAGCCCCACCCAACCTGAAGATCCATGAGCAAATAAATGTCTTTGCTTCAACCCCGTCAGTTCTGGAGTGGTTTGTTACACAGCAACAGATACCCAGGATAGCTAATGCCTAAAATACAGGCTCACTGAGGCCCAGATTCCTTCCAGGTGGGAATTCTGACATGTCTTAAAGGGGTAAACTGGTGCCACATTATAGAATGAGACAGAAACTGATAAGGGTGCAGACTAGGCCTCCCAAATCTGAGAGTTATAAACCCGAGCAGAAGGAACCTGTCTGAGAAGGTTATCTGGATTAGATCTGCTTCTTTTGTAGCCTCCACAAAAGTCCTTTGTAGCCCCTGAAGCAGAGGGGATGGTTGTAGAAGGAACTCAAATTTCATGTAGAACTGAAATATGCCAAGTGGGGGCTCACTGTCAATGTCCAGAGAGGCAACTGTGACATGCAACGTTCAGCCACAACATAAATTTTAAGTGTCCTCTACAGGAAGACAGTCCTGTCCATGAAAGAGAACTTCCGTGAAGGATCAATAAGAGTCTGATCAGCCACATTAACAAAGAGCTTATAAGAATATTCCTGGAACTACAATCCTGCAGCCTGTGGAACAGAAAAAACATTCACAGAAAGATAGACAACATGAAAAGGCACAGAGCTACATACCAGATGAAGGAACAAGATAAAATCCCAGAAAAACAACTAAATGAAGTGGAGATAGGCAACCTTCCAGAAAAAGAATTCAGAATAATGATAGTGAAGATGATCCAGGACCTCGGAAAAAGAATGGAGGCAAAGATCGAGTAGATGCAAGGAATGTTTAACAAAGACCTAGAAGAATTAAAGAACAAAAAAACAGAGATGAACAATACAATAACTGAAATGAAAACCACACTAGAAGGAATCAATAGCAGAATAACTGAGGCAGAAGAACGGATAAGGGACCTGGAAGACAGAATGGTGGAATTCACTGCTGTGGAACAGAATAAAGAAAAAAGAATGAAAAGAAATGAAGACAGCCTAAGAGACCTCTGGGACAACATTAAACTCAACAACATTCACATTGTAGGGGTTCCAGAAGAAGAAGAAAGACAGAAAGGACTAGAGAAAATATTTGAAGACGTTATAGTCGAAACCTTCCCTAACATGGGAAAGGAAATAGCCACCCAAGTCCAGGAAGCGCAGCGAGTCCCATACAGCATAAACCCAAGGAGAAACACACCGAGACACATAGTAATCAAATTGGCAAAAACTAAAGACAAAGAAAAATTATTGAAAGCAGCAAGGGAAAAACAACAAATAACATACAAGGGAACTCCCATATGGTTAACAGCTGGTTTCTCAGCAGAAACTCTACAAGCCAGAAGGGAGTGGCATGATATACTTAAAGTGATGAAAGGGAAGAACCTACAACCAAGATTACTCTACCCAGCAAGGATCTCATTCAGATTCGATGGAGAAATCAAAAGCTTTACAGACAAGCAAAAGCTTAGAGAATTCAGCACCACCAAACCAGTTTACAACAAATGCTAAAGGAACTTCTCTAAGTGGGAAACACAAGAGACGAAAAGGACCTACAAAAACAAACCCAAAACAATTAAGAAAATGGTCATAGGAACATACCTATCGATAATTACCTTAAACGTGAATGGATTAAATGCTCCAACCAAAAGACACAGGCTTGCTGAATGGATACAAAAGCAAGACCCATATATATGCTGTCTACAAGAGATCCACTTCAGACCTAGGGACACATACAGACTGAAAGTGAGGGGATGGAAAAAGATATTCCATGCAAATCGAAATCAAAAGAAAGCTAGAGAATCAATACTCATATCAGATAAAATAGACTTTAAAATAAAGAATGTTACAAGAGACAAGGAAGGACACTACATAATAATCAAGGGATCAATCCAAGGAGAAGATATAACAATTATAAATATATATGCACCCAACATAGGAGCACGTCAATACATAAGGCAACTGCTAACAGCTATAAAAGAGGAAATCAACAGTAACACAATAACAGTGGGGGACTTTAACACCTCACTTACACCAATGGACAGATCATCCAAAATGAAAATAAGTAAGGAAACACAAGCTTTAAATGACACAATACACCGGATAGATTTAATTGATATTTATAGGACATTCCATCCAAAAACAGCAGAATACACTTTCTTCTCAAGTGCGCACAGAACATTCTCCAGGATAGATCACATCTTGTCACAGATCAAGCCTCAGTAAATTTAAGAAAATTGAAATCATATCAAGCATCTTTTCTGACAACACACTATGAGATTAGAAATGAATTATGGAGAAAAAAACGTGAAAAACACAAACACGTGGAAGCTAAACAATAATACGTTACTAAATAACCAAGAGATCACTGAAGAAATCAAAGAGGAAATCAAAAAATGCCTAGAGACAAATGACAATGAAAGCACAATGATCCAAAACCTATGGGATGCAGCAAAAGGAGTTCTAAGAAGGAAGTTTATAGCAATACAAGCCTACCTCAAGAAAAAAGAAAAATCTCAAATAAACAATCTAACCTTACACCTAAAGGAACAAGAGAAAGAAGAACAAACAAAACCCAAAGTTAGCAGAAGGAAAGAAATCATAAAGTTCAGAGAAGAAGTGAATGAAATAGAAACAAAGAAAACAATAGCAAAGATCAATAAAACTAAAAGCTGGTTCTTTGAGAAGATAAACCAAATTGATAAATCTTTAGCCAGACTCATCAACAAAAAGAGGGAGAGGACTCAAATAAATAAAATTAGAAATGAAAAAGGAGAAGTTACAACAGACACTGCAGAAATACAAAGCATCCTAAGAGACTACTACAAGCAACTCTATGCCAATAAAATGGACAACCTGGAAGAAGTGGACAAATTCTTACAAAGGTATAACCTTCCAAGACTGAACCAGGAAGAGATAGAAAATATGAACAGACAAATCACAAGTAATGAAATTGAAACTGTGATTAAAAATCTTCCAACAGACAAAAGTCCAGGACCAGATGCCTTCACAGGTGAATTCTATCAAACATTTAGAGAAGAACTAACACCCACCCTTCTCAAACTCTTCCAAAAACTTGCAGAGGAAGGAACACTCCCAAACTCATTCTATGAGGCCACCACCACCCTGATACCAAAACCAGACAAAGATACTACAAAAAAATAAAATTAAAGACCAATATCACTGATGAATATAGATGCACAAGTCCTCAACAAAATACTAGCAAACAGAATCCAACAGCACATTAAAAGGATCATACACCATGATCAAGTGGGATTTATCCCAGGGATGCAAGGATTCTTCAATATATGCAAACCAATCAATGTGATACATCATATCAACAAATTGAAGAATAAAAACCATATCGTCCCAATAGATGCAGAAAAAGCTTCTGACAAAATTCAACACTCATTTATGATAAAAACTCTTCAGAAAGTGGGCACAGGGGGAACCTATCTCAACATAATAAAGGCCATATATGACAAACCCACAGCCAACATCATTCTCAATGGTGAAAAATGGAAAGCATTTCCTCTAAGATCAGGAACAAAACAAGGATATTCACTCTCACCACTATTATTCAACATAGTTTTGGAAGTTCTAGCCATGGCAATCAGAGAAGAAAAAGAAATAAAAGGAATACAAATTGGAAAAGAAGATGTAAAACTGTCACTGTTTACAGATGACATGATACCATGCATAGAGAATCCTAAAAAATGCCACCAGAAAACTACTAGAGCTAATCAATGAATTTGGTAAAGTTGCAGGATACAAAATTAATGCACAAAAATCTCCTGCATTCCTATACACTAATGATGAAAACTCTGAAAGAGAAATTAAGGAAACGCTCCCATTTACCATTGCAACAAAAAGAATAAAATACCTAGGAATAAACCTACCTAGGGAGACAAAAGACCCGTATGCAGAAAACTGTAAGACACTGATGAAAGAAATTAAAGACGATACCAACAGATGGAGAGATATACCATGTGCTTGGATTGGAAGAATCAATATTGTGAAAATGACTATACTACCCAAAGCAATCTACAGATTCAATGCAATCCCTATCAAATTACCAATGGCATTTTTTACAGAACTAGAACAAATAATCTTAAAATTTGTATGGAGACACAAAAGACCCCAAGTAGCCAAAACAGTCTTGAGGGGAAAAAAATGGAGCTGGAGGAATCAGACTCCCTGACTTCAGACTATACTAAAAAGCTACAGTAATCAAGACTATTATATAGTACTGGCATAAAAACAGAAACATAGATCAATGGAACAAGATAGAAAGCCCAGAGACAAACCCATGCACCTATGGTCAACTAATCTATGACAAAGGAGGCAAGGATATACAATGGAGAAAAGACAGTCTCTTCAATAAGTGGTGCTGGGAAAACTGGACAGCTACATGTAAAAGAATGAAATTAGAATACTCCCTAACACCATACACAGAAATAAACTCAAAATGGATTCGAGACCTAAATGTAAGACCGGACACTATAAAACTCTTAGAGGAAAACATAGGAAGAACACTCTTTGACATAAATCACAGCAAGATCTTTTTTGATCCACCTCCTAGAGTAATGGAAATAAAAACAAAAATAAACACATGGAACCTAATGAAACTTAAAAGCTTTTGCACAGCAAAGGAAGCCATAAACAAGACGAAAAGACAACCCTCAGAATGAGAGAAAATATTTGCCAGTGAATCAACAGACAAAGGATTAATCCCCAGAATATATAAACAGCTCATGCAGCTCAATATTAAAGAAACAAACAATCCAATCCAAAAATGGGCAGAAGACCTAAATAAACATTTCTCCAAAGAAAACATACAGATGGCCAAGAAGCACATGAAAAGCTGCTCAACATCACTAATCTTAGAGAAATGCAAATCAAAACTACAGTGAAGTATTACCTCACACCGGCTAGAAAGGGCATCATAAGAAAATCTACAAACAACAAATGCTGGAAAGAGTGTGGAGGAAAGGGAACCCGCTTGCACTGTTCGTGGGAATGTAGATTGATATAGTCACTATGGAGAACAGTATGGAGGTTCCTTAAAAAACTAAAAATAGAATTACCATATGATCCAGCAATCCCACTATTGGGCATATACCCAGAGAAAACCATAATTCAAAAAGACACATGCACCCCAATGTTCACTGCAGCACTATTTACAATAGCCAGGTCATGGAAACAACCTAAATGCCCATCGAGAGACAAATGGATAAAGAAGCTGTGGTACATATATACAATGGAATATTACTCAGCCATAAAAAGGAGCAAAATTTAGTCATTTGTTGAGACATGGATGGATCTAGAGACTGTTATACAGAGGAAAGTAAGTCAGAAAGAGAAAAACAAATATTGTATATTAACGCATGTACGTGGAACCTAGAAAAATGGTACAGATGAACAGGTTTGCAGGGCAGAAGTTGAGACACAGATGTAGAGAACAAACGTATGGACACCAAGGGGGGAAAGCCGTCAGGGGGTGGGGATGGTGGTGTGCTGAATTGGGTGATTGGGATTGACATGTACACACTGATGTGTATAAAATTGATGACTAATAAGAACCTGCTGTATAAAAAAATAAATTTAATTTAATTTAAATTTTAAAAAAAATTAAAAAAAGAATATTCCTGTTCTGTAAATTGGTGCAGCCACTACGGAAAACAGTATGGAAGTTACTCAGAAAACTGAAAATAGAGTTACCATATGATCCACCAATCCCACTCCTGGGCATATATCCAGACAAAACTATAATTCAAAATGATACATGCACCCCTATGTTCATAGCAGCACTATTCACAATAGCCAAGACATGGAAACAACTTAAGTGTCCATCAACAGATGAAAGGATAAAGAGGATGTGGTACATATACAATGGAATATTACTCAGCTATAAAAAGAATGAAATAATGCCATTTGCAGCAACACAGATGGACCTAGAGATTATCATACTAAGTGAAGTAAGTCAGAAAGAGAAAGACAAATACCATATGATATCACTTAGATGTGGAATCTAAAATATGACACAAATGAACTTATCCGTGAAACAGAAAGAGACTCAGAGACAGAGAACAGACTGGTGGTTGCCAAGGAGGATGGGGGTTGGGGGAGGGATGGAGTGGGAGTTTGGGGTTAGCAAATGCCAACTATTATTATATATAGAATGGATGAACAACAAGGTCCTACACAGGGAACTATGTTCAATATCTGGTGATAAACCATAATGGAAAAGAATATGAAAAAGAATGTATATATACATATAACTGAGTCACTTTACTACACAGCAGAAATTAACACAACACTGTAAATCAACTAGACTTCAGTAAATTTAAAAAAGAGTGTTCCTGTTAGAATTTGATGGAAATGTAGAAAAACATGATGGGAAATATGTCAAAACATTAACAGTGTCTATCTCTAGGTGGTATGATTATAAATCAACTTTGTTTACTTCTTCAAACATTTCAGTATTTTTCTTTTTTTAAAAAATAAATTTATTTATTTATTTTGGGCTGTGTTGGGTCTTCGTTGCTGTGCGCGGGCTTTCTCCAGTTGTGTTGAGTGGGGGCTACTCTTCATTGCGGTGTGCGGGCTTCTCATTGCGGTGGCTTCTCTTGTTGCACAGCACGGGCTCTAGGCACGTGGGCTTCAGTAGTTGCGGCTCACGGGCTCTAGAGAGCAGGCTCAGTAGTTATGGCACACGGGCTTAGTTGCTTCACGGCATGTGGGATCTTCCCGGACCAGGGCTTGAACCCATGTCCCCTGCATTGGTAAGTGGATTCTCAGCCACTGTGCCACCAGGGAAGTCCCAACATTTCAGTATTTTTCAAGTGTTGTTTTGGTACGGTTTATGTATAAGAAAACATACCCAAAATGATGGGAATAAAGTTGACCTGCCTATTGCATAAGACAGTATTGTGCTAAGGGTCTTCCATGGAAAATCATGAAGAATTATTTGGAGAAAGGGGAAGGACTGTAGACAGAGAAGTTTGTTTTGTTGTTACTATGTTTAAAAATTTTTTCCAGATAATTTTTTTTCAATGCAGCATGACATAAAATGGAACAAAGTTTGGTTTGCTTACGTGCTAATTGCAGCCGTAGTACCTTTCATGTGCTAAGAAGCCCTGAAACTTTCCAAAAGGGAGAAACAGTAAACAGCATGGCTCAAACGTGTTTTTGAGGGCACTTCCTGGGATTAGAGTTTCCTAGAATACATTTTGGGAAACTCTCACATAAAACAAGGTCCATTTAAGGCCCGGCTCACCCCTCCTCATTTCCATAACCACGCAGCATCCCTGCACACCAAGGTAGCGGGGTTTGCGGGCACCGCCGAGCCCAGGAGCCTTCAGCAACTTGGTTCAAGAAGAGAACATCAGAAGAGAAAAAAAAAAGAGAGAGAGAGAGAGAGAACGTCATCTGTATGGGGGGTGGGGAGGGGAAGTCACCCCCACAGAGATCAAGATGGGTCAGGCTGGTGCCACTCTCATCTCAGAAAAATCTGGCAACTCAGTCTGTTTTCTACTGCACAGCCCCAACTAAGCATTTGGGGCATGAATGAGCTCCACTGAGCCTGTTCTTCTCTTGTGAGATGTAACGGGGACATCCTGACTCTTAACCAGAGTTATCAGAAAATGTTGAGGCTTAAATGGGAAGCTGGCCTCATTTCCTAGTGATTCTTACTTAATGTTTACCTGGGGGGAGGATTTCATGGAGCACAATCCTTAGGAACTTGTTACCAAAATTCTAAGAGAAATGTTTAGACTTTTCTGAAGGAAGGCTGCATTTTCAAGATGGTGGACTTCCAAGCATCCTTTTTCAATTTAAAATAGGTTGGGAGAAACCCACACACCTATGGTCACCTAATCTATGACAAAGGAGGCAAGAATATACAATGGAGAAAAGACAGTCTCTTTACTTTAATAAGTGGTGCTGGGAAAACTGGACAGCTACGTGTAAAAGAATGAAATTAGAACACACCTTAACACCATGCATAAAAATAAACTCAAAATGGATTAAAGACCTAAATGTAAGGCCGATACTATAAAATTTTTAGAGGAAAACATAGGGAGAATACTCTCTGACATAAATTGCAGCAAGATCTTTTTCAATCCACCTCCTAGAATAATGAAATAAAAACAAAAATAACCAAATAGGACCCAATTAAACTTAAAAGCTTTTGCACAGCAAAGGAAACCATAAACAAAATGAAAAGAAAACCCTCAGAATGGGAGAAAATATTTGCAAACGAAGCAACCGACAAGGGATTAATCTCCAAAATATACAAACAGCTCATGCAGCTCAATATCAAAAAAAACAAACAACCCAATCAAAAAATGGGCAGAAGATCTAAATAGGCATTTCTCCAAAGACAATGGTTAAAAAGCACATGAAAACCTGCTCAACATCACTAATTATTAGAGAAATGCAAATCAAAACTATAATGAGGTATAACCTCACACCAGTCAGAATGGCCATCAACAAAAAGTCTACAAACAATAAATGCTGGAGAGGGTGTGGAGAAAAGGGAACCCTCCTACACTGTTGGTGGGAATGTAAACTGGTGCAGCCACTATGGAGAACAGTATGGAGGTTCCTTAAAAAACTGAAAATAGAGCTACCATACAATCCAGCAATTCCATTCCTGGGCATATATCAGGAGAAAACCATAATTCGAAAAGATACATGTACCCCAATGTTCATTGCAGTATTATTCACAATAGCCAGGACATGGAAGCAACCTAAATGTCCATCACCAGAGGAATGGATAAAGAAGATGTGGTACATATATACAATGGAATATTACACAGCCATAAAAAAGAATGAAATAATGCCATTTGCTGCAACATGGATGGACCTAGAGATTATCATACTGAGTGAAGTAAGTCAGACAGAGAAAGACAAATATTATATGATACTGCTTATATGTGGAATCTAAGAAAGGGCTACAAATGAACTTATCTACAAAACCAAAACAGAGTTACAGATGTAGAAAACAAACTTATGGTTACTGGGGGTTAAGGAGGGAAGGGGGGACGGATAAATTGGAAGATTGGGACTGATACATACACACTACTATATATGAAATAGATAACTAATAAGGACCTACTGTATAGCACAGGGAACTCTACTCACCTATATGGCCTATATGGGAAAAGAATCTAAAAAAAGAGTAGATATATGTATTTTTATAACAGGTTCACTTTGCTGTACACCTGAAACAACATTGTAAATCAATTATACCCCAATTAAAAAAAATAAAGCGTTCAGACAAAAAAAATAGACTGGGAGTTTGGGGTTGACATGTACACACTGCTATATTTAAAATAGATAACCAACCCTAACCTACTGTATAGCACAGGGAACTCTGCTCAATATTCTGTAATAACCTAAATGGGAAAAGAACTTGAAAAACAGTAGATATGGGAGGGACTTCCCTGGTGGAACAGTGGTTAAGAATCTGCCTGCCAGTGCAGGGGACACGGGTTCGATCCCTGGTCCGGGAAGATCCCGTATGCCATGAAGCAACTAAGCCCATGCGCCACAACTACTGAGCCTGTGCTCTAGAGCTCGCGAGCCACAACTCCTGAGCCTGCATGCCGCAACTACTGATGCCCGAGCGCCTAGAGCCTGTGCTCCGCAACAAGAGAAGTCACTGAAATGAGAAGTCCACGCACCATAACGAAGAGTAATCTCTGCTCGCCGCAACTAGAGAAAGCCCACGTGCAGCAACCAAGACCCAATGCAGCCAAAAAAAAAAAAAAAAAGAGTAGATACATGTATATGTATAACTGAATCACTTTGCTGTACACCTGAAACTAACAGAATATTGTTAATCTACTCCAATATAAAATAAAAATTAGAAAAGTAAAATTTATTGAAATGATTGAAAGGGAGTTAAGGAAATTGCCCTTTGCCTCAGATGCCCCCAGGAAGGTGCCAGGTCTCCCTGAGCTGGGACAGTCCCAGGTTTCTAGGCCTACCAGGAAAATATTTCTCCTTCTGACAAGTCTTCTTGTCAACTGAGGGACCCCACTAGGGTGAAAGCCAAGAGCCCCAAACAGAAGGAGGTGCCGTTCCCGTCTCTGTTTACTGGGCCACAGTAAGAATTAGCATTCTGCCTGCAAGTACACTGCTACCCTCCCCTTTGCTTTGAATGCAGAATCACTCATCTGGAAACTACAGGGTAATAGGAATGAATCGTGTGTCCTGATACCACTATGTTCTCACAATGCCTGCTGCTGCCTTAATCACCAAATAAAACAGACAGAAAGGAGCCTCAAATTTTTTACTGCCGTTTTTTCCCTGTGTGTGGGCTTATGACGATGTACATAACACTCAGTCAGGAGCCTAAGAAAAACACAGCAAAATTAGCATGATAGATGGGCTCCAGCTGGGAACAGCCACATGCACTGCCCAGGGCCAGGCTTTTTCACTCCGCACTGAGCCTGACACAGGGGCATCAGCAAGTGTGCACAGGGCAGAAGTCCTCCAAGTGGGCTACAACCTTCACGGTGCAGGCCGGCCTTTCCTGTTACACCTACGTAATTTACAACAGAGAAATAAAACAACGAGGTCAGTCTCTCCTCTTAACCAAGTTACTCTCCACGAAAGGACACCCGGCTGAGAAAGCAGAGCCCACAAATTCGGATCATCCTCCCGGCTCTGCCCAACATAGACTGCTCGGGTATGTTCTTTCCCCTTTACGCTTGGAGGATGCCCCCAACCTGCCTAAAAGCTCTTGGAGGGCAGGGTAATGCTACGTATCCCCTTCTGTATCTTCCACTTGTTCACATGCTTAGTTAACCAATCCTGATGCGAGGGTGATGGAATGGCAGCTGTCATTGGTCCACATCAACCAACGCCCCCAGGAGGGACCGGAAGTAACAACCAGCCTCCCAATGCTGGAGCTTTTCCTTCTGCAATGCCTGCTTCTGCAAAACTTCCTGTAGAGACTTACCTGGTGGCACAGTGGTTAAGAATCCACCTGCCAATCCAGGGGACACGGGTTTGAGCCCTGGTCCAGGAGGATCCCACATGCCGTGGAGCAGCTAAGCCTGTGTGCCACAACTACTGAGCCTGCGCTCTAAGGCCACGAGCCACAACTACTGAGACTGTGTGCCACAACTACTGAGGCTGCGTGCCACAACTACTGAAGCCCGTGATCCCCAACAAGAGAAGCCACCGCAATGAGAAACCTGCGCACTGCACTGAAGAACAGACCCCGCTCGCCGCAACTAGAGAAAACCCGTGCACAGCAACGACGACCCAAAGCAGCCAAAAATTAATTAATTAATTTATTTATTTATTTTTAAAAAAACCCTGAATGTATAAGCTTCTTATCTGTTGTGTTTTAACTCCTCCCTCTTGCCTGAACCATTTCATTGGTGTTGAGACTAAGGATTAGGGTCAAAGAATAATATAATGGTCTAGCTTGTGTTTCAGAACCAGCACTCTCCCTGCAGAGAACTCCAAGCAGCAGCTACTCTTGCCTGACACTCTTGATCCTTATTGACAAAAGGCCACAAAAAGGAATGAAATTTTGCCATTTGCAGCAACATGGATGAAGGTTAGAGGTTATCACACTAAGTGAAGTCAGTCATACAAGAAAGACAAACACCATATGATATCACTTATATGTGGTATCTCAAAAATGATATAAATGAACTTATTTATAAAACAGAAACAGACTCACAGACAGAAAACAAACTTATGGTTACCAAAGGGGAAGTGGGGGAGGGATAAACTAGGAATTTGGAATTAACATATACAAACTACTATATATAAAATAGATAAACAGGGGCTTCCCTGGTGGCGCAGTGGTTGAGAGTCTGCCTGCCCATGCAGGGGACACGGGTTCATGCCCTGGTCCAGGAAGATCCCACATGCCACAAAGTGGCTGGGCCTGTGTGCCATGGCCACTGAGCCTGCGCGTCCGGAGCCTGTGCTCCGCAACGGGAGAGGCCACAGCAGTGAGAGGCCCGTGTACCGCAAAAAAAAAAAAAAAAAGATAAACAACAGGATCTACTGTATAGCACAGGGAACTACAGTCAATATCTTGTAATACCTAAAATGGAAAAGAATCTGAAAACAAATCTGAAAAAAATATGTATGTATTATGGATATATATGTATGTATAACAATCACTTTGCTGTACACCTGAAACTAACACAACATTAGAAATCAACTATACATTGATTTTAAAAAAAGATGACATGGTTAGCAAACACTTGGTCCTGTCCAAAATATCCATAAGTCATCTGGTCCATAAGATGCTTGGTCCACACCAAAATGTCCTTGAAATTTGGTCCTATCCAAAACTTCCAGGGAGACATCTGGTCCATGCCAAAAGGTCCTTGATATTTTGGTCCTGTCCAAAACCATTTGGCATGGACCAAATATGTTCATGGATGTTTGGGATAGGACCAAATTTCAAGGGCCTTTTGGCGTGGACCAAATATCTTATGCACCAAGTGTCTCACGGACATTTTGGACAGGACCAAATGTCCTGCAAGGGGCAGCACAATTCTAAACTCACCACCCATCCTCCCTCCCTCAGTGAAAATGCACAAGGTTATGGAAATAGACCTTCACTGATAAGAGATAATGTAATTTTAATTAATGCCAATGAACTGACCATTTAATATTGGATTAAAGGAGGCTCACATGAAAGACTTTCTTCTTAGCATTCAGTTCTATCAAGAAATGGAATGAGCTGTATTTTACAATACTGCCCAGTTACAGAAGCTTGCTTTCTTTGGAAAGTGATGATTCTTATCAGTGCTTTCTGTCCCTAACCCTTGGGCACGTGGGTGAATCATGTCATGAGAAGTTGTCAGGAGCCCAGACTTTAGGAACTGATGCCTGAATGTGAATCCCTGCCTGCCTGTGTGACCCCTCAGCCTCCGGCTTCTCCATTGTAAAATGGGACTAAAAATAACCTATGTCGAGGTTTAGAGTTAATGCATGTAAAATGCTGCAGACACACATTGTGTACCCCAGAAGTGTTAGCTTTTCTTATTAGCACTGTGTACCTTGCACTGTGCTAGGGTCTTATACTGAGCTCCATTTAGTTCCTGCAATAACCCTAGGAAGAGGGTGCTGCTATTAACACCCCCATTTTACAGAGTAGGAAACTGAGGCTAGGAGAGGTTTTTTTAGCTCGTCTAAGGACGGAAAGTAAAAGTGGCAAGAATCAAAGCTGGGACTGTCTGATTCTAAGCCCATGCACTTCCTGCCACACCACACTACTTCCTGGATGACACACACACACACACACACACACACACACACACCGCCAAACAGTGTCACATCAGAATTAGAAAAATGTGCTTATGACTGGTAAACTGTGCCTCATTATCTAGGGATCCAAATGTCTCTCAATCAAACTGTTTCTTTTCTGAGTACAAGGACCATGTTTTTACATCTTCCCTCAAGAAAAAGCACATAGTTCTGTACACACAATAGGGCACTCAATACTCACTGGATTTACATGGAAATTCACAGCAGAAAGTGGATCCGTGTCCTGGTTTAGAATACTTGATCAAACAATCCAAATAAAACATGAATTCCCCAAAGCTTTGAAAACCTTGCCTAATATAGCTCATGTTTTCTGGAGACAACGAGAGATCTGATCTGAAGCTAAACATTTCTAATCTCATCAAAAATACCGGGAGTGAAAACAATTCATATCAGACCTCCAGGTGGGATTAGGGGAAGGGCCTCCCATGTTGCTGCTATAAAACCCACACAGCTAGAGGCTTTGGAAGTGATACAATTTTAGGATTGTGTTTGTTTTGTCCTTGTTTTTTTTCCCCCAAGTGTTATGAAGAATACTGCATTATTACTGCTATTCTGGCGAAGAGATCTGGGTATTCCTAAACCTTCTAAAACCCGTTTCCCCATCTGAGGACAAGAGGGGAGTGAGGACCAGCAGCCTCACTGCCCGGTGTCTGTGCTGGGAGGTTTCCAAATAGGCAATCTGGTGGCATGGGTGCCCACGGCTCAAAGCAAATGGGGATGGGAATAAATGGAAAGAAACTGCATACAATTGGATTTCTAAGAATTTTTAGCCAAGATTTTATTGGAATATCTATATTGGATGATCTCTGAGTATGGTAGAGCCTAAACATGCATTTTACCTCTCCTTGATTTTGAGGTAAGCCATGCAGTAAAAAGACAGGGCTAAGACTGTGGGCCTGGGGGTAACATTAAAGATGATGATGGCAAAAGCCAAACTCCTATGAACTCAAAGTCACATCAGGACACGGTCTGGACCTGCCAGCGAGACCAAATTAGTTCTCATGTGAAGAGATATGTGTGTGGTCCGGAGAATAAGAACAGAGTCCAAGGTTTAGGAAGCCTGTATTTATCTTCCACTTCTGCTACTCGTTAGAGCTTTAGGGTGTTTGACAAGTTACTTAACCTTATTGGGCCTTAGTTTCCTTATCTGTAAAACGGGAATAACGATGATACACCCCTCAAAGGAATGTGGAGTTGATACGAGATAATGCATAGAAAAGTACTTAGCCTGGTACTGTGCACCCGAAAGTTATCAGAGCACACAGGACACGCCCCATGACCACTGGCCAGCACCACTGACCTTTTCATTATTGCTGATGGGAATAGCTTATAAATGTGTTAATGGAAAATGTCCTGCATCTTCACATACAGGTAGCGATTAATACTTAAAAAACAAAAAGCTTCTTGGCGTATTTTGTGGCTGTTCCCAAAATAGCCCAAGAGGAGGGCAGGGCAGAAACGATGACCCTCATGTTGCAGCTGAGAAGGTGGAGGCTTAGTGAGGTGAAGGGGCTTATTGGAATCCATCAGGTAGGACAGGGCCAGCCAGGAATGCAGCTCAGGCCTCTGCCTCCTGCCCTGTCTCCACAGCGACCTGGCAGGCAACCAAGAGGCGAGATGCCCCAGAGCAGAGAGCTGGAAGCCTGCCAGGGAGAGACAGCGTAAGGACTCCGTTCCAGTCTGGTCTCGTCTGATCTATTCATTGGCATGTTGCTTGGGACCCACGTGGATTTTACAGCCCTTGTAGGTGGTGGCCTAAGGGAGCCATGGTCCCCAGTGCCAAGTGATGTGCGTTAGTTCAGACTAATCCGGGGAGTCCTCATATTATTCTTTGTTTATCTTGTTATTACGGAACATTTGCAAACCTACGGAAAAGTAGAGGCTTGGAGTACGATGAACCCCCAGTGCTGGTCGTCCAGCTCCAACAGTCCTCACTCCACACCAACCTGAGTTTGCCTACCCCTCTGGCATTGCCCCGGGCCCTGGTGTTTTTAAGGAAATATTTGGGAAATTAACAACCAAGGCACACTTCCCCTGTGCCCCACAGGGGAAGATTCAGGTCTCATAGGTCTGAGTTGGTGGGGATTTATTGTTCTCATGGCTGCCCCCGCACCAGGTGACGTGGAAGGACAGACCCCCCCAGGGCTGCTGAACTGGGAGACTTCCGAGGGCTCCGTCATTCGAAAGTGGAGGATTCTGTAGGTGACAACCAGGTAGTGGGCTCTGTGAGGGGAGGTGGGCAAACCCTTCAGCCCTGTAGGTGTTTAAGAGGCTGGCAGAGGGCGGAGGGACCTGCCAGGAACAGGCAGTGCAGAAGCAGAGAGGAGAGAGCTTGGAGCAAGGAGGCTGGTCCTCCGGGCCCGAGTGAAGGCCTTCCTGAGACAGGACATCCCGTGTCGCCACAGGACACCACTGCTGGGCCTGTCACCGTGCAGCCTAATGATCTGTGGTCACCTACCCATCACCACCATTCACCTGGGCCCTCCTCATGGGCACGCCTCTTGTTCATCTTTATTTCCCCAGAGCCTGGTGTGGTCACTGCCAACTCGGTCTGATCGTACGAGATAGATAACATCCAACTGGCCTCTACCTTCAAAAATAGCCACTTTATGGGGGACTTCCCTGGTGGCCCAGTAGTTAAGACTCCACACTTCCAGTGCAGGGGGCACGGGGTCAATCCCTGGTCAGGGAACTAAGATCCTGCACGCCCCGCAGTGAGGCTAAAAAATAAAAATAAAATAAAATAATACAAAATATCTACTTTATGGAGTCATAAAGTAGATATATACAGTAGGTGTTCAATAAAAGTCCAGTGAAGGAATAAGCATGGACATGGTTCTAACAGCACTGACGTGCCAGCGACCAAGCTAGGCTTTCTGGTCAACCCGACAACAGTGCCAAGCAGCTGTGATATCCCCATTTTCCCATGAGGAAGCTGAGATACCATATATGGAAGAGCTTAGCCCAGTGAGGATGGTTATTCCATGTTCAGTGCATGCTGATGATTATTCCAATTACTGTCCAGGGCCAACAGCTCCCTGACAGCACATCCAGGATTTAAACCCAGCCTGGCCTGGCTCCAATCAGGCTGCCTTGCCAAGCAGTGTCCATCCTGGAAATGCAGTAACTGGAGGCTTCTGAAAGGAGGCCCCAGTCAACAGGGTCACCACATGGACATGTGAAAACTATAAACCACTTGGCAAGTCCCAAACAATCAGTAATTTCTGGGTAAGGAACAAAATTGAGGGAACTGGTTTGAATTTTTTGAGCAGAGCGATGCAGTATTTCAAGGAGTACATGTGCCCCAGCCTCCTGCCTGGCTGTGTTTTCCGCTGTAGCGTGAGGACAAGCAGGGTTCAGACGGTGGACCACACGACACTGCCGGGTGGGGAAGTCGCCCCTCTTACCTCTTTGCCCTGTCTTTCTCATCTTCATCCATTAGATTGTCTCTGCAGTTTTTCCTGCAAAAAAAAAAAAAGAACAGATGATGACTCTGATTCTCGACCTTTCTCACAGGTCTTTCTGGTTGCCATCATTTTGGTCTGATCTAAATCACATGCCTGAATCCACAGGTTCTCAAACTTTCTGGTTCCCAGCAACTCTTTGCACCCTCTCAAAAATGACTGAGGACTCTGAAGACCTCTTGTGTATGTGGGTGAAAACTGAGAAATCTTAAATATACAATATTCCGTTAAGCATCAGAGAGATGTCATCAACAGAACTCCAAGAGCTTCTGGAAAAGACCACTGTATACTCAAGAGAGTAAACAGGCAAATGATATGTTAACATTAGGAAAACTGTTTTGACCTCAAGGACCCCCCTGGGTCCCTAGATCACACTTTGGGAACTGCTTTCCGGACCCAGCTCAACAAAGCATCTGTTTATCTCAAACCTGCAAGCTGCCCATGACGTTCTAAAGGAGAGCATTTCTTTATCCGTTCATTTAAATACACAAACTCCTCTTATGCAGCCTGGAGGGATCGGGGCCCCAAAGAGGATAACTGCTCTCCTATCTTTAAGGCACGTACACCCCCTAGATAGCCAAGGTACACAGATGTGAAAAATGAAGTAACAACCCAGGAATGTTCTCACAGCCCCAAACCTCATCGCCTGGGCCTCTACTCTCCCAGGCCGCTGGCTCAAAGGCTCTTGGGCCCACTGACCCAGTGTCCCCTGCTACACGCAGGCCTGCGGTCCTTCACCCGTCAGAGCCACATCCCTGATTACTCTTCCTTCACACGTTTCCCTGAGTCCCATCTGTCTGGGGGGCGGTCCCCCTCCAGCCCCTCCATGCAGAAAGACGTTCAGGGTGTCCCTGAGGCCAGAGTTGGGGGAACTGGAGGCGAAGTGTGGTGGAGATAAGGGTGGGGACCACAGAGAAATGGAATCACCGTGACACACACGCTTCAGAGGCCTGACATCAAAACTCCAGAATCAACACTTTGCAAATGCACTAACCTTTACTCTCAAAATTCCAAGTTCCTGATCACAACTTTTTTTTATGAAAGTAACTCATTTTATGAAAAGGCCAGTATGGATTTTGTAACAAAAGTAGACAAGGATATTAACAGAAAGAATTATTATAGGTCAATCCCATTCATGAACATGAATATAAGAATTCTCAACCAAACAGCAAATCCAATAGAACCATACATAAAAATTGTAACGTTAGATAAAAATTATTAATGGGACAAATGAATCTTTTCTCTGAGATAATTTTGTTTTGTAATTTTTGGTCTGCTGTGAGCCCAGGCATGAGTCTGAGCCAAAGAAGAAAAGGAATTCTGCAGTCACAGCCCGTTTACCTACAAGCCCCATTTGGTAAATAGCAGGCATATTTTAGTGATAGATTCGCAAGAAACACCATTCAGCAGTTGAGGCCTGTGTCATGATTAAAGTGGGGTTAGCATATCTGCAAACAGGCATCTGCTTAATGTTTTCCAGATGGAATCTGTTCAAAGCTTTAACACATGAAAAATGCAGGCCATTCATTTAATGATATGCTACTCCAGGTCTGCACTCCATGGAAAGTGGTGGCTGCCTGTGCGCTGAGGGCATGAGCCAGGATCCAGCCATGGTAACAGGGTAAAAGCCATGCCCCTTACCAGGTACCCCTGGACAGAGCACGTTTGCGGAGGATGTGGGCTTCGGTCTGCTTTGCTGAGGATCTGGAATCCTGTTTGGATGACAGGGGTTGCTTTGTCATACATGAAACGTTGTAGAAACACCTACAAATGACTAATAGCTACTCTGTATCAACTGCAGCAGCTCTGATTCCTCTCTCTCTGTTCTTAAACACTTCCTGAATCCATGAAGCCCTGATGTCCTACACCCACTTTCTCTTCTTTCCCATCCCTCCCATTTCCTTGCCCGATTCCTGTCACTCGACCCCTAAGTCACTCTGCTCCACTGCACCTGAGGGAAGAGAACACACCTGAGTTGTGCTCCCCAGGAGCACCTGCCCCAGAAGCTTCACACCAATGTCCTGTTTTGTCACACCTGTTGTCTCCCATGCCTTCCTCATGTCCATCAACAGAGGAATGGATAAAGAAGATGTGGTACATACATACAATGGAGTACTACTCAGCCATAAAAAAGAACGAAATGATGCCATTTGCAGCAATATGGATGGACCTAGAGATTCTCATACTAAGTGAAGTCAGACAGAGAAAAACAAATATCATATGATACCACTTATACGTGGAATCTCAAAAAATGATACAAAGGAACTTATTTACAAAACAGAAATAGACTCGCAGACTTCAAAAACAAACTTATGGGGCTTCCCTAGTGGCGCAGTGGTTGAGAGTCCACCTGCCGATGCAGGGGACACGGGTTCATGCCCGGGTCTGGGAAGATCCCACATGCCGCGGAGCGGCTGGGCCCGTGAGCCGTGGCCGCTGAGCCTGCACGTCCGGAGCCTGTGCTCCGCAATGGGAGAGGCCACAGCAGTGAGAGGCCTGCGTACTGCAAAAAAAAAAAAACAAAACAACTTATGGTTACCAAAGGGGAAAGGCTGGGAGGAGGGATAAATTAGGAGTCTGGGATTAACATATGCACACTACTATACATAAAATAGAGAAACAACAAGGACCTACAGTATAGCACAAGGAACTCTACTCAGTATTCTGTAATAACCTATATGGGAAAAGAATCTGAAAAAGAATGGATGTATGTATATGCATAACTGATTCACTTTGTTGTACACCTAAAACACAACATTTTAAATCAACTATACTCCAATATAAAATAAAAATTAAATTAAAAATTAAAAAAGTTAAGTGCACATAAAAAACAATTGTGGTAATGTACACATAACATAAAATTTACCATTTTTAACTCTACAGCTCAGTAGCATTAAGTACATTCATATTGTGGTGTGACCATCACCACCATCCATCTCCAGAGCTCTTTTTATCTTGCAAAACTGAAACTCTGTCCCCATTAAACACTGACTCCCCACTCTCCTTCATCCAACCCCTGATGACCACCATTCTACTTTCTGTCCCTACAATTCTGACGACCCTAGGGCTCTCCTATAGGTGGAATTATACAGGATTTGTCCTCTTGTAATGGTTTTGTGTCATTTAGCATAATGCCCCAAGGTTCATCACGTCTTGGTATGTGTCAGAACTTAGTTCCTTTGTAAGGCTGAATCATATTCCACTGTACGTATGGACCACCTTTTGTTTACCCATCCTCTGTTGATGGACCCTGGGTTGCTTCCACCTTTTGACTATTATGAGGAACAGGGGTGTCCCTCCCTCCTTGTATCTTTGAGTCACTCTTTTAATTCATCATGTGGAGGAGTTGGAGGGGCCCAAAGCACACAAGAAAGAGGGAGAAGGGGAAGAAAAGTAGTCCTGTGAGGTTGGGTTAATGGAAAAACAGAGAAGTTTAAGGGGTGACAGTGACTTTTCCCAATTGTATAAAGAGTTTCCAATTAAGAGAGAAGGGGAGAAGAATAAATTAGGAGTTTGGGATTAAAACATACACATTACTATATATGAAATAGATAACCAACAAGGACCTACTGTATAGCACAGGGAACTATACTCTATGTCTTGTAATAACTATAATGGAAGAGAATGTAAAAGAAGAATACATATATCTATATACATCTATATAGCTGAATCATTTACTGTATAACTGAAGCTAACACAACATTATAAATCAACTATATTTCAACAAAAAATTTTTAAAGAAGAATTTCCAATTAAAAAGGATTTTGAGCAGCAGTTTTTTTGTTTTTGTTTTTTTTAATGACCATAGAAGGCCAGGGAAAAGAAAATGAGCTGCAACGAAGGCAGAGGAGATTCTGTTCAGAGCTGAGAAAATAACTGTTGATATGATTAACCCCCAAAGTGAACAACGGTGGAAAGCTCTAGTATTTTTACTCTAGATAACCACACATCCTAGATGGGCTAGACATTTAGGGGTTTCTTCATCATGGTCCCAACAGGAAACAGGACTTAATTGCAAGGAGGCTGTTTATAAAGGTGTGTGGAGGTGGGATGGCTAGGGAAACCAGGAGAGATGGTGCAGGTGCCTAGGGTTGGTGTCAGCAGAGCTGTTGACACCTCTATGCATCAAGGGACAAGAGGGAAATGGTTACCTGGACCTGGAAGGAGTGTATCATATAGGAGAGGTGGCATTTGGTGCAGGGATGCAGTCAGCCTGAAGAAACCTTGTAAGAAGGGAGCCGAGGGGATAAATACCTCACCTCCTTGTCCACCCTCCCCAATCTCTCACTTGTGTCTCCTGTTGGCCACACCCCCCGGAAGACAGAGAGGGAGGCTACTTATGACATCCTCACAGGGGAGCCTCCGGGGCAGACAGAAGGGTAGGGATGGGGAGAGGGGCACAGAAAGGAGACCCAGCACACCCAGTACATTTCATTTCTTGGGGGCTCTTCCAGTTCTGGGTTTCTTGGCTTTTTCTGGAACACAAACTATTTGGAGTCTTTTTACACCTTGTAACATCTCCCAAAATTTCAAGTATAGGCATCTGCATCTACTAACTAACCACTCAAGAAATAATCACCGATGAGAATGATGAGAGGCTGAGGAAAAGAGAGCCTGGAACTGTTGGAACAACAAAATCTGTAATGATGGATTGTAACCCAGAGAATAAACTAAATATTCATGAGTCCACTGGTACAAGTAAATAATTAAGTGAATAAACAAATGGAGGAGGGGACAGGTTTCCCTTACAGAAGAATTTCAATTAATAAATGTAGAAGGAAGAAAGGAAATCGAAGATCACCATCAGTACACTGAAGTAATAAACTGTTGCAGGCAAAATCCACCGATGGATGCTGAAATTAATGGGCAAAAGTTTGAGGAGAATCAGGTTATTTGCAGAGTTCAAAGTATCTCCCTCAAGATATTTATTAATTATAAAAGAAAAATAGTAACTTTATAAGTAGAGGAGATTGGCAGATACCACCTTCACCCGGGGTCAAAATTAACCTCACCAGGATAAGTTATATCCAAGTGTTTTGGTGGAAATAAGCACTCATTCTTTTGGGTATACACAACTAAGCGTGTACCTGCTGGATCACAGTATAGCCATATGCTTACTATATTAGAAACTGCCCAACTGTTTCCCAAAGTGACTGTACAATTTTATATTTGCACCAGTGGCACACGAGAGTTCCAGAGGCTCCACATTCTCACCCAACGCTTGGTACGTCTTCTTAATTTTAGTCATTCTGGTAGGTATGTTTTGGGCTCTCATTGGGATTTGGCTTTGCATCTCCCGATGATTAATGATGTTGAGCATCTTTTCATGGACGTATTTGCTGTTCTAGACAGCTTCTTTTGTGATGTGTCTGTTCAAGTGTTTTGCCCACTTTTCTTTTTCTTCTTCTTTTTTAAAGAAATTGGGCTGTTTATCTTCATCATACTAATCTGTAGAAGCTTCTCTCTTTCAGATATAAGTACTTTGCCAGATATATGTATTGTGAACATTTTCTGCCAGCCTGTGGCTGGTCTTTTAACTTTCTTGATGATGTCTTTTGATGAACGGTTTTTAATTTTGATAAAGTGTAATTTATATATTTTTTATTTTTGTGTCCTAAGAAGTCTTTGCCACCTCAGTGTCATGAAGAACTATCCTACGTTTTCTTCTAGAAGCTTTATCATTTTAGCTTTTACATTGATTTACACTCCATTTCAAATTAAATTTTATGTGTGGTGTAAGACAGTGGTCAAGGATCACCTTTTTTTCCCCCCATCTGTACACTCACTTGTTCCAGGATCATTTATTGAAAAGATATTTCTTTCCCAATTGCACTGTCACTTTGTCAAATATCTTGTGTGATCCTATATCCCTGTGTATGTACAGAGTCTCTGTTCAGTTCTATTTATCTATAGGGTATGCTTAAAGTTCAGACACATAGGATAAACTTATTTTTTTAAATACATTTTTTTTCTTAATTTCATTTTTGGGGTATCCATTGCTAGTATATTGAAATACAATTGACTTTTTTTTTCCCCACGCCGCACAGCTTATGCAATCTTAGTTCCCCAGCCAAGGATTGAACCTGGGCCCTCGGCAGTGAGAGCACGGAGTCCTAACCACTGGACCACCAGGGAACTCCCTAAACTTATTTTTAAAAATAAACTTTATTTTTTAGAACAATTTTAGATTTATAAAAAATGCAAAGACAGTATTGAGAGTTCCCACATATCCTGCACCCAGTTTCCCCTGTTATAAATACCTTACACTACTATGGTGTATTTGTCACCATTAACGAACCAATACTGATACTGATACATTATTATTAAGTAAAGTCCACACTTCACTTATATTTTGTTAGTTTTTATCTAATGTCCTTGCTCTGTCCCAGTATCCCATCCAGGAAACCACACTCCATCTAGCTGTCATGTCTCCTTAGGCTCCTCTTGGCTAGGACAGTTTCTCAGACTTTCCTTGTTTTTTATGACCTTGACCATTTTGAGGAATACTTGTACATTGTCCCTCAATTTGGGCTTGTCTGATGTTTTTCCCAGATTGGGCAGATGGGTTTTTAGGAGAAAGCCCACAGAGGTGAAGTATCATTCTTTTTTTTTCTTTTTTGGCCGCGCAGCATGTGGGATCTTAGTTCCCTGACCAGGGATCAAACCTACACCCCCTGCATTGGAAGCACGGAGTCTTAACCACTGGACCGCCAGGGAAGTCCTAAAGTACCATTCTCATCACATCATGTCAAGGGTATTAAGAGGCTGTATCACTGAAGTTGACCGTAGTCACCCGCTGAAGTAGCAATAAACTTATCTTCAAATCGTACTGTAGTTACATTTACACATAATATGTACAATGTGTTTTTCAACTTCCAAGTGTCCTGTTTTCAGATGAAGAATCTCTAAACTGAAGATGGTAGGTCCAATTATTAGTCTCAAAAAAAGTACACAAAATGCACGATTTCCCCTGTGTTTTGAGACTTTGATATATAATTATTGAACTTTGATCAGACTAACAGTTGGACCTATGTTTAAACTTAGAGGTACTGCACCTGGAAACACACTGAGCATTTTATTTGAAAACATAACTAACCTGCTGCTTAAGTAAAGTTATCTTATGTTTCCTGATCCTGCGGCATCCTGTATTTGTCTATTTCTATGCCAGAACCACACTATCTTAACTCCTGGAGTTTTGTAGGAATTCTTGACATCAACAGAGTGTGAGCCTTCCAACTTTGTTCTTCTTTCTCAAGATTCTTGGCTATTTTAGGTCTTTGCATTTCCAAGTAAGTTTTAGAATTGACATTGTCAATTTCTATAAAAATGCCTGCTGTGATGTTTATTGGGGTTGTCTTTCTGTGAAGAGACACCGAGGTGTAGTCACCTAAGCACTAAGATGACATCCACATGCGATGTTGTATGATTCAATAGATATTCCCTGAGAGCCTGGGCAACACCCCTGCTCCCATGGCGCTTAGGTGGTAGGGGGCAGGCAGGCGGTGAGGGCAAGCCACAAGCACTTACGTAAGTAAACACATGGCTTGTCATTGGTTATAAGTGGTGTGGAGAAAGATAAAGGAGAACTTGGGGGAACAGGGAGTGCTCTGGTGGGCTGGGGCCGTGGTCTGGTGCTTTAGGAGCACCACCGGCCTCACGGATAAGTGATATGTGAGCCATAGCCTGAGAAAAGAGAGGGCGTGAGTGTACAGACAGCAACAAGAGCCAGAAACAGCCAAGAGGCCAGCGTGGTGGATGGGGTTAGAGAGGGGGAGACACGCCAAGGAGACTGGGTGGAGTCTGGCCTTTGCTCGGAGTGAGATGGGAAGGCACCACAGGTTTGGATCAGAGGAGTGATGGAGACCTAACTCTGAGGACAGCCGTGACTTTTAAATGAGCTTAATTAAGTTGGCACATATGAGAGTACCAGCACGAGCCTGGCAGACACTCAACATCCGGTTCCCCATTTGGATGGCAAGGATTAGGTACAAGGCGTCTTTACCCGTTACCCAGCCCACGATGTCTAGCCCAGCTCCTTACCCGTGTCAGGTGCTCAATAAACATATGAGGAATGAAGGAGAGAAGGGAGGGAGGGAGGGAGGAAGAGAGAGGGACACAGCCAGGACCAAAGCCCTGCCTGAATTCCCACAATATGGACTAATACCGACTCCCACAAACCCCTCAGTGATCACGGTTAATCCAGGGTACCAGTACTTACGAGGTACATGTGAGGGTACAGTGACGTGCTGATGACCAAAAATTAAAACAAAAATCGCCATATGTGCAGGAGGAAAATCCACTTTGCACAGTACCTTCAGCAGAAGCCAGTGGCTCCCTCACCAGCCCTCGGCCGCTGCTGCGTTCCGGAAAAGCATCATCTCATTTCCTCTCCATCCACTCTGTGGGTGGAATGGGCCATAGTCTCCTCCCCTTAATAATTGGTCCCTGAGCTGCCCAGGGACCCCCGGCTCTGCGGATAGAGCCCACCCTGGACTGCATCTCCTCGGGCTGACCTGACCGATTGCCTGCTCCGGACGTGTGGGCTCCTGACCTCGGAGGCAGCCCAATTTCCCTTTCAATTCCGACCCACTTGTTCCATTTGACCTGAAGCAAATCCCTTAGACTTCATGAGGTCACCAGGCAGAGAGCATGTGAGGCGTAAGTGACAGGGTGCATGTGTGCAAGGAGGGCCAGGGTGCCCCCTACAGCACAGAGGCCCCCGTTCACCCCACTTCTGCCCTGTGTAACCACCCTGCCCTCTGTGGTCCTGAGCTTCCGCGGAGGCAGGTGCGTCCAGCCTCATCCGTTCTCCTTGTCTGTCTTAAATTTCAATGCACACACTCTCTGCCCAATGAAAAGGTCACCATGGGTGAATGGGGTGCCACAGACCTCAGGTTTCAAAGGGGCACTTCTGACCAGGGAAGAAAGGGTTGTTGTTTTTTTTTTTTTTGCGGGGGGAGCTTTTCCAGCAGAGGCACCAGACACGTGCTCCCGAGACCCCCACCTCCAGAGACCACCTATGGCTGCCGGCCAGCAGGGCTGCGGAGTCCCTCACTCATTTGACCCTGGCACAAAAGGGGCAGCCTCGAAAGCGTGTGTGTGTGTGTGTGTGTGTGTGTGTGTGTGTGTGTGTGCGCATGGTGGAAAGATAGACAGACACACACGCCCAGGGGGTGCTGCCTGCAGCATCTAGTGATAATAGAACCTTGGTCCTTGTGAGGATGGGAGGGAGGGAGGGAGGGAGAGAGTGAAAGAAACAGAGGTTGAAATGACCGAGGACCTCCTCGATGAGCATCTAGTGACCTAACTGAATAGAAGGACCCAAAGGAGGTCGGCAAATGACATCCCCATTGCCTAAGTGAAATTTCCGCCCCCAAGGGCTCTCTCTCACAGGCACCTACTACACCATGGATCACAACTCTGGCCCTTGAACAGGGACCAGCAAGTGGCAGTGTGACCGTTTTCTCAGGCCACATCTGCCCTGGGTAGCACAGTGTGTCAGCAGGGAGACAAGAGATTAATGTATCCTACAGGGGACAGGGACCCCCCCCTGGGGACTGGCAGCTCACTCCTGGGGCTCCAGAGAAGGCTCATACAACTGACATGGAAAGGTACGTCATTCTCCTAAAGCAGGGGTTGGCAACACTTTTCTGTAAAGGGCCACCTGCTGAGTATTTTAGATGCAGGTCATCCAGTCTCTGCTGTAACCACTCAACTCTGCCATCATAGTGTGAAAGAAGCCATAGATGGTGTGTCAGCAAGCGTGTATGGCTGTGTCAACAAAACTTATTTGTAAAAACAAGATGGGGGCCAGAAAGAGTCACTAGAATCAGTGCTCAGCCTTCCTCTTCGGTGTCTTTTCTAATTTTGAACTTTTTGTACAGCCTTAAAAGGCCCAGTGGGTCACTCCACATCATCATGCATTTCCCCTGAAATGACTACCCTAAGCCTATTGCATTGCAAGGCCCATGTTTTTTCAAACTAAAATCATGACCTTTTAGAATTGGTGGAGAAATGGTTTGAATCACAGGCCCCAAGGTAGCTGGAAAATCTGAATATTCCTCCTCACGGTACCGATCAAACCTGGTGACTTTCGATCATGAAAAAGAAAAAAATACTGCAAACAAGAGCAAATGGAAATCCAAAGGGGCACCGCCATGCAGATATCTCCCCAGTCGGCTGGGGCTTATTTATTGTCAATAGCGAGTGTGCCTTCTGCCCTCCCAGCCTGCCCCTGGTGAAGGCACCTCATGTCGCTTTGGATTAACATCTGGATCTCCCACGTGGGAGCTCGATAATGATTTTTCCTCATTATATTTAAGAAATAAAAAGGCTCTGAGAAACAGTCACTGATGAGCTACAGCGCTGACTTGTCTCCCTTTGTCCTTTGGGGGAGGCTAGGAAATAACTTCCACATTTTAATTCTTCCTCTCCAGGGCACCTCATTTTGATTGCAATGATTCATTCACTGGGAAAAATAATAGTTCTTCTAAAGGAAATGGGGAGTGCCAACCTGAGAGCTGCCCGCTTCTGCAACCCCAATTCCCCTCCAGCTGGGGAATTCGCAGCATGATCTCTCACATTCCGCAAATTGGGAAAGTCAAGGTGGACGGGTCCATCCTTCACCGAAGCTTTACCAACGCTTCCCCCTCCCCCCTCCCCCACAGCTGGCTGGGGCCTCACAGAGCCAGACTCCCAGGAGAAACCAAAGAGAGACCCTCACTCAGCAAACTTCCGCAACCCTATGAGAATTATCTCACAAGCATCTTCAAGGTCAAGGCTGAGGCTTTATCTGCCTATTGTGATCACGATGCCCCCTTCATGCTTTCCTTTTTCCAAGGGTCTGATGATTCACTACTCAGGGAAACAGTGATATAAGCAATGAAGGAATGGAAGGAGAAAGTTAGAAATTTGGTATTAAGTAAATTTGCAAGGACATCGTTCGGTCAGCAAAGAATTTCCAAAATAGAAATCATTACCATATCCTGATCAACGGGTCATCTAACATGACATGTGATTTTTTTTTTTTTTTTTTGGCAGTACGTGGGCCTCTCACTGTTGTGGCCTCTCCCGTTGCGGAGCACAGGCTCCAGACGCGCAGGCTCAGCAGCCATGGCTCACGGGCCCAGCCGCTCCGTGGCATGTGGGATCTTCCCGGACCGGGGCACGAACCCGTGTCCCCTGTATCGGCAGGCGGACTCTCAACCACCGCGCCACCAGGGAAGCCCGACATGTGATTCTTGCAACCTTTGGAACTTACGCTCCAATCACGATTCCTTTTAGTGGCCCCTTTCTAAAGAATTTAGACTGCACAGTGTAAACCGAGTCAACTAGAGAATCTGATGGGTGACAGTGCGTGGTCAGGATGCGGACAACAGACGCCTATAAAAATCAGCAAGAGGGGGAAAAGGAGATGTATGAGTCATACTCGGAACTGAGTCAGTGCAGGCCTTTGCTGGGAGCCACCGTTCAGCTGCCACAGACCAACCGAAATGAATCCATGAGAGGCGGCTGCAGCCTGGCATCTCCGGCCACCTAACCATTGGTCCTAATGCTCCTTTGGGCGTGGGAGCGCTCATCCTAATGGGCTCAAGTTTGCAAAGAGAGCACAAGAAAAAGATGTCCCTGAGATGAGAAGTCATGTCTGTTTTGGACACCCAGGCTGTGGAGTCTGTGGTTTAGTATCAGAGCTTCCAATAACATTTAATAAAAATGTGGGATGCTTCTGTAACTGCTAACGCAGTTAGCAGTTAGCAGTCTGTAACGCAGTTACAGACACAGCAGAATTAGTTTGGAAGCGAATGAGATCTCGGTTTGTGTGTCCTCCTGCCTCTTTCCTTCACTCAGTGCGGTGGTCCAGACACAGCCTGGGGAACGATGAGCTCATCTGTAAATGGGGGATGATCCCCACTTTCCACCACCCTCCTGAGACCCCAACAGGACAGCTCATCTGTGTAAAGCCCTTAGCAGAGGGTGGGCTGGGCAAGAAAGGTGAACCGTCTCCTTTCCATGGTGCAGTGAGCAGAAGCCATGACTTTGAAATGACAGCAGGTTAGTATCTTCAGAGTCGCAGGTAACTTGCCTACGGCTGCACACCTGGTTGGTACCAAGCATTGCCTTCCCTCTTCTCCCATCATTGCAATCACTTCTTTTCTTTATAGTTTAAACAGAGAGCACGGCCCTCCCCGCAGAGCCAGGGAGCTCCAGCCTCCCACCTCTGTTCAGAGCTCAGGGGCTGCAGGGGCCCCACAGAACGTTCTTCCTAATGCTTCCAACTCTACTGCAACTTTCCATGCTTACTTTTCACAGGTACCCATGAAGTTGGATCATCCTACACTCCTCCTGTCCACTCCCTACATACAGTTCAGCTGAGCTCAGTTCCCCTGGGGGAAGCGGGTGCTGCCCGGGGTGGGGTGAGGCTGGAAGGTCCACCCAAGCTGCCTGGACACCTCCTCACAGGACATGCGAGTCTGGGTTGATCTGGAGCCCATAATTGGGAAACCAGCCTTGGTGACTGATTCCTGGACCCATCTGTGCTGAAAAAAAGAGGTGGGTCCCTTGTGCAGAGGGGTGTCTCTGTGCCAGGTCACTGCTGCTCTCAACGCGCTATCCCCAGGGGCCTCAAAGAGGGGCCCAGCCCCACCCAGTGGGAAGCAGCCCCTGATGAGGGAGGGGGTACCACCCCCCAGTGAACGACCGCATTCATGAGACTAAGGACCCATCAAAGGCCCCAGAACCAGGGTCCCATTTTGGGATGCGCCATGGGCTTTGGGTAGGGGACAATTTACAACAAGAATAGTGTTGTCCCCTCTCCCACCGGATGCTTGCCCTCAAAGCATCCCCACGCTAAGGACATCAGTGAACCGAGTCTCCCTGGGGCTTCCCAGCAGCATCCTGTACTCTGTCTCTCTGTCCCTGGTTGCCACTGTCAAATGCACACCGGGGTCTGCAGGACGGGGGGTCGCAGGTGGGCCCTAAATGTCCTGGAAGCTGGCCTTTCTCCTCAAGAAA
Source organism: Mesoplodon mirus (assembly GCF_964341445.2). Lineage (NCBI taxonomy): Eukaryota > Metazoa > Chordata > Mammalia > Artiodactyla > Ziphiidae > Mesoplodon > Mesoplodon mirus. The sequence goes on along the minus strand of NC_138990.1, from coordinate 18,711,793 downwards.
CACTCGCAGACCCTTCGCACAAAGTCTGAAGGAAGGCCTGCCCTCCGGACACAAAGGGGAGATGAGATACAGAACAGACGCAAACAGCACGTAGGGCAGGAAGCCCCCAACACCCTCCCCTGGGAGAGGGGACTTGAAGCATCTCTACCAGGAAGACCCGGCCACGGGCAGAAAGAAAGCCACCAACTGAGACCCAGTCCTGTTCATCAAGCAAGCAGAGCATCAGCAGGTCCAGAAATGTCTGGTTTTCACACCTTTAAAGGTCAACCCGGCAGGACTGGAAACGTCCAGTTTCCCCATTTTGTACCTTCAGATATTCATGGTGTAAGTTAAAGATATCTTAGAAGACCTCTCTCCTCACTCACATCCACCCCTGGACAGCACTGCAGAAACTCCAAGGGGAGCAAGAAGGGTATATTTTCTTTTTAAAAAGAGACCGAGGGCTTCCCTGGTGGCGCAGTGGTTGAGAGTCTGCCTGCCGATGCAGGGGACGCGGGTTCGTGCCCCGGTCCGGGAAGATGCCACATGCCACAGAGCGGCTGGGCCCGTAAGCCATGGCCACTGGGCCTGCGTGTCCGGAGCCTGTGCTCCGCAACAGGAGAGGCCGCAATAGTGAGAGGCCCGCTTACCGCAAAAAAAAAAAAAAAAAAAAAAAAAGAGACTGAGCTCTCTCCTCCTACAAACGTATCCTGACGTGACCCTAATCAATGCACAATTCGCCCACCGGCCCAACACCCCTTCTACGCCAGCTCTGAAGCTCGGGTGGAGGTCAGGATGTCAGGAAGCATGCAAGACATGACCCCTCATCAAGACGCTCAGCCAGGGCTGAGGAAGCGCAGGCCCGGGACACCTTCCAGGAGGCATGTGCTGGGCACACAATACATGAGTTAGTGAAACAAACTACAGATAAAGCTCAGCTTGTTTTCCCATATCAGCTTATTCAATCATGACTATCTCATCCTATGTTTGTTCCCTGCTCTAACAAACATTATATCCTGCGCCCACAAGCAGCCATGCAGAGACATCCAGCTAAGAATAAAAGTGTGTGTACCAGTCAGAATGGCCATCATTAAAAAAATCTACAAATAGCAAATGCTGGAGAGGGTGTGGAGAAAAGGGAACCCTCCTACACTGTTGGTGGGAATGTAAGCTGGTGCAGCCACTATGGAGAACAGTATGAAGGTTCCTTAAAAAACTAAAATTAGAGTTACCATCTGATCCAGCAATCCCAGTCCTGAGCATATATCCGGAAAAAAACTCTAATTCGAAAAGATACATGCAACCCAAAGTTCACTGCAGCACTATTTACAATGGCTAAGACATGGAAACAACCTAGATGTCCATCAACAACAGATGAACGGATAAAGATGTGGTACATACACACATACACACACACACACACACACACACAATGGAATACTACTCAGCCATAAAAAAGAATGAAATAATGCCATTTGTAGCAACATGGATGGACCTAGAGATTATCATACTAAGTGAAGTAAGTCAGAAAGAGAAAGACAAATACCATACGATGTCACTTACATGTGGAATCTGAATAAACATATCTACGTAACAGAAGCAAACTCATAGACATAGAGAACAGACTTGTGGTTGCCAAGTGGGAGGGGGTTGGGGGAGGGATGCAGGGGGAGGTTGGGATTAGCAGATACCAACAGTTATATACAGAATGGATAAACAACAAGGTGCTACTGTAGAGCACAGGGAACTCTATTCAATATCCTGTGGTAAACCATCATGGAAAAGAATGTGAAAAAGAATGTATATATATGTGTAACTGAATCACCTTGCTGTACAGTAGAACTTAACACAACATTGTAAACCGAGTATAGTTCAACAAAATAAAGTTAAAAAAAAAAGAATAAAAGTGTGTGCAGCACATACACTTACTGGTACGCACCCCTTGGCTTCCAGGACACACCTGAATCCCCAAGCACGGCATCCAAAGCCCTCAGCAATGAGCCGCCTTTGTGACTTCAGCTACTCCCACCCCATCCTGTCGTCCGCCTCCACGCCCCCCAACATCTGCAGTGCCGTGACACCCTCCTGTTTGCACCGCCATCACCACCCTCTTCATCCCTCCAGCCCTCCCCACGCCCTCCGAGGTCTGGGTCCTACCCCCTGCCCCACCTCTGCCATTCTCGCCTCATTAGAGCATTCATCTGTTTCTGCCGCCTTGGCCTTAGCTGTCCACCCTCCACCCCGACTGGATGGTAACCTCCTCAAAGGCCGGCGCAGTGCCCACCCTCTGCATCTCAGCAGACATTCCGGGCTCAGTGCACATTCCCAGCAGAGACGATGCCTGGTGGGAGAGCTTCCATTTAGGAATCTGTTTTTAAAGTTTGGAGAGAAGCCCGGGCCTGTGGTTTCAGCAATCATTCACCGTAATGCAGGCTCCCTGGTGGGGACGCTGCCCTGGGAGCCGAGCGGCCCCTGTGCTTGGATGGTGTCCCTGGGTCACCTCGGGCCCCGGGTCCTAACCCGTTAGACTAATGGAAAACAGGGCAACCAGATTAAATCACGCTCCGTCCGAAGACTGCCATCTGTACGACTCGGAAAGCTCCTTGCCCGGCCCCTCTGGACAATGCTAAACAGGCTTAGCCTGCTGTGGGCAAACAGGAAAAGTAGGTCAGCTCCGCAGCACGGTTCTTCCCCGGTGATGAACTAATGATGTGAGGGCAGGGCCGGCCAGGGGAGGGGGCGGTCCCCTCTCACCCCCCCGTCCCACCCCACTCCGGCCCTCGGAGGCTCTGGGCCCAGCCTGGGGGGCAGACAGAGGACCCAGGGAAAGAGGAAAACTCAAAGAAAGTGTGGGTAAATGGTTCTTAAAAAAAAAAAAGCTAACTGCAGGAAGTGAACAGTGTAGACGCCCTCTGCCATTTCCCTGTCTTCAAAGACAAACCAGTTAGTGTCTTTATGGCGGTGAAGTCACCCGCTTCTCTTGCAAAGGTGTGCCCTACTGACAACGTGCACGGATACTGCAAGCCATCCGTGGAGCTGCTTCCCAGCTCGCAGGCTCCCTCCACCCTTGACTACTGGTAATAACCAGGTGCTTGCTGGGGCAACGATGGACTTGAGTCAGATGTCTGGCATATCCCAGGGCCCCGGCCTGGGAAGTTGCCGCACTGTCCCTACGATGCCTGTGTTTGGTGTGACTGCCGCTGTGCAGATGGAAAGCCCACCCCTTCCGGCCTCTCGGGCTCAGAAGTCGAGCAAAGCACCAGACACCTTGAGGGAGTCTCCCCCGAGGCCCGAGTGATCTAACCTACTTCCTGGAGCCGGTGTCTGAAATCAGGTCTCAAGAGGGCCCAGCACAAACCTGGAAGCTGATGCTGGGGACGCTGGGGCCCAGGTCCTGCTCCCCCGGGCTCCCAGGAGTGACAGGGCCCCTAGCTCAACCCCTCAAAGAGCTCACTGGTGGCCCTGGAGCAGACCCAAGTCAGCCTGGTGCCTCACAGAAATTTCCCAAGAGAGCAGTGGCCTTGTGGCCCTGGCCAGGCCACAGTGACCGAGTCTATAAACGCAGATGTGTAAGATGCTGGACACTGTTTCCCCTGTATTTCATTTATGTAACAAAGGTATCAGAAGGCTTTGACAATAAACCACGGAGATGTGTTCAGATCTAAAAACACACAAGTTTGGGAACGTTCATCCAGCCTCTTTCAGGCACGACCTTCTCTGAAAAGTTTTCTCCTTGGCATTTTCAAGAATGAAAAGGCAGAGGCCAGGGCATCCCTGGGCCTCGACAGCAACCCTTCCTTCCTCCTCCTCCCGGCCTTTGTTCACATGCTTATTCAGCACACGTGTTATGCCCTGGGTGCCCCACCACTGACGAAAAGGCAACGGTCCAGGAAGATCCAACACATGCAAAATGTGACTCTGTCGTTTAACTAGCTGAGTGACCTCAGGCAAGTTACTGAACCTCTCTGCCCGGCCTTTCACCTTCACAGGGTGGCTGAGATTTAAGGACATAATACCTGTCAAGCACCTAGATTGTGAGCCACGGGGTAAAAGTTCAAGGAGTGTTAGCTCAGGTGGTTGGGATTATTAGAGCAATCCAGGCACCCTTCACAAGGTTCTCATTTCAATAACAGATGCTAACCATGGACGTCAATTAGCTTCATTTTCAAATTCCAAAGATATTTACCAGCAAGCAGGGAGCCTGCAAGGCAAGCCCTTTTAAACTTCCCTTGCAATCCAAAAGGTTCCTGTACAGAGGACATCAGCTTGCATAACAGAATTTTCCGAAGAGTTGGTGATAAACAACATTTCTGGGAACTGAATCATACACTACATGTGTGAGTGGTTCACGGCCCACCCTCCCTCTTGATCCTCCTGCAAAGCAAAGCTCCCCACCACCCATGAGTCTGCGTAACAGACTCTCATACACCTGCTTTCCATGAGGCCACAACTAACTACTTTTTTTTTTTATTTCTTTTTTTTTAAATTTTTTTTTATTTTTTGCTTTATAACAAATTTAATCAGTTATACATATACATCTGTTCCCATATCCCCTCCCTTTTGCGTCTCCCTCCCACCCTCCCTATCCCACCCCTCCAGGCGGTCACAAAGCACCGAGCTGATCTCCCTGTGCTATGCGGCTGCTTCCCACTAGCTATCTACCTTACGTTTGGTAGTGTATCTATGTCCATGCCGCTCTTTCACTTTGTCACAGCTTACCCTTCCCCCTCCCCATATCCTCAAGTCCATTCTCTAGTAGGTCTGTGTCTGTATTCCTGTCTTACCCCTATGTTCTTCATGACATTTTTTTCCCTTAAATTCCATATATATGTGTCAGCATAGAGTATTTGTCTTTCTCTTTCTGACTTACTTCACTCTGTATGACAGACTCTAGGTCCATCCACCTCATTACAAATAGCTCAATTTCATTTCTTTTTATGGCTGAGTAATATTCCATTGTATATATGTGCCACATCTTCTTTACCCATTCATCCAATGATGGACACTTACTTTTTTTTTAAACTGTGAAATTCTAGGTAAAATGGGAGGAAGTTTGGATTCTTTTTTTAAATTTTAAATAATTAATTTTACATGTTTAGTCAAATTTAGCAAAGGTGAACGTGAAATGTTGTTAAAAGCAGTTGACTCTGTCAGCCCAATCTACTCTTCAATGCATTTCTTAATTAATGCAGCATTCCCTCAAAGCATGTTCCAGTTACTTGATTACTTAACTAAGCAATTCAGTATATTTAATGGTGTTATATTCTTTTTTTAGAGGCACTGTTTATTTTAAAAATTTTACTTTATATTGAAGTACAGTTGATTTACAATGTTGTGTTAGTTTCAGGTGTACAGCAAAGTGATTCACTTATATATATACCTATTCTTTTTCAGATTCCTTTCCTATATAGGGTTATATTCTTATCTTGGCCTAAAAAAGTCATGCAGTCTTCAATCCTTAGAATATGCTAAATTCTCGAGTCTGTGAAAAAGCTATCGGATTCTTTAGGACAGAATGGAATCATCATTCCATGGCCACGCTCAGAGTTTTGGATGCTATGAACGTAAACAGAAGTACGTTTCACTTCCACAAACTTCTCTGAAAGAAAAGGAAACCCACCAATAAATAAAACAAAAGGAGATGGTCTGGTTTAAATGAAAATGTTAAAAAGTTATTTCACAGCAAGATCCTTTTTGACCCACCTCCTAGAGAAATGGAAATAAAAACAAAAATAAACACATGGGACCTAATGAAATTTAAAAGCTTTTGCACAGCAAAGGAAAACATAAACAAGACGAAAAGACAACCCTCAGAATGGGAGAAAATATTTGCAAATGAAGCAACTGACAAAGGATTAATCTCCAAAATATACAAGCAGCTCATGCAGCTCAATATCAAAAAAACAAACAACCCAATCCAAAAATGGGCAGAAGACCTAAATAGACATTTCTCCTAAGAAGATATACAGATTGCCAACAAACACATGAAAAGATGCTCAACACCACTAATCATTAGAGAAATGAAAATCAAAACTATAATGAGGTATCACCTCACACCAGTCAGAATGGCCATCATCAAAAAATCTACAAACAGGGCCTCCCTGGTGGCGCAGTGGTTGAGAGTCCGCCTGCCGATGCAGGGGATACGGGTTCGTGCCCCGGTCTGGGAGGATCCCATATGCCGCGGAGCGGCTGGGCCCGTGAGCCATGGCCGCTGGGCCTGCGCATCCGGAGCCTGTGCTCCGCAACGGGGGAGGCCACAACAGTGAGAGGCCCGCATACCGCAAAAAAAAAAAAAAAAAAAAAAAAAAAAAAAAAAAAAAATCTACAAACAATAAATGCTGGAGAGGGTGTGGAGAAAAGGGAACGCTCTCGCACTGTTGGTGGGAATGTAAATTGATACAGCCACTATGGAGAACAGTAGGGAGGTTCCTTAAAAAACTACAAATAGAACTACCATGTGACCCAGCAATCCCACTACTGGGCATATACCCAGAGAAAATCATAATTCAAAAAGAGTCATGTACCACAATGTTCATTGCAGCTCTATTTACAATAGCCAGGACATGAAAGCAACCTCAGTGTCCATCGACAAATGAATGGATAAAGAAGATGTGGCACACATGTACAACGGAATATTACTCAGCTATAAAAAGAAATGAAATTGAGTTATTTGTAGTGAGGTGGATGGACCTAGAGTCTGTCATACAGAGTGAAGTAAGTCAGAAAGAGAAAAACAAATACCGCATGCTAACACATATATATGGAATCTAAAAAAAAAAATTGGTTCTGAAAAACCTAGGGGCAGGACAGGTATAAAGACACAGATGTAGAAAATGGACCTGAGGACATGGGGAGGGGGGAAGGGTAAGCTGGGACGAAGTGAGAGCATGGCATGGACATATATACACTACCAAATGTAAAATAGAGAGCTAGTGGGAAACAGTCGCATAGCACAGGGAGGTCAGCTTGGTGTTTCGTGACCACCTAGAGGGGTGGGAGGGAGATGCCAGAGGGAGGTGATATGGGGATATATGTACATGTATAGCTGATTCACTTTGTGATACAGCAGAAACTAACACCACTGTAAAGCAATTATACCTCAATAAAGATGTTAAAAAAATAAAATAAAAAAGATCAGAACCTTAAAAAAAAGTTATCTCATTGTTTTCAGAGGGAGAAGCAATACGTATTCATTGTAATTTCTTCCTTCTTTCATTTAGAATGAAAAGGTCAAGATCTTAGGCCATGTTTCATTAGGCAAAGTCAAGTTCTCTATTATATATATCATATATAATTATTAAAGATTTTTTTGATGTGGACCACTTTTAAAGTCTTTATTGAAATTGTTACACTATTGCTTCTGTTTTACGTTTTGGTTTTCTGGCTGCGAGGCAAGTGGGATCTTAGCTCCCTGACCCGGGATCGAACCCACACCCCACACAATGGAAGGTGAACTCAACCACTGGCCCGCCAGGGACGTCCCTATACTTATTAATATATATATTGATGTAAAAAAATAAAATGGCAGTAAGGAATATTAAGTCCTTCCTAACTCTTCTAGAAATATTTTCTCTCTTTTTTACCTATACTTTCACTGATCACTTGAGCTGCTTTCCTCCTTCCCATGATTTAAACTGTTTATTCTGCCTTGTTCCAGAGTACAAGTTAAGTTCACGTCTATGTCAGAATGACACCAGGCCAGCTCACCCGAGGAGTGGTCTGTCTCTGGCCCTATGCGTGCAAACATTTTGAGGTCATGAAAAATTATATGAAAAACAACAAAGCCTTAGCTACGATTTTAACAACGTATGGTTGTGTGTGTGCCGCGTGCTCATAAGTGTTGCATGGCAACACAGTAAGACAGCAACACTGTAGGATTTATACCACCGTGAGGCCAAGAATCCCGGGGGCAGGAAGAACACATCCGCATTAGAGGTGGGATCGTGGTGAGTCGTACAAAGCATATACTTTCCTCTTTCTGTTGTCTCTTACCTTGGTTGCAGAAAAACAGATGCAACCAGTGCAATGAATGAATTTTCTGTCTTCCCAAAGTAATGTGTGCTTTCTGATAAGCTCCTAAGTGCCCTCATATGGCCATAGGGAGAAGGCGAGAGCATGACTTGGATTTAGACAAAGAGGAAGGAACTGAATTCAGGAAGAACAGCCTCAAGCAAACTTTAAAATACTGAAAAATATCATGGTTTTACTCAAAAGCAAACATCTTGACAGATGCCCCATGGAGCTGTAGCCAGAGCTGGGTTTGGAAGCCAGAATCCAGAACCAGGGTCAAGCTCTCTCAAGCCCCTGCCTGCCCTTGGGGGGCCTGGAAGGGGCAGGATGAGCAGAGATGAGTCCAGAGCAGGGCTCCCCATGGAACCAGGGGCTGCTCCTGTATCTCCCACAAGCTCACAAAATGCTGCAGGGCTGCGTGCCACTCTCCAGGGCCAAACAGGAGGACTGCTCTGTGAGGGACGGGCCTCTATCAGTGGGAACGTGGAATCAGGATTCAGTGGGCTATGGTATCCACACTGACCAGCTGGATGAGCTTGGGGAATCACCCACTTTTTTTGGACTGTGGTTTCTTCCTTTGGTGGAATAAGAAAAAACTTTGTAAACTCTAAAATGTTGTATAAAATGTGGTCTTCTACATGGAAACAACCCAAATGTCCATCAACAGATGGATGAAGAAGATGTGGTGTATATATATATGTGTGTGTTATATATATATGTGTGTGTGTCCAGACACACACTGGAATATTACTCAGCCATAAAAAGAATGAATGAAATAATGCCATGTGCAGCAATGTGGATGGACCTAGAGATAATCATACTAAGTAAAGTAAGCCAAAGACAAATGATATTGCTTGTATGTGGAATCTAAAATATGACACAAATGAACCTATCTACGAAACAGACTCACAGATATAGAGAACAGACTTGTGGTTGCCAAGGGGAGGGGTTGGTCCCTCCCCTTGTGGGAGTTTGGGGTTAGCAGATGCAAACTATTATATATAAAATGGATAAACAACAAGATCCTACTGTATAGCACAGGGAACTATATGCAATATCCTGTGATAAACCATAATGGAAAAGAATGTGAAAAAGAATGTATACATATAACTCAATCACTTTGCTGTACAGCAGAAATTAACACAACATTGTAAATCAACTATACTTCAATTTTAAAAATGTGGTCTTCTATTTGAAGATGGTCATTTAGCCCACGTACTCTTCTGGGTGAGAATTACCTGCCCAGGTGTCCAGACAGGTGACAAGGAGGCAGGATGAGGAAAGCCTGGCCACGACAGAGCATTCTCCATCCATGACTGTGCCATGGTGACAATCAGGGCCATTCGTGCTAGCTTGCTCTGCTCTTAACAGTGGGCACGTAAACCCTTAGTATCCTGGAGCCTGTGGTGCCTGAAGTCCAGGTCTCTGGCTCTGACATGCCTGTCTGCAAGCAAATGAGTCAGACATAGGTCAAGGACCTGCCTTCCGGTCTCCTGTCAGGTACTGATGCTGTCAGTGGCAAGGACTAGGCCATGAACCCATTGTGACTCCGGGACCTCATTTGCACCCCGTGACCGAGTTTGCCGATGGTCTGGCATAAACTCAGTCACTGAGGACAACATCTGGCCCCAGTGGATCCCAGCCTTTGTTTTCTGGACTGGGGTTAAAACAAAATTAACCCCTCTATCTGAAATTTAATATTCAACAGGTAAAATGGCAATACTTGTGGGTTGTCTGCTCTATGGTTTCTGGGTGCAAATGTTTCCTCTAGTTTAGATTCCAATTCATTGTAGACTCCGTGTCCTTGAGGGCTATGTCTGTGTTTGGAAGTGTAGGACACAAAGGATTCCAAGTCATTTCCCGATGGTGGGGTGGGGTCGTTTTTCCTTACACGTGAAAGCAACTTCCGTTTCTATCGCTATCTGACCTCATGCTGATTTCTCCTCTAAAAAGGAAGACAGGTCAACAGAGCAGGTACTTCTCCTTTCCAAGGAGGGAGCAGCCTTAGGAAAAGGCTGCCAAACACATCCACGTCTTCCACAGACAAAGCACGCATCTGTGTGTGCACAGTGTGTGTGTGTGTGTGTGTGTGTGTGTGTCTAAGTGCGTGTGCGCTTGAGTGACTTCACGTGGGCCAGGCAGAGGGTCGCTGCACCACACAACTCCAGGATACAATGTGAACTGTGTCTCTTTCATCTGAAATGTACATAGCTCCTTCCCGCCACCAGGAAATCAGTCTTTCTGGAGCTTGTGAGGATCCTACAACTATTCTTGGCAAACCAGCTCTGCTGCAAATTCACACATGGAGGGCAAACGGCTTACACCGTAAGGAGTCCTTACAAGAAGCCTGGTGACCACTGGGGCCGCCAGGGCCTCCTCCCAGGCTCTCTTCTAGTTACCCTTCCCCTCCCACTTCCCTGCAGGGCAGCCTCTAGCGCCGCCGTGATTCTTCAGTGAGTTCCTGCAGGGAAAGGAACTGGTTTGATTTGGGGGTGCTTGGCTGGCCACCAGCCCCCCAGGCCTTCTCCCCTTGCGTCTTGGGCCCCAGAGGGCTGCATGGAATGCTCACCATTTTACCAACGAGGAAGCCAAAGCAGAGAGGGGTAAGAAGGTCACATACCATGAAAGTGTTTCCTAGATGTTAGCTAGTAACAATACTTCCCCAACCAGGGGTGTCAGTACTTGGAAAGGGGCCTTGGGTCCCCACTCCAGCACATCAGAAACAAGACGCTATCCAGCCCCGGCCGAGGGTGCGCCTCCATCCTTTCTCACCTCTGAGGGAGCCACCATGTGCATCCACTCCCATCCTCAGCCTCACCAGGACCCTCCGCTGGGCCCTCACATCACAACCCAGAGCCCCGAGCACAGAACTGAGATCAGGAAACAGGCAGCTGGGCTCAGGGTAAGCTCAGGTGCCTTTGGCCTGAGAGCCTGATACAGAAGGGGCCCCGAGGTGCCTCCACCCTTTGTCTCTTCCTTCTCAGCACCTCAAATATTTACTCAGCCTGCGCTGAGGGCAGGGCATCGCAGGACGTGTGCCTGGATTAGGCATCAGGAGACTGGCATCACCTAGAGGGAGAGATGCCCTCGGGGCCTCGACTTCCCCGCCAGCAAACACATCTGATCTGGCAACAGCGACTGTGGCCTGCCCTGGTGGCTACTCGCAATGTTTCACAAGGTAAAATGAGAAGAAACCGTTCCCAGTGTTGGACAAATCAAGGTCTACAGCAGTGCTTTCCAAACGCCAGTGGACACACCAATCACCTTGGGATCTTGTTACAGTGCGATTCTGAGTGGGTGGGTCTGGGGCGGGGCTGAGACCCTGCATTTCTAAGCAGCACCTGGTGGCACGAAGCTGCAGGTACACAAGGATCACTAGGTATGGGTGGCAGGAGGGATGCTAAGTGTCCCCTGCTTCCACCTAAAGCAGATGGACACCAGGCGCCTTTGACCAGAATCCCAGGCTGTGTCCTAGACCAACGGCATTAGCACCCCTGGGGGTGGGCCCAGCCTGACTCTTTACACCCCCAGGTGACTCCCGTCCACCCAGAACCACGGCTGATGGAGAACCCCTGTTCTGGAGCCTGAATGCCACCCACAGCATCCCAGCCAGTGAGGGGTCCGTCTCCACGGAGCAGGTACGCACGGCTCTCTCTGGCAGCCTCTTCTAGTTCCTGTTAGTTGGACTTATTAGAAAATTCTTCCTATTGAGCCAGAATACTACTGTCCCCCCATCCCTCCTGTCCCCCCATCCCTCCTCCTGGCCCTCCTACTCATTTCTTCTCATGTGTCCAAGGGCTACACAGAATGACAGCCCTCAGATTAGATGATTATTTAAATTGAGGTGAAATTCACTTAACTTCACTTTCAGATCACTTAAAGTAAAATGTGATCCCCACATCGTGAGCATTTCAATATTATCAAAGAAGCAAATTATTCCTATCTACCCATATGTGACCCAGACTTTCTACTGACCTCCATGAAAAGGATTAGAGGGCATTTTCCTCTAAAAAATTCACAATACCTTTTTTTTTTTTTTTTTTTGCGGTACGCGGGCCTCTCACCGTTGCGGCCTCTCCCATTGCGGAGCACAGGCTCAGCGGCCATGGCTCACGGGCCCAGCCACTCCGCGGCATGTGGGATCTTCCCGGGCCGGGGCACGAACCCGCATCCCCTGCATCGGCAGGCAGACTCTCAACCACTGCGCCACCAGGGAAGCCCCACAATACCTTTTTAAAAAATCAGTGGTGAGCATTTAAAACCCAGGTTATATTATTTGAACTGGGATAAATTTCAGACAAGTAAACATCACGCCCTTAGAGCTGGGTATCAGTGAGAATGGACAAACTCAACACCAACATTAGCAAACATTTCTTGCAACAAAGCAAGGCTGTTACCTGGATGCTGTTGGCAGATCACTGAAGGTGCGCATTCCTATTGAGCCTAACGTACATTTCAGGTGATGGCTCAAGCCAGGTGATCCTTTTAAAGGAGAAATGAAGCAGCCAAATCTCTCTCATTTCTTTGTTCAGGTAGGTGTTTTTTCCCTAGCTTATGGCTGTGGATCTTTCTCATGTTTTCACCCAACGCTGGAAAGATAAGCCACTAGTTTTCTGGGTTCTCAGCTGTTTCCAAAGCATGCCTATTTTGTTATGGGGAGGCCATCTCCTCTCGGCCCGTAGAAGTCTTGATTAGGCATAAATATCAGGGAAAACTTCCTCCCTCTTGCTCCCGTCTCCTTGCTGAGCTCCTGGGACAGCCCTCTAGATTCTTTCTTCCTCCTGCTCAGCCTTCCTTGGCATCTGGAGCCCGGGGGCCACTGACCCCTGCACGGCCTCGTGTACTGACCCAGTTCTTGGAGGCTGTCCTCTGTTGCCGGCCGCCCATCTCAGCTGCTGCCAAAGTACCTTCCACGGACGCTGGGTAACTCCGAGTTGTCACCACTTTTTGCAATCAGCATAGGAGTCCAGAGGGTCCACAAACACACAGCGTTCCGGGCTCACCACTTTTTGCAATCAGCATAGGAGTCCAGAGGGTCCACAAACACGCAGCGTTCTGGGCTCAGCTCTACCACGGGTAATTTACAAATTCTGAAGTCCCCAGGCCGTAGGAGTTTGCAAACATTCCATTGTGTTTCAGCCCTGTTCGATAAATCTGTTTTCCTTGGCCTCTGGTACTGTACGGTTCTTACAAGCTGGAGTAAAATCAGGAGGGTTCACCAACTGAAGATAAAGCTGCATCTTAGTAAAACGATGGCACTCCCTAAGACATGTTAGGAAGGGTGCTGAACCAAGACTCATGGCATATTCACCGCTGGAGGTTGGAGCGATGACCACAGAGTGCAAAAGCGTCAGAAAACGCGGATGCAGGGCCTTGTGAAATAGTGAGCCGGTCCCTAGTGAGCAGTTGTTCTCAAATGCGAGTCCCGGGGAAGGCGCGGGGCTGCAGAGCCCACCCAGGGGCGGGGAGGCTGATGAACTTCAGATGTGCCAGCCCTTAACGCGGCTCAGCTGTGTAGGAGAACAACTCTTTCTCAGAGCCAAACTGGTCCAGAAGGTTCTCTTATTATTTTATCCATGTTGGATGTAGCAATTCCCACAGCGATCTCGCACCTCCCTGTCTGCCTCCGCGGGGTGAAGTGAACATAACTGTCCCCTCTGCCTGGTGGCTCAGGGTCATCAAGATGATGGTGATGAGTGAGGTTGGGGTGAGGGGCTCCTGACGGGGGACTGGGTACAAAGTCAAGTGCATCCGGAAATGCCAAGCCTCTTTATTCTGCCATCAGCTTCTCTGGTCACTGGGGCCACCTGCCCACCTTGACAGCACTTCTTCCCTGAGCCCCGGAGAGCAGGTGACCTCCTCCTCCTCCTCCAAGGCCTGAGGAGCTCAGCAGGGGTGGTCCTGTGCCCTGTCTGGCTGTGTGTTCCAGACAGGTGAGATGGCCGAGGAGATGGGTGTCAGCACCGTGTGGCTTTCCTAGGAGGGCTGAGCTGTGCCACCAACACGCAGGCCCATCGCCCCTAGTAACTGCCATTCCCTCCCAGCCTCTCCACCCATCATGCACCAGCTTCCCATTTAAGCTCTTTATTTGCTACCACTGATGGAAGAGAACTGATGAAACCTGTGGTTCCCAGCTCTGCCTGGGCGGCAGAACTAAGCCACAGAGCCACTAAAATACAGAGTCCTGGGCCCCTGAGAGATTCAGACACACGGCCTCGCCAGGAAGCCAGGTCCAAAGGAAGAGGCCAACAGCTGAGTTCATGTGCCCTGAGGGCCTAGCAGAAGGGAGCGCAGCAGTGACACCCGCTGACCGTGTGTCCAGAGCAGTGGAGGTGCCCCGAGAGGCCGGCCTGGGACCGCACATTTCTCCACGCAGCACATTCTGGCCCCCCAAAATGGTACCAGCCACGAGCTTTGGTTCAAAAATTTCAATTGTCCTGTCTGCCCTGGAGAAATGCTGAAAAGTGCATCTGTGGCTCCAGTGTGTCACTACAAGGACCAGATCAACGAACCAGCGACGCCCAGTTGACCCCAACGTAGGCCTCTCTGTCTGAGGTCAGCGGCCGCTCAGGCAGGCCTGCTCTGATTCCATCAAACCCAACAATTAGTGTGGTAAAAGCAGAGAAACGCAAATAATTCAATTCACCGGAGTGTCACGGAAAAACAGGATTTATAGCATTGTTGATGCTAAAAATAGCTTCAGAGCCCTCACTTGCCAACCCTCTGCACTTCACACAGTTTTCACCTGTCTCCGTTTCCCTTCTGTGCTAACATCATGTGGTTTGAAATTTGCGTTCTGCAGTATTTGATTCCATGTGGGTGTTTTTTGCCTTTGTGTTACTTCAAGGGAAAAATAGCCCTGGGAAAGCTTTCATGCCGTCTGCTATTGTTCTGTATGTAAGTAAAAGAGTACATGCTGCTTAACCGGGCCCTGAAGACCAGGCCGACTGGCAAATTCCATAAGCTTTAAATCTTTGTTAAAAATGCCAAAGTAAATCACCTCTGGTCTACAAAGCCAGCAGAACACAGCCCTGCCTGCACTCTCAGGTCTCAACAAGCGTACGCTTCCAGGGACCACACAGGTCTGATGCCGTCCAGCCTCAGGAAAGGAGCTGCCCCATCTCGCCCTTCTGAGAGCCCAAGTAATGAGGCTTCAAAACCACATCTGCACGATCCCCCAGTGTCGGGTATGTGTTTTCTTAAGCTTTTTTTTTTCAATTGCGGTAAAGTATACATAACATACGATTGACCATCTTAGCCTTTTTTAAGTGTACACTTCAGTGGCACTAAACACATTCACAGTGTTGTGTAACCATCACCACCATCCATCTCCGGAATTCTTCCAGTACCTCAAACTGAAACTCTGTAGCTATTAAGCACTAACTCCCCACCAGCCACTGGCAACCACCACCCGTACTTTCGTGTTTTTATGAATCTGACAAACATTCGGAACCTTGTACAGGTGGGATTGTGCAATATTGTCCTTTTGTGTCTGGCTTTTTTCACTCAGCACAATATCTTTTTTTTTTTTGGAGTATAATTGCTTTACAATGTTGTGTTAGTTTCTGCTGTACAATGAAGTGAAACAGCTATATGTATACATATATCCCCTCCCTCTTGGACCTCCCTCCCCCCATCCCACCCATCTAGGTCGTCACAGAGCACCAAGCTGAGCTCCCTGTGCTATACAGCAGATTCCCACTAACTAGCTATTCTACACATGGTAGTGTATTTATATCAAAACGAATCTCCCAATGCATCCCACCCTCCCCTCCCACCCCCGTGTCCACACGTCCATTCTCTACCTCTGTGTTTCTATGCCTGTCCTGCAAATAGGCTCATCTGTACCATTTTTTCTAGATTCCACATATATGCATTACTAAACGATATTTGTTTTTCTCTTTCTGACTTACTTCACCCTGACAGACTCTAGGTCCATCCATGTCTCTACAAATGACCCAATTTCATTTCTTTTTATGGCTGAGTAATATTCCATTGTATATATGTACCACATCATCTTTATCCATTCATCTGTCGATGGACATTTAGGTTGTTCCCATGTCCTGGCTATTGTAAAAAGTGCTGCAATGAACATTGGGGTACATGTGACTTTTTGAATTATGACCCATCTCCTAGAGTAATGAAAATAAAAACAAAAGTAAGCAAATGGGACCTAATGAAACTTAAAAGCTTTTGCACAGAAAAGGTAACCATAAACAAGATGAAAAGACAACCCACAGAATGGGAGAAAACATTTGCAAATGAAGCAATGGATAAAGGATTAATCTCCAAAATATACAAGCAGCTCATGCAGCTCAATATCAAAAAAAAAAAAAAAAAAAAACCCAAACAAAAAATGGGTGGAAGACCTAAATAGACATTTCACCAAAGAAGACATACAGATGGCCAAGAAGCACATGAAAAGATGCTCAACATCACTAATTATTAGAGAAATGCAAATCAAAACTACAATAGGTATCACCTCACACCAGTCAAAATGCTATCACCAAAAAATCTACAATAAATGCTGGACAGGTGTAGAGAAAAGGGAACCCTCTTGCACTGTTGATGGGAATGTAAATTGATACAGCCACTATGGAGAACAGTATGGAGGGTCCTTAAAAAACTAAAAATAGACCTACCATATGACCCAGCAATCCCACTACTGGGCATATACCCTGAGAAACCATAATTCAAAATGCACAGTGTCTTCATGGTTCATCCATGTTGCAGCATGTGTCAGAATTTCCTTCCTTTTCATGGCTGCATAATATTCCCGTGTGTGTGTGTATATGCCATGCGTGCTTACGCTTTTGATTCTACAAATGATGAAAAGAACTCTTTTCAACCTGCCAACATGTCCAGGATTCCAAACTCAGTTTCAATAACTACAGACTTGACAGACAAATTATCCAGCAGGAGGCCCACCACATGGTCACAAGAGTCTATCCACCCCGCTTGGGGCTGTGGCCCAGAACCTGGTATTAGAGTACCCAAAATTCTAGGTTAGCAGCCAGCCTGTGGTGAAGAGCCCCAGGGTTCTGGGCGTTCCCTGCCTTTACCACACTGCAGGGCTGTAAGAAAGCTTGCAGAAAACTGATGTCTTACTTTATTTTTATCTCTTAAAATCGTAATTGCTATATAAGAATTCCCAGTTTCTCTGTTGAAGCAGAAACCATGCCTCCAGCCTGGGTGAGGCAATGTGGGGTGCTCAGCACATGGCAAGTTCAAGTGTAATCAATCTTTGTCACACTCCATTGTGTGGGTTTTATTCCACTACTCTTCTCTACTTGCTGGACAATCAAGACTTGATTACACATTTAAAACCGCCCTCTGATAAAAAGCATCCAGAAGCCCCTCCCACTTTTCAGGTTCACTGGACTGTAAAGCTACTTTCTGTCCTTAAGCACTTCTGAAGCTCTATAAAGCTGTAGAAAGTTCCAACAAGGAGCAACAGAGAAGACACAACACCTATATAAAGGGTGGTGATTGGGATTATGAGCTTACTTAGACCTTCCATGACATGGGTCCAGCAACCCTGCTTATTGTGTAAACCAAACAAATCCCCGTTGAATTAATATAAAATTAAACATTTAATAATATAATTCTAAAATATTTAGAGGTGACATTAATAAGTGAAATGGCATTTGAACAAAAGTAAAGAAGAAAACACAGAAGCTTAAAGGACAACATGGCTGAATTGGCATATATTGTTGGTGATCTTGTGTACGTATTTCCATTAACTCTGCAATTTGGAGCCAGGTAGAAAAAAAGGCATCTATTTATAGAGTACTCTTGCAAGATTGAAATTGTGTTGAGAAAATGAGCCATACTGAACAATTCTTAAAGATAGGTATATTCATTGTGTATTCTCAAGGAACTTTTAATTGGCATCTGTTTATTTGTTAATTTTTTGTGTGTGTGCACAGAACCAGTAGGTCTTTGGTACCTACTGGAACATAGTCTGCCAGTCACAACAGATATGCAGACAAATAACTCTGTCTCTGCAGACAGATAAAGTCATTGTGTGATGTAACAGAAGCGCCAAGGTGGTGGGGCTTAGAAATCTGGGATGGCTTCCTGGAGGTGGTGGCTGAGTGTTGGGTAAGCAGAGTTGGTAGAAAAGATAACAGTCACTTTTCTGGGCTTCTCATGCAGTGTTCAGCCACAGAACAAGCCAAAAGCAGTCACTGAAGGCCCACCATATTGAGGATGTTTCTAGAAACCATTTTTTAAAAAAAGGAACTTACAGATAGCCTCAGCAGGGAAAAAGAGATATGGGACAATTATCAATATTAATGAAACCTGAAAAAATAGTATCTGTCTACCATTTATTTGCCCTGTTTTGATGCTTTGAACCCATCACGGTTACTCCTCAAACAAAACAGAAGTTTGTTATTGTGATGTCCATTTTACAGATGAGGAAACACAAGGTCAGAAAAATTAAATAACATGATAGTGGCTAACACGTGAAGGCCTCCTAGGTTCCAGGCACTGTTCTAGGTACTTTAAAACATTTGATCTCATTTTATCATGTTAGTGGCCCTCTGACCCCTTTACCCAGATGAGGAAACTGAGGCACCGAAAGACTAAGTGACTTGTCCACAGTCACCAGTTAGTTAGTGGCACTGCCACCAAGCGGTCTGGCTCCACAGTCCATGCTCCTGGCCATGAGGCCATCAACGGCCTGTGTTCTTTCAGCTATAGATGAGCCTCTTCTGCAAAACAGGCATTGTTTTCGGTATAAATTAATTCTCCACTGTCCAAGATTTTGCTTTAAAAGAAAAGCTCCTCTAATGCCATTAAGTGCTATTTAACTTCACTAAAATAGTGTTTTACATGTTTGTTGTTGTCTTATTTCCAAGACTATGTCTGCTGCTTGAAACGTGTATTTGCCGTGAATATGTAAATAGATGGAGGCAAGATATCGGTCTTCCCCAAAAGGTCTGAAATTGAAGACCCATTCCAGGGTGGAGGAAGGTTCCCGATGGAGCACAAAGACTATCAGAGTCTAACTTCACTAAGGGAGGGTTTCTTAGGGCACATCACCCACTGTCTTTTAACAAGCAGAGATGCATTTCTAGTGTTTCAAAGGGCAAATGAGGACCAAGCTTAGGAAAGGAGGGAGCCATCGGGGGAGCAAGGCTTGAGCTGGTGGGGTTGTGAGTACAGGTAATGCAGAAGGGGCATCTGGATACAGGATGCTCCAGGGAGGAGCTGAAGGAGGGGAGAGTAGCCTAGTGAGGCCTCAGAGCAGGGCCAGCAAATGCTTTCCGTAAAGGGATAGAGAGTAAATATTTTCAATTTTGTGGGTGGGACGTTATTATGGTGCAAAACAAATGGGCATGGCTGTGTCCCAATAAAACTTTATTTACAAAAACAGGCTGTGAGTGAGATGCAGCTGCAGGCTGTGTGCCAGCCCCTGCCTTAGAGCCGGGGGGGCTGCACAGGGGTGACAGGATGCCTGGGGCAGTGTGGCAGGACACTAGCCTCTCCTGGGAGGAGGCTGCCAAAACAGCAGTGACAAAGAGCCAAGAGTCATTGATCTCGGGCCTGAGTGATACAGGAGCTGACCCTTCCGAAGTCCAAGGTGCCACCAAGGGTCACACAGCTCAATTCAGAGGCACAAAAGGAAGCACCGAGCCCCGACAGGAATCATCACCTGGAGGCATCTGCAGCATCAGCCTTTGCCACATCCATGTCTGCTGGTATCCGTACAGCCCCTCACACTAGAGTGATGGTTGGGCTGGGGGTGTTGAAGGACAAAGGATGTGGAAGAACACGGGGCCTGTCCATGCCACCCTTCGGTTGAGCAACTGGATGGAAGAGGTGGCATCTGCGAGAGACAAGATGGCGACCCTTGGCCTTCACAATAGAGAACGCGGATTAACTGTACATGGTTCTAATTCCAGACACTTTGGACAACCCTCTGCTGAAGTCAACTAAAGAGGAAGGATAAAAGAATAAAAAAATATCCGAATCACTGCTGAGCTGATAAGAAAACAGGAGTCTGTACAGGCCAAACACAGAGTGGAGGTAGGGGTCCTGGGAGTCAATGAGGTTGAAGCTAGGTTCTCCTAGGAGGCGAACCCTGGTGACCTTGACCTTTGATATGATGCTGTGTAGGATGAGGCAGAAAGAAAGAGACAAAGCCTGTCCATGTTGGGAAGCCAATAGGAGACCCTTGCATAACGCTCGATCTCGAAGGAGGGCTATGATTGGTGTGGATGGGAATGAGAAGGATTACACAGAAAGGACAGGAAGGAATTTGCATTTTTCAATCCCAAGGAGAAAAAGCATCTCTCCCAAACAGTCATAATCACAAGATGGTCTTCACATAGGTTTCAGGCCCAAATTGCACTTGTGTGATTTGAAAATCTATAAGAGAATTTCAGTGGTTTCAGGTTGACAGGACTCAGGGGCAAAGCAGAACAAACCCAAATCCTCTTTAGAGGAAAGTAACCTTAACCCAAGCTTCAGAAGATTTTCACAGATCAAGTTCCAAGGAATACGAGGCCAGTCAAAATTTAGAAAATGTGCAAGGAAAAAGGACACTTGCAGAAACAATAAAGAGCACAATCAGATTTGCAATGATTCCAAATACTGGAAGGATTTGGAATATAAAATGAGTATGTTTAATATGTATAAAGATATAAACAAGAGGCCTGAAGATAAAAGCAAGGAACAAGGAATTACTAAAAAAGGAAGACAAAACATTTTGAAATTTTGACAAAGGAAGAAAGAATAAGAATATAATAATGTAAATTACCCAATGGAGTGGTTAAAATTAACTTGAGACACAGGTGGAGCAAGAATCAGTAAAGTTTAAGACAGATTTGAAGAAATTATCTAGACTGCAGAATAGAGAGACAAAAAGATGGAAAACAGAAAACGTAATTTAAGAGCTACAGAGGGCAGTGAGGTCTAACAGACAGAGATCTAATACATGTCAAACTGGTTCTGGTAAGAGATATTGGAGAGAATGGTGAACAGGAAATATTCAAAAGAAAAATTTCCAAAATTTATGAAAAACATGAATCTTTAGATTCAGGAAGCCCAACAATCCTAAGTGGAATAAATAAAAATGTGTCTACTCCTAGAGACAATCACCATGAAATTGCAGACTACCAAAGACAAAGAGATGATCTTACATGAAGCCAGACAGAGAAAACATTGAACACCTAAAAAGGAACAACAACTGGATTGGTGCCAGACTTTGCAAGCACAACAGTGGAAGCCAGATAACAGGAAAATATTAACTTCAACGTGATGAGAGAACATAACCATCATTCTAGAGTTGTTTACCCAACAAAAATGTCTTTTAAGAATTGAGATAAAATTGAGATTTCAGATGCAAGAAAAAAAGGAGTTTCCACTAACAAGCACTCACCAAACTGAATTCTAAATGATATCCTTCAGAAAAAGGGAAATTATCCCAGATGGGAGTTCTAAGAGGCAAGAAGAAATGGTGGGAAAAGATATTGTGCTTTACACTAATAATAACAATAATAATAATGACCAATTTAGGGTGCAAAAAGATGGAAATAAAATGGTGGATAACAACAGCATGTACGTAATAAATCATTCTAAGGTCCTTGTGTTTGGGGGGAAAAAGAAAATATTAGTAATATTGAACTCTGGTAAGTATTCATGTTAAAATATTAGGGTAATCATTAAACTCAGAGGCATAGACATTATAAATTCAAATTAGAGGGAAAAATGTAATGAAGCGAAAAAGAAAAATCCAAAGGAGGAAGAAAAAGAGAAAAAAGGAAGCAGAAAAAGTGGGACAAATATCAAGTATACTATAAAATGATTAAAAATAAATTAAAGGGACTTCCCTGGTGGTCCAGTAGCTAAGACTCCACACTCCCAATGCAGGGGGCCCAGGTTTGATCCCTGGTCAGGGAACTAGATCCCACATGCTGCAACTAAAGATCCCACATGCCGCAACAAAGATCCCACACGTGGCAACGAAGATCCCGCATGCCTCAACTAAGACCCGGTGCAGCCAAATAAATAAATAAATACTTAAAAAAAAAAAAGAGTTCTTAAAAAATAAATTAATTAAAATATCTCAGTAATCATAATAAAGATATGGACTATTCTCTCCAGTTTAAAAAAGTGATCATCAGACATGCTTATTAAGAAACCAGGAAATGTTGTTTACCAGAAACATTTCTGAAATGTAAGGACAGAGAACTAAAAAGTAAAAGGAGAAAAAACAAATCCCAGATAAATACTAATAAAATAAATATGGTGTACCTCTATTAATATCAGATAGATAGACTTTTAAGGCAATAAGCACAACTAGAAATAAGAGAGGGTCACAGAATATTATAAGTTTCAATTCACCTGGAAGAATAAAGAACCCTAAACTTGTATGCACCTAACAACAGAGCATCAAAATATATAAAGCAAAAAGTAATGAACTATTAGGAGAAGCTGACAACTCTTCTATCACACTCACATGTTTGACATATCTCATTTCATAAATGATCTATCAGGCAAAAAGACAATTAGTATATATAAAATCAAATGGCAGAGATCTAATGGACATACATGAAATATTGCACCCAATAATGGGAGACTAAACACTCTTTTCAAGCACACAGAAAACAAATACTGACCATCTAGAAAGATGCTTTTTTAGGTCAGAGTACACTGTTTTTCAGTGTTCCTAACAGAGGATTTGGAGCAACTATTTCAAATTCAACTAGTTGTAAGGTGACCAGATATCATGCTGGTTACAAAATAACTTAATCTGTAAACTACTGCCTTTAGAACAGTGTGCCTGATATCATCAAAGAGAACAAGCTCAGGCTTCCCTGGTGGCGCAGGTGTTGACAGTCCGCCTGCCGATGCAGGGGACACGGGTTCGTGCCCTGGTCTGGAGGATCCCACATGCCGCGAAGCGGCTGGGCCCATGAGCCATGACCGCTGAGCCTGCGCATCTGGAGCTTGTGCTCCGCAGCGGGAGAGGCCACAACAGTGAGAGGCCCGCGTACCACAAAAAAAAAAAAAAAAAAAAGAGAGAACGAGCTCTGTTTTCCTCACTCATACTCAGCTCCCTGGACATCTACCCCAAGGCAAACAAGAAACAGTATAGAAGCTACAACAACCAAAGTGACCACTGAGAATCTAGAGAAAAGATTTATTTCATCCAGAATTTTGGATGGATGATGACTTGTTACTGCCTAGAATGTAAGTACAATGAGAGCAAGGATCTTTGTTTTGTTTACAGATATATCAATGTCTGGCACATTACAGCACTCAGTAAATACGCTTGAATGATGGGATGCATACATGAACAAAAATGATACCCCTACTACTAGGTGTCCTCTTGCCTTTCCTTGGGGCACTGTAATAATTCTGAACATTCTGTGGTGTACGTCCTATTTGGCAAGTGAGTAGCCTAATCATCCTGCATTCAGGTTCAGACACGATTTTCAAAAAGAAAGCACCAGCATCTGTGTTAATCTCAACATGCCAGGTTAACTCTGAGACTGCTGGATGTAGAGGTTCCTTGATGGAAATATCTGGGCCTGCGGATGGGGGTAAGCTTTGCTGGAAAAAGCAGAAAGGGGGCTGGACAAGAGGGAAATGAACTCAGCTCGACTTCCCTTGTATTTCTTTTTCCAGGGAGGGGAATGAAATCACACAGTAAACAAGTGACTCATGAGTGGCCTGCTTTTGACAAACTGTGTGAGGAGCATTCAAAGAGAAAAGCAGAAGGTGGACAGGAATCCTTTGCACTGATCGACTGTTCTCTTTTATCCCTTCTGGCCTCAACGCCTTTGTCATGCTGCTCACTCCAGGTCCAGTCTTCCAGCCCTAACTGATGGCACAGTTCGGTTCCAGCTGAGGGTGTGTTTAGACAGCAGGGATCAATGCCAGGCAATGAGGAGAGAAACAGTCCATTCATAAGGGGAAGAGCTGAGTGTGAACGCAGATGAGGGGGTGGAGGGGACACCGGGGGGTCAGGCTGGGGGTCGGGTCACTCGCTGGAGTCAGAGTCAGTAAAGAGGCAGGAATAAGCAGTTATCAGGGCCAGAGTCTAGGCAAGCACTTGGGAAGGTCAACAGTTCTACCTGGAGTCAGCTCAAGGTCTCCCTCTGCAGCACTGCTCCAGGCTCCGGCCTTCTAAAACTTACAAAGTCTTGGTCCAAACAGGAGATCCTTGTTCCCCAAATGCCAGTTGTCTTTTCTATACAGAGCGCCCTTGGTTGCCAAGTCAAGTGGAAGCATGACCTTGTGCATGTGGTTGAAGATTCAGTCAACAGCACCAAGCTCCTGGAACTGTGCCTTTTCTAAATGCTTCTCTGAGACAGGGCCAAAGGGTTGGGTTTTTGACTAGGGCTCTGTTTGTTCAAGAGCTCACCTTCTTATTTTTTTTTAAATTTATTTTAATTTATTATTTTTTTTGCGGTACGCGGGCCTCTCACTGTTGTGGCCTCTGCCATTGTGGAGCACAGGCTCCGGACGCGCAGGCTCAGCGGCCATGGCTCACGGGCCCAGCCGCTCCGCGGCATGTGGGATCTTCCCAGACCGGGGCACGAACCCGTGTCCCCTGCATCGGCAGGCGGACTCTCAACCACTGTGCCACCAGGAAAGCCCAAGAGCTCACCTCCTTGTTTTAATTGGTGTCATGGTGGTGGTCTGTGTGACCAGGCTGCCCTAGCTGAGCAGAGGTGTCGTACAAAGTAGAACATGTCAGTGAGCCCTGGTCAGGGAACCATGTGAGCTGCCCAGAGGGCAAGAGCAGGTCAGTAGAGCTTTCACACCACCTACGCCGACAGGAGGCCAGACTGTGTCCCCAGGACAGAGGGAAGGTTGAAGGTGGCCAAAGGATCACACCAGCTTGGGCAGGCAGCATAGCACACTTCCTCACAGGGACTGTCAACACCTTGGCACGGAGAACAGATTTTTAGTTGAGTTCAGGGTTCTTACGTTCAAGAATATCCTGGTTCAACTAACTGCTCTACATTAGCAGTTTTCAAAGGGTGGACCAGGGACCCCTGGGGTGCTCATGACCTTTTCAGAAGAGCCAGAGTCAAACTATTTTATAATAATACAAAGACATTATTTGTCTTTTTCAATCTCATTTTCTCAAGAGTGTGCAGTGGAGTCTTTCAGAGGATATTAACAGGTGATACCTCCCTTCTGGTTAGCCAGACAATAAAAAGATTTGCAAAAATTCAAACAATGCCACCCTTCTCACTAAATTATACTGTTTGAGGAAACACAGTATTTTTATGTTAGAATGCAATGCACTTTTCACTATTTATTTTTTAACATCTTTATTGGAGTATAATTGCTTTACAATGGTGTGTTCGTTTCTGCTGTATAACCAAGTGAATCAGCTATACATATACATATATCCCCATATCTCCTCTCTCTTACGTCTCCCTCCCTCCCTCCCTCCCCCACCCCTCTAGGTGGACACAAAGCACCGAGCTGATCTCCCTGTGCTATGCGGCTGCTTCCCACTAGCTATCTATTTTACATTTGGTAGTGTATATATGTCCATGCCACTCTCTCACTTCATCCCAGCTTACCCTTCCCCCTCCCTGTGTCCTCAAGTCCATTCTCTACGTCTGCATCTTTACTCATGTCCTGCCCCTAGGTTCTTCAGAACCTTTTTTTTTTTTTTAGATTCCATATATATGTGTTAGCATGCGGTATTTGTTTTTCTCTTTCTGACTGACTTCATTCTGTATGACAGTCTCTAGGTCCATCCACCTCACTAAAAATAACTCAATTTCATTTATTTTTATGGCTGAGTAATATACCATTGTATATATGTGCCACATCTTCTTTATCCATTCATCTGTTGATGGACACTCAGGTTGCTTCCATGTCCTGGCTATTGTAAACAGAGCTGCAATGAACATTGTGGTACATGATGACTCTTTTTGAATTATGGTTTTCTCAGGTTCACTATTTTTTAATGAATTAAAAATTATTTTAAATGTTTCTCAGTTTTAATTTCCAAGATGGTAAATATCCATGGATACAAGCCACAGAAACAAAAACTGGGGGATGCTCAACAGTTTTTAAGAGGGTAAAGGGGTCTCAAGATCAATAAATCTGAGAACTTCTGCTCTTTATCTTCACTGCAAATCCCGTTTACGAGCCTTGACAGTTACCTAAAACACTAAGCAGTCTCTTTACAGCATAAAGTAGTGCTATGCTACATTTTTTTGGTTATGTAGATGAATGAACAATATAAATGACTCGGCAACCATTTTTCAATGTCATTTTCCTTCTGCCTCAGAAATGGCTTGGCCTGTGTTCTAAAGCTGGGTTCCCGGGGAATTATTTATTCCAGGGAGTTGCTAGCTGGTCATATGGGAAATTAATTCTCAACTCATCACCATCAGATGCTGTAGAGGTTTTATTTATATCTTCTTCGGAAGCAGAGACTCTTATTATATCACAATATTTTGGAAAGTATCAAGGAAGTTTATGAGCAATTCAGATATACTCCTAATGTTTTATCTTGATGGACCACTGACTCTAGGATTTAAGGTAACTTGATAATTACTAAACAATAACCACAAAATGTGGAGTTGACATTCAGATAAGACCTCGTTCCTTTTTTCATATTTTATTCGGCCCAATAACTACCCACAAGAGACTTCCCTGGTGGCACAGTGGTTAAGAATCCGCCTGCCAATGCCAGGGACATGGGTTCGATCCCTGGTCCAGGAAGATCCCACATGCCACAGAGCAACTAAGCCCACGAGCCACAACTACTGAGCCCGCGTGCCACAGCTACTGAAGCCCACGCACCTAGAACCCGTGCTCCGCAACAAGAAGCCACCGCAACGAGAAGTCCGCGCACCACAACGAAGAGTAGCTCCTGCTCGCCACAACTAGAGAAAGTCTGTGTACAGCAATGAAGACCCAACACAGCCAAAAATAAATTAATTAATTAATTTTAAAAAAAACTACCCACAGATCAACAAGCCAGAAAAAATAAAAAGAATCCCACATGTGCTCTGAGTTATTTATAACTTCCAAAGAAATATGATGCTAAGTCATAATAATGTAAGTCAACCAAATTCCCAACTAAGCATCTAGCTTCTGATATTTCAAGTGCAATAACGCATCCCATCTTGACAACATCTCAGCAAAGCATTTTCACAAGACCAGTCTTAATGCAGTAGAAATGTTTTCATTCATTCATTTCTTGCAATTCCTCAATGCTGGGCTCTGTTCAGCTCAGGTTAGGGAGTGTGACGAATTAAGATGTGCTTCAGGGCCAAAGTGTGCCTTCAGGGAGGGTAGAGTCTATGAGAGAGAGCTGTACAGCAATGATCCCATTACAAAGCGGAACCTAGGGAGTTCTGTATGAATCAGATACTTAGTAGGAGCTATTAGAGCTCACGGATGGAAGAGACTCACACGAGGATGGGCAAAATGGCAAAGATATAAAATATGTGCACCAAAAGCATTTCTTCACTGTTGGATGAAAGTGGTCCAGCTGTATTTAAATATGCAACACCCTAGCGTCCATAATTTCCCATTCCTGAGTTTAGACTTACAGGAGGAAAGACAGAAAAGCTATGTAAAGTCCTTCACATGCCATTCATTTTTGTTTGTTTTAATTTATTTCATTTATTTAGTTTTGGCTGCGTTGGGTCTTCGCTGCCACTAGCCGCGGGCTTTCTCCAGTTGCAGCGAGCAGGTGCTACTCCCATCCCAAGGCTGGGCTCTCTCCCTTGTGACCCAACAACATCGTTTCACTAACAGCTCGACAAGCAGCTGTTACTAATGCTGCTGAGAGGTGGTGTAAGGAGACAGTCACACAGGTCTCAGGCAGCTACCTCTCCTCGGGTCGTGAGGGCACAAAATGGGATCTGTCCATGGCGACCCCTGTAAAGGAAGGCTCTCATTAAGGGTAAGCGGAGTACTGTCTACATCCTTCCCCACAGACCTTCAGCCCAACTGGCAATGCGTAGAAACCAGACCCTACACACAGTTCAGGCGTGATGAACAGGAACAGTGACTGGGACTTGCTGAAAAAAAAGGATGCCTGTGGACAGTGTAAAATCTCTGAGCAAAATCTGAAACCCTCCCTTCTAGTCTCCCAAGGATTCAGGAGGGTCACGATAAGGAAGCATTGGGATAGTGACCGTTGGGCCATGGGCTGCAGCATCCCCAGGACGCCCTCCACTACCATGCGTTCTACACGGACCACCGTCTGGCCATGGCACCAGCCCTGGCATGGCACTAGCTTTCCAGTTGGCCTCCCAGCTTCCCAGCTACAGTTAATGTCAGTTCTTGATTTTTAAATAAAATTTAACTTAAGAGGCGCTGCAAGTTCTCAACTTTGCTTTTCAGACAAAAGGCAAAGTTAAAAGCAGCCCCACGAACATCAGTAAAACCGGCCGTTTCTGATTTAGAAGCAAAAATCACTCTGTAAACATCAGCAAAAATGCCAAAGCAAACAACATCCATCTCTACTGCGATGACTGAACTTAGTGCATGAAAGCCGGAGCCCTGTCTCATGGCTTGTCTGAGGAGCAAGTCTTGGGTGACACAACCACTGTGTGTTTGCGCACTAAGCATCCACATAGCAGCAGATCTGACGCCGGCCTTCTGGGGTTGGCAGGCATTCTGCTTCCAATATTTTCCTTTCACCCTCTGATGGGCTGTGGGAAAGCCATGATTATAAGTCTTCTTATTAGGGATTCTTTACCTACATTCTGTTTTCAGTAATCCCTTGTCAACCTTAATTTTGAGAAAATGTGTTTTTTGACGGCAATCATTTTAGGTACTGCATATTACACATGTATGTACATGTATGTGCACACACATTTTTTTAAACACAGGTACAGTTCAGAATCCCTAACACACAAAGTGTGACAATTACTGTTGAGGTCTTCCCAGTCTGCTGGGGTCAGGTTGTCACGAGTAATGCAGGGAGGCAATCTGTTTACACTCCTCCTTTTCTTTTTTTTTTTTTTTTTTAACATCTTTATTGGAGTATAATTGCTTTACAATAGTTTGTTAGTTTCTGCTTTATAACAAAGTGAATCAGTTATACATATACATATGTCCCCATATCTCTTCCCTCTTGCGTCTCCCTCCCTCCCACCCTCCCTATCCCACCCCTCTAGGTGGTCACAAATCACCGAGCTGATCTCCCTGTGCTATGCGGCTGCTTCCCACTAGCTATCTATTTTACATTTAGTAGTGTATATATGTCCATGCCAATCTCTCATTTCGTCCCAGCTTACCCTTCCCCCTCCCTGTATCCTAAGGTCCATTCTCTAGTAGGTCTGCGTCTTTATTCCTGTCCTGCCCCTAGGTTCTTCATGACTTTTTTTTTATAGATTCCATATATATGTGTTAGCATACGGTATTTGTTTTTCTCTTTCTGACTTACTTCACTCTGTATGACAGACTCTAGGTCCACCCACCTCACTACAAATAACTCAATTTCGTTTCTTTTTGTGGCTCAGTAATATTCCATTGTATACATGTGCCATATCTTCTTTATCTTTTCATCTGTTGATCGACACTTAGGTTGCTTCCATGTCCTGGCTATTGTAAATAGAGCTGCAGTGAACATTTTGGTACATGACTCTTGTTGAATTATGGTTTTCTCAGGGTATATGCCCAGTAGTGGGATTGCTGGGTCACATGGTAGTTCTATTTGTTGTCATGAGTAATGCAGGGAGGCAATCTGTTTATACTCCTCCTTCTTGATTAAATGGATCAAAGATGAGTTCAGAAAACGGGCCCCCGGGCTTTGAACTCTGTTGTGAAAATGCCAAGCGCTTGCCAAGAGCTGCAGAAAGAAGACAACGCAGATCGCAAGTGTGAGGGAGAAGCTGTTACAGCCAGGAAGGCCTGATTCAAAGCCTGCCCATGAGGCCCTCATATATGTGGCCAATACGAGTCTCCAGTCCACAGCTCCAGCCCAGGTCTCTCTTCTGAGTTCCAGGCTCCTGTGTCCACCTGCCCACTTCCCTGGCTGCCTGGCGGCCCAGAGCTCTCAAGGGTCGCAGACCCAAACAGGAACTCGTGACCTACCCTGCCCCATTTTTCTTATTCCAGGAAAGGACACCTCCATTCTCCCCCTCGGTCACTCCCCACATCCCACCATCACCTGTCAGTTCTAGCTTTAAAGTCTTCCTTCAGTCCGTCCCCACTTTCCATCTGCAATGTCACGATCTCGCCCGAGCCACCAGACTGAGCGACAGCGAACAGCCTGCCCATGGCCTCCCTGATTCTCTTGCCTGTGCCTTCATGGCACCCCTCAAAGGCAGCCACAGTAATATTTTTAAAATGCCCATCAGATCAGGTCACTCTCCAGCTCAGAGCCCTTCAGTATGATGCTCCTCATTAAAGGGCAGCAGGCTGATTGCAGGACCAGAGCAGGGAAAGGACAGGGTGGGCCTGGAACAGCTTATTGTGTCAGAAAGTAAGACGTACTCAAAGATTGATGGGGTCACGTCCAAAACCAGCTCGAGAGGGCTCTCACTGACCAAACCAGGGACAATCTGAACATCCAAATTGTAATTTATTGAATAAAGCAGGAATCCATGACATCTCACTGATACAAAGGAATGGACGAACGAACAAACAAATGAACAAATGAATGAATGAATAAGAGAGAAGGAGGGCTCCTGCTCCAAGGAGACTGCCAACTGCTACATGTAGAAGGGATGAAGGAATCTGAAACTTACCACCTGGCAACCGCCCTAGTGTTTCAAGCAAGAAGCATCAATGGATACTAAACCTAGGGAGTGAACACTTCATAAGAAACAGTATGTTTAGCTAGCCTCAAAACATCTTTTAATACTTAGTAGTTAAAAGGACAAAAGAGTTCCGTGGAGAAACCTGGCAACACAGCCTTCACAGAGCGATCAAAGTTAATGTCACTAGTAATGGGGCTGATGGATGGCCCGGCCTTTTGCTGTGTTGTATCACTCTGTGTATTCCTGCCAAAAATACATCATCTGAATCAGACCATTAGGACACATCAGCCAAACCCAAATGGAGGGTCATTCTAGAAAGTAAACGACCTGTCATCTTCCAAAATGTCTAGGCCATAAAAAACAAGTGAAGACTGAGGAACTGTCCCAGATGGAAGAGACAAGTACATGCAGGATGGGACCCTGGATTGGAGTCTAGACCATCAGGGACATGAGTGGGAGAGTCTCTGCAAAATTTCAGCAGGGGTCTGAGGCTCTGAGGGCACTACTGTATCAATATTAATTGCCTTATTTGGATGATTGTACAATGGACATAGAGGAATGTGTCCTTCGGCACCATATCAGCAACTCACCTCCAAATGCTTTAGTAAAAAATAATCCTATGTACATAGAGAGCACCATAAGGCAGGTGTGATAAAACATTGGCAAGAATTCTTAGTGCAGGCTCTGAGGAAGCTAGCTGGACGGTTTTTGCAACTTTTCTCCACGTTTGAAATTAGTCAGAATAAAAAGTTCAAACACACAAACTTTCATGACTTCCCCATTAAACTCAGGACAAAATGGTAAAGAAGCACTACCAGGCCGTTGGTAATCTGGTCCCTGCGTAACTCTAACCGCCCCATAAATCACATTTCGGTCTCCCCCCACCCCAGGCCTCTATATATGTTGTTCTTTCTGCTTGGAAACGTCCCCTCTCTGCGTCACGGCTCCATTCAGGTCTCGGTTTAAACATCACTTCCTCAGAAAGGCCATCCCTGTCCTTAGACTGGATCAAGTTCTCCATCACTATGCGATATCCTACGTTGGTTTTAGGGATCGTCCGTTTAATGCCCCCCACCCACTTCCCACCAGTCAATAAGCTCTGGGTTCTACTGGTTTTCCTCCCCTTCCTTGCCCAGGGTCCATGCACAGAGTCTGGAGAAAAGGAGCCACTCAACCACAAATGAGTGGATTTTTGTTGACTCCCACACCCTGTTTTCTTGAGACCTTGATCTTGCCAGCCTTACTTCGTTTTACCAAACAAGTTACTGCACAGGGAAACCAGCCCACAGAGCTGGAGGGGCTCTTTAAATCCACATAAACAGGACTGAATGAGTACAGGGACATGTAGAATGATGACCCTTAATGACTTAAAATAACCAATGTCAGTAATTAGGACTCTTTTCATAGTACAGAGAAGGTGACTTAAAAAAAACTTAAGGACTAATTAATTTCATATAATAGTCGCCCTGGGACCTACTGTGAGAGCTGCCATTAATGATGTATTTTCCTGTAATTAATTTTTATGTGCACCCTCAGGGCTCCCCGTCACCTTCTCTGGAATTACTCCTTGATCCTTGAGCCTAACACTTCCATCCCATCTACATCCATCAGGCCAGCCTTCCCTGTAAACAAAGGGGAAACAGAGAACTGGAAACAGCTACCCATGCAGCAGAACCTTAGTGTGACAATGCTTTCTTTGCTCAGAGAGGAAACTAGGTAATTAATACACGCAAGAGCATATTTTGGAAATCGTGGGGTTTTCTCTGCATTTTTAAGAAGTCTAAAGGGGAGGACACAAGGGAGAAAGACAGTGTTCAATAAACACAAGGGCGGCTTCCCTGGTGGCGCAGTGGTTGGGAGTCCGCCTGCCGGTGCAGGGGACACGGGTTCGTGCCCCGGTCCGGGAGGATCCCACATGCCATGGAGCCATGGCCGCTGAGCCTGCGCATCCGGAGCCTGTGCTCCGCAATGGGAGAGGCCACAGCAGTGAGAGGCCCATGTACCGCAAAAAAAATAAAATAAAATAAAAATAAATAAAAATAAACAGAAGGGCAAGAGATCCAAGTTCAAGACTCATGACTGCCACCACTTTGGTAGCCCGGAAAATCACGTTCTTTCTCCAGATCTCATTGTCTCTAGGTCATGGTTTTTAAATGTGGACAGCACCCTGAGCCCTGGAAGACAGAGGCCAAGGCCGATGACCTGTGGCTTTTATGGTGAGAAGTACTGTCAGTTGCAGCAAAAGCTTTGACAGGCGGCAAACAAGCCCGATCCCCCTGTCCCCATGCCTTAATCCCCCCACTCTCGCCCATAATGCAAACATGGGTTAACACCGGGCAAATCATGACTTCTTTAAAAACTACATTGTTTCCTCTTCTTGAGTACCAACTTTTTCCTGGAGATTCCTAAAGAAAAGAACCAACTTTCCAACCCACCTGGAACAGGTAATGGCCAAATACACAATATTAGGGCAACATGCTGGTTCTCCAGTGCAGGGAGGGGGACAGCTTGAATTCTCCAAAAAAGGTGTAATAGAGAGAACAAGATACTCACGCACAAGTGGTTGTTTCAGGGGGACCAAGGAGAGCCGACCTGCAGGGTGAAGGCTGGAACAGACACCTGTGCTCAGGAACACGCACAGGTGTGTGGTAGCACAGACTCCTACGTGGCCCGGTTTCCACTGCCCCTGTCCGCAGTTTACCAAGTCACTGCGGTGGACGGCTTGGGCCTGTCCCACCTTGATAGGCGTGGACCCAGGAAGCCCAGCGGCCACATCAGAGGGCAGCCATCTCATGAGTGACAGTCTACAGGGCTGCCCCTCCCACTAGCCCGTTCCTTGAGAACAGAGGCTGAGTTTCTCATGTCTATGTCCTGGCCACTTGGTCTACAGTACAGCTTAGCAAATGACTCCAGTGAATGAAAACTCAGGGGTATCCCAGGAAATGGCAATATCTTAAGCTTGTTCTTGGATGTCCTGCTCTTTCTACCCCATGCTGTCCTAATTCCAGCAACAAGGCACCCCAGCACCTGCCAGCACCTGCCCTGCCTATTTACCCAGGTGTCTTCTTACTCCAGCTCTGAAATTTTTAAATGACTCATAACTAAACCACAAAGATCAGGGTGCAGTAGTCCAGCTGCTATGTAGTATGGACCCGTCTCCCTCAGAGGCTTCCTCTTTTTTTTTTTTTTTTTTAAGATGTTGGGGGTAGGAGTTTATTAATTAATTTATTTATTTTGGCTGTGTTGGGTCTTCGTTCTGTGCGAGGCCTTTCTCTAGTTGTGGCAAGCGGGGGCCACTCTTCATCGCGGTGCACGGGCCTCTCACTATCGCGGCCTCTCTTGTTGCGGAACACAGGCTCCAGACGCGCAGGCTCAGCAGTTGTGGCTCACGGGCCTAGTTGCTCTGCAGCATATGGGATCCTCCCAGACCAGGGCTCGAACCCGTGTCCCGGGCATTAGCAGGCAGATTCTCAACCACTGCGCCACCAGGGAAGCCTGGAGGCTTCCTTTTGATTCAAATTAATTATGATTCTGACACCCCTTCCCCAGGCACATCCACAGGTTCTTTCTATGTTGCTTCTGATTTCCTGGTAGTTAAGCAGACACAATACACTGAGTTGCATCAGAGCATGCTAAACGGGCTTAATTCTGCTGAGCATTATTATTTCCATTTTTTTCTTTGAAAACGTTAGATTAAAAAAAAATCAGTTTCAGATAGTCTTAAAGGGAAAGAGAGGGGAAAATGTTTTCTTTCCTTTTTTTCATCACCCCAAGTCTTCATGAATTTAGTTTCATTAAGGTCTAAATGGGATGTATTTAAATGCTCATCCAGGATGCCCCTTCCAGCAGCAGGTGAAAGGTTGCCCTGTGATTGGATCTGCACAGCTAGCTGACCAGGGCTCGTGGGAAAGGCAGGCAGAGCACACAGCATTGGGAGCTTTTGCTCAGCAAGTAGACAACGGCTTAATGCATCAGTTATCATCATTTGAGCAAATTAACTATGTGTTTAATTCAGGAGAAGAAAGATGAGTAATTAGCAAGCAAAAAACAAACTGTGTGTCACTTAAAAGAAATCCTAACTTATAGCCTTACCTGATTTGTATTGGGTATTTACAAATCAGAGGGAGAATTACCTGAAATCTACTGCCTGTCGTAGAGAAAAGATTCCTAAGAACCCAGACAGACCTGGATCCATTTTTCTTTGTTTTGGGATGTATTTCTCTCAACATGTCAATTTCACAAAAGCTCCTTAATTTTACTTGATTAAGCAGGGATCTTAGCTCTAATCCATCTAATCAAAATATATTATGGGGAGACATAATAACTAAAACATGCTTGGAGAGAGAAGGGTGGTTTTGAGCAGGGGTTTTCAGAGGCGCCCCTTTAGGAAGGGAGCGGCCCGGACCTCTGCCCTTTCCTCACCTTCCCTATTCAAGCTGAGCTATTCTGAGACCTTCCATAGGAGACATTATACTTTTTCTGCAAGAGTTTTGGGGAAAATCGGCTTCGAGCCGCTGATTCACCAGATGTGAAGGAACACAGAGGCGGGGAATGGCCTGGTTGGCTCACTGCTGTATTGCCAGCAGCCTGCCCAGCACCTAAGCGCACACCAGGGGTGTGACTACTTGTGAATGAAGAAATGGATGGGTGGAAGGATGGATGGATGGAGGGAGGGAGGCAAAAATGAGATCTACAAGTGGGCAGAGAGCTCCCACTGTGATTAAGCTCTGAAATGTTCTCACATCTGGATTACAGACTAAATGCATGATGACTCAACAAAGGAGTTTAAAAAAAAAATCTGTAAGAGCGAAAACAAAGCAACTCCGAATGCTAGTGGTTTTAATGGAGATGCAAGCCTTCGCTGATGGGATCCGAGAATGAGATTCCGCACATAAGTTGTGACATCTGTCAGTCACGGCTCTCCCCCCTGAATCCGATGCGGTCCCAGCTTCTTCTACATTCTGGGCCTTGGGGAGACAGCCTAAACAATTTGGGAGACTTCTGTCTACAAATCATACAGGCCAAACAATGACTGACTTACTAAAATCCTCAAACATTTTAACAGGGAGCACACACTGAAGTTTCAGGAGATGATTTCAAGGAAAATAAAAGTACATGACCCCGTGGGTAGTAAATGTAAGGATTACCTGCTATTTTGCTACATGAATTCCCCCCCAAGATAGAGACAGGAACATAGTCTGCAACAGTGCCATCAAGAGAAATATAACATGAGCCAACTACGTAATTTAAAATGTCTAGTAGCCACATTAAAAAAGTAAAACGAATACAACAAACTAGTAAATATAACAAAAAAGAAGCAGACTCACAGATATAGAGAACAAACGAGTGGTTACCTGTGAGAAGAGGGAAGCGGGGAGAGGCAATATATGGGGAGAGGAGTAAGAGGTACAAACTATTAGGTATAAAACAAGCTACAAGGATATACTGTACACGGGGGATATAGCCAATATTTTATAATAACTATAAATGAAATATAACCTTTAAAAATTGTGAATCACTGTATTATACACCTGTAACTTATATAATATTGTACAACTGTACTTCAATTTAAAGAAAAGTAAAACGAGAGAGGTAATTTTGATAATATACATTGTTTAACCCAATATACACAAAATATTATCATTACAACATGTAATAAATTTTAAAAAGTTATTCATAGAATAATGTATATTCTTTTTGTCCTATTAAATCTTTGACATCTAGGATGTATTTTACAGTCACAGCACATCTTAGTCTGGACTCACC
This sequence comes from Mesoplodon mirus, assembly GCF_964341445.2. NCBI lineage: Eukaryota > Metazoa > Chordata > Mammalia > Artiodactyla > Ziphiidae > Mesoplodon > Mesoplodon mirus. The sequence continues at coordinate 18,675,320 of NC_138990.1, read as the reverse complement.
ACATTCTAGGGGCTCAATAGCCACATGTGACTAATGGCCATGCACTGTCAGCACAGGTCCAGCAGGACAGGAGGATAAACAGTGGGCATCAACCGAAGAAGCAGGTCTGGAGCACACCCCGTTGTGGGGCTTCAGTCATTCTGGTCTACTCTTACTTCCTTGGGGTTCCTGCCATATGGTTTTGAGGAGACTTAACTCACAGTAATCCCTGACCCCTGACTCCCAGGCTGAGCCCATGACCCTGGTTTTCCAATCATAATTCACGCCACTGCCATAGTCCAAGAGGAGGGCACATGACCAAGCCAGGCCAATCAGAATCTTCTCTGGGACCAGTATCCAGAAGCCAGGGAAAAGGGCTTTCTCTTTCCCCTGGTGCTGCTGGGGTGTGACTTGGGGGTTCTCCCCATCACAGGGAGAGCCTGTCTCAGGATGGGGCCGTGAAAGCCAGCCCTGAGACCCTGGTTTGGGGTCTCTCTTTCATGGATTCTGCATCTACCCCACATCCTCTCAGTACTTGCTCTCATTTGCTTCTGCTAATCTGAGTTGTGTTTCAGCCACTCTCCTTAGACAGAGTCATGATTCAGGCCAAGCCACAACCCCGGCCCACTTCCCTATTCTCCCGCCACGCATCTAGGGCTGTCTCAGAGATAGCATATCCCAGGCCACAGAGGGCCCCCGGGCCAGACTCGAGAGGTGGACTTTCATCTTTTAAACCTCATCAGTGCTTTGGAGCTCTTGTTCCCTTCCTGGGTCACCCCCTGGGTTTCGCCCTTACACCTCCATCCGGGGCACAGGTGTGTGCTAGGCAGCTGAGCTGCCCTGCTTTGCTGCACAAGCCTGTGCTCCCCGTTGTCCTCCCCCACGAGTCTGTGTCTCACTTCCTGTCCCCCTTTGTGCATCCCGCCTCGAGAAGCAGAAGGGTACCCCGAGTTTGCCTTTCCACGCCAGGATCTCACCGGCCTCCTCATGAACTAAATGAAGCCCAGCCTGGCCTTGACCCCATTGTAGAGAATAAATTACTGAGAGGAGTCTAAGAAATGTACATTTAAGTTGACATACTATGCGAGTTTTAGTGTGATGAATTCTACTAGACTTCATGGCTAAGCTAAGTATTTATTAACTGTCCCTCTGGATTAGGTTTTATTTTTTCCCAAGAAAGTTTCAGAGAAAGCTGAGGGCCTTCCCTTCAGGCGCTGGGCCACTTGATTCCCACGACAACAGTCCACTCACTGCAGTTACCACCATAGTCTTAGGAAATCTGAACCAGCCCCATGAAGTCCACAGGCAGGCAGATGGGGCCTCTTCTCTCCACCCTGCATGGCAGAAGGAGTTTACAGATGGGTGATTAAAATCCATGGTTCAGATGATTCCTGTTCCTTGCAGGAAGTTCCACAAGCTAATGAATGCTTCCGTGTGCTTAATGTTTTAAGTGATTTGCAAAAATCATGAGTGAAATTCACACCGAGCCATTAGTGCTTTTTTCACCACTGAACTCCCCTGCCAGGAACCAGCGCTAACGAGGTCTGAGGCTTCTGGAGAGTGAAGACCACAAATGGTCGCTCTTTCTGTCTTGCACGTCATCCTCCTTCGGACGTGAACCGCGGGGCAGACACAGGCCAGGAGCAGCCCTCCCATCTCCCCACCGCATCTGCAATTTGGGGGCTTGAATGTCCTCCTGCCTTGTCCCATCACAGGCTCCCTGCTTCCCTACATTAGCAAGAGGACAGGTTTGCGGGTCTGATGGGCTACTCTGTGCTGCTCTGAGATCTCTGAAGTTGTGAACATCTGTCCAGTTGGGTTCTGTTCTTGCACTGGTGGGTAGAGACCATTGGGAAAAATTCTTTCTTCCAAATGGCAAGGGCATCCCTTCTTGGGGGGGAATCCCAAAACGCTTTCTTGCTGAGGAGCCCAAGGCAAGTTATCTACCCTGCCTGAACCTCAGTTTCTCATCTTCAAAGTGGGAGCACAGTCATATCTCCCTGGTTCGGCTGCCACAAGGACCACCCGAGATAACGCAGGACCCCCTGAACTGCCTGCTCCACTGACCTGCGGGCAGCAGGTCATCGCTTCTTTACCTTCACTGAATGTCATTTTTGAGGGTGTTCCCACTTCCTCCCACATAAATAAGAATACTCATTCAAAAACCTGGAGGACCCAGGAAAGTAGAGGAATAAAAATTTCAACTCTTCCACTGACTCACGACCCACGAAAACCACTATTAACAATTTGTGTTTCCTCTCCTAAGTGTGGGTACATTTTATGGAGTTGAGATCATGCTGTGGATATAGCTTGGTAGAGTCCTTTTCTCACTTAACATGATATGCGTTTTCCCGTCTTACTCTGTCATCGCCAGAAATAATCCTTGTAATAGCTGCATTTTATTCCACCCAGTGTTTTCTCGGGGTTGACCGAGCCACACCCAGCTTTCCAGACATCTCGGTTTCCAACTTCTTGCTAACACAACCACACTGTGGTGGGCATGGCTTTTCCTTCAGTTGGGCTTATTCCCTTACGAGAGGTTCCGGAAGGGTTATGGGGCTCAAAGTGTGAGGATGGCAATGGCTCTCGACACCTCCTGCAGGTGGCTTTCCTTGCATTCACCTCCACAAGCAACGCCATGGAAGCCCTTTCACATCCCTAGGGATCACCTCTTAGTACTTTTTTGAGAACTTAATTGAGGAAAATGATCTTATCATTTTTATTTGCACTTCCTCGATGCTTAAGAGACTGTTTTCCCATTAACCACAGGCCATTCCTTTTTCTGCAGGGCAATGGACTACTTTAGTGCACTGGAAATTGGTGGAAGCGTTTGGCAGATGACGGGAATCTATGTTTTTAATTAGTGCTGATGCAAGTGTTTCTTGGGCCAGAATTGGAAAAATTCTGGATTAGAGGGTTAGTTTTAAAATCTGTTCCTAGGGTTTTTCTTATACCGAAGAGTTCATTCTTTTCGGCAAATATCCTCTCTAAATGTAGCCATCTTTACATTTGGATCACTTTTTAATGAAGTACAGGAGTTTAGGTCTAATCTGTCAATATTTTCTTTTGCGATTTCTTTTTGTTCTTCTCAGCTTAGATACTCTTTACTCTCAGAGTTTTGCAAATATTCCTTTTTCTATTTTTCTCCTGCTTTTCAAAAAAGCTTCACTGTTTATCTGGAATTTCAATCGGCTATTTAGGGTAAAGGGAGGATGTCAACTTTAAATTTTGTTTTTCAAAATGTCTAACTACTGGCAGCAAAAATTAGATGGAGGCAAAAAGAGGTATCAAGAGACACTGAGGGAGGGAGAGATTATTCTGTGTGGGTCAGAGAAAGTTGTCAGACATTTTGTGTGTGTGGTTTTTTTTTGTTGTTGTTGTTGTTTTTGCGGTACGCGGGCCTCTCACTGCTGTGGCCTCTCCCGTTGCAGAGCACAGGCTCTGGACGCTCAGGCTCAGCGGCCATGGCTCACGGGCCCAGCCGCTCCGCGGCATGTGGGATCTTCCCAGACCGGGGCACAAACCCGCGTCCCCTGCATCGGCAGGCGGACTCTCAACCACTGCGCCACCTGGGAAGCCCGTGGTTAGACATTTTGAAAAACAAAATTTAAAGCTGACGTCCTCCCTTTACCCTAAACTGACAGTGGGGCCTCGGATGGGGGCAGAACCATGCCCTGTGTACCCTCCTTCTCCCCTACCTCTCTCCAGGTTTTCAAAACCGCTTTGTCCCACACTTTAGCCTTGAAAAAACTCCTAGTACCCGAAGCCTCTGCAACCTTGCCTTAAAGTAAAGAATTTAACAATTTTAATCTCTTCCTACAGATGATTAGGAAATGCATTATAATATGTAATCATGCTTTTTAAAGTTACTCTGTTATATTAGGTATTATAAAGTCACATTTATCACTTTCTAAGAATCTTGTGATTTGAATTATAGTTGAGGCAGAGATTTTTTTTTTTTTTTTTTTTTTTTTTTTTTGCATTACGCGGGCCTCTCACTGTTGTGGCCTCTCCCACTGCGGAGCACAGGCTCTGGACGCACAGGCTCAGTGACCATGGCTCACGTGCCCAGCCGCTCCGCGGCATGTGGGATCTTCCCAGACTGGGGCACGAACCTGCATCCCCTGCGTCGGCAGGCAGACTCTCAACCACTGCGCCACCAGGGAAGCCCTGAGGCAGAGATTTTTAAAGCTGAAGAGACTCTTGGGATCATCTACCTGTAGTTCAGTCCCCATGAGGAAGTGGATGCCCAGAGACATAAAATCTGCTGCTCAAATTCATGCAGCCAATGGGAGACAGGGTTGGAATTCACAGCTGGTCTCTGCTTCTGACTGTGTGCCTCCCACTGACTTGCTGTCATCATCCTCTCCTTTCCAGGACTTACTGGTGGTCACAATTAAGCAGGAGGTGACAGTTTATTTAAAGACACTATTTATGGTGTCTTAATTACTTTTGTTCAGGCTCTCAGCCACACAAGACCAAAACACCCAACTACCCTCCAAACCAGAGAAAGGAGAGCTGATTTTCAGCTGATGCACCCCATTGGTCTAGAAGAAATGCTTCTAGAAGAATCCACCTAGAAGACATGCATCTAGAAGAAATGCTTTTAGAAGAATCCACCTAGAAGACATGCATCTAGAAGAAACTCTTCTAGAAGAATCCACCTAGAAGACATGCATCTAGAAGAAACTCTTCTAGAAGAATCCACCTAGAAGACATGCATCTAGAAGCAATGCTTCTAGAAGAATCCACCTAGAAGAAATGCATCATGTAACAGCTGTTGGGGAAGGAAACTGACTATGTTCCTCTCCCCAGTAAGTCTCTAAACTCACGTTGCGCCTAGATTAAAATGTGGGAGGAAACTCATATTCCTGAGACAAACACACGGGAAAGGCTGTCAGATGACCTGCCACGGATGGCCCTGTGTGCTGACCGTCTGCCCGGCCCACGGACTCATGGCCAAATGGCTCAAGGCAGACGTATGAGTGTCAAGGCACTCATAGTTCGGAACAAACAACAACAAGCTTTTCCCCAAACAGAATTATTTTTACCAGTATCCAGTCCAAAGTTAAGTAGAGAAAGTCTTAATTGGACCTATGGGCACATTTCTTGACCACGTGAATGTTAAACTAAAAAATAATTCCCAGCTCTAGCTCTACACGTTCACTGAGTAGAGGTAACTGTCTCTTGAGGTGTCTCCAGCTCTATGGTCTCTGATGATGCAAGGAACTCTCTCAAACACCCACATGTTTAAGCAAAAGATCACTGTTTCCACCCATGACAGCATGTGTGTATACCTATCATTTGCCAGGATGCTTTTGAGAAATAGCACATGCTCTAGATATGGAAGTGACCATGTTAAGGTGACCCGACTTATTAGCTCTTTGCCAAATTGGGGGGTGGGAGGGGGAATTCAAGGCTCTGCAAATTCTCTTTTCACTGTCTGTTGAGTTCGCTTGGAGCCCAGAATGGCAACGACTCAAGCTCTGATTCAGATCTTGACTGTTCCCTGTTACTATAAGAACTTTTCAGGGCATTACCTTCCTAAGTGTGATGCAGGTGTTTCTTCGAGAACATGATATATGTGATGCTGAAAAACTGCACCCAAAGAAAAACCACGACTTATGAAAAAAATAGGTTTGGAGCAGACTATTACGGACACGTGTGACTTTGTAACTAGAATCTCGCAAAATCGACAAAAATCCTCGTAAGAACATGAGCCCAGCTGAGTCTGCTGGGCCCATCGGAGGCATCACGACCCCCCACCTGTACAGGCTTCCTCCCGGAGCCTGTGCTTCTTCCTTGGGGAGGAAAGTCCTTAAAGGCGTTCACTTTTTAAAGAGACTAGATCCATCAAGATTAAAAATCTGGCTCAGGGGTCCCCTTCCTCAGCAAGCCTTTGTTTTCCTTCTTGTAAGCGCAGGAGGACATGTCTTCCCAGTGTCTTTGCACTTACAAGTCTCCAAACACAGCAGGAAATAAAGTGGTTCTTGAAGCTACTAAATCAGCCACTTCTTGCTCCAAAAGAAGGCACTTCTACACTATTCTTGGCTTTTTTTCTAAAGGCCTTCATATCCCACTAAGGCGTTCTCATTCCTTCTGAGACCAAGGCACAACAGTAACATACTGGGGAAAATCTCACACCGGCCAACCTAAGCTGTGAGACCTACAGACATCACGCTTTACTGAGGAGTCACCCATGAGCTCACTGGATTAAACAATTTTTAAAACCTACTTATTTATTTACTGTGGTAAAAATATATAACATAAATTGACCACTTTAACCATTTTAAGTGCACAGTTAAGTGGCATTAAGTATTTTGCCACAATAAAAAAAAGCAAGTCTGCTAAAAATTTATTTTAAAAAAGAACTCCAAGATAAGAAGGTCATCATAAATTATTTTTACCACCATCATCCTCCCTGTTTTTTCACTTGTCTTTCCTCAGATTTAGCTCTAGGAATAGCAAAGCAGCAGCAGCAGCAACCGTATATGCGATAGTTTGGCCAAATTTCAGGAGAGGGTCCAATGATCATTATTTCTTAAATTCCAAAAGCTTGAAGGGTTCTGAGCTAAATACACTCATAGTAAATATTTCTTTACCTTTCTAAGGTTATGTTTTGGGGGAAAACAGAGAAACTAAATGCCTTGACAGCGTGAAGGTGGAACCTTCTAGGGTCAACGCAGGCTTGCCGTGGATGTCTGATGGCCCGAATCGTGGCTGTGTGACCTCGGGCAAGTAGCTGAACCTCTCTGGGCCTCAGTGTGCAAGCTAGAAAGTGAGGGTAATATGAGAGGCAGAGGAGTTAATATATTTAAAGCATTTCCAACAGTGAATGTCACACACTAGTCCTCCCTAAATAGCTAACTATTACTGAAAGGCCAAGACCCACCAACCAAAATATTTCCGGTGGAGGACTTACATATTTATAGCCTTTTTATTTTGTGTGGCTGAACTTCCAAATGACTTAGTCTCAGAATTCACAAAAATACTTTAAATAACTTAAGGACATGAATAATTGTTGTGCTTTCAGTGACAAAAATAAATACTCCTTTTCAACTTAAGAAGAGGCTTATTGTTATTCTTGGTAGTCAATGTCACAAGAGTTGTTGTTAGGAGTGAAGAAAAACCTGACAGCTTTGACTAACCTCCTGCACTCAGAGGATGTCGTTTAATCGCGAAAGCGCAAACATACACAAAGGCAAGAGAAGAGATGCCTTTTTAAAACCATCTCTTCTTCAAAACTTGCAGATGTCTTTCAAAACCCTACCTAATAGTTTTAGAGTCTCTTTATAAACTTAAATACTTTAGGCCCATTTGATATAAAACTTAATGTTATAAACTCTGAACACTTTTTTCTTTACATTCTAGAAAAGTCAAAGATTCCAGGATCGTCACTGGCTATCCATGATGTCACCACCTAGGAATTTTCAGTAAATGCCCAAGCAAAACACACACCAAACATATAAACAAAAAAATATGTATAGCTGATTCACTTTGCTATACAGCAGAAACGAACACACCATTGTAAAGCAATTATACTCCAATAAAGATGTTAAAAAAAAAAAAGAGGAAAATGGAAACTGGGAAAAAACAAAACAAAACTGGGGGGGGGTGGGGAACCACCTTAGAAGACCCCACGTGGTCTGCCAGGATGGAGTGGTGGTACCGAGGGCTGGCATGGACCCTGCCAAGCCACTTGGGGCAGCATCCATCCTCCTCAGGCCAGACGCAGCACATAGAGTAGGGAGGCCATGGTACCAAACTTCCAGGAGTGGCAAGAAATTGACTAAAGAAGAAGGAGATTACTAAAGAAATTCCAGAGCCATCTGGAATACTCCACTCCTGGCCAGAGAACCCTCTGCCATGTCATGGCTGAGAGCAGGGGTGAAATGACACATAAGAGAATCTTTTATCGTCAGGGGAGTCAGCCAGTCACTACCAAAGCGGACTAAAAGCTGGGATGGGGCTGGCCCTGCCTGATGAACCATGAGCCCCTCAGAGAAACAGCTCGGTAATGTCAATCCCAACTTTAAGACACGGCATGCAAATGCTGCAGTATCTACGGCCCCATGACCAAGGACTCAGCTGTTCACCAGGCTGATCACAGTGTGGTCACAGTGTGGCCCTGTCCAGCGACCACTGGTGGGGTCTGGATGCTGCTACCTGGCGGAAGCTAGTCAGCCCGAGAGCCCCAGACCAACAGGTGCATTGGGTCTCTTACTTATTTTTGGCCAGCGTTAGTTTGGTACCAAGTTACTAAATATACAAACCAACAATGGCCAGACAATATGTAAAAACAGAACTCTGACCCACCACCAGCAGCAATCTGCCCAAGAAACTGACCCATCATCTACAGTAACAAGCCCAGGAAGCCAGCCTGCTATCCCTTGTAGGAGGTCAGACCATGATCTTTAGCAAAAATCCAAAAAGTCAAACAACCCCTATAAGAATCAGCCCCAAATGGCCAGGATTTGATTAATAACTGACAGTGCCCGCAATTTCCAACCCCCCACTTCCAATTTAGGAACTACCAGAGAAAGCTAAAATACACACCCCTGGAGAAAAGGGAACCCTCCTACGCTGTTGTTGGGAATGTAAGTTGGTGCAGCCACTATGGAAAACAGTATGGAGATTCCTCAGAAAACTAAAAATAGCATTACCATATGATCCAGCAATTCCACTCCTGGGCATATACCCAGACAAAACTATAAGTCAAAAAGATACATGTACCCCTACGTTCATAGCAGCACTATTCACAATAGACAAGTCATGGAAACAACCTAAATGGCCATCGACAGAAGAATGGATAAAGAAGATGTGGTACATATATACAATGGAATATTACTCAGCCATAAAAAAGAACGAAATAATGCCATTTGCAGCAACATGGACGGACCTAGAGATTATCATACTAAGTGAAGTAAGTCAGACAGAGAAAGACAAATACCATACGATATCATTTACACGTAGAATGTAAAACATGGCACAAATGAACTTATCTACAAAACAGAAACAGATTCCCAGACACAGAGAACAGACTTGTGGTTGCCAAGGGGGAGGGGGCGGGAGAGGGATGGACTGGGAGTTTGGGATTAGCAGATGAAAACTATTATATATAGGATGGAAAAACAACAAGGTCCTACTGTGGAGCACAGCAGACTATATTCAATATCCTGTGATAAACCATAATGGAAAAGAATATAAAAAACAGAATGTCTATATAACTGAGTCACTTTCTTGTACAGCAGAGATTGGCCCAACATTGTAAATCAACTATACTGCAATAAAAATAAAATAAAATAAATTAAAAAATAAAATACATACCGCTAGCCGTTCACATAGGGTGCCCAGCTTCTCCCGAGCCCATCTCCAGCTGCCCTGACAGACTCCAACCAGGGCAGCCCCGGAGGCTTGCCTTCTTTCCACCCTAAATCCTTCCCACTCCTCCGCCTGCCTTTGAGGCTCTGCCGAAACATGAGGGATGGTGGCTGACTGCCTCGCTTTGCCAGCTCTGAGTAAATAGCCTCGGCTGGCCCTCATCTGGCGGGTCTTCATTTAGTTCCACAGTCCAGGGTCTCCCGTGCCTTCCCCACCCTTGCCTCCCTATCTCCTTCATCAATCAAAGCGGCATCAGGAGGATGAATACATGTCCACGAAGGGGTCAACCACGGCTCTGGAAAATGGTGCATCTACAGAACCAACCCAGAGAATCACAAGACAGCCTCTCCTTACTTCCAAGTCATGTATGTGACTTTCCCCCACAGCATCAATGGTGAATTCTCACTCATTTGAATTGGAGCCACTGGAAGCTCCTCTATACTCATCAAGTATGAGAGCTAAATGAAAAGGAAAGATACTAAGGAGTTGTTTCCAAATGCACCTTTGGGCCTGAGCGTAGCCGTATTGTACCCCACAACTTCTACCTGTAGAGCCGACGGGGAATCACGCAGAACGCGGTCCATCATCAGGTCCTCAGCCCCACTGGACATCGAGTGAGTGAAGACGGGCTGAGCTTTTCAGTGGAGTCTGTGCACACTTAATGCTTCTAATTCTCCAAACACTGGTGTTCTGATTACGAAGTATGTGCTTGAGGAGAGTTATCAAAATACTTGCTGATCTGAGCCCCCGAGTCGCCAAGCATCCTGGGTGAAAGGGCCCTCGGGCTCCTCCAAGCACCGAGCCTCCCCATCCCAGCCCCCCAGTGCCTATCCTCAGAGGCGTCCCAGCACCAGCGCCGTGCCTGGCACTGTGGGAACCTGGGAAATGCTGGGTGGGTTGGGTAAACTACTTTACTGACTATGGACCTAACGACACAAACCATGGGTTAACTAGGTCTGAGCTAAAGAAAAAAAGCTATCTTTAAGGCAAGGCTCTGGCAAGACAGGGAAGTTGACATGACCTTCTGTGTGAATGTCAGGGCCGGATCAGGCCAAATCAGACCAGGCGGGCCTCCTTCTCTTTTCTATTCTGGGGTATCTAACCTCCTGAATCGTCCACCTGTGTCTCCCTCTGGGGAATGTGGGACATTGGGGCTGGACCTGCTTAGTTCTGGTGTGGCTTCACAGGACCCCATCTTGCCACCTGTCTGAACAATTCATTGATGGGTGAGACAAAGGATGTTCTGAGAGCAATTTCATTCACACAGGAACCCTTCAGAAGCTCATCCATTTTCCTTGAGAGAGGGATCCTTTAGACTCCTTTATAAATGTCATCTATTTCCTTGACACAGAAACTTTTTTTTTTGTAATTAGAAAGAAGTTAAGCATGTTGAGCATGTCTCTAATAATTAGCGATGCACTGCTAATTATCAGAGAAATGCAAATCAAAACTACCGTGAGGTATCACCTCACACCAGTCAGAATGGGCATCATTGAAATGTCTACAAATAATAAATTCTGAAGAGAATGTGGAGAAAAGGGAACCCTCCTACGCCGTTGGTGGGAATGTAAATTGGTGCAGCCACTATGGAGAACAGTATGGACGTTCCTTAAAAAACTAAAAATAGAGCTACCATATGATCCAGCCATCCCACTCCTGCATATATATCCAGAGAAAACCATACTTTGAAAAGACACATGCACCCCAATGTTCATTGCAGCACTATTTACAATAGCCAAGACATGGAAGCAACCTAAATGTCTATTGACAGATGAATGGATAAAGAAGATGTGGTACATATATACTCAGCCATAAAAAAGAATGAAATAATGCCATTTGCAGCAACATGGATGGACCTAGAGATTGTCATATTAAGTGAAGTAAGCCAACAGAGAAAGACAAACATCATATGATATCACTTACATGTGGAATCTAAAACAAACAAACAAACAAATGAGCTTATTTACAAAACAGAAACAGACTCACAGACATAGAAAACAAACTTATGGTTACCAAAGGGGAAAGGGGGGTGGGGGAGGGATAAATTAGGAGTTTGAGGTTACCATATACACACTACTATATATAAAATAGATAACCAACAAGGACCTACTGTATAGCACAGGGAACTATAATCAATACCTTGTAATAACCTATAGTGGAAGAGAATGGAAAAAAGAAGATATATTTATATATATGTATAACTGAAGCACTTTGCTGTACACCTGAAACTAATACAACATTGTAAATCAACTATATTTGAATAAAATTTTTAAAAAATAAGTTAAATACTGGAGTTCAAAAAGCATTTGAATTTAAATTATTTTTCTTCTTTTTCTTGACATAAACATCAAAAAATAACAGAACATGGCTTAGGACCATTTCAACAATGAACAAAATTCAGTATATAGAATAAAATATCTCAAACATACTGAAAAGTTACATTGAAAAAATAGTTAACATTTACCTGAACTGTCCAAGCACCTTCCCATAATGGAGGCACTGATTACCTCTTTTATCTAGATATGTATTCTCTACCCACCCCCTCCAACCCCCGTTTGGCTGTAACCTGATTTTTATGTGTGTCTGTGTGTGTGTCTGTGTGTGTGTGTGTGTGTGTGTGTGTGCGTAATAGAAGGACGCTTTATAGCTAAAGATTAAAGCTGCAGCAAAGCAGAGACTTTGGACTTTGATCAGAAAATGTATTAAATTCCCAGATGAGGCTGATCAAAAGTGGGAACACGAGGAGACTGCAGCATTTTGTCACTCCTTTCAGGAACAGCTTGGGGCAGAGTCATTTCATTAGAACTGTACTTTGCTATTAAAGAATCCAGCTACAATTTGTAAACACTGGCTGTTTACTGATGTACGGGGTCTCTCTGGTAAAAGAAGGAATGCCAGTGAGGTCACCTGGAGTCACCTGGTCCTGCCGATGTACCCTGGGTGCTGTGCTGACCCAGCTCCCTCAGTCCTCAGACATGTCCTACAGACAGGGACCCAGGGTTCTCTGGGCCAGCGAAACATCCAGTTATATGGACCTGTTTGTCAAATTGTGCAGGGTCCGAGATGTTGCCAACTCACAGTTATATGCTTTATATAAATGAACACGGCAGAAACACGAGGCAGCCGGAGGGACCCTGCAGTGTGGGCCCCCAGACCCAGATCCCTGGGCGTGGTGATGAGAGCTGATGGGAACTTCCTACACGTGCCGATGACACCCCAGAGACGCGGGATGGAAAACAAAGGATTCTGTCTGCTTTTGTGCAGGAGAGAAGCAGGTGCCTCCCTCCCTGTCTAGAAAGGAAGGAGAGAAACCTTTGCTCCTTTGAGATGGGAGGTAAAGGGACCCTGAGTTCTTACCTTGACCTTTTGGAATGTAAATAAAATACCTGTGGAAGTCAGAGAGTCTCCTGTGTCTGGGTTTTTATGACCTTGAGATGTTTCCAGAGTCTGGGTTTCATCCCTTTGGGCATGTAGATACCCAGGGAGACTACACTCCAGTTTTCCTGGCACCTGGGGGCTTAACTCTGCGAGCGTGTGTGTGTGTGTGTGTGTAATTCTGCAGGGTCAGTCTGGCTATTGACTTAGTCACTGGGCACAGCAATCGGTCACTGGTCCGGCCTGTCTCCTACACAGCCCTGTAGCAGTGCCAGCCACACAGGTAGGGATTATGCTGGCTGGCTTTCTCCAAACATTTCATACTTTTTCCAAAATCTTCATAGGTATAATTGGCCTGAGCAAACATGTTCACTGTAGAGAACAGAATAGTGACAACTAACTGCACTGCTTGCTTCCTGTGTTGCCAGCACAATCCTAGGGGCTCTGCATATAGCATCTCAGCTAATCCTCAGGCCAACAGCAAAGAGTAGGCACTGCCATATCCCCATTGGACAGAGGAAGACATGGAGGTTCTGGGTGTGAGCCACTTTCCTAAGTTGCACAGCTGGCCAGGCGCAGAGCTGGATTTGAACCCAGGCAGCCTACACACCATCCCCATGACTTGTAAGCACTGTGTTCAACCACCTCCCCACACTTCTGTTTGGCAGAGAGATCACTCCTTTCATTTTTCCACGTTCTAACTAAAATGGAATCAGACCATCCGTTGTCACGTGCTCTTTTCACCCAGCCTATGTGACCTTGTCCGCGATGGGACATGTGACTTCACAGGCACCTGATGTTCTCTGAGATATCAGATGTGGAATTCCAGATTCTGAACCCTAAAGCCTCAGGAAGATTGGGCTGAAAAGGATTAAGACAAGAAGAAAGGCTGTAGCAGAAAGATTGTCTAGTGGCCACCAGAAGGTAGATGATTGCGTTTTGAGGACAGGGCCTGTGAACACAAGTGGATTAGCCCTTGGCTGAGGAGAGCACTTAATACAACACAGGATCTCAAGGACCTAAAATGACTAAGTGATGTAACTTTATTTATTTGTTTTAACTTTTTATTTTATAGTGGAGTACAGTGATTAACAACATTGTGATAGTTTCAGGTGCACAGCAAAGCGACTTAGCCATACATATACATGTATCCATCCTACCCCAGACTAAATGATGTAACCTTATTAAAGTGGGTCCCATGACCCAGTTCAAATGAACAGTTTTCTGTCCTTCGGTTCAGTTCAATAAACACGGATGGAGCATGTCTGCTACACAGCAGCTCCTGCAAGACAAAGGGGAAATTCTGATCTCTACTCCCAGGGACCTACAGTCTAGTGGGGAGACAGCCACAGAAGCTGGTAACTTCCAAACTGTAACATCTAGATACTGCCACGAAAAAGACATGCAAGAGTTTCTGTAGGACTCTGGAGCACAGCCATTAGACCCCCTCAGGGAAGGATCCTGGAGGCCAGAGCTGAGTCCAAAAGGGTGAACAGGAGTCAGCAGGTGATAAAGGCAGGAAGGGTGTTCCAGGTGGGGGGGAACAGCATGGGCAAAGGCCCGGGGGTCTGGAGAGGTGAACAAAATAATGCCATTAATGTTTGTTTTTAATGTAAAATATCAAAATATAGACACCCCAGATATAGACGAGAACAGTTTGCCTTAACATCCTTTGCATGTACTAACAATGCACAGTTCTCAATAAATCCTAAACTCCATCAAGAAGAAAAAAGTGTTATTTAAACATTTTAACTACTGTTCAAAGACTGTCTTCCTGTCAGAAGGTGGGCCTTGTATTCTCAACTTCTCAGAGGATGCAGAGAAATAACGAACTTCCCCACGGGTAAAAGGGGCTAGACCAGGGGTCTGCTGGCCCTGGGGCCACTACGCCTTCTGTCTCAACGCACTGAATATGCAAATTAATTGTCAAGGAAAAGAAGTTAAATCAGTGCATGCAATCATGAGAAAGCAAATTAAAAATGTTTATCCATCCAACTTACGAGAATCATACAAATGAGCTAAACCAATGGTGGCGATCTGGGGACTTAAACTAGGCAGTATTTGTCTTTTCTTTCACAGCTGTAATCCTGTTCCTTTTTGTAAAAATGATCAACATGTACACTGAAAGGCAGGTGGGCAAGAAAGGGGAGGGAGGTGAAGAGAAGCAGACAATGACCTCAGAACATGGCACTGAGACCTGCTTCCACGCTGGACTCTGCCATTGCCCAGGTCCTGCCTCAGTTTCCCCATCTGTGACATGATGGCGCTGGTGGCCTGAGACTCTGAGGTTTCCTCCAGGTCTATTGCCCCTGACTCTCCTCTTTGGAGGACAAATTCCCGGGGAGACTCTGTCACAAGAATCCAAGTCTCTTCCACACCATCTTCTCTACACGCGCCCAATTTTTCTTCACTTCAGCTTGAAGAGGAGAAAAGGACCAGTTTGAAGGAAATTCAGTTTATCTTCACTCAGATTAGAAGCTAACCCCAGATATTTCCCAGAAGTTTCCTGATAGTTACTGAAAGCGGAAATTGCTGAAGTAAAATGTAAACTGTCTTAAAAAATGGCAACCCGTGCTTAGGTAAAACAAAGAGATTAGGATAGTAGGATAAATGTGGCAGTTTACAATCCAACTTTTAGACAGAAGATAAAATAGATCCACTACGGGCCTCAAGTTATCTGAATGAATTCTTCATCCTGCCTGGATTCAAATGAATTCCAGCTTCTTCTTTGGCTGGGAAAACAAACAAACAAACAAACCTCTTTGGGATACTAGGTTTGCCCTAGAACATTAATTAATTCCAGAAGGATGGGGACCAGCTGCTGAATGACTCAGGTGTTTGGAAACGTCATAACTTCCTAGAAATAGCAACACAAGGGCTGCCACCAGGTAAGCTTACCCTAAAGGGCTCAAAGGTATTCTTGGTTTTAATTCTGGATCCTGAAAAATCTGCCCCAGAACTAAGAGAAGCCCCACATTTCACAGACCTCATCTCATGTTCTTTGTAAAGTTTTTTTCATATTTTGGATCAAACTTTTCACCCGCTGGGAAAACTGGGGTGAACCATCCCTTCCAAACCCCGTATACCTCTTTCCCCTGACACCATGCTTGGGGTAGGAGACCCACCTTCACGATAGGAGCAAAAGGCAAGACCAAAAAATCAGGAAAGCGTTGAAACCAAGATGCCAAAAGTCCTGTGTGTGGGGAACTGATGAAAAAGGGAATTTACCTGGTATAGCCCACCCTTTGCATAACTGGTACAACGCAGTACCCCTTGAATCAGAGTTAACTCCTGGACCTATTAGTTCATGGTTAGTCCCGACAGCAAGTAATCCCAAGCCCACCATCTCCAGCCTCATTGCCCAAGGCACATGTTTAACTTGCCATCACCAAAATACCTTCCTAAATCAGTTTGTTTTTAGGGACTTCCTGGCGGTCCAGTGGTTAAGACTCTGTGCTTCCACTGCAGGGGGCACAGGTTCGATCCCTGGTCGGGAAACTAAGATCCCACCAAAAAAAAGAAAAGAATGCTAAATCAGTTTGTTTTTAGAACTCTCTGAACTGATACACAGCCCGGAATAATTCAGATGGATGTTATTAAAAGGTCGTGAAGAAAAATAGAAATTTCTCGGGTAGCGTAACACACTCATCCTGAGAAGGTGCTGGAGGGCTAATCCTTCCTCTTTGGAGTGAGTGTGGTACAAATCTGAGCAAAGTGGCTGGAACACATTTGCTTTTGCCTGTGCCTCTCTCTGTGTACCAATCCTAGGACAGACCGAATTACCGTACGGATGCTTGTGTTGGGGTTTTGCTTCTGTTTCCATAAATGGTGGGGACAGGAGGACAGGCAAGGACAGATTGACCTGACCCGGCCCACACGGCAAGCCCAGCCCCTCTGCCCACAGCTGCCCAAAGCTGGGGGGAGGTGGGATTGGGGTTTTCTGAACCGCCCTTCGTAAGTTAAGTGGACCGGCTTTGTAGATACCTCCCCTGGAGTCAAATCAAGAAGAAACGACTTGTCTTTAATACCTTTCCTGCATCTATTTTCTTTGGCATCTGCTGAGTGCTGAGGTTCGAGCGTGCGTGTGTGTGTGTGTGTGTGTGTGTCAGGGGTGGAGGGGCACACTTCAGGTTAACCCAGGTGACTTCCAGGAGGCTCGTGCGTCAATAAGGCAGCTGCTGGTTTTCTAGGTCCGGGATGATGAGACTCACGTGAAAGTGTTTTCGCAAATGTGGTCCCAGGCGGCCCCTACCTTTTCCTGCTGACTCTATGTTGAGTTCGGCCAAAGAAAGATGTCCCTGAGTCCAGACAAAACAAGGAGAGGCGGAAGGAGTGTCCTGATTTAAGAGTCCTTATTACAGCAAAAGAAACCATTCTGAAAAGCAGGTTAGCTACTAAAAGATGGCAAGGAACAGAATAATGATTTTGCCCTAAAAAAGATTTCCCTGCCAGCCTTCCTCTTTGTGCCCTCTTGCACACAGCCTCCTCCTCCAAAGAGCTGCATTGAAAACGGACCCCAGATTGGAGTTGTTTTCTACTCCAGCAGCCGCATGATAACCTCATACTCAAGAAAACCCACTTTAAAAAGTCACATGTAAGATGCTTAATTCGTTTTCTACATATCCTAGCTTCTCAGAAGTGGCATTTCAGAAAAAGTAAATAAAACCGGCTGTTCTATTTTTGGTACTTCTTTAAAGAGCTACATCCAAATTCCTGCTCTGAATGTCTCTGTGATAGACTCTTAACCTCTCTGAGCCTTGGCGTCTTGTACATAAAACGGGGATAAAACAGCGCTTCCCTCCAGAGACTGCTGTCGAATGCAAGGCGCTCATGTGTGCGACAGTGACAGTGGACACAGCCCTGACCCCAGACCCGATGATATTTTACCTGTTTCCTCATTTGTTAAGGAAACATGACAAAGAGAGGCCCAAGTGGCACAGGTGACAAAGTTAAGGTATAAAAGACATGCAGGTGGGAAAGTCCTACCATGGACCCCGGCCCCCCAGATGTGAGAAGCACTTTGGGAAGTTGTTCAAATAAAGAAGCATTTCATCCTTCATCCTGGAAGTGAGCGAGTTCTGTGCTTCTATTTTGTTTATCTGGAAGGAAGTCGGATGTCAGCAGCTCCAAGAGTGAGTGGGCTCCAGAAGTGAAAGTGGACAGTCTTGTGTCCTGCCTGTCCTCCATTCCCAGCAACCCCGGGACTCTGACTCCCTTATCTGACCGTCACAGTGAAGAGCAGATTGCGTGGTGCTCCGAGAGACAGGACGGATCTGGGGGGAAGCTGACCATTCAAGCTGCAGGCATTTCCCCTCCCAGTACATCCGGGTGTGAGCGTACTGGCCGAGGCTGGGGAAAGCCTCATCCTTGCACTGGCTGGATCTCAGCTGAGAAGCAACATCTTCAGGTCTCAGGGAAAAAGGGAAGCACAGAACCTCCTGGAAGGGTCAGCAGATCCACCTGGCTGCAGGACCTGGGGCTCCAGGCGCAGGGAGAGGCCCCTTTGCTTTCTGAACCTCTAATTTTCATCTGGAAAAGGTGAGCTACCTTGTGCTGGATGATCTCTGAGGTCCTATCTCAGTCCATTCTGGCAGCTATAACAAATGATCAGAGACTGAGTGGCTTAAATGACAGAATTTATTTCTCATAGTCCGGGAGGCCAGACATCCAAGATCAAGGTGCCAGCGTGGTCAGTTCTGGTTAAGATTCACTTGCCACCTGCAGGTGGGGGCCTTCTTGTTGTGTCCTCACGTGGTGGAAGGAGGGCTACTGAGCTCTCTGGCCTCTTCTTATAGGGGTACTAATCCCATCCACGAGAGCCCCACCCACATGACCTAATCACCTCCCAAAGTCCCACATCCAAACACCATCACATTGGGATCAGGGTTTCAACATATGAATTCTGGAGGAGGCACAAATATTCAGTCCATTGTAGGTCCTTTCCTTCCATCTCAAAACCAACTTATTTTTTAAATTAATTTTTATTGGAGTATAGGTGATTTACAGTGTTGTGTTAGTTTCAGGTGTACAGCAAAATGAATCAGTTACATATATACATATATACATTTTTCTATTAGATTCTTTGCCCATATAGGTCATTACAGAGTACTGAGTAGAGTTCCCTGTGCTATACAGCGGGTCCTTATTAGTTATCTATTTTATATATAGTAGTGTGTATATGTCAATCCCAACCTCCCAATTTATCCCTCCCCTGCCCTTTCCCCCTTGGTAACCATAAGTTTGTTTTCTACATCTGTGACTCTATTTCTGTTTTGTAAATAAGTTCATTTGTACCACTTTTTAAGATTCCATGGGACTTCCCTGGTGGCACAGTGGATAAGAATCCGCCTGCCAATGCAGGGGACATGGGGTTCCATCCCTGGTCGGGGAAGATTCCACATGCCGCAGAGCAACTAGGCCTGTGCACCACAACTACTGAGCCTGAGCTCTAGAGCCTGCGTGCCACAATGACTGAGCCTGCACACAACTACTGAAGCCTAGAGCCCATGCTCCGCAAGAGAAGCCACCGCAATGAGAAGCCCACACACCGCAACAAAGAGTAACCCCAGCTCGCCACAACTAGAGAAAGCCCGTGCACAGCAACGAAGACCCAACACAGCCAAAAATAAATAAAATTAAATCTTTTACAAGAAGAAAAGATTCCACATATAAGGGATATCATATATTTGTCTTTCTCTGTCTGATTTACTTCACTCAATAGGATAATCTCTAGGTCTATCCATGTTGCTGCAAATGGCATTATTTCATTCTTTTTAATGGCAGAGTAATATTCCATTGTGTGTGTGTATATATGTATATATATACCACATCTTCTTTATCCATTCATCTGTTAATGGACATTTAGGTTGCTTCCATGTCCTGGCTATTGTAAATAGTGCTGCTATGAACATTGGGGTGTATGACTCTTTTTGAATTATGGTTTTCTCTGGATATATGCCCAGCAGTGGGATTGCTGGATCATATGGTAGCTCTACTTTTAGTTTTTTAAGGAACCTCCACACAGTTCTCCACAATGAAAACCAACTTATTAACCAGAATTGGCATATTTGTGTGTGTCCAGTCCAAAGACTAAACTCCTGGTTCCACTGAGAATCAGGAGATCCTTGCTCTGTAAGGAATTCTGACACAGGAGGAAAGTCACAGGATTCTTCCAGGGTGGTCAGAGCTGAGTCCCAATTCCACAGGCCAACCCTCTTTAGAAAGAAACAAAAGGTCACAAGAAATAGCACATCACATTTATCATGGCAAAATGCCCCACACATCCCATAAAATCTTAGCATTCATGGGGACATGCTGAGTCTATTTGATTTAGTTTGAATTTTCAGACACCAAATGTTATCAGGCTACTTTGTTCTTATAAATGGCAAAAGCTTTCGAAAGCAAACTGTAACCCCAAGCCACTGCCAAGATGTTCTAAGCATTTGGCTTCTATAGTTGAAGGATTTCACTTTTTCCCATGACGTTAGCTTTCAAGAGAACACTGGCCTATATTGTGTTTTTAATTGCTAGCATGTACCTTGTGTGAAACAAAACCAAGTACTTCATTCAGAAAGAAGTCACCTTGGGGCTGGCGTTTACCCAGCTGGGTGTGGAGGAGCTTGAATGACGAGCTGGTCACAACAGCAAGTAATAAGAGTACTGCAACGTTTCAGTTATGGAACTCTTTCACAAACATTCTCTCCTCTTGGTTTTCCCCCTTCAGTATCCATACCTCCCTGTTAAGATGAAGAGACTGAGTTTTGGTGTGTATGTGACTTGCCGAGGTCACTTGGCCACAGCGACCATGTCAGGGTGTCAGGGCTTTCTGCTGCGGGCCACAAGCTGTCTTCAGTAAGTCATTGTCAAATGCTGCTGACTCACCCTAAAAAACACTGAAATAATGCCCTTTGCAGCTACATGGATGGACCTAGAGATGATCATACTAAGCGAAGTAAGTCAGACAGAGAAAGACAAACATCGTATGATATCTCTTACATGTGGAATCTAAAATATGACACAAATGAACTTATCTGTGAAACAGAAACAGACTCACAGACACAGAGAACAGACCTGTGGCTGCCAAGGTGGGGAGGGAGATGGTGGAAGGATGGATTGGGAGTCTGGGATTAGCAGATGCAAACTAGTAGACAGAGCAGGGATAAACAACAAGGTCCTACTGTAGCGCACAGGGGACACTATTCAATATCCTCTGATAAACCATAATGGAAAAGGATATGAACAAGAATGTGTACATATGTATAACTGAATCACTCCGCTGTACACCAGAAACTACTACGACATTGTAAATCAACTATACTTCAATAAAAAAAGAAAACAATGCTGCTGACCCACACGGCGATGGCCACCCCATGCTGTGATTGAAAATCAGGTCCTAGGTCAATGCTGCCACATGGGAGAAAAAGGCTACAGGCTTTTACAAGTATCTCATATAAACAGGTTGCAATATACATACAGGAGATGTTAGAAAATACAAACACAGCCTCAAGTGAGATCCTCCTAACAATGCCACCCCACAACCTGAGGGACGAGACTCTGCTGCTTAACAGAGACAAGAACTTAGACACACGGCAAGACGGAAACCAGGGTTTGGTCCATAAAGCAGAGGTTAGACAGCTGGCCACTCTGAACAACTGACCGGTACAAACACAGCCCAGTTTTGGAGAAACTGGGAACACAGAGGGAACTATTCTTCTTTTTAAAACATAGGCACACCCCGCAAGTTCCCAGGTCTTTGCAGGAAGGGGCCGTCCCAGCCTCTGGAGCTGGTTAGCTGCAGCTTCTCCTGTGTGCTTGGAGAACGCCACTAGTCGAGGCCGGAGGAGATACGAGAGGGGAGAATCAGGCCACCCCCACCCAGTAACTCCATATGGACCCGACAGCACAGGTCCAGATAAATGGGCACAAGCTGGGCGGATGTCTCACTGCCCAGATGTGGGTGTCTTCTCAGAGCACAGGGGATGGTGGCCTGGCCCTGGGCAGCCAAGGTAGAGGCACTGGCTGAGGACCTGCCAGGGCAGATCCAGCCGGGAGAACCTCCCAAGGAAGTGCTTGGACATCCAGGATGAAGATGAGTGATGAGCTGCCCCCAGGTGGGGAGGTGACTTGAGTTGCCAGCGGCCCCTGTGCAGGAAGCCGGGGGCTGCTGAGCTTCCTCGGACACTGCTGAGCAGATTACACCTGCTGTGTGGCAGCTGGGAACCCAACGTCCACTGAGCCCTGTGATCGCCTACCTGCCGGCCCTGCACGAGGTGTGGGGTGCGGGGGGCTCGCAGACCAGCCTGAGCTCAGGCTCAGGCACAAGAATGACATGCACACATGTGGACCAGGGCAATGATCCGGGACGCCGGGTCCAAACCGAACTGTTAGAGAGTCATGGCTGCAGCCCTGCCCGGAAGCATCCTGTGGGTCACCTGAAAGCAAGTGAAGGACTCAGAGCTCTGAGAACCAAGAGTCAGCCTGCTGAGGGGTGAATGACGGCCGAGAAGGTGAAAACGCAAACCTGAGCTAGTGCAGAAGTCAGGACTGGGATGTGAGATGCACGGGAAGGGGTCTGTGCTCATCAAGGCCACCTTCATTTAACTCTAAAATCGAGGGGTCTTGTGCTTCCCCTGGACACAGCCTCCCGAAGTGGAGCCTTTCCAGATCCAATGAAAATAAAGGTGACAGTCACAGGGCGGAGGTTTTCTCTCAGCTGCCACCCCATGTTGGTAAACCTGGTGTGTGGAGGTGAGTGACAGACTCCCAGAGAGGGACTGTGGCGGGTGACAAGTGCTTCCAGGATCCCAGGACCAGGCAGAATGGGGCCGCCTCGGCCCCTCAGTGTCGGGAGCTGAGAGGCAGAGGCTGGAGCGGACACACTGCGGGGAAGCCCCCAAAGTGGCTCAAAGATCAGAAGCTCTCTTACCTCCAATGAAATCAGTTTGTCTTGAGCCATAAATCCAAGTGATTATTATCAGCCAAGGGCTACACAGGATCGGCAACAGAAGAAAGTTCTCTAGCCGGAGAGATAGTAAAACCTCGACAAAACCCCCATGCAAATTTGCTGTGAATGAGTTTCTCTCTCTGACAATCCACGTAAAGGGGAAGGGAGGATTTTAGAAATAAAATCCTCCCTGACCATTAAGAATGCCTTGGTGAGGTCAAGAGAAATCTCTGCTTTGGGTCTTTGGAGGAACTGATAGTCCAGAGCGACACAACAATTTGCTCTTGGCAACATTCCACCCCACCACACACACACACCAATACTGGGGGTTTTAAATTGTTTTCCTAGTTTTTGTAGAACATGATCTCCAGGGAAACAGGCATCTTATGTAGTAAATGATGATGACACCATGACGACGCCATGTCTTTTTTTTTAAATTTGTTAATTCCTTTTCTTTCTTTTTTTTTTTGAGGAACTCTCCTTTATTTTTTTTTAGTTTCCTTTCTTTTCCTGCAACAAGCAAAGCCACCGCGGTGAGAAGCCCAAAGCCAACTATACTCCAAATTTCATATTGGACTATAGTTGATTAACAATGTTGTGTTAGTTTCGAGCGTACAGCAAAGTGATTCAGTTCTACATATACGTGTAGCTATTCTTTTTATTTCGGAGCTTGGCTTGCGGGATCCTAGTTCCCTGACCAGGGATTGAACCCGTGTCCCTGCAGTGGTGGCGCAGAGTCTTAACCACTGGACTGCCAGGGAAGTCCCCATGTATCTACTCTTTTTCCAGTTCTTTTCCCATTTAGGTTATTATAGAATATTGAACAGAGTTCCTTGTTGGTTATCTATTTTGTATATAGTAGTGTGTACCTGTCAATCCCAAACTCCCAATCTATCCCTCCCCTGGACCCTTCCCCTCAGGCCATGTCTTTTGTAGATGGTACAAATGGGGGTGTTGATGTGGAAAATCCATGATTTGTTGGATCAACTCAGTAGCCGGATGGGCTCTTCCCTGTCTCACTCCAACCCACCTCCTCCCAAAAACTTCTCAGGCTGCGAGGCAATGTCTAACCCTTCCCCCACTCTGACAACATGCAGGCTGACGGTTCACACTGCAATGTGTACATCTATCATGCTGCCTATTTCTTTCTTTTTTTTTTTTTAAGGGCATAGTTTCTTTTTAATTAATTAATTAATTTTTTGGCTGCGTTGGGTCTTCATTGCTGCGCGCGGGCTTTCTCTAGTTGCGGCGAGCGGTGGCTACTCTTCATTGCGGTGCATGGGCTTCTCATTACGGTGGCTTCTCTTGTTGTGGAGCATGGGCTCTAGGCACGTGGGCTTCAGTAATTGTGGCACGTGGGCTCAGTAGTTGTGGCTCACGGGCTCTAGAGCGCAGGCTCAGTAGTTGTGGCACATGGGCTTGGTTGTTCCAAGGCACGTGGGATCCTCCGGGACCAGGAGTTGAACCCACGTCCCTGCATTGGCAGGCGGACTCCCAACCACTGCGCCACCAGGGAAGTCCCATGCTGCCTATTTCTAAATAGGCCTTAACCTTGCAAAATGGAACAGAGGAAAAATTGAAGCCTTCTAGTTCTGAAATTCTGAAATTGAAATTGAAATTCTGTAGATAGCACTAAAGATAAATCTGAATTTCACTGAAATAGGCTATTAGTGAGGATCAATGATTAGGCACCAGACTTGAAATGGAATTACCCTGTCCCTGGGAACTTCCTTGAAACATTAGATTTTCTTCTCTGAATTAAGGTGAAAAAATGTGATTAACATGTTTTATGTGTTTCATCCATCCCATTTGCTTTCCTGTCTTCTCTTGCAGAATTGGAAAATTTCATACAGCAAACTCATATTTCAGCTCTGCTTCATGAAATGCATGAAGTCTTTGTTTAAATGACTCCTGTATATTCAGAGATAGAACGTCTGTCAGAGTAAAAACTCTGTGGATCTCAGAAACAACAAAGCTTCTTAGAAACGCTTGGGCAGCCCACTGTCTGACTGGATTGAGGAGGGTCTGGTAGACTGTCTCCTCCAAGTTTCCTTGGAAACAGATCACTGGAGGGGTTTGTCTCCTAACACCACTTCAGGACTCTTTGGAGATTACTGCAAGGTTGATCATGTCTAGTTAGTTTTCATGGAGAGCCTCCATTTCAAATATTCTCCTGTGTGTCCTCACAAACCACTGAAACACTCCAAAAACAATTATCGTGGACTATTACACAGCCATTAAAACCATGTTTACCCGAAACGTTCAATGAATTGGAGTTTGGCTAAGACATGGAGACACAGCACCCTTCCACACTGTTTTAGCCATACACCTAGCAACATCTATCAATCTTTCAAAGAGGTGTGCCCCTTTACCCAGGAATCCTCCACTGGTAGTCCCTGAGAAAAAATCTGAAATGTACCTGAAGATATACAGATCAGGAAGTTAATACAAACAATGTCTGCAATAGTCAAGAAGTGGAAACAAAGCACAATAAATGTTTAACAGTAAGGAATGGGTTAAATGAATTATGTGTCAGCCATACTTTTGAATATTACTATGTAACCTTTAAAAAGAATAGATATAAGAAATGACCAAAAAAAACCACCTCATGCCACACACAAAAAAGTCACTAAATAAAACTCATAGAATTAGTTCTGTTGGTTTAAAAAGAAAATGTACATATATGGGTATACATGTAAATGCAGCGAAAATGACTAGCAGGTTACACCCACATGGCTAACAGCAATCACCTCCTGAGCGGGGTGGAGAGCTGTGGGATGCATCAGTTAGGATGCTTTTGGCTACAGCTAAAAAAACCCAACTCGACCTGCTCTAAGGGGTCAGGAAGGTTTCAGGATCTCCCAAACGTCCTAAATCAGAGACTCCTCTTGGGTAATTTGGAAGGTCAAGGGCACTGTGGAGGCCCCATTCTTCACCTTTGCATTCTTCCCCAGGTCAGTTGGGACCTGGCCCAGCCTGCTCTGCTGGCTGACGGCTGCCCCACTTTCAGGCATTGTGTCCATAAGAAGAAAAGCTGCCACTTCCTCCCACGCCTCTTTTTATGAGTCAGGGAAGCCCCCCAGTAACCCACCCTCACGTTTGATTGGCCAGGATGAGGGCCATCTGTTCACCTTGAGCCAATCACTGGCGAGGACAACAGGCCCCGCCCCATGGTTGCTCAGCCAATCAGGATTTACCCGAGACATGTGGACTAGGGTTGACTCCTGAGCAAAATCAGGTTTCTACCCAGAAGAAAAAAGGGGGTGATGGTTAGGTAGGACCAGACAGCAAAGCGGATCCTTTTCTTTTTACTAAGAAGTAGTTGTGGATTATTTGAAAATTTTAAAAGATTATATTATTTTTAAAAATCTAACATTAAAAAAAATAATTCTAGGGCTTCCCTGGTGGCGCAGTGGTTGAGAGTCCGCCTGCCGATGCAGGGGACGCGGGTTCGTGCCCCGGTCCCGGAGGATCCCACATGCCGCGGAGCGGCTGGGCCCGTGAGCCATGGCCGCTGAGCCTGTGCGTCCGGAGCCTGTGCTCCGCAACGGGAGAGGCCACAACAGTGAGAGGCCCACGTACCACACACACACACACACACACACAAAATAATAATAATAATAATTCTAATGCATAGAAAAAAGACTGAAGGGAGATTGTGGGTAATTTCATTTTCTTCAGTCTTTTCTACATTTGCCAAAAATTAAGTATACTTTCATAACAGAAAAATAACTTTTACAATGTTCTCCAGTTCTCAGTATTTTGACTTTCAAAGGGGCGCAGATATCCCTCGAGACATTGCACAGCGCCACTTTTGGTTCAGAAAAGGCTGGAAGTATCGCGCAGCTCAGCTCTGTCACCTGCCTTCCTTTAGGAGTGCTTGTGTCCACCGGAAGCCCAGACGATTTTCAGTGACCTGGGACATAACCCTCCACGGCCTTCAGCAAAGTAGCGACACGCATAAAGTCCGGGCCCTGGGTCCCACCTCCTACCCTCGGGCCCCGCCTCTGCTGTGATCCCCATTTTAGGTGTTCAGATGCTCCCTGCCCCGCCCTCCCTCCCTTGTTACCACACCCCCTCCCCCAGGTCTGCTTTCGCTCCAATCGCTGCTCTACTTGTCCTGCCCTCACGCCTATCACAGGGTCACACAGGCCGTTGCCATTCTCTTGCACTTGGCTTTCAAGGTTTATTTGGGCAGGGCATGGAGTAGGAACGGGCGCAGAGAAATCTCCTTTGCAAATAATAGGTGGAACTCTCAGACATACACACATAAGAGCAGCGTGGGCTGAAGTATTTAGAGGGCTACCCAGATCACCCCTCCTTAAATCAGGGTGAAGGAGACGGCTTCCTTGGAACATCCATCTTCCCCAGACGTCAGGAGGAAGCAATCGCCTCAGAGCATGAAGTATAAAGGGCTGGGTGGTGAATTCCCACCCACCCCCACACTGCCTTCAGGGAGCTCAGATTAAACCGAAGAGGGCTGATGGATGGCTCTGACCCTTAAAAGGGCCTGGCCAGGGACACACCAATACCCTTCCCCCCAAAATATATTTTTAAGGCGTGCCTGATTGCCACAAACACCAGTCGGTCTCGATCAACAGAACCTGCAGGGTGAGTACCAGGAACAGCCTCAGGTAAATATATTGCTAGAAGAGTATCACCGAGGCTCTCCAGAAGCCAGGGCCCTGCAGGAGAAGAGTGGAGATGTGGGTGCTTCCCATCATCCCATTTTGCATCCCGTTAACTTGCACAGCTGCCCGCCCTCCATCCCCAGGCGGGGCTCTCTACTGCCGACCCTGGGTTTGTTGATGAACCACATGGAATCTCGAATTGGTGAACTACGCACAAAAATATTTTTAGGAACCTCTTCTTCCTCCTTGCCCCGCAGCCATCAGCAGTAAGAAAAGCAAGCCCTTTTGTTATGCCTTACATGTGTCCTCCACTGGTCATCCTACTAACTTGACGAGGCAAGCATTATTCCCATTATTTTTTCTAACCAGGACACTGAGGCTCAGGATGGTTACAAAAGTTGCCCCAAGTCACACAGTAGCTGAGCAGGGAGGCTACCCCAGGTCTGTCTGATTTCAATATCTGCATTTTATTTCCTGGCAAGTCACAGAGCTTTCCATTTAAAGAAAACTAGAGATCAAGGATGACCAATGTGAGAGCCCTACCAGAAAAACCCGGCCACACCACTGAAGAGTGGTGTTCCAGGGCCTCATTTCAGTCTAGAAAGAATCTCCCTTCCTCATCTTAGCTCCTTGAGGGCAGGGAGGACCCATGTGCTTTCTTTCCCTGTCACCTGGGCCTACTACGCAAATAGATGCTTGGTCAACAGAGGCAGAACTGAATTAAGAATATTCCAGAAACTTCTAGTGTGTCACAGCCTCCGGAACACCTGGGATCTTGTAAGAAATGCAGAATCTCAGGTCCCAACCCAGACCCAAGGTCCCCAGACAATCAATGCCACGCGCTATAAAGTTTGACGCGTGAAGTTCTGCACCCTCCACTTTTTTTAATATACCTTTGTTTGTTTTTTCACACCTACGTAGAAGATAAACAAAGATAAACTTTCGTTTCCATTCTGAGTCATCATACGGAAACCACACATTGTCTTATGACCCACAAAAGTTCAAGTGATCTCTGGGGGAACTTTACCCAAGAGATTACCTTGCTTAAAATGCCAAGTGATCCCCAACCTCAAAGAATTCCGTGAGAAACAGCAGCGCCTTAGATAAAGACTGCATTAAAAAAAAAATTCCTCCTTTAAATATGTTCACATTTAGTAAGTGTTTATTTAGTGCTCTAAGGTGCTATTAATCATCTTCAGATTTAAACTAGAATTACTCAGAGTTGAGTACCCCATTAGCATTCAGCAATTTCTACCCTTTGGATAACTGTCATCGACAAGTCAGCTCATTTCCTACACCTACTTATTACTGAGTGCTGATGATGAGCAAGACCTCCGAGGGATGAGATGCTGGGGAGAGTCTGAATGTGGCAGTCCCTGACCTCCTATCTTTGCTACACATAGAATGAAGATCAGGAACGTGCTAATCAAATATTTCTGTAAGCAAATAATGCATATCATTTCCACTGTTTAAATGCAAAACTCAATTACATGCTTCTTTGATGCAGCCAATTACACTGTTGCTGTAAGAAAGCCAAGAATACGGTGTCACTGGGCTATTTTCAACACCTCATAATCTGACCTCTCTTGGGAAAGAGATGCCACCCTGTGCATGGCATCAACATAGGACAGTCGGTGCCTGGATCACCATGGAAAAACTGACTTTTCACGGAAAGAATAAAATACATACTTGTTTTAGAAATTAAGAAAAAGGACTTAGCCCTCTGGAGGCTAAGGTTCCAAAGCCAAATTTATGAAAAATTACTATAAAGGTTGTGATATAAAGAGCATATGCATGCATTATTATTTTAATCTGAAAGAAATCACTAATTTTGAATGTTTAACCTAAAAACTAGTTGCAATGCTAAGAGCCAGCTTTAAAGATTACCAAGAGTTAAGAAAGATTGTTCCAAAAATAAGATGAATTCAACTTCATAACGACACACATCAGATGATGTCGTCATTTTAAACGATTTTTACTATTTTTTAATCATTTTCATAATTAAATAGCCAGAAATAGTAAAAAGGGGCCCAAACGCTTACAAGAATCAAACGAGCTTAAAAACAATTGTCATTTTCTACAGAAAGATGAATTCCTGAGCCACCATCTGAACACTCACTTCTCCAATCAGGGAATGTTTTTCATCACACTAATTAGTGAAGCCTCACTTGGTTATTTTCTTGGCATGTTTAACTCTTTGGGGGGGTAACGTTTTATTAATAACATATTTCCCCTGGAATATATTCCCTTCCCTGGCCTCCATGGGAGTCAGTATGGGGAGCAGTGAGAATAAAACTGATTCTACGTCTGCTACAGATCAGCAAATAAACAGAGGCATCGATTTCCAAGCAGAAAATGGCTAAAAACAGCATATTTACAATTCTTCTAATCCACACTCCACATCTCTCTGTGAGATGGAAGACAATTATTGAAAACCTTTACGGTGCACACTTTATTTTTAACTAAATCTTTAGGTAGACTGCTGAGAAATGCCAATACTTCTACCAGTCTTGGTTTAGCTGGGCAGTCAAACAGATTTTTTGCTTTTGCAAAATAGTGGCCCAAACCTGAATAGCTCATTTAAACATCGTATGTATTGGGGAGTTATTTTAAAATACATTTGGGGGTTATTTTTGGCAAACTTCTCCTTCAAGAAATCTGGGCAGAAAGACACAGCTACGACTTGCCCTTGAATTTTGAACTAGCACCTCCCAAGGAAGAGCAATTAAAACTTGCTGTGTTTTAATGCAAGTCATAATGAGTTGGTCAATTCACTGATCAGGGACTGAGTTAGCTAGTGTCCGATAGACAGAGGAATGGACAGGGCCGAACCCTGCCAGGAACTGCCTTACAGCTAATTATCTGGGAAGTCCAAATAGGGAACACCCTTCTACTAAGGAAAAGAAGGTCTGGGTTCTAAATGACCAAGAATGACCAGTTCGTCTCTGCTAATTAAGTTAATAACTACTCAATATTTTACCTTAAAGAAACAGGCCAATCAATTTAATGAATCAAAGGAGCACGTACTAAAAAGACGAAACTCGCCAAGCTCTCCCCTTTCGGACCCCTTCTGAACACCTGTTGAACTCAGGGGCTTTTAACTTTCCGAACTAAAGCCTCCCGGATACAACCTTGGGAGCTTTTAGACTTTCTGGAAGTGCGTACGTATTTTTAAGGTTTCCATCTTGCTTCATCGACAAAACTGGTTACTAATTATTTATGAACCACAGGGCTGAAAACAAACTTTCTTACCTTGAGCAGTTAAGGAGGGGCAGGCAGAGGAGAGGGGTTGGTTTTTAATTTGGCCCCTTGGTACCCGTCCCTACCCCCCTCCACCACCACCCCCCTCGTTACCGACCCCGCGGCGCTCTACGGAAAGGTCAAAGGTAAGCCTCCCTCCTCGGCTCCGGGAGGGGGCACACCTCCCAACAAAACAACACCCTGGCATCCAACCTGAGGAGCTCCGGGTGGCACGGCGGCGCGAGGGGCTGAGCCACGCGCTCTCCGGGCGTCCAGGGGGCAGGCTCGGCACCCATTCCGGCCCGGAACCAATTCCGACCTAGGTGGTGCCCGGGGCGCGCACGGCACTCTCTCCGGGGGTCCGCGGCGCCCCCACGCTCCGAGGTGGGGGCGCGCGGTGGGGCTCGGGGAGGCCAATGGGCGACCCTCGAGGCTGCTACCCGGGCACGGCCTCCGCCCACCCCGAAGGTACTCTCAGAGCACCCCAGATCCTGAGGTTCGGGGTGTCTCGTCCTCTGCCTCTTTGGCGAGACGCACCCGGCGCCCACCCGCCCGGCCGCCGCTGCGGTCCCGCAGGACGCGATGTCCCCGCCGCGGGACCCGGGACTGGGGGTGGGGACCCAACCGCCCCGCGCCCCCGACCCCCGCGCCGCGCAGCCCCGGGCCCAAGCGTCCCTCCCCATCCCGCGTGTCCACCGCGCCGGCGAGCAGGTGACGGAGTCCCGCGACCCCGCGCGCACGTCCTCCCACCCGGGCCACCCGCGTCCCGGGGTGCGGCCCTTACCTCGGAGCGGGCCGGGGCGGCCCCGCGGGGCCGGGCGCGGACTGGGCCGGGAGGACGCGCCTCCCGCCGCCGCCGCTGGGAGCCGAGGAGGCGAGCGGGCGCGGCGAGCTCCTCCCGGGCGGCGGCGGGAGGCGCTGCTCTAGCAGCCGCCGCCGCCGCCGCCGCGGCTGCGGGTCTCGGAGCTACGCGGCCGCGGCTCCCGGGCCGCCGCCGCCGCCGCCGCGGGTTCCCTTGGCTCCTGCGGGAGGCCCGCTGCTCGCGCGGCAAACTCTTCCGCACGCAGAGCCGGCGGGGAGAGTCGCGGCCGCCTCTTCCTCCTCCCCCTCCCTCCTCCCGCCTCCTCTCGGTCCTCCTCCTCCTCCTCCACCTCCTCCTTCCCTCCGCTGCCGCTGCCGCCGCCGCCGCCGCCGGCCGGGTCTCTCCTGGCCGCACGCCGCCGGGCCTTGGCCGCGACCCAGCCTGGGCCACGCACCCTGCGCGCCGTACGGGCAGATGGACCCCCGGACCTCCCAGCTTCCCTGGGCGGCGCAGACACCCGCGCCCCTAGGCAGCCACCGCCTCCGCTGGGCTGCCGGGGACGCGCGGCGGGGTCCGGTCGGGGGCGAGGGGTCGGGACTGGGGATGTGCTTAGAGGGAAACTGGCCCGAGGGAAGGCCAGCAGATGCGGGGCTGCCGGCTGAGGTCCCGTCAAAGTTGTCAATGGGGGTGGCAGGGAATCTTCCTCCCCTGCCCCGTGCCGACCCTCGCCCTGCCCGCGGCCACCCCGCTGTCCCGTGCGCTGGGGGGTGAGCGCGCCATCGCGGTCCCCTGCACGCCGTCCTCGCGGGGCGGGCCTGCTCGCGGAGCCCCAGCCAAGGCACCGGGCGCGTCTCTGCGCGCCGACCACTGCGCTTTCTCAATGAGAGGCGGCGAGGGTCGAGGAGACGCCGGCGAGCGCGGTTCGCGGAGGACCGCCTGCTGGGGAGGAATGATCGCTGTTTTTTTCAAGGCGAACGTAGCTGGTCCGGAAAATGGGTCAAGGATGGAAAGGAGCGGGCTCATTGCCCCCCTCCTAAGCAGAGGCACGAGGGGTGGGGGACCGTGGCCAGGAGCGCGCACCCGGAGCTCCAGGCGGCCGCTCCCTCCCCTCCCCCGCTGCCCTCCTCTCATTTTGCACCAGTGCAGGAAATGTTCCACTGACCTACATATTTTTCCAAACATACGTGACCTTTTTTTTTTTTTTTTCCCTCTGTGGGAGGAGACAGGCGAGAATCCAAGAAAAGGAGAAGCTGGAGCGGCGCGCGCGAGGAAACAGGGAGGCTTTCACCGAACACAGACACGTGCACATAAATAGTCCCAGGAGCCAAAAGCTGCTGTTCCATAGTCTGCTGGGCTCCGAGACAGAATCGGGTGGGAAGGGGAGACCCCGCACCCCGCCGAGGCCCGGAACGGTGACAAGCTTCCCCTAGCCTAGCAGACCCCACTCCATCCTCGGCGGCGGCGTTCCCCACGTGGAGGCGCCTGGCGAGAAGCCCAAAGGAGGGGCGAGGTCTCCTACCCGCGGGAGGTCCCCCTTCCCAGACATCACAGAGGTACAGCGCCTGGCGCAGCGCTCTGCACCTAGCAGCCTTTTTTCAGATGTCCCTGGGTTCTTCACACATTCCTGCAAGTAGCCCTGGAGAGGAAAGCGCCCCCACCGGTCCTTTTCCATCCGACTCCTGTTTTGTGGCCAGAAGGAATCTCCTAGGGCCTTTCCTCTGAACATCAGACGGGGCCCCCAACTCGGTTCCAGGGCCCTGGCTTTATTCTCTCCCGGCTCGAGTTCAAGACAAACCCTCTACCGCGCAGACCCGACCCACAACGCCTTATTTGGGCATGCAGCGCCGCACTGTCAATTAGATCAAAACGCTCACACAGAGCTCCTTTTTCCCCCCCTGTAAAGTAGGTCATTCTCTTTATTTCCCTCTTGTATTATTTTTGTCTAATTCTCCTCCTGAAAAATAATCAGCTGCAGGAGCTTTGCGCATCCTGAGAAGCTGTTATTCTTAGGCTTGCTTCTGACTTGGAGGGCTTTTCAAGGAGGAGGACGCATTTGGCACGTTGTGGTCTTGAAGTACCTCCCTTTCCAAAAGGAGAACATTTTAAAACTTTATTTTGCTTTGTTCTTTTACCCTCTCCCTTTACTTCGGGCAAGTATGTTTTGCCCTGCCCTTAAAGCGTGGCCATGACTAACATCTACTAAAGGATAAAGTTGTGTGCCTTTAACCGGATTTAATGCAGAATTTAAAGCCACCTCCCTTCCTTTCTTGCTTTGAAAATGATTCCAGCTCCCTCCTCCTTCTCCCTTTTGGGAACCAGTTGAACAATCGTTAAACGATCTTTTAGGAAACAAATGGCCTACAGAAATAACACAGCAAGTAATTCCACAGTGCAACAAATATTTTTGCTACGGTCTGTTTTTACCTGTTGCCTGGTAGGATATCCTATTAAGTGCGTGGTTCCTGCCTTTTGATCATGGAGATGTTGTATACATAGTTGTACTTATTCCAGATGCCATCCCACCTCCTAATGTTAATTCCACTGGGGTAGGACACCTGTCTGACCATAAGGGGGAGTGGAGTCTGCAGCAGAGAACCCAGTCAGGACCAGAGCACATCATGCCCTTTCCCCAAATGTAGACAAGTGTCAAAGAGGGAAGTTTACCTCCTGTTCATTCTTTGCATTTGGCAGTTCAGTTCCTTTTATTGGCATTTGTTGAAGGCTTGTCATGAATCAGGCTGGGCTTGGCCTGTGAGGGATGGAGGGAAATTTGATAGCAGTTTATGTCTGTACAAGAAGGGTTTACAATGTAAAGGCAGGGATAAAGATGAGGCCAGAAGAATCAGGATGGGCTTCCTGGAGGAGGTGACATTGCTGCTAGAATTTTTCATCGACCAGATAACAAAGTCTCATTGGATCAAAATCTGTGCATTACTCAAAATGGAACAAAGGAACCATCTCAAAACTGCATTGCCAATTTGGGGAAATTCTGAAGTTTCATGTGGTTCGTCCTTTAAAAGAACATGGCTTTATTGAGTGTATGGTGCAGTGATATGTCCAGGAACCCCAGCTGTTTTTCAAAAAGTGAATATTTATGGAGGGGAGGATCAAATTGTTTCACTCTAGTCGGTTATGTCAATCTATGAAGATAGCAGAGAAACAACTGAAAGTCTTTTCAGTCTAATCGGATATTCTTTTCCCTCATAGAAGTTGGGGCATATCCTAATTAAAAATATTTAGCCAATTAAATTCTCAAAATATGTACAGTAGAAGTGTCCATATATAGTGTTACACACAGGTGAGAATGTGTGGCTGATTACAAGAACTACAGCACTAGCTCAGGGACCCATATTAGGCATGTATAGTTGGTAAGTTAAACACACAT
Source organism: Mesoplodon mirus (assembly GCF_964341445.2). Classification (NCBI taxonomy): domain Eukaryota; kingdom Metazoa; phylum Chordata; class Mammalia; order Artiodactyla; family Ziphiidae; genus Mesoplodon; species Mesoplodon mirus. Next base: position 18,640,584 of record NC_138990.1, on the reverse strand, counting down.
TTTAGGAGAAACAGCAAGGACAGTGTTCCATGCTGGATGACATCATCTCGTGTTTTTTACTAATTTTAAGATAGAAGAAGAGCCTTCTTTTTTCTTTCTTTCTTTCTTTTTTTTTTGTACAAATGCCCAGAAGTCCTTTTATGGAGTCTTACCTCTGAGTAGCGGTTTTCGCTTAAAAAGAAAAAACCCCACAATTCTATGCATCTTTAAGTAGAATAACATCACGCTAGGGAGGAAAATTGTTGCAACTGAGGCAGAAGGGAAAGTTGGGTTCGAATAAGGATGAAGAAGAGACCTCAGAGCCCATAACTGGAGACTGAATACTCAGAGGCCAGGGCTGATGAGCACCGAGAGAAGAAAGATTCAAGAATGTCCACCTGCCTTTGAAATACCGAGGTTAGAATTTGAATGCCTTGGTTCTGCAGAAGCTTCATAGCAAGAGAAAAGTATGGGATAGGGATTCGGTCACTGCAGCAGGCTGGGCCTGAGGATGCTACCAGGAGAGAATCAAGGCCTTGTGCAGCTTGCCTGGGAGAGTGAGGACTGGACTTGGCATTGGTGCCTGTTAGATCATGTGGCTGGCAAACCAAAGAATGAAGTAAGATTTCCTTACAAAGCTGGCATGGAGGGCCCAGGGAGAAATCTGGGCTGGTGGAGTCTGGAGGTGACAAAGCCTTAAAGCCTCAGCTAATCCCCACTAGTTAATTGCAGTGCTTCTGAGGACACACACACACACACACACACACACCAGAAAAAGAGGTGGCAAGACTATTGACAATATAGGCACTTGAGGATAATCTTTCCTTATAGTTAAGCTGCCTGAGGAAGTCCCTTCAGGTACCTTTCTCTAATAAAGTTTGATTTTAGGTCCCATTTATTTCTCTTCTAAGAGAATCTTTGAAAAAATATATATATGTGTGTGTCATCTTGGGCATGTTACTTAACTTGTCTCATATGTAAAATGGGACAGTAGTAGTATGGTTGGGAAATTATGTGAGAGAGCACATGTAATCTAGAGCACTTAGAATGGTATATGGTTCAACCAAAGACTATATATGTGTTTGCTTTCTTCATGGTATTTTATTGTATATATGCAATATAATTAATTTAGCTAGTTTCCAAAACAAAGAAAAAATAGTCTTTAATTTTAGAGCACTTTTAGGTGAGCACCAAATTGATCAGAAAGTACTGAGTTCCCATATACTTCCTGCCCCCTGCCCCACCAGAGTGGTACGTCTGCTACAGTCCATGAACCTCCACTGACACATCAGTATCACCCAGATTTCTAGTTTCCATTAGGGTTGACTTTTGGGGTTATACTTCAATAGGTTTGTATAAAAGTATAATGACTCACATCTGCTGTTATCGTATCATACAAGAGTATTTTCACTGCCCTAAAAATCCTCTGTGCTGGGCTTCCCTGGTGGCGCAGTGGTTGAGAGTCCGCCTGCCGATGCAGGGGACACGGGTTCGTGCCCCGGTCTGGGAAGATCCCACATCCCGCGGAGCGGCTGGGCCCGTGAGCCATGGCCGCTGAGCCTGCGCATCGGAGCCTGTGCTCCACAACGGGAGAGGCCACAATGGTGAGAGGCCTGCGTACAGCAAAAAAAAAAAAAAATCCTCTGTGCTCCACCGCTTCATCCCGCCCTCTCCACTAAACCCTGGCAATCCCTGATCTTTTTACTGTCTCCATAATTTTGCCTTTTCCAGAATGTCATATAATTGGAATCACACAGTATCTAGCTTTTCAGATTGGCTTCTTTCACTTATTAAAATGCATTTATGTTTTCACCATGTCTTTTCATAGAGCTCATTTCTTTTTAGCACAGAATAATATTCCGTTGTCTGGATAAGAGGGTTTTTAAAGTGATATTTTAGTAAGTAATGCTTTCAGTAATAACAGGTAATATTTGTCTAATACTTACATGCCAGGTATTTACGTGACCTCATTTCATCTTCAGAAGTCCCCGCAGAAAAGTGATTTGGGATTTCCAGGTGACAGATAAGGAATCTGACAGGCTCAAGGTACCGTCAGTCTCTTGGCAGATGCGTGGCAGACCAAGGTTTGATCATTGCTTGAAGACCACTGCTCCTGTGCTCCTTCCCTGCCACCTGATCCGGCACTCAGCTGTGTCAGATGCCAGCACAAAGATATTCACGGCATCATTCACTCGCCATGAGATCCTGCTGGGTAATGAACTAGCGCCAAAGCAGGCATGTGCTGCTCTGTGTATGCACATTTCTTGCCTCTGTTTTCTCTTGTTCTCCTCTCAATACATCAGTTATTAATATCTTTACTCCATTCTTGAATCAGCTCTCTTCCAAGCACTTGAAATAGAATTCCAGGATGAAGGCTTGGGGTTGGCAAAAGAGCAACACTTAGTCCTGATAAAACATAGAAGGAAATAAAATCACTGGGTCGATACGTGTGTTATTGGCACATCAGCATCTTGCCAAGGGCACTGTTTGGACTTTGGTGATGGCCTGGATGGGAGTGTCCTTTTGTCAACATCTGTGATCTTCAAACCGGCTCTAGGTCACAGGTTGGGAAAGGAAGCAAATTCCTCCCGTGAAAGGGAAAGTTTGGGTGACAGTCAAGCTTTCCTCTCTTGGCCCACGAGAGCGGGACCAGGGTGGGCCAGCCCAAGGAGGACGCCTTGCTCAGCTGTTACCTCTGGTCATCCTTCTGGTGAAGGCAGTGGCCAGGGATGTAGCCTTTCTCACTGGAACTAGATTGTTTGCTTGGGGAGATGCTCAGCTCAGATTTGCTCCCAGGAAGTATTTAAGCAACCCCGCCTTTCACAGCCTGTAGAAAGTGGTGAGACTGTGAAATATGGATGGAACGGTGGCTTCAAAGCATGCAGAAAACTGAATGGAGGAAAAGTCTTTTGTGTACAGGATGCCAAGAGATGGAGGAAGGAAGGTCCTTGGGATGCAAACGTGGGTGAGCTGTAAATGTGCCAGGAGGATGGGGTGTTTCTCAGCTCCTGCGATTAGCTGAGCAGATTTCAGAAGCAATTGTAGAGTCAGAGCTAAAGCACACACAGTATAGAAGAAATCACTGCCACTATGTAAGGCATTTGCTCCTAGCCTGCATTCACGAAGGGACCAGCCAGCTGCAGACATGCGCTTTTCCAACCTGCACAAGAAGCACCCTTTAAACGCAGGGCAGAAAGACAGCTGTGTTGACACACAAGTGGCTGTTGTCTTTTGCTGTTCTCAGCTCATGTCCCATTGAACTCAACTAAGAAGAGGTCATTTAATGTATTTATGTGTGTCTGTTTGTTTAAAATGGGCCTATTCAGCTCATTCTCAGAGTGGTTTCCATTTCTGTCTCGTTTTAAAATTCTCTGACTTAGGAGCAATGCTGTTTGAATAGTTAAGTTTCTATACTAACAGATGCATAATCTACCATGTACTTTGCCCAGGAACAACATTTAGTGATCCAAGATTTGTTACACACAGTTCACTTGAAGTGAACAGCTAATGACAGAAAAATGTTCTCCAAGGAGCTATTTATAACCCCTCCTAAGTAGGCAGAGGAGATGCATTTCCTGTATGGACAAGCATTATTTTCTCAGTAAGCTTTGTTACAAGGTTTTGGTGAGAAAGAGCTTTTCTCAATGGCTTGGTCCTAACACTTGCCCTGCAGTGAACATGATTCTCTAATAAAGACAACCTCATTCGATGTTCTTAACATGTGCTATTGCCTGTCTCTCTAGATTTCTTCCTTTCAAGGCAAAGGAGGGATTGCCCTGAAATGAAAGATGCTTTCCTCATGGCAACGGGGCTTGACTGTATTTTTGCATTCCAGAAGCTTCTAAGTAAAGCCACTTTTCCTTTTTATGATACTAGCGAGGTTCCGGTGGGGCAAAGTGTCTATGACTGGGATTGACTGAGTACTAGGGCTTTTCTTTAAAGAGTTTTCACTTGCGAATTTGAGATGCCAGCGGGTGGCATTTTGTTTTCTTGGCCCTGAATGATTCAGACCAGTGGTTCTCAAAGTGTGTTCCTCGGGCCAAGGGCATCAGCTTCAGCTGGGAACTTGTTAGAAATACAAATTCTCAAGCCCCACCGAGATCTGCTGAATCAGAAACCCTGGCAATGGGCCCCAGCAAAGTGGGTCAAGAAGACTTTCAGGAGATTCTAATGGATATAACATTTGGGAGCTGCTGATTTAGACAGTTGGTGATGTTGCAGGTAGGGGACTGTTCCACAATGATATGGTTTGAGCTAAGTTTATTGCTGTTCCTGTGCTAGCCCCTGGGTTAAGAGCAAGCTGGCATTCATTGATTCAATCTTCACAATCACCCTCCAAGGATGGTTTTGTTATTATCCCCTTTGACAGATGACAGAATGGGATCTGGAGGCATTACGTTACTGGTGCAGGGAACGGTGCCAGCCAGGAGCAGAGGCAGGATGGAGACGGGGGTCTTTCTGCTGCCCAAGCTGATGCTTTGACCACCCTGCACTTTTGCTGGCCATGGGCACACCTGGCCAGGTGACTGATAAGAATTTAATAAGCCCCTTTCCTCAATTCTTCTCCCTATTTTCCTAGTTCTTTATTCCTTCTCTTTCTTTCTCAGTATCTTCTAGTCATTTCTTTGCTCTTGCTCTAACTCTCTCCCTCCCCTCTCATCCTGCTCCATGGAAATGAACTGCTTTAAAATATTACATCCCATCTTTCACATTGTCCTCATTCAGCTCTTCATCAGAGTCCAGTCTGGCCAAGTCTAAAGCATAGAGCTGAGCCAGTATCTGGTGACTTCAGGCTGTGTTGAGAGCCAGATGGCTTGACTGTGGTCTTCAGAGAAAGTGAAGCTGGCAGAGAGGGATATTAAGTTAAAAGGCATATTATCCACGGGGGTTTATTCAACACAGCAAGCTGTACCTATGCTGTACAAGGTGGGTTCCGTAGGCATTGTTTGAACTCACAGGGAGCTGGAGGTCTAAGGTCTAAGATACTGACCTAAGCCAACAAGTCAAGAAATAGACGGTCGTACTCTAAATTAACATAAAAATTAAAATGTGAGGATAGTGCATGGATGGCAAGTATAAAACACTAAAGAAATAGACCTGAGAGCTTAGAAATAAACCCTCACAATTATGGTCAATTGATTTCGACAAGGATGCCAAGATAATTCAGTGGGGAAAGAATAGTCTTTTGTAACAAATCGTGCTGGGACAATGGATATCAATACGCAAAAGAATGAAGTTGGACCCCATCCTCACACTATATAAAACATTAACCTGAAATGGATCGAATGCATACATGTAAGAGTTAAAACTATAAAACTCTTAGAAGAAAACATAGGGGTAAATCTTCATGACCTTGGATTTGTCCAAGGATTCTTACATACGATACCAAAAGTACAAACAACTGAAGGCAGGGAAATAAACAAGTTGGACTTAATCAAAAGTAAAAACTTGGGACTTCCCTGGTGGCGCAGTGGTTAAGAATCCATCTGCCAGTGCAGGGGACACGGGTTCGAGCCCTGGTCTGGGAAGATCCCACATGCCGCGGAGCAACTAAGCCCGTGCGCCACATCTACTGAGCCTGCGCTCTAGAGCCCACGAGCCACAACTACTGAAGCCCGTGTGCCTAGAGCCCATGCTCCACAACAAGAGAAGCCACCGCAGTGAGAAGCCTACGCACCGCAACAGAGTAGCCCCCGCTCGCTGCAACTAGAGAAAGCCCGCGCGCAGCAACGAAGACCCAACACAGCCAAAAATAAATAAGTAAAATAAATAAATTTATCTTTAAAAAAAAGACTAATAACTGAGGATTTCATTTATAGGAAACTCCAAAACTGGCAAGTCTACAGAGATGGAAAGTAGATGATAGTTGCCTACTGCTGGGGGCATTTAGGTTTGGGATGTGATGGATAAGAGTACAGGGGTTTTGGGGGTGATGAAATGTTCTAAAATTGATTGTGGTGATGACTGTATAACTCTGTGAATATACTAAAAACCACTGAGTTGTACCCAATAAGTGCGTTAATTGTACTGGATGTGAGTTCCGTCGGCAGAAGAATGTTAACAGAAAAATGAAGAAAGTCCATTAAGGGTACCATATCTGCCCGTCTCTTCCCATTTGAAGCCTCCTCCATTCGTGCAGCATCCTGCCTCTTTCACACCAAGGTCCTGACCCACCTCCTCCTCCCCACCGGGCCCCTCCCCCTTCCTTCTTCCATCCCATCTTCCTGCTGCCCCAGAAGTGAACAGGCTCCCACAGCTCTCTTTTCAGCCTCTGGCTCTTTTCCTTCTTTCTTGGGAGAATCCAGTCCTGTGGTTCTTATTCCAAAGCCTTTCAAATCTTTATCTCTGGTTCTGGGACAGCTCTCCTCCCATGTGGCCAACTGCCCACTGATATTTCCATGTGGATGTCTCCCACTTCACTTGTCTAAAGCCAGTTTGTTTTCTCCTTTTCCCTTTTCTCCCCACCCCAGCTCGTTCTCCCAACCGCCCTAGTCCTATGAATGATGTGACTTTTCTTCCGCTTACCTGCACTTGAAAGCTGAATTCTGCTTTTAAACGCTTCCTCTCTCGTCTGTTCTTGTCATTCTGTAGCTGAGGCTGATAGATGCTTGTCCCCTGGTGTTCCGTTCACTCCCCTCTTCCTTCCCATGCCCGTTGTCTCTCTCTTCTGTGGTTCAGCCCTAAGTAGGGGGGGGGCTCACTAGCATTCTAACTGGCCAGAAGTAACTACAGAACATGAATTGTGGAAGAAAAGGAACATAGTCGTGACCTAAGGAAGGGCTTCAAAATTCCGTGCCCTGAACTCCATGCAGGAGATTGTGTAAGAGAGTTGTACGAAAGAAGATGAAACCCAAGGGCCTAGAAAGGAACCCATGAACTAAGGAAGCAGGCCATCTCAGGGGAAAGTGACACATATGCCCCGGGGTATGGGTTTAGAGAGCCCACGACAGGTCTCGTTTTGAGCCAGTGGACCCCGGTACAGCCAGGCCAGTGGTGGATGTACTAAAATAGGTCTGTGCTCGTGGGTAAACAGCCCCCGTCCTGAGCCCACTGACTGCCCCCATCTCCCTGCTGCTCCCCCAGGACTGCCTGAAACTCCCCACCACACAGCGATGATGGGAAACCCTGCTGGTGGCTGTGCCATCACACGGCTCGGACTCTAGAAGCACCTGGTCTCAACTTTGGTGCTTTCCCAGTGGCCGCCAAACCAAGTCCACACTCCTTGGCATCCTCGGGACCCACCTTAATCCAGCCACAGCCTAGCTCTCCAGTCTATTTTCCATTATTTCCTACACTGCATTCCACGTACGTGACTTGTACTATCCCCACATCAGATTCTGCTTTGGCCTTTCCCTCCCCACTCTGATGAAATTCTTTCTCTTTCCCAGGGTCTTGCTCATATGCTGTCAAGAAGTCATCCTAGGGCTTCCCTGGTGGCGCAGTGGTTGAGAGTCCGCCTGCCGATGCAGGGGACACGGGTTCGTGCCCCGGTCCGGGGAGATCCCACATGCCGCAGAGCGGCTGGGCCCGTGAGCCATGGCCTCTGAGCCTGCGCGTCCGGAGCCTATGCTCCGCAATAGGAGAGGCCACAACAGGGAGAGGCCAGCGTACCTCAAAAAAAAAAAAAAAAAGAAGTCATCCTAGAGGCCTTTGGCCAGGTGTGAATTTTTCCTTCCTCACTGATTATTTTCAGGTACATAAAAAATAATATTTATAAGCATACATGTATATTTCATGCATATGTTATTATATATGTATTTAATATATCTATATTTTTATTTTATGTGTATATATATATATATATATATATATATATAATTGAATGTATTATTACATTCAATTTTTATAGCCCAGTACCTTCAAGTTGTTGTATCAATTAGGGTTATTTTGGATGTAGGAGCAGTAACAACTCTGCTTCCCCAAACTTGCATCTCCCTTGTATCCACCACACGGCCTCATGGCTGTGAGTCCTGTCCACTCCGTAGGCCAATGGCTCCCAGGTGGGTGACTCCAGGCTTATCTACCCACTTTGCCTACTCGGCAAAGGAAACTTCCTGAATCCTAACTTCGGCAGCGGGAGGATGGCATCCAATAGATGCAGAATTCACAGCCTTTCCTGCTGTACCTCATACTTAAATGTCTCATCTTAAATTAAACCTCATGCGCTTTGGGCTGTAAGCTGTACCCTGTCTGAGAGCGAAACATTTTATTTCAACAGCTTCTTTTTTTTTTTTTAAGTAGGGACTGTTCTAGCTCTCCTGAACTGGCTAGCAGATTCTGGATGTTTCTTATAAAAATTAATGATCTGTTGGAACAAGAGGGGAAAAAAATCCCAACACTCTCTCGTGGGGTTCTCAGTGGACCAGAGCTCACATTTTATATCCCAGACACGGAGCTGAGGATTTTAGAGTTTGTTTAGGTTCAATGACCTGTTCCAGCATCTCAGCGTCAGAGGAGTCATGGATGACTTCCTCTCCTATGGAGCCACCTGGTTAGTCCATGGCCTGGAGCGCTATACGCATGGTTATTGGTTTTTGGAGGAGACCTAGAGACTGTTTTAAGAACTCCTGAGTTCTTACTACGTGCCAGGTGTTAGGATATTCTCACTGAATACTCCTGCTACCTCTTGCAGTAGGCATTTCTCCTTTTGTTGACAAGAAACTGAGGCTCGGAGAGGTGAAGTCATTTCCCAGTCTAACCCCCCGTGTACGCAGGAGACCAGGAGGCGTCAGGAGCTGTACGTGACTTATGCACTCAGCCTCCCTGCGTTCTGGTCCCTGATTCCCTGGGGGACAGCATCCCACCCCCAGGCTGCTCATCCACTGCCTTCCTCTCTCCTCCTGGAGCCCCAGGGACTCGGGGGCTTGGTGGCATCAGCTCAATTGACCCTCTCAGCCCGAGAACCTCCACAGAGCATCGACCCACTTATTTGTCTCCAGGGAGGTTTGTTTTCCTTGTAAGAGGAGCTGGGGTCCAGCCACGGCCCCTCCATATCTCGTTCCAGCCAGGTCGCCCCCAGAATCATTTGGTGAGATGGGGGCTGTCCTGGTTCAGGGTTGCTAACGCTGGGATTTTGGCAGACGCAGATTGAGAACTTTTAGAAATGGTGTTGAAATCAAATGAAGGAACTGAGGAATCCCTGAAGCAGCACCTAAATCCTGCTTTCGTTACTGAGCAAAAGAGAAGCAAGTGGGGGTGAGGTGGAGCAACGGGGCACCAGAGGCCGCTTGAGGCGTGTCATGTCAGGTCTAAAAGCGGGCACCGAGGCCATGGGGCATCCCGTTTAAGGCAGGCCCTGTTGTCTGCCAGAGGAGAAGCTTCTTCAATAAAGGAATGCTGGTAACATTGGTTAACTATTACATTACCTTTCTCAGGTAACATAAAGTGTTATCAACGGTCCAGCATTCAGCTGTGCAGGTTGCGCACTGCACAACTCGGGGCCTGTAGTCACACAGACTACTGATTCATGAAAAATGCACTTGAACTCAGGAAGCCCTTAGGGAGATGATGCAAATGATGGCATGTGGGTAACTCTGCAAGAGGATTTGGGAGGGGGGTGATATATGTTGCAGGAGGGGACAAATAGAGCCCGTGGCAAGATCAAGGGCTTTAGAAGCAGACCACGTCCCATTGTCACCACACCACCACTTAGTAGCCGGGTCACCAGGCAGGTTACTTAACTTCTCTGAGTCTGTAAAAGGGATGATGGGAGGTTCTTCCTTGACCCTCTGTGCCCAGGGGGCCTATTGGCTAGTTGTCAGGCCTGTGGCTTCCTGCATCCTTCTACTCCTCCTTAGCCGGGAAGGGGGACAAATTGGGGGTCAGTGACCCAGCTAAAAGGTCCCTTACCACCCAAACCCAAATGCAAAGGGCTTCAGGCAGCTACAAATGTTATATATAATATATATATATTATATATATATTATATATATATAATATATATACACACATACGTATATATTATCACGGTAAAATACGCATAACATAAAATATACCATTTAAACCTTTTTTTTTTTTTTTTTTTGCGGTCCGCGGGCCTCTCACTGTTGTGGCCTCTCCCATTGCGGAGCACAGGCTCCAGACACGCAGGCTCAGCGGCCATGGCTCACGGGCCCAGCCACTCCGTGGCATGTGGGATCTTCCTGGACCGGGGCATGAACCCGTGTCCCCTGCATCGGCAGGCAGACTCTCAACCACTGTGCCACCAGGGAAGCCCTTTAACCATTTTTAAATGTACAGTTTCAGTGGCATTAAATACATTCACATTGTGCAACCATCACCACCGTCCATCTCCAGAACCTGTTTCATCTTCTCAAACTGAAACTCTGTCCCCATTAACAAGAGCTATTGGGGTTCCCCCCAAGCCCCTGGAAACCACCACGCTGCATTCTGCTCTGTCGATCTGGCGGTTCTAAGGGTCTCACATAAGTGAAAACATACAGTATTTTTCCCTTTGTAACAGGCTTACTTCATTTAGCATGACATCTGCATGGCGCATCCAAGCTGTAGCCTGTGTCAGACTTTCTTTCCTTTTTAAGGCCGAACAATAGCTGAATAATAGTCCATTGTACGGATAGACCACATTTTATTTATCTGTTCATCACTGACGGATGCTTGGGTTGCTTCCACCTTTCAGCTTTGTGAATAATGTTGCTATCAACATGGGGGTACAAATATCTCTTAGAGACTTTTTTTCACTTCTTTTGCATATAGACCCAGAAGTGGAATTGCCGGATCATTAGGTAATTCTAGGATTAATTTTTTGAGGAACTGCCATACTGTTCCCACAGCCACTGCACCACTTTACCTTCCCACCAGCATTGCACAAGGGTTCCAATTTCTCCACATTCTCGTCAGTGCTTCTTACTGTTATTAAAAAATAGCCATCCCAGTGGGTGTTGCACATATATTTTTAAAATTAATGCCAAACACCTCTGAGTTGCCTTTATTTCTTTGTGGCAGCCCCCTGAGATTGCTGTGGGCAGAGAGATGGAAATTCCCCCATCTCCTAGGAAGTGATGGGACCAGAGGAGTCACTGCTGGTCCATCACCAAGGCGTACAGGTGACAGCCTGTCCTGAAGGCAGAGCACAGGTGCCGGTGGTGAGAGGAAACACAAAATAGGGTTGGATGTTCCTCCTGACTGAGGCAACAACACGAGCTCCGAGGAGGGAATGGCCTCCAGCTCCTACCCCAGAAGACAACGGCTTCGTCCTGTGCATGTGTGTTTACTAACCCCGTCACAGCAACAAGTGTTTTCCTTTTTTTTTTTTTTTTTTTTTGGTCTGGGCACATTTTAATACCCTACTTCCTAGAATAAGATTGTTTCTTCCTCCTTCCTTCCCTACCCTCCTCTTCTTTAATTTGTTTTCATCAAATGCTGTCTGAATTCTCACCAGAAAGAAAGAAAGGGACGAAGAACAGCCTGTATCCAGCTCAGAGAATCCCTGTGCACTGTGGTTAAGGAATCACAGACTTAGGACATCAGAGGTTTGGGTGGTGTGCAAGCCCGAGGTGCCCGGCCCCAAGAAGAGGCATTTGGGGGTGAATTGCGGCCCAGGCTCTGTTCTTGGCTCCAAGCCCAGAATCCCCAGCTGGTACCTGGAGTTGGGACTCTGGCTCTTGGGACACGACTTTGCCATCAGATGTGAATTATCTGCCGTCTGCTCTGACCTACCAGCTGGAGAACTTTTCCACTCAGAACCCCGCTCTGGGCCCTCTCCTATCTTTGTTCCCCAGATTTCCCCAACAATCTTCTCTCCCTGCTGCGTTTGTAGCCCCATGGGGGAAAGAACAGGGACACTTCACACATTTTCACTGGAATAGAACTGAAATGGGGACCAATGCAGGAATCAGGATGAGAAGAGTGCCCGTCCCCGCAGCAGCCGCGGGCTGTCACAGCCATGTTCCCCGCCCCCGCTGAGCACCCCGGAACACACCCCCAACCCTGGGCTCCGGGGCTCTCGGGGGACTGGCGTGTGTGCCTTCATTCCCCAGCCTCTCCCCCCAGTGGCCTCTCTCTTCTGATGGATGCCCCATTAGGCAATTATTAAGTATCACACCTTGCCCCTTACCCTACGATTGTTAAAAAGATAGATCCAAGTAACCTGCAGTGCGCTGGTGCCATAGAAAGAAAATAAGGCCAAGTTAAAGACATGAGGCTTGACTTCAATCTTGACATGCACCCACACAACTGCCTGCACCTCCCACTCACTTACAGTCGGATCTGGGAGGTTACCGAAACTGCTGGGAAATTATAGTTATCCAGCCCCTTGATGTGTGGGCCCCGGACTACCCACCAAGGCTTCTGGAATAAAGAAGGAATGCCTCCATCTGAGCGCCTGAATCCACAGGAACGGGCCTGTGTGGGCATGGGAGCTGGGCCTGGGCTCTTGAGCGGAATTTATATCCTTCATCTGCAATCAGCCCATTCTGAGAACAAGAACAGTTCACTCCGTCGTTAATGGGAATGCTATTCTCACCCTGATGGGAGGAAAAACGCCTAGAAACATGTTTAATGGATTTTTTTTTGATTCTTGAACATGTTGCAGTGATTTCCTGCTTCCAAAAAGGACACGTTGATAACTTTTCCATATGGTAACTTTCTGTTATGATGGTTAGTGGCAAGGCCATTTTTAATATTAAATTCCAAACGGTCAGCAGAATTTCATCCAGTTTTCAATCGGCAAGACCCGTTAAGTTTTCAGAGAGGAAGTCGTTATTTCTTCTCTGTTTATTCATAGTGAATAGACATCTCTGCCTGGGTCATCTCATCTTTTCATACGTGGCATCAGGTTCATCAAAGACCGAGGGTTACAGACGCAAAGGCTCCCTAACGGGCATGTCATTCTCACGGTGCAGAGACGCAGACACTAAGTTTACTCAGGTTACCTTTTCCAATAACACTCTGTGCGTCAGCGTTGCCAGGGTAGATGCAGCCAGGCCGAGGATAGAACCCTTTTTTCCATGCAGAGATGGATCTCACGCAAGCAAGGCTCCCTTCCCCACCCGACAGCAGGCTGTCTCACACAACTTAAAATATTCAAAATGTCTTTTTCCCAAAAATATCAAAGAAGACTCTTTCAAAACTTATTTAGTATCACTTGTTTTCCCCCCTGTGGTTGGTATTGACAGCAGAAGAAATTATGTGCATGTACTTAATAGAAATGAGGCAGATGATCGTAAAGATGATATTAGCTCTGGAAATGATGCAAATTTGGATGTCTGACATGAGAGCCTAAGTGATTTGCAACTCTCTCCAATTAGAATTGTGAATTCTCTTTTATAAAAGGCAAGTTACAGGTCTAGCCTGAATGACCACCTAATATAAAAGGTAAATGAAAACCAGACTTTTCAGATGCTATTTTGTGCAACCCTTCACTTTTGTGACTTCTTTCTTTCCCACTTGCTTCTGTGAATTGAACTATTTTCAACTTGCCGGCTGAGGCAAATTATGCTTTTTTGAAGTCTTGGTTTTATTTACAGTAAGTCCCCTACATACGAACCTTCAAGTTGTGAACTTTCAAAGATTCAAACGTGCGTTCACGTGTCCAATCATGTAAGTTAGTTCACATGTCTGGCGTACGTTGTCACGTGCGTGCACCCTCTACAAGAGGCTGGGTTGTGCTTTTGTGTACTGTACAGTACTGTACAGAGTACAGTAGTACAGTATCTTTATTTCTTGCCTGTTCACTCAATGCCACCCCTGTATGCCAGCTGTTGTACTGTACGACTGTATTTTTCAAGGTACTGTATGTACTGTGAGATTAAAAATAGGTTTTTTTAAATTTTTTGTTTGTTTTTTATGTATTATTTGTGTGAAAAGTATTATAAACCTATTACAGTACAGTACTGTATAGCTGATTGTGTTAGTTGGGTACCTAGGCTAACTTTGTTGGACTTACAAACAAATTGGACTTACCAACGCACTCTCGGAACGGAACTCATTCGTATGTAGGGGACTTACTGTATTTACACTGGGCACTAGACATGTCATAATATATCAATCTGCTGATGCCAGGTTATGTTTCTTTTTTTGTTTTTTTTGTGGTACGCGGGCCTCTCACTGTTGTGGCCTCTCCCGTTGCGGAGCACAGGCTCCAGACACGCAGGCTCAGCGGCCATGGCTCACGGGCCCAGCCGCTCCGAGGCATGTGGGATCTTCCCGGACCGGGGCACGAACCCGTGTCCCCTGCATCGGCAGGCGGACTCTCAACCACTGCGCCACCAGGGAAGCCCCAGGTTATGTTTCTTTTAAAGAAAATCATAAGCGAGAGCTTTCCTGGCACACTGAAGCGTGTGTTTTATCTCAGGGTCTGCAAAATGTAATTGACTGTATTGGTCCACACTCTTAGTTGCAGATAACAGAATCCGCTCTGAGTGGAAGGAGATTTACGCAGGGGTAAAGGTAGCCTTCAGAATCACTGGGAAGGATGAAAAAATGCTGTGCAATAAACTAACAGGAATAATATTTAAAATCATACACGGGACAGGCTGCCAAGGAAGCTGATGCTTCTTTCCTGACCAGGAAGATGCTGCCTCGGCTGCTGGGCCCAGCACCTTGTCACTTTTGCCTCATTTGGTACTTACAGGCACCTGTGCCCTCTCTCCGTGTAACTCTGTTCAGAATCCAGTTGCCTGGGTCTCCATCTGATCCTGAGGTCCCAAGTCTTAGCCTGAACCCTAGTTGCCAAGAAGTCTGGGAAATGTAAACTTTCCAGCTCTTTCCGTGCTGGGAGGCACATTCGAACGAGACAGGAATGGAGTTTGAAGTCAGCTCACAGTAGCTACCGCGTGTGAAACAGACCACCATGTGGGGAGGAGAGGGAGGAACCAAAAGAAACGACTTGCAGCTCAGTTCGCCAGCTCACACTCCCTGGCTTAGGGAGTCTGGTATGAACTAGTTGGTGGAGAAGCTGGCATTGGTCCCTGGTCCTGGCACCCTGAAGAAGTCTAACTAGTGGTGCCTACTGGCCACCTGACACCCCTGCGGGCCCACCTCCCAAGCAAAGCTGCAGGAAGGCCAGAGGATGGCTTCAGCGCCTGGGTCTTGTGTCTGGAGAGCGCTCTTCTCGCCCCACCCCCAAAGGATCTGGGGGCTTCTGGAATGCCCCCCCCCCACCTTCTCTGCCTCCTCTGTGCCCAGGCCTCCCCCTGGGTGGCCCTGGCTCTGGGAAGGTGGCAGCTGCTCCTGCTCCAAGCTGCACCCCTGTGGGCGCTACCTCAGGGTCTCAAGTGTAATGTACAAGGTCAGACTTGCTTGTTTCCACGTGCAGCTTGAGAAAGCCACGTTGTGATGGTACAGCTACTCCTTTTATGTTTTCTTTGCTTACTTCTTCTTATTTGGCTTTCATAAAAATCCCAAGGTTTTAAGAGAATTATGGATCTATTTGAAAGAGGCAAGTAATAGCAATGACATCATTAGATTTTTACTATGCTTCTGCTTCCGTAATACATATCTATAACCATCCTGTGGGCTAGGTTGAATTATCCTCAATTTATAGATGGGAAATCTGAAGTTCAGAGAGGTTAAGTGACTTGCTTAAAGTAACACAGCAACTCTGGCCTGGTGGCTCTCAAGGAAGAGGTTCTTTATCCACATATCTTACTCTTCTGGCATAAAGATACGAACAAGAGTAGATGGAGGTGGGAGGTTTGGTATTGGGGTGAGTGTTGTGTGTGTGTGTGAAGTGCTCATGCAGATTTTATGAATTTTTACATAAATGTATATATGTCACCTACTGCACATGGCAGGTAAGATGTTGCATTTTTCAGTTGAGATCTTACAACTTAGCAGTTTATACCATAGTTATCCCCTGTTCTACCTTAACAAACCCAGGGTAGCGGGGGGAATCAGACCAGGATGGGACACATGCTTTTTATTTGCCACATGGGGTTGATTGGCAAGATGCCTGTAGAGAGTTGATGGTCCAGGGAACTAGAAAACGCTGATCAGCCCCCCACGAGGTCAGACACTAGGCAGCATCTGTCTACAAGAATGAATATTCCCTGACTTTGCCTACACCAACCCTGGGCTGGCATTTCTGTTTGTCACCTCATGGAAGGGGTGAATGAAATGACGAAGGGGATGGTGAGGTTGGCCCAAGGCCTTTCGCTGAGCGGGTAGCCCCGGTGGATCTCCCTGGTCCTGCCTGGACCCAGAGGGGCGGACTTCAGCCTGGGTTCCTGAGAAGGGCTGGTCCCTGGAAAAAGGGGGCAGGGTCGGAAGGGAAGGCTCCGCAGGCATGTTGGGAGGCTGTGGAGCGGACCATGGGGAGGCTGACTCCTGGCAAAATTCACTCGCTCGTGCAGCATCCTTCTGTACCACGTGCCAGTGACACACAGAACCCCCTGCTGCCCCCTGCATCACATCCATAGCCAACTATTCCTGCTTTGGAGGAGCTTCTATTAATTAACAGATGGATAACAACAACGATAATAAATAACAAGTCCACGTGTGTAACATTCTATACCTACAAAGCATTTTCACCTGCGGTACCCGGTTTCTTAGGCACAATTTCCCAAGGCAGGAGGAGTGGGCCGGTGACCATTTCCTAGGGAGACTCTCTAAGGCTCAGAGAAGTTAGACTCAAACATATTCTTCCTGCCCTGCATACCAACACTCTTTATTTTTTTACTATTTTTATTTTTTGCGGTACGCGGGCCTCTCACTGTCGTGGCCTCTCCCGTTGCGGAGCACAGGCTCCGGACGCACAGGCTCAGCGGCCATGGCTCACGGGCCCAGCCGCTCCGCGGCATGTGGGATCTTCCCGGACCAGGGCACGAACCCGTGTCCCCTGCATCGGCAGGCAGACTCTCAACCACTGTGCCACCAGGGAAGCCCCCAACACTCTTTATTTTAATAATGATGGTTTCAAGCCAGAAGTAGACTGTATTAATGAGAGAGAGAGGAAAGCAGTGAAAGCACTGTAGGTGAGATATAAGGTTTTATTTCCCTGGCAGTGACCAGGAGTCCCCTCCCCCTGCCATGGCACCCAGCACCCCTTCCTGGCCCACTTCAGGTGAGGCTTGCTGCTCTCCTAAGCCTCCGTGCCCAGCAGCTGTGGCTTCCCTGTGTCGTGTCCCTCCCCCGACCCTCCTGCAAAAATTATCTGCTAGCTTTCCGCTCGCCACTGGTCCTCTGTGCGTGGCCTCAGGAGGAAGCCACGGCACTGAGCCACGGGGAAGGGATGACACATCCCAGGGAGACAGGCTGGGACCTGGGACCCTTTGCTTTAGTGCTTGTCCCCGGACAAATGTCTCCTCCAGCAACAGAATACAGAGACACTATAAGGGACTAAAGTAACTGGGGCACATTATGGACCACAAGACACAAAAAGACCAAAAACCCAGCTGCCACTTCTGAGGAGCTGGAAGCAAAAGCAGGGTCCTGCGCGTGATCCCTGCACACGGCACCACCAAGGGGTGGGCAGACCACCTAAGCCGCCCCTCCAGTCCGACCCCTGGACACACCCCTACCCTCACCCCACTTAAGGAATCAGCTCGCCCCCCGCTCAGAGAGCGAGCAAGGGCAACTGTTACTTGTTCTCACTCTCTCTACTGTAGCAGAGACCCCAGTCAGGCCTTGCCTGAATTTCTTGTCTGGCCTCTGGTCAGTTTCTGTTGATTAAGCAGGCCAAGAACCGTGGTGGTAACACCAGGCTCTGAGGCACCTGGGAGGGTAGGTCAGAGGAAGGTCACATTCCGCCCACTGGCTTGTGCAAAATACAGTTTCCTGGGCCTGTGGCATGGACCTGACCCCCAGCTGATCGAAGGTGGAATGTGAGGGTGAATTTTTCCCCACCACCAAGAAAAGGGGGCACAAGAGACTCTCACCTCTGTGTCAGGTACCCAGGGAATGACTGAGGTTGACAATTCCCCTGATGCCCCAAGATAGGAGGCAAAATTCGACAACAGTCAGGAAAAGGGCAGGTGCCGGGTGGAGCCTGCAAAGTCGGGTGGGGTTTGGAGAGTAGGGTGGGGAGTGTTGAAGTCTTTTAAAAACCCTTGATGTTGTATTTTACATTTAGAAGCGCTCAGAAAATAGCAACAACTGTATTCATTTCCTAGAGCTGAAGTAATAAATGACCACAAACTGGGTGGCTTAAAAAAACAGAAATCTATTGTCCTCCGGTTCTGGAGGCCAGAAGTCCAAAGTCAAGTTGTCAGCAGGGCCACACTCCCTCTGATGGCTCTGGTGGAGGATCCTTCCCAGCCTCTTCCTAACTTCTGCTGGTGTGTTCTTTGTTTGCAGAGGCATCACTGCAATCTCTGCCTCTCTGGTCACATGGTATTTTCCCCGTGTGTCTCTGTGTCCAAATCTCTCTCTCTTTTCTCTTATAAAGACACCAGCCACTGGATTAGGCCCATCCTAATCCAGTATGACCTCGTTTTAACTTGATTCCATCTGCAAAGACCGTCTTTCCAAAATAAGTTCGCATTCACAGGTCCTGGGGGTTAGGATGTCAACATATCTTTTTAGGGGGACACAGTTCAACAGAAAGTTTTGTGAGTGTCCAAGCACAGTGACGAGCGCAAAGGGGCAGTTTCCAACGTGGGAAATCAGACTGGAGATTTTAGTGAATAAAAGGATGAGAGGTATTAGCCGCCGACAAGAAAAAGAAAACATATGCTGTGAGTTCATTTTAAGTTCAGGGATGGGTGATGATGAACCAAAACGTGAATACATTATGTTTTAGGACTTGCCACAGCTGCCTAAAGTGTGTCTTAAGAATCTTGACATCTACAGCAATATGATTATTCACGCAGGCAGGTAAACATAGTCTCGTAAAAAGTAATTTGCTAGCAAGACCGTCCTTATCGCTTGACACTGAATGGAAAGAACAGTGGAGGAAAATCCATCTCTTGTGATGATGAGAAGGGCATTTAATCTGATTGAAAGTCCTGTGTTTCAAACTGCTTCCTTGGCTAAACACAGCACTTTCATTCACTAGGTTATATATTCAGCTTCCTTAAAAGTAAGATAGAGAAACTTTAGCAGCATCCAAATAAGTGAAGTGCTTTTCCATTTGAGTGACTTATTTCATCATTTCCATTTAATTGAAAGCAAATTGCCTTCTTCAATAGAGACTCCTATTTCTGATTTCAGATTCTCCTTTCTGAAAGAGGGAGCTGAAATTCTTTTGTGTGCAGTTGTGAAGAGAGTTCCTTTTAAAGGAACAGAATGGTGGATGACTAGGGGATGTATTCTGAAACCAGTGATGAGCTGCCACAGGATTTGGCAGCAGTCTGGCTGTAGAGAGCGGGAGAGGGGACAAAGGGGGTCATAGAACGTGGCCTCATAGAACGTGGGTGCTCAGGAGAGGCTGTGTGAATGAATGAGTGGTCATGCAGTGCACGCAGTTGCAGGTGCTCTTACTAGAAATGAAGAAGGCAGGAGAAATGGACCGCACCAGAAAGGCGTAGAAGAAGTGAGCTTCATTTTGGAGATCCCGATCTTAAGTCTCCTGAAAGATGGCTCCAGGAGGGGGAAAAGCAAGACCGGGGCTCAGGAGTGAGGTCAGCATGGAATTCGAGTTTGGGAGGCATTCACATGGAAGTAATAGTTGAAGTGATAGATCTGCTGAAATGGTTGAGGGAGTTTGTACAGGGAGAGAAAAGGAGTGGGCTGAGCACAGAACAACGGAAACTGTCCACATTTAGGGGATGGTGGGGAAAGGGGGGGTTGGAGGGGAAGGATGAGGTGGGGGTGAAGAGTGGTGTCTGGGCTAGAGCCCTGCCAGTGGCAAGCAACCCAGACAAGGTGTCCAAGTCCTGGAGATCAGACATCGCTCTCCCGGCCCCCATGGGGACAGGGCTTGAGGATGTCCCCAGTGGAGACAGATCAGTAACAAGAAGGCTGACCGCTGGGGTCCCAGGTGCTCTGAGAGGCGCACCTCACCTGGACGGGCCGGGGAGGGCATGAGGAGGAGTCTGAGGGCTTCCCAAGGAAGCGACATTTCCAGGGACGCAGGACGGGGAGCGGGGATGCACAGAGCCTGTGCCAGCAGGCAGTGGGGGGGGGTGGCATTCAGTGCTTGACAGATTGGAGCAGAGAGTGGGCACGGGGCAGGGTCCTGAAGGACCTCAAGAGGCCAGAAAGACCCTCGAGCTCTGTCCCAACAGCTGGGGGGCCACTGGACAGGCTCAAGCTGGGGAGGGACCTGGTCCCGTCAGCAGTTCACTTCTTCCTGTTGCTGCTTGAGTGACTGGAGTGGGCTCAGTGGTGGCTCCCGAGAGAGACGTATCCACGTGACCATGACGTTATTTGGGGAAAGGGCCTTTGCAAATGCAATGAAATTAAGGATCTCAAGGTGAGATCATCCTGGATTGGGGTGAGGCCTAAATCCGCTGACAGTGTCCTAAGAGAAGAGGGGGAGAAGGCAGAGTTTGGGGGGGCGGCGGTGGCGCGTGTAAGGATGGGGCAGAGATTGGAGGCCTGCAGTCCCCAAGCCACGAGTGCCTGGAGCCACCAGAAACTGGAAGAGGCGGGAAGGATCCCCCCCTGGAGCCCTTGGAGAAACTCCAGGCCCTCCAAGTATGAGTCTGGTATATATACAGATATATTTCTGTTGTTTTCAAGTCACCCAGTTTGAGATCATTGTCACGGCAGGCCTAGGGAACAGATGCAGTGGTCTCTCCAAGATAACCGTCTTCACGTGCTGCTCCCCTCTGAGGCCTGGCGCTCAGAATCCTCCGCTGCGTGCAGGACGCGGCCCCTCCTGTCCTGCCCTTTTCCCTGGGCCTCCTCTGCACTGGCTCTCCAGCACCAGCCCCAGCCACCATCTGCAGCTCCACTTGTTGCTGGGCCTTTGCCTTGACTGTTTCTTCAGGCCGAGCATCCCTCTTCACTCCGCCCCCAACTTGCCCCCCCCACCACCAAATCTTGCTCTGTCTGGAGAACTCCTAATGACCCCTCTGATCTCAGCTTGGCTGTCACCTCCTCCAGGAAGCCCTCCTCCCCCTCCTAGCCTGCCAGAGCACTAGCCACATCGAAATGGCCCGTTTCTGAATCAGTTTTCAGAGAAAAGGTGTTTTGCTCACACTCCTCAGGACATAGCCCAGTGTCAGCTACACAGCGGGCGCTCAGTTGTTATCAGTTGATGAATGGGGCAGCCATGGGGCGGGGCGGGGACTGGGGCCATTGTCTGAGTTGGACGTAAAAGTCCTGGAGGTGGAGAAGAGGGTAAAGGACACCCCTGTGATGTTGGCTTGCAGCTGGGCGGAGCGTGGGGTCACAGAGAGAGGGAGTTCAGGGTTGCAGTGATAGAGTGAGTTGGGGCCGGTCAACCAGGCATTCAGACAGCGCTTAATTTCCGCACAGTGGGGGGCTGTTATTTATCTTATTGAAGTACAGTTGATTTACAATGTTGTGTTAGTTTCAGGTGTACAGCAAAGTGATTCAGTTGTGTATATGTGTGTATATATATATGTGTATAAGTGTGTGTATATATATGTTATTTTCCATGATAGGTTATTATAAGATACTGAATAGAGTTCCCTGTGCTATACAGTAGGACCTCATTGTTTATCTATTTTATATATAGTAGTGTGTATCTGTTAATCCCAAACTCCTAATTTATCCCTCCCCACCCCTTTCCCCTTTGGTAACCATAAGTTTGTTTTCTCTGTCTGTGAGTCTGTTTCTGTTTCGTAAATACATTCATTTGTATCTTTTTTTTTTAAGATTCTACATGTAAATGATATCATATGATATTTGTCTTTCTCTGTCTGACTTACTTCACTTAGTATGATCATCTCTAGGCCCATGCAAATGGCATTATTTCTTTTATACGGCTGAGTAATATTCCATTGTATATATGTACCACATCTTCTTTATCCATTCATCTGTCGATGGACATTTAGGTTGCTTTCGTGTCTTGGCTATTGCAAATAGTGCTGCAATGAACATTGGGGGATATGTCTCTTTTCAAATTAGAGTTTTCATCTTTTCTGGATACATGCCAATTGTTTTTGAGTGGGGGAGTAGGTGGGGACAACTCCACTCAGAAGTGGATCTCTTCCTGTAAAAATGCCAGAACCACGATATGTCTTCCACTGTGAGACTCAGAGGCAGGCAGCTGGTGTCACAGGTTAGGAACTGCACCAGCAGAGGTGCCATTCCTGGCCCACAGGCAGTGACAGACAACATGCCAGGTCTTAATGGGTGGAAACAATGCTCCAGCAAGTCAGTAAACCCTGAGGAACTGAGAGCTGTCCAAGGATGGACAAAATGTCAAGTCCCATGAGTGTCCTGGATGGCAGTGCATTCTCATGCCCTTTGCTCATCTTAAATGTAGTCACGGCTTCCCCGATGGCCCCAGAACTTGCTACAGGCTTTGGCTGACTTGTCCCCTGGCTGGGAGCAGTCCCTGCTAGAGCCTGACTCCTTGGATGGACCCTGAAGGAGCTGGGTCTTTTGGGGAAATGGGTAACAGCAAGTAGAGAGAGGTCTCTGATGAGTTGGTATGTTCCTATGGTCTATTTATTAATTCATAAATACATTTTTGCTTTAAGAATATAACTTTTTCACATACATACAATGAAATATTATTCAGCCTTAAAAAGGAAGGAAATTCTGGGGCTTCCCTGGTGGCGCAGTGGTTGAGAATCCGCCTGCCAATGCAGGGGACACGGGTTCGTGCCCCGGTCCGGGAAGATCCCACATGCCGCGGAGCAGCTGGGCCCGTGAGCCATGGCCGCTGAGCCTGCACGTGCGGAGCCTGTGCTCCGCAACGGGAGAGGGCACAACAGTGAGAGGCCCGCGTACCGCAAAAAAAAAAAAAAAAAAAAAAAAGGAAAGAAATTATGTCATATGCTATAATATGGATGAAGCTTGAGGACACTATGCTATGAAATAAGCCAGATGTAAAAGGGCAAATACTGTACAATTCCACTCATAGGAGGCCCCTGGAGTAATCAGACGGTAGAAGGATGGTTGCCAGGGGCTGCGGGAGGAGGGGAGGGGGAGGTAGTTTTTAAGGGGTGCAGAGTTTCAGTTTTGCAAGATGAAAAGCGTTCTGGAGGTGGGTGATGGTGATGGTAGCACAGCAATGTGAATGTACTTAATACCACTTAAAAATGGTCCAAATGGTAAAATTTGATGTTAGATATATTTTACCATAATAAAGAAAATTGGAAAAAAATATGCATGTCTTCGGGAAGAGCTAGAGTGTGCACATTTCTATAAAACATTTACCAGATTTCTTTGACAAACGAAGGAGAGAGAAAAATAACTTTGAGCAACTGGGAAAAAAGAGACCAACAGACTCTCTAAAGTGTGCATGAGAAAGAGTCCTTCCCATGAAGATGGAGAGGAAGGGAAAGAGCTGCTGGGCTGGGGACAGAAGGATCAGGGGAGACAAATGTGCTGGAACCATCAGGGGCCGCGTACCCACTCACGGTTCAGAGATGGGGAGTTAATACTGATTGGTTTCTCTCCACGGGCTATTGATAATTCCTGGCATTCACATCTATGCTTAAGTTAACTACTTATTCTTATGTTGTCATTATTTAGTATTAGAACTACTGGATCAGCTGGGTAGAGCGCTCATCCCATGCCGTGGGCTTGGACGTTCTCAGGGATGCCCTGTGTGGACTTCGTGGAGTCTGGAGCAAGGACTCCCTTGAGGTATGGTTCTGGGCCCCTCTTTTTTCTTTTTTCTTTTTTTGTGGTACACGGGCCTCTCACTGCTGTGGCCTCTCCCGTTGCGGAGCACAGGCTCCGGACGCGCAGGCTCAGCGGCCATGGCTCACGGGCCCAGCCGCTCCGCGGCATGTGGGATCCTCCCAGACCGGGGCACAAATCCACGCTCCCTGCATCGGCAGGCAGACTCTCAACAACTGCGCCACCAGGGAAGCCCCTCTGGGCCCCCTCTTACTATCATAGTCTGTCACGGCTCTCCAGTAAAACTCCCTGTGGTCATGGAAATGTTCTCCAATGTGCACTGTTCAGTAGGGTGGCCACTGAACACTTGAAACGGGGCTAGTGTGACTTAGGAACTGAATTTTGAATTTTAAATTTTAGGAACTGAATTTTGAATTTTAAATTTAAGTCCAAGTAGCTAGGTGGCTACCATTTGGAACAGCACAGGCTAGATTCTAGGTCCCAGAGTCGGGGGTGTCAGATAGTTCCCTGCCTTCTGGATGGGGCTGGAACCCTCCAGAGAGCCTGGCCTGGCTATTATCTGTTACATGGGCCACAGTGAGTCCTGGCTCCTTCTTGGAAGTTGATGTTTGATTCTGTGGGATGGGATCACGGCAAGGAGGCGGCAGATTCTAAGGCATCCTTTTTTTTTTTTTTTTTTTGGATACGCGGGCCTCTCACTGTTGTGGCCTCTCCCGCCGTGGAGCACAGGCTCCGGACGCGCAGGCTCAGCGGCCATGGCTCATGGGCCCAGCCGCTCCGCGGCATGTGGGATCTTCCCGGACCGGGGCACGAACCCGTGTTCCCTGCATCGGCAGGCAGACTCTCAACCACTGCGCCACCAGGGAAGCCCTAAGTCATCTTTTTTAAACTGGATTCTGCAAGAGAATCAGACCCCAAAGAATACAGTGCGAGTGCTTGTTCCCTAATGTTCCCAAGGGCAGTGCCTGTCTAGACCTGCTCTAGGTACCTGCGGGAAAAGTGAATTGATTACGCTCAGTGGGTGTCTCAGGACCTTAGGGTCCTGGTACTGCGGTTGAGAAAGACTGACCTAAAGAGACTTCTCTAAAAAGAAAAAAGGATGCACTGAATCCCAGCCTTCTCATTCCTTCCAAAGACATTTCTCCCAGACCTACAGAAATACCACAGGTATCAGAATAGAGTAAGAGCCTGTGGTGTGTCCAAGGCCTTGCCTGATGAATCTCTGGTATTTAAAAAAAAAACCTTTCATCGTCCAAGGAAGCAGTTCTAGCCAAACGCTAAGCCACGACCAACCCTGTTTTCTTTACCATCATCCTCCCTGTCACTCCCTCCCCATCACCGTCTCCAGAACACTAGAAAGGACCTGATTTCCTGGCTGATCATGCCAAGCACCACATATAAGGGCAAGAGCAAACACAAGCTTTTAAGAGCTTACAAGTACAGACAGATACACAGAATGTAGGTTATGCTTGGCATATAAAACCTATTCCTGAGAATGTATGTGTAAATCAACTCACATCTTTAAGACAATACATAGCTTACATTGTTAATAGAATACAGAAAAGCATAAGAAAGAAAAGAAGTCTCTCTCTATATATGTATATATACACACTCACAAACACACATGTATGTGTATCTCTACATGAGATTCAGACAATATAGAAATAGAAAGTCAAAAATACGAAGGAAAAGTGAAAGTCTCTTTCTTTTTCAGGTCTCTCTTCAACAAGGTACCTATTGTCAACTTGCCTTGATTCCTTCCAGAAATTAAAGAAATTACCTATATGTATCAGTGTTAATGTCAGTGCTCACACACTCACATGTACACAATTTATAGAGGGGTCAAAATATACAGACATACTATAAATAACAAATGCCGGAGAGAGTGT
Organism: Mesoplodon mirus; assembly: GCF_964341445.2. Classification (NCBI taxonomy): domain Eukaryota; kingdom Metazoa; phylum Chordata; class Mammalia; order Artiodactyla; family Ziphiidae; genus Mesoplodon; species Mesoplodon mirus. The sequence continues at coordinate 18,615,091 of NC_138990.1, read as the reverse complement.
GGAGAAAAGGGAACCCTCCTACACTGTTGGTGGGAATGTAAGTCGGTGCAGCCACTATGGAAAACAGTGTGGAGATTCCTCAAAAAGCTAAAAATAGAGCTACCATATGATCCAGCAATCCCACTCCTGGACATATAACCAGACAAAACTCTAATTCAAAAAGATACATGCACCTCAATGTTCACAACAGCACTATTCACAATAGCCAAGACAAGGAAACAACCTAAATGTCCATCGACAGAGGAATGGATAAAGAAGATGTGGTGTATATACAGAATGGAATATTATTCAGCCATAAAAAAGAATGAAATAATGCCATTTGCAGCAACATGGATGGACCTAGAGATTATCATACTAATTAAAGTAAGTCAGACAAAGACAAATACTATATGATATCACTTATATGTAGAATCTAAAATATGAAACAAATGAACCTATCTATGAAACAGAAACAGACTCACAGATATAGAGAACAGACTTGTGGCTGCCAAGGGGGTTGGTGGGGACGGGATGGAGTGGGAGTTTGGGATGAGCGGATCCCACTGTAGAGCACAGAGATCTATATTCATATCCTGTGATAAACCACAATGGAAAAGAATATGAATAAGAATGTATATATGTTTAACTGAACCACTTTGCTGTACAGCAGAAATTGATACAACATTGTAAATCAACTATACTTCAACAACAAAAAAGGATACAGACATACAGACTGGCTTTTTCACATAATATGTGTGGTCTCAGGACATGCAGATACACCTCCTTCTTTGTCCTAACTGCATAGTATTCCATTGTATGGGGTTATGGGTTGCATTGTATCTTCCCCCCTAAAGATATGTTGGAGTCCTAACTCCTAGAAGCTTAGAACGTGACCTCATTTGAAGACAAGGTCTTCACAGAGATAATCAAGTCAAAGTGAAGTCATGAGGGTGGGGCCCTAATCCAAAATGACTGGTGTCCTTATAAAAAGGGGAAATTTGAACAGAGACACACATAGAAGGAAGAGACTATGAAGAGGCCCAGGGAGAAGACCAACATTTACAAGAGGACTAGACGACATCCTTCCCTCATGGCCCTCACAGTGAGGTCATGAGTGCAAGAGGAATCTTTCGGTTGCAAGTGACAGAAGCTCCACTTGGACTAGCCTAAAGGAAAAAGAAATTAATTTTAAGGTTATTCTGCTGCCAGGATTTCAGGATAGCTGAGCTTCAGGGAGAATTGGGACCTGGTACCTAGATACCATCCAAACACTCTCCCTCTGCTTTAGCCCCACTCCTCTCTGCATATTTGATCAATCCATGCCCACCCCCCTTCTTTTTTTTTTTTTTTTTTTTGGCTGCACTGGGTCTTCACTGCTGTGCGTGGGCTTTCTCTAGTTGCGGTAAGCAGGAGCTACTCTTCGTTGAGGTGCACAGGCTTCTCATTGCAGTGGCTTCTCTTGTTGCGGAGCACGGGCTCTAGGCGCACAGGCTTCAGTAGTTGTGGCACACGGGCTTAGCTGCTCCATGGCATGTGTGATCTTCCCAGACCAGGGCTTGAACCCGTGTCCCCTGAATTGGCAGGTGGATTCTTAACCACTGCGCCACCAAGGAAGTCCCACACCCCCCTTCTTGAGATAAGCTTTCCCCACTTTTGTGGCCAAGATAGAGCCTGGTTTTGAAAGGATTGTCATGATGGCAAACGTTAAAAAGTCTATAAATAACAAATGCTGGAGAGGGTGTGGAGAAAAGTGAACCCTCCTACACTGTTGGAATGTAAATTGGTACAGCCACTACGGAGAACAGTATGGAGGTTCCTTAAAAATCTAAAAATAGGGGCTTCCCTGGTGGCGCAGTGGTTGAGAGTCCACCTGCCGATGCAGGGGACACGGGTTTGTGCCCCGGTCCAGGAAGATCCCACATGCCATGGAGCGGCTGGGCCCGTGAGCCATGGCCGCTGAGCCTGCGTGTCCAGAGCCTGTGCTCCACAACAGGAGAGGCCACAGCAGTGAGAGGCCTGCATACAGCAAAAAAAAAAAAAATCTCAAAATAGAATTGCCATACTATCCAGCAATCCCACTCCAGGGCATATATCAGGACAAAACCACTATTCAAAAAGATACATGTAGGGCTTCCCTGGTGGCGCAGTGGTTGAGAGTCCACCTGCCAATGCAGGGGACATGGGTTCGTGCCCCGGTCTGGGAAGATCCCACATGCCGCGGAGCAGCTGGGCCCGTGAGCCATGGCTGCTGAGCCTGCGCGTCCGGAGCCTATGCTCCACAACGGGAGAGACCACAACAGTGAGAGGCCCGCATACCGCAAAAAAAAAAAAAAAATACATGTACCCCTATGTTCACAGCAGCACTATTCACAATAGCCAAGACATGGAAGCAATCTAACTGTCCATTGACAGAAGAATGGATAAAGAAGATGTGGTGTATATACAGAATGGAATATTATTCAGCCATAAAAAAGAATGAAATAATGCAATTTGCAGCAACATGGATGGAGCTAGAGATGATCATAGTAAGTGAAGCAAGTCAGACAAAGACAGACAAATATCATATGGTATCGCTTACATGTGGAATCTAAAATATGACACAAATGAACTTACTTACGAGATAGAAAAATACTCTCAGACATAGAGAACTGATGGTTACCAAAGGGGAAAGAAGCGGGGGGGATAAATTAGGAATTTGGAATTAGCAGATACAAACTACTATATATATAAAATAGACAAACAACAAGGTCCTACTGTATAGCCCAGGGAACTATATTCTATCCTGTAATAAATCATAATGGAAAGAAATATGAAAAAGAATAGATACATAGATGTATAACTGAACCATTTTACTGTACACCAGAAACTAACACATCACTGTAAATTAACTATACTTCAATTTAAAAAAAGAAAGAAAGAAAGGATTCTGGTGGGCTCAGCTTGGCTCAGGCTGCTAGCCCGAGACCCATCTAGAGCTGCATCACCATATACTAACCAGAGAAACCTCTGGAACCCTTTGGATGGCAGGAATGGTACGGTGGGCGGGGTCGCTTGCTGGTAGAGTAGGTTCTGAGCAGACAGTTGCCTGGGGGCTCCTCACTGTTTCCATCGAAGCTTCCTGGAAGAGGAATTTCAGCAGTGCCATCGTTTGGAAAAGACCTAAGGCTTCATCCTGCCCACACTGAGGGCCCTGACCAGCTCCTCCGACCCAAGCAGAGGTGCCTTTGTCTTTCTGGAGCCCAGCATGCGCCTCCCTCCCCGGGCCTGTGCGGCTGTGTCATCCTTCCAGGCAGAAGTGGAAGGCAGCAGAAACAACTGTCAAAACAAGGCCGGCCTCTGCCTGCAGGAAAATCCGTGCTGTGGCAGAGGCTCAGAGCCTGCCAAGCAAAATACCAGTTCGGAGATGTCGCTGGCATGCAATGTAGAGAATAACTTGACTAGCACTTGAGGTTATTTAGAAAAATACCTTCGGTCCCGTGGTTTCCAGAATGTTATGTGAGATGAATCATCCGTACCCAGCCCAGAGCGGATTTAATTACAATCCCCTCCCCTGTTGCTTCTTTTAAAACTTGACCTTCTTTTCTGGTTGCTATTCAAATTCGGCACAATATCAACTTGATATTTTTCGAAGCCAAGGGGGAATCTTTCTATAGCTGAGCAGATTCAGGCAGGAGGAAGGGACCCAGCACACAGTGAGGAGCCCTTGCAGGACGCTTATGACAGAAGATTACCTTTCGTTAATGGGAAAATGGCATTTACCTGTGAGGGCTATAAAATAATCTGTCCCCCAAACTGTACTCAGCTTGAAAGCAAAACCAAACATCTAAGGCGTCACACACAGAACAGTTTTTGAGTAACCTGACAAGATCGTGCCAGACAAGCAGGCTTGGTGTCTCTGTTGCTAAGTGGGGGTCGCTGTTCACACCCAACCCTGGGGTTTGGGAGGAGATATAAACAAGGTGAGTTTTGCTTTACTAAATCCAGGTGTCCTTGCTCATCTGCGGTGTTGTGTTTGGAGAACCACACCTGCCAGGGAGGTTTCCTCTCAAGCAAGCACCCAGGGCAAGGGGGCTCAGGCCTGCCTGAGGGCTGACGTGTCCAGTGGGTTAAAAATGCCCCTCAGCTCCCAGTCCTAAGGCAGCTGCTTCTTCCAAGACCTTGGATCCTGGTGGCTCAGTGTGGGCTCTGGGGTGACTGACCCACTGCCCCGTCGCACCTCTGGGACCAGAAACAAGTGACATAAAGTCTCTGCATCTAAGTCTCCTCATTGGATAAACAGGGATCATCACAGGAGTCCCCGGGCCATAGAGCTGCTGTGCTGATTAAATGAGGTCGTCGAGGTGGCTGGCACAAACCAGGGGTTCAGCACGCGGGAGTCTGGTCTGTAATATCCACAGCACTTGGCTCAAACCAGAACCAAGCAAGACTGGCGATTAAGCGGAAGGCAGAGTCGTGCACTCATGAATTACAATGTCATTTCAGGACTGTCACATGCTTTCTACTTTGCAGTACTGTCACCTCTGGTGCCTCGTTTTATCTCTCGGTGGCCCCATGAGACAGGCGGGGCAAAGATCATCAGCCTAGTCTGTGGGGAAAGCAGCTGAGGCTCAGATGAAGTTCATGGCACATCTGGGCCAAGGGCAGAGCCAGCCTGGCCTGGTACCTGGGACAGCGTGATTGACAGTCCCGGGCATCACCAGCCACAGGACAGGGTAGCCGTTGGGTGTGCAGGGCAAGGGTCCCACCCAGAGCAAACGCCCAGCGAACACCTTCCCCGCTGTTGCACCTGCTCCTAAGGCCTGGCCTAGGCCTCTCAGCTGAGTCACACTCAAAAAGTTAGAAATCAACCGCCATAGTTTGTTATTTTGGTTATTTCTATCTCAAGGACCAGAAGGGGCTGAGTGTGTGATTTTAATAGACGGCCTCCATCGTGAAGCCAGGATCTGGGCCAGAGCCAGAAGGAAACACTGGAGTAAGAACTCGGGCAAGTCTGTGAACCCTCCATGCCTCAGTCCCCTGATCTATAAGCAGCATCAATAACCCTCAAGTAGCAAGGTTTTCATGCAATTTAGAGAAAACGGAGGTCAGGTGACTGGCTCCTGATGGAGGCTTGACAACGCCTGTTATTACTGTTCTTTCTCAACCTGCTCTTTGGTTTCTGGAGGTCAAATGGTTTCCAGCTCTGATTGTGAAGCAAACGTTGCAGTGCTCGATACCAAGTTGGGCAAGGTTTCCCCCTCATTTTCTTTATGTTCCATATTAGTCATTAGATCCAACAAGACGCTGACCCCGAAGAACCACAGGGAGAGAGGGCAACTGGGAGTTGATCAAAACCAGCTGCATGACACAGGGAGTTCAGCTCTGTACTTTGCGACCACCTAGAGGGGTGGGATAGGGAGTGGGGGAGGGAGATGCAAGAGGGAGGAGATATGGGGACATATGTATGCATATAGCTGACTCACTTTGTTATACAGCAGAAAATAACACAACACTGTAAAGCAATTATACTCCAATAAAGATGTTAAAAAAAAAAAAAACCCAAAACCTATTCCTGGACACAGGGAACTATAGTGAATATTCAGTAAAAACCTATAAAAAAAAAAGAATAGGGCCTCCCTGGTGGCGCAAGTGGTTGAGAGTCCGCCTGCCGATGCAGGGGATGCGGGTTCGTGCCCCGGTCTGGGAGGATCCCATGTGCCGCGGAGCGGCTGGGCCCGTGAGCCATGGCCGCTGGGCCTGCGCGTCCGGAGCCTGTGCTCCGCAGCGGGGGAGGCCACAGCAGTGAGAGGCCCGCATACCGCAAAAAGAAAAAAAAAAAAAAAAAAAAAAAAAAAAAGGATATATATATATATATAAATCTAGGCTGTATACCTGAAACACACACAACATTGTAAATCAACTGTACTTCAAAAAAAAAAATAAACAAAGGGGAAAAAAAATCACAAGCCATTCCTAGGGGTGAGCAGCTCAGAGGCTATGGGCCAGGCTGACCTTCAGAACGAAGGTAAACTCAGAGCAGCTCGCCAACATGGGAGACAGTGACAGTGGGTGAATGTCAGCCCTGGAGGACCCAGACCCTTCCATTCTTTCCTGGACCTGCATCCCAGACCCTTTCTCGTCAGGTGTCACCCTCCTTCCCTCCCTCCCTCCTTCCAAGAAGGGAGCCTACAAGGAGACCCATGCTCACCTGGAAGCTTATTTTTGGCTCTAGGACTGAAAACTGTTTATTTAGTTATTTTGGATAGGCTACGCAGAAAACTGAGATCTTGAAGTCAGATGAACAAAACCAAGCAAGGGCGTCTGCTGTGTTCTGAGTAATTTTTATAGTCACAACCAAGTCAGGTTAGTGACCACACACCCCACAGACCTCCCAGTTTCCCCACTCCCATCCCCCATCCCCGCCTCCCAGTTCATTCTCCTCTCCATCACCCCCTCCCCCCGGCGTGGGATCAATCCCATCTCCCCACCCCCAACAGGGCCTTGGAGCATGTACCCCGAAACTCCTGTAACACAGGCAATTTTCACACAATTCAGTTAGAAAAAAATGAAGCTAGAAATAAGGGAGGGGGTGACCGGGGACGGCCTACGTGTCACAGCAGAGGCCGAGGGGCCTGCGGTGAGGGAGGTGGGGTGGGTACGCTCCCGAAAGACAGGCTGGCTGCTAGTGCAGGCCCTTCAGGCCTTTATTCGTGGATTTTACTCCAGTTTCGATGAAAAGCCTTTGGAAAGTTTTTTTTAATGGTGGTAAAATAGAAACAGCATATAATGTAGCTTTATAATCACTTAAAATTTTTATTTATTTTATTTATTTTTGGCTGCATTGGGTCTTTGTTGCTGTGCACGGGCTTTTCTCTAGTTGCATTGAGCAGGGGCTACTCTTCATTGCAGTGCGTAGGCTTCTCATTGCGGTGGGTTCTCTTGTTGTGGAGCATGGGCTCTAGGCACGTGGGCTTCAGTAGTTGTGGCACGTGGGCTCAGTAGTTGTGGCTCACGGGCTCTAGAGTGCAGGCTCAGTAGTTGTGGCTCACGGGCTCTAGAGCGCAGGCTCAGTCATTGTGGTGCATGGGCTTAGTTGTCCCGCGGCATACGGGATCTTCCCGGACCGGGGCTCGAAACTGTGTCCCCAGCATTGACAGGCAGATTCCTAACCACTGCGCCACCAGGGAAGTCCCTATAATCACTTTTAAGAAGAGAATTCACTGGCAGTAAGTACGTTCACATTATTGTGCAACCATTACCACCATCCACCTCCGGAAACTTTTTCATCTTTTTTTTTTCCCCAAGTATTAGCCTTCTTTTTTTTTTTTTTTAACTTTTTGTTTTATGTTGGAGTATAGCCGACTAACAATGTTGTGATAGCTTCAGGAGCACAGCAAAGCGACTCAGCCATACATACATATGTATCCATTCTCCCCCATACTCCCCTCCTATGCAGGCTGCCACATAACCTTTAGCAGAAGAACTTTCTTCATCTCGTAAAACTGAAACTCTGTCCCCATGAAACGCTTGCTCTCCATGTCCCCTCCCCCAACCCCCGGCAACCGTTGCTCTACTTTCCGCCTCTGAATTTTACTTCTGTAGGGATCTCTTGTAAGTGGAATCATGTAGTATTTGCCTTTTTGCGTCTGTTATTTCACTCAGCATAATGTCCTCAAGGTTCATCCATGCAGTAACCTGTGTCAGAATGTCCTTTCTGAAGGCTGAATCATACTCTAGTATACGTACAGGCCACACTTGGCTTATCTACCCATCTGTTGAAGGACGCTTGAGTTGCTTCTATCTCTTGGCTATTGTGAAGACGGCTGCCGTGAACATGGGTGTGCAAATATGTCTTCAAGATCCTGCTTTTAGTTCTTTGGGGTCTATACCCAGAAGCGGGATTTCTGGATCATAAGGTAATTCTGTGTTTAACTTTTTGAGGAACCTCCATACTGTTCTCCACAATGGCTGCTGCACCATTTTACATTCCTACCAACAGTGCACAAGGGTTCCAACTTCTCCACAACCTTGCCAACACCTGTTACTTTCTGTGTTTTGTTTTTGTTTCTTATAATAGCCAACCCAATGGGTGTGTCTGAGGAGGGGGGTGGCATGACCTGCTTTGTGGGGTGTTTTTTTTGTTAATATTTATTTACCTGGTTGCGCTGGGTCTTAGTTGCGGCACGCGGGATCTTTAGCTGTGGCATGCGGGCTTCTTAGTTGCGCCATGTGAACCCTTAGTTGCAGCGTGCAGGATCTAGTTCCCCCACCAGGATCGAACCCGGGCTCCCTGCATTGGGAGCGCAGAGTCTTAGCCACGGGACCACCAGGGAAGTCCCCCTGCTCTGTGTTTTTAAAGCATCCCTCCGGTTGCCATGTGAATGAAGTGGACATAACTTAGCATCCCGACCAGGATAATTTTGAGTTTGAAGAGGCATCTGTGATTACGTACGCAGGGACAATGTGCAAAGTATTACTGTCCCAGTCAATCCAGACACATGTCACCTATGTTGGGAGGTGAGAGTGAAGAAGCTCTGGAGGCCATGGCATGGGGGAGGGGTTGGCTCTGGGGGTGGGGCAGGGGGTGGACTGTGTCCGGCTACAGCAGAGGGAATTGAACGCCGAGATTGGGTACACTGATGGGAGAGGAGCTGAGAAGGCGGGCCGAGGGCGGGGAGGCAGGGAGCCACGACCACTGGACCACAGGCGCTGTCCCCTGACTGTGCCCAAGGCTCCCTGCCCCCAGCCCACCGGCCTCCGATGGCTCGGGGAAGTGCGGGAGCGGGGCCCCGGGGGCTGAATTCAGGCTCAGACAGGGGACGGTCTCGGTGTGGGGGGCGGGGCTGGAATCATCAGTACCGAGTGTGGCCGTGGGGTCTGCAGGGGACAGCAGAACAAAGGAAGATGCTTCTGGAGAGCTGCTGTTGCCTGAGGGGGGCCGCTGGAAGGGAGCAGGGGGAGGCGTGGTTGCAGGAGCCCATCTTCTGTTAATCCATGCAGCTGCACGTTTGATTCAGGCGGTTTTCTGTATCCTTTTTATTTAACAATAAAATGGTTAAAAAGCAAGGGAAATTCAGAAAAGGTGTCAAGGGCAGGGGAGCAGGAGGCGAGGATGCGGGAAGGTAACGGCAGGTGCAGGCAAGGTGGTCGACAGCCCCACACAGGCTAAGGAGTTGGCCCCGACTAAGTGGTCACCAGACCTCTAGATTCCACAGACCATTGATTTTATTTTTTTTAAGTAGGGCTAGGGTGGGAAGGAATGAAAGTGGGCTACCAACTTAATTTTGCTATGTGCGGACACATGCACACATGACTAATCCCATCACCTATTCCAGTGCTTTTGTTAATGAAGACATTTTTTTAAACATCCCATTAATTAATTAATTAATTTAGGGATTTTATTTTATTTTTTTAACATCTTTATTGGAGTATAATTGCTTTACAATGGTGTGTTAGTTTCTGCTGTATAACAAAGTGAATCAGCTATACGTATACTTATATCCCCATATCTCCTCCCTCTTGTGTCTCCCTCCCACCCTCCCTATCCCACCCCTCTAGGTGGTCACAAAGCACCGAGCTGATCTCCCTGTGCTATGCGGCTGCTTCCCACTAGCTATCTATTTTACATTTGGTAGTGTATATATGTCCATGCCACTCTCTCACTTCGTCCCGGCTTACCCTTCCCCCTCCCCATGTCCTCAAGTCCATTCTCTATGTCTGCATCTTTATTCTTGTCCTGCCCCTAGGTTCTTCAGAACCGTTTTTTTTTTTGTTTGTTTGCTTGTTTTTTAGATTCCATATACAGGTGTTAGCATACGGTATTTGTTTTTCTCTTTCCGACTTACTTCACTATGTATGACAGACTCTAGGTCCATCCACCTCACTATAAATAACTCAGTTTCGTTTCTTTTTATGGCCGAGTAATATTCCATTGTATATATGTGTCACATCTTCTTTATCCATTCATCTGTTGATGGACACTTAAGTTGTTTCCATGTCCAGGCTATTGTAAATAGAGCTGCAGTGAACATTGTGGTACATGACTCTTTTTGAATGAAGGTTTTCTCAGGGTATAGGCCCAGTAGTGGGATTGCTGGGTCATATGGTAATTCTATTTTTAGTTATTTTTTAAGGAACCTCCATACTGTTCTCCATAGTGGCTATATCAATTTACATTCCCACCAACAGTGCAAGAGGGTTCCCTTTTCTCCACACTCTCTCCAGCATTTATTGTTTGTAGATTTTTTGATGATGGCCATTCTGACCGGTGTGAGGTGATACATCATTGTAGTTTTGGTTTGCATTTCTCTAATGATTAGTGATGTTGAGCATCCTTTCATGTGTTTGTTGGCAATCTGTATATCTTCTTTCGAGAAATGTCTACTTAGGTCTTCTACCCATTTTTGGATTGGGTTGTTTGTGTTTTTGATATTGAGTTGCATGAGCTGCTTATAAATTTTGCAGGTTAATCCTTTGTCAGTTGCTTCACTTGCAAATATTTTTTACCATTCTGAGGGTTGTCTTTTCGTCTTGTTTATGGTTTCCGTTGCTGTGCAAAAGCTTTTAAGTTTCATTAGGTCCCATTTGTTTACTTTTGTTTTTATTTCCATTTCTCTAGGAGGTGGGTCAAAAAGGATCTTGCTGTGATTTATGTCACAGAGTGTTCTGCCTATGTTTTCCTCTAAGAGTTTTATAGTGTCTGGCCTTACATTTAAGTCTTTAATCCATTTGGAGTTTATTTTTGTGTATGGTGTTAGGGAGTGTTCTAATTTCATTCTTTGAAAAGACATTTTAACACCCTTTGGGAAAAAAAAATTAGGAAGAATGAAAGGTCAAAATAAAGGACAATACTTTTGAGAAGGACGGCTGGCCACGTTGACTGCACATTTGCCAGAGCCTGAGAACATCACCGCAAGACCAGTAGGTTACACAGACCAGCTCTGCACCCCTGGTGCTTTGTGCACTAGGCTGTACACGGCAGGGAGGCAGGACCCCATCTGCCACGCTCCCCGCCATGCCCAGCGTCCAGCACATGTAGACTCTTGGCAGACGGAAGGGTGTCTGCTGGGGTCCAAGCTGCGTGATTTTGGACAGGCTCCTTCGCCTCTCTGAGCCTTAGTTTTGTTTGTTTGTTGGTTTGGCTACACCATGTGGCTTGCAGGATCTTAGTTCCCCAACCAGGGATTGAACCCGGGCCCTCAGCAGTGAAAGCACCGAGTGCTAATCACCAGACCGCCAGGGAAGTCCCAGGACCTCAGTTTTCTTATCTGTAATAAGGGGTAATAATAACAGTCCTTCCTTATAGAATTGTAATGCTTTGTTACTCTTATATGTTCAATGGATGCAACCTGAGATAGGGGTCTGGGTTCCGAAACCAAGTGTGGATTCTAGAAATATTTACTAGAAAGAATTGACAAATAATCTTGATTAGTCTTGGAGGCCCAGGAAGGAGGGGAAAGAGAGAGTTGTAGGTATAGGTGTGAGTGATGAGAGGAAAAGGTATCCACAGGATGGAGTTATTCAGTTTGGGGTGAGGTCGGGTGTGTATGAATCTGACCAGTCCTCAGTGGTCCTTCTTCCTGATGCTCGGTCATCCGTCATCAATAGCCACACTCCTGTGTATAAAATGGATAACTGGGCTTCCCTGGTGGCACAGTGGTTGGGAGTCCGCCTGCCGATGCAGGGGATGCGGGTTCGTGCCCCGGTCTGTGAAGATCCCACATGCCGCGGAGCGGCTGGGCCCGTGAGCCATGGCCGCTGGGCCTGCGCGTCCAGAGCCTGTGCTCCGCAATGGGAGAGGCCACACAGTGAGAGGCCTGTGTACCGCAAAAAAAAATTGGCTAACTAATAAGGACCTACTGTACGGCACAGGGAACTCTACTCAGTACTCTGTAATGACCTCTATGGGAAAAGAATCTTAAAAAGAGCAGATATATGTATATGTATAACTGAATCACTTTGCTGTACACCTGAAACTAACACAACATCATAAACCAACTCTACTCTGATCTAAATTAAAAAAAAAAATAGACCCTGTAGTTTCTCAGGCTCACCTCTCCTTGAGGAGGAGCCTGGATGCGGTGAGTAGGTCCTGGTGAGGAATGCTCGGTCCTCCGGGTGTGCTCTTGAGCTCTGAGCTCTGCCTGCCCTGCCCACCCTTCACCCTGTCCCCCCCAGGGGTGGGGGTGGGAGCATCTGCCCTGCCCTCCTCCTGCTGCTTGGGCTGGACCCTGCCTTGCCCTATGGACTGGACCAGGGGACATGAGGGTAGAGTAGCACTGGGTAGATCAGCCAGGGGCTTCTGACCTGTGAGACTGGATGAGAGGATGAGCTGGACCTGGAAGGTTCTTCTCACAGGAATTTGGCATTGGGTCCTGAGAGACAGTGCTGGTTGGCAGCAGGGCTCCAATGGCCAGGGTTCTGCGGGGCTGATTCTGGGCCAGGACGAGCCAGACAACCTTGTGAGTCGACGCTGTGAGGGAGCAGCACTGGGGGTGTACAGGAGGTGTGGACACAAGTGTGAAGGCCGAGAGAGAGAGAGAGAGAGAGAGAGAGAGAGAGAGAGAGAGAGAGAGAGACCCTTAGCCCTGCCTGGGGCGAGACACCCTTAGCCCTGCCTGGGGCCTGGGGAGAGACATCCCTGAGCCCTGCCTGGGGCCTGGGGAGAGACATCCCTGAGCCCTGCCTGGGGCCTGGGGAGAGACACCCTTAGCCCTGCCTGGGGCCTGGGGAGAGACATCCCTGAGCCCTGCCTGGGGCCTGGGGAGAGACATCCCTGAGCCCTGCCTGGGGCCTGGGGAGAGACATCCCTGAGCCCTGCCTGGGGCCTGGGGAGAGACATCCCTGAGCCCTGCCTGGGGCCTGGGGAGAGACATCCCTGAGCCCTGCCTGGGGCCTGGGGAGAGACATCCCTGAGCCCTGCCTGGGGCCTGGGTGGCTTTCTTGCTCCAGCTCCAGGGCATTCGCATCTTAAAATCTGAGGCACTAACCAAGTCATTGAGAGTTGGGGGCTCAGAGTCTCCAAGACTTTGACTTGAAAGGAGACTCTGCCTCATGGGAGCTGTGTGACCTCAGGCAAGCCCCTTAACCCCTCTGAACTTCAATCTCTCCAGCTGTATTGTAGAGAGAAAACTATTGTCAACTTCATAGGGTTATTGTGAGGCCTCAACGATACAGGAGGGGCTTAGCACAGTTTCTGGAACATGGTAAGGGCTTTAAAATGTTAGATAGTATTATAATATTTTTTATTAACTCCTCTATTTCTTGAGGTCATTCAGATGGTTTCTGGCTATAACAAATCAAAACATGGGGTATGATGGATGATCCTTTCCCCTTGGACGGATTCTTATGGGAAAATCAGAGCTCCTAATGCTTCGGCTCCCAATATCTACTACTTCTCCTGGAAAAAATGAGTCTAGTTACTTAGCAGTATTTTTCTGACAGTTGATTTCCTCTCTTACAATGCATTTGGAATTCTATTTCTGTGTTGAACAGCCGTTAGAATGCTTCCATTAATTTCCATAGGGGTCCTTCAGTGAACTGACAGTTTCTCTGGAAGCCAGATTTCCTAAAGGATGGTCATGTCTGCTAAGATCTTTTATTTATTGGCCCCAACACTCTCTTTTTGACCAATGGAAGTTTATTAATTCTCACAATGCTACTTAATATGTGTGATAAGAGACCACGATCTATTTAGCATTTAGAAAAATAGAGGCCTTAGAAATGAAGCAATTCAATAGGAACAGCACAAACCACAGTCTTCCAGAGTCACTGGGCTGCAAAAATTCATACCTACCTCCCCAAATTAGAGACAACAAGACTCCTTCATCCATTTTTCTAAGTATCTCCCTGCCTCTAAGATGAGCCCATTAAAGCGGTGATGAAAATGACATTTCTTTCCATCATAGAATTGAAACTTATTTAAATGATAGAATTTTTCAATGTATCCAGTGAAGTAAGATGCAGGGGATGTGTAGAAGTGCATCCTCTTTCAGCTCGTTATGTTCTCATCACAGCTCCCGCCCTCAAATCATTTTATCGGAGGAGTGATGTTCTCTTTGAATAATAGAATTGAATATCACCCTCTGACAGCCCAAAGTAGAATCTTTCAGATGACAGATGGATGCCTGAATAAGAAGAATGGATTTTTCTAATGCTGCATTCTGATCAGGACAGAACAGCCACGCTCTCTCTCCCGGGCTGTTACATCGGGCTTCTAGCAAGTTTCACTCATTTCCGTCTCTCCACCCCTCCCCCGTTCCAATGCATCATCTACTCTGAAGCCAAGATGAGCTTTCAAGAAGCAGCTCTTTATCAATTTACATTCCCACCAACAGTGCAGGAGGGTTCCCTTTTCTCCACACCCTCTCCAGCATTTATTGTTTGTAGACTTTTTGCTGATGGCCATTCTGACTGGTGTGAGGTGATACCTCACTGTAGTTTTGATTTGCATTTCTCTAATGATTAGTGATGTTGAGCATTCTTTCATGTGTTTGTTGGCAATCTGTATATCTTCTAAAGCAGAAACTAACACACCAATGTAAAGCAATTATACTCCAATAAACATGTTAAAAAAAAAAAAAAAGGAGCAGCTCTGATGCTCTTGTTAAGAACTGTCGCTGGCTTCTTCCAAACCAGGGTAAAATCTGGCCTCCTCAGCACACCTTCAGCTCTCCTCTCCCTGGTCCTGGCCACACGTCCCTCCTACCCCACTCGAGACTCGTTTCTCTCCCAGCCTCATCCGTTCCTCAGTGCAGCTCTTTTCTTGACCTGGAACACCCTTCGTGCTGTTCTCCACCTCCTAGGTCAAGGCAGCCCTCACATCCCAACTCCAACACCAGCTCCTTTTTTCCCCTTTCCTCTGGGGTGTGTCACTCACTCCTCTCTCCACAGCACTCATCAGGCTGGGGCTGTAGACACGGGACAGAGATACAGTTGGCCCAGCAAAATTGTGAAGAAAGCCAAATATCATCACTTCCTTCTTCTCACCTTTCCTTTCCTATCACAGCGTTTGCTGTTCTTTCTTTTGATATAATCTACGTATCATAAAGTCACCCATTTTAAAGGGTACAACTTCAGGGATTTTGTATATCCACAAAGTTGTGCAACCGTTACCACAATTTAATTTTAGAACATTTTCATTATGTCAGAAGCAAACCAAACCAAACCTCATACCTGTCAGCAGTCATTCCCCAACCCCAGGCTTAGACAGCCACGAATCTACTTTGTGTCTCTATAGGTTTGCTTATTCTAGACATTTCACACGAACGGAATCATTCAATATGTGGTCTTTTGCGTCTGCCTTCTTCCACTTAGCGTAACGTTCTCAGGGGTCGAATGTGTTGCAGTGTGTGTCAGTGCTTCATTCCTTTTTATTGCTGAATAGCATTCCATTGTACGGATATATCACATTTTATTTATCTATTCATCAGTTTTATCAATCGATGAACATTTGGGTTGTTTCCACCCTTGGGCTATTATAAATAATATGACTATGAACATTCATGTATAATTTTTGTGTGGGCACTTTTTTTTTTAACTTTTCTCTTTGGTATATATGCAGGAGTGTGTTGCTTAGTTCCCACATTATCTGTGAGCTTCTCAAATTTCCTTCTCTTATTTATTTATAATTTAATTCCATTGTAGTGCGTATTAGGGTTCTCCAGAGAAACAGGACTAATAGGATAAATGTGGACATATAAGAAATACAAGATAAAAAAGAAGAAAAGAGAAACAAAGACATAAAAAATAAAGAAAACAAGTAGCAAATGGCAGGTGTAAATTCTGCTTATTGGTGATTACACTAAATTTAAGTAATTTTTAAAAAAGGCAGATTGGCAGAATGGATAAACAACAGGATCCAACTATACACTATCTACAAGAAACTCACTTTAGATTCAAAGACACAGTTAGATTGAAGTAAAAGAATGGAAAACATGCAAATAGCAACCAAAGAGAACTAAGAGAGCTGGAGAGGCAATACTCGTACCAGATAAGAGACCTTAACACAGAAAATGTTACTCAAGACAAAGAGGGACATTATATAATGACAAAAAGGCCAATTCATCAGAAAGATTATAAACAATTATAAGCATATATACACATAACAACATAGCCTTCTTTTGTGTTAAACAGATTTTTAGATATTTTCTTGTGTGCCATTTTAATTCACTTATTTTTTATTTATTATTACTATTACTATTATTATTTTCTTAGTGGTTGCCCAGGAGATTATAATTAGCATCTTAAAAAAATCTCGTGGGCCTCCCTGGTGGCGCAGTGGTTGAGAGTCCGCCTGCCGATGCAGGGGATACGGGTTCGTGCCCCGGTCTGGGAGGATCCCACATGCCGCGGAGCGGCTGGGCCCGTGAGCCATGGCCGCTGGGCCTGCGCATCCGGAGCCTGTGCTCCGCAACGGGAGAGGCCACAACAGTGAGAGGCCCGCATACCGCAAAAAAAAAAAAAAAAAAAAAAAAAATCTCGTTCATATTAATACTAACTTAATCTCAATACCATACAGAAGCTTTGCTCTGATATAGCTCCATTCTATTCCTCCACTGTTGTGGTATTACTGTCATATATATATATTTTTTTTTTAATAAATTTATTTATTTATGGCTGCATTGGGTCTTTGTTGCTGTGCGTGGGCTTTCTCTGGTTGCAGCGAGTGGGGGCTACTCTTCGTTGTGGTGCGTGGGCTTCGCATTGTGGTGGCTTCTCTTGTTGCGGAGCGCAGGCCATAGGCACGCAGGCTTCAGTAGTTGTGGCACACAGGCTTAGTTGCTCTGCGGCATGTGGAATCTTCCTGGACCAGGGCTCGAACCTGTGTCCCCTGCATTGGCGGGCGGATTCTTAACCACTGAGCCACCAGGGAAGCCCTACTGTCATACATATTACATCATTATACATTATAAGCTCACCAATACATTTCTGTAATTATTGCTTTATGGAGTTGCCTTTCATATCAGATAAGAGGAGAAAAGAGGTACAAAAAACTTTATACTCTCTTTTATATTTACCTTGTAGTTACCCTTACCAGTGCTCTTGATTTCTTTGTGTGGATTCAAATGACTGGTTACTATCCTTTATTTCAGCCTGAAGGACTCCCTTTACTATTTCTTGTAGAATAGGTCTGCTAGCAACACATTTCTTTGTTTTTGTTCATCTGAGAATGTCTTAATTTTTTTTTCATTTTTGAAGGATAATTTTTCTGGATATGGAATTTCTGAGTCACAGTTTTTCTTCCTTCCTCTCTCCCCCAACATTCTGAATACATCATCTCGCTGCTTCAGGCTTGCATGGTTTCTAGTGAGAAGTCAGCTATTCATCTTATTGAGGATCGCTTGTTCCCACAATTAGTCATTTTTCTCATGCTGTTTTCAAGATCCTCTCTTTGTCTTCATCTTTCAACAGTGTGACTATGTGTCTAGGTGTGGACTTCCTTAAGTTTGTTCTATTTGGAGTTCATTGAATGTATTGGATGTGTGGATTTACGTCTTTCATCATATTTGGGACGTTTTAGGCCATTATTTCTTCAAATATTCCTTCTGCCCCCTTTTCTCTCTCTCTCATCTCCCATTACACATATATTGGGATACTTAATAAAGTCCCATACATTTCTGAGGCTCTGCTCACTTTTATTCATTCATTTTTTCTATTTGTCAGACTGGATAATTTCAATTGATCTTTATTCTATTCACTGATTCTTCCTTGTGTCAGCTCAAATGTGCTATAGAGCACGACTAGTGAATTTATGATTTCCAGTTACTGTACTTTTCAACTTCAGAATTAGATAATTTCTATCTATTTATTGATATTTTTTACTTGGTGGGACATCATTGTCTTACTTTCCTTTCATTGGTTTAGACATGGTTTCATTTTGTTCTTCGGACATATTTCTAATAGCTGATTTAAAGTCTTTGACTACCAAGTACAGCATCTGAGCCCCCTCAGGGTCAGTTTCTACTGGTTGCATTTTTTGTTTTTTCCTCTGCATGGTACATATTCTCCTATTTCATTTTGTGTTTCATAATCTTTCATCGGAAACTGGACTTTTTTTTTTTTTGGCCACACCGCACAGCATGCAGGCTCTTAGTTCCCCAATCAGGGATCGAACCCGTGCCCTCTGCAGTAGAAGCACATAGTCCTAACCACTGGACCCACCAGGGAATTCCCCAGAAACTGGACATTTTTGATAATATAATGTGGCAACTCTGGGAATCACAGAATCCTCTGTCCCCGGGTTTTGTTGTCCCTGTTTGTATTTTTAGTGACTTTCCTGGACTAATTATTTAAAGTCTGTATTCCCTCTAGTGTCTGGTCACTGAAGTCTCTGCCTGCTTAGCTTCATGCTCAGCTAATGACTGATCAGAGATTTCCTTAAATGCTTTGAACCGTTATGTATTCCACCCCTTGCCAAGGGGCTCTTTGTGTGTTGAGGCATAACTTCAATACTTAGATTGTTCTCTGCCTTGCCCTTTACTTCCTGCTTGTGCAAGGTCTCTGGGTCACCCCATGGTGAGAGACTGGAGCCCTCACAGGTCTTTCCTAGGCATGTACACAGACCCAACTAGAGGTACAACCTTCCAGATCCCCAGGAAAGAATGTCTCACATCCCTCAGAACTTTTCAATACCCCCTATAGACATCCTGCTCCTGATCTTCCTTTTAAGTTTTTAGCCAGGATCTTGTGTGCCCCAAGTGGCTTAGAAGCCTCAGGCAGCTGCAATGTTAGGTAGCTGCTGCTGATTATTTTCAAAAAATGCTTTAAGGGTAGGGCTCTTTACCATAGAACAAGGTGCAAGTCGGGCCAAACAATGAGAAAACGCTGTGAATGGGCCTCTTCCAGGAAATGTTGAAACAGATCAAATAGAGACAATGATCTGAATGAAACTTCTTGAGGTGCCCAAACAGGATCCGCTCAGTCTGGTAGCTTCAAGCCTGCTGGTTTTCACAGCCACTGTGGTTGTGAGGCTGCTGGTTTTCAAAGGTTTCATGGAGTTAGGGAAGGAAGGATGGGAGTAGATCAAGGGAAGAATGGGAGTAGGTCAACAACACACTGAGCTGTTCTTATAGAGGTTCAGTTTTTTCCTCAACAAATGTTTCTCAGACTGTTGTAAGTCTTTGGTTAATATCTGTAGTTCTAAAATAGTTGATTTCGACCTTTTTTTTTTTTTTTTTTTTGCAATACGCGGGCCTCTCACTGTTGTGGCCTCTCCCGTTGCAGAGCACAGGCTCCGGACGTGCAGGCTCAGCGGCCATGGCTCATGGGCCCAGCCGCTCCGCGGCATGTGGGATCCTCCCAGACCGGGGCACAAACCCATGTCCCCTGCATCGGCAGGCGGACTCTCAACCACTGCGCCACCAGGGAAGCCCCTGACCATTTTTGACAGTGCTTTTGTTGCTTTGTTGGATGGGCAAATTTATAATTCCTCAATTAGCCATTCAAGACATCTAACTTCTCCATTACATGGATGTTTCCCCACTAAACGGTGAGAATTTTGAAGGTGAGAATCATTTCTAACTCATGGTTTTATCTTCTCTACCTGGACTAGTATGGGCATGTAGCAGGTGCCCAATAAATGTTTATTAAATTAATAGTGGAGAAAATTCCAAGGAAGTACAGGTTCATCTATATCCTACACAGAGTTTCTTCAGAAAGATCCAGGAGAAGGGAGACAAAAGTGTGAAACAGGCAAAGCTTATCTTTGATGTGTCTCTCACTGGGGCTGTAGTAGGGATAAGATACATGTGGTCATAGCAAAAGG
The DNA here is from genome assembly GCF_964341445.2 of Mesoplodon mirus. Classification (NCBI taxonomy): domain Eukaryota; kingdom Metazoa; phylum Chordata; class Mammalia; order Artiodactyla; family Ziphiidae; genus Mesoplodon; species Mesoplodon mirus. Next base: position 18,595,368 of record NC_138990.1, on the reverse strand, counting down.
CCCACATACCTGTTAGAAATTAACTGCAAGAATTATCGAATGCTGCCCTCCCAACAGTATGTGGACTTCCTTTCTGTTCACCAGAAATCTTTACACAACTAATGGGACCTTAAAGATGATCGTGTGCAATGCATCCTCTCTCAGACGAGAACCCAGGGTAACAGGAAGTAATGTGCTCAGCATTACACAGTAATGTGCAGAGTCTGACTTTCATGTCCTTTAGTTTATGGTTCTCCCCTAATTTCCTACTGTTCTTCAAGGTAGAAAAGGCGTGGGAGCCTAGCATGTGAATCTCTATTTATGGAGGGAGAGCCAAGGATAGAGGTGAGTAAGCACTGGGCTTAGGTTTGGAAGACAAAAGTTAAGGTCTGATTCTGCCACTAATTATTGTGTGATTTGTTCAATTACCTTAACTTTTTTGAGCCTCAGGTCCTCTGGTGCAAAATGTTGATGAAAACATCTATTCAACTGGGTACTTTGGAAGATAAGGTGAAATAATGTGTATGAACTCCATACTTATGTTCTTAATAGCTGCAAGAGTGGGAAAAAAGGGCCTCCCTGGTGGCGCAGTGGTTGGGAGTCCGCCTGCTGATGCAGGGGATACGGGTTCGTGCCCTGGTCCGGGAGGATCCCATGTGCCGCGGAGCGGCTGGGCCCGTGGGCCATGGCCGCTGGGCCTGCGTGTCCGGAGCCTGTGCTCCGCAGCGGGAGAGGCCACAACAGTGAGAGGCCTGCGTACTGAAAAAAAAAAAAAAAAAAAAAAGAGTGGGAAAAAAGAACTTATACAAGACAATGACTCTTCTGTTTTTCAAAAATGTTCCCTCCCTCCCTCCCTTCCTTCCTTCCTCCCTCCCTCCTTTCCATCCTTCCTTTCCTTTTTTCTCTTTTTTTTTCCAATGTAAAAACTAAACACATACAAGAAAAAGTCTTTGAAGGCACATATGAATTGAGGAAAATATTGCCGCAGACTAAATAAGAACAGTATGTTTTAGTTCACCCTAACTCTGGACAAATGAGTCATTGCATATCTTCATGACTGAGGATAAAGTGAGGAGCTGAATTAGAAAACAAATCAAGGTATTTTAGCCTCCCTCCTCTTTTAGTTTTGAAGGCCTGAGCAAACTGATGATGTGCATTGGGTCCATGCACTTAACTTCCTGCCCCCTTTACTTCTCTCTTTCATTGCCTGTTAAGTGCCAAGCACTATGGTGAGATGTGAGTAGCCAAGAGTGACCTCAGACCCAGTCTCAGCTCTCAGATGCCTAGATATGAAGTTGACATCACTAAAAAGAATTTTATCCCTGTGTTAAAAGAAACAATCAAACATGCAAACTCATAGTTGTAGTAGCATGGCCTAACAGATCTTGTTATAAGCTGAATTGCGCGTTGCCTCCCACTCCCCCAAATTCATATGGTACAGTTATAACCTCCAGTACCTCAGAATGTGACTGTATTTGGAGACAGGGTCTTTAAAGAGGTAATTAAGTTAAAATGAAGTCATTAGGGTGGACCCAAATCCAACACACCAGGAACTCTTAGAAAACAAGGAGATTAGGGCAGAGACATGTGCAGAGGGAAGGCCAGGCAGAGACAGGGAGAAGATGCCATCAACAAGGCAACGAGAGAGGCCTCACCAGAAACCAACCCTGCCCACACCTTGGTCTTGGACTTCTAGCCTCTAGAACTGTGAGGAAATACATTTCTATTGTTTAAGCTCCCCAACCTGTGGTAATTTGTTATGGGAGCCCAAGCTAATTAACACAGTCTCCACTGGAATTGACCACTCGGGACACTAGGACTGCCACAGTTGGTTAAAAAAGAGCATTACTGTGGGTAATTTAACTCTTATGTTGAAATACTAATAAATGTATTTATAGTGTTAGGAACCCTAAAGATAATGTCTTATTGATCTAGTTTTATTATACCTAAGCCTATATATTTCCACCCCCCATACATCGGAAGGATGGAGCTGGGCTGCCTGTTTATTTCTAATGGAACAATGAGGTCTTGGTGTAGAAACAGAGATGGGATCCTGAGCTATGAGACAGGATCTGAAGCATGGTCCTAACACGGAAAAATGCTTATGGTAAAAGGGAAGAGAACAAGTCTTCTATTTAACATAGTTCCAGTGTAAAAACAACAAAAGTTGTACATTCCATGTATGGAAAAAAGACTGGAAGGAAACACATCACAGTATTTGTGGTAATTGTTCTGGAAACTGGTACTAGAAATTTTTTCTTCTTTTCTGTCTACTTTGCTGAGTTCCCCACATTTTCTATCGTGGGCATATTTATTGTTCTAATGAAAATAAAATTAATGTGTCTTTAAAATATCCTGGGATAGATGGTAATTTCTGGGGTGAGGCTGTGCCTTCCCTGCTTCAAAATCTTCTCTTACATGTAAACCAGGTAAAACAGGAACCTAAAAAAATGTCCATTATTCAGAACTGGGTGATTTGAACCTTGTGATGATTCTTCACACTTTCTATGAAGAGACAGGGTTAACAAAGTAAATTTACACCCAAACCAGTTCCATACTAGTCTACTTTAAATATCAAATAGTTTCTACAGTGAGGTTTCACCTCATACTGGTCAGAATGGCCATCATCAAAAAGTCTACAAACAATAAATGCTGGAGAGGGTGTGGAGAAAAGGGAACCCTCTTGCACTGTTGGTGGGAATGTGAACTGGTGCAGCCACTATGGAAAACAGTATGAAGTTTCCTTAAAAACTAAAAATAGATCCAGCAATCCCACTCCTGGGCATATATCTGGAGAAAACCATAATTTGAAAAGATACATGCACCCCAGTGTTTATGGCAGCTCTATTTACAATAGCCAAGACATGGAAGCAACCTAAATATCCATCAACAGATGAATGGATAAAGAAGATGTGTCTATATATACAATGGAATATTACTCAGCCATAAAAGAGAATGAAATAATGCCATTTGCAGCAACATGGATGGACCTAGAGATGATCGTACTAGGCAAGTGAAGTAAGTCAGACAGAGAAAGACAAATATATGATATGATTAATATGTGGAATCTAAAAAATGATACAAATGAACTTACTTACAAAACAGAAACAGACTCACAGACTTAGAAAGCAAACTTATGGTTACTAAAGGGGAAAGGTAGGGGGGAGGGATAAATTAGGAAGTTGGGATTAACAATATACACACTACTATATATAAAATAGATAAACAACAAGGACCTACTGTATAGCACAGGGAACTGTATTCAGTACTCTGTAATAACCTACATGGGAAAAGAATCTGAAAAAGAATAGATATATTGTATATGTATAACTGAATCACTTTGCTGTACACCTGAAACTAACACAACATTGTAAATCAACCATACTCCAATATAAAATAAAAATTAAAAAAGAAAGAAAAACATCAAAGCTAAGAAAAAAAGAAATGTGATAAATACATTTCTTTTATACATTCCAAAAAACCCCAAAGAGTTTCTAAATTTTAAAGAAAAAACACCAGAACTCCATCATAGCAGTGTCATGTCTGCATGTGAAAAATGACCTCTCCCTGATGTATTCATCAAAGGGGGTCTCAGAGCACCCCTTCTTAGCAATACTTGTATATCTTTGTTCTGTTACTACGTGCATAGAATACTAGCAAACTCATGGTGGTTTTTGCCACTGTTCTAACAGCCTTCACACATATTAATCAAGGAGTCCTCACAATTATCCTGTCAGGGACTGTTATTATTCTCATTTTTCCATGGAGGAAGCTGAAGCATAAAGAGGTGAGTAACTTGTTCAGGGCCTCCCAGTAAGTAGTAGCTTGGATTATTTTTTTAAGTGATGAAGTCTTTGTATTTCAGGTGTTAATTTTTAAAAAAATTTTAAAGGTTACTTTCCATTTACGGTTATTACAAAATATTGGCTATATTCCCCGTGTTGTACTATATATCCTGGAGCCTGTCTTACACCCAGTAGTTTGTACCTCCCACTCGCCCACCCCTATATTGCCCCTCCCTGCTCTCACTTGAAAGCACTAGCTTGTTCTCTATATTTGTGTCTGCTTCTTTTGGTTTTCTTCACTAGTTTGTTGTATTTTTTAGATTCCACATATAAGTGAGATCATACAGTATTTGTCTTTCTCTGTTTGACTTATCTCACTTAGCATAATGTCCTCCAAGTCCATCCACGTTGCTGCAAATGGCAAAATTTTGTTTCTTTTTTATGGCTGAGTAGTATTTCAATGTAATATATGTGTGTGTGTGTGTGTGTGTGTGTGTGTACACATTAGATATATATGGATCACATCTTCTTTGTCCATTCATCTGTTGATGGACACTTAGGTTGCTTCCATATCTTGGCAATTGTAAACAATGCTGCTATGAACATTGGGGTGCATGTATCTTTCCAAATTAGTGTTTTTGGTTTTTTTGGATATATACTCAGGAGTGGGATTGCTGGGGCGTATGGTAGGTCTATTTTTAGTTTTTTGAGAAACTGGAGCTGAGATTCAAACCCTGTCAGTCTGGCTCCCAAGCTTCTGCTCTTAACCACTTCCCAATTCCTATAAACCACTGACAGTGTGGCTGGCGCTGATCCAGCCAGAACCTTGCCTTCTCTTTTCTCCTTACATGTGAGTTGGTGAACTTGACTCTCTGTCTGCCTGGAGGGGTGCAATCAGGTGGAATGAGCTTGCTGATTGCATGTCCGTAAAGATGAGAAAACCACTCTTTTGGGAGCAGTATCATCTCACGCTCCATCTCCATTGCTCGTTCACTGTTATTCCTAAAATTCTGGGGAAACTTTGTTAAAAGTTTCCATCAATTCAAGTGAACCCTGCTCAGAGAGGATGATCACATGTCCCTCTCTTCTATTCATTTTCTAACAACTTTCTCAGGTTAGAGATGCCCAATTGAACAGAGAATAAATTAGTGGCCCCATAATAAATCTGGGGTAAGTGTCGAGAAAATGCTCCTTTGCTGTGTTTGGCAAATCATATAAGCCAGAGAGCTCATGCTCTTAGAAGAAACTCAATTCTTAGAAACTCTCCCCATCACACAGCTTTGAGAACAATTGCGGAATAATTAATTTAAGTGAATTGGAAGAGATAAATACCAGAGAATATTTTGCAAAGATGGCTTTGTCGGTGTTTTAAATGGAAACTCGGCCGATGAAAAAGCCTATTTAAGTGACCAGTTCATTGAGCAGACTTCTTGTTTGTACACGTGGAAGATCCAGGAGCCTGTCCACGGGAGACGGGCATAACTGCTTGCTCGCTTTCCTCCAGTGGGGGACATGACACGAAGACCAGGTTCCTTGTTATTTATCTTTGATGAAGTTGTTTTCCATTTTCAGGAACGCGTCTCAGTTTATGTGAGGATCAGTCATCTTTAGCCAGGAAGGCCGGCCGGGCAGCTGACATCAGCATCTCTGACCTTGGGGGATTGTAGCTGCGTCAGGTGGGCAGGGCCCCAGGGTCCTCGCTGCGCTTTGTGGGGAAGGGAGCGCTGATTATTCGTGCAAGGAAGTCAGAGATTGGATTCCGGGACAGCATGTTAAATCTGGCCAAGAATGGACTGCTTCCGAGGAGAGAGGGAAAGGAAGCCAGGTGTGAGGTCGTTGGCCTCCTGCCTGGCCTGTGGCTGCTTTGCTGGGGGAGCTGCCTGAATTGTCCCTAGGGCCTGTGGTACCTGAGGTACAAGCTGAAAGACCCCTGCTCTTTGATCTGTGGCTGGGATGTGCTGGGGCCCAAACGACAGCCCCTTGGGAAGCTTTCTCCTAAAGGGACCCAGTGTTGGAGCTTTGGTTGTTACTTAACTGTTTTATTATTTCCTTTTCATTATTACTCACTAGCCATGAAGAAGGGATTTGCTATGGGATCACAGATCTCATTTTCAAACTTTACTTTTAAACTTTAAAAGTAAGAGAGGGGGCTTCCTTGGTGGCACAGTGGTTAGGAATCCACCTGCCAATGCAGGGGACACGGGTTCGAGCCCTGGTCTGGAAATATCCCACATGCCGCGGAGCAACTAAGCCTGTGTGCCACAACTACTGAGCCTGCGCTCTAGAGCCCGTGCTGCAACTACTGAGCCCGCGTGCTGCAACTACTGAAGCCCACACGCCTAGAGCCTGTGCTCTACAACAAGAGAAGCCTGCGCAGTGCAACAAAGAGTAACCCCTGCTCACTGCAACTAGAGGAAGCCTGCGCGCAGCAACAAAGACCCAATGCAGCCAAAAATAAATAAAAGTAAGAGAGGGCTTCCCTGGTGGTGCAGTGGTTGAGAGTCCGCCTGCCGACGCAGGGGACGCGGGTTCGTGCCCCGGTCCGGGAAGATCCCACATGCCGCGGAGTGGCTAGGCCTGTGAGCCATGGCCGCTGAGCTTGCACGTCCGGAGCCTGTGCTCCGCAACGGGAGAGGCCACAACAGTGAGAGGCCCGCGTACCGCAAAAAAATTAAAAAAGTAAGAGAGAAAGTGCCAACTCCAATGTGGCAAGTAGCTTGGGCCCGAGATGAGGGTGGTGATTCCCCTGCTCACTCATGAGCTCTATGGCTCTTTGGAGAATTCAGGTGACAAGGTTTACAGACACAGAGGCAGGGGGCTTAGCTTCAGCGCCTGACCCACTACTCACTAGCTGTGCGCGGACAACCCATTGCAACTTTCCGACGCTTAGTTTCTTTAGCTACCAAATGGGGATGAAAATACATAGGCCACAGCTTTATGGGGTGGAATACAGATATAGTATATTTTAAAGTGCTTTGAAACTGCAAACAATCATTCAAATATAAACAAGAGCTCATTGGCACGGAAGACTGCAGACTGAGGAAATAATACAGCACTTGTCATGTAACAGGCACTAAAATGGTCACCTCCTTCCTTCTGTAACTGATGGCAAGTCATAACCAGGGAGTGTCATTCCTCTATTCATTTATTCTATAAATATCATGAATCACTTGCTCTGTGGCCCCGTGGATTTGATTTTACAAAGTGAGCAGGGCTCACTGAGCCCTTGTAAGTCTTCTAGGGAGGCTCTGCCGTGTCCTTCATTTGGCATCTCCAGCAGCCTTCACGTGCCTCTAACAAATAGCAGAGGCGCGAGAATCTGACAGATGAAAGGACAAATCAAAGGGCCAGCAACTGTTGCTCTTTGTCTTTGCTAATGCTTTTAAAGTCTTCTGAATCCGTTTTTCTAAAAAGCCAGCAAAGTTCAGAGAGCTTTTACAGGGAACTCTCACCATTGCCCGCGATCTGGGTATGTTCACTCGATACTTTTGCAGAATTTAATAGGCCTAATAATTTCTATTTCATTCCAATAACTTGAGAAGGAATACACTGAGAAGGGCATTCTTTGGGGAAAGTAGAAAAAGTAAATTATTCAGCAAACTTGACTGTGGTATTGTTTACGTGTTGCTCCTTACATTTTCTTCAGTGATATATAATTCAGTCTTGCAGCTAATCAAACAATTAGAAGTTAGGAAGGAAGCACTTAAATGTTGAATGATTGCTCTTTAGGTCAATGGAGAGAAAGGAACTTCGTGTTTATGGAATTTTGCCTCCCCTATTGTCATGCAGGGACCTCATTAAAGTGAGTATGCCAGCCCTGTGACTTAGAGACAGATTTCAAGGAAAAAGGAGCTGAATTCAAGTGTCGTTTTTTTTGGGGGGGGGTTGTTTTTTTGCTAACGTCATACTGATTTTTTCATGCAAAACCAGTTCAGTGGCCATGATGGATACTATTGAAAGACTGAACTTGGGGGCCCTTCATCTCTCCATGGTCCTGATGCCACAGATTGGCTGCAAAGGTTTAGTTTCACCACAGGTAGGTCATGGACGGGGTAACTGATAAAAATTGATGGCCAAGAAGAGCAGAAACAGGTTTGAGGAGGAAGACAGTTTGGGACTTGGATTAGCTATGCTGGAGGAGATCCTGCTGGACTGTCCAGAGTCTGGAGTGCATGAGCGAACACCAGGGAGCAAAGTGTGTTTGGATATTGTTAAGAGTCAGAAGCGCACGTTGGCAAGGTTCTTCTGTAAAGGGCGATCGTGAATATTCTGGGCTTATGGACCATAGGGTCACTGTGGCAGCTCTGTCACTGTTGTGCAAAGGCAGTCACAGACAATATGCAAATGAGTTGGGTGTGGTTATGCCCCAATAAGACTTTATTTAAACAACTGGAGTGAGAGTTGGGGGGAGGGGAGCGGAGGGTGAAATTTGTCCAGTGGGCTGCAGTTTGCTGACCTCTGCTCTAGACTATGGGCAATGAATGAAATGAGCATGGAGGGTGACTGGTATGCAAAAGAGACCTTGGGAAATGTTTATTTCCAAGGAAAAGGCAGAGAAAGAGCTGGAGAAGGAAAGAGAAGCATTTCCAGAGGAAGGAGGGGAACCAGAGATCAGAGTGCCTCAGAGACAAGAGACTGGTGCTTCAAGCAGGAGGTGTGTGCAGTGATGTTAGAATACTGCCAGGAAGCTCACTGGGAAAAACAGTGGACAGAGACTGTTGGAATTCATTGGTAGGATGATATTTCTGATTTTCGAGAATGCAGTTTTAGGGGAGAGATGGGCAATTAAGCCCATTAAATGCAGGTGGTTGTCAGGGTGACAGATGGGGAGGTGTGCAAAATGGTGGGGAGTGGGAGCCAGGGAAAGAGGGTCTTTCAGTCTAGGAGAGACGGGTAAGTCAAGAAGGCTGAAGGGAAAAAGCCAACACATTAGATTTTTCAGGACACCAGAGAGAAGCAATCCTGGCTGCAGCAATGCCTGGAGGAGATGCACTCAGGACCGCAGGAGAGAAAGGAAGGAAACCCAGGTTTGCTGAGTTTTACTCTGGGGCAAGTGCTAGGCCAGGTCCCATTAAGCCCCACCAAACCCCATTACAATGGCACAAAATACATACTTGCATCGGACTCTGCTAGAGGCCACCCAATGTCCACTCCTCCCTGCTTTCTTACTGATAACCCCCAACTTTGCTCAGAGCCGCCACGTGCCCAGCTAGAATACTCACCTTGTCACACTCCTGAGCTGCCAGGAGTGTCCTTTGACCCAGATCTCACCAGTGTGTTGTCCAGGTGGGGTTCTGAGTAAGTTATTACTTATTCTGATTTTTTAAAAATAGGGTCAGCTGGCACATGGCTTTTGCCCTTTGCCTGCCACCTCATGGCCTGGAGGCTCCAACTTTGTGTGCTGCTGAAGCAGGGAGCGTGAAGGAGCCTGGTTCCGCGAGCACCGACACCAGCCCTGGCCTCTCTATCTCTCAACTGCTTTTTAAGTGAGAAAAATAGACCTATGAATTGTGTCCACTGTTTGTTTCCTATTACATGGAATCAATGCAACCCTGACCAACATGACCTTCTCTTTTTCCCCAATGGAAGGAATGGGCTCAGAGAGTTGAAGGTACTCGAGCACGGTCACTCACAGCCTGAGACTCTGAGATGTGGTCCTCAGAGTGTGGCCTTGGACAGCTTCAGCATCACCTGGGAGCTTGCAGACACACAGAGCCCGGTCCTACTGCATCGGAATCTGTTTGATCGAGCTCCTCCGTGGATTGGTGTGGGCCACAGTACGAGAAATTTTGGCCTGGATAATCAATAATAGAGTTCGGATTTGATCCCAGACCTGTATGCTACCAAAGTCCACACTTGTCTTCTGAAATAAGAAGGAATGACATGGGTGTCTTCTGTGAAGTTATGATCCCTTTGGAGGTAGAAGGAGAGGAAGCTGGGAGAACCCTGGCAGAGGGCCTCATCCCTTCTCAGGATGAAGGGGATGTTAGGATATTCATTGCCAAGCAGAGTGCTCACCTACTGTGTGTACCACATGCTAAAGGAAAAGACCATCTCTGTCTTCAAGGAGCTCAAAGGTAGTGAGGAGACTGTGGACTCCAGACCACCTTCCTCAGCATCCTGTTGGCACTTGTGAAAATTACATGTTCTTGTCCTCCCCAGACATACTAGGAGTGGAATCTAGACTCCTGTGTTTAAAACCGCATTCTGCTTGATTCTCATGCACATTATGTTGGATACCTACTAGGAGATGGGGGAACAGGCTGGTACAAAGGAGGAAGTGAACTTCTGGGACTCTCTGAATGGTGAGTCTGTCTTGCGAACATGACTCACCTTTCCTGGCCTAAGGCATCTGCAAAAAGGATAAACAAACATCCACACCTCTCAAGTCCTTAAGGAGAATGTTGACCAGGATGAACTGGCAGCAATGCCCTGCCCAAGACTTCCCAGAAACATAAATCAATACCCTCCAGTAAAGAAGTCCAACCAGTAATGAATCCACCTCACTGTACTGGTATTCAGACTACATTTCACCCTTTTATTGCAAAAGGACCCACGGGAAACAGCGTCAGATGTCCGAAGCCAAGATTGATGACACCCAGGACGTTCCACGGCTCTTTGAGCCTCAGACACTCTGCTTTTGATTCCATGGAAAAGAACCTTCTGTTGGATTTTCCTTGACCCGCCCTTGCCCTGCCCCTTGACACTTCTGAGTTACATAGAGACTCAGACTGGTAACCAGAAGTCTAACTTCTGTGGCCTTTACATGGGAGGTAGGGCTGGAAAGACGAAAAGCAAGTATGTGAGCTCATAAAGTATCTACCATTTGAACAAAAGAGAAGCAACAGTACTACTGTCCTGGTCCATGTGTCCTCGGGCACCTGGAAATCCACATCAGCCTCTCTGGGGCCACTCTCATCCCTGTGGTCAACTCTCCACCCAGCGGTCAGAGAGCCTGTGCACAGCACTCCAATAGCTCTCCACTGCAAGCATGATTAAAGCCAAACCTGCAACTAGAGATGATCATACGAAGTGAAGTCAATCAGAAAGAGAAAGACAGGTACCACGTGATCTCACTTATATGTGGAATCTAAAATACGACACAGATGAACCTATCTACGAAACAGAAACAGAATCATGGATATAGAGGACAGACCTGTGGTTGCCAAGGGGGGAGGGGGTTGGGAGAGGGATGGAGTGGAGGGTTGGGGTTAGCAGCTGGAAACTCTTATAACAGCACAGGGAACTAGATTCAATAACCTGTGATAAATCATAATGGGAAAGAATATTTAGGACTCCCCTGGTGGCACAGTAGTTAAGAATCGCCTGCCAATGCAGGGGACACGGGTTAAAGCCCTGGTCCGGGAAGATCCCACATGTCGCGGAGCAACGAAGCCCATGCGTCACAACTACTGAGCCTGCGCTCTAGAGCCTGTGAGCCACAACTACTGAAGCCCGCGTGCCTACAGCCCGTGCTCCGCAACAAGAGAAGCCACCGCAATGAGAAGCCCGCTCGCCACAACTAGAGAAAGCCTGCGTGCAGCAATGAAGACCCAACGCAGCCAAAAATAAATAAATGAATTAATTAAATTTTTAAAAAAGAATATTTTAGAAAAGAATGTATATATGTATAACTGAATCACTTTTCTGTACAGCAGAAATTAACACGACCCTGTAAATCAACTATAAAAAAAAGGAAATAAAGCCAAACCTTTTGAGATGGGCTTCAGGGTTCATCTGGCCCCTGGTCACTCTCTGACCTCGTTTCTGGCCACTGAAACATCAGTCACTGTGCTCTGGCCACATTGACCTCTCTGTCCTTTAATCTCAGGGCCTTTGTCCTCACCACGCGCCCCCCTCCCCAGGAGGTCCCTCCCCCAGCTCTTTGCAGGGCCTGTCTCCTCCTCCTTCCCACCCAAGCCTCAGCTCAGCTCTCACCCCCCAGGTGGCCTTCCCAGATTCTCCTTGTGCCAAAGGCCTCACACACAGTAGACACTCAAAATGTATGCTGAGGGCTTCCCTGGTGGCGCAGTGGTTGGGAGTCCACCTGCCGATGCAGGGGACACGGGTTCATGCCCCGGTCTGGGAAGATCTCACATGCCGCGGAGCAGCTGGGCCCATGAGCCATGGCCGCTGAGCCTGAGTGTCCAGAGCCTGTGCTCCGCAACGGGAGAGGCCACGAGAGTGAGAGGCCCGCGTACCACAAAAAAAAAAAAAAAAAAAAAAAAAAAAAAAAGAAGTATGCTGAATGAATGAATGAATGAATGAATGATGTGTGTTCTAGAGACAGGTTAGACTCTTAGAGTTTGTTAATCAGATGACACGCTGATGATGTATAGGTAGGAGGACCATATACTTTCTTGTTCAAACCTAGATACTCAAGACTAAAAGGAAGATCTCTTTATAATTATACCAAGTCCCAGGAGTAAACCAGGACTGTCCCAAGCAGACTGAGATATAGGGCCACCCTACTTACAGGTAATTATGAGTATAATGTCTCTCTTCCCGACTAGATGATCAAGTACATGAGGGCCGGGGTCAAGCACCGTGTGTGTGGCAATGATAGATACACAAGAAATGCATTGAATGAATGAACAATATGTTGTATTTGCCCCCCTTACATGATAGTAAAACTAGCTTTAGCCACCCAGGCCACAAGCCAGCATTGGGACACTTCACTGAACGGTTGGTCCAGAGAAAGCCTCCATGTTTGTGCTTCCATTGCAGACTCAGGGGGACCATCTGTAGTTTCTGGCAGTCTCAGAAATAGATCAACCCCACAGAAGGCCTCGTAGGAAGTAGATCATGTCCCACCTGGAGAGAACTTTTCAGTTTACAAAGCTCCCACACATATTCTTATAACCATGCTATGATATGAATGTGGTCATTTCACTCCTGGGCTACAGGTGAGGAAGCCTAGAGTCAAGGGAAGTTGAGTGACCTGAACTGAGGCTTCGGGAAACATGGTCTGTCGTGTCCTCTCATATTCCCAGCATCACTCGTCTTTCTACTACCATATTCAATATCTTGTAATAAACCATAATGGAAAAGAATCCAAAAAAAGTATATACACATGTATGTATGTATAACCAAATCACTTTGCTGTACACCTGAAACTAACACAATACTGTAAATCAACCATATTTCAATTAAAAGTATTAAATAAATCTTTTAGCTCTATCAAGAGGACTCCTCTGCATCACTTACTCAGCATCATGTATTTTCACCCCTCTCCTGATTCCTTAACTTTCTTTTTAACCTGTTGGCCGTCCATTGCTGTCGTTCTGTCTTGAAAATGAGAGAGGAACCAAGCTCCAGCAGCTCTTTGGAGCCTTCCTAGGTTGAGTCCATCGCCAAGACAATGAGTCATCTACTCAGAAAGCAGCCAATTATTTGTCATGCATATAAACAAACACCACCGACAACAAAACCCGGCTCACGGGTCTGTGTTTTCATTTTTCAGTCACTTGTTTGACAAGATGCTGACCCAGCCACTCAATCCTCCCGTGAATAGATGAACTGAGAGGTCAGACAATTAAAACTGCGTCAACAATAATATACTGAATGAGATATTATACAACGAGTCTCCTCATTGCCAGGAAAACTTACAGGTTCACACCCATATAAATGTTCAATAAAGCACAAGCACTTAGAAGGACAGAAACCAGAGACTTGGGACAAATTTTGAGGTCAGCCACTTGAAATACCATTTCTTTGAAAACCACTCTTCCCTCCAGGGCCCTCTGGCCCTTTGGTAACCCTTGTTCAGCTACCCTTCACCTCACCCCCTTCTCAACCCATCCACAACCCCACCACAACCCACCTCTTTCTTCTCCAGGTTGAAATAACCACTTGAGCTGAGCGCTGTCTGCTCCACACACAGCAAAGTGAAAATTAAGTTGCTCAGTGTAATTTCATCAATTTGGGCCTGACTCAGCCTGTCTCAACCCTGATCAGATCAACTACTGACAGTTGTGTCTGCTTAAACTTAGGACATCGTGGTCACAGTCACTGATGCGATACAATTCCAAAGGGAATTTAAGGGCTGGGAGGTGGGGGTCATGGGGCCACGATGCTGTTTCATCACTCTCAAGACTACTCTAACACCCGTCATAATCTTATAATTCATTATCGGTCATTGTCACAATCACACTTTGCACAACCCACTTCATGTTATAGCATTGTCACACTAGATTTATAATTCCTTGTCCGTGTGTCCGCTTCCCCACCAGGCTGTGAGCTCCTTATTCTCTGTCTACCCCAGTGCCTACGACAATACCTGCATACCATGGAGAGTTAACCAATGGTTGTTGAAAAGTCAGGCTGGAATGTTGTACTAGAACCAGCAAAACTACATTTTATGGTAATAAAAGTAAAGACCATTTAAGATTAAAAAAAAACACATCAATTGCATAAATATGGGGAATTCTTGGTTTGGAAACTGTTCCTATGACAAAAAGAGTGAGGGTTTCAGCTCAACACCAATGGCTGTTAAATAATGGAACATGGTAGCCCCAGGAGGTTGAGAGTTCTCCATCACTGAAGATAATCAGGCAGTGCATATGATGAATCAAGGGATTCTATGTCATACACGGACAGGAGCAGCTTCCCACTTCTGTAGATGCGACCTCAGTCTAAGTAGTCATTATTTCTTAGTTGGAATGGTGCCCTAGCCTTCTAGCTGGCCTTTTTGCTTCGGATTCCTCTTATGGAACACATAGTAGGCCTTAGTCATGGTCTCCCCAGCATCCATTCCTCTCTTCTTCCATATTTGCAGATTCCTAATTTGGTTGGGGAGTCCACGCTTAAACCCTGTTTCTCAGGGTGTTCATTAATTGATGAAGCCTGACATGGCGGCCCCATTCTCCTTATCAGTGATTGGTTGAGGTCAGGACATCTGACTCAACTCTGGCCAATGAGATGAGAGGGGAAGTCTTCTGGGAGCGATTCCCTCCTTCCTGAGAGGGACAACAGGAAGGGATTGTCTCTTGTTCCCCTGGATGCTACTGATTACAACTGAGAGACTTGGAAACTGCAGCAACGTCTTTCTCAAGGGGAGCTACGCTGAGCACAATGCTCACATCCTGAGAGTGGGCGAGCAGAAGGACAGATGGAAAGCTGCTGCTGAAATAACCAACCAACTTTCCAGGCATCTTTTAAATGAGATAATAAATGTCCCTGTTGATCAAGCTCTGTTGAGTTGGGTTTTCTGTTGCTTGCAGACCAAGCATCCCAACAGATATACAGAACGTCTTCCTATATATACTATTTCCAGGTTAATCTTTATAGAAGGCAATTTTGATCATGCCACACCTGATCAAAAACCTTCATTTTCCCCCCTCAGTTCCACACACTAAAAATAAACTGTTCAAGATCAAGCTTTGCTTTCCAAGGTAATTTGTTTCCTGTCCTCCAGTCAAATTTAACTTCCTGATGTTTGTTCACATGACCTGCAGTTTACTGCTCCTGCACAGGTCCCCCATCCTGGGATCCACTTCTCTTCCATCTATCTTTGCTTGCTGAAATGTCACCTCCAAGGAAACTTGCCACTTCATGTCTTTTCCATGATAACTTTTATGGTCAACATTTATTTTTTTTTTCCCCAAATAGTACCCTAATGCCTTTGGGTAACTCTCCCGGCACTTACCATATTCTGCCATATGGTATAGTTATTTGTATACCTTTCTCATTCTTCCTATTAGTCTGTGAGCCCTGGGGGCAGAGGCCATATCTTATTCATCTTGGCACATCTAGCTGCTCCCAATGTGGTGCTTCAAACAGGGTGGATGCTCAAAACCACTTGGATGAATGCTGTAGGAGGTGGGATATGAAAGATCCTTCTCAACTCTAAAATTCTGTGGGTTTTGTGCTGTGAGCTTTTTATATGTTGAGTGCCTAACTTTGTATTAATGATCCAGAACAGAGAAACACTGTAACCTCTAAGTTATGAAATGGTTCCAACTGAGTTTGAATTCATTGGGAGAATGATTCTTGAATTCCTGATCCATGATATTCCCTATGTGTGGGTAATCAGGTAAATGATTTGAAATTCCTAGGCTTTCGTTTCCTATCTATAAAATAGGGATGACAATAGGTAGCCCATAAGATTGTTCTGGGGACTGAATGAAATAAGTTACGTGTAGCAGTTCCCTCTGAGTGTGCACTCACATCCATTCTTTTTCCTCCTGGTTTAGCCCAGATAATCTTTCAACTTTAGGAGACCAGGATCACTGCCAAGCTCATTGGCTTGTCCCTTTCCTCTTGCTGGTGGTGGGTCTAGGCTTGGAGATGAATTTTGGCTGATGCGATATCAGAGAATATCTGCTTGGGATATTTTTGGAGAGGTTTCCTCATTCATAGGAAGAGATGCAGAGGAAGAGTCAATCTCTTCTTTATTGGGTGTTGTCATCTTGAGAACGAGTCAGTCGTATTATGAAGGCAATGGGGACCCTGAGGATGGCAAAGAGGGAGGATGGCTTTGATGTCACTGAGTTGCTGAATTAGCCAATGTGGAGTTATCCTATCTTGGGACTTCTATGATATAAGAGTGTAAATCTTTATTGTTTATGCCACCTACAGTTGAGTTTATTATTGCAGTTGAAAGCATCTTTATTGTTAGAGTGTGTAGCACATGTACATACTCTACAAATATAAAATTGTACTCCATTTAGTCCTTTCTTATAATTCCTAGATGAGAATATCTGAGAAAACTGGAAAGGATGATACTTAACTAAATTAAAATAGACTTGAAAAGAAAAACCTTTATAACTTGACAATTCTTTTTTTTTTTTTTTTTGGAGAGCTTGCTGATTATGAATTAGAAAATCAGTCAGAGACAAAGGATAGAGTAGGTGATAAATGTAGCCCATATGGTGCTATAAGAAATATTTGAAAAATAAAGAGAAAATACTTCACACCAATATTATCTACTGGAAACTGTGTCTTGTTAAAACTCCAGCATGTTTTATTTTCACAGGACACAGCAAAAATAGAAAAATTATAAAACCAGAACAAGGAAAATAAAGGAAGGCTACACTTGGATTGGTGATTGGTGACTACTGAATGCTAACAAACTCGGTTTTGTTTTTGGTTTATTTTGTTTTATTTGAAAATCAATGGATAACGTTTGAATAAAAGAGGCTGCCAAACTATCTCTGGAGAAACCCCTACGGTCAGTAGAGAAAAGTTCTCTTCAGCTTCTGGATAAACAAAAAATAAAGCAAATACAATTGTGTCGCTAAGCAAACCTACCCACATTGGAATCATGCTGCAAGAATCATACAAGTATCTGAAAGGCTGGCTTTTCTGTGCCAAGGACCCTGAAAGTCCCTTGCAAGCTACGTACAAGCAGGTTTTTCCACAATGAAAATTCCCCCTTTGGCCTTTAATGAGACTTTGGCCTTTAATGAGTCTGGGCCATGCAAAACTGGGCTTTGCAACTCACTAATTGATTCCAAGGACTTGAAAAATGGGATGCTGGGGGTCTTGTAGCCCTCTCCCTGGGGAAATTGATACTCGTTTCTGATTCTTTAGCTAAGCATCAGTTGATAATGCCTGAAGGACCCGGGAGAGCCGAGAAGCCCAGCGCAGGACACCCCATCTTTGTTTGAACCATCATGGAAACTTCACTTTGAAGTTCAGGTCCCTGGTTCAAGCCTGAGAGGTCATCTCTGGGTGCAGAGGCAAGCACATTGGCTTGGACCAGGGCAGGCCACTTAACTGGTCCGGGCAAGCTTTCCTGGGTTGCAAAATGAGGATGACCAGCCTGCCCTGACCACCCTGGACACCAGGAGGCACAATGCAGACAAGGTGCCCCTTGAACTTTCTCAGGAGTGTGGGCCTCATGGTGTGCCTGGTGTCGCTGGCTCCCTAACCCTCGCAGCGGCGGGGGAGCCTGCCTCTGCTCTTAGCCTCAGGGCTGCTCCTCCCACTGGCAAGCGGTCAGCTTACATATACTCAGCAAGCCCCACTGGCTCAGGACCCATCAGAGTCTTGACCTCCAGCTCTCTTTTTTGCTTCTGAAAGCTTCCTAGTGTCTTACTGTGAGGCCACTGAAGGGCCTTCATGCTTCCTTCCTTGGGTGTTAGAAGGACACTTTCATTTGGAATTTCCGTGAACTGAAGGCAGATCCTTGCTGCTGGAGAGAGCCTGGTGGAAGATTAGCTCTCAGGGAATGTCCACTCTCTGTAGCCTCCCTCCCTGCAAGATACACGCAGACCCACAGGAAGGGCCGGTGTCCCAGGTCCCCACCTTTGAAGGGTTGGGGACCTCTGGGAATCCTAAGGAGCAAAGCTTTTCTCTTGCACCAAGGCTTTCTGTAGCTGGTCTGAGGGCAGAGTGTTTTGATCTGACACTCCCCAAACCATAGGAGAAGAGCAGTGGGCTCAGTCTCGGTTCCCTTGGCACCAGGGCCATGTCTCTAACACTTAACCATGCCATGAGTGTTAAAAGAGCTTAGGCTTGGGAGGTATACCAATCTGTGCTTGAATTCTGGCTCTGCCACTCACCAGCTGGGTCATCTTAGATGAGTTACTTACCCGCTCTGAGCCTTGATCCCTTCAAGTCTAATACTGGGACCATAATCCCCAGTGAATGGGGCTGTGGTGAGGCTTCAATGCACACAGAGCTGGTGCACGGCAGATGCTGGAGAAATGGATGAATAGGATTCCTTCCCCCTATATCACATGTCTTCCACTTGGCTACAGACGATCTGCAGAGCTAGATGACACGCTCTCGGAGAACAGGAGCTGTATTTATTCATCTTTCTGCTCTTCACATCCGCCCCTGTACCTGATTCATAGGTGTTGCACAAGAAATACTTTTTGAATGAACGGAGGAAAAAAGGTTCATGAACCCAAAACTTCCAATCATCCAAATGTAGACAGTTGAGGAACTGTGTTTTTGTTTTTGTTGCTGTTGTTTTTATTTTTGTTTTATTTTTTTTAAGTATAGTTAAGTTACAATGTTGTGTTAGTTTCTGGCGTACAGCAAAGTGATTCAGCCATACGTTGTTCTTAGCAGATGGGCAGATTCCCCTTCAGATTTCTCATTCAGGCTGTGATTTGAAATTATATGTCACCTTCAAACTGTATAACCCATGCAGTGATGTGAAGTGTCTGCACTAGGGTCTTGGCCTATCTCCATATTTATTATTTTCTGTATCGGTCAGGATAGGTGAGGTTATGTGACTGTAACAAACTCAAGTACATGGCACGTTTACTTCTCACTCGAGCTACACGCCCAGTGATGGTCTGGATGACAGAGCCACCATCGGAGCATGTAGAGGGAAGAGAACGTAGTGAATGGTGCAGTGCCTCTTCCAGCTTTTCCTCTAAGGGTCATGTGTCACTTTCCCTCACATTTGAGTGGTCAACCCCAATTGCATGGCCATATATTCCTTCCTTGAGCCCAGAAGAAAAAAGCAAACCAGAAACATACGGTGAATGGAAACACAGTTCAGGAAAGCAGAAGCCACGGCTTCAAGATGAAGCAGCACAGAATTGGGACTTTTGCAGTCACTGGGAGAGCCGGAGGGGCAGAGAGCAGGGGATCTCAGCCTGCAGCTCTGCAGCCAGAGCTTCTAGGAGCTCACCTGGGACCTGGTGGGAGTCCCAAGAAACCCTGTGAGCTCCTGCCAACCGTCTCAGCCGACAGCATTTTCAGAAGCTGCCACCTACTAGGTCCACTGCCTACACTTTTAGGCGAGTGGTCCTCAGAGGGAAGCTGCTGTGAACCTCACACGTGCAGGCTGCCCACATGTCTGCCTGCAGAGTCCTCCTGAGAATCGCTCCTTCTTCACCTCCAGTTCCTCTCCTTGGCATTCGCCCCCATCAGGCCTGGGACTCCAGTTGCCCACAGCGCGATGGGGGGACCTCTGGGGGACACCAGCAAGGGGGATCCCACCACAACAAGCAGCCTGGCTCAGGAAGCCTCTCTGTCCCCACAGGCCTAAGATTTGATCCTTCAGCCAGAGGCACTCCACCCACCTCCACACCACCCCCAGCCCAGGTGGCCCCAGCAGCACCTACTAAATCAAGCATCAAAATAACACCCCAAATGCTCAGAAAAATCTGTCATTGGAAGTACAGCCCTTACAAGCAAGCCAGGACCTCTTGCTAAATGCAAACAGGTGACTGCCTACTGAAATATAAGATTTAACGAGGAAGCAGAATCTCCAAACCATGCAGACAACATGCCCAGAATACAATCGAATACCACTCATTGTGACATCACCCAAGAAGCAGAAGAACCTCCACCTGAGTGAGAAAAAACTGTGAACTAACGCCAACCTCGAGATGAATCAGATGTCGGCATCATCTGACATGAATTTTAAAGCAGCCTTCATGAAATGCTTCAACAATCAATTACAAACTCCTTTAGGTGAGGGTGGGAGGCTCGTCCCAGGCCTTCATGTTGGACGAACGGAGAGGTCAGAATCAGCCTTTGTGTGGAGAATGACTTTCACGTCATTTAATTAAAGATAACTTTTTCCCCCCAGCTCGCTCTCTATGCTGTACGCTCTCTATGCTCTACAAGCAGCTGGCACATCTCTGCATAGGAACTGTGCCCTTCAGAGGAGCTCGGGGCTGGAGGGGCTTTGGGAGGCCTGCCTCTGCCCCCCTTTCACTCCACAAGGGAGGGGAAGGGCTCACGTGGACCCACAGATGCTGGGGGGAGCAGGGACTCGCACCTGAGCGCCCTTCCCCACTCAAGGTTCCCCGCGGTCACCGTGCCACCCACCTTATCATTTTAGCATGAATGTGGCCAGACGCTGTTTATTGCAGAAAACTAAAAACACAGAAAAGCATCAAAAGAAAAGTCCCTTGTAACTCTACTGCCCGGAGATAACCATTGACGGTTATCACACCTATTCCTCTTGTTCTAAAAGCTACATTTTAGCATTTAAATTAGGCTTGTGCTAAATATTCACTTTTGTATCCTGTTTTAGAAAAATTAATAATATATTTGTGAAAATTTTCTCATGTCATTAACCTCCTACAATATGACTTTCAGTGGTAGGAAAACAATTAAAGTAGCTAATCCACAGCAAAAGCCTAATGCGTTCCACTTTACCGTGAGGATATAGAGAAACAGAAATGTGAAGTACTTGCCCAGGGCTGTACAGCTGGTCCGTGGCAGGAGCAGGACGGAGCCTGGGAAGTCTGGCTTCAGGACCTGGGTTCCCGGTCTCTTGGCTGCAGCACCTCTTCACCGCCATGTTTAATTGATTTAACTACCAACCACTGTGGCTAGTTAGGCTATTTATAATCCTCGTTCTGATTAACGGCACTGATTTTAGCAACCTGTGTAGACAAGTTTGTATAAATCTCTGATGATTCCCTTAGCAAAAATTCCTAGAAGTGCAATGGTCGAATGGACTCTTTGGAAAGCTTTGGTTCTGTGTGTGCCAAACTGGATTCCATCCTTGAATGCGGGGAGCGCGAGGATGTCCTGGTCACTCACCCTCTGAGCTGAGAAGGCAAAACCTGTCACTTCGACAGCTTCCAAAGTTCACCGAGTGTGTGCTCTCAGGAACCAATTCTAGAAGAAGTCACATCCTCACCTTTTCAGCCCACTTTATTCGTTCAACAGACATCTCAGTGCCAGGCACTCGGTATATAAGAACCAAGGGATGAAGGCCTATAAATAAATGAGTGTGTGTGGCAGTTGAGGGCTTAGGTAGACACTGTTATTCCCATTTTCCAGATGAGCAAACTGAGGCTTGAAGAGCCTAATTTGGCCAATTGCCCCTGGAAAGAAGCAATATGGGAAACCCCTGAGTTTCCCAAATGGGTCTGAGTCCCACTAGGGGCTCTTAACCACTGCTCCTAGTGCCTCCCAGGGCAGGGGGCACAGTGATGTAAAAAGGGGTGAAGGCCCAGGCAGGGGCAGAAATGAAGAAGTGGGTATCCATGAGGAACTGGCAGGGCAGGCAGAGGGAGACACCTACACAAATATCCAGAGGTCCAGAATGATCTGGCAGGCTCTGGGACTGACATGTGGGTGGAGGGTGGAATGGGGTAACTCTGAGGGCAGAATCAGGGAGTGGGGGGCGGGTGTGGGCCAGGCCACCGGGACCCACTGTGGTCTGGGTCCACTGGACCGCTGTGTAGTCGGGCTACAGACATCACTGAGGCCTGTTTTTTCTGGGCTACAGCTTGTGAAATTCCACTCCACCACATCTGTGTGTGAACACAGGCGCTGCAGGGAAGTGCAGTTGTGCGGGGTGCATGGACCCATTGTGTGGTCCAGATGAGGAGCTGCTCCGAGCTTCTCCACCTCTCCTTTCCTTCCTTGTAAGGTAATGTTTCAGTCTGAAGTAGGGTGACCGACTCAGCCTGGTTTGCCTGGGATGCTCTGCTTTTAGCACTAAAAGTCCTGCGTCCTGGGAAACCTCTCAGTCCTGGGCTATTTTTGTGGGGCAGCCACTTGGGGACCAGGGAACAGAGCAGCCAGCTCCAGAGGCCCATGGGGCTGGGTCGGTGTAGTTGTAACCAAGAAGAAAGGGGCTGGTCTCAGGGCAGTCAGATTGGACTGAATGGGGAGGGCCGATTCTCAAACTGAAATCCCAGTGTTAAGCTTCTGGGGGGCAGGCCTGCGTCTGTCTGTCCTGTGCCGTCTCAGAAGGGATGGCACTGTGTCAGGGCCAGGAGAGCTGCCCAGCAAATGTGAGGGCCAGACGAGAAAGAGATCGCTGAGTTCCAGTTGACTTTGATTTTGACAGCTGCTTCACCATCTGCTTGTTGGGTCTCCGTGAGACCCAGTAAGGGCTTTTCCGTTTTCAGCGGCTGCTGCTCACCTCAAGGGACACCCTCCTTGGTCCTGAGTTATAGAAAGGTGTGATATGTCTTGCTGGAGATCAAGGGAGTGAAGTAGCAAGTCGATAGAAAGACAAATTTTATGATGCAGACATTTTGGGCCAGGGAGAAAGCCCACCTGCCCTTTGATGTGTCCAGGACCCCTTATGGTAGATGGGAATACACACATTCTGACTCGAATTGAGCTTTGGGAGAGATTCGCAGCATTATTAAAAATGTGTTAGAGGGCTTCCCTGGTGGCACAGTGGTTGAGAGTCCGCCTGCCGATGCAGGGCACACGGGTTCATGCCCCGGTCCGGGAAGATCCCACATGCCGCAGAGCGGCTGGGCCCGTGAGCCATGGCTGCTGAGCCTGCGCGTCCAGAGCCTGGGCTCTGCAATGGGAGAGGCCACAGCAGTGAGAGGCCAGCGTATAGCAAAAAAAGAAAAAAAAATGTGTTAGATAAACAACAAGGATTTACTGTATAGCACAGGGAACTATATTCAATATCTTGGGATAACCTCTAATGGAAAAGAATCTGAAAAATATATATATATATACACAAATCACTTTGCTGTACACCTGAAACTAATACAATATTGTAAATCAACTGTAATTCAATAAAAAATAAATAAAAAAAGATAAAGTAAGTTTCTTGCAGCTAGCAAAAGAAAAAAAAAAGTGTGTGAGGCGTGACTGAATCCAGTGTGGCCTTTGGCTGTACCATGTCTGTCCCCACTGATGACCCAGGGAAGGAAGAGGAGGATTTAGCAGGACAGCAGTGTTTGTTCCCAGCCCCCGACCCTACCCCCAGCCTTCACATCCCCACTGAGCTGTCTTTTTGCTCCCAGGTTGAGCCACACAGACCTACAGCACCCCCAAAGCAGCTTTCTTTTCCTTCCTGTGCTCTAGAAACACCGAAGAAGAAAACTTAACAATGTCTCTGATACAAAGATGAGTAGCTTTCCACCCCAGAATGGGGAAGGGGCCAGACCAGTCACATGGGGCAGCTGCTCAGCGATCAGAAGAAAACAGCGTAGATGGAAATCTTACTGAACTGTTTTAAACACAGGAGGGATCGATACTTAAAGCTAATTTTGAACGTTCATGTTGTATTGGAAACAAAGCATTAGATTGTTAATTCTTGCTTCTCCACAAACCTATAATGTTAGGGTCTGTGGGCGAATGAACATTCAGCCTCCCACACCTGCTTACATACCTGCAGGAATACCTGGGGTAAGCTTGACAAAGCGCTGCTCACTTGCTTGGCCAAGGTGAGTGGTAAGGAGCTGTGGGGATGGAAAAGCAGTTAGATTGCCTTTATTTTGCCACACTTGGATTTCCCAGGAAAGCATGGGCTGGGAGAAGAATGTGAAGGGTTTACTTTACGTACCCTTTTTATAAGCCTGCCTGAGTGGGCTGTTCATAAAAAATTTTTCTTGGATAGATACCTAGAGTACAATTGCTAGGTCTTCAAGTAAATGTATATTTATAAGAAATTGCCAAACTCTCTTCCAAACTTGGTTGTGACATTTTACACTCCCGCCAAAATGTATGATGGGTCCATTTGTTCCATCCACTGCTGCCTAACAACTTACTACAAACTTAGAGGCTTAATACAATGCATTTGTTATCACACAGTTTGTGCAAGTCAGGAATTTTGGCACTGTTTACTGTGTCCTTTGTTTTGGGATCTCTCATGAGGCTGCTATTAAGGTGTTGGCAGGCTGGGGCTCATCCGAGGTTCGACTGGGGAAGGATCCACTTTCAAGCACATGTGGTTGTGGGCAGGATTCATTTCCCTGTGGGCTGTGAGGCTTCTGCTCCCTGCTGGATGATGGCTAGTGGCCACACTCAGTCATTTGTCCCATGAGCATCTTCCCATGGAGGCTTCCTTCATCAAACCCAGCAAAGGAGATGGTCATTAGGGAGAGCTGGCCATCAAGATGGAAATCACAATTTTATGTAATGTAAACACAAGAGTGACACCCCATCACCTTTGCCATATTCTATTGGATGTAAGCAAGTCATAGGTCCCATCCACACTCAAAGGCAGGGGAGTACACAGGGGCTGAAACACCAGGAAGAGGGGGTCATTGGGTACCATCTTTAAGTCTGTCCACCACACTCCATGTCCTTGCCAGCACTTGGTATCATCAATCTTTTTTATTTTACTTATTTATTTTTAAAATATTTATTTATTTATTTGGTTGTACGAGGTCTTAGTTACAGCACGTGGGCTCCCTAGTTGTGGCATGCGAACTCTTAGTTGCAGCATGCATGTGGGTCTAGTTCCCTGACTAGGGATTGAACCTGGGGCCCCTGTATTGAGAGCATGGAGTCTTAACCACTGTGCCACCAGGGAAGCCCCTAAATGTCTCAATTTTTTATGTAACGTCTCAATTTTTCTTTTTATGGTTATTGCTTTCTGTGTCTTTTCTAAGAAACCATTCTCTACTCCCAAGTCAGTAAGATATTCCCCAATATTTTCTTCTAAAAACCTTATGATTTTAGCTTTTACATTTAGGTCTGTGATCCATTTTGAGTTTTATTATGAGTTTATTTGTTTATGCTGGAAGGAAGGGGTTGAACTTCATTTTTTTTCTCATTATGAATATCCAGTTGTTATAGACCATATGTTGAAAAGACTCTCTTTTTTCCTATTAAATAACCTTGGCCCCTTAGTTAACAATTAATTGATATGTGGGTATATAATATTTAGACACTTTTCTGGCTCTATTGGTTAATGTATCTGTTCTTACACTGATACCACATTGTCTTGATAACTGTAAATTTTATAGTACTCTAACTTTCTGTTTTTCAAAATTCTTGGGATAATCTAGATTCTTTGCATTTCTATATAAATTTCAGAATTACCTAACTTTACAAAAGGAGTCTGTTGATAATTAGGGATTGTATTAAGTCTATAGATCAGTTTGAGGAGAACTGTCATCTTAATAATATTGAGTCTTTTTTCCCGTGAACGTGATATAACTATCCATTTATTTAGGTGTTCTTTAATTTCTGTCAGCAGTGCTTTATGGTATACATTGTATATTTCTTTGAAATATTTTGTGTAAATTTATCCCTAACTATGTCTGGGTTTTGGTGGTACTGTAAATAGTATTATTTTTAAATGTCAATTTCCAATTGTTGCCAGTATATGGAAGTACAATTAATTTTGTTTACTGATTTGTGAATTTTATCCTGTGACCTTGCTAAACTCATTCAGTTCTAATAGCTTTTTTGCAGAGTCTAAAGATTTTCTTTGTATACAAATATACGGTCTCCAAATAACGACAGTTGAACTTCTTCCTTTCCAAGCTGTGCCTTTTATATCTTTTTTTCTTTGCCTTATTACACCGGCTTTGATCTCCGGTGTGATGTTGAATAAAAGCCGTAAACATGGACACGCTGCCTTATTCCTAAACTTAGGGGGCAGCGTACTCTTTATTCATCACTACTCTTACTATGATGTTAGTTGTAGGTATCTCTACAGTTGTAGAGGAACCTAGTTTCTCTAGTTGTAGGCATCTGCCTTTTATTAGGTTGACATTCTCTTCTATCCCTAGTTTACTGAGAGTTTTTTTCACAAGTTGGTTTTAAATATTGTCAAATGATTTTCCTAAACCTATTGGTTTTTCATTATTATTTAGTTTGCTAGTATGGTGAGTTACATTGATGAATTTTCCAATGTTAAGTGAAACTTGCATTCCTGGGATAAAACCCAGTTGGTCGTGATGTGTTATTATTTTTACATATAGTTGGAACTGATTTCCTAAAATTCTTTAAGGATTTTTGAATTTATGTTCATGAGTGATGTTTGTCTGTAATTTTCTTTTCTTGTAATGTATTTGCCTATTGGTTTTGGTATCAGGATAATGCTGGCCCCGTGAAATAAGCTGGGAAGTGTTCCGTTCTCTAATTTCTGAAAGAATTTGAATAGGATTGGTGTATTCCTTCCTTAAATGTTTCAGAAAATTTGTCAGGGAAGTCATCTATGTCTATAATGTTGTTTGTGAGAATGTTATAATTATGAATTCAATTTCTTAAATGCATGTCCAATTCTTCAGTTGTTTCTTTTTGAGACAGTTTTAGTATTTGATGTTTTTCAAGGAATTTGTTCATTTTATTCTTATTGTTGGATTTACTGGCATAAAATCACTTGTATGTATCTTTCTTTTAAAGTGGCTCTTTGAGCTGTAATTAACATGCAGTAAACTGTGCACATATCAGTGTACAATATGATCAGTTTTGACATGTGTATAGCCCTGTGAAATCAATGTAGGGTTAGCTTTTGCACACTATGTAGGCAAGACCCTTTGAGTATTCTATCCAAAGCCCTCTCAACTATAAGGTTTTCCTGTCTGGTGAGCAGACGCTATTCCTGGTTTTGTATCAGCTCCAGATAATGTTTCCCCTAACCGTTTTGGGTGGCTCTTTCCCCAGGCTTACACATTTTCGCTGATCAGTGCACTGCTGACTAACTGATGGGGAGCACTGTCCATCTCCGGAGTCTCTCTCTTTCCTCTCGCATCTGCCCTGTAATCTGCAGCCACTTTCATCTCCTTGGACCACTAGCTCTGTCTCCTCCACTCGGGGAGCCCACCAGGCTCCACCTGAGTTCCCCATCCCTGCAGCAGGGCCTGTAGATGAGGCAATTACAGGGCTCACCTCGTTCATTTCCTGTTCTTCAGGGCTCCCTATCCTCTGTTGACTGATGTCCAATGCTTGAAAACCATTGTTTCACGTATTTTGTTCATATGTTGTTTCATGCAGGAGGGTATGTCCAGTGCAGTGTTTCATGGGCTTTGAATCTCTGTTATGAGGTACAAACATCTTTAGTATGTTTAAGTCTTCTCTAATATTGTAAAGATTAAATAAAATGATCCATTTATCAGTTTGAAAGGGTCCTCTTTATCTCTGGTTATGTGCCTTGTTCACAAATCTGCTTTGTCTGACGTTAATAGAACCATTCCAGCTTTCTTACGGTTAGTATTTACATGGTAAATCTTCTTCTATCTTTTAACTTTTGACCCTACCCCACCCTCATATATATGTGTTTGTGTGTGTATATTTTCTTCTGGAAGATGGCTTTTTAAAAAAAAAAATTCAGTCTCATAACCTTTGTTTTTAACTGGAGTATTTAGACCAGCCTTTTCCGATAGAGCTTTCTGTGATGATGGAAATGTTATAAATGATCCGTCCAATAGGCTAGCCACTAACTAGGTAGCTATTAAGCACTTGAAATATTGAGACTGAAGAACTAAATTGTTCATTTTATTAAAATTTTAATTAATTTAAAGAGTCCCATGTGGCTAGTGGTTAGTGTATTGACAGCATAGGTTTAGGTCATTCACATTTAATGTAATTATTGATATGGTTGGGTTTAAGTTTATCATCTTATTTGTTTTCTATTTTTAAACAATATTTTCCACCTCTTCTTTGTTTCTCCTTTCCTCCTTATTTTGTATTGAATATATTTTATTATTCTTTTTTTTATCTCCACCATTGGCTTATTAGCAATCTCTTTTGTTTTAGGGTGTGTGTGTTTGTGTGTTTTAGAGTTTATCATATTCATCTTTAATAATAAAAGCCTACTTGGGAATTCCCTGGCAGTCCAGTGGTTAAGACTCCGTGCTTCCACTGCAGGGGGCATGGGTTCAATCGTTGGTTGGAATACTAAGATCTCACATGCCACATGGTGTGGTAAAAAAAAAAAATAATAATAATAAAAGCCTACCTTTAAATGATATTTCTTACATATAAGAACCTTACAAATATACTTCCATTTCCCCTCCCATCTTTTGTGCTATTGTCATGCATTTTATTTCTATACTATAAACCCCACAATATATTCTTATTATTTTTGCATTAAACAGCCAGTTATCTTTTAAGGAGTATT
This sequence comes from Mesoplodon mirus, assembly GCF_964341445.2. NCBI lineage: Eukaryota > Metazoa > Chordata > Mammalia > Artiodactyla > Ziphiidae > Mesoplodon > Mesoplodon mirus. The sequence continues at coordinate 18,566,901 of NC_138990.1, read as the reverse complement.
TTTTAACTAAAAAAAAATTTCATACTTACACACGTTTAAAATTTCTGTTGCTTTTTATTTCTTTGTATAAATACAAGTTTCCTTAAGGTTTCATTTTCCTTCACCTTGAAGAACTGTATTTACCACTTTTCATGGTACAAGTCTGCTGAAAAAGAATATCTTAGCTTTTGTTTGTCTGAAAAGTCTCCGTTTTTCTTTATTTAAAAGACATTTACTGGGCTTCCCTGGTGGTGCAGTGGTTGAGAGTCCGTCTGCCGATGCAGGGGACACGGGTTCGTGCCTCGGTCCGGGAGGATCCCACATGCCGTGGAGCGGCTGGACCCATGAGCCATGGCCACTGAGCCTGCCCATCCGGAGCCTGTGCTCCGCAACGGGAGAGGCCACAACAGTGAGAGGTCCGCTTACCGCAAAAAAAAAAAAAAAAAAAAAGACATTTACTGGGCACATAATTCTAGGTTGATCCTTTTCTTTGTTTTAGCACGTTAAATATTTTGTTCCACTCTCTTCTGTTTTTTCCATTTCTTCCTAAAAATCTAGTCACTCTCATCTTTGTTTTTTTTGTATTTAAAATGTCTTGTTTTGTCTGGATTCTTTTAAGATGATCTCTTCATGATTGGGATTCAGGAATTTGATTGTGGTGTGATTTCGTATGGTTTTCTTTGTGATCATCCTCCTTCAGTTTTGTAGCTATTCATGGATTTCTGGATTTACAGTTTTTATAAAATTTGAAAATATTATTTCTTCATTTTTTTTCTTTTTCCTCTTTCCCTCTTTTTGGGGATTCCAACTGCATGTATGTTAGACTTCCTGATTTGTCCCAGAAGTCACTGATGACTATAAAAGTGAACTTTTAAAAGTTTTTTCCCTCTCTGATGTACATTTTGGATAGTTTATTTTGCTATGCATTCATCTTCAGGTTCATATATTTTCTTCTTTGGTGTCTAGTCCACTACTATTCTCATCTGGGGTAGGAGGAGATACTGTACAAAAGTACAGAGGTGGGAAGCACCTGTGGGAACTCTGTTAACTACAGGGACTCGGCGTGGTCTCACCATGCTCGGCTTCAGCTCAGCCGTGGAGAGGGTCTACAGTCTAGTCTGCTGCATAGATCCCTTGTGGGAAACTTAATGGGAATGTAGCTATTTCTCGACTGTGAACTTTCTCCCCAGAGGGTCAAATTCTCTTCCCTTTCACAGCACAAACGGAGTAGTCATCTCTCTCAGAGGCAGCCTCCTACTCTGGTCTAATTGGAAATATCTCCAGGTCCACACAATGCCACAGCTGGCAGCTCACCAGTTCCCTCCACATCCAACAGAGCTGCTTCACTTGACTGCTGTGAAAGATGAAGAAATCTGAGCTATGTGAGAGGACAATAGGAAATGCCCTTTGCCAAACCTTCCGTGCTGGTATCCTTGGGATTCAAATGAAATTAACAATTGCTTAAAGATGTGCCATCTGATCATTTCTATCAATGCATGTTAAAGGGACGGGTCCTAAAAAAAATTCATCCTGAGGATGAGGCGAAGCTAATGTTTTTTATTCAACGTGCAAATCGTTTGACTGTCCCTTCCAGATGACTCTCTACCTTCAGTTAATCATTTGCAATTTTCCTGCAAGAAAATGTGACCTTCCAGAAAAAGCGACTTATTGCTATCTTGAGACCTTTTGGCACCTATACTAAATGAATGCCCACATAGAAGCTGATGTGGGGGAAAATGTGACTCCATGAAGAGCCTTGTTAAAGATACAACAGCACACAAACCCTCATGACCCTGAGCCTCCTGTGCTCACAGTCAACCAATCAGGAAGACCACCTTAGCCTGGCCCACGTCTGTGTTAGTTCTCAAAATCTGGAACTTAGAACTAAAGCTAGAAAAGTGTGCCTTACTTTGTGTAGTCCATATTTCCAAGAAAATGAAAAAAAAAATTTTTTGGTAAATATCATTTTCAATTAGGCACTAGGTGAACAATATATTTAATAAATAAATTTATTCGATTGGTACTATCATGAATAAACCATTCTATCACAATAGACAACACAGGAGGAAAACAAAAGGCAAATTTTATAATCAAGTACTTGGGAAGGTTAAGCTAACAACCTTGACACCCACAGAAATTAAGAGGTCAAGTGGTAGGACGCTGCCTAAAGGAATCTGCCAGGTAGGGTAGAAATGAAGAGCACTTTGAAGGCAGAAGACCTGGGCTCCAGACCTGCCAGGTGCAGGTTAAGGGGTCTTTGCAACTCATTTAAAACCATCGAAATTTGTGGCTTCTCCCTCTGTAAAATGGTTGTAACATTTGTCTCATAGGGTGTTGAGAGTATTAAATAACGTAACATATGCAAGGATTCTTTACAAACTGTAAAACCCAGTTACTACTGAGAGGGGCCAAAGAAAGCAGAGGCTCTTGTGGGCTGCTGTTGCCAGAGAGGAGGTTTGGAAGTGGAGAGCCTGCAGTTTGGTTGGGCCTTGGAGAAGCCGTGGAGAAATGGAGGAGCGAGCATTCCAGGCCATAGGGATGGTGTGACTGAAGGATTCCTCACCACCAGGAAGCAGCCTGCTTCTCCCTTGGGAATGTTCCTAGTTCCTTCTCTATCATGGTCACCTTTCTCTAAACTTCGGGGGCCGGGGGGGAGAGTGACAGGACGGCCCTGTAAAGTCACAGCATCTGGATCATCCTTGCCTGGAGGCAACAGGTGGTCTGTGACTGGTTTAGGGATGAAAATCAGATCTAGAGCGGGTGGCTCCCAACCTTGAGGGCACATCTAAGTCACTTCAGAACATCTCCAAGTGTGCCCAGTCTTCATCCCAGAGCTGCACCGGAGCATACTGTCTGGGAATGTGAGGGCTTGAATGTTGCTGCTTTTTAAAGATCTAGACATGATTCTGATGAGCTACAGGGTTGAGAACTGCTGTTCAGTTCTTGATCCCTCGATAGAGAAATTCATCTCAAAGAAAACAGCCTGCCATCCATTAGGTGGGAAAAGTTAACTTTGTTTGCTAGTGGTCCCTAAAGGGGATTGACCTGTGCTGCCGGGAGAGGGGCTGGAAGGTCTGAAACCTTGTTGCGGTACCAGAGGCTTCTGTCTCCTGCCATTGCCCTTAGAATTCCAGGCTCATCCTCCTGCCCTGTAAGCCCAGGGCTCTGGCAGGTGAAGGCTTTGGCCACACTCAGTGAGGGCGCACACACCACCCAGAGCAGGGTGCCTGGCACAAGCCACGGGGTGGAGCACTGCACGGGCTCTCCTGCACGAGTCCCTGAATGTCTTCACTGCCCACACCCACCTGCACAGCTTTCTGCACGACCTACAGAAACGAGGGAGGAAACTGGATCCAAACATCCCCACGCAAGTCAGAGCTATTATTACAACTAACAACGTCACTCTCCATCCATCTTAATTTCATCAGATCGATTGTTTTAAAAGGTTGTTTAGCGTCTGTCGCCTCCACTGGAAGGTAAGCTCCAGGGGTGCAAGGATCTTTTTTGTGTCACTCTGCAGCCCAGTGCATAGAAAGCGGCCTTGCACACAGTAGGCACTTAGTTGACATGTAGCGTATGAAAAAATGATTCAATAGTTCCCATTTATTGAGAACTTACGATGTGCCAGGACCTTTCTGTCCATCATCACATTTAATTCTCATAACAACTCCACGAGGAAGGTGCTATTGTTTAGTCCCATTTTAGGGCAGAGGAAACTGAAATTCTGAGACGTTAAGACACCTGCCCAAGGTCACAGAGGTAGTAAGAAGTGGAGCTAGGACTTGAACCCACTGCTTTCCAGCTCCAAAGACCAAGTTCTTAACTATTCGATTGTACTAATTCCTTTCACTAGGGATGGTACAGGAACAGAGCCTCAACAGGACTTGGTTGCAAACCTGGTTTTACTCTGGTGCTAAATATTAGTGTGTTAGCAGTGGCATCTCCAGACAGTGGTGTTTCCTGAGCAGGTTACTTCAGTGGAAGGGCTGAAAAGGAAATCTATCCCCATATCCCGTCTCCCATGTCCAGGACTCTGGATGACTTTACCCTTGAAAATTTTCAACAGTGAATATGTATATTAATTACGGGAAGGATTAAGCAGCTCTAACAAAGAGACGGCAAGACGCATTAATCTATACAAGTTCAACGTTTCTTTTTATCGCACGTTACCAGTCCAGCACAGGAGGCTGGGCTCCACTCTGTGAAGTCATCCAGTTTCCCAGCTAGCCCTGCACGGCTGCCCTCGTCAACAGATGGCTGTCCTTTGACCCAAGGCGCCTGCTCCTCTTGGCCTCATCCTGTGGCTGAGAGTAGCTCACCAGCACCACCTCCAGGAGAAGACGGGGAAGGTTAAGGATGGTGTACTTACCTTCTTTTTCAAGGAGGTACTCATATCTCACTAGCCAAAACCTAGTTAGTTACAGGGCTGCATGTAGCTGCATGGGAGGTGGGAACCAGGCTCTAGCTGGGCAGCTGTGTGCCCTTCCAACACTCATGCAGAGAGAACTCGTTATTACAAAGAAGACAGGGAGAATGGATATTAGGGGACAATAACCATGCCTACCACAGTGTGTATTTTTTTCTGATTAAGAAATCTATCCCCCCAAGAAATAGGACTTTAAGTGTGTTTAAAAATTAAGATACATCAGAATTGACTTTTTCTGTATGTCCAGTTCCATGAATTTAAACAGACCTTTCATCTGCAAACCTCCACTACAGTCAGGATGTAGCACAATCCCATCACCCCAAACACTCTCTTGTTGTGCCTTGCCCAAGTCACACCCTCTTCTGTACTCAGCCCCTTTTATATAATCCCGAATTCAATTTGCTAATCTTTTGTTGAGTAGTTCTGCACCTAAATTCATGAGAGATAATTGGTCTACAGTTTTAATCTTTTGTATTGTCTTTGTCTGGTTTTGAGAAAACTGGCCTCATAAAATTAGTTGGGACCTTTCCTTCCTCTTCTATGCCCTGGAATAGATTGTGTATGTTTAACGTTATTTCTTATATGTTTGGTAGAATTTGCCAGTGAAACTATCTTGGCCTGGAGATTTCTTTTGTGGGAGGTTTTAAACTATACATTTAATTGATTTTATAGTTACAGAACAATTCAGGTTGTCTATTTCATCTTGGTTGAGTTTGGATAATTTGTGGTTTTCAAGGAAGTGGTCCATTTCATCCAAGTTGTTGAACTTATGCATGTGGACTTGTTCATAGTATTTCTTTATTATCCTTTCAATGGCTGTGGGGTCTGTGGTTGATTCTCTTTTCAACACACTCCACAAAGAGGCATGTTAAGTTCTTCCTTATGACTTCTCAACTTGCTGGTGACATTCTCTTATGGTCTTTGGATTTTATACGTCTTTAGGGATTATAAATGGATTTGCAACAGGAATGGCATCTTTAGTCTAGATACCAAACATAGGGTGATGGCTGATTTCTCTGGTATGTGGGCTTTTTGCTGCTGTCAGGCCCCCATTCCCCAGCCTGGGAGAGATCCCAGCAGCTAGCTCCTAGCAAAAGACTGATACAAGTTTAACCACTTCTTTTCAGTTCTTCCACCCTTGTTTTGAACCTCTCCCTCCTACCAGAGGAAAGAGATGAAAGCACAGTACTTCTCTCTCAGAAACTCCTCCATCTTACCTTAATATTGTTTTCAAGTCCTTATTTAGCATTTTGGAGAGACGCTTGGAAGAAAATAATAATTTTGTTATCTGTTGTTATTCCTTCTAGGGAGTTGATTATCAGAATAGTTAAGCCTGTTCCCTACAGTGAGGAAGGGGTGCAGGGATTGCCTTCCTGTTATAGGTCAAGAAGCTGTGTTCCTTTAAAGCAGGCATCATTTATAGGAAGCCTACAATATACCTGGCTGTTATAGGTTTTATCTTTATAGCTAATAATATCAGGGCAGGGATTCTTATTTTCATTTCATGGACAAGAACAATGAGACTAAGCGATGTTCAATTCAAGGCCTTTTCATGCTTCTGGCTGGCTGGCTGACCCGGAGAAAATGACTTAATTAGTAATTAAGTCTCAGTTTCCTCATTGGTAAAATGAGGATAATAATATAACAACTTATAGGGTTGGTTGAGGATTAAGTACGTGTAGCACATAGTAAGCATTCAATCAAATTTGCCATCATACTGGTTGCTGTAATTATACCATATATTATTTATTTGAAACTTTTCTATAAGAAAGCATGTTCTGAACTTTACTAAATTTTCCTTAAAATTCATGATTATTGAATATTTAAAGAAAATAAAGCCATTTGCTTTCAATCAGGAAAATCTTGACTAACCAGAACTACACAAATTAATCCCAAAGTTAACTGGGGTTTTTTTGTTTGTTTTTTGCTTTTTTGTTTTTTGCTATCTTCAAATCAGGTTAATAAGAAATGAGCAGGGCGTATTTAAAATGACACCCTCAGCATTCTATGGAGAAAGCAGCCTTCTCTTCCTGCCCACATGCTTGGTCCTGGGTTGACCCTGGCTGCTCAGAGCCTTCAGCATTCCAGACAGCCTTGCTTGGGTGCATTAGGTTTACCAAGGCAGGAAATGGGCTAAGATATTGTGCAAGATGGGATTTTTGTTCCCATCTCTCTCCTCTCTTGCCATGCGATTGCACTGCTTTTCAATAGACTGGGTGGAGCAGACTTTCTCACTTACCTGGGCGTGGCCATGTGACTTGATTCAGCCAATGAAATGTGAACAAGTGTGATGCTAGCAGATGCATTATGGTTTTGCTTGGATGCTTGGCTTCTGCCATCTGCAATAAAAAGAATATGCCTTGGATGGCTGTGGCCATGTGGAGACACGCGGAGTAGTAGACCTGAACTCCACCTGTGGCTCGGAGTCAAGCCCAGCTGGTCCCAGCAAAGCAAGGGAGCCTGAGGCCCCTGAGCAAGGAAAGGAACATTTGTTTTAAGCCACCAAGATCTTGAGATTGTTATGCAGCAAAACTACTTACATGTATCTTGGTGAATTTTCAACAAAAAGAATTAAAACCTATTGAATGTGTTGATAGTAGGGGATAGGTATTTCACACACACAACTCGTCAGGAAATCCATTTAACCACGTAAAGGCTATAAATTGACTCCACAGCACTCGGGTGGATGGCACATCAGGAGTCTTTATATTGTGTAAATTCACTAAATCACCTTTAGGGTTGATGGGAAATTCCATCTCAGTCATGTCTTGGAGGACCCCTCCACTTTGGTGGTAAGGAGACACTAATGCTTTCACAGCCCAGGAAACTGGAGGATGGCTTCTGACTGCTGCTCTACGGTATCCTGTCCAAGGCCAGTGGGGAGCATTCTGATGATGCAGCCCCATTTTCTTCCTTTGCTCTGAGTTTCTCTTGGCATCACTGCCAAGGCCCCAAGCAGTGGAACCTACAGAAGTTCTCACACTCTAATGTGTACATGAGACACATGGCCATCTGGTTAAATAAGATTTGATCCAATGGGTCTGGTAGGGGCCCCAGATTCTGCATTTCTGATGAATCCCCAGGTGATGGTCATTGCTGTTCATGGACCACACTTTGGTAAAAAGACCCTAGAGTCCAGGCTCCCTCGGCCCTCCAGGAAGCCATCCTTCCCTATGGGCACTCTGAATATTTGGGGCTCAGGTCTCCAGCACATGTGGACCGCCCCCCTCACCAAAGTGTTTATTAACCCACCCTCCAAGATTGAGCCATACCTTCTGCCCTGTGTCACTCTTTCATCAGAAACTTTCCCTTTTCAGATAAAGAGCCCCGTAAGACTTAGAAATCAAAGGCCGGATCCTTCTCTCCTTTGGCCAGGGCACCACATATCTCCAGGACCCAGAGGCCTGGCAAAGGGAAAAAGAACTCTACTGGCACTGATAGTCAGAACAAGATTGAATTAATATCTCATAAACCATCCAGTTACCATGGGAACAGCCCACTCCCTAGACTGCCGGGGAGAGGAGATGGTCCCCGAGATAGGTGCTTGTCCACCCTGTAACCACACGTCAGCTCAGAATTCTTGGTCATTTTACTTTCAGGGGTCCTGAAAATCCTGGTTTTTGCCACTTTTAATCAACAGACTTGCAGAGGAAGGGAGAAGCAGTGGTCAAGAAACTAGCATGTCAGTCACACCTCAGGGCCCTAAGCAGGGCTGATAGAAACCCAGCCTGCAGGGCTGCCTTCCCAGTCCCAAGAATTTATGGCCAGGAATCCATTCTGATTGGTTGGTTTATTTGTTAAATGTTTTCAGTTTAACAGGCTCCTTGGGAGACAGCTTTGCAAGCATGCATTTGGGGTGCCCATTCTTATAGGTCTCATTTTTCCTGTGATCTTCCCAATAAATTATGCTATGAATTCAACAAGAGTACAAGGACCCTTTTCAAATATTGGTTTAAGAACCTCACTCCTGTGTCAGGTAAAATATCCTTCTGTCAAATTGAGCCATGGCTGGTTTGCATGGGGATTCCAAGAGGCCAGTTTTATTTTACCAAAACATTAGGGGGAATTCATCCTGGTGGGATGACGGTGGTGCTGGGTTCCAGCCCTGGGGAGACCCAGTGACGATCTCTCGAAGAGGCGGGTGGTATGGGGAGACGTCAGGTACGGGATCAGGCAAGATCCCCAAATAGTTCAGGGTGCCTTTGTCTCTTTTCTAGATCTATTTTTCCCCCTCCTCCTTCTCTTCCTCCAGGTCACACAGCTACTTAGGGACATGGGTTACCCCAGCGGGGTTGGCTTCAGTGTCCTGACCCTCCCATTCCCTGCGCTACCACTTCTAAAGTGTATCTGTGCCATCACTCTAAGAATATTCTCTGTGTTTCAGCAGAGGAGGAAACCCAACCCCGTGTTTCTCAAAACTCACTGTGCCTGTGGATTCCCCAGAAGCTTGTAGAAAGGTAGATTCTGATTTGGTAGATCTGAAGCAAGGTCGAGATTCTGTATTGCTAACCAGCTCTGGGGTGATGCCCCGGCTGCTGGTCCACAGGTCACAGTTTGATTACAATGCCTGAATCTACGGTCATGAACTGCTAGAGCTCTTGGGTGACAGGGATTCAGAACCAGCCCCTTCTCAGCGGTGATGGGAGCCAGGGGTCTGGGTTGATTGGTATGCCGTCCACGGGTTGGGGCCGTCCACGGGTTGGGGCGGAGAGGCAGGGCACAGTGCTACGTGTACCATTCCACAATCGGACAGTCTCCGAGTTCCCTCCCATGTCAAATCTTCTAAGAGTTTATCAGTCACTCCAGCCAGACCCTAAGGCAGTATGGTGGGTAAATTATTCTGCAGCTCTGGCCCACTAAGTAAGCATCAGAGCCGACGCCCATGTGTTACGATCCGAGGGGCCAAAATGTGTTTCCTCAGCCCCGAACTTTGACCTCCTTTCACCCAGCCTCTGAGGCCCTACTTGGCCAGTGTTTGACAGTTTCCTTTCTCAGTAAAAATGCAGAGAATGGGATTAAAATGCAGGCTGGCGGGATTAAGCTGTTCTCAGTCACGAACATCACGGTGTGAATGAGTCTATCAGCTCTTCTCCACAACCAGGAATCTTGGCGACCCTAGGGGTCCGGTCGCCTGCGTTCTAGTCCTGACCGTGCCGCCAACCAGCTGTGCAGCCTTACAGAGGTCCCTCAGCTTCCCTGGGCCTCAGCTTCCTCTCGTGTACAATGAAGGGGGTCAACCAGGTGAGCAATGAGGTCTTCTGGGCTTTGACAGCTCAGTATTTATTTATTTTTTTTTTTTTTTGCAGTACGCGGGCCTCTCACTGTTGTGGCCTCTCCCGTTGCAGAGCACAGGCTCCGGACACGCAGGCTCAGCGGCCATGGCTCACGGGCCTAGCCGCTCCGCGGCACATGGGATCTTCCCGGACCAGGGCATGAACCCGTGTCCCCTGCATCAGCAGGCGGACTTTCAACCACTGCGCCACCAGGGAAGCCCAACAGCTCAGTATTTTATCAGAAACAGAACGAGGGGAACTGCAGAGGGGCCCTGACATGGACTTTTGAGGTGGAGGGCGGTCTGAATCACTAGCATGTGTGTCACAGGCCTGTAAAATGGGACTTTTAATTCCTCGATGAGATGCTATATGTTAGGGGCACGTGGCCAGAGCACAGTGACTGTCAGCATCATTATCACCTTGCAGGGGACCCTGGTGCAGGTCAAGTGGGGTCACAGGTGAGCGACCCCTGCCCACAGAGGTCCTTGAGGAGTGGGGACGGGGCACAGAGTGGGAAGGTCACCTGCAGACAGGGGTCCAGGGAAAGACACAAAGAGCCAAGCTCCGATTCTGCCTCAGGCCAGCCCTGCTTCAGGAATTACATCCCCCGGTCTTTACATTTCTCTACTTTTCCAATCAAATTTTACCTCTGGTTAGAGATATTCAAGTAAGTTATTCGGATAATGGAGGCTAAACATATCCAACTGTCACCGGGAATATCCGGGTAATGACATCCAGAGTGACCCCAGTTAAGCCCTGATCCCACGGGGCTCTGGGTGACGTGTCTCCAGCTCACTCTGTCTTGTATAGAGACCAGAGCCGGAACTCTCTGCTGCGGAGGGTCACCGCCCTCCCCCGCTTCTCCTCTCCAGCTCTTCCCCCCTCCCCCCTGCCCCCTCCCTCCATCTCCCCTGAGTCGCTGGCGGCCCTGCCCAACCCCTATACCTCCCCCCACGGTGTCCCCACCCCCTCCCGTCTTTGAGGCAGAAGCTCATTAGAGAGAACAAAGAGGCACTTTCCTACTGTATCCGATGCTCTAACATTTCCCTGGGTTTCACGCTGCTTGAAAGCATCCCCTTTGGACTTGCCCCAGCTCTTCTGTCGCACTCCTAGGACCGCGGCTCCAAGGGACCAGGTTGGCCGAATGCACAACCATCAAGAAGCCACCATGCAGAGTAATCCAGGGCTCTTGTCACTCCGAGGCCCTCTGTGGGTCCCTCTGGGAGCTGGTGTGTGTGTGCTCCCGCCTGTGTGCTGGGGGTACCTTTGGGAGGATGGAGTGTGCAGCACACACAAGGAGGCGGTGGGGTAAGGGAGCCAGGCCATCTCATCCCGGCAGCAAGAGTCCAGGAAGGAATCAGCTCTCTGCGTGGGAGGCCACACCAGCTCTTGACCCTGTCCGCCGAGTTGCAGGTGCAGGGGCTGCCCCGCTGTGCTGTTTTCCTCCCATCACATCCAGCTCAGCATTAAGCCTGTTTCTGAGCACAGATCCCCACCCTCATCTCGATACTCCCCGCCCAGCTGTGAGCTAATTTCATGTGTCACCCTGGCTAGGCTATGGGACCCAGGTCTTGGACAAACACCAGTCTAGATGTGGCTGTGAAGGTATTTCTAGATGAGGTTTACATTCATACCGGGAGACTGTGAGTAAACCACATTACCCTCCGTAATGGGCGTGGACCTCATCCAATCAGCTGAAGGTCTTAACAGAAAAACTATTGAGGTACCTGGGGGAAGAAGGAATTCTGCCAGCTGATGGTCTTCAGACTCGAACTGTGACATCAGCTCTTCTCTTGGTCTCCAGCCAGCCTGCCCTGCAGATTTTGGACTTGTCAGCCCCACAGTGGCATGAGCCAATTTCTTAAGATAAATCTCTCTATATCTATCTATCTATCTATCTATCATCTACCCATGTATCCATCTATCTACCTATGTATCCATCTATCTATCAAATATGTATCCATCCGTCTACCTATGTATCCATCTATCTACCTATGTATCCACCTATCTATCTGTCTCTCTACCTACCTATGTATCTATCTATCTATCTGTTGAGAGGTAATAATGTAACATCCACAGACATCCTCTTTGAGAACCTAATACACCGTCTGAAGTGACCACAGAGCCCCAGGGGGAACAACTCAAGAGATGAGGCCAGTGCCAAACTGATGAGGACTGTTTTCCTTCATCAGTCTGAGGAGTGATCAGACACTGTTGCTTACAATTCTGAGCAGACTGGGCGCAGGGCTGCATTTTTGTCTTCCTGACAACATTGTGCTCTGTCTAAGGGCAGTCGTGGTAGAACTGCGTTATCACAAATTCCCAGCTGGCGGTATGTCCTGGGTGTCATTTTCCACATCAAGCTTGAAGACCTAGTTCATCTTAAAACTGAGCTGATTCCTCACTTTCCTTCCAGAGAAACCCATCAATACCCCTTCCAGGGTCCTGAGGAACAACACCAAATTGAAGTCTTTTGGGGATTTCTATTTGTCAAATCGTCATTTTCCAGGAGGAGGGCAGGAGAGGCAGGGTCCAGTCTCCATCGGGAAGTACGGGTAGGCTTCTGTGCATCCTTGTTTCTCCATCTGTAAAATGGGCACAGCGCTGGCCCCGTCATCATGGGAGTACAAGGATCACATGTGTAGAGAGAGGACCAATCAGAGACATGTCCTCCTTCCTCCTCCTCCTTTCTCCCTCCTGCTCTCTTTTCACTGCTTACTTTCAAGGGATGAAAAAGGCTCCCCCAAGACTAAGCTGGTAGCTAGCAACTAATACAACGTATCAGTTTAAGCTAAGGTGTGAGACTTTTAGGGCAGCAGGTTTTAACATGTTCGCCTTCCCTGTTACCCCACCTTCCCAGTGCCCGAGTAATTCTAGACCCCCTGCAAGGTCTGGAAATAGGTGGGAATAATCCTGCTCACACTGAAAAGGAGCCCAAGGATGGCTGATGGGAGACCCTCAGGCGCTGTGGCGAGACCCAAGAGGAAATGTTTTTAAGGGAAATGGGGGCTCTCTGCACCCTTCAAACCACACGTCATACGTCAAGGGCCAAGAGACTTGGTTACTAATCCCAGCTCTGCAGTTAATCTCCTAAGTGAACTTGGACAAGTCACTAAATAGGTCTAGGCCTTAGAGCCTTTAGTCTCCTTTTTGTAAAATGGAGATGTTATTACACACACACACACACGCACGCACATTTTTTGGCACCAGCATTTTTCAAATGTATTTAGGATCACCTGCCTTGAGTCCCCTGAAGTGTGTGTTAGCATACAGACTCCTCGACCTCATCCTGACTTTTACTGAATTAGATGTTTTGGGGCCAGGAACCTGCATTTTTAACAAGTGTTCCAAGTGATTCCCACATTTTGTCCCAATCATTCATGTTTATGTGATTCCACCCACTGAGACGATGAAATACCATCTAGTTTCTAGTTCTAATGGAACAGTGAAGAATTGTTCACATACAGGCCGCCTCCTCCTTTTTTCTTTTTTAATTTAAAATGTCAATAGCTTTATTTGAGTCCACAAGGGAAAATTGTATTTAGAGAATTTGCTCTTTTGAGCAGAGGGACGTGGTGGTGGGGTGACTGGGAAATGTCTCCCCCGTGTCCAGGCCATTTTCAAGGTGATACTGCACCTCTTCATCAAATGGTAGAGTCTATTTCTTTCCCCCTGGAATCTAGGCTGCTTTGCGATTGCTTTGGCCAACAGGATGCAGGGAAGGTGCTGTGTGCCCATTCCAAGCTGAGGCTGGAAGACGTCCTGCCCAGTCTACTCCCTTGGCTCCCTGCCACTGCCCTGTGACCAGGCCCAGGCTGGCCTGCTGGAGGGAGAGAGACCATAGGAGGGAGAGCCCAGCTGGCCCAGCCATGGACATTCTAGAAGTTTAGAGCCAGAAAGCAGCTAATCCCCAAACAAATGTGGCAGTGCAGTCAAGACCGGCAGAGCTGCCTGCTGGACCCATGGCTGACTGCAGGTGCTCTACTGAGTCCAGAAGAGCTGCCTCACTGATTTGTAAACTGTAGATTTAAAACATAGGTTGTGGGCTTCCCTGGTGGCGCAGTGGTTGAGAGTCCGCCTGCCAATGTAGGGGACGTGGGTTTGTGCCCCGGTCCAGGAAGATCCCACATGCCGCGGAGCGGCTGGGCCCGTGAGCCATGGCCACTGAGCCTGTGTGTCTGGAGCCTGTGCTCCGCAACGGGAGAGGCCACAACAGTGTGAGGGCCGTGTACCGCAAAAATAAATAAATAAATAAAATATAGGTTGTACTATGATTCAGGTATGGTGAGGCAAACAGAGCGGGAGATGACTGCCATTGAAAAGAAAGTTTGTTATACTAACAGATCTCAAGAGAAGGGGGCCCACCACAGTATGGTGGGGTCACATGGGAAAGCACCAGGGTCAGTCAGGAGTTGGGGGCAGTGAGCAAGAGGCTCTACTGTGGTTTCCATGGAAGGAATGATCGAGGCAGGATAATCCAGCTTAGGATTTGCTCGTTCCAATCATTTCAATGGGCTCTGGGGCATTAGGGCCGTCCCTAGTTGTCTGGTACCTGGCCCCGTGGTGGTTAGGGCAGAGGACAGTGGCCCAGAGTGTGGGGGCCCCATAAAGATGGTGGTTAGGATGTGGGCTCTGGATTGGTTGGTTTGCATCTGAAAGGTACACATGCAGGTGAGTCACCTACTGTCTCTAGGAATTAGTCAGCCTGGGAGCGGCGGTCCCTGCAGGGTCAGCGAGGAGGCCCCAGACATCAGAGCATCAGTAAATAAAAGGCATGGACTACTCAGCTGTGAGTAACAGTAAATCAATATTTCTTTAAGCCATTAAGTGTTGAGGTAGTTGGTGATGCGGCAACAACTGACCCCTGCAAATATGGATGAGAACATTGACAATGAAAAGGCTGCTGATGACACAGTATCTGAGCATGTTTCTAACCTTTCATTCTGAAACTAAAACCCAGGCAGCAGGGAGAACTGGGGTGGGCTGGAGTGGTCCAGCAGCCCTGGGTAACTCGCCCCCATTCTAATGTGTATCTAATTTGCTGATGATTTTCCCAAGTCAACTGTTCCAGGAAATTCTGGGTGGTGTTGTCAACGGCTACTTGCCCATGTCAAGCCCCAATGTTCCCTTACCCTCCTGTCTCCCTGCAGAAAGTGGTGGTGGTCCAGGCTTAAACATCTGCAAAACCAACACTAAAAGCCCTAACTCTCTGCTCTCAGGAAGTTGTTTCTTAGAGCAGAGATTGTCTAGGAGGAGGGTGTCTACCCACAGATTTCATCCCAGTCAGGGACATGGAAGGAGCCATGTATGCTGGTGTGAAAAAAGCCTAGTCAACATTACAGAAACATTTAGTATCATAAAGTAGATTTTAAAAGCTATTAGTCCTTGCAGTGTAAACGACCCAAAGTAAAGCTCAAGAGAACTTTTTTGGGTGAAGGAAATAGCAAATGTATAGTGATTTTCAGCTGGGGACCTTTCAGGATTTGAGGGTGGGGTGGGAACAGGGTGAGATTTGTACATTCACAAGAAGGGGCCTGCGTTATGAAAGCTTAGAAGCTCTGTCTTGGAGGACTGTATGGTACCCTGTGTCCCCTTCACAGCAAGGTCTGAATGGTCTCCCTATGAGGACAATGAGTGGGGTTTTAACAATGGAAATAATAACTGCGTCAGAAAGAGCCCGCAGCTTCTGTCACTCAGAGCTCTTGCCCTATTAACATCCTGGAAATGTACTAAAACCCATTAAAAAACCCTTTTGCAGGGCTTCCCTGGTGGCGCGGTGGTTGAGAATCTGCCTACCAGTGCAGGGGACACGGGTTCAAGCGCCGGTCTGTGAAGATCCCACATGCCGCGGAGCAACTGGGCCCGTGCGCCACAACTACTGAGCCTGCGCGTCTAGAGCCTGTGCGTCTAGAGCCTGTGCTCTGCAACAAGAGAGGCCGCGACAGAGAGAGGCCCGCGCACCGCGATGAAGAGTGGCCCCCGCTTGCCGCAACTAGAGAAAGCCCTCGCACAGAAACGAAGACCCAACACAGCCATAAAAAAAAAAAAAACCTTTGCTGATTCCTAATTAAGAAAATTATATTTCGAGGTGGTAGATTTAATGGAACTTAAAGCAAATACCAAACTTGGTCAAAATGAATCAAGTCCCCTGAACATTCCTGGCAGATCTCTCTGAAATGGACACATCACGCAAATCACAAATGCGTCTAGAAAGGAAAAACTCAGTCTCCATTGTAGGGCATATCCCAGTTTTCCACGTCCTTCTGTGTTTCTCTTTCTGGGAGTCTCCTTTACTGCCCACACAGGACACTTCTGAGAGCAGCGGGTGGCAGGGTTTCCCCACACTGAACAATCCTCTATGATAGCAGCTGGGTGTCCTACAGTTTAACTCAGTTCTGACACGATACCTGGAGAGAGTGTCAGATCCCACAGGCATGGGCTCAGCGCCCCCGAGACTGCTCCCACCCACTTCAGATGCCAGTTGCAAGTCACGGGCCCCCAGGTTCCTCACAGTTTCTGTCCAGTTTGGCTACAAGTCGGAGGTTCCCATGACCTCCTCCTCAGGTTCAATTAATTTGCTAGGGTGGCTCACAGAACTCAGGGAAACGCCTATTTACGTTTACCAGTCTATTAAAGGATATGATAAAGGATAAAGATGAGCAGCCAGATGAAGAGATACACAGGGTGAGGTTTGGGGGAAAATGGGGGTGTATCACCCTCCCAGCGTGGATGTATTTGCCAACCTGGAAGCTCTCTGAACCCCCTACTACTGGGATTGTATGGAGGCTTCCTCACGCGGGCATGATCCATCATTAACTCCATTTCCACCCCCTCTCTGGTGGGGCTGAAAACTCCAAGCTTCTAATCATGCCTTGGTCTTTCCAGGACCAGCCCCCTTCTTGGAGCCCACTCAGAGTTGCCTCATTAGAACAAAAGATGGTCCCAGTGTTTTTATCACTTAGGAAATTACAAGAGTTTTAGGAGCTCTGTGCCAGGAACCGGGGGCAGAGACAAATATATATTTTCTGTCATCTCCCAGCATCCCACCCAGCTCCCACGCGGTACTCCAGGAACAAGAGTTAATGTTGCTTCCCAGGGAGCTGCATGGATGTTTGGAGAGGCCTGGGCAGTTGAAAAAGGGCTTCTGGCTTTCCCACAACTAGTCGGGAAGCACTCCTCGTGCTTGCAGACTTTCACACTGTTGACCAAAGGTTTTAGTTGAGATCCATCCCATGGGCCACTCCCACACGAGTAGCAAGGAAGGGATGAGAATGGTGTCAGGGGAGGGTGGAGTCATCACCGGGCCAACAGAGGAAAAGTATACATGAGCCACACTGTGCTTCTGAGAAGGGGGACCAGTAGGAGAAGATAGCCAGTGCCTGTGACACCTGGTGGACGTTTCTACTGGCAAAAATGCCAGATATGGGCTTCCCTGGTGGCACAGTGGTTGAGAGTCCGCCTGCCGATGCAGGGGACACGGGTTCGTGCCCCGGTCCGGGAAGATCCCACATGCCGCGGAGTGGCTAGGCCCGTGAGCCATGGCCGCTGAGCCTGCGTGTCCGGAGCCTGTGCTCCGCAATGGGAGAGGCCGCAACAGTGAGAGGCCCGCGTACCGCAAAAAAAAAAAAAAAAAAAAAAAAAAGAATAGTTTAGAATCTTCTTAGTTTTACTTTCTGTATTAGCAATATATGTAACCCTTATAAGCGAAAGCTCTTTGGAGTCCTCAATAACCTTTTTTTTTTTTAACATCTTTATTGGAGTATAATTGCTTTACAATGGTGTGTTAGTTTCTGCTAATAACTTTTTTTTTTTTTTTTGCGGTACGCGGGCCTCTCACTGTTGCGGCCTCTCCCGTTGTGGAGCACAGGCTCCGCACGCGCAGGCTCAGCGGCCATGGCTCATGGGCCCAGCCGCTCCGTGGCATGTGGGATCTTCCCGGACCGGGGCATGAACCCGTGTCCCCTGCATCGGCAGGCGGACTCTCAACCACTGCGCCACCAGGGAAGCCCTCTGCTAATAACTTTTAACAGTATCAAAGAATCCTAAGGCCAAAAAGCAATGAGAACTACTGGCCTAAATGATGGTTCATTGTCTTTACTTTACCCATCTCCCACAGCCAAGCAATGTGTGTTAGAAATGCTTTCAAAGTTTCCATAGTTCTCCTAAATCTACTATGTGAAATTATAACAACATCCTCTGTCATCTCTAGATGTATGCTGAGCATGAACCATGAGCCTGGCACCATTCTACGTCTTGAGAACACAGGATCTAAATTGGAATTTGAAACTGGATTCAAATTTACATTAAAATAGGCCAACACAGGTAATTGGTGTAAGGACTGGAGACGTTTCTGCAGACTTTGAAGACACCACCAGGGATGGGGGTGGACCTGGGGTAGGCGCAGCAGTCCTAGATACTTGACTTTGTCTTGGATGTTGACTTTGTCTCTAGGAGCAGCCTAAGTGGCTTTGTCTGGAAGCGCCCAGGGAAAGGCCTGGGCCATCTGTTTTAAGATCAGGAGGACATTTGGTGAGCACTCTGAGAAACTTCCTCTGCTGTGGAAGGAGAGGGCTGTTTATGGATTTCTGGAGGAGGGACTGTTGTCTGATTCTCTGTGCTTGCCCTACTCAGAAAAATGTTCAGATTTCTTTTTAAGGCGCCACATGCAGGATCATTCTATTGCAAGCGATGCATATGTATCTGTTTAATTTTAACTCAAGCTCTTTATCAAAAGGCAAGTTCATTTACTCGGAGCCTAGACAGAAGGTTTTCCCAGTCCTGACACCTTGCTTATTTGCTACTTAAAGACTTTTGGAAGAAAAGAACAGATTTTTGCATTTTGTTCCCTTTCTTACTTCAGGAAAAAAAATTTTTTTTAAACCCACACAACTGTCCTAATTGGAAAGCATTCTTGATCTATTTCATGGCAGTCTGTTTATTGCTGGTAACTGTCCAAGAACACTTGGCCCCTAGTCCCACAAGGCTGTTCTCCAACATTGCAACTTTGTTCCAGAGCTGTTGGAGCTTCACAGCAGCCTGGAAATCCCCATGCAGGGCCCCAGATGACATGCAGGGGCACAGGCCTCCTCTCCCGGGCCTGTCCTCAGCTCTCCTTCGGGCCCACCCAGGCCACTCTGTCATGTTAGCCTCCCTGTCCCCTTCTGGAAGCTCACCCAGCCTTCTCTCTCTGCACAGGGCTGGCCCACACCAATGTCTCCTCACTCCACATGTGGGCCTGGGCCCTGGAAGGTCGGGGTGGCCACAGTCTAACTCTGGAATCAACCAGAGCCCCTGGGGTGGTGCATGCACCCAGGACAACTCCAGCCTGCCCAGAGCTGCTTGGGTTAAGGCCTTGCGTGATAGGAAGGTACCTGTTAAAGGGAATGAGATGGGACTGGAGCAGGGCCAAAGGTGGGGTGGTAGGGTAGGTGGAAAAAACAAGGTGTCTTCACAAACTCATTGTGACCAGAGAAAGTCGGCATGAGGGATGGCCTTGGGGTTGGTGCGGGGTAGAGAAGCCACCAAGACAGTATGAAGTCACGGTGAGGATTCTTAATGCAGGAGAGCAGGGCAGGACCCTAGAGACAGTCCAGACCAGGTGGTACACCAAGGGCCTGCCGACGTGTTCTGTGTGTGTGTGTGTGTGTGTGCACGCGCGCATGTTTCCCCTTAGTTGATATGGAAGGCTTTTGGATGACACGTGTGTTCTCTACTTTGCTAAACCTCCCACCACTCCTGGTCATCCCCACAGACCCTCCTCCTCACTAGTGTACATTACCACATTACCTGCTGGAACAGGGGTACAGGAGTCAGAGATGGGGAAGGAGAGTGATGGAGGAAGACGGGACCCCCATCATGCCTCAAGCAGCACCTGGCTAAATGCCTCGAGAAGGAGAGCGTGGACGCTTAGCGTTGACTCCCCCAAATTATCAGATTTGGAAATGAGCACGGTGGTGGTGCTTATTTCTCCTCATGGAAATCATACACAGCTTCAAGGAGTTTAATTTGCACTGAAATTTAGAGATGGATACAATCTGCAGACTCTAAAACATGTGTAAGGGCTGCCAAGAGCAGAAACCTCACAGGAAGAGGTACAGGAGTGTCTAGAGGCTTGTGGCAGTGGGGCGTAGAAAGTGCAAGCACAACTACACTTCCTGAAGGTGGGGTGCTCATCTGCCCTTGTGTGCGCTGGCTGGTGAAGGAACTGGAAGTTCTAAGACGGGCAGCGGGAGCCCTTGTGGACCAGGTTTGATTCAGAGAAGCTGAAAAGGCAGAACCCTATAAAGAGTCACACAATATTTTCAGAAAGCAGCCCATCTCTGTGGAAACAGAGAAAGAAAGATCCTTTGGGTTTACGAATTCTAGAAAGCTGTTCTTGCCCCACCTCTGGTTAGAACTTCTTGCAAAAAAAAGCTGTATTTAGGAAAGTTCAACCCATATGCTCTACATGTAATGAAAAAGGAAACAGAATACTTTTGATAAGACATAAGACACAAAGAGCAGCAAATCATGTCAACAGAAGAACACACCCCAGAAAAATATAGCCCGGAAGACATAAAATTATGATCAAACATTTCACCATGAATTAGAAGCAAAACAAAAAAACCTTAACAAAACAATTTTCTCTCTGAAGGAAAACCACAAAGCACAAAAGCAGGAACTCAAAAGATGACGAGGCAATGCGAGGTGATAACGTAGGACTAGAAGACTCAGAAAAGAAGTAGAAAACAATAAAGCCGTCACACAAAGGAAGACAAAACTGGAAGGAGAAAGAGGGAGCAGGGTCACTGCAGAAACCACTGTGAGGGAAGCAAAGGATGGAAACGTGAAATGCAAACCAAATGAAACAGAGTTAAGGCGTTTAAAAGGATTACAGAGAAAACGACAATGAGGGCAGGAAGTCCAAGGAAAACCAACATACGCAAAACTGGAGGCCCTGAAGAGATCAAAGCAATGCAATGTAACAAATATGTTTAAATAGAACTCAAGACATTTCCTAAAATAAAACAAGACTTGAATCTACTTGTTGAATGTTCACAACACTTACTAGGAAAACCTGATTCGGGACAGTTACCCCATAAGACATGCCTACTCAAGGTCCTGGACTTAAAGAAGGTATCCTTTGGGCAGTAAAGCATAAAAAATCGTCTGTCACTTACAAGGAGTGAAAAAATCAGGTGGAACTCAGACCTCACAAAAACAGCATTTCACAATAGAAGGGAATAGAGCAACATTTAGAAGATATTTAAGGAAAGTGTAAACCAAAAAGTTTATATCATCCAAGCTGTTAGACAATTCTAAAGGCTAGAGCAAACCACGTGAACATTCAAGAACTCAGAAACCATGGTTCCCATGAGCCCTTCTTGAGGAAAAGACCAGAAAATGAACTTTGGCCCACTGAAAGTCAACTACGGAGACTTTAGCCTGAAGTCTCACTGTAAGCATTGATTATATTGAGTTTAGATCCAAGAGCAAATGTAATGTGACGATTAGAGTAACAACACAGAATGTAAAGGTTATGTGCTCTGCCAATGCAGAAATAGTACAAATCATATAAACTGGGGTGGGAGACGGGTAAAGATGGCAGGAAGTTGATAATTGCCATACCTACAAAACCAGGGAGACAAAGGAAAGAATTTAAAGCTCAAGAATCAAATAGTAGACATAAAAATTTTTTTCAACATCTTTATTGGAGTATAATTGCTTTACAATGTTGTGTTAGTTTCTGCTGTATAACAAAGTGAGTCAGCTATACATATACATATATCCCCATATCTCCTCCCTCTTGCGTCTCCCTCCCACCCTCCCTATCCCACAGGGTCCAAAGTAAAAACTGATAGATAATGTTATTGAGTAAAGTCAGGAAGTGGAAGAATGGCAGGAGAAAGGGAAGAAAGTACATACTAATTTTATCATTGCTCAATACTGTTTAAAAAGCAGATGCCCGAGGGGGTGATATGATGATGTGATTATAAAGATAATCAATAGAACGACATTACAAATCTTTCTAAATACCAGAACTTCTCTTCTCTTGAGGCCTTTTCTCCTCCACCCCCTTTTCCTTTCTTTTTCCTCACCCTGACCCCCCACCCCTCAGGAAACAAATAGACCTTATATGAAAATATTTTAAAACAATATATTCAGGGAACAAAATAATATGACAGATATACGATAAAACTCATCTATCACAGGACTTCCCTGGTGGCGCAGTGGTTAAGAATCCGCCTGCCAATGCAGGGGACACGGGTTCAAGCCCTGGTCCGGAAAGATCCCATATGCTGCAGAGCAACTAAGCCCGTGCGCCACAACTACTGATCCTGTGCTCTAGAGCCTGGGAGCCATAACTACTGAGCCTGCATGCTGCAACTACTGAAGCCCACGCTCCTGGAGCCTGTGCTCCACAGCTAGAGAAGCCACCGCAATGAGAAGCCTGCGCACCGCAACGAAGAGTAGCCCCTGCTTGCCGCCACTGAAGAAAGTCTGCGCACAGCAACGAAGACCCAACGCAGCCAAACTAAAAACCAAACTCATCTATCACATCAACAAACATAAATGGGATTAACTCATATAAATGGGCTTACATCATAAAGCACAATCCAATGTTATGCTGTTTAAACACAACATATCTAAAAGAGTGAACAATAACATTTCAAAATGAAGAGGATGGGCATGGTGTACTGGGCAAGCACAAACCAAAAGAAAGCACGTGTTGTCAGATTGCCTTCAAAGAAAGGGAAACATGATAAAAGTCATTATATGGGGTGGAGGACACTAAGGGGTACATCACACAATGGAGACAGAGGAGTTAATGAAGATCTATGTGTAAAATCACGTAGCAGCAATATCCATGAGGCAGAAGTTAGAAAAGAGGTAAGGAGAAATAGAAACACACTGTGGTGGGAAACTTTTCAATTCTATTAATTCATGTCAGAATTTATATCAGGTAGCAAAAATAAGTAAAAACTAAGAAAGTTGATCTGACTGATACATGTCAGAATCTATCTCCTGAAAATGGAGAATTTACCTTCTTTTCAAGGGTCAGTGAAAACTGATAACATAATAGACCATACGGAAAATCTTAACAAATTCCCAAAAGTAGAAACAGTACTGGGCAAAATCCTCTGATCCTATGCTCAACCTAGACATGGATTACAAAATAGAGCAACAGAAGAGATTCTTCTATCTGAAATTTTCAAAAAGATAAACAACTCTCTCCTAAACATCTATTAGGTCAATGACAATTTTAAAAAACTATACAACAGAACCTGTGAGTTATAGCTGAAGCAAGCCTCAAAGGAAAATGTATATCCTTAAATATTTATGTTAATAAAAATAGAAAGAATAAAACAAATGATTTTAAACATCTAACTCAATTTTTAAACTCTCCTTATTTTTAAACCCAACCTTCAACCCTAATGTGATAAGATAGATTTATGAAGGTACAATTAATGTACAATAAACAGCACATATTTAAAATGTGAAATTTGGCGAGTTGTGACGTATGTAGCTACCTGTGAAACCATCACCACAAACAAGATAATGAGCATATCCATCACCCCCAGGAGTTTCTGATGTTCTTTTGTAATCATCCCCCTCTTTTCTCTCCATTCCTGTCCCCAATAACCGATCTAATTTCTGTCAATATAAATTTGTTTGTACATTCTAGAATCTTAAATAAATAGAATCATAAGGTATATATTCTTTTTGTCTAGCTCCCTTCCCTCAGCATAATTATTTTGAGATTCACTGAACTAGTTACAGATGTAATGATGTGATGTCTGGGATGTGCCTCAAACTTACCTGACTGGAGACAGCAGGTGGAGGTGAAGGTGAACGAAGATTGGCTACAAACTGTTAATTATTGAAGCTGGATCACAAGCACCAGACAGTTCATCACACTATTCTGGCTACTTATATAAATATTCCAAATTTTCCTTAAGAAAAAGTTTTTAAAAAATTACTTCTTCAGCTCCATTTTGCTCGTGCTATTTCGTGTTTTTTTTTTTAATTGGGATATAGTTGTTTTACAATGTTGTGTTCGTTTCTACTGTACAGCAAAGTGGAGTTCCCTGTGCTATACAGCAGGTTCTTATTAGTTATCTATTTTACACATATCAGTGTATATATGTCAATCCCAATCTCTCAATTCATCCCCCCCAACGCTCTCCCCCCTTGGTGTCCATACATTTGTTCTCTACATCTGTGTCTCTATTTCTGCCTTGCAAACCGGTTGCTATTTCATGTATACTCCATGTCTTGAATTCTTATCTATTACTATCATTCAAAGTAATGTCCCTTGAATCTACTTTCTGAGATTTTGAAGTTCAAACTTGCTATCTGCTGGTCTCCAAAACAGTGAATCACGTCTCTTCAAAACAAAACGAAACAAAACAAATCCTCCTCCTGATTTAAGTGTTTAAAGTGCTGATTTCTAGACATCACGGATACTCATGGCTGAGGCAGGGGACGTGTGGAACAACTAGATGTTTTCTGTCTTGTGGACACAGAGGGCAAGACTGGCATCTGATGACTGAAACATCCCTCTGAGGGGAGACATATGTGCAGGAGAAGCGGGGGATTTGCCAGCCAACGTGGTGGTCTTGTTTCTCAGGGGAAGGAAGTGTGAGGGAAGATTGTGGGCTGGAGGTGATGTAGTTACTATCAATGAAAACCAGTGACTGGAAGAATTGTAAACAATGAACCATGATGTCTGCACATTTTTTTAAATTAAAGTGTTATTTTAAAAAGTTAGGAAAACCAAAATGACCAAAAGAAACAGACCAAAAAAGTGCTCCAATTTCCTTTGGCGTTAATGAGAATTTGCCTGTTTGTTAGGGAGAGCTGGTCAGCTCCTCCTTTTACACTGAATGGCTCTCTATTTGTTCCAGTTTCCTCTCTGTGAAAAGCAGACACCACAATTTGCTTATGCTGTTGCATGTATGTCAGAGTTGGTTATCCCGGAGGGGGCTGCCTCAGTGGAATAACTGGTGGGGTGGATGGTTTACATTTCTGGCTCCAAGGGATCACTGCCCGCTGGGACTGTCCACGATGTCCCTGGGCTTGGCCATGTGACTTGCTTTGGGCAAAGGGTCGTCAGCAAGAGGGATGAAAGCAGAGGCTTGCAAAGTGGGGCTTATCCTCTTGGAAGGCTTGCTCTGGGTACCAGCCGCCATGCTGTGAAGACACTCAAGCCAGGCACGTGGAAAAACCACGTGAGTTAAACGAGAGGGCCCAGCCTTCCAGCCGGCCCGGCAAAGCACCAGAGCAGAGGCACACTGGACGTCCCAGCCACCTGACTGCAAGCCCATGAGAGACCCCACGCAAGACGAGCAGAAGAAACTTCCAGCAGAGCCCCAGTCAACCCACTGAGTCATGAGAAATAATAAAATGGTTACTTTCAGCCGGTAGATCTGAGTGGCCTCTCATACAGTAGGGGTAACTGAGAGAATCCACGTATATGTGACTGTGCAGGTCTCTGGAAAGCCACTAAAAATTTGCAGGTGAGCTGCAGTTTAAGAGAACTGGTCCCGAAAACAGAACTTCTGCAACTATGAAGATCATTATTTGCTTTCAGCACAAGGTCAGATTTAGAAAACCCCTCTCACACATCGCTTTTCTGGAACACAGCTGTCGGTGCCCAAGAGATAGCGCACCCAGAGGGGCCCAGAGAAGGTGATGCTGGAAAAGTCTGAGGTTAACATGACTGACCTCAGCTTCTCAGCAGAATAAGACACCGCAGGGGAGTCAGCCCTGGGCTGCTCAGCCCGCTTCACAGAGCAAATGATAGTCGCTCAGCGTGGTACTACAGAGACAGGAAAACCCGGTCCAGATCCAGGGGAGGCTACGGAGGTGACGGGACCCCTGGCCCGGGAGCGGGAGAGGGACAAGTCAGCTTCTAGACGCCGGGTCAGGAGCTGTGGAGCTGATGGGGACGGGGCTTCACATTAGTGGGGGATGGAGAGCCCCCACCAGGGTGTGTGACAGCGCACGGGACACCGACAGCAGGGCCCCAGTCACAGAAGGAAAAGCCCCAGAGAATGGACGCATTCCGTGGAAGCCCTGCCCTGGGCTGCACCGCATTCAGTTCCCAAGCGAGTGAAATGGTTCTAGCTCACTGCAGTGGGTCCAAACAGACCCCACCCACCATTTCCTGGGTGTGGGTGCTGTGGGCAGATGCCAGGAGGAATTGAAAAGAAGTCGTGCTATTTCGGGTGTTAGGATCTGCCAGGATGCCAAGGCAGCAATATGTCTGCCCGAGTGAAATTCCCGCTCTCCAGACACCGAGTTGATCTGGGGCCCCCAGTTAGTAATCCGCCTTTCCGGGTGCTCCTCTGGGGAGTCGCTGTGTGGCCCCCTCCCTTCCACCCGCCTCTCAGCACCTGGCTCCTGCTCTGACCCTGGGCAGCCACCGGCCAGGCCCAAGTTCAAGTCAATCTCCAAGTGCTTTTCACCTCCTGGGCTCTTGTGAGGGTGGGCAGGATGGGATGGTGTCATCACAACTGTGGGCAAGGCTGATGTTTGCCAAGAAGGTTCCAGATGGATGGGCTCTGTCCCCAGTTAACTAGATCAGGAATCAAAATAGAAAACCCAAAAAGAGTGGCCAAGGGGGCCAGTCCAGGCCCGTCCTGCCCGCTGACCAGTGCACATCAGGAAAAGGAGGTCATCGGACAAGAAGGAGAAGCTATTTTGGGGAAAGAGAAGGCAAAATGGATGTCAGCAGACAAGACAGGACAGACCTCCGGTAACACGCCTGTGTATATATACTTCATTTTGCAGAGTTTCACCGAGCTCAGAGGCAGAGCCCTATTTTTAGTGTCTATTGTGTGAGGCTATGGCACGGATGTGCAGAGCTTCAGTTTTCTCCTGACAATGATTCCATTTTAAATAGGGAAAGAAGGTAATGAGGGCAAAAATAATAACTATTTTCAGGCCTCAAAATTCAGGGTGTTTGAAACAGCGTTTTCTAAAATGCCAAGCCGAGTGGAAGAACCGTTTTTCCCTCTTGCTTTTCAGCCCTGGTCTCCTAACACATGACACTCACCCAGGAGACCAGGCAGCGGTCCCGGCTTCCCCCTTGTTCCCGGCTCAGGGTCCAGCTGTCTGATTTCCAGTATTTAACACGGGAGGGGAGAGAGGAGGAACAGCAGGGGCCCCCGCCACCACGGAGATGCTCAAACTTTGCACCTTGGAATGCCTTGGGGGCTGCATAGAATGCAGATTCCCAGCCCCAGCTCCACAGAGGGTCTGATTCCACTGCTCTGGGAGAGGTCTAGGAATACAGATCTGGCTTTTTTTTCTTTTTTTTTTTTCAAACCAAGCATCTCCAGGGATTGGGTGTGGACAGTCCCTGGACCTCACTTTGAGAAACTTCCCCTTGAAGCCAGTGCCTAGAAATTACACTCATGAGTTCACGATTATGGAGGAGTCTGGGAGTTTGGAGCAAGAAGACGCTGACCATAGGATTGGATAAGGCTGAAGGGGTGAGGGCGAGACCCCTGTGATATGGTGATTATATACATTTGGTCTCTGTCCCCTTCCTAGCACAGAGCTCCTAAAAACCCTGGAAATTTCCTAAGTGCTAAGAGTGATCAAGGTGTCTTTTGTTACATTAATGAGGTGACTTTTGGAAGCACCCAAGGAGAGAAGCTGGTTGTCACTGGACCCAACCACGTAATTAGAGGGCTGGAAGTTTCAGTCCCAACTCCCTACCTCTGGGGAAGGGCTGCAGTTCAGTCACCAATGGCCAATGATTTAGTCAACCAAGTCTCTGTAAGGAAGCCTCCAGAAAAACCCAAAAGGTCGGGGTGCGGAGAGCTTCTGGGTTGGTGAACACATGGAGATTTGGGGAGAGGAACGCACTGGAGAGCATGGAATCTCCCAGCCTCTTCCCCAAACCTTGCCCTATGCATAAATGCTTCCCTCTGTCTGTTCCAGGTAGAAGTTATACCCTTTATAAAATGCCAGTAACCTGGTTAGTAAAATGTTTCTCTGAGTTCTGTGAGCAGCTCCAGCAAATTAACTGAACCCAAGGAGGGGGTGGTTGGAACCTCCAATCTATAGTCAGAAGCACAGGTGATGACCTGGATTTGCAACTGGCATCTGAAGGGGTTGGGGGGTGGTCTTGTAGGACTGAGCTCTTAATCTAGAGCAGCGATCCCCAAACTTTTTGGCACCAGGGACCGGTTTCGTAGAAGACAATTTTTCCACAGACGGGTTGGCAGGGTGGGGAATGCGAGCGATGGGGAGCGGCTGTAAATACAGATGAAGCTTTGCTCGCTTGTCCGCCGCTCACCTCCTGCTGTGCAGCCCGGTTCCTAACAGGCCGAGGAGCGCTACCGGTCTGCGGCTCGGGGGTTGGGGACCCCTGATCTATAGGATCTGATGTCATCTTCTGGTAAACAGTGTCAGAACTGAGTAGAATTGTACAACACCCAGTTGGTGTCAGAGAATTACTTGGTGCAGGGAAAAACCACACACACTGGAACTGGGTGTAGAATTATAACAGTGGACCCCAGGTTTCAGCTTAGAAGCTGAGCCCACGTGCTGGATGGCTGGGGCTGGTTTTAAGGAAAAGGAGCCTTAAGATATTCATTCCAAGCACTGGCTAATCAAATCAGGCCTGAACTGAAACAACATCCTTCCTCCTTCCTCATCTGACACAGGATGACAGCAAAGAAGACTTTCCTTTTTTCTCCTTCAAACATGAGAAGGGTTTGGCTGAACAAAGATGCTGTCAGGAGTGCCAATGCCCTTTGTTTTTCTTTTTTTAAATTTACTTAT
The DNA here is from genome assembly GCF_964341445.2 of Mesoplodon mirus. Lineage (NCBI taxonomy): Eukaryota > Metazoa > Chordata > Mammalia > Artiodactyla > Ziphiidae > Mesoplodon > Mesoplodon mirus. The sequence continues at coordinate 18,538,443 of NC_138990.1, read as the reverse complement.
TTATTTATTTTTGGCTGCGTGGCTGCGTGTGGGCTTTCTCTAGTTGCGGTGAGCAGGGGCTACTCTTTGTTGTGGTGCGCAGGCTTCTCACTGTGGCGGCTTCTCTTGTTGCAGAGCACGGGCTCTAGGGCACGCGGGCGTCAGTAGTTGTGGCATGTGGGCTCAGTAGTTGTGGCTTGCGGGCTCTAGAGCACAGGCTCAGTAGTTGTGGCGTACGGGCTTAATTGCTCCGTGGCATGTGGGATCTTCCTGGACCAAGGCTTGAACCCGTGTCTCATGCATTGGCAGGCAGATTCTTAACCACTGTGCCACTAGGGAAGCCCGCCAGTGCCCTTTGGAGAGGAGAGGGGAGGGGGTGGGGAGAGTCCCCACTGGATGGAGAACGGCAACACACACTGGTTCAGCAAGGGTTGGCAGGTCTCTTCCAGGGGCTGGGGGAGGGGCTTGCAAACAGGAAGTGCCCGCACACAAATGACATTTGGTGGGGTGACACCAGTGGGAGAAAGTAACCACTGCTAAGACTCAGCATGAACCTGAATTGAGGGTTGGTAGAAATGGTTTCTTACTTTTAAGATGCTATAATTAGATCTTTGTTTGCAGCAAATGGAAGATCACGATTCTTATCAAAAAGAGCCCGAGTGTCACCAGGTAAAACAAAGACGACGATAGGAAGGCCCTCCTCTGACTTCTTTACAAGAAAACTTTTGGGTTTTCTATTTTGATTCCCATATCCTGACTTCAGTTGACAGCCCAGCCTCCTTTTCCCCACAGGAGTTGAGATGCCCTGGATTTTCCTTGAGGTGTCTGGTTCCTCAGTCTTTCTTTACTAAGACAGAAGGATGCCCAGACGCCCTCCAGTCGAATCAGAATCTCCAGGGCTGGGACCTAGACTCTGCATTGTTTCCAAAGCCCTGCAGGTGATCTTGGTGCACAATCAGGATTGACAACCACCATGGTGCAGGTGGGCACTCTTACGTTCTTCGCCCTAAACAGGAGGACAGGATGCATTAGCCAGGGCTTTTCAGCATTGAGAGAGAGGAATCCAACTTAAAGTAGCTCAAGCTGAAAGGAGGGCCTATTGGCTCCCTACTGGGAAAGTTTCAGTGGCTGGCTGTTACAGCTGGTTCGGCGGGACCCCATGGGCCTTCTGGATCCTCTCTCTCCATCTCTCAGCTCTGACTGTCCCCCATCAGACCGACTCTCTCTAGAGGGAAGGCAGATGACCATCACCCTGCAGAGAATAAGTCCAGAGACAGGGGCATGGCTGAAGAGGGCTCTCGTTGGCCCCTGAGGGTCCCGAGCCCACCTGACCTATGTCTGTGTTGAAGCGGGAGGATGTGCTGATTGGCCAGGCTAGTCGGGTGTCCACCTCTGGGGTGAGCAAAGCGGAGCCACTCACGGAGGGAAAGATGCACAAAGGAAAAGAAGCAGAGACTAAGGAGCGGTGGCGTCTACTGGAGACCAGAAGGACCACGGAAATAGCCAGCGCTTTTCTGAGCACGTGTCCATTATCAGGCACGCTGAGATAAGCCCTTTATACACACAACACTTTAAAGTCCTATCAACGCTCTCACAAGATGTGTCCCTTGTCACTCTCATTTCCTAGACTGGGGGAGAGAGGCCTGGAGAGGTGCTAACCAGTCATTGGTGGAGCTGGGAACTGAACTCAGGACCAGTCGATGCCGGAATCAAGGTGACAGAACAGCTCAGCCTCCAGGACCGTCTGACCACGCGGCTTCCCTCCTCCCCTGGCCACCCGTGGGAACGTGGCTGACCACTACCTCTTTCTTACTCTTTTGACTTAAATGATGCTCCCTCATTTCGGACCATCCAGAGGAGCACTGATTGTGGTGTCGACACCTAGCAGTTTATGAACTGGACAAACCACCTTCGATTCCACCCTGACACGAGCCCTGGGCACCCCTCCAGCAGGTCAGCCAGCTGTGCCTCCAACACTGGAGTCGTTCACAGACTTGAAGGTACCGGAGGCACCTCCGCATCCACTCACAGACGAAACACCTATGGAAAGGTGTTCTAGAGGGTTAGGAAACATTTTTTTTCATTACAACTATATTTCACAGAACAGGAAAGAGAGTCACTAGGAAATCCAGGGAGAACCTCAAGCGGGCTGCAGATTTAGAGAATTCATCTCTGCCCCAATTTTCAATTCTCTCTTCATAGTCATAAGGTTTAAAATTCTCTGAAAGAAAAGGTAAGGCTTTCAGGAATGCGCTCACACAGCACAGAGGGGCTAAGCTTGCCTGGGTGAGCATCCCAGGTCTCATCTGTCCACTAACCCCTGTCCCCTCCGGCATCTTTCTCTCGCCGCCCCAAGCCCTCCTTCTCCCCTTTCCTGGTCCATCCTTCTTTCATCCCACAGCAGCTCTATTATCTCTAAACAACATCATTTACTTCTATGATTTTGCCTTCCTGCTGTGACATTAAGACTGAACTTTAATGGGAACATACACGCCATCTAAATCCTTTTGCAGGCTTGCAGGCGTTCACTTTCTGCTGTGTGCTTGTCTCTCCAAGAGTAAACAAATCACGCACCAATGAGTAGGGTGAGAAAACGAATTTCCTTTGTTGTTGCAGTGGTTTTTTGCTGGAGGCACTGTGACTTGTAACGTGGATATATTTCTGTGCTCCATCCCGCACTGACATCAATAAGAAAACTAGAGCAAAAGTCAAATCATGCCTTTCGCCGTGAGGATGCAGAACAGAAATGTCAGCCATGCTGAAGGCTCGCCTGTAATCTGTCTGTGACTGACACCCTGGACGGTAAAGTAAAAAATGGAATAACTGGGTGCTCCCGGGTGCTGTACAGAAACAGAATCAGATGGAGAGGCAAGGGTGCCAGAAGGGTTTGGATGGCCACGTTGCTGATGCTTGTGGAGGAGAAGAGGGCTGTACGGCGGAGCTGGCCTACAACAGAGACGACATTTCACCCAACCAGTGCACTGTTTTTAAGATTGGGACAACGTTTAGTAGTAACATAACATGTAATTACCTGGAGAATAGAAGAGTTTGAAAGCCTTTCACCATGGTCAATTTTTTTCCATAAAAGTTACAGTCAGAATTTTGGTCTCATTTCGGCTGGTCTGCACCGTGGCTCACCTGCGCTTAGAAAACGGTATGTGTGACGTTGTCACTTGATGCACCTATAGCCCCACATGGCACACTGGTTTTGGAGATGCGAGAGAGGAGGCTGTGGGGTTCCTTCTTCTCTGCCTCATCATTTCACTGGAGGGTCGTACAGAAAAGTTCCATTAAGACAAGTTGAGCTGAAGGTACCTGAATGGCTCCCAGCCGCCAGGAAGAAGTGTGCGGAGGGTGGTTAGAAATCTGGTGTCTGGAGCTCAGCTGCTTTTGAGAAGGGAGATTCTGATTGGACTTCAAGCTGCAAGAGGGAGGGAGCTCTCCGGTCAAGGTTGTCGAGAAAAGAGGTGAGAGGCTTTTATGGGATGTCAGGAGGGGAGCATCCTGTGCAGACCAGGCGGAGGACAAGGAAAAGGCAGTTAGGAAACAGAGAACCAGGGGCAGGTGTCTGGAGCTGCAAGAAGTGGTCAGTCAAATGCTGCCGAGGATGCGGAAATGACAAAGACCCAGGAGAGAGCCCTGGATCCGGGAGCTCGGAGTTGGGTGTGATTTTGCTGTGGGTCAAAGTTCAGGCTGCAGTGGTTGAGGACGAGGAGAGAAAACGGCTCTTCCAGGACGTGTTGATGAGGGAAGGAGAGGAATGGCCAATGGTCCATGGGAAAGAAAATACCGACAGGTGGTTGTCCCTGGATGGGGGAGGCTGGACTATATTGTAGCGGGGAGGCAATGGAGCTGAGGGGTGGGAAAGTCTGGAGGTGCCAGAGGAGGGTGACAACTGGAGCAGGGCCCTGAGGACGGCGTGTGTGAGTGGTGTGTGTGTGTGTGTGTGTCTACATGGGTGTGTGGATGGAAGGGTTCAACATGGACGGAGTAAAGTGAGCCTGGAGAAAACAAATGATGAAGCCCATCCCACGACGGCAGCCACCTCTTCCTCTTGGATTCTACTGCCCTTTGGGTGAGTTTACATCTCTCCAGCCGCTTGGGTGAGCCCTGCTGCTGCCCTGCACGGGAACACCAGCATCAGGGATGACAGTAACGTTCCCTGATGCTCCCAGAGCCTCCTGTCTCCGGGTGCCGGGAAGACCTGAGGTTGAGCACAAGAAAATGGAACGGCCCTCTCCTCCAATCTGTACCTCACTTGACCTGAAAACAATGCTGAAACCTGTAGTGAGCAATGCTAACAGCCCGTGCACATTTCCCAAAGATGCTGACAGCAGGAGCCCATTTGTCCACCAAGAGAAATCATGGTCCATGAGATGCTACATTGCTGGCCTCTGAGCCTACCTCTCCCCTGCTCGCCAGTTTCCATGGTCTCTATTCCTCTTGTGAAGCTTTCAAGGTTTTAGGCTGAGTTTAAGCTCCAGGCTCCTATGCTCCCCTTCCTGTGGCAGGGACTGTGAAAGGGTAGCTTCTCTTCAGCCCCTGGCCTGGAAAAGGAACTTCTGCCGGAAATGAGCATCGCGGGGCTTCTTCTTCCTCCCGCGACAATGCTTCGACCTGCTCAGAAATCTCTGACACACACGCATTCCCACTCTCACAATACATATCACGAGGCAGCTACGCACTTCGCCCTGTGTTAAGTGGGGGGGTATCTCTTGTTAGGGAGGAAGTGTCAAGGGTGGAGCAGCAGCTGGCAGGGACAGGGGAGCAAGATAATTAGGGATGGTGTGGGAGGTAATGAGGACCTGCTAAGGGAGCTGATAGACGGGGGGTCGGGGGATCAGGGTCTCAGGACACAAAAGAGTAGATTTTGCCTGATCCCACTGTGGAGAGAGGCCAGCTGTACAGACTCACAGGGCTGAACTGGGGCCAAGTAGGGGAGTCTGGTTAAGCAGTGGGATGTGGGGAAAAGTGGAGCCTGGGGTAAATGCAAAAACTCTACAGAGAGGATAAGCACAGTCAAGCCAAAAGGTGGAATCTGTGGTCTTATTCAAGGGGGAGGGGTGGCCAAGCCTGAGGTCAGGGGCCAAGTGGACACTAGGATGAAGCAGTGGGTGAGCAGCAATGTCTGAGCAGGGAAGCAGAACCCAGATTTGTAAAGTAGACCTCAGCCTCTCAGGGCTTCCTCTTCTAAGGTGCTGGTTTAACAGTGTTGAGGGGGGATAAAGGTGGCAAGATGGGCAGGTTCAGGGGAGCTGGCAGGAGGAAGGCTCAGGGGCGGTGGTGACAGAGGAGTAGCTCCAGATGAGCAGAAGGTCCAGGGCGTGACCATACTCGTGGGAGCTGAGGTTCAGGGTCTGAACCCTGGAATCGAAGGCCCCGAGGCATGATGAGGCTGGGTGTAGGAAGAACCACCCACTGTTCAAGAAATCCATGAACAGTGGATCCACAATTCCTGGATTTCTTGAATTAATATCTTTTCATTTTCTGTATGTCCTTATGGAGGTTTTCAGAGACTTTTGGATACTTGTTGTTGTTTTTCAAGTTTCTCCAGTTAGACGTGGTTTTGTTGGGAAGAGGACCCACTGAGCTCCTCACTCTGTCATTTTGGAAGTTCCCAGCTCATGCTTTTTGCGTTATTTTCTTATTCAGACAATCTCCTGAAAGTTGGAACACAACCCTGTTCCCATGTAAAGAAAGGGTCCTCACTAGCATCAAGGATGGGATAAGTCAAGTAACTCCTATACACAGGCCATACTAAGTCATATTCTAGAGCTGGCACCCCTTCCCCCTTTGGTAACCATAAGTTTGTTTTCTATGTCTGTGAGTCTATTTCTGTTTTGTAAATAAGTTCGTTTGTATTAATTTTAGATTCCACATATAAGTGATATCACAGGTTATTTATCTTTGTCTGACTTCCTTCACCTAGTATGATAATCTCTAGGTCCATCCATGTTGCTGCAAATGGCATTATTTCATTTTTTATGGCTGAGTAATATTCCATTGTACATATGTACCACATCTTCTTTATCCATTCATCTGTCATTGGACATTTAGTTTGTTTCTATGTCTTGGCTATTGTAAATAGCGCTGCTATGAACATTGGGGTACATGTATCTTTTTGAATTAGAGTTTTCATCTTTTTTGGATATATGCCCAGGAGTGGGATTGCTGGATCATATGGTAGCCCTATTTTTAGTTTTTTAAGGAACCCCCATACTGTTCTCCATAGTGGCTACACCAATTCACACTCCCACCAATGGTGTAGGAGGGTTCCCTTTTCTCCACACCCTCTCCAGCATTTATTATTTGTAGGCTTTTTGATGATGCCATTCTGACTGGTTATGGTTCTCTCTCTTTCTAAGAACTGGGGGTAATTAAGGGAGATGTCATCTTGTTGGTCAAAGAAAACAAATGCAATGTTTCTTTCCCCCAGAAATTATGTTTTTTTTTCCCCTTCCTAAGAGCATTTTTCATGTTTTAAGGTCTTTCAAAATCCATGGGATTAGAGGCAGAGTAGTTTTACAAGATTGCCTGCCCTGGGTCCTAAGAAATTAGATTTTTGTAAAAGATCAAATTCCACTGAAGATATTCCTTCTCCAACTTAAAGAACACGGGCTACAACTGAAATGGGCTGGTTGATTCTGGTAGGCATGCGTAAACAAAAAGAGATGCTGATGAAATGCTAAGGCCTAAAACAAAGTGCTTGCCAGGCTGGGAAACTGGGTTTTACAAGGCTAATGCCTGACAAGGAGAATGCTCGTGGACTGAGACTGAGTGTACCCTTCAGCCTTTGGGTACCAAGCTCTGCTACTCTGAGTCGAGTGGTTTCCACAGCGCTGTCTCTCCAGGTAGCGCCTAAGTGGCAGGCAGCCTCCTGCATTCACGCTGCCTGCTTGCACTAACCCACCCCCTTTCCTCGGCGAGGGCTCTCAGCTAGCACTTCCTTAATGACAGGGCAGAGGATAAGGGAGCTGGTAATTCATAACTTCATTGCTGACTTGCATGTTAGTGAGATAAGGGGACATGGTAACAGCTAGGAAAGGTATTTATAGAAGTACACGGTGAGTCAGAGACATTGGTAACACCTGGGACTTGCCAGGTGCTACTGCCTCAAACTGCTCGAAGAAACAAAACAACTCGGGCTGGCCACGTGCATGGAAAGAGAGCAGCATTTGTTAGCGATCAGCCCCCAGTTCACAGAGTCTGAGTGGGGCTGGCTCACCCTTATGGAGCCTGTGTCTTTGCCAGGCACAATGCTGAGCCCTAAACATTTGATCATCATAAATCTCTCACAAGGTGAGTGTTTTAATCCTCTTTTATCAGATAAGGGAATGAAGGTATGTATGTGAAGAAACTTGTTTAAAGTCAACCCCTTGGTAAGTGAAGATTCTGATTCCGCCACAGGCCTGCCAGACCCAAAGCCCACCTGGCGCACTTTGCTATCCAGAGTCTCCAAAAGATTGAAGCACTAATACAGAACACACCAGGGGTGAGAACAGGAGGCTCCCGTGGCCTGAACCACCATGTTCTCACACAAGGTGAGATGTGGTACAGAGAGATTTGAAAGTTGACATAGAAATCAGGGCTCTGCTCAGGATTCTGACACTCATAGCCTGAGTGACCTTAAGGGGGCAAAAACATATAGAGTTGATAAGCCTCCACACTCCCATCTGTAAAATGGGGGCTCGTGGAGGCTTCCGGTCCAGGCCATAACACAATATTGGGTATTGGATTTATCTTCCACCATAAGCAACTACGAAACTGGAAATTTTTTTAAATAAATGTTTTCAGCCACAACAAACAGTGCAGGGCTATGACCCTGTGAGAAGAAGAACACATGGAATAACTTCACATTTTTGCCAGCTTTCTGCCTGGGAACACTTTCTAAATCATGGCATGGAAGTGGAACTGAAACAGACAGCAGTGTTCTCATTGGGTGGAGGAAAAAGATTAGAGTCTGTTCTTGGTGAGGCAGCTGGAATTTTAGAGGCAGAATACCAAAGAAGAGGAAGCTATGCAGGAAAAGAAGTCCCAGAAATCTGCATAAAGGGCCTCTTGAGTCTATGGACAAATGCTAAGCCACACATGCACAGGTGAGACTCTGAAAGACCTGGCAGAGAACAACTACTGGGAGCTGGGAACTGAATGAAGATTCCAGAGATGACACGGTGCTGGGAGATGTTGGAGGTCCAAGTTTCCAAAGGGGAGAAACTTCACTGAACACCCTAAGCATTCAGTTAAGACCCCAGAAAAGCTATGTCCTAAATTATTAAGGGCTACTCTTTCTTATCCTATCTACTCTTTGCCCATCATACCAAAGCCTAAAATCAAGCTGCACTGTCAGTAAATTAAATGTCAGTCAAAAAAATATGCAACCTTCTTTAAAGGAAGGAAATATAATTCAGGCCCTCAACAATATCACATTCACAATGTACAGCATACACTCAAAAATCACTAGACAAATAAAGCCGGAAAAATGACCTAAGCAGGAAATATGACCTAATACTAGGAGAAAAACAGTCAATAGAAACAGACACACAGATGACACAAGTAATGGGATGAGCAGACAAGCAATTTAAAACAACTGTAACATATCTGTTCAAGGATTTATAAGAAAAATGTGGACATAATAAGCAAACAGATGGGATGTTCAGAAAAGAAACTGACACACATTTCTAGCACATGTGTAACTGTAATCTCAGAAAGAGAGGCAAGGGATATAAGAGCAAAAAATACTGAAAATACAATAGTGGAAAATTTTCCAAATTTGATGAAATATATCAACCCAAGTTCAAACCCAACAAGGTAAACAAATCCTGAGTATTATAAACAAAAAGAAGATTACATTTTGGGGTAAGTAGAATTTCTAAACACCAACGATAGAAAATTTTTTAACCAGGAAGATATAAAACATACATTGATAGAGAACAATAAGGATAATGGGAAATAGAATGCTATCTTTAAAATGCTGATGAAAAAAACCTATCAACTTAGAATTCTATTTTCTGTAAATATATGCTTTTTATAAAGTGAAACTATAACATTTTCAAACTAAATAGAGACTGAAAGAATTCATCAATATACTGCATTACCAGAAATATTAAAGGAGGTTCATCTGGTGAAGGTAAATAAAATCAGATGGAATCACAAAATCTACACAAAGGAACAAAGAGAGAAGTAATGGTAAACTTTTTTGTTTCTTAATTTCTTTAAAGACAATTGACTCTTTAAAACAAAAATATTAAGAATATATCATAGGGCTTCCCTGGTAGCGCAGTGGTTGAGAGTCCGCCTGCCGATACAGGGGACGCGGGTTTGTGCCCCGGTCTAGGAGGATCCCACATGCTGTGGAGTGGCTGGGCCCGTGAGCCATGGCTGCTGAGCCTGCACGTCCGGAGCCTTTGCTCCGCAACGGGAGAGGCCACAGCAGTGAGAGGCCCGCGTACCGCAAAAAAAAAAAAAAAAAGAATATATTATAGGGCCTATAATATTGGGTTGGCCACAAAGTTCATTGGGGTTATGTTACGGAAAAACCCCAATGAAATTTTTGGCCAACCCAATGTATCTGGAATTAAAATGTAGTTAAAAATAGCATGAGGATGGAATGGAAATAAATGGAATACTATTGTAGGATTTTTGCATTCTACACAACATGGTATAATTTTATCTAAAAATAATAACTTAAGAATACATATTTTAATCTCTAGAGCAACCACTACAAAACTCAAAATCAATAGAGCAGTTATATTGGAATACTAAAAATTATTCAATTAATTCAAAAGAAAGGAATAAAGGAGAGCAAATGACCAAAGAACAGATGGAACAAATAGAAAGCAAATAGCAGAGTTGGCTAAACATTTAAATTAAAAAGCAGAGCTTGTCAGACAGGATAAAAATACAAGATTCAACTATATGCTGTTTATAAGATAAACACTTTAAAAATAAAGATACAGAGAAGTTAAAAGCAAAAGAAAGGGAAAGATATACCAGGAAAACACTAACTATAAGAAAGTTTGAGTAGCTATATTAACATGTCAAGATAGGCTTTAAGGAATATTACCAGAGATAATGAGGAATATATATTTCATAATAATAAAAGGGTCAATTCATCAAGAAGACATGACAATGTATGGGCTGTTAGTAAGAGGGTTTCAAAATACATTCAGAAAAAAAGAAAGGAATAGAAAAATCCATGATCATAGTTAGATGTGTAATAGAAATAGTAGGCAAAAGGATATCAACCAACTTAACTGGTATTTAAAAGACACAATACCCAACAACATACACATTCTTTTCAAGAATACATGGGACATTTACCAAGATATATGATAAAATAATGAAATCATAAGGAGCATCTTCTCTGACCACAATAGGATTAAATTAGAAATCAGTAACAATAAATTTAGAAATTCCAAATATTTAGAAATGAAGCTACATATTTCTAAATATTCTATGAGCCAAAGAAGAAATCATAAGGGAAATTAGAAATATTTTAAATGAATGACAATAAAAATACTACATATTAAAATCTGTGGAATGCAACCAAAGGAGTTCTTAGAGAGAGATATTAATATACAGCATGAAGTGATTATGTGAGAAAAGAAGAAAGATTTAAGACCAATGATATAATATACCACCTTAAGGCATTAGGGAGAAGAGCAAATTAAACAGAAAGAAAGTAGAAAGAAAAAGATAAGGAAAATAAGAAACAAAAATAATAATGAAAACGAAAACAAATAGAGGAAATCAATTAGTTGATTTTCTAAAAATATTAATAAAATTGATAAGTCCATTGCTATACTAATGAGAGAGAAGGAAACTGTCAATCCCATGAATATAAGAAGAGTCATCACTACAAACCTCACAGCCAGTAAAATAATAATAAAATAATACTATGGAAATTTTATACCAATAAATTTAACTTCTTATATGAAATACCTTGAAAGATACAAATATTAAACAGAAATAAGAAGAAATAGAAGATTTGAATCTTCCCTTATTTGCTAAAGAAACTGAACTTGTAACTAAAAACTTCCCCTCAAAGAAAAGTTCATGCCCGTGTGATTTCACTGATGAATTATATCAAGCATCTAATAATGCAATAATACAAATATTACACAAACTTTTTCAGAAAATAAAGAAGTAAACACTTCCTGACTCAACTTATGTGGCTACTGAAGCCTGAAAAATGTGCTACATAAAAGAAAAATACCAGCCAAATATTACGTGTGAACACAGAAACCAAAATCTTTTTTTTTTTTTTCGGTACGCGGGCCTCTCACTGTTGTGGCCTCTCCCGCTGCGGAGCACAGGCTCCAGACACGCAGGCTCAGTGGCCATGGTTCACGGGCCCAGCCGCTCCACGGCATGTGGGACCTTCCCGGACCGGGGCACGAACCCGTGTCCCCTGCATCGACAGGCGGACTCTCAACCACTGCACCACCAGGGAGGCCCAGAAACCAAAATCTTTAAGAAAATATTAGCAAATAGAATTTAGCAATATACAAAATGATGATACATCATGACCAAGTGGGGTTTATCATAGAAATTCAATGTTAATTTAGCGTAATCAAGAATGTAATTCACCACGTTAGCAGAATAAAAGAAAAATCCTACACTCATTAAATAATTGCAGAAAAAACATTTGACAATATTCAACATCCATTCATGGTGAAAAAAAGAAAAAAAAAAAAGAAAGAAGAAAACTTTCAGCAAACTGGGAATAGAAGGGGTCTTCCTTAGCCTGATACAGGGCATCTGTGGAAAACCTCTGCTTAACCTCAGACTTACTGGTGAAAGATTGAACACTTCTCCTAAGATTGGAAACAGGTAAAAAAAAAAAAAAAAGAAAGAAATCTGCTCTCTGCATTTCTATTCAGCCTTGCACTGAATGAGATCTCTTAGCTAATGGAATAAAGCCAGAAAAAAAAAAAAAGACATACAAATTGAAAAGGAGGAACTTAAACTGTCTTCATTTCACAGACAGCAGGATTACGTACATAGAAAATACAAAGGAAACTTCAGAAAATCTACCAGCATAAATAAAGAGTGAGGTCACAGGATAAAAGGTCAATATATAAAAATCTATTTTTATTTTTATATATTAACATTAAACAATTGAAAACAAAATTTAAGAAAAACAATTTCATTAACAATAGTTGTTGAAATAAAAATACTTCAACATAAACTTAACAAAAGATGCACAAGACCTATACACTAAAATCTTCAAACATTACCGAGACAGAGTAGACCTAAATAAACAGAATGAAATAACAGGCTCATGGGCAGGAAGACTCAAAATTACTCAGATATCAATCCTCCCTAATCCAGCAGATCTTTTATTGTAGAAATCAATAAAATATTATTCGAGAAAATTATTCTATAATTTATGTGGAAATATAAAGGACCTAGACTAGCCAAAACAATTTTTAGAAAGAACAAGTTGGAGGATGCATATTGCCTGATTTCATGACATACTATAAAGCTACAGAATCATAATGGTATAGCTACATACAAATCAACAAATAGATGAATGAAACAGAATAGACAGATACAGGGACTTCCCTGCAAGTCCAGTAGTTAAGACTCTGGACTCTCAATGCAGGGGGCACAGGTTCGATACCTGGTTGGGGGAACTAAGATCCTGCATGCCGCACAGTGCGGCCTAAAAAAAAAAAAGAATAGACAAATACACATATGGTCAACTTATTTTTAACAAAAGAACCAAAGCAACTCAATGGGGAAAGACCTTTTTTTCAGTAAATGGAGCTAAATTGGATATTCATGCAGGAAAAAACAAATGAACCTTGATCCCTACCCCACGACATTTATAAAAACTAATTCAAAGTTGATTGCAGATCCAAGTATAAATACTAAAGCTATAAAACTTCTAGACTAAAACATGGAAGATTACCATCACGACCATGGGAATAAGCAAAGATATTTTAAAATTGAATTACATCAAAATCAAAAACTTGTCCTAAAAAAGCACCATAGATTGGAGAAAATATTCTCAACACATATATCTGACAATGAACTGTATATAGTATCTATTAAAAATCTTATATGACTCAATACTTTTAAAAAACGAACTGAGACTTTTTTAAAAACCAAAGACTTGGACAGATACTTTACAAAGACATACAAATGGTCAATAATCACATGAAAAACTGTTCCACATCATTAGTAATCAGAGAAATGCAAATTAAACCACAGTGAGATGGCACTACTTACCCACTATAAATGGCTATAATTTTAAACGTCTGACAACACCAAATATTGAGAGAATATGGTGAGAATGTGGAGCAACCAGAATTTTCATTAGAAAGTAGTGGAAGTGTAAAATGATGAAGTCACTTTGGAAAGCTCTTTGGCAGTTTCTTATAAAAATTAAACCTATCTCTCTTATAACCCAGCATTCCATTCCTTGGTATTATACCAAGAGAAATAAAAACCATATGTGCACCAAAAAACACCTGCACAGAATGTTTATAACAGCTTATTCATGATAGCCAAAAACTAGAAATATCCATCTAAGGGGTAAACAAATTATAGAATCCCCATAGGAAAGAATACAACTCAGCAATAAAAAGAACTACCACCTAACAACAAGCGTGAATCTCAAAAACATGATCCTGAACAAAAGAAGCCAGGCACAAAAGGGTACATCCTGTATGATTCCATTTTTATGAAGCTCTGGAACAGCCAAAACCAATCTACGGTGATACATGTTGCTTCTCGTGGGTGGGGGAGATGAGCACTTGCCTGCAAAGAGAAACCCCAGGCGACTTTCTGGGGTGAGATGAGTGTTCCTGAACTTGACAGGAGTATGGGATACGCTATTGTACGCATTTGTCCAAAGTCATCTAACTGTGCACTTGAGATCTGTACATTACACAGGGGGTGAGATTAATTAAAGTAACACAAATTCATTGAAGAAATGAGGAAAAAAAAAACAACGTAATTCCTTCCCTGTCTACCTCACATGAGAATGCGTATCAATACACTTTATAGTTATTAAGTGCAGTACAAATGCATTTCCCTGTGCAGCAATTTTGGTGTCTAGGAAAAGGTTAAGGCTTTCAGAGGATTCCAGAGCTGTTTACAGCAATGCAGCATTTAGAGTGACTGCACCTACTTGAGACTCTTTTTTTTTTTTTTGCGGTACGCGGGCCTCTCACTGCTGTGGCCTCTCCCGTTGCGGAGCACAGGCTCCGGACGCGCAGGCTCAGCGGCCATGGCTCACGGGCCCAGCTGCTCCGTGGCATGTGGGATCCTCCCAGACTGGGGCACGAACCTGTGTCCCCTGCATCGTCAGGCGGACTCTCAACCACTGCGCCACCAGGGAAGCCCTTGAGACTCTTTAAACAACGACTTCTGGCAGAAGATAGAATAGTTAAAGAGCGGTCGAAGTGATTATATGCAGAGGTAGCCACAATGGCACTCTAGATGCAACCCCCATCTCACCCTGCCAGGCTGGTGACCCTGGCTCCCCACATTGCCACCCGCCCCCACCCCATCTTGTTTGGCAAGCCTGAGGAGATGAATCACAGGAGCCTTCTAATCTTGGGGGGGAAGGACTTTATTTATTGGAAGCTTGCAGAGGCAGTGAACAGGGGGTACCTAGATTGCATGGCTCTTGCCCTCTACTTGGAAGCTGATACATCCTGGGCGAGTTACCCTTCGTGTGTACTGGGAAGTTCGGGTCTTGGGAGATATTTAGGAGAAGGAGTTCTCTCTGCACCCAGGTGGCTACCCACAGAGCCAGCTGATCTCAAAGGCAGGAGGCAAAGCCCCTTCAAGCGGGGATTCACTTCCCGGGAAATGCTGCAAAGCAGGCTTCTGCTGGAGCTAGGAGGGCAGCCCATTGCAAGAGGAGGAAGGCCGGCTGGAAGAGGCCTCAGGGGGACAAGTTGCAGAGTGATAGGGCAGGGGCTGGGGTGGGGGGAAGGCACCAGCATCCTGGGGAAGGAGGGATTCCAGCAAGAAAGTCTGACCTGCCAAGGAGATGACACACTCCTCTGCTAATTTTCACAAAATGCACAAGCCCGTATTTTCCAGAGAGACACATGAGCAGACTGTATCTGCAAGAATGGAGCTCTATAACCTATGATTTACTCACCTATAATTCACAGAGCAGCCAAATGCAAGGGAAGTGGCTAAGAGCTTAGAGCCACTGATGAAGAATTTAGTGAAGAGGCTGTAAGACTGTCTCAGGATGCAAACCCATCCATTTTCCGATTGGTAAATCACCAATGTTCTGGGTTAGGGAGGAGAGCTAAATCTGATGCTAAGAGTACCGGTGCATACATCAAAACAGAATTTGCCGTCAGAAATTTAGAAACGCACGTGTAAATTCAGCTCATCTCCCATCTCCTCCAACATCGAGGGCCTCGTTTCCTGGGCTCCCCTGGCTCTGCCGCCCCGAGGATGGACGGTCCCTGGTGCTGCAGACACCCCCTGAGTGCTGAGCTCGGGGATGTGCTTCAAGGGTGCACAGGTCCTGGCTTCTGTTCTGGGCTTGGAGGGAGTTGGAGCCTATGTGGTGTTGTCATTAGACCTAGGTCCAGAGAGGGCTGAGTCTATAGGATCCTCCCCACCTGACTGGCCTTCCAGGGCTGGACCTGCTCAGATGAAGGCCACTGACCACCCTCCACAGGCTTGAGAGTATTAATAGCAAGGAGAGGAAAAAGAAAAGTTGGCGACAACTATAGCAAAGCAACAAAGAGACTAGGGTTAGGGTTAGGGTTAGGGTTAGGGTTAGGGTTAGGGTTAGGGTTAGGGTTAGCAGCCGCAGCAATAAAAATAGCACCTATCAAGCCATTGACAAGTGCCTGCCCTTTTCCGAGTACTTTACACGCATTAACTCAGTTCATCTTCAAGGTGGTGCCACAGCTGCTCCAGGTCTTTGCGCAAAACCCATCAACCTCCCCACCACTTTACCAAGGGTGAACGTAAATCTTTAAGTTAGAGGGTCCAGAGATAAGGAAGGAAACTACAAACAAACAAAGAAACAAACCAAAAAAAACCCCACATGGAACCAGCTGGGATCAAGATGGTGATGAATCTGACCTCCAGCAGAACTTGAGTCTCATTATACACTGATTTTATTTCATTAGCATATTAAATGACGTACCTACCAGTGGCCCTGACCAGACATTAAGGACCAAAAACAGGATGAAAAGGAGGTGGCACCCCCCTCCCCCAAAAGCCCTGCCCCTTCCCCTGTAGACGAATGCATATGCCTTCCCATCATTAGCCTCACCCCTCCTCCCTTTGCCTTTAGTCTTTAAAATTAAATCCCTCTCCTGACGGGGGCGAGAAGTTGATCTTGAACTTAGTTCCCGCTTCTCCAGTCTTTGGCCACTGAATACAGCTTGTGCCAAGCTGCTCTCAGCTTCAGTTTTGTTATTCACCTACTGGAACCCGAACAGAAAAAAAAAAGAACCGTCCTGCCCTGAGGCAGAAAGCCTTGGCCTGGCAGGGTCCATACAACTTAATGTGATAACAAAAGCAAGTCTCTGCAATGGGTCCTATTATTCTTTGTTTACAGATGAGGAAACTGAGGCCCAGAGAGAAGGCGTCCAAAGCGTCCTCTCCTTCACTACTGGGTCTCTCTTGGTCTTCGGGGGCTCCCTCTTTTGCATCAGACCCCAGTCCATTGTCATTGGGCAATCTCAGCGCCAGGCTAGGGAGGAAATGGGCCCAGTTCAATCAAATGTCTTGGAAATGACTGCAGGAGGAGCCCTGCCAGACCCCAGGGCTGCTATGATTTTGAACTGCAACATCCGTTTGAAGAGACATTGGCCTCTGGTATCTCCTCTGATGCCAGACCCTCCAATAATTAAAGCAGGTCATGCCCATGACCAAGCACGGGCACGACTATTGGCTGTGTTTTCCTTCTCTCTCTATCTCTCTCTCTCTCTCTCTCTCTCTCTCTCACACACACACACACACACACACACACACACACCTGGAAGGCCCCTCAGAGCTTCCTGAACGGAGGCCCACGAGCCCCTCCCCTAGACAGTAAACTCTCTGAAGAGTTTTTTCAAAGATAAAAATGCAGACAGCCTGCCCACAAGAAATGCACAAACTCAGGAAAGTGCCTGCCAGGGCTGCCGCATCGCATGGAACACCATTATCCGTAAAAAAGAAAACTCCCTTGCTTCGTGGGCAGCAGCAAGAAACACAGACAACTGACAGTCTCGCCAGGAGGGGCATGGAAGGCTCATGGAGGGGGTGGGTGCTGTGCAGGGGCTGCCCCGTGTGGGGTGTGAACTTTTCTGAGGACAGAGACCCCAGCTGGGCCCAAAGTGCTGCTGCTGGGGACCACCGTCCTCCCTGCCCTCCGCTGGATGCAGGCCCAGCGCCGGCTTCTGCCCTCATGGGGCCGTGGGCTCCTGGAGGTCCGGCCTCCTCCACATACCAAGCGCAGCCCATCCTTCCCGTCTCGTCTCAAACGTCCCTGCCTCCCAGAGGTCTGCCCTGGACGCCAGACTGGGAAGAGGGTCCCGAACTATAAAACACACAGCATCCACCTCTTTCCCCGTCATAACGCTCACCAGCCTTGCAGTTACTTATTTAACCAGTGTTCCCCACCCGGCTTTCTGGCCACTTCCCATGAGAGCAGAGACCGTGTCTGTCCTGTCCACTTCTGAGTCTCCGGTGCCCTGACCATGACACACAGCAGGTGCCCGTACGTGACTCCTGGATTGACTTCAGGTAATCAGAAAAGCTGCCTTTCCTCGGGCACACACACCGTATATGCCAAGCAAAGTAGAAAAGGTGCAAGGAGAATGTGAACTCAAACAGTGCGACCAGAGACCAAGTGCTAGGCTGTGACAATATACAGCCCCTTGGACCTCCTTGGCTACGACCCTCCTGAGTCCTGAGCTCCCCAGGACCCCAGACCCGTCGCCTGCCCCGTAAAGAGGATCTGTTCTCTACAAGGGGCCCCACATTCCAGCAGCCTCTCCAGACTCAGAGCCCCTCAGGCTTGAGAGACAATGTCCTTTTAATAAAGAAGCCCACACTCGTTGTCACTGGACCTGAACTTGGGCTTCAGCCCAGCTACTTAACTTCTCCAGCCTGAGGGTCTTCATCCTCCACACAGGACAAGTGCCTTCTGGGGCATTCTTCCCAACACCCAGCCAGAGTGAGTCAGACCCCACAAGACTGGATGTATGTTCTGCTTCTCCACACACTAGCTCTGACAAAGGACATTTTGAGTCTCTGCTCCGTTAATAACTGAAACATAAATCTCCAGTTAAGCCCAGTTCAAAGTTTTCATAAATTCAAAATGTCGGGTTCAAAATTGATATTTTGTTCACCAGAGTGGACCAATGTTGTTCTTGTCGTCTGTATAAATCTCCAGAGAGACTGAAAAGGAAATAGTCTTGAAAGAAAGAAAAATGACTAAAATAGGAACAATAACAACAGCAACAAAACAACAGCAACCCAGGCAACTAAAGACCCCGCAGGAAAAGGACCGAAAGGAAATCACCTCTTCCCTTCACCTCTTCCCCCAGCTCCCCACCCTGCGGACAATGCTCACCGGTGTCTCTGTTTAAAAACTGGATCCTTTTATAGAGTAAATGATCCTACCCATGAATTTAGGCCGTGGGAGTGTCTTTAAGATAGCTCAAAACAGTTGCTAATTTTCTAACTGGGATCTGAGTTTTCTGGTTCTCACTAACTGAACTTTGGGGGCCACCTTCTCTTCTGTTTCTTGAGGCAAGGGTCACTTTGTTATACTTTTTTTTTTTTTTTTTTTTTTGCGGTACGTGGGCCTCTCACTGTTGTGGCCTCTCCCGTCGCGGAGCACAGGCTCCGGACGCACAGGCCCAGCGGCCATGGCTCACGGGCCCAGCCGCTCCGCGGCATGTGGGATCCTCCCGGACCGGGGCACAAACCCGTGTCCCCTGCATCAGCAGGCGGACTCTCAACCACTGCGCCACCAGGGAAGCCCTTGTTATACTTTTATATCTTCCCTTAATTCATGTCACGTTGTGTCTCTGAGATCCAGACTTTAGTTTTATATTTGAAACCCGGGAAAAGGAACTAACATTTATTGGAGACCTACCACTTGCCAGCACTTGACATAAATCAACGAATTTAATTATTTCAGCGGCCAGTAAGGTAGATAGTATTGTTCTCATGTTATGGATGAGAAAACTGAGGTCCAAAGAGCTTAAATAGCCAGTACAAAGCAGCACGAGGACTAGCACCCATATCAGAGCCCTTCCAGTTGTGAAAATTAAATGAGTTAATTCACATGTGAACCGTGATTGGCACATAGTAAATGCTTAACAAATGCATTACCTAGAAGCCAGCAGGACACAGGGACCCTTACTTTGTAGCCAGTCTCACAGCCTTGCCTGGCTGTTAAATCAATCTGGGGGAGCTCTGAAACGTCCCCATGTCTGCGTCTCATCTTAGCCCAGCAGGTCTCAGCCTTAGGCAGGGCCTCGGAGTCACCTGGATGAGCTTTAATAGCTACAGATGCCTGAGCCCCACTCAGAGGCTCCCATGTAACGATCTGTAGTAGCCCAGGCATCGGGACGTTTCAGAGCCTCCCAGGTGATTCCAGTGGGTGGCCAGAGCTGAGAGCCACTGCCTTCATGGGTGACACAGTAGAGAGGACCTCATAGGTGACACAGTGGATACGGTAGGTGAGAAAGCAAATGCCCAGTGGCTCTGACACCAGGGGGGGTGCAGGCACCTCTGAGAGTCCCAGATGTGGTCCCTCCAGGACCTCCGATGGCTGTCAAGCCAAGGAGCAGTCATGGCGACCACAGACTCCAACCAAGGACTCAGGCCTGGAAAGCAGAGTCCTGTTCAGCTGGCTCGTGCAAACATGAGCCTCCCAGGGGCTCTGTTCCAAGCAGCTGACCCATTCAACTTGGGAATCCAGAAACTCTAGGTCTAAGATCCAGTGCTTCAAGGTTACTAGTATGGCTTCTTACCAAAGTCCTTCTTCACTCAATGATTTGTACCAATAAAAAATGCCGAGGCCTCGCTAAGTGGCAGGTGTTGTGCTGGGTGAACGAAATAAACACAGCCCCTGGCCCTGTGGACTTTATCACCTAGAGAGGGATGCAGAGGTGGAAACAGGAGGGCCCCGGAGAGATGCCTTGTTCGTGGAATGTCTGTGCTCTTCACTGAGGTGCGGGCAGGGAGGGACCACAGGTCTGAAGCAGGGTGTGCTGGGGTGAGAATTAAGTACGAGTCATTCATCACAGCAGCCGTCATTCCCAGGGACCACAGAATGCGAGTCCCCAGGCAGCCTTTACAAATAACTGAGGCCCAGTCCCCGCCCTTGGACACCCTGATTTATCTGGTCTGCAGGTCTGGCCTGGGCATGAGCATGGAAAGTTTCCCCTCCAGGTGCATCTCATATGCAGCCAACTCTTGAAAACTGCTCTCACTGGGGAGATCCTTGTTACAGGGGGTCAGGGGCACGGGCTGGCCCAGCTCCTCTGGAGGGCATCCTGAGGCGTAAGGGTCTGGGGTTCAGTGCCGTGAAGAGGGGGAGAGGACGGGTGGGGGCTGGGCGGGGGGCAGGAGGAAGGATGGTCCATTTTAAGCTTGGATTCTTAGGTGCTAAAGGAAGAGAAAGACTAAAATCAGATGTATCTTCCTGCGGATCCTGCACCAAATGATAAAAGGATCCCAAAGTGTCCTGACCTTTAGACACCGGGGGCTGGAATTGAGACCTTGGATGAATAACTCAACGAAGGGCTCAGTTGAGCCCTTTCTCACCTTCCTGGGGGAGGGCAGGGCTGAGGCAGAAGCTACAGGCTGTCGGAGCCCTTTCCCCAAAGCACCTCTCTGAAGGTGCAGCTTGTTCCCATGGTAATTTGAGTCAAACGGTGGGCGAAGTAGCTCATCACCGCATGGTCAGTTAGACATAAAATGTGATGTTAAATAGTTTTCTTCGACTGCATCTGTTATCAAAAATCACATCCACCTCTGGAGTGTATGTTGCTATTTTTAAAAGGGAAAATTGTGGAAAAGTCCATCTTTATCCTCTCTTTTCTTCTCTCTCTCTCTCTTCCTCCCTCCCTCCTTCCCTCCCTCCCCCCACCCACCCCTGCTTTGAAGCCAGCAGATTGGTTCAGCTCAAGGCTAAATACAGGGATGACGAACAATGATTTCCATAAGAGCCTTAGAAATCGCTGGTAAGTGAGCAAACGGAAAATAGATTATCCAGCAACCGCATCAACAGCATTTGCGACAACAGCTGAAATCCAGCAGCTGAACTGAAATGAAAAGTAATGCTCTGTCCTCAGACAGGCGTCAGTGCATCGCCTGAGCAGGAAGAAGGGAACAGAGGTGCCCTCAGGACTGGGTCTGCTGTGGCCATGATTCCTGCTTGGATGTGTCCCCGGGCAGGGGCAGGCGGTTGAGATGAGAGCCGATTCCACAGTGGGCTCCAGAATGAGTTTTCTAGAGATCAGGGAGTTTATGATGTGCGGCTCTATTTATCAGAGAGATCTGAGAGAGGGACCCACACACACACATTTCACGTCCCCGAGGAGGCCTGGGATATTGGAAATAGTGGGTCAGAGAGAGAAAAGTGAGGGGTGAGTGACGGCGTGACAGCTCCCGGGGATGCTGCTGAAGAGGCCTGGCTGGCATCACAATCAAACCACTCTGGCTGACGGTACAAGCTCCCCTCAACCAGCTTCCCTCATTAACCTGAGCAAATCACCGCCACAGCTCCTGCCTGGCGGGCTGCTTCAGTGCCAGCCTGATGTTGGGCAAGGGGGGTTCCTGCCCTAGGCCCTGTGCCCTGAGGGCCCTGCTCCACACCCCACAAGGTCAGAGGCCCAGGGCTCCATGCGACGTGCCCACCCAGAGCTCCAGCTCACCTTCTAGACCAGTGCCAAGGGCACCTGTCACTTGTCTGGATACAACTCAGGAGCTAAGAATGGCTTCTCTATTTTTAAATGGTTGAAAAAAATCAAAAGAAGAATGACGTGAAAATTACATAAGATTCAAATTTCAGTGTCTGTAGGTAAAGTTTTCCTGGAACACAGCCATGCTCTTCCACTTACAAACTGACTGTGGCTGTTCTCACCCAAGACGACAGACGTGGCAGTTATGATAGAGACCCATGGGCATTTACAGAGATACTTGCCAACCCCGGGGCTAGACCCCTGCTTAGCATGCCTGAGACCCAGCATTCGCTGCCCACAGGGCTCCAAAGCCCCTCTGTCTGCAGGGCCTCTCCTCTGGGTTTCTTCCTCACGGTGGCCCAGGGGTGACTGTTTGCAGGGGGTGCAGATGGAGCTGGGATGGCTCCGTCAGGGCCAGGCCCCCTCGGTGGGTAAGGAGTGAGGGTGGGAAGATAAGAGTGGCAGATCTGGTCCCGGGGCCTCAAGCCGGCCCTCTCAGGCCACCATGTTCCAGGCTGAAACACCGAGTCTAAGAATTTGATGTTAAAACTTGGCTTTTGCCTTTGTCAGGAGAGAAAGATCCACTATCTTTCATGTTAGCTTGACTTAGAACTTTTAAATGTTTAGCAGAATGGCACGTGGGCCTCCATTTGTGCTCATGCCCTGGGGCTCAATGTCACCCATGCAATGTTGGGACGGGGTCCCCAGACCACCACCTCTGCTGGCACTAGTTGTGGTGCCCTTCACCCAGAGTCACAGGGATGCTTCCCAAACCCACTCTGGCTGGATGTCCCTGCTCTCACGTTTACATAATTTCTTCCAATACTTACAAATTAATGAAACATGAATGTGAAAATAAAGAGCTTTGCTGTTGAAAACACAAAAGTTTAATATCTTTATATTTGTTTATGATTCTCGATTTAACACTTTTTTTTTTTTTTTTTTTTTTTTTTGCGGTACGCGGGCCTCTCACTGCTGTGGCCTCTCCCGTTGTGGAGCACAGGCTCCGGACGCGCAGGCTCAGCGGCCATGGCTCACGGGCCCAGCTGCTCCACGGCATGTGGGATCTTCCCAGACCGGGGTATGAACCTGTGTCCCCTGCATTGGCAGGCGGACTCTCAACCACTGCGCCACCAGGGAAGCCCCTCGACTTAACACTTTTAACACTTCAGTTAACAATTGCTTATGAACAACTCCATATAAGATGCCACCTTATATGTATTGGACATATAAGGGGTCCAATACATAAACAGCAGTATATTGGACAATGTACTGAAAGGCACTGAAAGCTTTGTAGACATTATTTCGGTTAATTCTCACAAAAGTCCAATGTGACAGATGCAGTGATAGCCATAGATAATGCAGCCGGAACTCAGAGAGGTTAAGTTACTTACCCAAAGTCACACAGCTAGTAAGTAAACAGATTTTTGAACTCAAGTCCAGCTGACTCAGAACTCTAGGGCTTAACTTCTGTGTCATCCTCCACATGGCAACTCTCGCCCAATATTCAGGGAATAGACTAATGAATAGTCACCCACAAGCCAGAAGCTCCTACTAACTGGGTGCTGGTTCTTGGGGGGAGTCAGGATATGGGGTGGAAGTGTAGACAAGCTACAGGTGATTCATGGCCCACATCCTGCAGCATCACTTTTACTTCTTTAAATGTTCAAGTGAACTTGGAAATATCATGGGATGAGATGCAAACATTGAATCACTTCCAAATATAAAACAGAAGACTTCCAAGGACTCTGAGGTTCTGGCTGCTCTGGCCTACCTCCCCCTACCCTGCGGGGTCCTCTGTTGCTATGGGCTCTTGGGTGGGAATTTCAGGAAGCACAGTCCTGTGGAATGTTATAGAGAACTGCCTCAGGGTCGGGAGAAGGGGCAGTCACGGAGGCTTGTCTGAGCCTTGCCTGGCATGGCTGTGTTGTAATGTGGGCGAGGGCTCTGGAAGGGAGTGCTGAAAGGTGCTATGGCCAGGCCCCAGCACGGGCTCGTCGCAAACCCTGGGGGAGTGTGGGCGCACAGGAGGCTATGGGGCCCGGGACGGGCAGAGGCCGCAGGCCCGCTGGATGCTGCCCCATGGTTACACTGAATGTGAAACGGTGTCCTGCAAAGCTAACACACCCCCCTTAAAAAAGTAAAATTAGAGGAGGGATGCCTTTGAGACATGCATGCCTCGTGTGAATCCCATTCTGTGAGGGCAGGTCCTCAAATGAAAGGGGCTGGGGCAGCCCTCCCCTGAGCCCTGTCCTGGGGTCAAAGTTCCCTTCCTTCCCTCTAAAACCCCACGTCAACCTGGGCTATGGGGAAGCTTTGGGGTGACTAAGCCCTGAGATTGTGCATGTTCGTGCATCGTTCTGGGGAGACAGTCCTTAGGGACACATAATCCCCCAAAAGGTGAGAAGCCATTGCCTTAAAGAGCCTCGAGTAGAAAAGTCAGACCTGGGGGTTTTAGACAAATCAGACCAACAGCCAGGGAGGCTGTGCCCTGAACGGCTGGGCCTGTAGGAGCCTTTCTAGCAAGTTCTCTTCACCCAGCATTGGCTCCAGTTTCTCCCACTGACACGAACTGCTGGATTCATGACACATAAGCACCCTGACTTCTGTCTGCATTTAGCACAGGCCCTGGCAATGCATGTCTGCCGAGCTGATCAAGGCAAAGGGGTATCTGATGCCCAGAAGTGGAGCTGCTCCTACAAGTGAGGCCAGGAATAGTCACGCCTTCTGCCTGCCCACAGCAGGAGCGTGCGCTGCGCCATTTAGTGCGAACAACAACACTACAAAGTTTGGATGAGGCACCTGGGGCTCCGAGAACTTACATGTCCTGCTCAGGGTCACAATTGATGGCCTCAGACTCAAGCCACATATTCGCTAGGTGACCCTGGACAAATTACTCATTGTCTCCAGCCCTCCGTTCCCTTGCTGACAGAATGAGATTGATACACTTTTGCAAAGATTCAATGATATGGTGTGAAGATGAAATGATACGAGGTGTATAAAGTGCTTAGAGCATGAAAGGGGAGGTCACGGTTGGCGGATCGTATACTACTAATAATTACTACCTTTATTACATGCTTCCCTGAGGAGCAGCTGGGGAAGGAGGGGGTGCAGAAGTGCCCTTAGATATAATCCTACAATTGATTTGTGACTTGCGTCTGACCACACTGAGCAGAGTTGCTGAGAAAAAAACTGGTAATAATAATTCTACCCAGAGCTGCTTCCGTGCCATGCCCCACATGCATTAACGGAATTATTCCTCTCAAAGACCCCATCCTAGGAGAGGAAGCTGAGATTCAGGGTTTAAGCAATTTTCCCGAAGACTCTCTGGCCTGAGAGAGTAGCGGCAGTACCTTACCCCCACCTCTGTACACCTCTGGGCTCCGCTGTGAGCACAGCTGTGTCTGGAGGGTGGTGGGAGTCTGGGCCTGCCGTCAACGATGGGGTTGGCATTTTTGGGTCAGGGACTTGGGATGCGTCAGGGATAGGACTCCCGTCACCAGACTCCATCCCGGGGCCCCCTCCCCTCTTGACCTCATTAAGAGCATCCCCTACAACCTCAAAGCGTGCCAAGATGCGGAGCTGGGAAGTTCATACATCAGAGAGCCGCTGAGTGGCAAACAAGCTCGTTTCAGAACTGCAAAAAAGGAAGTGACATTTCCCCAGGGGGCTGCAAAGATGCTTTTGTGAGCAGAGACGGGAGAGGGACCTGGCAGCAGGCCCGCGAAGAGACAGGTGCATCTGCAGCGGGGCCTGAGTTCTGCCGGGTCCGCAAGCGCCTTCATTATCCACAGCTCCAGGGGCCTCTGCTTTGGCGTCACTGTCGGCTCCTTATCCAGCCACCTGGCCACATCACACCGTGCTCTTGTCCGCTCCCGGCCTCCTGTTACACTGACGATACAATTCACACCCTGTGCCCACTCGGCCCACGATCTGGCCACTTTCCACTTCTGTGTCCTCTGCAGTCACCGTCACTAGCCACGTTGGCAGCCTTGCTTTCCTGGGAGACCCCAGGCTTGCTCCCGCTGCTAGCCTTGGCACCGGCTGTTTCCTCTATACCTCTCTTCCCCTAGTTCTTCAAACAACTGATTCCTTTTGCTGTTCAGCTGTTACCTCTTCGGAAAGCCCTTTCCTGACCTCCCAGTTTAAATTGTTCCCTGAAGGTAATCACCGTAACGTTGACATTTCAAATCTGCTTCATAAAGCCTTCAAAATCACCAGCTAAAATGGTTTTGTTTCTTTCTGTCCCCTTCGGAGGCAAAGTCTTGCCTGTCCTGTGCACTACATGCTCCAGAGTTAGACCAGCGCCTGGGGCAGAGGAAGCTCTCGATGAATCTTTGCTGAATCAGCGACCAAATTGGCGCAGGAATGAGGCTGCCGGTGCCAGCGGTGAGTGCACCTGGCTGGCGGGTGCCCGGCAGGGACTCTAGCTTCTGGGTGGCCCTCATGGCTCCAATCCGTGCTCAAGGCATCTCCTCAGATGCCTACTGTGGGCCGTAGGAAGATGGAGCAGAGGGGGAGGTGGGAGAAGATATCAATGTTCCTTGAGTTTTGCTTTTCTTAAATTCTGAGGGTCTAGATATTATCATCTATTATCAGTGTGGCCTTGGGACCAGAGGTATCAGCATCACCCAGGAACTCGTTAGAAAAGCAAATTCTCAGGCTTCATCCCAGACCTACTGAACCAGAAACTGTGCGTGGTACCCAGTGATCTGAGTTTTAACAAGCCCTTCCAGGTGATTCTGAGGCCCCAGCATGCTGAGAACCACAGCTTTAGCCCTGATCTCAACCCTAACTTCACATTAAAATTATCTGATGTGCTTTAAGAATGTGCAGATGCCTGGCCCCGCCCACGGGGATTCCCATTTAGTTGATCTGTAAGGGACCAGGCATTGGTATTTTTGAAAGCTCCCTGAGTGATTCGTAGGCAGTTGGGCCTGAAAGTCCCTCCCGTGGGGAGATGGAGTTTGCCTTCACCCTGGAGGCGGATCACCCTGTGGCCACTTGGGGTCCCTTACAGTGCAAGGCATCCAAGTCTTATAGCAAGAACTGCTTAATTCAACTAATATTTATGTGGGCCCATGATCTCAGTGTTCTCCTGGGTCTTAGAGGCATAGAAGATACAACCAGTTCTTTTAGGAGTGGTGTGATTTATTTAGGTGTTAAATTAAGAACAAAGAACTAATGGTAAGGACTGATAACATCACCGTTTCTGCTGTGCCCACGTTTGCCTGGGTGACCTAAAGCAGGTCACGTAAGCTCCCTAGGGGACAGTCACACTGAACCCACTTCTTAGGGCAGGTGAGAGTACAGAGTGAGAAAATGTTTGTGAAAAACACAAAGCATGACATACACAGAAGATGATATTATTATTTATTAGCTTTATTTTCCAACCCCGAGCGCTGACCACAGACAGCTGTTAGAGATTCACAGTATTAGCCGAGGATCCATCGATTTCAGTCACTTCCTTTCCTTCTACAGATGAGGACATGGAGGCTCAGGGGAGGGCTTGCTTTGCCCAAGGACACAGATGGTGGGTGGCAGGGTCATGGCTTGGGCCAGCGAGGACCTCTGGCCTCAAGTTCTGAGCTTCCCATATATCATTCCCAAGAGAAGACCTAGGAGAAGGCTATATTGACAAACTGAAGTCCACCAGGGCCTTGAATCCATAAGTCATCTGAGGACTGCAGTGGAGAGAAGGTTCTGGAAGCACAGTGTTTTAGTATCTGAGGAGCTGGACTGAGGAAGAAGGACCGGGGTTGTTCCGCAGGATGCCAGAGGGCAGAAGAGATCAGAAGGCTCCCGGGACAGAGAACATCTCAACACACGGAAGGTACTTCTAACAGGCAACCAGAAATAGAACGGGGCTACCTCGGGGGGTAGTGAGTCTCCTGGGACAGAAGGCATCCTTATATGCTGGGCAAAAAGCTCAGAAATCCTGTGTCCTGCATCTTTTAAGGCTGAGGCATGGGGCAGAGACTGGACTCCATCAGGGCCCCTCGACCCTGACTGCCCATTGGCACCACCGGGGGAGCTTCTCAAACACACGGAAGCTCAGACCCCAGCTGTGGTCATTTAAACTCAGAATCTCTGGGGGTGGGGGGCAGGCACTGATGTTTTCCACAAGTTTCCCCAGATGATTCTCATGCACAGCCAGAGTCTAGAACCACTAGACTAGGTGGTCTTTAACTTCCAAATTTGGGATTCTGTGATTCTAAGAAATTCCCTTAAGACAGGAAGGAAACATCCCCTCTCCCAACTACCCCCATAAATGTGTCATTTTCTTAGTGGTTTTGAGCTGGTGCTAAGAAATTCTTTTTTTTCAGGGGACCAAAAAGGCTACTCATGCAGACAACTGAGCTGGAGAAGATGGGTTTCACTTCCTAGCATGCCATGATCAGTCTGTTCCTAAAGTATCCATAGGATAATTATGAAAACCCAGGGTCTTTGTTTTTCAGCTTAAACCTAAGTCTGGCTCCTTTGGAAATGTTGCACGTGAGGGCTCACTGTCATTTCTGCAGACAAGCTTTCGTCAAACTTAATCCACATCGCCGTCCAGAGCACCTGTTAAGAGGGGTCCTGAGCTCAGCACAGCAGCCTGGGCCTCTGCACCCCACACTGTGCCCACGCTGAGCCCAAAGACATCAAGGGCACACTGTCACTCCCTCCAGGTACCCTCCCCATCATCCTGGGGCACTAGACCAACACATTCCCCCGAAATGTTTCCCATGCTCCTTCCGCTGTTCTAAAATTAGAGAAAGAAGTTTCTAGAGTATTATCCGTCTTGTCTTTGGTACTTTATAGAGTGAGGAGACCCTGACAGCCATATTAATATAATGTTTCTTGTTGAAGGCGAGTGCTTCTGCTTTACAACAACAGAACCTTCATTTCCGAGGGAGCAGCTGCCTGCGAAATAAGAATTTTTTGGAGGCTCATTTCAGGGGAAAGAACACGAGGCTGTGCCAGGGGAGGCCAGGGTTCAGGTACCAGAACCCCCTTTTCATGGCCCTTTGGAGCCTAAGGTGAAGAGACCTCTGTGGCTCAAAGACTCTTAAGAGATTAAACAGATACCATCTGGTGGATTAGTTAGAGCTCTCCAGAGAAACAGAACCAATGTGTGTGTGTGTATATTTACTTATGTATAAATCCCATGACCACATGGGCTTTATTCCACATATGCAAGGCTGGTTCAATATTTGATAATCAATCAATGTAGTCCATCATATCAACAGGCTAACGAAGAAAAATAGGATCATACCAACTGACACAGAAAAGCATTAGATGAACTTCAACACTTATGATAAAAACTCTCAGTACATTAAGAATAGAGGGCAACCTCCTCAACCTCATAAAGAGCATCTACAAAAACCTAGAGCTTACATCATACTTAATGGTGAAAGACTGAATGCTTTCTCTCTAGGATCAGGAATAAGGCATGGATGTCTTCTCTCACCACTCTTACTTAACATCGTGCTGGAAGTTCTACCCACTGCAATAAGGCAAGAAAAAGAAGTAAAAGGCATTCAGAGTAGAAAGGAAGGAATAAAACTATCATTACTGGAAGAAAACATGGAATGTGTCTACTTTGAAAATTCTAAGGAATTTACCAAAAAATTTCCTAGGACTAAGAAATGGGCTCAGTAAGGTTGCAGGATACAAGATCAACACACACACACACACACACACACACACACACACACACACATATCAGCTGTGTTTCTATATACTGAGAACAAACAAGTGGGAGCCAAAATAAAGAATGCAACAGAATTTATAGTTGCTTTGAAGAAAATGAAATACTTAGTAAGAAACCTAACAAAACATGTCTAGGATCATTATGCTGCAAATTACAAGATACCGATGAAAGAAATCAAAGAAGACCTAAATTTATGGAGAGCCATACGGCGTTCATGTATTGGAACACTCAACAGAGTAAAGATGTCAATTCTCCCTAACTTGATCTATAGCTTTAATGCAATTGCTCTCAAAATCCAAGCAAGGTTTTCCCAGCAGGGTAGATGAGATATCATCAAGACAATCTTATTCTAAATTTCATATGGTAAAGCACAGTCTCTAGAAGAGCTAAAATCAACCTGACAAACAAGGATAAAGTGGGAGGAATACTTCTCCCCATCATTAAGGCCTGTATATAAGTACAGTAATCAAGACAGCATGGTAGTGACAGAGGGATAGACACATGGACCCATGGAACAACAGTGAACTCAGAAATAGACCCACACAAATATGCCACTAATTTTTGACAAGATGAAAAGGCAATTCAATAGAAGAAAGAGTTTTCAACAAATTATGCTACAGCGACTGGACGTTTGTAGGTCAAAAACATGAACCACGACCTAAACCTCATACCTTGTACAGAATTAACACAAAACGGATCATGGAATCCGTTTGCAAAGTAACATGCAAAACTAGAAACTTTTATAAAATAGGAGAAAATCTTCAGGAACTAGAACTATGCAAAGAGGTCTTAGACCGACACTAAAAGCATGATGCACAAGAGGGAAAACGGACAAATTGGACCTCATCAAAATTTTAAAAACCTTTGCTCTGTGAGAGCTCATGTTTAAAGGATGAAAAAACAAGCTACAGACTGGGATAAAAGGTTTACAAATCACAAATTTGACTAAAGATGAGTACGTAGTATCTATAACAAGTCTCAAAACTCAAAAATCCAATTAGAAAGTGGACAAAAATGGCAAACGAGGTGCACAGACATGTCACTGAAGAGAATATACAGATGGCAAATAAGCACGTGAACAAATATTCAACATCATTAGCTGTTAGAAAAATGCCAATTAAAACAACAATGAGATATCATCACACGCCTGCCAGAATGGCTAAAATAAAATAAAGTAATAACACCAAATGCTGGTGAAAATGCAGAGAAGTTGGATCTCTTATACCTTGCTGGTGGGAATGTAAAGCGATTCAGCCATTCTGGAAAATAATCTGGCAATTTCTTTTAAAAGTGAAAATGGACCTAACATACAATCCAGCAGTTATACTCTTGGGCATTTATCCCAGAGAAATGAAAACTTACGTTCACAAAAACTTGCACACAAATGTTCATGGCAGCTTTATTCGTTAAGGGCAAAAAACTGGGAAAAACCCAGATGTCCTTCAGTACGTGAACGGTTAAGAAAGCTGTTCTCCTTCCCTACCATGGAATACTACTCAGCAATAAAAAGGAAGAAACTGTTGATACACTCAGGTTGGATGGATCTCAGCAAAGTTATGCTGAGTGAAAGGAGCTCATCTCAAAGGTTACATACCATATGATTCCATTTATATAATATTCTTGAAATTATTAAATTATAGAGATGGAACAGAGCAGCGGCTGCCAGGAGTTGGGCAGAAGGAGAGGTGACAGTGGGTAAAAAAGGATAGCACAAGGGATCCTTGTGATGAACTGTTCTGTATTCTGACTGTGATGGTGGTCAGCAAATCTACACATCGCCTAGTACTAAGTACACACACACACACGCACAAAACTGCACGTAGAGGGGGTGAAATTTGCATAAGTTCCATGCATTGCATCAGTGTCACTGTTCTCGTTGTGATATTATACTACAGTTATGTAAGATGTTACCATTGGGGGAAACTGGGTGAAGGGGATATGGAATCCCCCTGTATTGCTTATCAACTCATGGGAATCTACAATCATCTTAAAATCAAAAGTTTTTTAAAAGTGCAATTATCCTTGGGGGAAAATATTCCCATATAAGTGTACAGATTCCTTTGCATACCCATTATCCAAATTGTTCCCACTCCTAGGAGGTGGAGCCCTGTTTCACAAGGGGAAACTGGGGCAAAAATGGTTAATGTGGCCAAGGAAATATTATACCTTTAGTTGTATGGCCAGGTCTCTTCAATAACTATAGATGGGGCATTATTATCCCTATTTTACCCATGAGGAAATTGAATCTCAGAAATATAACTTGTCCAAGGTTATATCTTGAGATTATTGGACAGAAGTCTATTGGTTGTAAATTACAGAAATTGAACCCAAGCTTATTAAGGAAAAAGGTGGCATTGGCTCACGTAACTGAAAATCCAAGGGATTCAGACATAGCTTGACCCAGGAACTAAAACCATGTTGCCAGGATTCCATTTCTCTTCATTTTAGCTCTGCCTTCTTTTGCATTGGTTTTATTCCCAGACAGAATCTTCCTCAATGATGGCAAAGTAACTTACATTCCAGCAGGTTAGCAACCCCATAAAAAGCATCTCTCTCTTCCAATACCTCCAGAAAAGTCCTAGATTGATTCTGATTGGTCCAGCTAAGTCACATGCCCAGGAGAATGGACTCTTCTGATTGGTCTGGTCTGGGTCACATGCCCACTCCTGACTGAATCATCTGGACCAAGAGTGGGAAGGACTGGGTCCACAAACAGGAGGCTGAGTGAAGAGAGAACATGCTATAAAAGACCCCATAGAAACCCTGGGGTAGGTTGGAGGTCTTCCCACAAAGGGACCAGATAATAGGCAGTAGCCCAGCTCTCCTTTGACACTGGCTCCTTCTCCTGCTGATATGCCCTCCTCACACCCTTCTTGCCCCTTTTATAAGGGCCAAGGATTTCCCTGGAATCCATACAGCAATCTGAGGATGGTACCAGGGGCTAGTCGTCTAAGCTGCCCTAAGAAACCAAGCAGCACTCCTCTCCTGAACACACCGTAGACCTGCCTACTTTACAGAGTGGCGAGAAGACAAATGAGTTAATATAGGCCAACAGCTTTGCAACTTGCCTATGGATGGCCATATGTAATCCCTAAGTGGCTCAGGCTCCCAAGGCCACTTAGGTGGACGCCAAGAGCCTGCAGTGTTTCCTCTCCTGCTCCTACGTCATGGGAGCACAGTCCTAGTCACTGCATAGTAATTGCCCACAGACCAGCAGCCCCAGACCCTGCCGTGGGAGGGAGAAGCCATGGTGCCCCTGCTCCGTGGCCCTCCAGAGCCCGCACCCCATGCAGAGTTGGTGAGGGCAGCTCTGCTTATCCCAAGGCCCTGCCGAGCCCTGTCCCATTCCCTGGGTATGCTTTCATCTGTTCCCAGGAACACCACTCATTAGTCATCCTCACTTCAATCGCCTTCTCCAGTTGACACACTTAAAATGAATGAGGAATCTGTTTTCATACAACTAGCTAGTTAGCAAACGGGCCGATTTCCCCCCCTTCAAATGAATCTTGTAGGTAAAATAACGAAAAAACATGTTTCTCTCTCCCACCCGGCCCCACTTTGAATGTTCTTGGCAGCTCTGAGCAGAGCCAATTTGTAAAAATCAGACCCTTTATTGCTCAGTAATTAGCCCAAACTAGCTCAAGCAGATGAGTTTTCTGGTGAAGAGGAGGGGGGCCAGGCACGGGAAGGGAGCCCGGGGAAGTGGGAGGTGCTTGTGTGTAATGAGCATTGGAATCAACAGCTTCCTGTGTTGGGTTTCCAAGGGCAGAAGGCTCCCCTGGATAGACTGGGCTAAGATATTTCCTGAAAATGGGGGCTTTTAAAAGAGTATTCCCCTCAATCTCATGGTTTGAAATGTCAGGTATTGGCTGCTTCCTGGGGTCTGTGTCAGGGGAGGTCTCACCCCATGAGGCAGGCAGGACAGCCCAGATGTGTGTCCCCGACCCGCTGCCTGGCCCACGGTGCCCTGGGCATATCACTCTCATAGCACCCACCTCGTGTCCTCTTCACGTGTCCCTCACAAGAAGACGTGGGTCCTTTGAAGGCAGCGACTGAATCTTTCTCATCTTTATAATATGAGCCCAGTAGTGTACTTGGCACAAAGTAGGTGCTCAATAGAGATGTGTTGAGGTGAATGGATATAGTGGATATTCAGGTATCATGATCATACAGACACAGCTCACACATGAAGCCAGGTGGGTCGGGGGGCTCTGGGCACTTCTGTGCTTCCAATGAACCTGACAGGCTACCAAGTGGGCCTCACTGTCCTCTCCCCCTCCCTCATTTATGCTAATGCCTCCATTCTTCAAGTCCTGCTGTTCCCTTGATTTCAAAAGGATCGCCGGTCCTGGCTGACCTTCACCAGCAGGGCCTGTGACTCCGGAGTCAAGGAGCCACCGGACTGGGTAGCAGGGGCAGTGGGATAAGGCGTTTCTCCTCGTCCACCTCCCTCTGACCTGGGAGACAGCTATACCTGGGAGAATTCAATGAATGACCCCTGATGGAAGCAAACACAAGCTCCCAACCCCACAAGCTCCCACCCATCTGAGCGCAGAGCCAGGACAGAGCGAGGGAAGGAACAGCAGCCATTCTGAGGCCGAGGAAGACCAGGGTAAAGAGACTCAAGCAATGATTCCTTTTAATTCTTGAAATGCCCCAGCTCCCCACTGCTCCGCTCTCAGCAGAGGGAAAGCCAGTCACATCCTGCTTGTCACAAAAATGAAACAAAGTGTTCAGCTGGTTAAAACTGCAGGGAGGGACTTCCCTGGTGGCGCAGTGGTTGAGAGTCCGCCTGCCGATGCAAGGGACACGGGTTCGTGCCCCGGTCCAGGAAGATCCCACATGCCGTGGAGTGGCTGGGCCCGTAAGCCATGGCCGCTGAGCCTGCGCGTCCGGAGCCTGTGCTCTGCAACGGGAGAGGCCACAACAGTGAGAGGCCCGCGTATTGCAAAAAAAAAAAAAAAAGAAAAAAAGAAAAAGAAAAAAAAAAACTGGAGGGAGAAGAAAGCCCTCTGAGAGAGGGTTGCCCGCCTGAGCAAATAAAAACACAGGGTGCCCAGTTAAATGTGAGTTTCAGATAAACGAGGAAAAATCTGAGTGTAAGTATAGCCTATGTAATATTTGGGACATCCTTATACTAAAAATCAGTTTGTTTATTGGAAAATCACATTTAGCCTGGCGGCCTGTACTCTGGCTGGTTAACATCTCTCAGAGGTAAAGGCTGCTGCTGAATCTCCACAGAGCATTGTGTTTGCAGATAGTGGACACACGGAGGAGGCTTGGGAGGTGGTGGACCACACCCATGGGTGACCCAGCGAAGCTGCAGGGAGTCTGGAGGGAAAGTCACCTCCATCACGGGGTTGATCGGGGGTCACGCGCCTCAGAGGAATGAGAGGGATGGGCAGACCACCAGGCAAGCACAAAGGTGATCCCGTGGGAAATATGGAAAACTCGGGAATAATGTAAAGCTTTCATGTTAGGGAAATGGTTTTAAAGTGATGGAATGGCAGCCACTAGAAAATATGTTTGGGAGCAGATTTTTACAACTTTGAGAAAAGGGCTCACTCTCTTGCTTCCCTCTGAAGAGACCTGAGTTCCCTGGGGCTGGTTCCCCAACATACCTGGGAACCATGTGGCTAGATGAGAAGGGCTTTGCCCCTGTAGTTACTCTGCAGATAAAAGTCAGGCTCTTCAGGGTCAAATCTCAGCTGTGTGGCTTCCCAGCTGTGCAATCTGGGGACAGTTACTTAACCCTTCTGTGCTTCAAGGTCCCCATCTCTACATGGGGCCACTATAGGCCAACCTCATGGGGTTCTTGTGAGGGTCAGGGTGTAGTCAATGCTCAGGACAGTGCCTGGATATGGGAGGTACCTAGCAAGCATTAGCTCAGCGTGCATCAGCCATCACTGCTCCCATTTCCCATGGAGAAGCTGAAGCACAAAACAGGGGAAAGTGACTTATGGAACAACACAACCTTGAACTTCAGTGAAAGAAAAGGCACCGAAGCACAGGACTGCCCCGTCACCCCTCTACCCATTTGGTCAGATTTTTTCTTTCACCTTTCTGCCACCATGGGACAAACTCCTATTGGGCTACTTTCCAAGCTCCACTATAGTGCTGCGGAGGGGACTGGGCCAGGGCTGGGCTTTAAGGGGGCAGAAGAGAGAGTTTATAATGCATTGATGGAAGGCTACTGAGCTTGGAAGACAGGGTCCCCTGTTGAATCTCAAGTGACCATGGACTGTGTGTAGTTGACAGCTGGGCTGTGCGTGGCACTTAGGTG
Source organism: Mesoplodon mirus (assembly GCF_964341445.2). Lineage (NCBI taxonomy): Eukaryota > Metazoa > Chordata > Mammalia > Artiodactyla > Ziphiidae > Mesoplodon > Mesoplodon mirus. Next base: position 18,502,580 of record NC_138990.1, on the reverse strand, counting down.
AAGGCCACGGGTCAAGAGCAGGGGAGCAGAAGTGCCCACAGAGATATACAACAGGTGTGTTCATCTTAGGTGTCAAGAAACTGAGCTGCCCTCAGGCCTCTCAGGTAAGCTGCGTTCATTATAAGGATAGTTCTGGAATAAAGGAAGCCAGAACACAGACTGCATGGGCAATCTTCAGTGGAACCCCAGAAATATTCTTAGAGCCAGGCCTCACAGAGACAGGACAGTAGTGCAGGAAGTGGAGGGCCTTTTGTGGGGGCGGTCACTGTGTCACAGAAGGAGTCCTGAGAAGCCCTTTGCCATTACATTCACTTCCCAGCTGGTCTGTCCTCCGGTGCCCCTATGGTTGCCTACCAATCAGCTATCAGCTACAGCTATGCCTTTGTCCAATCGGTTGTGGCCTCCGGGTGACAGGATCATGGTTCCAACATGGCTGCCCACATGGGAGCAACTCATAGAAGAGGACTGTAGATGGGGCAGACACTCCAAAGCTTGTCCTGCCCAGGTCAGCGGGGTGAAAAAATGGGGGTCTGAGGGTATGAATGTGCCAAGGATAAACTTTCCCTACTTTATAGATTGGGCTCTGGGGGATAGTTTCGTGGTGGTAAAATGAGACACTTGAGTCCTGTCTGTCACAATCAGGCTTCACTTTCAAGAATCCCTAAAATTTATCCCCTGAACCTCAGAGATCCGAGGGACATGGTTCAAAAAAAATAGCACTAGACCAGATCTGTCCCCACAAACTCTCACCTGGACAGCTTTTGCCATTTTTTTCACAAGTCAGATGCACATCTTTGGGACAGGCAAGGAGTGGGTAAGAGCAGGTGGAAATTGATCCCAATGTCACCCAGGCACTGCTACATGGTCTGGCAGTGGGTAAGAGCAATATTTGCTGCTCCATCCCTCTAGGCATTAAATTAAAGATTTACAGGATGTGCCATGTAACTCCAGTGTGCAGCTGTAAGACTGTCCAATCTCAGAAATGCTGCGATCCTCTTGTGGGAAAGTTTACTGAGTTCTATGACTTAGGCTGAGTCATTTCAATAGGTTATCAACAATGGGTATTTTGGTGGGGGAGGGGAGAATATAGACCAAACAGATACCAAAGACATCCAAAGAAAAAAAAGAGAGATAAGGGAATATTAATCAATTTAACATTTACATTAAAGAAATGTTGTTTACTTTAAAACTTAACTATCAAAAGGGAAAAACGTGCCCAGGAGGTAATCCACATATTCAGGCACTGTTCCAGTTACTTTATATACATCAAGTCATTCATCCCCACAACAACCCTATGATCGAGGTACAATTTTTTTTAATAGATCTTTATAGGAGTATAATTGCTTCACAATACTTTGTTAGTTTCTGTTACACAACAAAGCGAGAATCAGCCATATGCATATACATGTTCCCATATCCCCTCCCTCTTGAGCCTCCCTCCCACCCTCCCTATCACACCCCTCTAGGTCATTGCAAAGCACCGAGCCCATCTCCCTGTGCTTTGCAGCTGCTTCCCACCAGCCAACTATTTTACATTCGGTAGTGTGCATATGTCCATGCTACTCTCACTTCGCCCCAGCTTCCCCCTCCCACTCCCATCCTCAAGTCCATTCTCTACGTCTACCTCTTTATTCCTGCCCTGCAACTAGGTTCATCAGTACCAGTTTGTTTGTTTTTTTTTAGATTCCATATACATGCATTAGCATACGGTATTTGTTTTTCTCTTTCTGACTTACTTCACTCTGTATAACTGACTCTAGGTCCATCTACCTCACTACAAATAACTCAGTTTCATTTCTTTTTATGGCTGAGTAATATTCCATTGTATATATGTGCCACGTCTTCTTTATCCATTCATCTGTTGATGGACATTTAGGTTGCTTCCATGTCCTGGCTATTGTAAATAGAGCTGCAGCGAACATTGTGGTACATGCCTCTTTTTGAATTATGGTTTTCTCAGGGTATTTGCCCAGTAGTGGGATTGCTGGGTCATATGGTAGTTCTATTTTTAGTTTTTTAAGGAACCTCCATACTGTTTTCCATAGGGGTTGTATCAGTTTACATTCCCACCAACAGTGCAAGAGGGTTCCGTTTTCACCACACCCTTTCCAGCATTTATTGTTTCTAGATTTTTTGATAATGGCCATTCTGACTGGTGTGAGGTGATACCTCATTGTAGTTTTGATTTGCATTTCTCTAATAATTAGTGATGTTGAGCATCTTTTCATGTGCCCCTTGGCCATCTGTATGTCTTCCTTGGTGAAATGTCTATTTAGGTCTTCCACCCATTTTTTAACTGGATTGTTTGTTTTTTTGATATTGAGCTCCATGAGTTGTTTGTATATTTTGGAGATTAATCCTTTGTCTGTTGTTTCATTTGTAAATATTTTCTACCATTCTGAGGGTTGTCTTTTGGTCTTGTTTATGGTTTCCTTTGCTGTGCAAAAGCTTTCAAGTTTAATTAAGTCCCATTTATTTATTTTTGTTTTTATTTCTGTTACTCTAGGAGGTGGGTCAAAAAAGATCTTGCTGTGGTTTATGTCAAAGAGTGTTTTTCCTATGTTTTCCTCTAAGAGTTTTATAGTGTCTGGTCTTACATTTAAGTCTTTAATCCATTTGGAGTTTATTTTTGTGTATGGTGTTAGGGAGTGTTCTAATTTCATTCTTTTACATGTAGCTGTTCAGTTTTCCCAGCACTACTTATTGAAGAGGCTGTCTTTTCTCCATTGTATGTTCTTGCCTTCTTTGTCATAAATTAGGTGCCCATATGTGCATGGGTTTATCTCTCGCCATTCTTTCTCCCCATGATGCCTGAGAGAGGAAGACGAGGCTCAGTGTCAGAAGGCAGTATTTAACAGCACTGACTCCAGCCTAATCCGTTTGTGTGGGAGAACTCATCACTTATCCTGGAAGGCTTTGTTCCTGAAGGGCTCTAAATATGAAATTCACACCATTTGGATTTAGGGGTAAAAAGCAGTTTTGTTTTGCTTTTTAACCTGACCATTTGGTTTGAAAACCCAATAAGGAGTGGAAATTATAACCACTGAAATTAAAGAATGCTGGCTTTAGGACTTGTTTTTTCTGGCCAAGCTGTGAGAGGAAAATAAAGCTTCCATTCTTCTCCCTACAGATGGAACCCGGTAAGGTGAGTTTTATTACATTGTTGTTGACAAAAAGCAAGTGGGAAATACTTGGAAATGTGAACAGATACGAAGTAACAGGCTGGGAATTTTACAGCATGAAGTCAGTGGGTTACAGCCTTCTTGACACTGAAGAAGGTCCTCTTTGCAGACTGAGGTAAGAAGATGAGGGGGCTACGCAGGTACCTGGAAGTAAGGAGTTCTGCATGCAAATATGCACAGCGAGTGCAAGGGTGAATGCAGTGCAGGAGATGGTCCTGCTCGCCTCTGATGACTTTAGAAAGCTGGTTGGCCAGGGGAAAGTCAAATCTAAGCAGTGCCTCTGTTTCCTGTTTGGGCCCAAATGGGAAAAAGTAAACAGACTCACGTAAGCATCAGTGGAGTGTCAACTGCGTACCAGACTGCAGTCGGACAAACCCGCATTTAAATGTGTGGGTCGGTCACTGATGAGCTGTGACTCAATCACTCTAAGCCCCAATTTCCTCATTTATAAAGTGGTTCTCACAGCAACAATACTTGAAAGTGACAAGGCCAGTCCCAGTTCTCTGACACCTCCTGAGACAGCACTAGACCTGTTTATAGCACAACGAGGAAGTAAACCCACCAGCAACGCCCAACACAACTTTCTAAAACTCTCACAGGGCCAGCTCTCTCTCTATCCACTTCTCCATTCTACCTCCCCTCCCCCCAGCTTCAAGAATATTTTCTTCTTCCTGAGATCTCTGTGTCCTTTGCTCTGTAGATCATTGTAACCTGATATCCAGGCCTCTCTGGTCTCTACCCCACCCTCTCTCTGTGCAGCACCTCAGTGGGGTGAGATAGGGGTTGGCAGGTTTACACATCATAATGACATCTTTTTTCCTGATGCACAGCCATGCCATAGGTTGATGTGATGATTAAAGAAACCACAGATGTAAAACCACTCACAGTAAGCCAGAAACATGGAGCAAGCTCAATACATGTTTGTTTCCTTCCCCCTCCCCCAGACACAAAGATCAAATGGGCCTGAAAGCATTTTCAAAGTCGAGCGCACGATAGCAACATCTTCTGATGAGAGCGCTGCTTTGATGATGAGAAAAAAGTTGCAAAGAAATGGTCTAAGCCAGTTGGGTATGAGGGTCATTTGTTCTTATATGGGCCGATTCCCATGGTGGGATGGGGCCTCCCTTTCGGAAGGGAATGTCCCAAAGAGGTTGAGATAGTAGGGGGGGCAGGGGATGATTTAATGCTAAGAGGGTGAGAAATAATAGGAATGGAGGTCTTGGGGTGGGGGGTAGGGTTTGAAACATTAATCTGTGGACCAAAGAAATCCCTCTAGAAGAGTCAGTTAGCAGTGACCCATCCTCATTTGCGGCTGGAAAACAGCATGGTTGGGGCTATTTGATGTCTTCTAAGTCCCCTAAATACACACACATACGTGATTCACTCCCTCTTTTTCTGGTGTCGGCCCTAATGACACAACAGACCAAACGTAGAAGGAATGAAAAAGGCAGAACTTTCTAGATGGCCTAGATTCTTTCCCCATGAAGAAAATGAAACCATGGAGCCCATGGGGGTGCAGATCAGTGTTGCTGTGACAGGATACCCCCGCCCAAATTCACATGTTGAATGCACAGTTGTACGACCTTGTACAATTCGGGTTTATGGCTCCAGAGGCAGAGAATTGGCCCTAGTCCCTTCCTGCACAGATCGCAGTATTAATGAATCCGTTCTAGAAGAACACCTCTAGAGCAGCTGATGTTCCAGACCCCAAAGCATTCTTCTTACAGCACCATACAGCTTGGGTGTGGGTGGGGTGGGTTTGCGAACGTGTACATGTGTGAGTGTGTGTGTGTACAGTGTGTGTGTGAAAGTGTGTGAATGTGTGTATGTGTGAATGTGTGTGTGCATGTGTATGTATGTGTATATATGCGTGTGTGTGAATGTGTTTGTGTGTATGTGTATATATGCGTGTGTGAATGTGTGTAAGTGTGTGTATGTGTGGTGTGTGTGCGCGTATGTATGTGTATGTGTGTGCGTGAGTTTGTGTGAATGTGTGTATGTGTGTATGTATGTGTATATATGCATGTGTGTGAATGTGTGTGTGTGGTGTGTGTGTACAGTATATGTGTGTGTGAGACAGTGTGTGTGTGAATGTGTATGTATATGTGTGTGTACAGTGTGTGTATATGTGTGTGCATGTATGTATGCATGCGTGTGAATGTGTGTATGTGTGTGGTGTGTGTACATGTGTGTGTGCATGCATGAGTGTATGTGTGTGAACGTGTGTATGTGTGTATGTATGTGTATATATGTGTAAGTGAATGTGTGTGTGTGGTGTGTATGTGTATATATGTGTGTGTGAATGTGTGTATGTGGTTGTGTATATATATGTGTGTATGTGGTTGTGTGTGTGTGAGTGTGTGTGTGTGTGCACATGTATGGCAGCCCCTCTGCCTTCTCCACCACCAGCCACCTCTGCAACACCCCGACTATGAACAGGGGTGCAACACAGCTGTAGAGATCTTCAGCAAACCTGCCCTTCGGATGGACACCCTCATTTCTGCCCCGACAGCAGAGCCGGCTGAGTTCCAGAGCTCCAGAGCCGTTCTCTTAAGGCATCCCTTCAACGTGGCTTCCTCTGGCACTACTCTCTCTGAAGTCATTATTACTCATTAGGTATATTGAGCGCAGGAAAAAGTAGGTCAAGGATTAGGAAAAAGAAAAAAATCATCTCCAGGAGAAGCACTAGTATTGTGTAAAGCTATTTTGAACTTGCATGAGATTTTTAAAATGGGAAATATGTTGGGTAGGGATGGCCGCTGTCACAGCTGACTTAGGGATGAACGCGGATCCCTGAGCCTTTCACATATTAGACACATGATCTCAGAATTCCATTTTTAAAAGATAATTCTGCCCAGTGGGATGAGCAGCCTCTAAATCCAGGTCCTATACAATCTCGGCCGCTTTGCGGATCCCCAGCTGGACAGGAACAAGGGAATCTGAGAACTCCTTGTACATGGACAGGAAGAATGAGAGAAAAAAATGGGAGCCTGACCCTTTGGACATGTGCCACCCAGGGTCAGAGGGAGGCCACTGGGCAGATCATGCCCAGGGGAGCCTTAGAAAGTCAGAGGCTCTAGAAATATTCCAGTTTATTCTGCTCTAACATACACCTGCTTCGTGCTGGAAGCTTTGCAGCTGAAATGAGTATAGGACAAATAGAAGGCGCACTAGGATCAAGGTGACAGGCTGTAAGGCATTTGAATTAATGTTAATTTTGTGTCAATTTGGCTGGGCCATGAGTTCAGCTATGTGGTAAAACATCATTCTGGTGGTTTCTGTGAGGGTGGTTTTAGATGAGGTGAACACTGAAATCAGTGGATTCTGAGTAAAGCAGATGGCCTTTAATGGGGAGAGGCCTCATCCAATCAGTGGAGGGTCTGAACAGAACAAAAACCTGACCTCCCCTTCGAAAGAGGAAATTCCACGGAAAATGGCCTTTGGACCTGAACTGCAGCTGCTTTGGTGCTCCAGCCTGAGGGCCCACCCTACAGATTTTGGATTTGCCAGCCTCTGTAATCATTTAGATAACGAAGAAGATATAAGGAATCTCCCTTTCTCTATAGACTGATAGATAGACAGGGATATACATGGAGAGAGATAGCCTACTGGTTCTGACTTTCTGGATAATCCTAATACATTGGAGGAAGACGGCCTTGAGCTAGGGTTTCCTGGAAGGAGGGATGCAGTAAGGAGTGTGGCACAGGCCTGGAGTCTGGGCGTGGGTGTGAGCCGTGGCCCCAGCTGCCCTGGAAGGGTGTGTACGCCCCAGGCCCCAGCTGCAATGGCTGCTGCTGCTCTTGCCTTCCAGACTGTAACCATGCTGGGCTCTCGGGATGATGCCTAGCAGTTTACAGGCATTATTGCCGGCAATCTTGCTTTTCTCTCTTTCACAAAGGGAGGAAGAGAGCGAGCAAGAAGGCTGGGCTAGCATATCAAAATTTGTTGGATACAGCTAAAGGAGTACTGTGATAAAATTTATGGGGCTAAATGCTTACATTAGAGAAGAGGAAGATCTCCAATCAGTAATCTAAGTTCCTGGGGCTTCCCTGGTGGTGTAGTGGTTAAGAATCCGCCGCCAATGAAGGAGACACAGGTTCGAGCCCTGGTCCAGGAGGATCCCACATACCGCGGAGCAACTAAACCCGTGAGCCACAACTATGGAGCCTGCGCTCTAGAGCCCACAAGCCACAACTACTGAGCCCGTGTGCCACAACTACTGAAGCCCGCATGCCTAGAGCCCACGCTCTACAACAAGAGAAGCCACCGCAATGAGAAGCTCGTGTATTGCAATGAAGAATAGTCCCTGCTCGCCACAGCTGGAAAAAGCCCACGTGCAGCAATGACAATCCAACACAGCCAAAAATAAATAAATAAATTTATTTTAAAAAAACTTTAAAAAGATAACAATTTAAGTTCCTACCTCAAGAAACTAGAAAGAGAAGAGCAAAATAAACACAAGGAAGCAAAAGGAAAGAAGTAGAAATGAATGAAATTGAAAATAGGAAAAGAGAAAATTGATTTTAAAAATGAATGCTGGTTTTTCAAGAACAATCAATAAAATTGATAACCTCTAGCAAGACTGACAAAAAAGAAAGAAAGAAAGAAAGAAGATACCAATCATCAATATCAGGAATGAAATGGGATATATCACTATGGATCCTCCAGCCATTAAAAAGATAATAAGGGAATATTATGAATAACATTAAACTTGTATATCTGAAACTATAAGAAATGGACTAATTCTTTGAAAACCACAAACTATCACATCAACCAAGATGAAGTTGATAATTAGAATAACCCTATAGCCATTAAAGAAATCACATTAGTTGAAAACTCCCCCAAAAGAAATCTCTAGGCCCACAAGTTTTCACTAGAAAATTCTACCAAACATTTAAAGAATTAACACCAATTTTACCCAATCTCCACCAGTAAGGAGAACAGGTGGGAACACTTCTCAACTCATTTTATGAGGCCAATATTACCCTAATACTAAAACCAGAAAAATAATACTACAAACATACAAAACTACAGACTAACAACTCTCATGAAGTCAGATGATAAAATCCTCAACATTAAGTATTCACAAACCTCATCCAATAATGTATAAAAAGAATTACACACCATAAACAAGTAGGATGTCTTTCAGGTATACAAAGATGGTTCAACATTCAAAAAAATCATTCAGTGTTAGGCTCCATTTCAATAAGTTAATATAGAAATATCATATAATCGTGTCAACTGACACACAAAAAAGCATTTGGCAAAATCCAACATCATTCATAATAAAATCTTAGCAAGTTAGGAATAGAAGGGAATCACCTCAACCTGACAAAGAGTTTCTACAAAAAATTATGACTAATATCATACTTAATAAGGAAACGTTTTCCCTCTAAAATCAGGAACAAGACAATGATGTCTATTCTCACCATTCCTATTCAACATAGTACTGGAAGCTCTGCCCACTGAAATAAGGCAAAAACAAGAAATAAACAGCATATATTTTGGAAAGGAAGGAATAAAACTATATTTATAGATGATATGACTGTCTCTGTAAAAACCCCCCAGGAATCTAAGAAAAACCTGCTAGAACTTACAAGTAAATTCAGTAAGGTCACAAGATACAAAATCAGCAAACAAAAATGAATTGCATTTCTATATACTGACAATGAACATGTGGAAAATGAAATTAAAAATACAAGACCATTTATAATCATTGCAAAGAAAATAAAATACTTAGGTGTACACTTAAAACATGTACAGGATCTCTGTGCTGAAAATTATAAAATGCTGATGAAAGAAATCAAAGAAGACCTAAATTTATGGAGAGCCATACCGTGTTCATGGATTAGAACACTCAACAGAGTAAAGATGTCAATTCTCCCTAACTTGATCTATAGCTTTTTTTTAATATAAATTTATTTATTTTATTTATTTATTTTTGGCTGCATTGGGTCTTCATTACTGTGCACGGGCTTCCTCTAGCTGCGGCGAGCGGGGCCTACTCTTCTTTCCAGTGCGCGGGCTTCTCGTTGCAGTGGCTTCTCTTGCTGTGGAGCACGGGCTCTAGGCATGCAGGCTTCAGTAGTTGTGGCACGCAGGCTCAGTAGTTGTGGCTCACAGGCTTTAGAGCACAGTCTCAGTAGCTGTGGTGCACGGGCTTAGTTGCTCCGTGGCATGTGGGATCTTCCCAGACCAGGGAAGAACCTGTGTCCCCCTGCATTGGCAGGCGGATTCTTAACCACTGCACCACCAGGGAAATCTGATCTATAGCTTTAATGCAATTGCTCTCAAAATCCAAGCAAGGTTTTCCCAGCAAGGCAGATGAGATATCATTAAGACAATCTTATTCTAAATTTCATACGGTACAGCACAGGTCCTGGAAGAGCTAAAATCATCCTGACAAAGATGAATAAAGTGGGAGGAATCCTTTGACCCATCATTAAGGCCTGTATATAAATACAGTAATCAAGATAGCGTGGTAGTGACAGAGGGATAGACACATGGACCCATGGAACAACAGTGAACTCAGAAATAGACCCACACAAATATGCCACTAACTTTTGACAAGATGCAAAGGCAATTCAATAGAAGAAAGAGTTTTCAACAAATTATGCTACAGCGACTGGACATTTGTAGGTCAAAAACATGAACCACGACCTAAACCTCATACCCTATACAGAATTAACACAAGATGGATCATGGAATTTTAAAGTAACATGCAAAACTATACCTTTTATTAAGTAGGAGAAAATCTTCAGGAACTAGAACTATGCAAAGAGGTCTTAGACTTGACACCAAAAGCATGATGCACAAAAGGGAAAATTGACAAATTGGACCTCATCAAAATTAAAAAAACCTTTGCCCTGTGAGATCATGTTTAAAGGATGAAAAAACAAGCTACAGACTGGGAAAAACGATTTGCAACCCATTTTGGACAAAGGACTAGTATCTAGAATATATAAAGAAGGCACAAAACTCAACAGCAAATACCAAAAACTCCAATTAGAAAATGGGCAAAAGACATGCAAAGGCATTTCACCCAAGAGGAGCTACAGATGGTAAATAAGCACATGAAAGGATGTTTGACATCATTAGCCATCAGGAAAATGTAAATGAAAACCACAATGAGATACGACTACACGTGTACTATGATGACTAAAATGAAAAATAGTGACAATACCAAAACCCAGCAAGGATGAGTTAAAACTGGATTTCTCATACATTGCTGGCGGTAGTGGCAAGCAGTGCAGCTACTCTGGAAAACAGTTTGGCAGTTTCTTATGAAACTAAACATGCAACTACTATTTGACTCAGCAATTGCCTTCTCATCTTTTATCCCAGAGAAATGAAAACTTGTGTTTACACGAAACCTGTATATGCATGTTTGTAGCAGCCTTATTTGCTATAGCCAAAAACTGAAATTCAGACCTTTTCATAGGTGACTCGTTAAACAAACTAGGGTACATCCATACTAAAGAATACTACACAGCAGTATACAGGAATGAAATATTAGTACACTAAATAACCTAAATGAACTTCCAGTGATTTATGATGAGTGAAAAAGAGCCAATCTCAAAAGGTTACATACTGTATGAATTCACTTATATAAAATGTTTGAAATGACACAGTGTTAGAATGGAGGACAAATTAGTGGCCTCCAGGGGTTAAGGATGGGGGTTAGGGATAGGGGAGGTGGATGTGATTGTACAAGGGCAATGTGAAGGAGACTTACGATGTTGCAACTATTCAACATCTCCACTGTGGGGTGGATACATGAACCCACTCTGGTGATAAAATTGCATAGGTTCTAACACACACACACACACACACAAATACAAGGAAAACTTGGGAAATCTGATCAAGCCAGTAAATTGTATCAGTGTCAGTATCCTGGTTGTGATATTATAGTTTTGCAAAATGTTACCATTGAGGAAAGGGCCAAGTACAGAAGGGGATTCTCAATAGGACTAAACTTTTCTCAAGTTCAAGGGCACCTGCTTTGGCTCTTTATTTCTCACACAATACTTAGCTCCAGAACCCTTCACACAGTAGTGTCTCAATGAAGCCTGAGAATCCCCTTATAATTGATGTTATCACCTGATGAAGTAGGCATGAAAGATTATCAGCATCTTCATCGACAGAGACTAGGAAAAGTTTCCATGATTTGGTATTTACCTTTTCCAAGGACAATCTTCCATGTAACAGCCACTGGCATATGCTCTCAGTACACGCTCTGCATTTGTCACTCACATACATCACATAAACAGCTTCAGGATGGCATTATTCCTATGGTCCGACAAGAGTCCCGAGTAACAGTTCTCATAGCAACCATCAACGAGCCACTTCACACGTGTACCTGTCAAATCGCTAGACACGACTCATGTTTGCAACCCAGCTTCTGCCAGGAGTATGTTTCTTTCTTGTGTTCACCTTTCAGCTTATTATCAATTATATCATGGTTACCACTCAATAAACAATGTTATTTCGTCTCAAAGGACCCTATATTGGGCCCATCTATAACCCTAGATGAGAAATGATTACATTCAATTAACCAAGCGTTGGCATTTTCTATATACAAGGCACTAACCTGGGATTTCTAGGGCAACAAAGATGAAGAAAGAGGAGTTCCTGCTCTCAGGCAGCTGACAACGTCACACGGAGGGTCTCTGTGCCAATGACGCGATAAAAGACTAGCTTTGGTATGAGCTGTGAGTGAGGACAGATTTGATGCTTTGGGGCCTTGGGACCTTGGGAGAGATGACTTCCCATTCAGAGAGTGGGGTGGGGAGAGGCACAGAAGCTTTACTGAGAGAGCTGTGGCCTACGATGTTAAAAGCCTGATCACCAGATCAGCCTATCTAATCCCAATCCTGGCTTCACCAATTACCAGCAGGTCATCTTGGGCCAGTGCCCCATCTTTAGAATCAGGAAAATACTATCAGCCACTCAGGATCAGTGTGGTGAATTAAAGGTATGTGACCTCCTTAGCACAAAGCCTGGCATACAGTAAGTGCTTCATTAATGTTGGCTATTATTATTCAGCTGGTAGGAAAAAGGTGCATAAGATACGCCCTCTTCTTGAGCTGCTCTCCGTCCAGTGGGGATGGTAGACACGCATGCAGACAGATTACACGGCAGTGGGACCCATGGTATTACAGACCGGCCGAGACCCATGTGGACCTCACTCGGGAGGCCGCAGGGAGCCCCCAGCAGACGCCTCGTGGTCATCGCGGTGCCTTTCACTGCTGCCTAGGGCGGGTTTTATTCGCACGGCCGCCACCGGCTTCCATACCAGCTGTTTACCAAGGACGAATGCAAGGTGGGCTGAGCCCGCCAATCGCCTCTGCCCCTCACTGGGCTCATCTCCTGGTTGCCGGTTCTTCCTTGCCCCTGGCTGTTTGCAGAGCTGCAGAAGGTGGAGTGTTTTGTGTGGGGTCTCCTGTGGGATACTTCTCCCCCTGGTTCCCTGGGACAAGGATGATCGCAGAGAGAGACCGGCCGAGGACCCATCATCACCACAACCCCCTTCAGACACAGGTGCATCCAGCTCACTCCCAGCTCACCAGTTTCGTGTAAGAACAGTGTCAGTGCATTACCGCTTCTGATCTCGAGGAAGGGTCCCCATTTCCCGGGCTGGGGGGTGACAGGGAGGCAGAGAGGTTGCATCTTGCAGCTCAAAGCATCTTTTTCCTCCTTGCTTTGAGTCAGCTTTGTGGAGGCCTGTGACAGAAGAGCGTGCCTTCCGTGGATTCACTGTCCTGTGGCCCAGATGGCATCCAGGTACAAATCCTGTGTCTGGTAGCCCCATCTCGGACCCTGGAACTGGGCAGAGCCAGTGTGGTCAGTTCTGGTGTCCACCAGATACTGAGTCAGTCGTCTTCTGCACAATCAGTCATTGCTTAAAATCTGAGGTAAAAACTTTTAGCATCGTCAGTTTGAAGTCCCAATAAATTCTGTCCAAACAGTAATAAAGAGATATTTTTTTCAGAAGGAATATTAACAGTGGACAGGCACGCCATGTACTTGCTTTCCTGACTGATATCAGCGTGCAGGAAACCTGGTGAGGGGTCCGAGGCCCCCATGAAGCCAACCTCTCCCTGGGGACTGGGAGCAGTAACTGCAGGTAAAACATCTGTGAGGAAATTGCAGCTTAAGTTTTTTTTTTAATAAATTTATTTACTTACTTATTTATTTTTGCTGTGTTTCTGTGCTAGGGCTTTCTCTAGGTGCGGCGAGCGGGGGCCACTCTTCATTGTGGCGCACGGGCCTCTCACTATTGTGGCCTCTTTTGTTGTGGAGCACAGGCTCCAGACGCGCAGGCTCAGTAGTTGTGGCTCACGGGCCCAGTTGCTCCGCGACATGTGGGATCCTCCCAGACCAGGGCTCGAACATGTGTCCCCTGCATTGGCAGGCGGATTCTCAACCACTGCGCCACCAGGGAAGCCCGCAGCTTAAGCTTTGCCCCCTGAAGTCTAGCAGAGGGCAGGCAGGAGCCGTGGAAATGAGCACAAGGAAAAGGAGACTCCTCCAGGGAAAGCTTTGGGATCACCTTCCAAAGAAGCACGTAGGTCAGAGGATGAGGAGTAACTGCCCAGAGCCCAGGGGCCTGTGGGCAGAGAGGGGGCCTCCCTGTATCCCCAGAGACTTCAGCCCTTGGCAGTGGTGGAGGGTGGGCTTAGAGCAGGAACCTTGGGGCTCTCTTCTCCAAGTGGGTGTCAGGAGGTGGTGAGCCCGGAGTCCCATCCTGTCCCACCACCCATGCAGGGAGCACATTCTCCTGAGGCCCTGGACTCGAGAGCTGGAGCATCTTCTCCAGGTGTGAAAAGAGATTCCTGGTTGAGAGAGAGCAGCTCCCAGGCCTAGAGACTCTGCAGCTGATCACAAAGCAGCCCCGGGGAGCATCACAGTTGAGGTCAAGGGCTACAGCCCAGACAAGGTAAGGCTGGCCTCCCTGCCCCTGAGCAGCCCGCAGGGCCCAGGGCAGTTCTGGTCCCCTTGTTGGTGTCCCTGCCTGAAAGACGGTCCTTCTGCTCTGAGCCACGACTCCCCAGCTCCTGGGACTCTGCCAGTCTTCCTCAACCTGTCCTGGAAAATCGCGAAAACTGCTTACGTTGTTCCAGTCCAAACCCCATTCTGGAGCTTTAAATGTTCCCGGCTTGTTTAAAAAATTAAAATCTGAGCTCCCAGGGTTCAACTACGAGGTACTGATTGGTTAAAGGCAATGCTTCCCCGCCCTCTCCAGCGACCACAGGCCACTGTTGGGGAATTCAAAGGAGGCACAGCCAGATCTGAAGGTGACCAGGATGCCGAAGGTGCCAGAAACCACGTGGTGGGAGAACACACCCCCCTGCCCCCATGCAGGTCCGTGATGGGAAGACCTGGGGGGTACTGTTGGCTCCCCCTGCGGTTCCGAGGGCAGCAGCAGCACCAACAGGTGGCCACCTGGGGGTTGGGGAACAGATGTCGGTGTCACATAAGTGCGCCTTGAGCCCATGTCACTGGCTTCCACAGGGGAGCCCAGTCACTTGCACATACTTGTCCCAAGAAAGATGACGTCACTACAGGTAGGCTGCGCGGGAATCCGTAGGGACGGAAAGCTCGTGCACGGCACACGAGTGAGGAAGGGGCACCACTCAGTCCAGCGGATCAGCCCATCCACCCGGACCTCGAACCTTCACCATGAAGCCACATACTCTTGAGCGCCCACCACTCCTTGAGTTTGGGTGGGGCTGGACGTGCAGGCCCTCTGTCCAGGGTCCTGGGGAAGGAATTCCCGCTCAAGATGGGAGGTCGAGCTCAATAATGCCCCCCCAACCCCAAGCGCCCCCAGAGCACTGAAAGGTCATCATCTGTCTACTTGCTCTCAGTCAGCTCCAAGCAGGGTGCATGGGGTCAACAGCCATAAGGGGCAAGCCCTGCAAATGTGGGAGCCCCACTGTTCTGGGCTCCAAGCACATGTGCACTCTTCTCATCTGTGCCACACATGTCCCCAGCTGTGAGCTCCAGAGGATGCTTCCAGGCCCATCTCTCGCTCTTCCTGCGTCTCCACCTAAACACTCGTCTTTCCTCGGAGGTTTCTTGCTCCCTGGGATGCAGCTGCCCCTCATCCAGGCTCCCCCATCCAGGGGCTCCATTAGCCGCCGCCTGGGCTCGGGGAGCGCTGGGCTCGCAGGGGTCAAACTCACTTTCTGTTCCGGTTTTCACGGGTGACCCAATGACCTACTTTTCTGTGCAGCTTTTGGCATAACTCAGCATCCTTGCAGTCAGAGCGCTCCTCCTCCATGGATCTGTGATGTTTAGAGCCTATGACAGGAAACATGAGGGTAATGGCCCTACAGATAAAAATATAATGCACCAAGATGCTCACGGCCGCCGGGCTGGGCCTGTTTAACTGCACAGACATCATTTATCATGAGAGAAGTGACAAATTCATCTTCGTGTTTCTCCAGCTTATAGCTCTGCGTTCGCTCATGCGTGTCCGTTAGGCTTACTTCTCCCACTTTCATATTTAAATGAAAACAAATTGGCTCATTTACCCTGAGACTCTCAGCCTGACAGAGATCGAAAGCGGGGGGTGGGGGGGGTGTGCGACTGTGTGCGCTCTATTTGTTATGCCTCAAAGGTTTGGGATGTCTGGATGGAGTGGATCCTTCAAAAAGAAAGAAGTTTCCAGAATGTTAATCATCTGCACAAAACAGAGTCTGAAATTGCTCAGGAAAAAAAGCTCATTGGTGAAACAAGCGCCACAGACAGAACCAAATCAGCGTGGCAGTCTGTCGCAAATGTCACAGTGTCACATATAATTTATACCTTCACGGAGAACAGCAACCAATCGTGTAATTACTTTTCGCTGCCTGTGTTAACTGGTCTGGAAGGAGACAGCTGCCAGGGAAGGAAGGCAGACAGGATTCCGGATGGGGAAGTGCTGAGAGGATTGGGACATGGAGTCAGCCCTGGGTCAGGGACAAGAAGTGGTGGGCGCCAGGGATGGAGGGGAGGAGGCCAGGCCAGGGCACCTCGAGCCCCTTTCAGGAAGGCATGTGCAGGCAGGAGGCTCTGCAGGGAGAGACCCTCTCCAGGGTCTGGAGATGCTCCCCTGCTTTTAAATTTGTTCTTCTTTTAAAACTACACGAGTAACGCAGAGACACCTGACACAAGAGGGTGAAAGGAAGTTCCCTTTACCCCCTCCTGCAAACACAGTCGCTAACCCTTTGGTTTGTACACTTCCAGAACTCCCCATGCATTTACATGTCTGGTGTCACATACATCAGTTTATTGCTCTCCGCAGATGTTGCGCTTTTTACAAATTGAAGGTTTGTGGCGACCCTGTGCCGAGCAAATCTTTCGGCACCATTTTTCCAACAGCACTTGCTCACTTCGTGTCTCTGGGACACATTTTGATAATTTTCACCATATTTCAAACTTTTTCATTGTTATTATATTTGTACAGTGATCGGTGACCAGTGATATTTGATGTTACTATTGCAAAAGATTATGACTGCCTGAAGGCTCAGGGCATGGTTAGCATTTTTTAGCTAATGTATTTGTCATTGTTCTTTTTTTAGACATGATGCTATTGTTCCCTTCACAGACTACAGTATAATGTAAGCATAACTTTTTTTTTTTTTTTTTTTTTTGCGGTACACGGGCCTCTCACTGTTGTGGCCTCTCCCGTTGCAGAGCACAGGCTCCGGACGCACAGGCTCAGCGGCCGTGGCTCACCGGCCCAGCCGCTCCGCGGCATGTGGGATCGTACCGGACTGGGGCACGATCCCGTGTCCCCTGCATCGGCAGGCAGACTCTCAACCACTGCACCACCAGGGAAGCCCTAAGCATAACTTTTATATGCACTGGGAAATCAAAAATATGTGTGACTTGCTTTATTGCAATATTCACTTTATTGTGGTGGTCTGGAACCAAACCCACAATATCTCCGAGGTCTGTGTGTATACACACATATATAATATTATACATATATATATATACATTATATATATACGTACAATCTTAACACGAATGGAATCGGCAGCACTTGTGAGACTTGGTCTCTCCCTCCCTCGTGAGGCTCTTTCTGCCCTTGTTTCTGGGGATCTTCCTTTCCAGGCTCTCCTCCTACTTCACTGCTCACTGTCTGGTCCTTCTCCGCCTCCCAGGCTGGGTCCTCCTCTAAATGAGGGACGGTCCCCGGCTCGGTCCTGGACTATGTCTCTTCCCCTTTGACCCCTTCCAGTCCTACGGCCATGCATTGTGTTTAGAAGATGATACCTCTCAACATCTTCCTCTAGCCTGAAGCTGGACCACCACCTGCCCGCCTGACAGCTCAGCCTGGACCCCTGATCGGCCGTGCAGATGGGGCCGAAGCAGAGCCCTTGGTTTTTTTTTTTTTTTTTTTTTTTTTCTTTTTGCTGTATGCGGGCCTCTCACTGTTGTGGCCTCTCCCGTTGCGGAGCACAGGCTCCGGATGCGCAGGCCCAGCGGCCACGGCTCACGGGCCCAGCCGCTCTGCGGCATATGGGATCCTCCCAGACCGGGGCACGAACCCGCATCCCCTGCATCGGCAGGCGGACTCTCAACCACTGCGCCACCAGGGAGGCCCGAGCCCTTGGTTTTGTGCCCCCTGGACCTGCTCCTCTCCCCAGCTGACCAGCCTTTCCTGCCACATGGAGATCCTCCTTGGTTTCTCTCTTTTCTTTCACACTCCAAACCATCCACAAGTCCCGGGCCTCTACTGCCCAGAATCTGCTCACTTCTCACCCGCACCTCCATCGTGGTCAGGCCACACTTCTGCCTACCCTGACCTACTGCCGTGCCTCCCGACCGGCTCTCCCCGCCTCAAACCACCCCCATACAGAACCAGCAGCCCTGTGTGGCCCACCCAGCACGTCTCTCCGTCCCATTTCCCATTTCCCACCCTGGCTTCAGAGGCGTGGGCTCCCAGGGAGGGATTTCTGGCTTGTTCATTGCTTACAGCCATAGCACATGGCACATTCTCAATGAATATACTCAAACTAAACAAATTAATTTCTATTTTACTTTTCAAACTTTACTGTCTTGGAGATGTTTCTATATTGTTGTTTGTAGCATCTATCTTGCACTTTGGAATTGCTGCAAAATATTTCATGCCGTGGGTTGGCCCTGATTACTTAACTACTCCCTCTTAACTACTCTCTTACCGATAAACAATTGAGTTGATCCATTTTCATAGGTGTGATTAACAAATGAATTAAGTTGGAGAAGTTTAGGAGAGGAGTTCTCATCCTTGCCTAGGGAACCCATGGATGGGTTTCAAGGTGTCTGGAAACCCTAAAAGGGTGTGTGTGAAAGGCTGCCAAGGTATGTGACAACGCAGAACTTGTCCTGGGGAATGCTGGTTTCGTAACCTCCTGGAAGCTATAAATTGCTGGGTCGGGGTGTTTGCTTAAACTAACCCAGGCCATCAGCCATGCTGTCCCTGCCAACCCCTAGCGGGGAAAATGAACCGATTTAGACTAAAACACTGGGGTCAGTCCAGAGGCCTGGAGGCAGTGCATTCCAGGCGAGGGGACCGGAGCTGGGATGGGGGACCTGCCACAACTGCCTGGTGCTCTACGCAGCCTCCAAACCTCTGCCAGGCTCTTCCCCCATCCTGACGTCAGTGACCTTGGAGGCCTCCGTGCCTCCAAGCTGCATGCAGGAAATGCCTCCGTAACTGGAAATTGCCACCAAATGGCACCTGCTGCTTTGTTTTTCTGACTGCCCAATTGCTCCATCTCCCAATCCTGTCCTAATGTTGGTGTCCAAAGGGAGAAAAGAGGAATATAAAAGGGACCATGATGAATGAAGTTGCTGAGAGCAGCAATGAGCTGTCTAAGATGCAAAGAGGCTCTGGAAATCCCGCTGAGGAGAAGTGCCTGGCTGAAGGAAGCGTTACCTGCAGCTGCTGGCTGCCCTTGGCCCTGGGGCCGCGCCCTCGGCGGCTCCTGCTGAAGCAGCCCCGCCGCCCAGACCTGATGGAGGATGAGGCAGCGGTCCCTGCAAAGCCTCGAGAAGCAGGTCCCTTCCCCTACCCACCGGCCAATGTCTCGTCCACCCACCCCCTGTCAGCTCCTCAGGGCTCTAGACTCAAGATTCTGGGTAACACCCAGTGCTCCAGCAAGACATCAGATGCATCGGGGTACTTTCCTGACAAATGGGTGGCTTTGATACCTTGGGGCAGAAGGATACAGTAGGTGGTCAAATGTGAAGACATATGTCACCTGTTAAAATTAATACTGAATTATAAATGCAACACAGCATAATGACTAAGAGCATGGACTTGAGGCCGACAACCTGAGCACCAATCCCAGCTCCACACGGACTGTCTGTGCTGTCGGGGGAGCTCCTGACTCCTCTGGCCTCAGTTTCCCCATCAGGAAGGCCACCACTTCCCTCATCAGTAAGGAAACCCCTGGCTGTTCACCCTTCTCTACACCCTCCACCTGTGGCCAGGCTGGCGCTGGACCACGCCCCCAGCCTTCCTAGCAGCGTGGTCACGTGACTCGCTCCTCTCCCACGGGAGGAGGAACTGCCTTGTGCTGTTTCCAGGTGTCTCCCTCCACCCTCTTGTTCTCTGCTTCTGAGGGCTGAGCAGCAGCGACCAAAGCCACTCTGGAAGGCACACGTAGACAAGGGCAGAGTAGGCAACCGCCTGACCACGCTGCCTTCCAACTTGGAACTCAGGCTGTCACGTGACGGAGAAGGAATCTTCAATCTGGTTAGAGCTGCCGCGTTTCTGCATCTCTCTCTTAAGGCAGCTATAGTTATCCTCACTGAAACCCTATTTCTCAGAGGTGTGGGGAGAATTCAACATGATCGGAAATAGAGGGAGATTAGGACAGTGCCTGGCAGTCAGTGCTGTACACGTGTTAGCAAATAGCACTGGTGAGGAAAATAATAAAACACCGTCATGTTATTAGGTGGGGGAGCGTATGTATAAACCACGTGGTATATCTCGATGCCACGCATCCACCAGGCACACGGGCGGTGGAGCTCCTCTTGTCCAGTCTGTAGCACTACTGCCCAGACGACCCACAGTTTTTCAGTAACACAGAGTAGGAGAGTACATGATATTCTGGGTTGTCTTTGGTGACAAAAGTTCTTTACGATGAGTAAAATAGTGTACCCTACCCAGGAAGTTCCCAAAAAGGGTGATTAGAAACTGGTGCCGGGGGACAGGAACGGAGCGATAATTACCATGCTGGATGACTTTTCAATGACCTAGAAATATAAATGTGAAGAAAGAAAAGCGATGCACCACCCCTTTTTCTAAATTTAAGTGCGGTATTTCTTTGTGTCTTTCTTTCCTGGTCGTCTACTCTTACACTGGCTCTTTGGGTAAGCGCATTTCCAGAAAATCCTGGGCGTTCATGACCCCTGTAGTGCACATCCCCTATGGCCCTGGGGTGCGGGCCCCACTGGTTGTCCGGGCCCTAAAGGGAGCAGGGAGAAGGCTGCCGGAGGAACAAGGGAACAGCAGGTGGGCTACAGACCACGGGCTCACCCGGAGCCTCTGTTCTGGTGAGTGTGCAGAGATGCTGCAGCCTCCGCCTGTGATGGCCCCAGGTAGACAGCTGTCCCTGCTGTCAATCACTGTTCATGGACACAGACAGCGCCCACAGGGTGGCACAGGGATCCACTGTGTCGATCCCTGCTTTGAACAAGAGTGAGAAACACCTGAACTAGTTCCAGCTCCCCTGGCTGGGGACAGGGCCTCCTACTCCCCAGCAGTGGAGCTGAGCGGGAGACAACTGCTCCTGGACTAACCCGAGGGGCAGGAAGGCTACCAGGCCACCATCCCCTGCAAAAGCCCAAGTCCAGGGCGCTCCACACATCACACCGACTCCCAGCCTGGTCGGGGCCCCAGGATTCTGCGTTACCCTTGCAGCCCCCCGGCCTCGCCAAGTGCCCATGTAACGCAGCTCCTCCACACACGTTTGAGGCACCCAATTAAGTGAGCAGCAGGCAGGCCAGCAGGTGGTCACAGGCCCAGGCTCTGGGCGCAGAAAGCCCGGTTCTGCCCCTCACAGGAGATACGGCCTCAGTCTGGGCCTTTTCCTCTCTGGGGCCTCAGTATCCTGATCAGTACGGTAGGTAGAGACAGACTGACCTGACGGAGCCTTTGACAGATTAGAGAGAAGGTAGGCAGAATGCTTAGCAGGGAGTCTTCCACTGTGTTTGTTCCACAACTGGGGAGCCTGTCCCCAGTGGTCCCAGCTGTGATCCTGGAGGGATTACCAAGAGCTCCTGCTTTCACATTCACAGGTGTGCCAGTCTGAGTGACAAATGACATGGTTGCCCTATCAACAGACAATGATGGTGGTGGTGATGATGACATGACATCGTCATGACAACTGACAGGGGCAGGGGGCTGGCCAGGGACCTGGAAGGGTTCCTGCGTGCGACCTTGAGCCAGTCATCAAGGCCCCTTCGACTTCAGCATCACTCAGCTACAGCAGGCAGAGCGGAGCAGTGGTGCAGGTCACCACACGTAGAGCAGATCGAATCACTGAGACTATATGCAGGAGGTTTTGTTCGAAAGGGGTTCTGTCCTCAAGGAGCCTGGAGCCCTACAGGAGGAGGACGGGAGGGAATAAATAAGGCGGCTGAGAGTGCTGTGGTCAGGATGGACAGCAGCACGGCGCGGGGCCCCGAGGTGCGGAAGCCAGCGCTTGTCCATACAAACCCAGAAGGCTCGGGCAAGGGCTGGGGCTGGGCTTCTGCAGACCCTCTAAGGATGGATCTGTGACTTTCTTCCTAATATTGATTTCTCTCGAGGACCTCCCTTAGTTTGCTCCTCAGCAAGGGGTTTCACAGAGATGTCACAGATGATGACAATGACAGGCGCATGTAGGGCAAAGCCACTTAGTAACCCGAACACAGCGGCTGTCACGGGTTGAGCTGGAATTCAGTGCTGCACGACGCCGGACAGTCCTTCACCTCGGCGAACCAGTCAGGCCAATGCTGCTATCACCATTTCAGAGACGGGGAGATGGGATGGGGAAAATGAAGGCATTCTCAGGGCCTCCCTGGTGGACGGGGCAGGGCTGGGGTTTGAACTGGGTCTTTCCAGCTCTGGGGCAGCTCTCCAGACCCGGAGAGGGTCGTGTCGAAACGGAAGGCTCCTTGCAGCCCAGACTGGGACTGCTGCCCCTTGACAGCCCCCCACCCGTGGAATAAGGCAGAGAGTCAGGTATGAAAGACCAAGAAAGCTCCCCCGAGGGAAGCCTGGCCCGCAGGGCATAATTCGCAAAGAGACGCAGGACACGTGGAGAGCCATCTCTGTGGGAGCCTAGGTGTGAGCCTCGCCGAGTCCCCTCGGGCTGGTGGACGCCCACCTCAAGGAGGATAACAGCAAATCTCAGCATCGCTGAGCACACACTAGGCATCAAGCTCCAGGTCCAGCCCCATCACTCCAGTTTTCTTCTAATCCTCACGGGAACCCCACAGAGTAGGTATATCTGAGAGCACGCACGATCCCCACATCAGAGTCGGCTCCATCTCATATGCAGAAACCCAGTGCCCAGAAGTTTCGGGAAGGCAGAATGTGCTCTAACTCAGAGCAACAATTTAACCCCCTCTGAGCATGAAGTGGGGCAAATTTCCATCTACGGATCGCGGTGGCAGGGTGGCTTTTCGAGCTGTGGGTCCTGAGCAAGCACGAACCTTTCTGGCCAGTTTGTTTCCTGGCTCCATCTCGAACTGTGAGGGGCAGGGGGACGGGGAGTGTGTGAGTGTGAGTGAGTGTGTGTGTGTGTGTGTGAGTGACGTGAACAGTCAAGTCTATCAAAAGAAATCACAAAGTGTGAAAAATAATTTTTCTCTCCAGGAGAGAAGCATCAAGGATTACAAAGTGCATTAACAGTATAATATGCAGGAAGCGGGTCAGTTTGCTGGCTTTGGCCGTGGAATGCAGGAAGGCGCTGGGAGAAGAAGGATGTGCCCCGACAGGCATCCAAGAACAGGCCAAGTCAGAGCTTCTGTGTGGAGGGCAAGGCCCCGAACGCAGAGGTACAGGAGCCGGCTCCAGCACCCGGGCTGGGGCAGGAGGCGAGGGCAGGGAAGGGCCGGGAATCTGGGGGAACGGGAGACTACCCAGGCAGGGTTCAGGCACAAAGACCCAGCTACCTGGTTGGCAGCAAGGTAACCAGTTGCTAGGCCGAGGTCCAAGATGCATGGACACCGAGTCCCTGTTTCCATATGAGGAGCTCTCTCAGGGTCCCCTGACTCAGGCCGGTGAGAGCCAAGGGCTGTGCTGGAGGCACGGAGAGACATGGGAACAGGCCAGGAGGAGAGTGACCTGGCAGGTCCCGCCTGAGACCTCAGTGTTGCTCTGGACACCGTGCAGGTAAAACCCAGCTGAGAGTGAGGCTGGACAGGACTGCCCGAGCACTGGCTTTCAGAGGGGCTCCAGGTACCACCCACCCTCCGGGATGCTTCGGACAACTCGTGTGCAGAACCTTTGGAAACAGTTCCCTTGTTTGTACTTGTGACAAGAATTGGCTTCCCCCAAAGCAGGTCAGGAGCTCCTGGGAAACTTATGGATTCCAACTTTGATTTTTCCATCTCGAGGTTCAGAGAGTATGAATAAGTTCATTGGAAGAAAAAAGTTGATATTTTAAAAATCAAACGTGCTTGGCATGAAGGGACGTAAAAACTGGAGTCAAGGGAGAACCCCAGCTGCGTCCCAGCAGGAGCTCACCCACCGCCGGCCCCGCCCCACGGCCGTGGCAGGTCCCCGGGGACAGCGGGGCGGCGTGGCCCTGGATACACAGACCAGGACACCGGATGAGCCAGCTTGTTCTCTGTGCTGCCCCCTCGGCCCCGGCCCCCCGGCGGCGATCACCATGTGCACTACCACTGAAACTGCCTTCCCCACGAGTCATGAGGACAATTTGCTACCTCAGGGAACATCAAATGCCTTCTCTATGATGGACAGGTTTCTTCACCCCTCTTTGCCAGAAAGAGGAAATCAGGTGATTCCATCAGGAAGGCAGGCATCACGTCACCCCTGGCTCATGGCTCATGACAGGAATAGGAGTAGGAGCCGTGCAAAAACTTCAGATCCTTGAGAACCAGGACCCCATCTGACTTACTTTGCATCCTCAGCAGTATTTAGCCCAGGTCCTGGTGCAGGGTGAGTTCTCAGTGAATGGCTGCTGAATAAATGAACGAGGGAACAAAGCTCACGTCTTCGGAGTCGGGCGTGGCAGTCATGACAGCATCTTCCCGCGAGGTTTTGGAGGATGGGGTCAGGAGGAAGGCACGGGGTGGATCTCCCTCGGCCTCAACAGCAACCCCCTCTCCGCACCTTCTTCAGGCAGCAGCACCCTGACTCTCCAGTGATGCTCCATCTCTTTCCCGCTCTGGACCCAATTCATCTGATTTGGGTGAACCTGACTACCCCAGGCTCCGGTGGGCATGTGACCCAACCTGGAAAATCACAAAATCAAGTGAATGACTTACCACGATTTCCAGTTCTGGAGACAAAGGACTCCTAGGTTAGAAAATGATATTATCCAAATAAGTCCAGATGGCAATATTCATAATAAACTGCCTTCAATGGCCTTGGCCTCTCTCCTTGAAAATGTCAGATGATTATGGCGGTAGATTCAGGTTGCCTCATCCTCAGACATCAGAGAACATTTTCACAGATGAACAGGTACAAACAAATTAGATTCCATCTCATGTCGATAAAACTTCAACAGGAAGGGGCATTCCTTGACCTGGTTAGACCCAGCTCAGCTACAACGAGGTGTGTTTCAAAGTTTGCGCAGGAATCAGGGTGGAACTGGTAATGCATCTCGAGATCTCATTCTTCACACACATGTATTAACACAACACAAAGAAAAGCAGCCTCACCTATAGCCTGGTCAACTTGCTGACTTTGGAATGAGGTTCTTGGAAAGTCTATGATTTCCTCGCCTGTGAATCTCTTCATTTCGGGGCAGGTCCTAAGCTTCCTGTTGGAGCAATGCCAATAGTTCGGTTCAATTCCCTCCCAACTGGACGTAGTCTCTGCTGGTTCCATGGTCTGGAAGGCTCTGATCAACAAGTGGGAGGTGGTGTCATCATCTACATTTGTCTATGAGAACTCGCCAAGGTGGGCTGCTGCTGGCTGGTGAGCTGGGCACCAGGCCCAGGAGTATCAGACCCTCAGCTGGGTCCATCAGGAGTTCCTTCTGTTCCAGGGCATGTGGGATTTGAGTAGCTGCTTCACTAGGCTGAGTGAAGGGCCAATGGGATCATCTTCTGAAACAATCCCTGGTTTCAACAAGAGGGTTACCTGATTCGGGGCTGGCAGTAGGGATCTGCTCCGGGTGCCCTCCACCCTCTGGGCTCAGCAGTGTCAGGCTCTGGGTGGGGCAAGAGGGAGAGGGTCCCGCGGAGTCGGCCTCGAGCAGTCACCCCAGCGTGGGGCCTCTGTGAAGAGGACTCCATCCTAAGGGGCTCCAGACAGCGGAAGACCTGATAAATATCATCCTTGTTCCTCGGAAATGTCTCAAGGAAGTAGAGTTAGGTTCCACCCTTCTTGTTGGAGAGCCGGTTGTTTGGATTTGCCAAACTTAGCTTCTAGGTAAAAAGGTTGCCAGTTGGGGACCTGCAGTTATTCACTAAAACCAAAAGATGATGCAGTTGGAGATTTGCCCAGTAAAACTGTTTTCTTCTTTTATCACTCTGGTAATTTGTTTTTCTGTACTAATGTTAGTCACCTCTGAATCAGAAATGGGGGACGAGGGTGCCAGAGGCATACAGCTTAACTACTGACGCAGCCAGGGACTGGAACTCCCTGGAATTCTGACTTTCAGGCCCCCCCCCCGACACACCAGGGACACAGCCCCACCCCCTGCTCCCCTACTACACGTGCTCAGTGGATTTTCCAGCGGGTGGGTGATGACAGGAGTGTCCCCTCCCTCGACAGAAAAATCTGAACACCGCACGGTTTTGGGTACAGCTCCGGAGCACAGGAGTTTACATCCTCTCTCCTTTCATCCAAAACATCCATCTGAAGAGGAAATTACTTCTCTATGAAGCCTTTTTACGAGTCCAATGCCCAGCTCAGGAGACACTACCAGAAGTTACTGATTTGAAGGTATAATTTCACTCACGGAATCATAAGAATTAATGACTTCCTGTGCCTGCACACCCTTCGCTCCTGCCCCCTCTAAGCACCCGCTGCAGCCCAGGCACTCTTTATTCCCAAGGGTCTTCAAAGCAGCGCCCACCATTGGTTCCCTCCCACGTGTGCGATCAGATCCACATGGTTTGGGCTCGGCAGGGATCCATGACTTGCCACGACTGCTTCTGGGAGCCTCAGCGGGACAGGCTGCTGCAGCACTGGCAGTCAGGGGTGTGGGTGACCCGCCTGGGGTACAGTTAGAGACGTGGGTGACCGCCCTCCCAGCAGAGGCCAGGAGCCTGGACACCTGATGGGCCAGCTTCCAGCAGGTCTCACGGGGCCAGTCTCTGTGTTTCTAGATTTACAGCATTTACACACACGCTCCGGCAGGGCCTGCCTTTTCATCCTCTGACCCCATTCAGAGCTGGGGGTGGGCGGGGAGCTTCTCCTTCTCCAGGGAAAGCGAACCCCTAGATGAAGAGGCACTCAGACTCTCCCCACCCAGAGACCTCCACGGGTGTGGGAAGCACAGTGCCTGGGCCCACAACACTGAGAGGGGTCACAACATGCTTTAATTTATTTTAAGATCAGAGGGGAAAATGAGTATAACAATAATGACTATAAAATAGTAACTCCAGCCTAGATTATTTTCATCTTTATGCCAACATAGTCATGAAATATAATTTTTAATACTTTTTTATGGAGGAAGGAGCCCGCAAAGACCAAAGTGCCCGGGGCCTATGAAAGCCGTGTGGGACCTCGAGACCTGGAATCTTCTGACTACAGGAAACCCTGGCAAGCGGGAGAGCCGGAGCTTAGAAGTCAATGCATCTCCTTCCTTCTTTCAATCCTTCCACCTTTTCTTTCCCTTCCTTCTCCCTCCCTCCCTCCTTCTTTCTTTTCTTCCTTAAATGTGCTCAAGAAAAAAAAAACTGTGCACTTGAAACAGTGGCCGAACAGCCTGCTCCGTCAGGAGGGTGTTGAGGGAGATGCACAGGCCTCACACCAAATACCAGAGAGGCCTGGGGGCGCCACGGGAGCCCCCAGGACCAGGCCAGGGCCCCGACAGCTGGACTCACTCCGGAACCCACGCTTGCCCCGTCACGCCTCTGGGTGACACCCTTGAGCAGGTACACTGTACAACGCACGGGGATGAGACAGGCCATCTCTGCCCCCCCAGGCCCTCCCTGCTGGGGAGACAGAGAAGCCAACAGGCAAGGACAAAGCAGTGACACTTGGTGAGGGTGAGCAGTAGGGAGACAGAGGTAGGACCAGTTTCCAGAGGGGAGCCCCTGGTGAAAGGTGGACTTTAGTGTATGTTAGACACTCACTCTGTGGCCTGCGGAGAAGCAACTGCAAGGGGACAAAATGGGAAGCAGGAAAGCAATTAAGGAAGCAGCAGTAAAGCAGGGAAGAAGGATGTGGGTCTGAGTCATTTGGAGGCCTGGGGGCGTGGAGAGCAGTCAAGCAGATGTCAGAGAGTCAGAGACGGTGAAGCCCTGAGAGCTCCTCCCCGGGTGGTGGGGAGCTCAGGCCCCAGGCCATTGGGAGGATGTGGCATCGGCAGGGAGGAGGGAGAGGGGTGATGCGTGGACGCTGAGAAGCATCTGGTCTTCAGGGCGCTTGGACACCTGGCAGATGGTCCAGGCCAGAGATGAGCAGTTTCCTCAAGGGAAGGCTCTGGTCTGATGAGCCTACCTGTTCCTGTCCTTGCTGAAGGCAACCAGATGGATGCTCTGAGGTCTGGGAATTGATGGCCTTTCTCACGTCTGGAGAGGGAGTTTGCACAGAAAGCCTTCCTGGGCCCCTCCACAGGGAGTCTGAGATTCTAAGGATCACTGGGGGACAGCAACAGGCTGCTGTCCTTGGGACAGCGGTGCCACTGCCCACCTGGCTGCTGCCTGGCACCAGCTGCCCAGGCCTCAGCCCCACACTGCTCCCAGTGGCCACCTGCTCCCAGGCTGAAAAGCGCTGAGCCTTGGTACCCATAGAGGGACTGGAGGAAGAGGGCAGGGAGGAAGCAGGGTGGGGTGAGCGGGCAGAGAGCTGTGCAGAAAGGGGAGTGGATGGGACATCAGGAGACCTGATTTCTGGCTAAGCCTCGGGCAAGTCACTGCACCTTTCTGAGCCTCTGTCCTCAAACACCAGAGGGAAGACTGTCCTGCTGACTTTCTCATTACACTATGAGTCCAGGAACTCATAAGAGGGGCAATCACCGGCTCTCGCATGTGTCTGTGTCCCCTCGCATGGGCTCCCCGGCACGGTGTGACCCTAGCTTCCAGCTGTGGGGTGAACATTTCCCTAACACACCTCGCACTCTCCTGAGCAGCTCGCCCCAAGCAGAAAACAAGGGGTCTCGGCTTCAGCCAGACACTCCCTCTGCAGGCGGGGCAGCCGTGCTCTCACCCAGTGCTCCATCCCTGGAGAGCCCCTGCAGGCCCAGAGGAGCAGGCGGCCCCGGGGAGCCCAGTGCCTCCAGATGCCTGGAGCAGGGCAGAATCCACCCCTCTGCCACCTTTCCTTGCCCATCAAGTGATTCTGTCTCCCAGGAGCCTCTGTGAAACGGAGACGAGCCTCCCCCAGACCCTCTGTCCAGAGCTCATGGGCCGGTATTACTTTGTAAGCAAGACCCCAGGCCTTGGTGGTGTGGGCCTCAGCTGGGTCCTCCTGTGGGCGCAGGGCTGCCACAGTCAGGGCGGGCGCCTGCTTCCCTCCACTTGCCAAGGCAGCAAGGCTCAGAGTCCGCCCTGACTATCAGGACAAATGAAGCCCTCCCACGCCGGCGATGGCCGCAGAGACGTTGCCATGGTAAAGGGGGACCGGCAGAGCAGCCTGTGCTGGACGAACCGCCGGCATTTAGACAGAGGCACTGCTAATTCTGGCGGGGGCTCCGGGCACACCCCGCTGCATTCTGCTCCAGCAGCGCGTGGGGGGAAAGAACGGCCCTTTCACTCCCGAGTAGGTTTTACTGTGGCCTCGGTTCCAAGTTCAGCCAAAAGGACTTGGAGGGGAAATGGGAAGCTCAGAGCAGTGAGGGATCACACACAGTAGAGGGGCAGAGCCCAGATTCACAAAGCGCATCATCACAGTCCTGAACCCAAGAGGGACGGGACATGAGACTGGCCTATAGAGGTGGGCTCTCAACAGACAGAATCGAGAGCAGGAATGAGGCGGGAGTGTGCTGAGCAGAGAGAACCGAGCGAAGAAAAGATTTAAAGAACAAAATTCATCATGAAAAACGTTTTCTTATTTGCTTGAGCCATCAGGTAATTTATGCTCCAGATGCTTCTGCTCTAAGACTCCACAACATGCTTCATCCTGAAATGTATCAGTAATTCCCTCCCGGGCTTCCCTGGTGGCACAGTGGCTGAGAGTCCGCCTGCCGATGCAGGGGACACGGGTTTGTGCCCCGGTCCGGGAAGATCTCACATGCCGCGGAGCGGCTAGGCCTGTGAGCCATGGCCGCTGAGCCTGCACGTCCGTAGCCTGTGCTCTGCGGCGGGAGAGGCCACAACAGTGAGAAGCCCGCGTACCGCCAAAACAAAATAATAATAATAATTCCCTCCCTTGCAAAATGGGGTTTACTTGCAGGGCCAGAGGGACCTGTGATAAACGTGGTACAGCCATGAGGGCACGTTCAGGGGTCAGGTCACCACCTGAGTGCAGGGTGTCATTGTGAGGTTAAGTTTATGGGTCACTATCAGTTATGAGCAATCTGTGTGAAACACACCAGGGTATCAAGAACCGCACAGAGAGGATGCCTGAAAATGACGCTGGCCCCGCTCCCCGTGTCACAAGCTTCCCCAAGCTCCCCACAGCCCTTCTTCAGCGGGTGAGCAGAGGAAACGTGGCATTGAGGGCCGGCGCGGTTCCCTGGGGGATCGCGCCCTCGCGCGGCCGCTTCCCGCATGACAGCTGCGCCCGCAGGGGGCCGGGGAGTTAGTGCAGCGGATGCGGCCCCGGGTCCACGCGGTGAGCAATCTGAGGCTCCCGGGAGCCAGCGTGCGTCTCGCGACGTCCTGAAGCTCCCCATGCCCCTCCTCCCGCTGGCCCCTGGCCCCCGCTGCCCCGCAAACTCTGCTGCCCCAGTTAGCTTGGCCTCCAGGAGGAAAAAGGTTTTTTTATTTCTCTTTCCCTCTGGTTACTGAATTTAACTTTATTTCTGTAAAACTATTCAAAAAATGGAAAAATACAAAATAGAGAAGTTAAAATTACCCTACAGCCCACCACCTAGAAATAACTTAAAAATATTTTTTGTGAATGTTATTCCAGAGGCTCCCCAAACCTATATGCAGAAGGATAGATTCCTAGAATAATGATATAAAATGGCATTTTGGTACACATCTATCTCCCTTCCTTCCTTCCTTCCTTTCCTTCCTTCTTTCTTCCTTTCTCTTTTTTCAATGAAAATTTTCATGTGAAATGAATTCATTAATGGAGGGGTACCTGCAGGCAGAATTTCCCAACTGGTTGAATTCTGTCCCTTGATGCTGGCCACTGGGCACACTCATCTGCCCCCGTAATCAAGCCAGTGCTGAGTCAGGCACCAGGCTCCCCAAGCCCTTTACACTCTCCACTGTGTCATGTGCTCAGTTACCAAGAAGGCTCATCCCATTATGGTCCCTGCTCTGGGGAAATGGGGGCTCAGAGACCAACTTGATTTGTTCAGGTGTAAATGTCTGTCAGACAGCAGAGCCTGGGTATTACAGGTTATTTCTAAAAGGATGCTGGGCTACACGTAAGACATCCAGGTACTTAAGCCGACAAGGAACAAAAACTCTGGATGAAAGATTCCAAGGGCAGCTGGTGACCTCAGAACTCCACTCTTACAAGCAAAGCAAGAGGAGATTTCTGTCCAGAAGAGCATCTCCCTGGCCCTCCTGAGAGAAGAGTTTGTTTGGGAAACCTCTCCTCTCCCCGCCCGGCAGGAAGTGGGATGGAGTACAACATCTTCCAGAAGATGACGGGACCTGAGCATTGCTGCCCCACCCCCCCTTGCTGATGTTTCCAGAATTCAACCTCACTTGGTGAATCACACCACTGCCAACTGACCAAAACCCTGTGAGCTGTGAGTCTCAGGTATTAGATTTTACAAAGGAAGTTATTTTTTAAAACTGGGAATTTGAAATTCGAAAATGATCACAAAAATGATTTAGTTTTTGCAGTAATGACTGAGGTTAAAGGGCAACAGTAAAGATGTACCTCTTGAGAGCCTGGAGCTCAGAGTCAGCCTGAGGGTGCCAGCCGCCGGCTCTAACGGCCCAGAGTCGGGGAGACCTAACACCGTGTGTGCTGGGGCCACTGTACCCACCACCTGCCTCGGCCCTGCCTGACCAACAGGGCACCAAAGGACCTGCGTACGATTACATCACCTGGGGTGCAGATGGGAGACGAAAACCACACCAGCAATTTGAACAGGGAAAATGTAACATGAACATAAAGGCGTATTAACTAGTACCAGGGGCTTCTCTACGGAGAAGGGATACGAGCTCTGAAGGATGCCCGAGAGCTGAGGGAGCGGTCCGAGGAGGGAGCAGACTTGGCTGGGTCTCGGATCTCATGGAGAGGGTGTTCACAGGGTTTTCTGGGCCCCCTCTGGTCCGCAGCCAACGCAGAGGGTGGCGAGCAGGAAGCCCAGGGTGACGTGAAGCTTGTTAGAGGGTGAGAGTCCCTGGTGTCACACACACTACCAGCAGCCACGTCACACAAGCCAGAAGGGGGGAGAGCACCCAGAACCAGGCAGAGAGGCCCCTTACTTCTGCAAGGTCCATCCAGAACCTTTTAGTGACAGATCTAGCAAAAGAAGAATGTTTACAGGTTCCAACTCCAATATTACAAAGAAGGGCAGAGAAGCCTGGGTCTGCAGGAGAAAAACAGTACACGGATACCCAGCCCCAAATGCTCATCTATAAAGAAGGATAAAGAAGATGTGGTACATATATACAATGGAATACTACTCAGCCATAAAAAGGAACAAAATCGTGCAATTTGCAGAGAATGGATGGACCTAGAGACTGTCATACAGAGTGAAGTAAGTCAGAAAGAGAAAAACAAATATCACGGAATATTGCTTATATGTGGAATCTAGAAAAATGATACAGATGAACTTATTTGCAAAGCAGAAATAGAGACACAGACATAGAAAACAGATGTATGCATACCAGCAGGGGAAGGTTGGGGTGGGATGAATTGGGAGAGTGGGATGGACATACACACACTACTATGTATAAAACAGACAACTAATGAGAACCTACTGTATAGCACAGGGAACTCTACTCAGTACTCTGTGGTGACCTAAATGGGAAGGAAATCCAAAAAAGAGGGGATATATGGATACGTACAGCTGATTCGCTGTGCTGTACAGCAGAAACTAACACAACATTGTAAAGCAACTGTACTCCAATGAAAATTAATAATAAACCAAAGGATAAATAAAGTGTGGCAGAGACACCTAAGGAACAGTACACTGCAGTGAAAATGAGTGTTTCTAGCCACACACAGCCACATGGCTGAGTCTTAGAAACATAAGTTGAGTGGGAAAAGAAGTCGCAGAAGACAACGTACTTATAAAGCTTACAATCAAGCAAAAAGACATGGTGTATTGTTTACCTGTACATACATGGATGGTGAAGCTACTTTCAGATGAGCAAAATAATGAGAAAATAACATCCAGGAGAGTGGTGACCTCTGGGGGTGGGATGGGGATGGGATGGGGTGGTGGGCACAGGGTAGTTTCAGATACATTGACAGTATTCTAGTTCTGGTGTTCACGGCAAGTTCATGAGCATTGGTTTGATTACTATGCCTCATAATTTACACGAATATAACACCTGTACATAGGTACCTGCGTCTGTGTCAAATGCTACTTAATAACGTAAAAGGAATCAAACTGTATAAGCGACTTGGGGAGTTTCTGCTCTAACAGCAGCTCCTGTTTAAAAGACCTGATACAGCTCTCTATGAACATGCCAGACTGCTGGCAAAACTGTAAACTTCGCGGAAACATAAGCCAAGTACGTAAGCCAAGTGTCCAGGACAAAGGCGCCTGCTCTCCATCGCTCTGTGGGGACCAGATCACCAGGATGCTGGCCCAGCTCAGCGCTGTCCCCCAGGCCCCAGCCTGAGCCAGGTGGACTACGCAGCTGCCTCCAGCCCCACCTCCTGCCCCTGCTTCCTGATAGAGGTCAGAGCCCACAACGGAACCATCAAGGTAGTCTGATGGACAGTATGAAAACGTATGAACTGCAACACATGTCCAGGCGGTAAAGGAACTAGAAGCCAACCTCTTCCAAAGCTTCCTGGCAGGTTTAAAAGCTCACCCTCAACAAGAACAAAACCGGGGCCAGCTTACAGGCCGCGCTTCCTCCCTGTGCTTCCTGGGAGAAAGTGTTTTTAATGAAGGGAATTTCTTACCTGCCCTTATCCTTCAAGGCTCGTTCTAGAAGCCACCTCCCTCGGAAGCCGCTCCTGACTTCTCGGGGGTCTGCCTCTGGTCTCCACATTCACCGTGGTCCTCTCCTCACTGCGTCCGGGAGCTTGGCGAGGGCAGGTTCCCAGTACCCAGCACAGGCCTGGCATGTAGCAGACACTCAGCCCATGCCTGCTGGAAAAGTGAACGCAGGCATGAAAATGAATTCAGTAAGAGCATAACCTTTAGCTCTGAACCCAAACGCTGCTCGACTCATCATGACTCCGGGTGATGATTCATCTCCACCATGGACCCAACAAAATCTGGGGAACTACCATAGTGCCTTTCCTTTTGTTCCAGTAAAGGCCCTCAAAGCGCCAGCTGTGTGCCAGGGACCGCGTAAGTGCAGGGGACACACGGATGGGTGTCAGCACCTATCCTCAAGGGGTTTTGGCCCAGAGACACCAACTGCTGCTCACCAGAGCGTCAGCACTGGTGTTAACATCACACCACTGCGGGGAAAGGGGAAGGACACTTGGTCTCTGATGGTCATGGACTCAGCGTGGAGAAGGCAGCCTCTCAGGGAACTGGAAACTCCATCCCACAAACTACCTCTTATCATCATCCTGTTTATTATTCCCTTTAAAGTTAACTTGCATTCCAAGTTTCGGGGTATTGTCCCAATTTTATTCCTGGCTTCAGCAACATTCCTGGCAAGTCAACGCCTAAAGCCACACTGGCTTTCCTTAGTCCTGCTATGCGGGGAAAGGATGCTGAAGACAAGAGATCAGATAGAGAACCCAGTCCTGCTTTTTAGCCTCTATTTTCTATGCTCTCTTTGGCTTCTACCTTTCCAAACAAGCTTTTAAAGAAATCCTAATTGGATAACCATTTGGGAAGCAAAAATAGAAGTGGGTTTCTTATACTAAAATTATATCAAACAAAATGAAAACATTAAAATACCAGAAACAAATGTAAGTGATGTTTTTCACCTGGGCCTAGGGCAGGTCTGTGTGCTACCAGAAGTTGTAAACAATGAAATGCCGAACATTGTAACACTTCTATATGGCAAAAATGGACTAAAACAAAACAAAAATAAACAGGTTAAAAACAAAGATAAACTGAGAAAAAACAAGAAACACATGACAAAGTGCTAATATCCTTAATATGCAAAGAGCAGTCACATATCAATAAAAAAGGAATACCTCAATAAAAATGGGTAGAGAACTGGTAATTTTTCAAAGACATACAAATGTCCAATTATATAAATGTGAAAATGAAATTGTTTTCTTGATTGGTAGGATTTATAATACCTAATGCTGACAAAGGTGTTTGCAGGAGTATAAATTTGGCACGTTTCCAGAGGGAAACCTCTGGAATAGAGATAACAAAATGGTAAATGTGTATGTCTTTTACCCAGCAATCTCACTCCTAGGAAAACAAGAAAATAATTGGCCAACTGCGTA
This sequence comes from Mesoplodon mirus, assembly GCF_964341445.2. Lineage (NCBI taxonomy): Eukaryota > Metazoa > Chordata > Mammalia > Artiodactyla > Ziphiidae > Mesoplodon > Mesoplodon mirus. Next base: position 18,467,387 of record NC_138990.1, on the reverse strand, counting down.
AGCAACATGTTCACTGAACCATGGTATATACATGGTATAAACTTGAAATTGTTTGTCTTTCAATAATGAAAAAGAATAATTTTTAGCTATGAGCCAAAGTTTTAATTGGCTCATTATGACATTATAGTATCTTTATTAAGTAAATTATGGTATACCAACCCTATATCATCCTATCCTATTAGCCACTAGACAGGATAATGTAACTCTATATTATCATAAAATAGGACCAGAATATATTTCTGAGCTTTAACAACAGCAACAGAAAAGTGAGAACTATCTCTCAATCCATATAAAGACTGTAATTTGAAAGGATGTTCATCAAGATGTTAACAGTGCTTTATCTGTGTGTGGCTGGATTCAGGATAGTTTACTTTCTTCAAACATTTAAGAAGATTCTTCTATGGCAAGAAGGTATTGTTTTAAAATCAGAAAAATACAAGCTATTTTCATGAAAAAAAAAAAAAACCCAAACATACACACAAGCCCTGCCTTTCAAATACGTCCAATCCAGTGACCACACTCAAGCACTGAGGTAGGAGATACAGAGATAGATGGAAACATAGAAATATACAGATTATAGATACATAGAATACAGATGCTTAGAAACATTGCCTTGAGAGAACAGAAAAGCTACATTCTGAGGTTCAAGGTGAACTGCACGGGTCTTACTTCCCTCTGGAGTGACACCGTTCTTTCAAATTACCCCCAATAAGGCTAACAGACGCTAAGAACAATCCACAATAATACACTATAATATTGATTATGATTCAAAACATAAAAGCAGCATTCAGCTGAGACTTTGGGTTTTCCGTGTCACAGGCTCTGGTAGAGCTTCTCTGCCTAGAATACTCTTCCCATGGCTCACATTTACAGTAAATGTAATTACACTTTAATGGCATTCATCTCATTCTGTCACTTTTTCCATAGCTCCTATTTTTAACCAGCACAATGGGAACATTTGTCCTCTGATTCACTGATGAGTTTTTAGGCCAGGAGTCTGGCTTTTTAAATGACAGTTCCCTTAATCCTAGTGCTGATTTTTTAAATGAAGTAACAGCCTGTAATTAAAACAACGGAGCACAGGCAACCTCATGGAATAAGAATAGCGATTCAGCACTGACTTCAGGTAATGGGGTCCATCAGCCACTGTGCCAGAAGCAGGAAGTGGGGAACAAGGGTCTGACCCTGGCTTTGTGGCCTTGGAAGCCACTCCAAGGTCCTGCACTCAGTCCCTACGAAAAGGGACACTGATCCTGAGGTTCCTCTCGGTCAGGCCCACCCAGCAGGGTGAACCAACGTCAACCAGAGGCTTTTGCTCCTCTGGAAGAAACCAGTGAGGGGCATCAGTTCTGCCCACTCAAGCAATGCACGTGGGACTTCCACAGAAGGTGGGGCTGGTGAGGCTCTCCTGTCAGACCAAATTCCATGGAGACGTGGAAGGCATGTCACCTCCCCTTTATATCTCAGCCTGTGGGGGACATCTTCACCCAGAAGAATGTAGTGGGAGTGACTCCCTGTGATGTCTGGGGCTCAGTTACAACAGGCCACCAGCTTCCTGCTGGCTCTCTTCACATGCCCTTGGGACACTCCCTCTCGGAACCCAGCTTCCAGGATGGGCAAGGCCAGGGCCGTGACCAAGGCATGAGTGGGCTCTGGCCAATGGTCCCAGTGAGCCCAGCCCTTGAGCCAGCATGACCCAGCCCCACACGTGAGTGAAGGAGCCTCGGGGTGACACAGCCCTGACCACCTGAGTAACTCCTGGCGTGAGTCTTCCTCGCCGAGGGCCCCAACACTGTGGAGCAAAGGAAAGCCATGCCCACTGGGTCCTGATTCACAGAATTCGTGAGTGTAACACAAAGGTGGTTGTTCATGCCACTAGGTTTGTGGTGGGCTGTGGGGCAGTAATCACAGCTGGAACTCCACGTCTGATGAATGAATTCATGTAATAAACACTTACCTGGTACTCACCAGAGTCAGGCCCTCTACTAAGCAAGATGCAGACGTTAATTTGTATTATAACATTGACCTTTGTAACAGCACTGTGAGGTCCGTATCATTTCCATCTATATTTTACAGTTGAGGAAACTGAAGCTCAGAAAAGTTAAGTAACTTGCCCAAAGTTGCACAGCTATCAAGCAGGAAAGGTAGCTTCCAGACTGGGGTGATCTAACTCTGGAACACACACTCCTCAACCACTTGGTAGGTACGCTGGTTCTGCCCAAATCTCTGTAGCCTAAACTTCATGTATCCACTCCACCAACAGGCCCCAGCATCCTTTGCTTCTTTCTGTCTGGCCTTGGTAAACTGTGATCAGATGCTCCAGGGAAACTCACCTGTTCTGCACACCTCAAGAAAAATCTAATAGAAAGACACTTTCTCCCTAGGAATGGGCAAGTTCATTAGGTGCCGTTCAGACCAGCCTCACAATGACTCCTGGCCCTGACCTGATTCTTCCGCAAGCCCAGGCAGGGGCTAATTCACTTTGTTGCAGCCACACATGCAACCAGAGGTTGCTTCTTGAGCTGCAAGACCCTGCTTAACAGTCATTTTCTTTGGGTACCCGCTGAGTTCCCTGGGTTCTTGGGTGCTAACTCAGCAGGTCTGCTGTCTCCAAAAGAGGACACTGCGTGGTAGTGGCCTTGGAAGGCCTTCGGGAGCTCTTAGGTGTTGAATTTCTTTGCTTCTGCAAACATTTATACACACCCACGAGCAAACCCTGGTCAATAAAGGATAACGCTTTGCAGACTTTTAGCAAAAACTTTCTCTCTTAAACTCCACGTCTGCTTTTTAAAAGTTTTTCCTAGAACCATGGAATCAAACCCTGATAGTGGTGCCATTAGATCGTGCAAAAATCCGCTGCAGGAGTCTCCTCGACTCTAGGTACCGATCGAAAATTAACAAAACCTTCCCTATGGTCCTTTCCAAACAATTAAAAGCCCTGAACAAAAATGGCAAAGCTTCTGACCCACCTAATGTTCTATTTGCAAAGAGAAGGGCAAACTCACTCACTTAAAAATAGGTGCCAACACAGGGCCTCCAAATAACATTGATTCCTCCCTCCCACCCCCTTTCCAACCTTCTTTCCCTCTCTCCCTCCCCCCTTCTTTTTATCTTTCTTTAAATGATGCGCTTATTGGGTTTAGGGTGAGAACTATGAGAGGTCACAAACACAAGTGGATGCTGGGAGAGTGTGGGAAGAATTGTATCTGTCTGATATGTCATAACGTGTTACAAAATCACTAGAAGAGCAGATCAAATATGACTCAGAATTCATTTTGAAGAGATTCGCCACCCACCAACCCCAATCCACTGTTCACTGATTGAAGCATAAAAATGTATCCAGTAACACTGAAAGTTCATTCTCCCAAGACCTCTCACTGCCAAGGACACGTCTGGCTGAATATCAACAGTAGGATCTGCCGAGGAAAAGCGAGGGGAGATTAAATAAAAAGCCTCGGAGGGAATTCTCAAGTCCAGGGAACTTTCATTCTGCTTCATGTCCTGCTGGCTAATGCCGTTTCTCTCTCTCAGACTCATTCTAACACAATAGAAAATGAAAAACGTGCCTTGAAGGCCAGTGACTTTCATCCTACTGTCTGTGAATGTGGTCACAGGCCTCTACGAACTGTACATTATTCCCAAAGAATTCACAAGTAGGATCCCGGAAGAGGACAGGAATGGCCCGGATGCTACACAGCCCAGCATGGGGCCCTCCTTCCATGATGATGCCATTCCTGTAATTGAGAGGGTGCATCCATTAAGAGGGCTGATGAATAGTCTGAGATCACACAATCAACTGTTATGCAGTATAGACCTCAAATAGAGAAAAATCAAGGCAACCCCCCCGCCCAGCATTTAACCCATGTGGAGGAGAGGTGTCCTGGAAAGTGATAAATGAAACAGTGTGAGAACATAAAAGCCTCATATGCTTTTGACTGAGAATTTTACTCACTAGGACACCAAGAAAGTAAGGGGTAATCTAGAAAGAGATGTTATTTCCTAACGTTCCAAGCAAAATTTAAAAGACCAGAGGAATAAATAGATTACACAGAAGGACTATGTAATGGTGGAAATAAAAAAGGAAAGAAAACTACATGAAGTTCCCCAAATAAGAATTTAAGATTCTTCCCAAATTGTACTGACAAACTTACTGTACGAGTTTCTGGGTCATATGAGGCCCAGTTTATAATCACAAGTACTAGGACCAAGCAATCCATCTCAAATGAGTGAATCCACATGATGCCAAAGGCTCTGTGCTTTCAAACAACAGGCTGCTGCTGCTGGCAATGGTGACTAGTATTATTACAGCCTCGACAACCATGTGACATCAGCAAAGTGTTCTAAACACTTTACAAACCTCAGTTCATTTAGTCCTCACAATAACCATCTGGGTTGGATCCTTTTTACAGATGAGAAAACTGAGGCACAGGGAGGTTAAACATGTTTTAATGGCACCATGAGAAGCCACTGTAGGTGCTGCAGGTAGTGATAAAGATGAAGCTATTTGCTCCACGAAGGTTAGTCCTTGGATAATGTGGAGTCATACCAGGCTTCAGGATGTAGTCCTCAGCCTGACATATTCAAGATTATCCTTTAAGTTAGAGCTAATCAAGTCTCAGGGATGGATTTGTACAAACCACTATAATCCAGCTTTAATTATAAACCAGAATACCCATTTACTAGAGGTTCCCAAACGTCCACTAGTTCACAGCTCAGTAAATTTTTCACTGTGCCCCTAAGCCAAAAAAAACCATGTACCAGTTTCTTTTATTAAGTAGTTAGGGCCAAACAACTTAAGAAGCACTCAGGTCCTAAAAACTTTTAGCTGTTTGAAAATATATATGAGAAAATTGAAAGAAAAAATAAGTTTGTTATTTATTAATGGGATGTGAGTGCCTGTCGGGCACTGCACACTTTCCCCACCTTGGAATCTGACCCTGTCACCTTCACTTCCTGCTTCAGGTTGAATTTTGAGCTGTATCTGCTTTTAGCAAAGCAACTGCCAAAAACCCTGCTTAGGAAAGATACGACATCATCAAAAGAGGGGAAGTGCAAGCTTATGTCAAAGCTGCGAACTCCTTGGAGGTAGCAGTTGCTGTCGTGTTTGTTAAATGGGCAATATTGCTGTGCTTCTCTTGACAATTTAGGATATCCCACCCCCATTAACCTGCTGCAGGAATCTGGGGTACCTCGGCACAGTTTGGGAACTGCATTAATTTACAGTAAGAAATACAACTGCCAAGTGTATTGGACTTCACCCATTTTCTTCCCAGTAGCATTGGGAAACCAAAACAGAACGAGAAAACCTTTGGGACTCAAAGTCAGTAAGGGCTGGTAACAAGGGGCTGACAGACCTGTCCCAACTTTGATCTAGTTACTGTGGTTACAGTACTACAGACCAGTCCAGTCCAGTTTGCGTGCCTGTGTGTGTGTGTGTGTGTGTGTTCATTACACTATTTTATTTGGGGATCTCAAATCCAAGGGATAGAACAAACAGTTGCAAGTTTTTTTTATTGTTTTCTGTAACATTTGCAAAAAGGCAAAGGATGATTTGTGAGTCAACTTTTTACTAACTACAACTTTTTATGAACTATACATATATGTTTTGTAATTACTCTTGAAGTTTTTTTAAAATCACCATCTCAGAGAAAGTTACCTACAAAAAAAGAAGTACTGGTCTTTAATTTTTTTTTTTAAATACTGTATTTGCTTTAACAGGTATACAAAGAATAGCAGCAGCATTTTTCCTATCAGGACGCTGGTATTTTCAACATTTTAAATGTCAGTGAACGGCTTCAGAGTTTATGATCTGCTTTCAAAATTAAAAGCTAGAATGGTCAAGTTAAAATAGGCTTCTTCATCCACTATAGGATATAACTCATTTCATCAATTCTAAGCACCCTTCCCCCTCATTTTTGACGTTTCCGAGGTCCGGGTGCATCCTGCGGGGTCTGTTGGCCAGGCAGCTGCAGGGATCAAGTTGGCTTTGCTCGCCACCTTCTGGTAGAAGCGAGGCAGTGCCAGCATTAAACCTAGTAGCACAGGGCATCAGAGCTGGACTCCTAATGCAAGGACCTTTTAGGATTAATTAACGGATTTATTTTGCTTCTGTTTGCTGTTTTATGTATGCACAAGAGTGATACGTGACAGACATCTATGTTTGAATACGTCTAAGCAAGCTCTTTAAACATATAGAGTAGAATGAACTTCCGGGCCAGCTCAAACTGGCTTTGCACCACCAGCATCCCACCCCGTGTCTGTCTGTCCAGGTCCTTCTCCCAGGTCGACACCTGCGCAGCCCTTGTGCAGCGCAGCCCAGAAGTGCACGGGAGTTTACCGCCCTGGGATCAGGCTCCAAGCAGTGGGGGTCAGGACTGAGGGATAAGTGACCCGGCCTCCCCTCTGTGGGTGGACAACGCTGTGCACTTCTCAGACAGCCCTAGGGGATGGACTTCCCACCGCCCGCAGCACTGACCACAGATTCTCAGCCTTAGGCTGGCCTTTCCCCCTTCCAGCCTCCCTCTCAGCTCCCTCACTCCTGCCTTCTGGACCCCCTCTCACTCTGCACCCAAGCCCTTGGCTCAGGCTCTACACTTGGGCAGATCCAAACTAAGAGCTGTGCCCTTTAACCCTGGCACTTTATCACAGAAGAAAGTCAAGAACCAAGCACCACCTTTTTACACTGGTTACAATTTCCGGTTTGATGTGATTCATGAACCACCATATTTTTAAAAATCAACTTTGTTTTGTAGTATGGTGTTCAATTTACAGAAAAATTAACAAGATAGTAGAGAGAGTACCCATACATCCTGCACCCAGTTCCTCTGTTCTTACATCTTACATTAATATGGCACATGTGTTACAGTTAATGAATCAATATTGATACATGGCTATTGGCTAATAACGTCCATACTTCATAATTCATTCTTCTGTTTCAGAATTCCATCAGGACACCTCATTACATGAGGCAGTCACGTCTCCTTAGGCACCTCTTGGCAGGGGGGGTTCACAGTTTTCTCAGATTGCCCTTGTGTTTGGTAACCTTGACAGTTTTTTGTGTGTTTTTTTGGTTTTTTTTTTTTTTTTGGTACGCGGACCTCTCACTGCTGTGGCCTCACCTGTTGCGGAGCACAGGCTCCGGACGCGCAGGCTCAGCGGACATGGCTCACGGGCCCAGCCGCTCCGCGGCATGTGGGATCTTCCCGGACCGGGGCACGAACCCGTGTCCCCTGCATCGGCAGGCGGACTCTCAACCACTGCGCCACCAGGGAAGCCCTTGACAGTTTTGAGGAGTTGTGATCAGCTCTTTTGTAGAATGTTCCTTGACTGGGATTTGTCAGATGTTTGTGCACGATTATGGGTTTGGGGGAGGAAGACCAAAGAGTTTACCTTGTATCATTTTCATCCCATCACATCCAGGGCCAAACTAGCAACATGCCTTATCGCTGGTGACTGTGACCTTGGTCACCTGGCTGACAGAGCTTGCCAGCTTTCTGCACTGGAAAGCTACTCCTCCCTTTCCACACTGGTCACTTTGGAAGGTCACCATGTGCAGCCCATGCTTGAAGAGTGGAATATCTTAAGTGTGAAGCATTCACATAAATTATTCAGAATTCTGTGCCGGAGATGGTCTCTTCTCCCCACTTGTTTATCTAATCTCATCATTTGTCTGTACAGACTCATGGATATTTACTTTACACTTTGGGTTGTTATCCAATATTTACTTTGTTGCTCAAACAGTCCAGCCATTAGGAAACTCCTGCATCCCTGTGACTCGTTGCTATCATTGTGATTTTTGGTTTTGTTTTGAGCACGTCTTTACTTTCTGGCACTACAAGATGATCCAGGCGAATCTCATCTATTTCCTGCTCCAGTTTTATAATCAGCTACTTTTCTAAAGAGCTCTGGTTCCTTTTTTAGGGAATGGTTGTTAGAAACCAATATCTGAATGGTAGGTGTGGTCTTTGCGACGGGGGGTGTCGCTGCTTTTAAGCCCCTTTGACTGACAGAGCAAGGAAATGTGTTTACTAACCTGTGTATTACACTAAATTTGTAACCACTGGTGTCCACATGAGTTCATACTGATGGCTCCAACTCTAATCCATTACACGTGGATCACTCTAGGCTCTTCCCCCAGCTTATCTGTATGTAACCTTACACTCTTAACGGTGAGAAACCTGGCTCCCATCATCTGCCAGCCATTTATTTGTTTAAATCTAGAATATTACAGCAGTATCAGAATTGTTAATGCATACCAATGTGAGAAATTACTTTATGAGCTGCAGTATAGTCCTTACGCAGTTTCTTTGGTGCTTCATCTTACAGACTCCACTCATTTCCAGGGTTACTTCGGTCAGCACCATCCCCCGCAACCCCTTCCGCGAGGCTGTTTCATACATTTATAATACAGTTAATTGTTTTGTCGGTCTGTGTTCCATCCATGTATCCTGATTCTCTAAGTGATTTTTTTAAATGTGCATACATTAAAATTCAATTTTTGTGCTGTAAAGTTCTATGGGTTTTGACAAATGCATACTGTCATACCTCCACTTGCATTGTATCATTCCAAATAGTTTCATTGTTCTAAAAATCCTATGTGCTTTACCTCTTCAACCCTCCCACCCTCCCCCTTGAGCCCCTGGAAACCACTCATCTTTTGAACATCTCCATAGTTTTGCCTTCTCCAGAATGTCCTGTAATTAGAATCATATAGTAGACCGTCTTTTCAGCCTGGCTTATTTTACTCAGCACCCATGCTTTTTGTGACTTGGTAGCTCATTTCTTTTGATCGCTGAATTACATTCCGTTGTATGAAATTACAATTTGTTTATACATTTATCTATTGATAAACATTTTGGTTGTTTGGGTTTTGGTCATTATGAACAAAGCTGCTATAAACATTTGTGTGCAGGTTTTTGTGCGGACATTAGTTTCCAGTACCTAGGAGCATGACTGCAGAATCATACGGTGAAAAGTATTAAGAGTATTATCCATTTATTGTGCTCGCTGTTTAGATTTCTAGCATCTTATTTTCTATGGTTCTGCCTTTTGTGTGTCTTTTTATTCTTCAATCTAGCTTTTATTGAATTAACTGAGCACCCTCACACAATTTTAAAAGTTATATGCTTTTATTTTACTGTTACTTGAATTTTTTAAACCCTATTTTTGCCAACCTCTTGAATACTTTTTAAGGGTCTAAGAACATTTAAACTCCAATTAAGTCCCCTTCAATTTGTGTGCTACTTTGTCCTATTTTTCACAGTTCTGTTTCATCTTAGTGTCATAAAGAAGACATTATTTGTATTGTTTTGTAAAGTCAATGTTCAGATTTACCCATAAATTTTTTGGTTGCTATGCTTTCTTGAATCTCAGAGCTTTCATCATTGTCCTTCTACACAAAGTAAATCCTCTAAATTTCCTTAGGGAGAGTCTTTTGACGATAAACATACTTACTCTACGTCTGAAATGTCCATTTCATCCTCATTCCTAAAACAGAGCTTCACTGGTTATTAAGTCTTGGTTGATAGCTTCTGTTTTGTTGATGCATCTTCTTAGCCCATAGATACTATTACAGTCTCCTGGCTTTCACTGCCACTGCTGAGAAGGCAGTGCGCCGTACTGTTACTGTGTTGTAGGTAATCTGACTTTTCTGACTGCACTTACAAATTTCTCTGATATTCTGCAGTTTCGCTGTATACATGAAGGTGTGGATTTACTTCATTTAACTCACTTGAAATTTGTATAGCTTTCTGAGGATTGATGTCTTTCATCAGTTCTGGAAAATCTACCTTCATCTTTCCAAGTATTACCTATTTCCAATACTCTCCTTTTAAGATATTAAGAGATACACGTTAGACCTTCTCAGCCTCTCCTCCACATCTCTTCACCTAACTCTTATATTTCCACCTACTTGTCTCTGTGTGCAACCTACGGGGTAATTATTTGCCTCTACTCTCCAATTTACCAATTCATTCTTCCAATGCTTACTTTTATTTTTAAGATTTAATTTTTTTAAAGATTTTTTTATATGGACCATTTTTAAAGTCTTTATTGAATCTGTTACAATACTGCTTCTGTTTTGTTTTGGGTTTTGGCCCCGAGTCATATGGGACCTTAGCTCCCGGACCAGGGATTGAACCCACACCTCCTGCATTGGAAGGCAAAGTCTTAACCAATGGACCACCAGGGAAGTCCCGCAATGCTTATTTTTATAAGGGACTTATATAAGCAACTCTTGTTCTTTACTCTTTTATTTATTTAAACATGTTAAATGTGCTCTTATTTTTGGTCTTGGAAATTCCACTACCCTCAATCTTTGCAATCTGGATGCACTCTTTTTCTGCTGGCTTTCATTCAGAAGTCAAGGCATCCTGTGATTTGGGGGTTTGTGATTTATGACTCTGAGCTCATATCCCCGTGGAAAGTGTTTGAAGGCTAAATTAAAGCTGAGTTCTTCTCGTGTGGATATGCAGTTGCTTTGGTCCCGAGCCCAGGGGCATTACAACTTAAGACCTCTTTAAGAACTTCACAGGGAAAATGTTTAGATCACATGTACCAGGAGAATTTAAACCCACATGAGGGAAGGCTTGTAACTGAATTCTTAGGGATGCTTGTGCTCTCCTTTCCAACCAGTGCTGGCTCCCCCCAAGACTGAAGGCAGTCCTTTGGGAGTCCGGCTGTTTGCAAGGGAATCTCCCTGAAGGCTCATCTCCTGCCACCTGCCCCCCACAATCCATCCTCACAGGAGCTCGGTGTCACCAAGAGTATGTGCCCCTGGGGGGTAAACAGGCTCGCCCATCTTTCCGCAGTTCTGCTTTCACTTTGTTTTTGGCCTCAGAGGATGAATTCCTTTCTTGACAGCTCAGTGGCACATTTAAGAACATTTTTAAGAAGTTCCATCCAACATTTTGAGTTACCATCAGGTGGGCTGTTCAGAGTATCTGGTCTTTCACAGATGGAAATGGAAGTCCTGGTCTGGTTCATAACGTTACTGAAGGGCAATGATGATGAAGCAGAGGTAGGGAACAGACACTGGTCTGCTTCGTCGAGTAGTGTGAAAGCGGGGAGTAGAAAGCTTAGATCGGTTGTGGTTTTGACTGTTGAAGGGCAGAGGCCTCTAACGGGAGATGCATAAGCTGCTTCTAAGAGAGCCAAGATGGAGGTTACTTCTTTCCCAAGGAGAGAAGTCCAGAGAGGGCAGTCAAGAGCTGGGTTACAGTGGCATCAAAAATATCATCCTCTCTGCTCTGGCTCTGTAAGCACACCCTCCAGCCCAAGTAGGCTGCAATCACACCTACAATGCCTGTCTTTCTTAAGAAGCTTGCCCAGAACTCCCAGCCAACTTCTGCCCACCTCCCTCTGGCAACACGTAACTCCAAGGGAGGCTGGGAGTTTAATCCTTAGCTGGTTCCACTGCTGCTCGAGCAAAGCTGGGGAATCCTGGCCCTTGTTAGGCAACTAGCAGTCCCTGACACTGGATCCAAACACTTACTGCCTGAGGCCCCACATCAAGGGAGACGCTGAGATAGACGATGACTTACTAGAACAAAGTCCTAAAGAATGTGGAGGAGAACAGGGTCAAAAGTATAGAGGTATGGCTTAGCCGTGGAGAGCAGACCCATCTTGACTGGACACTGAACACAGAGAAGACGAGGCTACTGCAGGGATGGGCGGTGAGACTGGCCCCAGGGAACTCCTGGTAGCACATGAGTGACAGTTCCCCTATGGAGTCACCAAGCGGGGGCAGTCTGCAGAGGGCGGAAAGCTCGGACCATTGGCTGTGTGAATGTAAACATCAAGAACACCTGTCGAAAAGGCTGTGTTTATTTATGAGGAACAACTCGTTTCCATAAACAGGACAAAACCACTTCCATAGGAACACGCTTCTAAAGTAGGCAACACAGGGGACTTCCCTGGTGGTGCAGTGGTTAAGAATCCGCCTGCCAACACAAGGGACACGGGTTCGAGCCCTGGTCCGGGAAGATCCCCCATGCCGCGGAGCAACTAAGCCCATGCGCCACAACTACTGAGCCTGTGCTCTAGAGCCCACACGCTGCAACTACTGAAGCTCATGCGCCTAGAGCTCGTGCTCCGCAAAAGAGAAGCCACCACAGTGAGAAGCCCGCGCACTGCAACGAAGAGTAGCCCTCACTCGCTGCCAACTAGAGAAAGACCATGCGCAGCAACAAAGACCCAAGAAAGCCAAAAATAAATAAATTAATTAATTGAACAAAAAAAAGTAGGCGACACAGTCAAAACACATTTGGCCTGTCACACTTGAAATGTACTTTGGCAAAATCTGGGCTTGTTATATAAGAAAACAGAATTTAAAGCTGGAAGTAATAAATTATGAAAAACTGAGGCATTAGTGACAGAGGACCCCCTTCTAAGCAGTCCTTTCGCATCTCTCATAAAGTGTCTTTTGCATCCAGGACGACTTCTCTGAGGCACTTCGGGAAGAAGCTGCCCCAGGAAGCCGTTCTGTCTGCAACCTCAGCACAAGAGGGTGTAAATTCAGGTTTGCAATGAGGTAGGTGTATACAACCTAACCGTATCCTTTTTCTCCTCTACAAAATAAGGAAAATAAAGAAGAATCAACTGTATTTGATTATAATCAGCCCTCTGTATCTGCAGGTTCCGCATCTGCGGATTCAACCAACCACGGACTGAAAACCCTCTGAGGACTGGAGAGCGAGCTGCGAGGGACCTGAACATCCGAGGATACCCCACGGGGCTCCTGGAACCAACACCCACCGATGCTGAGGGGCAAGAGTCTTACGCCATCTCACTTCTCCCAATTACTTACTATCACAACTTCCTGGAACCACTTCTCACCAATCCTAGAAAGGGTTTCCTAGCACCTGTTCCACAACCTTCCCCATACACCTTTCTTGCCAACACCAGGAGACAGAATCTCAGGATCTTTCTTGCCAGTGTTCCCTGGTCGCTGTGTGTTTCTGCTGTGGAATGAGACAAACTCAATGCTTAAGAGCCAGGCTGTATCACCCCTACCATATCACAAATGCTCCAAATCAAACAGAAAGAAGTTAATGGTAAGTAACACAGCGAAGTCTCCCAGAATTAACTAACCTGCAGAAGTCTGCACGACAGGTTCGAAATCACGATACTAATTCTAGGACAGACATGCTGCTCTCTCCCCCTTTTAAAATCAAGTTCAGTCAGAATGACTGAACAGCTTCCTGGGGCCTGAGAGCCATGTGGCCAGACAGAGCTCATCAACCAAGTCCATGGACACCTGAGCTTTTGAGCGCAAACCAAGTGCCCGAGTCTGGCATGGAGGCAAGATTTCACAGGAACACAGATCAAAGTGGCGCAGCATATGTAGAGAATCACACCCTGTACGAGCTGCGCAGTGGAACGAAGTCTGCTGCCCTGTCACGGTGGCCGCAGCCCCCGACCACATTCAGGCACAGCTCTCTCCCCCGGGAGTCGTGTGCCCCGCAGCCCTCAGGCCAATGCAGCAGCCACGCCTGCACCACCGCACTTCACTCTGATGGCAGCTGACAACAGAAAATCTAACCCATGGGACCAGTAGAAGAGTGACAGAACTGACCAAGCTTATTTCAACCCTGCAACTAAAATTTCATGAGAAACCCTTCAAGGAAGACTATGACATGGAGTATGTTTTCATCAGCAGTGCTGGCTCTCATGTGTAGAAAAACAAAGTCACTAACACAGATCATTCTGACAGATCAAATGGGTCACAGCTGCTTGTTATTTTCCAAATTACGGCAAAAATAAACGACAATAATCTGAAGGAACTTTGCGCCCTCTCTGATTCATACTTTTAAGATTCAAACCAGCACTGAGTACTACATCACTCAACACAAGCATTAGGGAATAACAGTTCCCCTAATTATTCTGTTAATGTCAATTTGACAAGAAGTGGTAAATGCTAAGAGGATTCTGGTTTAGAAAACATCTTGCTAGATTTTTTACTGACTGATTGAGATACACGTTATCTACTTACGTGTGTGCTTATATCTATTTCCAAAAAAGAATTTAAGGTGACCTTTTACAGTAACTGAGACTGACATCTCAACAGCCTGAGACAAAAAATTACTTTAACCAGAAAAAATATTTTATCCCAAATGGCAGTAAATTGGAATCTTTTAGTTATTGCTTTGATAAGGCAGTATTTATTTCCCAAAAATTATTGCCTATTTCTTCTAAATAGGATAAATACTAAGACTTCTTCCTAGCAATTATACCTTTACTTTATTTGAGTTAATAATCCTGTTGCTACCTCTATAAAAGAATAAAAACAAATAATAATATAAATGCAAAGCTTACCTTGCCATTTTCCACTGTATAATTTACTCACATTACTAAAAAGAAAAACCCTCCATATTTCTTCTTTTATAGTTTTATGTGAACAAATAGTGAACAGCTTTACAGCTCACCTAAAATACAAGTGAGGAAAACATAGACACCTGCCATACTAATATCTGGCTTTTATTTTTTCCTTAAGGAAATATTATTAATTTAAAAAGAGAGTTCCAAGAAATTTAAAAGGATTCCCAGCAATGATTACTTCTGAGATCTATGAGATTTGAAACATAATTATAAAAGGCTAAAACCAAAGTATACATTCCTACTTGTCCTTTTAAAAAAAATTCAGATGATGTGTCACATCAAGAAAGCTCATCAGGTTACCAGGGCCGCAGCCTTAGTCATCCTCGGAATCACTGTCCCTCCTGGCAGGGACGGAGCACAGCACGGAAGAAAGCAGCACATCTTCTATGGGTTTCTTAGGGTTTTCCTCCAGGCTTGTCTTGATTGCTCCAGACTCAGACAATTTCCACTCCAACTCTACATGATAAAGAAAAAGCAAATCGCCTAAGGCACAGTCTGCATGGGGCCCTCAAGCCACAGTGTTTTTCTAAGCAGAAACTACAATCATCAACATTTGATGACAATTTAATTTGAGGGCCATATTTATAAGGTGCCTGGGAGAAAGGGAAAAATCAGAGCCTTAAGAAGGAAAAAAATACCTGCAAACACTTTTTCAGAAGATGAGGTCAAATGAGATATTACATACATTTGAACCTCTATGATAACTAAAATAAAAAACAGAGACTAAATCTATCTTCTAACAGCTAGTTTCTCGGCTTGCACAATTTCCCAGAAAAGAAATCAGCATGAAACATGTAAAGGAAATACTTTTCATAGTCCTGCTGGCACTCTAATCATTGAATCTAAATTTAGTTAACAAAAGGAAATTCTTAAACCTCATGTCCAATATCTCAACCTATTAGAGTCAAAGGCTCAGTGTATGATGACATCCTAGGTCTGATACATTTGTTCCAAGTAATAATTTTTAAAAGTACCAGAAAATAAAGAATCAGTGACTAAAGGCTCAGCTCCTGTATTTTATGCTCTTGTAATCAGTGAAACTCCACATGGGTGTGAGACCTTGTGAAGCACAATCAAGTGATGTATTTTTCCACTGCAGAAAAGACCCCAGGCAGGACTGAGGGACAGTTGAGAGATTCTACTACAAATAGCCTGGTTAAAGTGATGCTCTACCAATTAGAAACTTCTGTTAAAATCTGAACACCAATTTTACTGAAATCGTGTTAATTCAAAGTGCTCCACCAGTATTTTCAGTTCTAGGTACCTTGGTTCAGTGTGATAAAAATTCAACAGATTTCTTAAAAATGATTTTTTTTAAGATTTCTGATTCTTAAGAATATATTTAAATTCACACATATGTATAAATGAAGGTATTTAATGTTACTGTTCATTTATATGCAGTAATCATTATTTTATAAGTTCACTAATCCTCAAATGAAACTTTTCCTAGAAATAAAAACTATAATTATTATTGTATACCTACCTGTCTTCCCTCATGGTATGTGCAAAAAGACCAAAATAAGAAGCAAACCCATATTTAGTTTGAAATGCCATATGCCTCTGAACAATGGAATAATGCATAACTGATGTAACATATATGTGTGTCTATGTATGTATGTGTATGTTTACACTTTTCCCAGTTGAATATCTTACATAAGGAGTTACATAAAGTAGAATATAAGGTCATATTTTAACACACATTTTTAAAGACTACTAACTAAAGTACAGCTGGACATATTATTTCACTAAACAGATAAAGAATTCGACTTATCAAGAAACCTGCAGGCCTCAGCTTCTCTCTCTCATGTTATGTGTGCGTATGTATTTTAACACCTCCTGTGTAACAGGCAGAAAAAAAAAACATATCCTTCAGGAGTTAAGAGGGAGAATAAACTTTTAATTTAAAAGCTACTATTCAACTGAGAAAAAATTTCTATAGATTTATATATATGTACATTTGTACATATGTAGATACATATAAGCATGTGTCACTAATAATGTTCATCTGAATTAAACAAGAAATGAATGATGTGATCTTGAGCTACCAGTAAAAATGAACATATTCAACCGTAGGGACAAATAAAACACATCAGACATTAATATTAAATATTTTAAAGTCCATTGTGCCCTCTTTTAACTGAGAATTACTAGAGCCCAGTTGTAACTGCCCCCAATGACTTGTTTAAGATGACAGATTCAACGTGCTTCTTCCCTTTTTACAATCACTCGCATGGGGGCAAAGGTGAATCTGACAAGTCATCCTAACGTGTGTCTAGGAAACAGGCACCCTCGTCAACAAAAGCATCTCCTCCCCATCTCCCACGTGCACCTCAAAGAGGCCCTTACCGTCCATTGTCAGGTTCATGCCACCAAACACCAGAGGTCCAATAAATTGAGCCTTGATATCACCTTCAAGGTACACAAATATTGTGGGCAGATTTCTATCAGGATAGTTGGGTATGCAGGTGGTTGAAATGGCTCTGATAAATTTGACATCAGGAAACTTCCTGGCAAGTCCACTAAAGTGCTGATTTATCAGGGCACAGAGGGGAATCCTATAAAAATAGAAACAGAAGCCTGTGATTCTCCATTTGTACATAATAAATCTCAACTACCCTTCTGCCCTACATAAAACCTCAAAATGACTTCACAAGTGATTCTACTACTCCAGCCAAAATGAAGTAACATTTAGAAAAAACTTTCTAACATGTTTAGGCAAAGGGAGGAACTCAAAATCCAAAGCCCAACTTAATTTGACTGAAGAATAAGTTAGAAACACAGCTCCAATGTAAAAGGTAACTGTCTTGCTCTTCTATAGGCGAGAGCATTCAAGGCTTAAAATGTGTGATTCAGAAAGCATTTCCTGCTTCAAAGAAACTCCCTACACAAGCATTAGACTCCACAGGATGGGAATAAAATTGGAGGTGGGAAGCGCCGGGGGTCCACTGCCTCACTCGCCATGGACAATTCTCACAAAGGTCATCCTCACCATCGACGAGAGTGATTCATTACATGGAATTGTGAAATGCCTGAGCTTCTCCAGAGGGACAAGTGACTGAGGAATTCATTTACAATTAAAAAAAAAAAAGTCTCCTCTGCTACACTGTAACAAAGGCATTCCTATTAGTCACATATTAATTTGAAAGTCTTAAGACAAAAATTAGGCTATAAGGTTTGGGCAAATCAGCAACAAAAACACTAGTTAAAAAAACAAATAACAGGGCTTTCCTGGTGGCGCAGTGGTTGAGAGTCTGCCTGCTGATGCAGGGGACGTGGGTTCATGCCCCGGTCCAGGAGGATCCCACATGCCGCGGAGCGGCTGGGCCCGTGAGCCACGGCCGCTGAGCCTGTGCGTCTGGAGCCTGTGCTCCGCAACGGGAGAGGCCACAACAGTGAGAGGTCTGCGTACCGCAAAAAAAACCAAAAACCAAAAAAACCTCCTGTGTGGATTAAGCCTGAGATGTTCAAGATATAAATTCAAATTAACATTTAAATACAGTCATGAGATCAGCTCACCCTTGTCTGTAAAGGTGCAAGATGACCCACAAGCCCTCACCAGCTTTGGTAACTTCTTGAATATAATCCTTTCCTGAGATTTCCAAAACTTCTCCAAATTTATTCTTCAGCTGGGTTGCTTTCCACTCAGCCAGTCTTTGCTGCCTGCACAACAGAAGGAAGAGAGAGACATCTTACAAACACACACACACACACACACACACACACACACACACACACCCCCCACCCCTTTCACACAGCAACCTTTGTAAAGGTCCAGGTTTATTTACTGATTTGCCAGATTTATTAATGTTTCAAAGGACACACATTTTAGTGCCACACAAAAAGCCAAGCAGTCCCTGTGGGTGGCACTAACCTGTACATTGCAACTGCACGTTCGTCTTCCTCATTAAATTCGTCTTCATTATCCTCCAGTTCTTCCAAAGTCATGTCTTCATAAGTTTTCACTGAATGTCATTGAGTTGGCAAGAAACCAGAAATATAAAAGATGAACAAACACACATTTTGGTTTCCTTCCCTTTACTCTTTTCCTAAAGGAGTGCATGCAACACCAAAAGATCCCCAGCCCACCAAAACCCAAATAAAAAGTACTTAAGGTGTTACACTAGTAAATAAGAAGGGGAGGGTGCTTTTAAAAGACAGCTGCTGGGGCTTCCCTGGTGGCGCAGTGGTTGAGAGTCCGCCTGCCGATGCAGGGGACACAGGTTCGTGTCCCGGTCCACATGCCGCGGAGCGGCTGGGCCCGTGAGCCATGGCCACTAGGCCTGCGCATCCGGAGCCTGCGCTCCGCAACGGGAGAGGCCACAACAGTGAGAGGCCCGCGTACCCAAAAAAAAAAAAAAAAAAAAGACAGCTGCTGGCCTGCCTCTCTTACCTCCACACAATAAGGATACAAACGGGAAGTTTCCCAAGTTTATAAAAGAGGAGAGTTGTATTTGCCTGAGCTAACCTGGCCGGATCTTCAAGCACAGACATTCACGGACAGGTGCTTAACAGTTCTCACGCTTCTGAGGAGATGGGACGATACCCACTGAGGTCCTCCCCAGCACACCCTTCCTAGAGTGAAAGGGCTACTCCCTGGTCTTCTCTTGTGAGTGCCAGGCAGCTCTACCTTTTCTTTTAATCAACTGCTATAAAATCTGTATTTTGTTTTTATTGCCATAAACACCCTTGCTTCTTGACATCAATCACATCAGGCTTTTGTCCCCAGACCCCCACCCCATCACTACCCGAAACTGCTCTTATCAAGGTCAATAATGACCTCTGTTTTCTCAACGGATGAGCACATCTGACCCAACCCATCACCACCTCCTCCCCAAAAGCCCACTTTCCTCTGGCCCCCTCTCCTCCCCCCTCTATGGCTGCCCCTCCCTCAGGCCCTTTGCTGACTGGACTCCTTTTCTTCCTTATCGATACCCACTCCTTTGGTTGACCGCATCTCACAGCTTTAAATACCAGCAACATGCTGACAACTCCCGAAGTTATGCCTCCAGCCCGTATTTCTCTGGCTTGGGACAGCATCCCCAACTGCTCCCTTACCATCTCTATTCATCTAACAAAAACCTCAAAGTGACCACGTGCCAAACAGAGTTCCTGATCTTACCTCCAAACCTGCTCTTCCCCGAGCCTTCCGCATCTCAGTTGGTGGTAACTCCGTCCTTCTGGCCGCTCGAGCCCAGAGCCCTGCAGTCATCCTTGACTTACCGTCCCTCACACCATCATAGGATCCATAAGCAAATCCTGTCAGTCCTACCTTCACAATACATCCAGATCTGGCCACTTCCACCCACCGCGCTGCTCCAAGCCAATGGCACCACTTGCCAAAGGTACCACTGCAGCCTTTTCCAGACTGGTCTCCCCACTTCCTGCCTTGCCTCCCCACAGTCTGCACTCAGTAAGGCAACAACGGGACGGTGCTGTCCACACAGAGGACACGTCACTCCTTTGTTCAAACCTCCAGTGACATCCACCTCCTTTGGCAGCAAAGCCAAGGTCCATACTAGAAGCTACAAGGTCCTAATGGTCCGAGCCCTCGTTGCCTCTCTGCACCTCCTACCACTGCCTCCCAGTCCTGCTGGCTTCCTGGCGGATTCTCCAACTCCAATGGAGTCCTCCATTCTCCAAGTGGAAAGTGCTTTCCACTTCTCACTCACCTCCCTCAGGTCTACTCAACTGCCAGGGGGCCCTCTCTGACCCTTTCTGCAATTATACCCATCCTTCCTCCGGCCCCTTCCTGCCTTATCTTCCTACATTTCACTCACGTATCATTTACTGTCTGTCTCTCCCGCTAGAATGTAAGTTCCAAGAGGACAGGGGCTTTTGTCTGACCCGTGCACAGCTAAAGCCCCACTGCCTAGAAACAACACCCAGCACACAGCAATCCTTTAGTACACATTTGCAGGATAAACGCTTTGTAATAAATCCTTCTCTAAATTAGCTCTCACATGTCAACAGGGGACAAAAGGCTTAGCCCCTGTGGTCAGTGGTTCTCAAACCTTGGTGTGAATCAGAAACTCTTTGAAGCACTGGTTTAATATGCAGAGTCCTGGGCCTTACCCCCAGAGATTCTGTTTCAGTAGGTTCTGCGTGTTGTTGTGTGTGTTTGTTTGTTTGTTTTGGGACAAGCACCCCAAGGGATTCCGATTCAGATGATACAGCTACATGTGAGAAAGCCCCTCTCCTAGACCCTGTACACTGCAAACATCTTATGCTTCCCCAAATCAAGCTATTTTAATATTCGTAATCAAACCACAAAGATAAAGTATACCCTCACGAGAATACAAACACTAAAAACTTTTGAGCAGATTTCCATGACATTATCCAAAGTGAATCACAGACCAGGAAAGTCAAGACTTGGAAATACTTTCCTCGGGGTTATCACGTGCTCATCCGACACCGACGAGGAACTGTGGAAAAGGAGGGGGCCTCTGAAGTCCCCCTAATTCTATGGCCCAGCAAGCTGAAGCCAGAGATGCCCTGTGACCCGCCTGAGATCCCAAAGGCAGCATCCAGCTCAGCACTCCCAATCCCTGGCTCCCAGCTCTTGCTCAGAGGATCCTTCTACCAAAGCAGTTAGAGGCTTGGCAGGTTGTCTCCTAAGCAGACAGAAACGCAATAAAGAGCATCGGCGCGCTCACCGATGGACTGCTGAAGGACCCGCTGCTCCTCCTCTTCTGCCTGCTTCTCCAGATCTTTCAAACTCTCCTTGGAGGGCAAGATGCCCTTTTTGCGTAAGATGTCATTCCACTCGGTGTCTGCATTGGGGTCCTAGAGCCGGTGGAGCAAGGATACCATGAGTGCCAAGTCCACTGTGAAGGGCGCCATGGGTAAGGAGGGGTCAAATGGGAAAGTGGTGGGAAGGGGAATTCACACCAAACTATTCTGTGGCCTATTTCTGAGAAAGTGTCAAAAGACCCACAACCCCTGTTCCAATCTTCCTGTCTTGGGGTAAAAATCAGGCTATGATGTGCAGATCGGCATCAGTGCTAACAGCAAGGCTCTGACCTGGCTTCTGGTATTTTCATTAATGACTTGGAGTGCTTCACTCGGCAGATATTTATTAAACACCTACTATATGTAAATTATTGTACTAGATGGTAAGAAAGCATGGTGAATGCCAAAGTCATCTATTTTACAAGTGAGAGGGAGAGACAGGCAATGAATAATTAAATATACAAAGAGATATATTTCAAATTATGGCAAATGCAATGACCAACAGGCTGCTGAGCTAGAGAGTTCCAGGGGGCCTGCATTCCATAGGATGGCCAAGGACGTTCTTGCGGAAGAGGTGACGTTTAACCATGACTGGAGGGTGAGACGAAACCACAAAGACGAGTGAAAACTTAGGAAATTACTTTCCAGGCAGAGGGACCAGCCTGTGCAAAGGGCCTGAGTGCAGAGATCAAGCATCCTAAAGTCCCGAGTGGCTGCAGGAAAATCAGAGGGAAAAGAGCCTGATTGACTCTCTAACGGCCAAACCTGAGAGGAAGAGCTGAGACCCCGTGGAAGAGCTCACAGCGGCTGACGTTTATTGAGTCCTAGGTGCTGGGACCCTGCAAAGCCCTTTACCTGTATCTACCTAGTTAAACCTCACAAGCCTGGGACAGCCACAGCGCCAGGCTGGAACAAGTCAAATTTACCAGGATCAAATGTGAGAAGGATAAATGTCGAAGTGGGCAGACCAGCTGCCCAAACCCTGGTCTGGCACTGCTTGGCAGGAAGGCTGCTAACGGACCTGGTCTGGAATATGAACCCGGGGAGCTGTGGAAAGGGCACTGGGATAACCAGGCTCCAGCCCCAGCTCCTTGTCCCAGTCTTGCTGAAATATGTCAAAAGAAAAACTAACAGAATCCTTTCCACAGGGTGCTCAGGAAGGAGGTGACGTTTTTAAGTCGGGACCTGAAGGACAGAGAATGCAAAGGAGGCCAGGGCAGCCCTGAGTTTCCTCTTCACCAGACGCACTGGATTTGGAGATGATCATCTCTCCAGCCCCCAACCAACCCCATACTAACTCCATTTCCCTTTTGCCACTGAGTCAGAGATGAGTCCCTCAGGATTCCTGGCCACAGCGAGCTCTGGGAGGCAGCAGAATGACCTCTGGAGAAGGGTCCTTCAACAGTGACCAAACTGAGTTGTCAGAGATTTTCTCATAAAAGCATCTATTTCCACGGTGTCCTTTTTTTCCACTTTTCCGTGGGTTTTAGTCAAATTCCATTAGCAAATTCCTGATACAATGAAAGAACAAAACTGGGGGATGTGGTTTTATCCATTTTAAGATGGAAAGTAACTGGGCTGCGGGACCCTCGGGCTGAGCTCTGGAAGCCAGGGAGTCCCGAGGGGGCGCACCTCAACCTGAACACCAACGTTGGGGGGCGGGTGTAATAACCCCTCACCCTGCTCTGGGTGGAGTCAGAACACGGGTTATGTTATGGAACATCCCGGCCCCCAGGCGGGACCCTCCACTCGTCCAAGCCTCAGCTTCCATCCGCGAAGGGGTCCACAACGCACCTGCTCAGGTGCTCGCTAAGAGAGTTAACAAGTAGGAAGTAACTGTCAGGTAAGACCCGGAGAGGCCTTCGCAGGCCGCACGGGAGACGAGCTCAAGGAGAGGCAGCCCCCAGGGCTGAGATTCCGGAGTGGGACACACGGCGTGGGGACGCCCAGCCCGCGGACCCGCGGGACCACGCCCGCCCGTCTGCACCGCGCCTGCGCCGGCCTCGTCTCGCGTGGCCTCCCCGTGCCTGCGGGGCCCGGCGCTTCCCACAGGTCCGGCAAGGACCGCCGGCCGCCGGCGCGGACCCAGCGGGGCAAACGAGCGGCCGCAGCCTCCAGACGTCACGCCCCCGGGCTTGCTCACCTGCATTTTCTCACAATTCCTCCGAGCCCGGCCGGCAGCGGCCTACCCGCCTCTCAGCTCTCTTCCGCGCACGCGCGCAGCCGCCGCTCCGCTTCTTCTCCCAGCCCGGCTTTCGCCCCGCCCCGCGGGAGCGAGCTGGGCGGAGCTAGCGGGAAGCGAACTCTCTCCTCTGAGCCTGCGCCCGCTTCTCAAGAGACTGGCGCGGAAGCTGTGCGCGTGCGCGAGGCAGGACACGCCTACAAGTGTGACTCTGAGCCAATCACCGGGCGCTACCGTATTAGGGCAGGTCTTCGGCCTCGGAGCCCTGGGGTCGAGCGGCCGTCCGCCGCGGGCTCTAAGGTGTCTCAGGTCTCTGCCGAAGAAGTTAGCAATAGAAACGCGTTTCAGTGATTCAGTGTTACAACTAAAAACGATGCAGGGTTACCTAAAACAGAAAGGTGAAAGTCTCTTCACCTGGCTGAGCCTCAGGCGTTTTATATTTGCAGAAGTGCTTAGCCCTTTGCGGGGCACACTGGAGGTACCGAGTAGAACTCAGCAAACTGAATTGTAAGATACAGGGGCTGAGCCCCAGGCTTCTGTGTATGCAGCACTCGGAATTTGAGTTAAGAAAGCAATACTCCTCCCTGCACATCTGAGCTAAGTGGCCGCCTCCTGGCAGCTTAAGCAGACACAGGTAACACAGACCCACACATCTGTAGGGTAGGCTTGGACTCTCAACTTTGGCTACGTTAGAACCACCTGGGAGCCTTCCCAAACTGCAGCTACCCTGGGGCTCCATCCCCAAATTAAATCTCTAGCAATGGGACCTGGAACTGATTATTTTCTTAAAGATCCTCAGGTGTTGCTAATATACACAACCATTGATATAAAGTGAATCAAATGACTCCTTGAAGGCAAGGAGCTTTGATTTAATCATTTATAAGGATTCTTAACATTAGCTAACTCCTTCCCACAGAATTATAGGTCACTTAAAACATTTGGTTATTCATTTATTTGGCAGCAAACTGTGAATGAATTTTCCTGGTTTCACCAGAAAAGTCAGGACCCAGGCTAGTTTAGAGTGGGTTTGGCCCAATGATAAGCTTAGTGTCCTCCACAGCACTAGAGGGGGTGCTGTTTTACCCTTTTCTCTTTCCAAGCCGTGTTACTTCCGGAGGCCGACACTCACCTCCACCCCGTGATCCCTCTCTCCAGAGGAGATTAACAAGCCAAAGGCTCAAACTCTACTGCCTTCTCCTCTCTCAGAGAAAGGTGCCTCTCCCACTTTGGTCAAAGACTCTATCCTCCCATGCTCCAGACTGCCGTCCCTCCCACCTCCCCAGAAACTTCTGTCCATCATTCCATCACTCTTAGCTCTGGAGAAAATAATTAGGGCTCAGGAGAAAAAATTGGAACTGTAAGAATGGAAAAAGAAAAGAATTGGAAAAAAAGATTTCTATTTGTGGGTGATATGATATGATAGCATACTTGGAAAACCCTGGGAGTATTAAGTCTTAAATTCATACTAACAATCTGAGAATTCGGTATAGGAGCAGGATAGTAAATTAACTTACAAAAATCACCTTAGTCTGTATTTATAATAACAAACCAGAAGATAAAATGAACCCTATTTACAGTAACACCAGAAAAGAAAAATAAGCACCTAGGAATAAACTCAAGAAGTACATAAAAACCTACGTGAGAAAATTATAAAACATTCCTGAAGATAACGAAAGTAGACTTGAATGAATGGAAAGAAATCCTTCATTTTGGGGTGGAGTGACTCAACATCACAGAGATGTCAGTTTTCTCCAAGTCAATGTGTAAAATTTAACACAATCTCACTTTAAAAACCTAACAAATTACTTTCTGAGGCTAGACAGGTTGATTCTAAAGATTTTATGATAAAATAAACAACAAGAATGGCAGACTGAGGGGACAACTAGCCCAACCAGATTTTAAAACAATGTGGTATTGATGCAGGAATAGACAAATAGATCAATGGAGCAGGAAGTTCAGAACAAGTCTGGAAATAGAGCCAAGTGCATACAAACATTAATGTTTGCTTTAGATGGCATCTCAGTCTGCTGGGGTAAGGGGATGGGCTCTTTAATAAATGGCGTTGGGGCAATTGGATAGCCATTTGAAAACAGATAAAATTGGATATGTACTTCACAGTGTATATTAGATTAAAAATTAAAAGCTAAAAGTACTAGATTAAAACATGGGATGATTTCTTTATAACCTAAAAATGGAAAGAGGCTTTGATAACTATTACTCAAAATCCAGAAAATCAAATTTTAGAAAATGACAGATTTGACAGCACTATTTACATTAGTCAAGATATGGAAGCAACCTAAATGTCCATTGACAGAGGAATGGATAAAGAAGATTGGTACATACATACAATGGAACACTACTCAGCCATAAAACAAATGAAATAATGCCATTTGCAGCAATATGGATGGACCTAGAGATCATCATACTAAGTGAAGCAAGTCAAACAGAGAAAGACAAATATCATATGATATCACTTATATGTGGAATATAAAAAAAATGACACAAATGAACTTATTTACAAAACAGAATCAGACTCACAGATTTTGAAAACAAACTGATGGTTACCAAAGGGGAAAGGTGGGGGGAGGGATAAATAAGGAGTTTGGGATTAACATATACACACTACTATATATAACATAGATAATTAACAAGGACCTACTGCATAGCACAGAGAACTCTACTCCATAATCTATAGTAACGTATATGGGAAAGGAATCCGGAAAAGAATGGATACATGTATATGTATAACTGAATCACTGTGCTGTACACCTGAAACTAATACAACATTGTAAATTAACTATAATATAAAATAAAAATTAAATTTTAAAAATTTGCATAAAATAGTGAATACATACATGCCACCTTTGGTGTAAAATAAAAGGTTAAATGAGAATACGTGTGTGTATATTCATATATGCTTAATTTTGCAAAAATACTCACAGAAAGAAGAAATCAGAAATTCATGCAGTGGTTAACTTGTTGTAGGATAAGGGGGTATGGAGATCAAGTGGTAGCAACAGAAAGTTGGGAGTGAGAATCCTCTGATAAACTTTTATTTAGGGGCAGATAAGTTTTGTGAGGCCTGAAACACATTTGATCTTGGAGTCTCTCTTTAAGGCAATTATATGTGGAATCTAAAAAAGCAAACAATAAAACTCACAGAAAAAGAGATAAGACTTGTGGGTATCAGAGGCAGAGGGTAGGGGGATAAGGGAATGGATGAAGGTGGTCAAAAGATACAGACTTCTAGTTATCAGATAAATAAGTAGCAGGGATGTAATGTACGACAATGCAGACTACAGCTGACATTGCTATATGATCTATGGGAAAGGCTTTAAGAAAGTAAATCCTAGAGTTCTCATCACAGGGAGAAATTTTCTTTTTCCCTTTTTTCTTCTTTCTTTTCTTTTTTTGTATCTATACGAGATGATGGATGTTAGCTGGACCTATTGTGGTGATCATTTCACAATACATGCAGATCAAACCATCATGCTGCACAACTTAAACTTATACAGTGATGTATGTCAATTATTTTTCAATAAAGCTGGAAAAAAAACTATAAGGAAAAAGAAAAAAAAAGAATGTAAGGGGTCCTGAGACCCCATTTGAGGGATTTTGAGAACTGTTGTTATAGAGATTAAATGATATGTCATCTTCTAGAATAATTTCTACACAGAATAGGCATTCAATAAATGTTTTTTGAAATAACATTAGCTGTGATATGGTAAGAATAGTAATTTTACAATGCTGTATATCCTGTCCTTATAATTTTTAAGTGATACAATGTAAGCATACAAGAAAGAGAAATAAAGTACAATTTCTGTGTTGAATAGAGATCAGCCTATACAAATGTTATGATGACATTTGACCAAATTAAAAAATACAAAGTTCAAAAAATAACGGTACAAAATTATGAACATAAAAGTAGGCATGGGGCTTCTCTGGTGGCGCAAGTGGTTGAGAGTCCGCCTGCCGATGCAGGGGACACGGGTTCATGCCCTGGTCCGGGAGGATCTCACATGCCGCAGAGCGGCTGGGCCCGTGAGCCATGGCCGCTGAGCCTGCGCATCCGGAGCCTGTGCTCCGCAACGGGAGAGGCCACAGCAGTGAGAGGCCCGCGTACCGCAAAAAAAAAGAAAAAAAAAAGTAGGCATGAAAGTGAACATTTATTTAGAATGGAAAAAGTAATAGTTACAAATTACCAATTTTCAAAAGCTGGCAAATACCACAAACATCACAAAATTCAGAAAATGACATAATATTTGTATTAATTAACTGTCTGGCATGTTTATGTCATATCATAGACTCACTTCTGGCTTGTATTCATCAAACCCTGTTTCTTCTAGAACTACCTAAATACCTCATTCCAAGGACAGAGGTTCATAGATTATATTCATATCACATTTTGTTCTCTGGCCCTTTAACCTCACGTCACATCATTGGGTGAGAGGTCAGTATCCCTGCAAGTCATTACTCTTCTGGACTGCCAGCAATAACTGGGCATAGAGATAGCTGCTGGTACATAAATGTATACCAGCGAATATCCCCCCAATTCATTTTTCCCCAAGCCAGATTCCAAAAATATTCACACCTGCTCTAATACCATCTGACAAAGAAGAGGTGGGGGGTTGTCTGTGTGACTGAAGGAAGCTGCAGTAGAAAGCAAGTGAACTTAACTGACTATGGTTTAAATATCCTGCTTTGCAAACATTTACAAAAAGACATACACACAGCCACTATGGAAAACAGTAGGGAGGTTCCTCAGAAAACTAAAAATAGAATTACTATATGATCTAGTAATCCCACTCCTGGGACTATACCTGGACAAAACTATAGGTCAAAAAGATACATGCACCCCTATGTTCATGGCAGCACTATTCACAACAGCTAAGACATGAAAGCAACCTAAATGTCCATCAACAGATGAATGGATAAAGAAGCTGTGGTACATGTATACAATGGAATACTACTCAGCCATAAAAAAGAATGAAATAATGCCATTTGCAGCAATGTGGATGCAGCTAGAGATTATCATACGAAGTGAAGTAAGTCAGACAAAGACAAATACCATATGATATCACTTAGATGTGGAATCTAAAATATGACACAAATGAACCTATCTACAAAACAGAAACTGACTCATAGACATAGAGAGTGGTCTTGTGGTTGCCAAGGGGGAGGGGGAAGGGAGAGTGATGGAATGGGAGTTTGGGGTTGGTAGATGCAAACTATTACATTTAGAATGGATAAACAACAAGGTCCTAATGTATAGCACAGGGAACTATATCCAAATCTGTGGGATAAACCATAATGGAAAAGAATTAAAAAAAGAATGTCTATATATGTATAACTGAGTCACTTTGCTATACAGCAGAGATTGGCCCAACATTGTAAATCAACTATACTTCAATAAAGAAAAAAGAAACATACATATGAACACATTGCTAGCACCCCTTCCAGTGCCTTGGAGAAGCCTGAACAAATGAGGAGCTCAGAATGTTTTTTTGTCACTTGGAATTTTGAAGTCATTCAGATTTAGACAGATCTCTGTCACATGCTACTTTTGTGCATCTATAAAAAGGAAAACATAACAGAAATAAATTCGTTAAGGCATTTCTAAGGAAATAACATATGACAGCTGTCACCCGGTTGATGGAGATTATAATTATGACTTTCCTAATTTCAGAGAAATGTGAAAAAGAAAAAAACTCAGGAACACATGGACAATCACCACCCTGCTTAAGAAATAGAACAATTCCCAACACTGTTGAAGCTCTGAGATGTACACCACTCTCCTTTTCCCCTAGAAAGAACCTCTAACCTGCATGCTGTGTTGTTCATTGCTCCTTGCTTTTCTCTTCAGTTATTGCAAATATGTACACAGTATGTTGCTTGGTCTTGAAGTTCTGTATAAATGGAACTATATCATATGAATTCATGTGCTTTGTGAACTCAACACTATTTGAGATTCATCAATGCTAATATGCATAGCACATTCATTTCATTGTTTTCACTGTATTGTATAATATCCTACTATATGCTTATACCAGAATTTACCAATTTTGCTGTTGATGGACATTTGGGCTGTGTTTGCTATTGTGAGTTATTTTGCTGCACACGATTTCAGTAGAGTTTCCTGGAATATGTGTATGTAAGTAAGGTATATACCTAGGAATGGAGTTGCTAAGTCAGATGATGATAGACTTTCCTGTTCTGATTGCCAGCAAAAGCTGCTGCACCCCCTCCTACCTTCCCTGGTGCGGTATGAGTCCTGTCCTTGCTTAGTCTGTAGACTGTGTGGACTGGACCAAATGTCTGTATTTGGGGATCTACAGGGGGTAGCATAGTGAAAAAGAGGGGACAGATGTGTCTTAGTTTGCTTGGCTGCCATATCAAAATACCATAGACTGCATGGCTTACAAAATAGACATTTATTTTCTCACAGTCTAGAGGCTGGAATGTCCAACACCAAGGTGCCTACGGATTCAGTTCCTAGGGAAGGCCCTCTTCTTGGCATGCATCCAGGCAGTCACTTTCTTGCTGTGTCTTCACATGGTGGAGAGAGCATGTGCTCTCTTCACCCTCTAATTTTATAAAGACACTAATCCTATGGGATCAGGGCCCCACCCTTATGACAGCATTTAACCTTAATTACTTCCATAAAGGCCTTGTTTCCAAATACAGTCACATTAGGGGTTGGGGCTTCAATATATAAATTTGGGGAGGGGAGGAACACAATTCAGTACATCACAGGATAGTACCTCCCAGACCACAGACTGTGACTTTCAGCCATAGCTCTGGGGAAACAAAAGTGACAGGAATTCAGGCAGGATGGAGCATTCCTACTGGCTCTGTGGGCTCTGGTGTGACACGGGGCTCCACTTGGTTGGAGATCAGGGTCTCAGGCTTCAGCTTTGCTGACATGAGAGTGTCTATTCTGAGGTCACTGCTAGGCTGTGGGACATCCAACCAGGAGGCAGCAGTTCATTCCGAGATCGTGTGATGATCTTTTCATTTATTTAAATGTCAGTAAGGAGAGGTGGAGTCTGTTCCCTGGACACCTGTTTAATAGACATCAAAGTGCACTGTCTCCTTGGTCTCAGGTGGCCTGGACCTCACGACCTCCAGCCCTGCCCCCTCAGCTGCCTCCAGGGTGGCCTCCATGCTGCTCCCTTCCGTAACCTCAGATAAAATGTCCACCATCCACCTGTCTACCATGTTTCTCGTAATAGGGCTGGATTTGAAGTTCCTGGCTGCAGAACCAGTTGTAGGTCAGCACCCACACTTATGAGATGTCCTGGACTCCTCAGGGTGGGGCTGGTGCTCTTGTGAGGGGAAGGGAGGAGCTGAGTCTGCCACCCCTGGGGCTGCTCTGGTCCTGTTCTTTTCTTGTCATCTCTCGTGGCTCCACGTCTGGGTCACGACAGGCTGGAGGATGATCTTTCGAGTTGCTTGTCCCCCACTACCCTGCAGCAACTTACACCCATCAGATAGGGGTTGGGACTTCTCATGCGGACAGGTACGTCCTTCTTTGCCATTCTTCCCATCCAGGCCTCAGCATCGGGCTGGGATACTGTGCAGCCTTCATCCTGCAAGCATGCATCACGGGGTCCCCTTATAGACCTTTAGCTGTTTCCTCGCTGGTGGGCCCTGCTCCTGGAGTCATCACTCATGTCACCCTCTGGGCAGAGACCGGCAGCCCCAGCTGATGAACTGGAAGCATCTTCTGAGGACGAAGTTTGCAGCACCACCATGGCCACGTGGGCTTGGCTTCCTCTTTCTTGTCTGCCCTTCCATGGCTGCGTTTCTCTGTCCTGGGGCTACAGACTTGCTTGCTTCCACACACACTTGCACCGTGCCTGCTGCAGGGTCTGTGGCCAACACTTTAGATTTCTTGACGGCAGAGCAGATGGGCTCAAGGGAATCCACTGGGCCTTCCGTGAACAGTGTATAGGAGGCATGTTGGATTTGATTCCCCACGACATTACTGGAAGTGGGGGGCTGGGACAAGGGACCATGGGAGCGCTCCTGATACCTGGTGGATCCTGATCCTCTTTTCCCTGGAACTTTGGCCCTGGGCTCTTCCCATCCTCTGCCGCAGACACAGGCATAACCATTGGCGTCCCCAGCCAGGGTGGCCTGGGAGCTGCTGTGACCTTCCACTTGTGGCTTCGGGAAATATAGGAGTTTGTCCCAATCAGTGAAGAGGCATCCCATACATCTGAAGGGAGAGACAGCCAGTCACAAGTGTCAGACATAGGTCCTGCATCTCTTAATAATGGGCAGAGAGCCTTACAGACTTCGAGGGAGGTAGCCTGGTCTGCAGTCTCTCCCTTTGGGGCCTGCCCATGTACAGAGTGCTCATCACAGCCTGTGTCTGGTGAGGAAGCAGCGTGACCTTAAGCAGTAGTTTGTGGGCTGATGGCTGTGATGCCCAGAGGCATCCTTCGGATAGGTGTGTCCACGTCAATCACTTCTCTTTTTCTGGGCAGGATCAGGTGTCTCTCAAACATACTTAAACACTTCACAGTCTCCCGTGTACCGTTGTGGCCTTGAGGTCTTGAACAAGCCCCCTGCGTGGCAGCCACGGGGTGTGTAATAAAATAAGATTCAAGTCTCATGGTCATCTTTTTTCCAAGACAGCCGGGCCTCTGGTGTTTGATCCCTCCGGGGTGGAGGGGCCTCAAACCCAGTCCTGGGGAGGGGAGTGACTTTACCTGCCTGTCTCCTCTGGGACCTGTCCCCTGCCACCTGGCCACATTTATCCTCTGCAGCCCTTTCTGACCTGTCACAGTCACAAGCCCCTTTGTCCTTGCTCCCCAGCACCCCCGTCTCAGGCAAAGGGTTCCCATCCACCATATTTCTTGCACAAATCATTAGAACGGCATTCATCAGCTTTCTTCTTCATCTCCTTAGCTTAGCAATGACTGTCACGCAGTGAATTCTTTGGGGTTTTTTTTTGGCCAGGCCACTTGTCATGTGGGATCTTAGTTCCCCAACCAGGTATCGAACCTGAGCCCCCTTGCATTGGAAGCTTGGGGTCTTAACCACGGGAGTCCTGGGTTGGCCTTTCTAGCAGTGGCTGCCTATTCCCCCGCTCCCTTCCGGGGTAGGTGTTTATGACCCCTCAAAAAATGATGAACGGACTTAATAAAACAGAGAGTCCAGTCCTTAAATTAAATGCATTGTATGGATTTCCAAACAGGCAAGTACAAGAAAAATCCCTTCAGGGAGCCCAAGCACCCGTAGATAGAAATGTACCAAAAATCTGCATTAACAAAGCAAAACAACAACAACAACAACAAAAATGTGACTCGCACCTAGACATACTTCACGGAGGATTCTCCTGGGATATGTGATCACATAGGATATTACCGTGCCTCGGCACAGGTATTTTCTGAGCAAAATGCCTGGTATTCATGACTCCTCAGATTGCTGGAAAAGCTGAAGCTGACATTAAAATTTGGTGACTGTGAGTCTTTGCCTTACAGGACCCTGAATATAGGAACGGTGTTATTAGTCCATTGTTCTTTGTCAGCCTAGAAGAAATAGATGAGTAGATTCACATGGTGAGCTAACCTCAACATTTCCTTTTTTTCAAAGAAAAGGCCTGCATAGGAAGATTCACCTGTGGGCTTAAAAGAGCAATTTTAATGAGCTATCATTAAACCGGACTCCACAGCTGCTACCAAATAATTTGGAAATTTCATCTTCCAAACATTATTTCTATTTGATCTTTAGGCAGCCATCTTCCCAAGATTGGCCAGTGTGTGATTTCTCAGTGAAAAACGGCACTCAATTCCCCTTCGTTTCTTTCCATTGCCTCTCGTTCCCTGCTTATGCATCTTAAAAAGAAAAAAGAAAAAAAGGAGAATGTGTTGATGTGCTATCACAGGAGATGATTGCATGGCGGCCAGCCTCTATCATTTGTGAGGCTGGCCAGAAGTTCAGATGATTAAGAGATGGTGGATACAGGAAAAACTAGGTGCTGAGATGGTGTCTACAGTGGAAATATTTAGAAGTTTTGGGAACCTTGAGGATTACTGAACCCAGTGAGGTATATATTGTGAAAGAAACTTTAGGGGAAAATTCTGGTGACCAGGACCATGGGGAAAGCTGTCTTCCCGGTCTTCCCAGAAGGCTATAGCTAATGGATTTCAACAACAATTTTCTAGGAAAAGAAGCAAAATGAAAAGATAGAACAGCTCTTTTTTTTCTCATTCATTACCAGAGAAATACAAATCAAAACTACAATGAGTTATCACCTCACACCGGTCAGAATGGCCATGATCAAAAAATCTACAAACAATAAATGCTGGAGAGGGTGTGGAGAAAAGGGAACCTTCCTACACTGTTGGTGGGAATGTCAATTGGTACAGCCACTATGGAGAACAGTATGGAGGTTCCTTAAAAAACTAAAAATAGAGCTACCATATGATCCAGCAATCGCACTCCTGGGCATATATCCAGAGAAAACCATAATTTGAAAAATACATGCACCCCAATATTCATTGAAGCACTATTTACAATAGTCAGGACATGGAAGCAACCTAAATGTCCATCACCAGAGGAATGGATAAAGAAGATGTGGTACATATATACAATGGAATATTACTCAGCCATAAAAAAGAACGATATAATGCCATTTGCAGCAACACGGATGGACCTAGAGATTATCACGCTGAGTGAAGTAAGTCAGACAGAGAAAGACAAATACCATATGATATTGCTCATATGTGGAATCTAAAAAAAGGGTACAGGGCCTCCCTGGTGGCGCAGTGGTTGAGAGTCCGCCTGCCGATGCAGGGGATACGGGTTCGTGCCCCGGTCTGGGAGGATCCCATATGCCGCGGAGCGGCTGGGCCCGTGAGCCATGGCCGCTGGGCCTGCGCATCCGGAGCCTGTGCTCCGCAATGGGAGAGGCCACAACAGTGAGAGGCCCGCATACCGCAAAAAGAAAAAAAAAAAAAAGAAAAAAAGAAAAATAAAAAAAGGGTACAAATGAACTTATCTACAAAACAGAAATAGAATTACAGATGTAGAAAAGAAACTTACGGTTACCAGTGGGTAAGGGGAAGGGAGGGATAAATTGGGAGACTGGGATTGACGTAGGACAGCGTTTGATAGAACTTAATATTTCAGCTTCTCCAGGTTTCAGGAGTGTTCACCAATCTTGGTGTAAATAAAAATTCCTTGGAGAGTGTTTAAAATGCAGATTCCAGGTCCCGTGCCCAGAGATTCTGGTTCCGTAGGTAAGGGGTAGAGTTTTGGATAACTCTTCCAGGTGATCCTGAAACTGGTGGTGCTTAGACCACAGT
This sequence comes from Mesoplodon mirus, assembly GCF_964341445.2. Classification (NCBI taxonomy): domain Eukaryota; kingdom Metazoa; phylum Chordata; class Mammalia; order Artiodactyla; family Ziphiidae; genus Mesoplodon; species Mesoplodon mirus. Next base: position 18,432,782 of record NC_138990.1, on the reverse strand, counting down.
TTGTGAAATCTGACCTCAGTGTTTCATTGGGGCTCTACATGGCCTTGAGGAATGGCAGTCATGATGATGATCATAAGCATTTTTCATGTCTTTATATAATGTAAAATAGAGAAAGCAGGCACCAGGGCTTCCCTGGTGGTGCAGTGGTTGAGAGTCCGCCTGCCAATGCAGGCAGGGGACACGGGTTCGTGCCCCGGTCCGGGAAGATCCCACATGTCGCAGAGCAGCTAGGCCCGTGAGCCATGGCCGCTGAGCCTGCGCGTCCGGAGCCTGAGCTCCGCAACGGGAGAGGCCACAACAGTGAGAAGCCCACGTACCACAAAAAAAAAAAAAAAAAAAAAGCAGGCAACAAATGGAAATATAGTATTTCTAAAACATCTCCATAAAATGAATCTCCATAAAAATGAAATTAGACGCATTCCACAGTCAGAATATCGTCAGATTCCTGGTGGGTGGTCCTGACATTTGTCCTCCTAACCCATTCCCTACCTGCAGAGCTCTGCTGTGGGCTGCAGGGGATTGGGACCTGCAGACAAACTGCTCCCACTCCTTCCCAGCTGGCTGCCTCACCTGCGGTTCTGATCCTGGAAAGCGCAGTGGGAGGAGTAGGTGGGGGAGGGGAGACACGACTGTTTCCGGATGCTCTGGGCGGCATTCCTTCATTGAAGGGACCCCTGCACCCTTCCTCACCCCCAGAGATGTCTCTCCAGGGTTTTAGTACCGGCCCAAATGGCCTCACCTGGGCTGTTCCAATACTCCCTGGGGCCTCCCCAGCAGGGAGCAAGCTCCTGGGTTCTGATAGCACCACCCTCCCCCAACTCCTTCTGTTCCCCTAGCCCTGGGCATGGTGGGTGATTTCTGCACTTACTAATCTTTGCAATATCTCACCTTCTCCTCTGTGGCTCCTTTGGTTCTATCAGCACTTTCAAACTAGTTTTCTATATTAAATCCCATCCATCTGAAATATCTAGTACAGTTTGTTTTTTCCTGACTGTATCCTAACACAGTGAAATTACAGCCATTTCTTTTCTCCACTTTTTACATTTTCTTTAATATGTCTGTATTACTTTTTTTAATAACAGTTTTATTGAGCTATAATTCACATACCATAAATACATCATTTTAAAGTATACAATTCAGTAGTTTTTAGTATATTTATAATGTTGTGCAACCATCACCGCTATCCAATTCCAGAACATCTTCATCACCTCAGAAAACCCCAAACCTATTAGCACTCATTCCCCATTCATCCTTTTTCTCAGACCCTGGGAACCATTAATCTACTTTCTGTCTTGGTGAATTTGCCTATTCTGGACATTTAATATAAATGGAATCATACATATGTGGCTTTCTGTGTCTGGTGTCTTTCACTTAGCATGTAATGTTTCAAGGTTTATCCATGTTGTAGCATGTATCACTACTTCATTCCTTTTTAAGGCTGAATAAAATTCTCTCATAAATATATTATCTTTTGTTTATTCATTCATAAGTTGACAGACATTTCTGTTGTTTACACTTTTTGGCTACTATGATAGAAATCAGGAGGCAGCCCTGTGACCATCTTGTATGCTTTTGGGGCACTGTAGGTCCCTTAGAATCAAAAGAATTACAGGACTTTTTTGTGATTGGAAAAGTTGAAAAACAAAAAATTTAATACATTTTCTCTAAAGGAAACTCATAAAGTTCCCTTGAATTTACCATTTCATTAAAACACTTACCCTATGATTTGGAGCCTTTTAAATGTTATCAGCCATTCTAAATAGAATAGATTTATTCAACTAAACTTTAGTCATGGGCATTTGGGGCATTTTCTCTTTAGATATTACTTCTCTGTCCTCGTGCCTGTGTCTTTATTGCCTGCTTGCCAGTAGCCCCAGAGCCTGGGGTCATGCTTCTTGCTGAGTTTGGTGGAACACTTGCTGTTATAAACATTTGTGTGAAAGTTTTTGTGTGAATGTGTTTTCAATTCTCTTGGGTGGAATTGTCTAGGAGTGTAATTGCTGGATCATATGGTAACTCTATGTTTAACTTTTTGAAGAACTTACAGTTTTCTAACCCTTCTGCACAATTTCATATTCCCACCAGCAGTGTATAAGGGTTCCAATTTATCCACATCTTCACCAACACTTGTCTATTTGATTATAGCCATCCTCGAGTGTGTAAAGTGGTATTTCATTGTAGTTTTGATTTGCATTTTCCCAGTGACTAATGATGCTGAGTATCTTTTCATGTGCTTATTAGCCATATATATGCATCTTTTTTGAACAACAACTATTGAAATTCTTTGCTCATTTTTCATTGGGTTATTTGTCTTTTTATTGTTGAATTATAGGGGTTCTACATATATTCTAATACCACTCCCTTATCAGGTAAATGATTTGCAAAAATTTTCTCCTATTCTGTGGGTTGTCTTTTCACTTCCTGGGTAGTGTCCTTTGAAGCAAAAAATTAAAAAATTTTAATGATGTTCAGTTTATCTAATTTTTCTTTTCTTGCTTGTGCTTTAGATGTCATGTCTAAGAAACCCTTGTCCAATCCAAAGTCACAAAGATTTACATCTATGTTTTCTTCTAAGAGTTTTATAGCTTTAGCTCTTACATTTAGGTCTATAATTCATTTTGAGTTAATTTTTGTACATAGTATGAGAAAGGAGTCTAACTTCATTCTCCTGCATGTGGATATCTAGCTATCCCAGCACCATTTTTTAAATATTATTTTATTTATTTATTGGCCATAGCGTTTGTGGGATCTTAGTTCCCCAACCAGGGATTGAACCTGGGCCCTCGGCAGTGAGAGCTCGGAGTCCTAAAAACTGGACCACCACGGGATTCCCCCAGCACCATTTGTTGAAATGACTATTCTTTCTCCATTAAATTGTTTTGGCATCCTTGTCAAAAATCATATGGCCATAAATGTGAGAGTTTATTTCTGGACTCTCAATTCTATACGTCTATGCATATGCCAGCAGTACAGTGTCTGGACAGATAATCTGAATAAGCCTATATTTATTAAATAAATTAAATCAATAACTATAACCTTCCAAAACTTTTCAAAAGAAAGACCCAGGCCCAGATGGGTTCACTGGTGAATTCTACAAAATATTTAAGGAAGAAATTATACCAATTCTCTAGAATCGTTTCCAGAAAATAGAAGCAGAGAGAATACTCCTAACTCATTCTATGAGCGCATCATTATCTTAATACCAAAACCAGACAAAGACATTACAAGAAAGGGAAACTACATTTCAGTATCTCTCATGAATATAGATGTAAGAATTCTCAACAAAATAGTATCAAATTGAATCCAACAATGTGTAAAAATAATTGCACATGATGACCAAGTGGGATTTATTCCAGGCATGCAAACCTAGTCCCTGAATTGATTAGAAAATCAATTAATGTAATCATCACATTAACAAGTAAAAAAGAAAAAGTATATCATGATATCAATAGATGCAGAAAAAGCATTTGACAAAATCTAACACCCGTTCATGATAAAAACTCTTAGCAAACAAGGAATAAGAGGGTAACTTCCTCCACTTTACAAAGAACATCCACAAAAAGCCACCAGCTAACACCATACCTAATGGTGAAAAACTAGATCCTTTCCCAATAAGATCAGGAACAAGGCAAGGATGCCCACTCTCACCACTTCTTTTCAACATCCTACCAAAAGTCCTAGCTAATGCAATAAAATAAGAAAGTGAGCAGACCTTTCTGTAGAAAATGAAAAGCTGATTCTAAAATTCAAATGGAAATGCATATTTTATGCATTTCATGGAATAGCGAAAACAACTTTGAAAAAGAAGAGCAAAGTTAGAATACTAACATTACGTGACTTCAACACTTAATATTAAGCCACAGTAATTAATGCAGTGTGATGCAATTCAGTAGAGAAAGGATTGTATATCCATATGCAAAAAAGAATAAGAATGTAGATCTATATCTCACACCCAAAACCAAAATTAACTCAAAATGGATCATTGGCTTAAATATATAACCTAAAATTTTAAAAACTTCTGGAAGAAAACCTAGGACAAAATCTTTGTGATTTTGTGTTAAGCAACAAGCTCTTATATTCAACACCAAAAACAGGATCTATAAAGGAAAAAATGATACACTAGAAATCATCAAAATTAAGAATTTCTGTTCTTTAGAAGGTACTGTTAAGAGAATGAAAAGATAAACCACAGACTGGGGGAAAATATTTGCAAAATCGTGCATCTGATAAAGGACTTGTATCTGGAATATGTAAAGAACTCTCAAAACTCATTAAGAAAACAAACAACCCAATGAAAGAATGGGCCAAAAATCTTCATGATAAAAGATACAAGGATGACAAATAAGCACACATAAGACACTCCATGTTATTACTCACTAAGGCAGTGAAAATAAAACCATCTGAACTAGTACCTACCTGTAGAGTGGCTAAATTTTAAAAGGCTGACCACACCAAGTGTAGACAAGGATGTGAAGAAATTGGATTTCTCATATAGTTTTGATGGAAATGTAAAATGGTGCAACCACTTTGGAAAAACACTTCAGCAGCCTTTTAGAAAGTTAAATATCCATCTATCTACCATATGACCTAGCTCTTCCAGTTCTAGGTATTTATCTAAGAGACAAAAAAAAACATAGGTCCATACAATGATTTGTATACAAATACTTACAGCAGCTTTATTTTAAATGGCCCCGAACAAACTAGAAACAACCCAAATGTCCATCAAATAGGAAATAGATAAACAAATAGTTGTATATCTATACGATGGAATTCTACTTAGAAACGAAAGGGATGAACTATTGTTATGTACAACCACATGGATAAATCTCAAGACAATTATGTTTTGAAAGCAGCCAAACCAAAAAGAATACATAATGTATGATTGTAACTGAGCAGGACCCTATGGGGCCTTCCTAGGATAGGCCCGCTCCCATAACTTCTTCTTTTCCTGGAGGCTAAGGACTGATAATGTGAACCCCTGTGACACCACCCTATTACCTCACCATCAGCCAGTCAGAGAATTGTACATGAGCTGATCACAGACCCTGCGAGCCCCCTCCCTCACTTTGCCTTTAACAGTGCTTTGCTGAAACCCTTCGGGAAACTCGGGGCTTTTTAGGGCATGAGCCACCCATCTCCTTGCATGACCCTGCAATAAACCTTTCTCTGCTCCAAACTCTGATGTTTTGGTGTGTTTGGCCTCACTGTGCATCGGGCACACGAACTTGCGCTAACCTGATTCTATTATATAAAATCCTTGAAAATGCAATGTAATCTGTAATGACAGACAGCCTATCTGTTGTGCCTGCAATGGGAAGGTTGTACAGAGGGGCAAAAGGGATGGATTGTGAGGAAACGTTGGGGTGAAGGGTGTGGTCATGATTTTGATTGTGGTGATGGTTTCACTGGTGCATCCCTATGTCAAAATGTATCCAATTGTACATTTAGATGTGTAGTCTACTGTATGTCAGTTATCTGTTTTCAACATTGTATCTCAATAAATCTGACTGCGTTAAAATGTTCTCAGGTCATGGTTGGCGGGTCCATGCTTCCTTTCTGAAGAATGGCTGTGCCGACAGAGGAGCTGGAGCTGCATGTTGCAGGGTTCTCCTCATGCAACTGCCAAGTCCTGCCTATTCTACCTCCTGAGTTTTTCTGGAACCCCTCCTGCACACCTCAGCATTTCTACTGTCTAGACCCCAATCCAAGCCATCATTATCTCCCTCCTAGATTCCTGAGCAGTCTCCTATGGAATTACTCTAATCTCACTCTCCTCCAACCGTTTCTGCATATTGAATTCTTCCTAACACGAAAATTTGATCATCCTCCTATTTAAACCTGTCAGTAACCTCTCACCGACTTCTGAATGGAACACATACCCTTTCATAGACCCTACAAGGTTCTGTGGCCAGAAATCCTCACTTCTCTTTATCATGGTGGCTTCTTTGGTCTCTCCAGTTCTGCATTCCAACTACCCATCTGGAATTTGGGGGTTCTTCTCTTCTGGAGGCTTCTCTTTTGCTTCAAATCACACACTTGGGCTCCCTCTGTGCCAAAGAGCTCTGGGAATAATCTGCCACCTCAGCCCAGGTGTGACAATAACCACTTTCCTGGTTTTCCTTTCCCACAATGGTTCTCAACATTGCCAGACCTGCACCCCTTAGGTTAACAGATATTATGTATGTTTTCTTTCTTATTCTGAAATTCAATTGAAAGATAACATAATGACAAACAATAATTTTTAAAAATCAGCATAACGGCTTCCCTGGTGGCGCAGTGGTTGAGAGTCCGCCTGCCAATGCAGGGGACATGGGTTCGCGCCCTGGTCCGGGAGGATCCTACATGCCGTGGAGTGGCTGGGCCTGTGAGCCATGGTCGCTGAGCCTGTGCGTCCAGAGCCTGTGCTCCGCAACAGGAGAGGCCACAACAGTGAGAGGCCCGCGTACCGAAAAAAAAAAAAAAATCAACATAGTGCCTTAAGTATAAAGTAGAATAATCCATTTTCAATATGTGAGTCCTTCAGTATGGCTACACTAGAATATATAATCAAGTAGTCAGGCGATTGCACCAATTTCTAATGAAAAACATTCATTTTTCTTTATTTCTAACATTTGAAAATAAGAACTAAGTAAATATATTTGTCTATACACAAGTAGAATCACTGCAATTACACAGATATTAATGTTGACTAATAGGTATGTTGCCATGGTAACTGAAATATTATGGGTAGAGTGATGATTTTCTAAAATGGTGAACAATTAGGCAAAATTCAAATCAAAACGAAGTACAATCTTCCCTCGATTTTAAAGAGAATTGACCTTCTAGAAAGTTTGTTGTAGTCCTAGAAAAATTCACTTCAAACTGGACAAAAATTTATGCTTAAATTTAAGCAGGTTTTACAGCTACAGGAAAGTCCTATGTTCCTCAGCTCCACACATGGGTGCCATCCGGACTCCTCTCCCCATCTAGTCACTGAAGTGACCAAAAAGTTCTGACTCATTTCTGAGACATCCCCTAGGGGCTCTCCCTGCCCTCCTTGGAAACTATTGCCTTGTCAAGCTGATCTATTCAAAATCAGCTTCACTAATCCTAAGGTCAACAAAAAGGACATTTCTTAAAATGTATGAAAATACTAAGAAAGATGTGGTATTTTCCAAAGCACAGCATTCTTATGTCCTTGGTACAATTTTCCCCAAAATAAACAACCTCCCCCTTTCTTCTACCCACAGGGAAAAGGCTTCGTGCTGCATCGATGTTATCAAACTACTTCAAGCAAACAATGATCATGACTTGTACATAAGAATTAACCCGTGGGAAAGGCTAACTCATCTCTACCAGTTTTCTCAACCGTAAAATGGGGACAAGGACTCCTAAGGTTGTTATAAACAGTCCATGATTTAAATGGCATTATTTTGTTATTTTTTTATTGCTGAGTAATATTCCATTGCATATATGTACCACATCTTCTTCTTCTTTTTTTTTTTTTTACCACATCTTCTTTATCCGTTCATCTGTTGATGGACATTTAGGTTGTTTCCATGTCTTGGCTATTGTAAATAGTGCTGCAATGAACATTGAGGTGCATGTATCTTTTTGAATTATGATTTTCTCCGGGTATATGCCAGGAGTGGGATTGCTGGGTCATATGGTAGTTCTATTTTTAGTTTTTTAAGGAACCTCCATACTGTTCTCCATAGTGGTTGTACCAATTTACATTCCCACCAACAGTGTAAAAAAAAAAAAGGGTACAAATGAACTTATTTACAAAATGTAAGTAGAGTCACGGATGTAGAAAACAAATTTATGGTTAAAGGCGATGGGGGGTAGGGATAAATTGGGAGATTGGGATTGACATATACACATTATTATATGTAACTATAAGATAGATAGATAGATAACTAATAAGAGCCTACTGTATACCACAGGGAGCTCTACTCAATAATCTGTGATGGCCTATATGGGAAAAGAATCTAAAAAAAAGAAAAAAGAGAAACGAAAAAAAGAGTCCATGATTTAATACGTGTAAACTCAGAACAGTGCCAGCACATGGTGGAGGCTCAGTGTGGACCATCCGTATGACACCATATTGTAGGACTCATAGTACCATAAAATAAGGTGAGTTCTTCTTAAACTCAAAGTGGAACAGCCCGTGGAATGTTCTTGGCCTCCCCTTGTCTGACAGGCTTCAAGGGACTGTCTAGAGTCACCTGTTCCAGGTAAGATGCCCACTCACCCACAACTCACCCTAAATTCAAGCAGGACCTAAGCTCTTGGCCCAAGAGCTCCACTCCCTGAATCCCTACTCTTATCTTTCACTCAAATATCTCCACTCCAACCATTTCTGACCCATCAACCTGCCTCCTGTTTCTCAGGCTGCTCAAGCTGGAAGGAGGGAGTGAGGGGTTTCATGACCTTTCATCCTGATCTCTCTAGACTCCGTCCTATTTTATCAGACCTGCACCCCACATTCCAGCACTAGCTACATCCCATCCCTTGCCCACATCAGGCCTGGACCGGAGTAGCTAAACATGGCTGTAGAAACACACACAACCAATCCGACGTGTCTTGCTTTAAATGTGTGACCACACACTTCCTATGGGCCCCCAGTACTTGATTTCCCTTGTCTCTTCATGCTCCCTCTGTCCTAGAGAACAAATTCACACCTTCTCTCTTCTCAAAATCCCGGTGCCTTCTCCCTCTCCCCAGCCTGAGAAGATGATTTTGCATTTATTACACCAAGAAAAGCAACTAGAAGAGAACCTCCCGGGCTCCCACTGCCAGCGCCACCCATCCACATACACATGGACCCATCATCTCTGCTATCTTCCTGCCTTGAGATCATCCTGTCCCAGCTCCCGTGAAAGGGAAGCACCCACTGTGTGTGGAGCCGCCGCCATCTTTTGTCCACAGCTGGACTTTGTTCCAGCCGTCCCCCTCCCACTCCTGTGCCCACTGTAGACCTCTCCCTCCACAGTGGAGCATTCTCATCAACACATGACATGCTGACATATTTCCAATGTCAAAGACAAAGACCCTTCCGTGACCCGACATTGCCCTCCAGCTATAGAAACCTTCTTCAGAGCCGCTCTCCAGCGAAGCTCCTAGAGGACTGTATTCATTGTCTCCACCCCCTCCCTCCCATTCAACTCACTTCAGTCAGGCTTTTGTTCACCCATTAAATAGGCTTTTGTTGAGGTCACCCTTGACCCCAACTGGAAAATCCAACAGCTCATTCTCTGTGTACTTCTTCCTCTGCTCTCAGTAGATTTGATTGGTTGCTTGCTCCCCCCTCTGGAAACCCTTTCTTGGCTTGGCTACCCCGACCCCCAGGCTCTCCTGATGCTGCCCCCTCACTGGCTGCTCCTATTCAGTCCTCTTGCTGGATCCTTCTCTCTTCCTAAACTCTAAGCTTGGGATTTCACCAGGACTCAGTTCTCAGCCCTCTTCTCTACACTCTCTTCTTGGGTGATCTCAGCTGGTGCATGGTTATAACACAAATGCCATATGGCTGGTGAAGTTTTTAGATATGAAACTCTGCCCTTGGACTCTCCTCTGAATCCAGGCTCATGGACCCATGGCCTGGATTCTCAAATCTAACATGAACTAGCCCAGAAATCTGGCTACCACACCCCCAGTCTTCCCCTCCAGTGTTCTTATCCTGGTAGCCCTGGGTCCAGCCCCAATGCTTCCACGTCCCTCATATCCCGCATGGGATCCAGCGTTACATCCTGTCATCCCCTCTCCCCTCCCATGCCCCTCCCCCTCCCATCAAGCCACCTTCATGCTCTTCCAGATGCAGCAATGAGCAATGGCCTCATGGACCTCCCTGCTCCACTCCTCACTCCATGGTCCATTCTCCCCAGAGAAGAAAGGCTCTTGTCTAATGAGGATGTTAGATCATGTTATTTCTGTCGACCTTCCTGTGGCTCCACCTCATGGTGGAGACCAGGCCCCAGAGTCTCCATGTGTTCAGGCCCCTCCCCGACCACCCAGCCACTCCCCCGTCCTTATGCTCCAGCCACACTGGCCTCTTGCTGGTCTGCGAAAGTGCCAAGCAGGATTCTGTCCGGGCTTCTGTTTCTGCTGTTTCCTCTGCCTGGAAACCTGGCCCCAGATCTCTGTGGGGGTCACTTCCTCACGTCTTTTGCTCTTGGCTCAGACAGCTCCCCAGAGAAGGCTCCTCCGTGGCTCTTTCTAAGGGAGCAGCCTCCCTGCTCCACGTCACTCCTGACCCCCCTTTACTTGTCTTCATAGAACTTACCTGCCACTGTGATTTGTCGTTCTGTAGGTAATGATGATCCATGTCTCGAATCTGTCTTGTTTCCTGTGTCCCTGAAGCCTAGAGCAGTACTTGGCACGTCACGCTATTGGAAGATGGGGATCCAAAATGCCAGCGGCTTTCAAGCTTGGCTGTGGCATGGAAGCCTTTCTCCGCTCTCCCATCAAGGCTGCGGATCTGGTTGAATGGGCTGTGAAGAGCCTCTCAGCTCAGCTCAGCCTTCTCCTCTCCCCGCCTAAGCCTGGGATCCTGCCTCGCCCAGCTGAAAAGCCCGCAGGAGGCTCTCCTCTGCCTTCTAAGCAGGATGAAATCTGAAAACCCCACGCCTGCATTGCCCGCTGGTTCTGAAACCCTTTAAGAGAGGCGCTTCCCCTTCTCCTTTCCTCTCCCCCTGATTTGGTGGCACATCCTAGGTTCTTGGGGCCACTTCATCTAATTTGCTTACCTTTTCCTCAAAGTCTAACTAAGTTGTATTTGCGAATTCAGTAAAAATAAAGAAATCCCACAAACGGCAATCTCTCTCTCTCTCTTTCAAATCAGTGTAAGAAATGACACCTACTTCCGTTTTTTCCAGGTCAAATTTAATCTGACTTCCGGGTGGAGGGACTTCGACCTCTTTCCTGCACTTGCCCTCCTCAGGTTGGAGGAGAACCCTGAGAGCAGCCGCCGGGGCCCAGTCCACAGACCACGGCGGTCATTGTCGTCCTTCTGCTATATGACATTCCTGGTGACCTTGCCCTTCCCGTAGGACAGGTGCTGATGCCCGGCAGAGAGGTCCCCAAACTGACCACAGGTCTGTCCCTGAAATCTCACGGCTGCTTCCAACCCCACAGAGCTGTTCTCTGCGGTCTCAGCAGGCAGCCCTCAGCCCTGCTGCATCTGGACACGATGAGCAGTCTCTACCACTCCTGGCATCCCCAACTCAGCATCCCCTTCCCAAGCCCAGGGAAGTTGCCCCTGCACCCCACCCTGGCACAGTCTTCAGCTTGCAGAGTCAGGGTCCCCGCCTCTCCCTATTAGCTCCGACTTCCCAACCAAATGTTACTGACCAGAGTTCTTGGCCTCCTTCATCAATAGAAATTGACTAGAGGCCAGACAAGAAATCTAGGCAAGGCTTTACTCGGGCCCCTGCTGCAGCAGCGGGGGAGCGAGAAAAAACAACAGGGTCTCTTGCTTGCTCACTCCCTGAGGGGGGGCGAGCTTGTTCCTTAATGGGCTCAGGGTAGGGGTGTGTCCAGGCATCTGGCTGGAGGGGTTTGCTTAGGTGGTTTGCCCACCCCTTAGGTGGTGTTAAGTGCAGGGGGCACGTGCAGTACCCTGCTTTTGCTCCTGACCCCGTGCTTTTGCTCTGGGGCTCTTCAAAAGTGGCAGTTTGGTTTTTTGGTCTCTTTATATCTTTTGCCCAGAATTTGCCCTAACTGTGCATGCATGCAGTTAGTTTTAGTCCCATAGAGTTTCCTTGTATCTTGTAGCTCAAGGAGAGGTGTGTCCAGGTGCATGCACTGCAGCACTGCAGCAAAGGGTCCCAGGTCCCAGCCTGTCTCACAAACACCACCTGTAGGTTGTCTTTGGTGGAGTTCCTGAAACAGGAAGAAACTGTACCCGCTCCCTCCGACACACCAAGGAACAAGAGTACCCAGAACATAGAACACAAACTCAGGTGCCTTCCTGGTGTGCAGAAGTAAAAATTATTTTGAATCTCTTAAAGAATTAATATCTTACCAGATTTTTATTATAAATATTATTACTTATTATAAAAAATACACGTTACATTTTTTTTTTTTTTTTTTTGTGGTATGTGGGCCTCTCACTGTTGTGGCCTCTCCCGTTGCGGAGCACAGGCTCCGGACGCGCAGGCTCAGCGGCCATGGCTCACGGGCCCAGCCGCTCCGCGGCACGTGGGATCTTCCCGGACCGGGGCACAAACCCGTGTCCCCTGCATCGGCAGGCAGACTCTCAATCACTGCGCCACCAGGGAAGCCCACACGTTACATTTTAAAATGTAAACAATAGAGAAGAATACGTAGAGAAGAGTAAGTTTCCCTCCTCTCCCCTATTCCCTAGACATAACTGCAGGTAACAGGTTTTTGCATACGTTACATAATGTTTAGAATGCAGAGATGAGTGCATATTGTTTAAAGGTAAACCGAGGCATGCTAAAGTTTTCAAGAGTTTCTCTGAGCATATATCCATTCAAACTGAGCAGCACCAGATTAACAGTGTTTAGGAGCGCTCCATCAACAGGAAGAATGGGAGAGGGTTTTATGGAGATGATGCAGAAGCAAAGCAAAGCAAAGCAATTATTTGACTGGCTATAGCTTAAGCAGTTGCCTTGTTTGGGAAAGCCTAGCTGGCTATTTCTTCCTGGTGGTACTTAAGTCGTATTTTCTCAGATTCGAGTGCGTTGATTCTTAGGTTGTGGTTTGCTTACGTAAACTACCAAGGCATTGCAGCCACCTCAGTCCAATGGCTTAGCTATTGTAGCAAATAAACATGCATGTATCAGAACACACCCACACACATACTTTAAGGCTTTCTTCACATAACAACAACATGGGTAACTGAGGTTCTCTCGGAAACCCAGGGATCCCTCATCCACCCAGCATCCATCCCTCCCTGACACATACATAATTCTATCCCCTGTCTGGAGCCAGAACACCTGGGGACATATTTCAGCTCAAAAGCTCACTGCCATTGTAAGCTTGGGCAAGCTACTTAGCTTCTCTGGTTCCTCATCAGTAAAATGGGTACAATAATAATAGTAGCTGCCTTGTAAGGGCACTGTTGAATACTGAATAAATGCTTAGGACTGTCTTTGGCACTTAATAATTCTATAAGTGTTAGCTGCTTTAATTATTATTTGGATGATTTCCTACCTCTCACCTTATCCTCAAAAGATAGATTTCTGATACACTCAACCAATACAATGGAAAACAAGTAAATGAGAAACTGCAGACTAAGGGAATATGAGAGGTAGGGAAACACAACGAAGCCAAGAGTTGTGTTATTATTTAAAACATACACTGCAGCATCTTACCTAGTTGCCAAAGGCCATTGTTGACAACTTGACTCTGAGCTTCCTAGAAAACAAGGGAAATCCCATCAGTTTCAAGATTCACAATGTCTCTAAGGAAAAAACAAGCTATTTGATCAGGGGGAAGATTGACTTCTCTTTGTTTTCAGACCTAAGAACGATTGCTATGTGATTTAAATTTTCATTTTTCTCCTAGAAAGACTTCAGGGAATGGTGGTGGGGAGAGAATCAGACTGAATTCTGATTCTGATTCAGATTCTGTTATTTAATTTGTTAAATATTTAACTTAAACTTTTTTGTATTGAAGTATAGTTGACTTACAATGTTGTGTTAGTTTCAGGTGTACAGCAAAGGGATTCAGCTATACATACATATATACCCATAATACATACATATTTTTTTTCAGATTTGTTTCCCTTATAAGTTGTTACAAAACATTGAGTAGAGTTGCCTGTGCTATACAGTAAGTTCCTGTTGGTTATCTATTTTATATATAGTCCTGTGTATATGTTAATCCCAAACTCCTAATTTATTCCTCCTCCACCCATCCCCATGTCAATTTAAGTCATACTTTTCTCCTACTGTTTAAAATAAATCCGTGTGCAGTTCTCAACCAAACCCTGGGACCGTTGATGTTATATTGGTTAAGAGAAGGCCAGTCTTAGGCTGAGCCTGGCGACCCCATGTTAGGTCTTTAGCAATGAGGCCAAGTATTGATACCTGTGGAAAGACTAGGACTGGGAACAATCCTAAGTGGCCTGATTACTGAATTCAGGGACTTATTCCTGGCAGGAGACAGGACCATGCACTGCCTGGTAAAGGGAGTTAAAAGGAAAGAAGGAGGGAGTTCCCTGGCGGTCCAGTGGTTAGGTCTCCACACTTCCCCTGCAGGGGGCACGGGTTCAATCCCTGGTCAGGGAATTAAGACACATGGCGCAGCCAAAAAAAAAAAAAGAAAGGAGGAGAGCAGGGAACAGTGAAGGGTCTGATGCACCTAAGAGTCTGGGTCTGCAGTGGGAAGTGGGAGGTCCTCAGGAAAGGCCTGCCTTCCAGTACCGTTGTGAGAACTTAGCTTTTAGCTTGAGGCCAGCGTTTAGGTAAGAATGGTTGAGGTAGGAACCAATAAGCTATTATCTATTTTTCAAACAGCCTGACGGAAAATGCATCCGAAATTCACCAAAACATCACAGTTCTTTACTTTTATAGGATGTCACAGATTACATACCGCAACATTGCTGACAAAAAATGTGTACACCAGGTGTTGCCGAAACTCAGCCTCTGTTCACCGGTGCCGAATAGAAATGTGGAGACAGGGCTTCCCTGGTGGCGCAGTGGTTGAGAGTCCGCCTGCCGATGCAGGGGACGCGGGTTCGTGCCCCGGTCCGGGAAGATCCCACGTGCCGCGGAGCGGCTGGACGCGTGAGCCATGGCCGCTGAGCCTGCGCGTCCGGAGCCTGTGCTCCACAGTGGGAGAGGCCGCAGCGGTGACAGGCCCGCGTACCACAAAAGAAAAAAAAAGAAATGTGGAGACAGAATTTGGGGTGAAGTAGAAAAGAAATAGCTTTATTGCTTTGCCAGGTAAGTGGGCCACAGCAGGTTCATACCCTCAAAACTGTCTGTCCCACCCTGGAAGGGGTCGTGAGGAGTCTTATAGGGTTCAAGGAGCAGGGCATGGTCAGCTCGTGGACACTCTTCTGATTGGCTCGTGGTGAGGTCATCGGGAGTCGGCATCATCAATCTTCTGGTTCCAACCGGTCTGAGGTCTCCGTTCTCGTGGGCAGCAGACAGTTAACTTCTCCCACCTGGAGGGGGTTTCACTATCTGAAAAACAGCTCAAGGAACAGGGCTCAGAATATTCTCTATAGTCCTTGAGGAGGTACTAAAGGTCCTTGACTTTGTTTAATGGCTAAAGTATCATTATTTTGTCTGGCTTGCCTGTTTCCCTTTCTTTCTGCATTTTCTCACTCCTCTGATTAAATTTATAATTTGAATAAAGTTTTTCTACAGACAAAAGGCAGGCGGAGGACATGGATGGAGGTCTATTCTGGTAAGGCCTCAGAGGGTCCTGCTTGGTTGTAACAAACCGTTCTCGGTCAATTAAACATCCAAAAGAAAAAAAGAAAACCCAACCAGGGGTGGGATAGGGAAGGTGGGATAGGGAGGGTGGGAGGGAGATGCAAGAGGGAGGGGATATGGGGATATACATATACATGTAGCTGATTCACTTTGTTATACAGCAGAAACCAACACACCAATGTAAAGCAATTATACTCCAATAAAGATGTTAAAAAACAAACAAAAAAACCCCAACCAAACAAAAACGAAACAACCAAACTCATAGAAAAAGAGATTTGTGGTTTCCAGACTTGGGGAGTGGGAGTGGGAATTGGATGAAGGGGGTCAAAAGGTACAAACTTCCAGTTATAAGATAAATAAGTACTAGTGATGTAATGTACAACATGATTAATATAATGAACACTGCTGTATGTTTTGTTTTTTTATTTATAAATATCTCTTTGAGACCCTGCTTTCCATTATTTTGTGTATATATGCAGAAGTGGCCTTGCTGGATCATGTGGCAATTCTATGTTTAATTTTTTGAGGACTTGGTATACGGTTTCCTTTTTTTCTTTATTTTTTAAATATTTTATTTATTTATTTTTGGCTGCGTTGGGTCTGTTGCTGCATGCGGGCTTTCTCTAGTTGCGGCGAGCGGGGGCTACTCTTCGTTGCGGTGCGCAGGCTTCTCATTGCGGTGGCTTCTCTTTGTTGAAGAGCACTTACGGTGCTCTGTGTCAATTTTATCTCAAACTGGAAGAAAAAATTTGGAGGAGTGAACGATGAATGTAGTTTATCTACATTCATTGAAGGGGTAAAAGAACCCCTTCAAAGTGGGGGAGTCACAAAGAGGAAAAATAATAGTAGCAACATTGTTGTAGAAAGTAACTGGGAAATACTGGTTTGAAGTTGAGCCTCCTGTTGGTGAAGCACCTGGATTGGAGATTTCACACGTCCACGAGAGTGATGGTCTTCACGACTGATGTCTTCTGACTTCTAAGCTGATTGAGAGAAAACAGGCATTTATCTTCCTCAAAGAAGTTTCCATTCGTAAGGTGCAGTTTCTCTCCTTGAATTCAACGGACTTAATAAGTCAGGTTTGTCTGACATGAATGTTAGCACTTGTCAAAACTGATGACTTCATTGAGGAGGTAATGCCTCCCATGTGTCCTCACTTGATTCTTACTCTATCTCTGCGAAGTAGGTAGGTATTTATCATATTCTGGGCAAGAGGAAATAATCAGAACTTAAGAAATGTGTGCAAGCTCACACCACTGGAAAATGAAGGAACGCATGTCTTCCCTAACAGCTGAGAAATGAGGACTGGAAGGACTGTGGACATCTGGGGCTCAGTGATGCTGCCCTGGGAAGAATGCAGACTTTGGTGAGGAAAGAGCCTGTCTTGGGTGGAATCCCCAATTATAAACCATCTCAGTGGCTCCCAACCATTTTGAGTTCGAGAACATCTCTAAAATGATATTCTGCCAATCCTCTAGCACAGTGAAGATGTAACTGAGGAGATGTCAAATAATCAGGAGTTACTATGACCTCATTACTACTCCGGGAGGAATCTGATTTTTAATACCCCTGTATACATTCACAGTGAGTGTCCTTAATGTATTATTTGATGTATGTGGCCACAGTGCTTAGAGACTGAGGCCACAGTTTCTTTATTTTGCCTTCAAAGACCTCACAGACTCCCCCCTTATACCTGCCATGGACCACATTCCAAATCTCACAGGCTGTAAACCTTTAGGGTGGGAATGAAAGCTTTGGGGGAAAAGAGATGTTAAATGGTTGGTGTAGGAAAGTAGGAACTGTGGGGTCTTGAGGAGCCAGCCTTGGCAAAGACCCCAGACAGCCTTTGAGCCCATATTAGGCCATTGCCACGCCTCACCTTCCCTGCTGACCAAGCTCGTTTGTGCCAACACCCAAACGAGGCATTTGTTCTCATTCTTTATATCACACCACGATGTCGGCACAGCACTCTTCTGTTTATTCAACACTCATGTGAACACGGTGATATTATTTCTGTTTTATAGACAAGGAAACAAGATCAGATCAAGAGACACGGCCAAGCCATTAAATGGCACAACAGCGACTTGAACACATGCCTTATCTGCTAGTCTTGCCCCTCTTTCATGACACCATAGCTGACTCAACACCAGATGAGTAAGAAATGCTGTATTTTGATTCTTTGATTCTCAAACATATCAAGAAGCTACAACTTTTGAAAAGTTTGATAGAATAGGCTGGGAAATACATCAATTTGCAAAAATATCTAAGATCTGAAATAATTCCCCCTTCCTTCCTAACCTCATACTTTTTTTTTTCTTATCTCTGGTAGCTGAGTGATTATGTTGGCAACAAAAACAAGAGGATTTTTTAAACGAATGTGCTTCCCAAGTGCTCTCAGTCTTCCACAGTGGATTTGCAGTTTCCTTTGGGCCAGTTGCAAGCCCTTGAAAAATGGGAACTACATTTATAGAACTGGCTGTTTGTCTTTCATTTGCCAGGCAGCAGTGATAGACTGTCTAGTTGCCAAATTTCTGGATCTGTCTGGAATTGCTGCTCGTGAGAGCAAGAAAGCTCAGATCATGCCCTGCCACATCCAACTAGGGACTCTAGTGGATGAGGATTTGAATAAACTCTTTCAAGCCGTGACCATCTGTGAGGGGTAAGGTGATACCCAACATCCATCCCAAGCTACTTCCCCAAAACATGGAGCCAAAACCTCATGACAATCTTTCATCTTTCCAGTGGTCCTCTAGTAGAAGGTTGAAAAGAGTCTGGCCTACTTGGAACATTTTTATAAGGCACTTACCACCTTATAAATAATAATTATTAATATTATAATTATTATAATATTATAAATAATAATTATCATGTTATAATTATAATATAAATAATTATTATAATATTATAAATAATAATTTATAATATCATTAAATGACTGAAGTTTATATTATGTTACAATAAAAGTTGTTGCACAGGTGGAAACTAGTCTTTTTAAAGAGACAAAGACTCTTCTGGAGCTTCTAAATATCTCCAACCTGGGAGGTTTGGGCTATCAGAGTTTTTAAAAGAAGAAAATTTTAATCCAAAAATCTCCCTTTGACTCACATTAACCATTTAAATTTTTCCTTCAACATACTGACCTTGGGGCACCCAATGATATGGGGTTAGGGTGGCCAAACAGAATAGACAGACATAACCAAACTCACTGGGGGCCATTTTCCCACAGATTGTTAGATCTTTTGTAGAAAACAATATCTGGAAATTTAGGATAAAAAAAGAAGCATTATGTGCTATCTTTCATCTTTATATAACAAATCATCTAACCAATAGCTAATCAATTAGAACACTTCAATATTCGTTCATTTAGGAACATAACATATATTGAGCTCAACGTTTATCAAGTTTCCACCATGTTCTGTACCCAGTAGCAGATGATGAAGGTCCAAAGATGAATAAAATAGAGTCCCTACTTTTAAGGTGAGCACTACTGAATAGGCAGTCATGAAAATGAATGAGTTTAATCAAGTGTTACATATGTTATAGCAGTTAGCACTTGCTGTATAACAAAGCACCCCCCGATTTATTCAACTCATGATTCTGCAGCTCAGCTGGGTAGTTCTAGACTGAGCCAGCTTTACTCATCTCTGCTGAGCTCTCTCATGTGTCCTATGGTCAGTTGGCATGTTGGCTGGTGGCTGGGCCATCTCATTTGTGACGCGAGTGAGAATGTTTCTCATCACATAGGAGATGTCTGATGATTGACAGGCTCAACCAGCGTGATGGGAGTGGCTGGCTAGGCCTCGTGTCGCTCATCTCCCAGCAGGCTAACCTGGACCCATGGGAGTCACAGGGTTCTGAAAAGCAAGAGAGACTAAGCTCAGTGCTCATGCACATGACAAGCTTCTTCTGTGCCATGTTTGCTGATTTTGCATTGGCTAAAGCAAGTCACAGGAGCTTACTGACATCAGTGGCAGAGATGGGAAGGTGGGAGGGAGAAGGGGATACTGCCTGCAGGAAAGGGAATAATTTGGGCCTTTTTGGTACCTTCATACGTGGGCTGTCATAAGGGGACTTAATGGAAGGAGGCATCGATCGTGTTGGGGCAGCAGGGGCAGGAGACAGGACAGACTTCAGAGAGGAGATGCTATGAGGAAGAGAGTGAGAGATGGGGGTGTTGACGAGGCAGCCACTGACATTGCAAGAGGAGAGGGCCTGGTGAGCAAGGGCCCTATGGCAGAAGGCCATCAGCTGTTCTGCAGTGGGTGCTCTGAGTGTGCGAGGGGACTCAGGGATGCTTGAGGCAAAAGAGATAGGATAGAAAATGAAATGTCCCTGACGCCAGCAATCAGGAACTGCTGGGGATGGGTTAGCAGGGAAAGCGTATGAATCAAATTTGGGTTTTAGAAGCATTTCATCTAATCAGATGAGCAAAGACTATTACAAATTAATGCAGTAAGCGCGAAGAATAAATTAAATCTCTTGGGCAGGATGAAATGCTATGAGCAATTTGCAGAATTCTATTTCAAAACTGGATTAATGGCGCCTGAGCACCCCTTACAGGGAAAGCACCCCCCTCCACGTACACAACTGTGTATATAATATGTGTAAACAAAGGAACTATGTGTACACAACATATATACACCACTATGTATGTGAGTCAACAAGGAACTTTTGGTACTCAATGCATCTACACAACAGTGTACATACTATGTTTCCACAAAGTTTCTTTGCGTACACAGTGCACATACACAACTCTTTACCACAAGGGGTGCATGGGTGCACCACAGGATGCCCGAGCACCCCCCTCCAGGGACAGCACCCCCTATATATATATATATATAACGGAATCACTTTGCCGTACACCAGAAACTAACACATCACTATAAATCAACTATACTTCAATAAAACATATTTTTTAAAATGCAGATTCTGATTCTGCCTGTCTGGGACTTAGCCTAAAGTCTGCATTTCTAACCAGCTCCCAGGAGAAGCAATGCTGCTGGCCTCCAGACCACACCTGGAGTAGCAGGGTCAGTAGTTTTCAACATTGATTGCCCATTAGAATCACCTGGAAAGGTTGAACATCTACCACGTCTAGAATCCACCCCGAGGGATTCTGATTTCATTGGTTTCCAGGGGTGATGGTGCCTGGCAGGATTTTTCAAACGTCTCAGGTGCAGTTAATGAGGACCCAAGGTTGAGAGCCACTGTTTCAGAGCTGCTATCTGCCTCTAGTGAAATACAACTTTCTGCCCTTATCCTGCAGCTCGGAAAGACTCACAGGACAGGGCAGGGGAACCTGCTTCTGGAACCCTGGTCTTCTCAGGTCGATCAGCAACCGAGGAACAAAGTATAAAGGAAAATATGTTACTGTTATGCAAAATAAAACCCCAAAAATGATACTGTGATTTTGGTGTGTTAATTGCATCCACTTGTGATCGAACAGCTGTTTATTCACACCTGGATGTGAGGCATGATGGAAAGGAGGCTGGGGAGGAAGTCAGGGACCTCCGCTACTTTCTGGATTCAAGCTGCTTCACAGTGAAAATTACACGATAATTTAAGCACTTTGGAAGCCTTGAAAGGCCATGCATGTCTAACGTCATACTGCTGCATAGGGCTGGCCCTCGGCAGGACAGTGAAGGAAGGGGTTTATCCCCCCAGCCCAAGTCCTCCTGGATGTCCTTTTCTTACCTGGGAGCAGTGGTTCTCAGAGTGGTCCCTGGACCAGCAGCAGAAGCATCCCTTGAGAACTTGTTAGAAATGCAAATTCTTGGTCCCTGCTCCAGACCTGCTGAATCAAAATTTCTGGGGTGGGGCTCAGTAATCTGGATTTTAACAAGGTCCCCAGGTGTTTTCGGTACATGGTCAACTTGGAGAAGCGCTGGTATATAGGGTTTGTGCCACCCATGATACTTCTCCCCAAATTTGCACAACTGGCCTGTGGGCCCCTGAGCCAGAAAGTAAATCTCCAGCAGCAGATGGCCCCAGGAAGCTCATTTATGAGACAGGAGATGAAACAGTAATGGCCAGAGGCAGCGCCTGTGATTCTTTTCTTCCCCAGGACAAGTCCAGGGAAAACTGAAATTGAATGTTCAGCCTCAGAGAAGATTTTTCAGGGTCATGCTGGGAGACCAGTTCTTTCCAGAAGAGACCAGTTCTTTCCAGAGGTGATCTAAAGGGCTGCAGGGTGGCCTGGCTCCAAGCACTCCCCTGCCCTTCCCTTTTAGATCTTTCTTTGGGGTGTGTGTTTGCAGCAGGACTTACATACCTTGCTGTTAAAGTCCACTGCAGCAGCTCCCAAATCCTGTAGGGATATATATGGCTGCAGGCTTTCAAAGAGCGGTCCCCAACCAGCAGCATCAGTACCATCTGGGAACTTGTTCGAAATGCAAATTCCACGCCCACCGAATCAGAAATTATTCTAACAAGCCCACCAGGGGATTCTGACGCACACCAGGGTGAGAACCACTGCTTTAGACACATCATATGCTCAGAGTCTCTACTTTCACTCCCTTCAAGCCTACATTCAGGAAAAGATCTCGTGAACTTTCTCTCAAGTGGAAACTGATTAATCATCCCTTCCTCCAGAAGTATCTGCCTTTGATAACAGTAGCTAATTCTTGTTGAGTTCAAGGCACCAAGAGTGCTTTCTGTGTGCTAATTTCTTTCATCCTCACAACAA
Organism: Mesoplodon mirus; assembly: GCF_964341445.2. Taxonomy (NCBI): domain Eukaryota; kingdom Metazoa; phylum Chordata; class Mammalia; order Artiodactyla; family Ziphiidae; genus Mesoplodon; species Mesoplodon mirus. Next base: position 18,410,708 of record NC_138990.1, on the reverse strand, counting down.
TCTACAAAGGTTTTATTAGCCCATTCTACAGATGAGAAAACTGAGGCACAGAGATATTTAGTAACTTGCTGAAGGTCACACAGCTCTTAAGTAGCCTAGCTGGGATTTGAACCCCACCAGTCTGGCTCCACAGCCCATATGCTTAACCTCCACCCTACTTGGCCTCTATTTTTTTTTTCTTTGCGGTACGCGGGCCTCTCACTGTTGTGGCCTCTCGCGTTGCGGAGCACAGGCTCCAGACGTGCAGGCTCAGTGGCCATGGCTCACGGGCCTAGCCGCTCCACGGCATGTGGGATCCTCCTGGACCGGGGCATGAACCTGTGTCCCCTGCATCGGCAGGCAGACTCTCAACCACTGCACCACCAGGGAAGCCCTATTTTTTTTTAAATTTATAGAATTGAATTAGAAATTCTCCAAAACATGTACACATCCTTGACATAATAAAATTGATTTCATTGTGCTTTCAAAATTACTGAATATTTTGACCTGCCAGTTTAAGGGTATTGAACACAGTTTTGATGTCTGAGAAAATTTCAGAGACACAGATTTAAATATAGCTCTGATTTGAACGGAGAACAATGACAGAAATCACTGGACTGAATTTCTGGCCAAGACATTCCACGTGTCAATCAATGGTGGGGAGGTGATTGGGGGAGGGGCACTTCTTTGCCTGCTAAAATCTCTCTACATATACGGCTGTCTTTTCCTGATCTCAGCCTGGCTATGTGACAACACTTAGCAAAAACAAAACTAGCATTTGAGTGGTTACTATACAGCAGGCATTTTCACTTCATTTCTTGTTTGATCTTCATAGCAACTCAGTAGAACAGATATTATTAGCTCCAGTTTTCCAAATGAAAAACTGAGATTCCCAGAGTTTAAGTAACCTAATCCAGTTACACAGTTAGCAAGTGACTGAAGCCAAGGGTCTTGATGCACAGCTTTTTTGTTCTTTGATAAATGATTGAATGGTGATTCAAATCTTGTTGCAATCCTCTTCTTGCTAGGAAGGTTGCTACACCCTTTTGTGGTGTCGCCATCAGTGATTATGGTCTGGAGGAGATTCTTGCCCACTGTCTTACCTGTCCCATTCATGACCAAGGTCCCAGGATCCTGGCATCACCCACGTGAGACGATGATTGAATGTGAAGTGTGTGTTCAAGAGAATGCTAACTGATGCCCAGGTGTGTCACCCTAGACTCTTTTTTTTTTTTTTTTTTTTTGCGGTACGCGGGCCTCTCACTGTCATGGCCTCTCCCGTTGTGGACCACAGGCTCCAGACGCGCAGGCTCAGCGGCCATGGCTCACGGGCCTAGCTGCTCCGCGGCATGTGGGATCTTCCCGCACCGGGGCACGAACCCGTGTCCCCTGCATCGGCAGGCGGACTCTCAACCACTGCGCCACCAGGGAAGCCCACCCTAGACTCTTGAAGCATCCCAGCAGAGGTGCTAACAAAGGCAATGATCCCAGGGGTTAGAAATAAGAATCTCTGGGACTTCCCTGGTGGCCCAGTGGTTAAGACTTCAACTGCAGGGGGCACAGTTTCGATCCTTGTCAGGGAACTAAGATCCTGCATGCTGCTCGACATGGCCAAGATAAATAAATAAATGAGAATCTTTGCCTGGAGCAGCCCTACTGGGTTTCAGTGCACAAAGGTTGTCTGCTTTTCACTCAGTCAATTCAAGCAGGAGGCTCCAGGTGATGAAATTGTGTCCTGGTTGAAATGTTTTCCTTTGGGAACCAAGTCTGTGGCTTCCTTAGTTCTGGTAACAGATACGCTTTTAGTTGGTACAAACATTAATTTGAAAATTAAAAATAGAAGATTTCAAAGCAATGCGTGACAATATTAACGGTTTTTCTTGGGTGGTAGGCATACAGGAAACTCTTCATTTACATTTCTGTACTTTGCAAGTTTCACATAATGAACACATACTGTTCTCATAGTGAGAAGTGACGTATGAAAAGTTGAAGATGCCAGTAAGAGGTACATTACTGGTGGACCGTCAGGGACCATCAAGCCCAAGCAGCGTCTCCATCTGTGGACTCAGCACCTGGAGGTCATCTTCCCTAAGGTTTCTCATAGTGCTCGCCCAGAGTTCTTCTAGAAGCATCAAGGTGACACACTTGAGAATCCTGTTTCATTAATAAGTCTTTTTCAGCTAAGTCATCTCCCAAGGCTGTGAGTGGTGACTGGATTTTGCCAAGAACTGGAATCAAAGTGGGCAAATACTGCCCCATTCACCCTCCACTGCACTTCCTTTAAAAGATGGAGTGTTTTCTAAAACCCTCACCTTCACCTCTGCCTGCGGGTACAGCCATCCCACCTGCCAACCCCCCAGGGCCCTGACCCACGAGATTGACAGGATGGCCCTGTCTCTGGGAACCAGCTCTATGCTCTGCAACCCCTCAGCTCCAGAGGATGTGAAAACACTCCTGACAGAAGAGACCAGAGTCTGCTCCATGTTTCTAACAAGGCTGCATGTTTGTGGCTCACACTGGAATAAGGAGACCAGAGATCCGAAGTCTGTTGAGATCCTGATGGAGGGGAAGTGGTGACAGCAAAATGCTGTGTCAAGCAGCATCTCAGAGGCAAGGGAGGGTCCCGATGGGTCCCAGAACATCTCTCTAGTTTGCTTCATTCGTGGAAGCAGCAGAAGGGAGGGAGTTCAGATGTGTCCAGTTGCTGGGGAGGGCTACCAGTGTTTGTTATCCATCCCCTGGCAGACAGAGGAAGAAACCAGCTGAGCTGGAGGCCTGGATTTAACCACTGGACCACCGGGGAAGTCCCAGGAGACCTGGTTTCTACAAACTACTGGCGCCACAGCACTCCCGAAAGCCCTGCCGTCGGCAAGTGACCTGAATCACTCCCCTCAGGGAGAAGAAGTGAAGCCCATGACTGAGGATATGAAAGGGAAGGCTGGGCGGGGCACAGAGTGCACCTTCACCTGTGTCGTGTGGGGACCCGATTAAGGTCCCACCCGATGCCTTGGCATCATCTTGCACCTGCAGAGTCATGTTATGGTATCTCCCTGAGCCTGTCTCCTTAGGCTGGTAGCTCCCTGATGACAGGATTGTTTATCATTTTGTTCCCTGTCAGCTTAAATGTTTTTTGTTTTTGTTTTTGTTTTTTGCGGTACGCGGGCCTCTCACTGCTGTGGCCTCTCCCGTTGCGGAGCACAGGCTCCGGACGCACAGGCTCAGCGGCCGTGGCTCACGGGCCCAGCCGCTCCGCGGCATGTGGGATCCTCCCAGACCGGGGCATGAACCCGTGTCCCCTGCTTCGGCAGGCGGACCCTCAACCACTGTGCCACCAGGGAAGCCCAGCTTAAATGTTTTTGAAGGACTCTTGCCTGACCTGGTCGATTTCTTTCCTCTAGTCACTTTCTACAAGTCGTGTCCCTTTGTGTCCGGAAGGAGCCAAGAGGAACAAAGCCTCCCAAGCAGGTCGGTATTTCTCACGGCCGCATCCATGGCCACCTAGAGAGGGGCAGTATACTCAGAACGGACGTGGTGGCACCTGGCTACGTGGCCACCAAACTGCCCTACCCCTCGGCCCTCATGCCAGAGCTGGCCAGCAACAGGGCTCTGCAAGCAAAGAAAAGCAGGGCGACCGGTGCCCAAGATCAAGTCCAATCCCATCCAGCGGGCTGTGCACAGCAAGAAGGATCCCAGCAGGATATGGGCCTCACATCCATCACCAGGATGGTGTCCTCCTTCCCCAGCTCATTCCCCACAGACTGGTGGAGAAATCAAAGGTCCGCACCTAGGAGTTCTGATTCGGGGGTGATCACGCTCTTGGCCACGTTCAGTGTCATACAGCCCCTGTCTCAATGGAGGGTATACGCTGTGTTGCAAGTGAGCGTCCCTGCATTTTAGAACATATTTTAGTTACAGGTATGTTTAGATTGAACCTAAGTGGTTACTTATTAGGCACATCCTGTAAGCTAATAAAAAGAGAAGAAAGATCACTGCGCGCATGCAAGACCCAGAGTATAAGGACGTCATGTCCTATTAAGTCATGATTATTTGTGCTGGTTATTCAAACTGGGGTAATGGTGGTGGTTAAGCACGTGTTCCTCTGGAGGAGGCTGCTGGGAAGGGATTGTCCATCAAAAACCATCTGGACTTGGCCTCCGAACCCTCAGGAGCTGACAGTCTCCTGCTTGCTCTCAATGCCTCAGTCATGGCCATTACCACCATCTGATATAGGATGTGTAGCCATTTTTCAATTTTGTATGGAACTTGTTTTTTTCTTAATTAAAAAAATGTTGTTGAAGTATAGTTGATTTACAATGTTGTGTTAATTTCTGCTGTACAGCAAAGTGATTCAGTTATACATATATATACATTCTTTTTCATATTCTTTTCCATTATGGTTTATCACAGGATATTGAATAGAGTTCCTTGTGCTCTACAGTAGGACCTTGTTGTTTATCCATTCTATCTATAGTAGTTTGCATCTGCTAATCCCAAACTCCCAATCCATCTCTCTCCAATCCCCCCCTTGGCAACCACAAGTCTGTTCTCTATGTCTGTGAGTCTGTTTCTGTTTTGTAGATAAGTTCATTTGTGTCATATTTCAGATTCCACATGTAAGTGATATCATATGATATTTGTCTTTCTGTTTCTGACTTACTTCACTCTGTATGACAGTCTCTAGGTCCCTCCTTGCTGCTGCAAATGGCATTATTTCATTCTTTTTTATGGCTGAGTAATATTCCATTGTATATATGTACCACATCTTCTTTATCCATTCATATATCAATGGACATTTAGATTGCTTCCATGTCTTGGTTATTTTTATTTTTTAAATTTTTTTGGCCCCACAACACAGCATGTGGGATCCCAGTTCTCCAGCCAGGAATCGAACCTGTGCCCCCTGCAGTGGAAGCACGGAGTCTTAACCACTGGACTGCCAGGGAAGTCCCCATGTCTTTGCTATTGTGAATAGTGCTGCTATGAACATAGAGATGCATGTATCTTTTCGAATTATAGTTTTGTCCAGAACTTGGTTTTTGAAGATTTTTCAAATATATAATAAATATGACATGATTTATAAAGACAACAACCATGTGAAGCAGTAGGTATATTCCTTTCATTGGGTTACTGCTGAATGTCCCACAGTTGAGGACAAAAGATGGGGGGTTGGAAGGAAGACCACATCAAGGTCTTCTGAAACAAAATCCAGGGCTATTCTTACTATTCTTACTTGAAGTTCCCTGTGAAATCTGTCATTGGCTCAAATTTATATAAGAAAAGAGTCAGGGCTTGTCTGGGGTTTTTTTGGGGGGTTTTTTTTGGAATCTATTAGAATTCATTTTATAATAATAAACGCAAGCTCCTTTGTCATGTCAAATGATTTTTGAAGCCTCACAAGTACACGCAAGTCCATTATTGAGCCCTGGGAAATGAGTGACTTAAAATATCCAGATGAGTCATGGTAGGATGGAGGGAAAGAAGGTAAAGATTCAGAAATTGTTACTGTTAAGTCAGCCTCAAAATATGGTTCGGATTTTCCCACATTCAACTCCTTGTCCCCAGCATCAATCCTTATTAAATGACTCCCTTAGATTCCCAAGGACTCACAATCCTCAGGGGATGAACAAGCAGTGCTGGGTCCTGACTGCTCCCTGGGCAGTGATCGTTTTGGTGGAAGGACAGTGGGCCTGCTCCTGTTGTCTAGGGATTGGCTCCTGAAGCTCAGACACAGGCCGGAGGGAAGTAAACTCCTCTTGTTCTAAAGAGCTGATCAGTTGGCATCAGACACCTTCCTTGGACTGTCTAAGCTGTGGGTTACCTGCCTTTGCATTTTATTAACTAGTTAGCTGTCTGCTGACACAGTAGACAAGCAGGTTTGCCCCTGTGCCACCCTGAGCAGGGAATTGGAACAGCCTGCCTTGCCATCATTTCGTTGCCAAGGAAACACAAGTTTCCCGGGAGTCTAGAAATAGCCAGGCATGGACCCCCATACCTGATGCACTCAGAGAGGGCTGGGTGTCTGGTGAGGGGTCCCTGGCACTTAAGAGGCACTGCGGCTTCTGCTGAGGTGAGGAGACCAGCTCCCAGGGAGCTGTGCAGAAATGCTGCTCGCCACAGACCCCCAGGAGCTCACGTGGGTACCCCTTCTGGAAGAGCCCCAGACCAGGAAATTGTGGCAAGAAAAGCAGCAGAGGAATCTTCTGATCCGTAGTCAGACGCGTTATCCATCGCGCCACTCGCCCGCCCGCGGAGGACACCAAATTCTGGTCATCAGGCAAAAAGACGTTTCCCGTTCTTCCTCCATTGTCATTGTCAAGCCCGACACAGAAGGGGTGAGGAGGTACTAAAAAGGAAGGGCTGCTATTTCAGAGGTAGGGCCACCTTCCCTGCTTCCCCAATGTACCTCCTCACCCCTGCGCTGGGTACAGAAAGGTGTTATGGGCTGTACTGTGTGCCCCCCACGTTCGTATGTTGAAATCCTAATGCCCGGTACCTCAGAATGTGACTGTACTTGAAGAGGTAATTAAGAGGTGATCATGTAGGACAAGCATCCTTATAAGAAGAGGGTGTTAGGACACAGATGCGAGAGGAAGGCCACGTGACGATGCAGGGAGAAGACGAGCCAAGGAGAGCGGCCTCGGGAGAAACCAATCCTGCCAGCTTCTTGATGTCAGGCTTCTAGCCTCCACTCCTGTGAGAAGACAAATTTCTGTCGTGTAAGCCACCCAGTCGGTGGCACTTTGCTATGGCAGCCCTAGCAAACGAATACAGAGGGCATGAGATTTAAATTAGATAGGCCAGTTGGAATAGACTGGACTTGAAAAACTCAGTGTATCTAGAAAACATATGAGAGCTGCCTGCTCAGAGATAGGAAAAGGGAATTTGAAAGGGCACAGTTAAAATCAGTAGTTGGGGGACTTCCCAGGTGGTCCAGTGGTTAAGACTCCCTGATCCCAATGCAGGGGGCCAGGGTTCGATCCCTGGTCAGGGAACTAGATGCCGCATGCATGCCGCAACGAAGAGCCCACGTGCCACCATTCAAAGATCCCGCACACGGCAACGAAGATCCCACATGCCACAATGAAGACCCAGCACAGCCAAATTAAAAAAAAAAAAATCAGTAGTTGGCATGAAGCAACTACTTTGATTTTTTCAATCCCCAATATATAATATTTGGACTGCTCACTCCTCACCCAGAGCCTGGCTTCCTCCCATGATTGGGAGCTGCTTTCTTTTTTTTTTTTTTTTTTTTTTTTTTTTTTTTTTTTTGCGTTACGCGGGCCTCTCACTGCTGTGGCCTCTCCCCCCACGGAGCACAGGCTCCGGACGCGCAGGCCCAGCAGCCGTGGCTCACGGGCCCAGCCGCTCCGCGGCACGCGGGATCCTCCCGGACCGGGGCACGAACCCGCGTCCCCTGCATCGGCAGGCAGACTCTCAACCACTGCACCACCAGGGAAGCCCGGGAGCTGCTTTCTTTAAGGCTGTTGGGGAAACTGGGTCTGTGTTCTCTGCCAGCACTCTGGTGAGATGGCACAGATGTCCACCCAAGGTTAGGTCAAGTGTGTTGGAGATGCAAAGCTAGAAGGCCAGGAGGCTGAAGTGCTGGATCATTGTTCAGAGTTCCTGCTTTCTCTCTTGGCTGTTTTGAGAGCCGTCCCCAGCCACTAGGGCACTCGAGTCTTTGGACCAGCAGGTACGGGATGAAGCAGCTGACACATGCCCTGCCCTATCATCAGCCTGCACAACCACACAAGACAGAAAAAGAGCTCTGCACCCAGAGGCAAACCACCCAAGTCACTGAATAGCCAGTCCCCCAAATAGATTACACCTTGAATCTTTTCTTGTATGTTACTGACTTTATCCTTGATTTTTATGCTGCTGTTGACTACACATATGTGATGGCCTTTGTAGATACCATCATTTTGTGAGGAACAAAAAAAAACACAACACTGTTTTTTCCACCATGATCAGACCTTGGTAACATTTGTGTGCATTTCTTTCCAGGTTGTGTTGTTTCAGGAACTGGTCTTTCTGAAGTCTGAGTTTCCTTTGGAAAACTGCAAGTAAGTAGGTTTTCTCAACACTTTGGACTCAGTTTTCTTTTATCACATGGTGTTTTGTTTTATTTGGACTGTTTTTTTGGCCATGCCGTGCGGCATGTGGGATCTTAGTTCCCTGACCATGGATGGAACCCACACCCCCTGCATTGGAAGCACGGAGTCTTAACCACTGGACTGCCAGGGAAGTCCCTCCCTCTTTTTCTTTTTTTTTTTTGGTTGTTGTAAATCTCCTAGGTGCACAAGGATGTCACACCATAGATCTTCTGGAATGGAACGTTCTCCCACAGCAGGAGTGGCTCTTGTCCTAGCAAGTAGCAAACAAACTTTTTGGGTCTCACCTGATTTCTTGGTCCAATCTCTAGAGCATGTGCTAATACATGGCGAAGTGTTCAAAAAATGCGTCAAAGAAAGAGGAGAGTAAAGTTGGAAAATCCACTATCGTGAGAGAACTTTTAAGTGTCTGAGAGCCAGGCACCATGGAAAGGGCAGAAAATCACCTCTTGTGCTTGCAGGTGTAACAATTTCAGACTTGTCTTTTATATTTCTTAGTTTTGCTTTTAATGTGTTACAGCACTTGGCATTTGCTTTTTAACCTAATTTGTGGTCTTTCTTTAGGTAATTTTAGGCTTTTCTTTTTCATTTATTATTTCTACTAAACCTATTCATCCTCTATTGTATTGTTTTGTTTTGTTTTGTTTTGTTTTGTTTCTGTAACACTCTTGTTTCACTAATACTAATTCTGGAGTAGATTTTTTTTGCTTCAGTTTAGAGTTTAGGTGAGATCTGAGAAATAGCCTAATTTATTGTTTCTAAACCTACTTAATTAAGCCCACACCGTATTAATTCTTTTCCTGATACTTGTGTGTAGTTAAAGTAACCAGGAACCCTCTTCTAAGGGATGCTTAGCTTACACCCCGGGCCTCCTCTCTCTTCCCGCATCCCTACCTCTCTCCACTTTTCACCCTGATATACTGAAACTTTTTAACATAAAAATTTAAATGGTGGAAATTTATTTAACATTGATCACTATTACTTAAGATATATTTTTATTATGAAATGTAGAGACTGATAAAGTAATAGTTATCTAATTCTTAACTCATCCACTTCTCTCAAATGAGTCCAATTGAATGTTTCCTACTTCAGATATTTGAAGACTTTCCATAGCTGCAGGAGTTGGGTTTTTTTCCTTTTCCTTTATAACAGAAAAAGAGAGCTTGATAAAATTCTTAATTCTGGTACTAAATGTATCTCCTTTAATCCTCTTTATATATCCCCTCACCACAGGTGGATCTTCCCCCATTCTGAAATTCTGTCTAAGAATACTTTCTTCTCTAAGTGATGAGGGTGTGTGTGTGCTTTAAAAAAACCATTTTATTTCAGAACAGTTACAGATGAACAGTAGAGTTGTTGAGATAATACAGAGAACACCCGTGGGAATGTAAATTGGGGCAGCCACTATGGAAATAGTATGGTGGTTCCTTAAAAAATTAAAAATAGACCAAATGACCCAGCAATCGCACTCCTGGACATATACCTGGGAAAGATGAAAACTCTAATTCAAAAAGATACATGCACCCCAGTGTTCACAGCAGCACTATTCACAGTAGCCAGGACATGGAAGCAACCTAATGTCCATCGACAGAAGAAAGGATAAAGAAGATGTGGTACATGTATACAATGGAATATTACTCAGCCATAAAGAGAATGGAAACGAATGCCAGATGTGGACTAGGCACTTATCTTTTACATAATCGCTTATCCATCCATTCACTCAAACATTTTTTAAATGATTCTGATATTTTAATATTATCACTTTTAGTTTCTAATATTGCAACTGAAACTTAGCATTGATGTAGATGAGACAATGAGAAGTAGACAGGACCTTAGGGAAAGTGGAGAGCATGTAACTTTTTGTTGAAAAAGGATGGGGACTCCTTGGTGACGCACTGGTTAAGAATCCACCTGCCAATGCAGGGGACACGGGTTAGAGCCTTGGTCCGGGAAGATCCCACATGCCGCAGAGCAACTAAGCCCATATGCCACAACTACTGAGCCCGCACACCTAGAGCCCAGGCTTTACAAGACAGGCCGCCACAGTGAGAAGCCCCCATACCACAACAAAGAGCAGCCCCTGTTCGCTGCAACTAGAGAAAGCCCACACCCAGCCCAGCAACGAAGACCCAGCGCAGCCATAAATAAATAAATAAATAAATAAATTTATTAAAGAAAAAAAAGGATGGCAGCTGCTCTGCTTGTGTAGATGGTTGCCATGCTAGAAGATGGGCTTAGGGTAGCAAGATATCCCAATCTCTCAAGAAACTAAGATTTTGATGTGATATTAACTTATCTTATTTCTGGAACATTTCAAGAACTGTCCATTATGAAGTGAGAGAGTGGCATGGACATATATACACTACCGAACGTAAAGTAGATAGCTAGTGAGAAGCAGCCACACAGCACAGGGAGGTCAGCTCAGTGCTTTGTGACCACCTAGAGGGGTGGGATAGGGAAGGCGGGAGGGAGACGCAAGAGGGAGGGGATATGGGGATATATGTAGCTGATTCACTTTGTTATAAAGCAGAAGCTAACACACCATTGTAAAGCAATTATACTCCAATAAAGATGTTAAAAAATAAAATAAAAAAAGAACTGTCCATTAAAATCTATGTTCTTTGATATGCACACTTGTCACTAGTTCTTTCTTTGGGGGATTATAGATGAGAAAGAATTAGGTATTCTCTTTTATTAGTTCACTAATTAATTCAGCAAATATCTACTGAATATCGATTAAGTGTCAGACAACCATGCTGGGTACTGGGAATAAAATGGCAAACAAAACAACACTGGGTTTCTGCTCTCCTGGTACCTTTAGTTGAGTGAGCGGTATGAGCAGTAATAAGATAATCATGTAAAAAATGTAACAGCGCCACTGTGAGAAGTAGCGTGCACGCGAACATTTTTCGAGAGTCTACAGTAAGCTAAAAGCTGTCCTAGGCCTCAGAACTGAAAGTGAATGAGACACAGCCCCTGCCAGGAAGCGTGCACTGACATGGGGAGAGCCAGCAGGTGGCCAAAGTGCAGAGGCACGAAGCTCTGTCGACAAGGAGGTCAAGGACTCTAGGCCCGGCGGGTCAGCCAGATGTTCCCAGGGGCTTTGAGGCCAGTCTGGAGGACAGGGCATGAGGCGGAGAGGAGGACCATGGGCTAACTGCCACAACCCTCGAGGGAAGACGGGGTGCAGCCAGGATGCAGGTAACAGGACTGAGGAGGGGTAGGCTGGCTTGGCCAGAAGAAATGAGCCACCAAGAAGTGTGAAGTTTCTGGGGAGGGTGGAGGACGACTGGCCTGGACTATTAAGGTAGTGAGGAGAATCCCTGGTGCGCTGGACACTGAGCAGCCTCCCTGCCCCTTCCCCCAACCCCTTCCCAGCTTCTCAGGGAAGAGAAGGGAAGAGGGGGTACCGCATTCAGGGAAGAGATTGTGGATAAAAAGGGGTTTTTATCCTGATCCAAAGGTCCAGTGAGCCAAAAGGGAGGAGTGCATCAGAGGAGAGGGGAGGTTATGGCAGGAGGCTAGACAGATAGGGTTCCAGGGCAGGAGGTGCTTGTTGCCTCTTCAGCAGAGACTGTGGCAGCTGGCAGCGTGTGCAGTGACCATGTATGTGGGAGGCGTACCTGCCCATGGGGTTGGGCTCTTTTGAGGAATCCTAATGGCCAAGTCTCTGGGCTGGCTGTAGGTCTGGGAGGCTAAGAGTGATTGGCCGGGGTGGGAGGTGCCCACGGCCTCGGGAAATCAGGCGCCCTGTGTAAAGTCCTGAGGTTGATGCAGACAGAGGCCAGAGGTGGCTCTGAACCCCCAGGAGTGTTCTGGCCGCCCTGGGAGGGATCTCGACTCAGCATCTCCAGAAGCCTAGGGCCTCCCAGGAATTCAATTTACAGTTATTAATTGAGCACCTACTGTGTGTTGAGCATGCATTAAGAATTGTAGGTATAGCACTGTCCTAGACAGTTGGGATCCATGCCCTCATGGTGTTTTAATGTCTGCGAGAGAAGACAGACGCTGAATCGGGAGTTAAAAGAATAATGAGGGTCAAGTACAAGTTACCGGGGGAGAAGGTCAAGGGAAATCTGCCTGTGTGGGTCAACAGAGCCCCTGGGGAGAAGCTCCTCACTAGACTGGATTAGAGAAGGGTAGTCCCACAGCAGCCCCCAGGCCGCTTCCCTCAGCCCCCATGGTGGAGGAAGGTGGAGCAGCTCATCCTTAGATGAGTTGATCGCATGCTCAGGATTCAGAAGAATTTCAAAGCAGTGCTTTCCTTTGGGCTCCAGCCACACCTTCTCATCCTTTCAGAGAATATTCACAGGCATGTTCAGGAATGGAGTCTCTTTACCATTTACCTCGTCTTCTCACCCAATATGGACCTTCACTTCAGCTTTCCGGGGCAGCTCCACATATCCACCCCTTCCTGCAGTCCCTAACCCTAACCCCTCCTCATTAGACCCTCTCCCTTTCCTCTTCTGGGTAATCTGGTCCACGGGATTCCGCCTCTTTTCTGTAACCTCCAGTTTCAGCCATTCAGTTCATCATGTCCCACCCAGATGAAGTGGGGAAGGGGGTATATTGGATCCTGCTGGTAACGCATCTACCAGCCCCTGGCAGGCTTTTTTTTTTCTTTTTTTTTTTTTTTTGCGGTACGCGGGCCTCTCACTGGACACGCAGGCTCAGCGGCCGTGGCTCACGGGCCCAGCCGCTCCGCGGCATGTGGGATCCTCCCGGACCGGGGCACGAACCTGCGTCCCCTAGCATCGGCAGGCGGACTCCCAACCACCGCGCCACCAGGGAAGCCCCCCCGGCAGGCTTTTGCACAGCCAACATCCTTCTCCCCCTGGCATATCACAGCATTAGTACCTTGCTAGAAGAATCCTTTCCTCTTCCTCAAAGTTGAGTTCTGTGTTAGTCAGCTGGTTACCCACCAAGAATCCTTCTTCTTTTCTTCTAAATCTAAAGCAGCAGGGTTTTAGTGCGATGTGGCCCCCAAGGCCACATTCCCTGAGTGTGGGCCTGTTGCTGATTTTTCTCCAAGGGAGGGGAGCGATGTTCGCCGTTTCCAGGCCTGGACCTTAAAACAATGCACGTGCACCCACCAAGCTGGAGGACAGACTCCTGGCAACCATGCTTCGACAATGCAGGGTCTGGGGGAGGGGCAATGATTTTCACCATCCTGTGCCTCTCAACAGCTCAAAGAACAGAGCCGCTCCACTGATCTGGGTCATCCATGTCAGAACTGTAAGCTAGAGAGAACGTATTTATTCGTCAAACCACAGTATTGTTTGGTCTTTTACTGTAAGTAATACAAGTTTCATTACCAAAATGTCTCTTTGTCTGGTAGTTGAGTGGGAAGGACCCTCCCCCTGTAAAGAGATACATTTTACAATGTTGTCCATCTCTTTTTTTTTTTTTTTATAAATTTATTTATTTTTGGCTGTGTTGGGTCCCCGTCTCTGCTCAAGGGCTTTCCCCAGTTGCGGCAAGCGGGGGCCACTCTTCATCGCGGTGCGCGGGCCTGTCCATCTCTTTAAGTGCCAATTGAGCATAAAATTACTGCCCTGTGGGGACTTCCCTGGTGGTCCAGTGGTTAAGACTTCGCCTTCTGATGCAGGGGGTGCGGGTTCAATCTTTGGTCAGGGAGCTAAGATCCCACATGCCTCACCGCCAAAAAAACCAAAACATAAAACAGAAGCAATAATGTAACAAATTCAGTACAGACTTTAAAAATGGTCCACATAGGGCTTCCCTGGTGGCGCAGTGGTTGAGAATCTGCCTGCTAATGCAGGGGACACGGGTTCGAGCCCTGGTCTGGGAAGATTCCCACATGCCGCAGAGCAACTAGGCCTGCGAGCCACAACTACTGAGCCTGCACGTCTGGAGCCTGTGCTCCGCAACAACAGAGGCCACGATAGTGAGAGGCCTGTGCACCGTGATGAAGAGTGGCCCCCGCTTGCCACAACTAGAGAAAGCCCTTGCACAGAAACGAAGACCAACACAGCCAAAAATACATAAATAAATAAATTAAGAAAAAGAAAAAAAGGTCCACATCAAAACAAAAACTCTTAAAAAAAAAAATTACTCCCCTGTGGCTTTCCTTCCCACAAACACTCCTCACTCTTCTTCACCTGCTTCAGGTCAAGGTGACTTTTCCCTGGGAAGGTGACAAATGGTAGCTCTTCCCTCAACCACCCCTCCTCTGAGCCTGCAGACGTATGGTCTACCAGCCGGCTGCCCAGAGCCCTAGCAACTCTGCAGCTGCTGTGCAGTGAAGCCTCTTCTCTGGGCTCTGCTTTATTACAGCAACCCTCTAAGTTCCATTCCACCAATGTCTGGAAGGCAAAGACTAAGGTTATAAATAAAATAGGGCCCACTGCCTCTTCTTCAGGGTTTCTACTGGTTGTGACTTAATCTCTTGAGGCAAATTGATGGTTTTAATATTAAACTGAAATACCAAGAGTCAACAAAGAGATCATAGAATTGAGCAAAAACAATAAACCTTTCCAGAAGGCGTATTTTTCCAGCTCTTTGGATGGGGTTTGTTTGGGCCAGGAAAATTCGTTTCTTTCAGGTATTGAGGTAGACAAGATAAATGCCTTTATAAAGACTAAGAAAGCCAGAGAGTCTAAACATGGTTGGGTTTTTTTTTCTTTTGTTTTTTTATTTTTTGGCCACGTTGCGTGGCATGCAGGGTCTTAGTTCCCTGCAGTGGAAGTGCAGAATGCTAACCATTGGACCACCAGGGAATTCCCTAAACGGTGTTGAATTGGAAAAGAATCTGAAACTCCAAGCAGAGGTTGGGTAGGGTCCCTGCTTAGCCTCCCCCAATTCATCCAGATCCCTCCTTGGTCCCAAATCGGGAATAGCTCTGGCATTCCTTGGCCACGATGAACTCTTGCTTCACTCTGGTCTTGCACTAGGTATACCATCTCTACCTAACAGGTCAAGGGCTGAGGGGGCAGCGGTTGTAGCTTTGTAACTTCATGTGCAGCTCAACCTTGTACCCTCATCTCATCTCACTCTTTTTTTTTTTTTCCAGTTCAGTTTAACTTTAATTAAAAACCATCAGTCTTTTAACAACATTCACAAACATTAACTGTCCCAGCACTAGAGGAAAACATAATGATGACAAGATATTCTAGATGGAGGGACCCTGGGTAGAAGGTGTGATCAAATCATAAATGGCACCATCAGTATGGAAGGCATGTAATAAGGTCTAAAGGGAAATATTTTATTAATTAAATCATGTATAAATAATGACTTGATATTGCATTATGATCTGATGCTTGTAATCACTTCAAATGTAAGTTAAAGTGTGATTTTTTTAATCATAAAAATAAATCCTACTCAGGACATTTTAAAGGCAGCTACAATACTCTTCATAATGGATCTAAAAATCACTCTACTTAGGTGTGTAAATTATTTAGTACATTCACTGTTTGTCTTTCATCTTTCATCATTGACTAGAAGTTGTTTTCTTTCTTCTTATTTTAACCATATTCTCCGAAAGGCCCAAAGTTTCAAACTAAAGGACTGATGTAAACAATTTCACATGTGGTTGGGCAACTCGTACTGTGAAGACCCAATGCCTTTAAAATATAAAGTGAGGAAAACAATCTCACTCTTGACCCCAGCCAAGGGCTGATTCCGTGTCCCTGGGAGACAGCCCATTGTGGTGAAGAACTGTAGAAATTGGAGCCAGTTAAACCTGGGTTTGAATTCTGACTCTGGCATTCAGTGAAAGACCTATGGGCCAGCACTTCTATCTCACCAACCGGACCTGCGTGCAGCCCAGTGTCTCATGGAAGTGGGTTAGCTCATCTCATCTTTTGTGGCAGGGTCTACGGAGGGGTCTTAAAATATTCTATTTCAGAAAATAGGCTTGAGACTTATTGCAAAGGCTTATAAAGGTGAAAATAAAAACCTAATCCTAGAAGTGTGATGTCTAAATGACATTTTAAAAGGAGGACTTAAATTTGACGAGAAGCTTGAGAGCCTTCAAAGAAAGAAGGCTGAGTGCAGTGTAGGTTCATGGCATGTATCGTTGGGGCCCCTCCATGCATCCACGCCCCTCAAATATCATTTATAGAGGAGGTACCTGAGAAGGTAAAGGCCTGAGCCTCACAGTTTCTTGAGGAGTCTGGAGTTGGTATGTGGAATTTTTTTTGTTTGTTAGTTTTTTAATTTTATTGAAGTATAGTTGATTTACAATGTTATATTAACTTCTGCTGTACAGCAAAGTGATTCAGTTATACATACATGTGGGTATACATACATATATATACACATTCTTTTTCATATTTTTTTCCATTATGGAATATCACAGGGTATTGAATAGTTCCCTGTGCTATACAGTAGGACCTTGTTGTTTATCCATCCTATATGCATCTGCTAATCCCAAACTCCCATTCTATCCCTCCCCCACCCCCTCTCCCCCTTGGCAACCACAAGTCTTTTCTCTATGTCTGTGACCCTGTTTCTGTTTCATAGATATATTCATTTGTGTCCTATTTTAGATTCCACACATATGTGATATCATATGGTATTTGTCTTTCTCTTTCTGACTTACTTAGCTTAGTATGATAATCTCTAGGTCCATCCATGTTGCTGCAAATGGCATTATTTCAGTCTTTTTTTGGCTGAGTAATATTCCATTGTATATATATATATATATATATATATATATATATATACCACATCTTCTTTATCCATTCATCTGTTGGTGGACAGTTAGGTTGTTTCCATTCTTGGCTATTGTAAATAGTGCTGCCATGAACATAAGGGTGTGTGTATCTTTTCAGATGATAGTTTTCTCTGGATATATGCCCAGGAGTGGGATTGCTGGATCATATTGGAGTCGGTATACGTTAACTTAATGCTGTAACTTCGAGCCCTTGGTCAGCAATATAGAAGCAGTTCCCATAGGGCAAGTCCCTTTGGTACCATTTGTGTAACAAAACTCATCTTTGAAATGTAATTACAGCCAACACTCCCTGAGTGTTCACTAGGTACCATCATGCTAAGCCCTTTATGTGGACCATCTCCCCAGTCATCTCTAAAACGATGTGAAGGTGCTGTTATTTTACCATGGAAGTGACCAGCCCACCGTCCCCCAGCTAAAACATGGAGTCGGTATCTGAAGCCAGCCAGGCTCTCCCGGGCTTGTGCTCTCAATGCTCGACAATAACAAGATTGTCGGAACACGATAAAACAACACCCAAACTGGCACATTTTAATCATACATACCCTATTACTTAAAATATATACCTGATAAGAAATAAGAAATGAAAATGTTGTGTCCATGCTACTTTATTTTTTACACAACTGAATATTCTAGTGAATAGAGAGCAAGAGAATTCTCTTTAAATACTGTTCACAGAAAGACATTTGATGTTTGTTCAAAATAAATGCTCAGTTGCCTCATCTGATCCAGACTCCCTTTGCCGCTGAATTCTGAAAAGAAAAAAGAAAAATGTACAGGTCAGATTGAATCATTATCAGGATGGAGATGAGGCCCAGGGTCATGTTATTATACAACATATTTTAAAATACCTCAATTTGGCATGTCATAAATGCCCATAATTGGTACTCATAAGATTTGTTGCTGTAACTGATCAGGCCATTAGGTCAGTGTGAGAGCTGTGTCCTCAGGGAACACCTTTCCCAGTTTGGCCAGGGCGGCTATGCTCCCCAGCATCTGGACAGCTCTCTCAGGCACCTTGGGCTGCCAGGGCCCCAGTCGCTGCAAGTTGGTCCAGGGGCTCCAGGAGGGAGGCTGGGATGCCTCTGAAAGACAGTGGCCTCATGTCCCTGGGACCACATCAACATGAGAGACAGAAGAGGCCCAGAGCTGCCCGTGTGCAGGGACTCGAACTGCCACAGGCCAGAAGCCAAGAAATCTCGCCAGATTTCACCTCCGGGTCTCAGAGCACCACTGAATGGAGGGAACAGCCTGGCCTGGTTCTAATCGGAAATGTTCCCACTACAGAGAACTTCTCCCCACCAAGCACGCCAGGGTGGATTTTGCCTCAGCTCAAGGGCCAGGTGAGAAGTCACAAAAGCTGTGGCGCTTCTGTCCTCTCACAGCCACTGCTGGAGACAACACACCTGCAAAGAGCTGGCATGAAGCAAAGGCTGCATGGTTTGGGACAGTGCCAGGCTACAGTGGGGTCTCTGTGATGCTGAGAGCAGGAAAGGGAGGGGGGAGAGGAGCCCCTTAGGGGGTTCACATCGCCCCCCTTTCTTGGAACTATCACCCCTCCGGTTGCCTCTCCCTCCCCCACGTCAGACAGATAACATTTGTTTGGAGGAGAAGAGCTGCAATGAGGCTGACCTTGGACGATCCTACCAGGTGCTAAGGTCAAGGTTTCTTCCGTTCCTTGGCTGAAAAAAAAAAAGGAGCAGCTTACAGTACTGAGACCATACTGCCTGGAATCTGTTTCTTGGTTCCAGATCCTTTCTCTATGCCCTAAGGTTCTCCTAACTGAGGCATTAGCAGCTTCCCTGGGGGCTCACCTGGGGAGCCCCTGTCACTGCTACTCTGTGGATCCTCTGGGGCAGTGCTCCAGGACCCTTGCTGCTCCTGTGGCCCTGACACTGTCCCTCACCCCACCACTCCACCCCTCAGCCTCTGTTTATGTGGCAGGATGATCCCTAAACAATGCATCACAGGACTTCTCATCCTAAAGACATCATGGAGACCCACTGTTTCTGCAAGTACTTTCCAGAAAACAACCACTAGTAGGGCATGCAGATTTAAAAGGTGTACTTGGGATGTCATGGGGGTTTGGGAAAAGTATGACTGAGCCAAGTTAAACAGGTTGTTTCCTGCAGGACATGGTATGCTCTGTAAACCTCGGAGCGTGTCAGGTGCAGTGTTTTCGATCGTATTTGATCTTTGCAGAGCATCTCTTAGCACCAATGACCACAGAATGCAGATGGAGGAGCGCACGTCTAGTCTGATTCGCACATTTTTCTGATGCAAATACTGAAGATCTAGGGGGTGAAACAGCTAGGGAGTGGTAGATCAACAATTAAAAGACCGGGCTTCCCTGGTGGCGCAGTGATTGAGAGTCGGCCTGCCGATGCAGGGGACACGGGTTCGTGCCCCGGTCCGGGAGGATCCCACATGCCGCGGAGCGGCTGGGCCCGTGAGCCATGGCCGCTGAGCCTGCGCGTCCGGAGCCTGTGCTCCGCAACGGGAGAGGCCACAACAGTGAGAGGCCCGCGTACCGCAAAAAAAAAAAAAAAAAAAAAAAAATTAAAAGACCATCTGTGACTCTGTGACCTTCGCAAGAAGCTCCAAGTTCCCTGGGGAAAAGGACGCCTAGACTCCTATTTCCACTGTGATCGGGGCCCGTGCGTCCCTGACCTTCAGGCTCTGGAACACGGACTCCGACTTTGGTTGGCTCGCGCGTCTGTCCATCAGCAGAACTCCCGCCTCCCGCCCCATAGCTCCTCCCAGAGCCCTGGTGCGCGCAGCCCGTGTCCGCTGGACCCTTTCCTTTCCAAGCCTGGAGTCATCCATCCCCTAAGAAAGGGTGAGAAAGTTCCCCTAATGATTCACCGGTTCGCCATGGGGGTCTGGCTGGGCTCATTCCGCAGTAACTCCATAATTGGGGCGGTAGGAGAGAATCGGGGTGAAAAACAGAGAAGAGGAAATATGCTTTACCCTGAAAAGGAAAAATGGTCTTTCCAAGGTGGCAGTGTGATCCTGTAACATAAAAGCACAAACCATTATGCAACCACGCTGTGCCGAAGGTCTTTCAAAGATGTCTATGGTAGTGGTTTTCAAAGTGTGGTTCCCAGACCCAAAACATCAACAACACCTGGGAACTTGTTAGAAATGCAAAATCTCAGGTGCCCACTGAATCTCTGGGGTTGAGGCCCAGCCATCTGAATTTTAACAAGGTCCCAGGTGTTTATGGTGCACGGTCAACTTGGAGAAGCACAGATGCCACACCCCTCCCCAAGTTCGCACAACTGGCCTGTGGGCCCCTGAGCCAGGAAGCAAATCTCCAGGGGCAGATGGCCCCAGGTGACGCATCTGTAAGAATGGAGATGAAATAGTACCGTCCAAGGGCATCGCTCCATGATTCCTTTCTGCTCCAGGACAAGCCCAGGGAAACCCAAAATTAGATGCTCAGCCTCAGAGAATTTTAGGGCATAGTGTGAGACCAATTCTTTCCAGAAGTGATCTAAAGAGGCTGCAAGGTGGCCTGGCTCCAAGCACTCCCCCATCCTTCTCTCTTTGAGAAGTTGATCTTTTTTGGGGGGTGGTGCTTGCTCAGGGCTTACATACCTTCTTGGTAAAATCCTCTGCAGCAGCCCCGGAATCCTGTGAAGGAATGAGGCACAGGTTCATTTAATAGGAAACTCATCCTGGAGGCTTGCAGCGTACTGTGATCCTGCCCCTCCCTGATTCCATTCTAAGGTAGCCGGAAGTCAGATGCAAAATGCCTTTCAAGAAAACAGCTAGGGCCTCCCTGGTGGCGCAGTGGTTGAGAGTCCGCCTGCCGATGCAGGGGATACGGGTTCGTGCCCCGGTCTGGGAGGATCCCATATGCCGCGGAGCGGCTGGGCCCGTGAGCCATGGCCGCTGGGCCTGCGCATCCGGAGCCTGTGCTCCGCAACGGGAGAGGCCACAACAGTGAGAGGCCCGCATACCGCAAAAAAAAAAAAAAAAAAAAAAAAAAAAAGAAAACAGCTAACCATGGAGCCAGCTACAATTTTCTGTTCAGGGAGGCAAGGGTGTTTTCTTGGTTGGGTTACCCTTAGGGTCCAGGACAATGTGAAACTTGTTTGCTCTTCCCAACAGCCTCGACTTGAAATTGACTCCTGGTTTAGGCAGATTTTCAAGGATATGCCATTTCAGCTTCTTCAGCTCATCTTTGCTTGTGGATCTGGCCCAATGATGGAGGCAGACTCAACCTGGAAGTCTGACACCAGTATCCAAGCAAACTGTGGCCTGTGCTTAGGATGACCCATGGGTTTCTCAGGAAGTGAGCGATTTTCTGGGGTCTTGGCATTTTCAGAGCTAAACCCAGGAACAGGAACGTCCTGGGCAAACTGGAATGAGTCGTTCACCCTACTTGGACTCACAGTGTCCAAAAAATTGTGTTTCTTTCTTTGTTTTGCTACCACGCAACAAAACCTTGATGGACATTTTGAACAGGTTCAGCTATTATTGAAACTAGTCATTTCTAAACTTAAATTTTTTTAATTAAAAATGTCTTTAATTTAATTTTAATTTTATATTAGAGTATAGTTGATTTACAATGTTGTGTTAGTTTCAGAGCTTTTTTTTTTTTTTAAGAAATGAAGCTCTGCCATAAGAATAAAAGGGCAGGTGGGACAATGGGAAGCAGAGTATATGATCAAGGCAAGTGTCCATGTCATGAGGAGGAAGAGGAAGGGGCAGGGAAAGTGAAAAAACAACATGAAACCTAAAACGGAAAAAGATGAAAAGCGCAGAGGAGGAGCCGATGGTCACGGAGCTGGACCACAGCCCCCCTCCCCCATTCCCTGCCTTGCAGCCACCGTGTGGAGCTTGTACAAGGAGAAAACACCAGTGAGCCCCAAGGGGAGAACAGGCATTCACCACGGTTAAGTGAACTTTTAGTGGCATAAAAATATGGTGGAAGGAAAAAGTACATACGCGCTGCCGAAATCTTTTCATCCTTTGGTTGGCGAGCTTGGCAGCCAGACGCATTAGAGAATGCACAGGAGGAAACTGCGGCAAAGAGGCGGTGAGGGTCAGACAGCGCCGGGCCCAGGCCCAGGGCTATGTGCTTTCCTGTCTGCTCACCCCCTTACAAATGGGTTTAATTTTCAGAGTAAAATCCATTTCCGAGCCTAAGCCTGAAATGTTATGATTTCAATAAAGAACCGCTTGCCTTGCTAGCACATTTCATTCCAACACATCACTCAAAAATATTCCCTTAGGGTAAAACAGACTTGTATCTGTATTAATCCCAAACATTCTGTCCGTCTAGTGTGGCTCCCCAGGTGTGCTCTCCTTATCTAAGGGACGAAGTGGAAGGACAGCATGCATAACCACCGCCCCCGTGCATTTTATTTTCCTGTATGTCTCATCTGTGACTGCCCGCACACACTCAGACATTCATACCCTGTCTTATCTAGTCCTGTGAATCCTTCCTGAGTATTTCAGCTCAGAGTAAAATTAATTCGTGTCACAGACACGTAGTTTATCTTTTCCCTTCCATTTTCTGTTCTTTTTTAGGCTAGAAAGAATTTTTTTATTGAACTCTATTTGATTTACAATGTTGTGTTAATTTCTGCTGTACAGCAAAGTGAAAATTATACACATATATATATTCTTTTTTTCATATTCTTTTCCATGATGGTTTATCACAGGATATTGAAAATAGTTCCCTGTGCTCTACAGTAGGACCTTGTTGTTTATCCATTCTAATAAATGTATTAGTTTGCATCTACCAACCCCAAACTCCCACTCCATTCTTCCCCCCTCCCCACACCCCTTGGCAACCACAAGTCTGTTCTCTATGTCTGTGAGTCAGCTTCTGTTTTGTAGATAGGTTCATTTGTGCCATATTTTAGACTCCACATATAAGTGACATCCTATGGTATTTGTCCTTCTCTTTTCCCTTCCATTTTTGACCCTTCTTTACTTGCAGTGCCCATGGCCTGTCTTGATACTATTCCCATCCTTACCTGATCCCCAGTACTAAATCTATACTACTCTTGTGTCTTTGCCTCAAAGGGAAAAACATTTTGCTTGGTACTTGTTTATTTTAAAGATCTTTCTGAAGACTTGGAAAGCCTTGACTATATACATAAGTGACTTTCTAATAGTAGAATTTCAATCACTGTGACTGGATTGATTCTATGACCTTCCCAATATTCTCCAAATCATACCCTGCAGAAATTCACTTCAACAGTCTGTTCCTGAGGGTGACTCCAATTTATAATAAGAAAGTTAGAGGTGATGCTTTTTATTCCCACAGCACATACACACTGTGACAGTGACGAAAGATGCACACCCACGGATCACTATTGAGAATGTGGTACTTCACACTTCACAAAGCACTTTTCAGAATTTAAAACACAGAAGGTTGCAATGTAAATAGAGCTCAGTCTTTACCAGGCTTCTTGTACATCTGTTTAAGTGCATAATAAAAAGTTATTTCTTGCTAATTTTTCCTTTTCTGTAATTATTCTCTAGCTTTTCAGATCTGTCAACCTCTCCCAACCTCTTCCCCAGACAGGGAGAGAGAGAATCCCTGCAGCCCCAGGAAAAAGCACCTAGAAAGCTATTACCCAGAGTTTCTGGAAGGCCCCTGTTTTTCTACTTATCTGCATATATTAAATGGGAAAGGACAAAGGCATGCAGAGGAGGGTGACTTTTATAGAAAGATGATTACGATAAAATACTGACCCCAGTTTTAACTGGATGTGTCGGCTCCTGAGTTCTGGAGTAATGAAATAAAAACTAAATAAGAGAAAAAAAGGTTGATTTTAATTCTAAGTGTCACTTGCTGTAAATGTGGTAGTTGCATGCTCTTGTTACTAGGCTGGTGGTACTCACCCTTTTGTACATGTCTTGATTATCCTGGAAAGAAAATGAGGGTAAGTCACATGGAATTTTACTGGGGCAGGTTTCCTGTAGAAGTTACATCGGGGACCTTCCTGACTTACCTGAATATTATGAAATAAATTGGCATTCTAAAAAGAAATCCATTATACAAACTTAATAAGACTATAGTTGATGCAGAATCTTGCCAAAAGGAAAGTTGCCAGCAATATCATTATTTTAAAACTCAATCTTATTTTACCTTTTCAATCTTCAGGGGAAAAACATACTCTATGATGCATTGAAGCAATACCCTAATCAATTCCCAGATAGCCATCTAACTAAGAGGTGGGATAAAATAACAATTGCAACTTTTAATTTGCTGCTGGGCATACCCTATAATTCAGTTTTCTTAGGGTTGGTTCATATTGACCAAATTTTTTCCCTAAAAGCTTTCTACATGAATCTTCACTGTTCTTGCAGAAAGTCCAGCTTTTAACTTCTAAATCCTTGTTAGAGCACCACCCTGTTCTGTCTGCATGGATGACAGCCCAGGACAAGCTGTACTGGCAGCATATCCTACTCAAAGAGGTACTGTGAATGATGTTGTAAATATCTGGTTACTATTGATCTCATCTCCTTTACATCTAAACATTGTTGAATCAGCTCAAACTCCAATCAAGACAGAAATGAAAGTTGTTAGTAACATGTCTAATTTTGTTGCTGTGAGTATAACTTCCTACAAACTTTGTGGAGGGTTTCTGCAGTAACCAATACTTACATATTCTCTCTTTCTCTCTTTGTTATGCATGTACATGTATACACATGAATATGGTCACACACACACACAGACACACAAAATAATGAACCAAAATTACTCATAGCAGAGGCTCAGTGGACATTAACTTTCTGTTTCCTTATGATCATCATTTCTAAATCAGCAGAAAGTATTTACTATTTTTACAACTTCCGGTCTCTTTGTCAGCATCTGTTCACAGAAGTGTGTGTGTGCGTCTGTGTGTGTGTGTGTGTGTTCTGGACACCTATTGGGCAAATATTTTTGCCCAATAGGCAATATATTTTTGTTATCATGTTCATCAACTTTATACCATTACTTTTCAAGCCAAAAAAAAAATAAGGAATTTGAAGATGATTTTCCAGGTGATGAACACCAACTCTCAAGATTTCATATGCACCTTCCTTGCTTTATTTATATTTTTTTTAGAGAAAAAATATTTTTAAAATTTTATCTATCTATCTTGGAGACTACTTCCACAACTAGAATATAAGTTCCATGAGAGCAGGTAATTTGGTCTGTTTGGATCACTACTGTATCCCCACATGACATGTAATTTTATGTATATATGTGATTATGTATATGATATATATATGTGATTATGATCATTAAAAGAATGCAGATGAACTACCAATATTTTATGATCATTTATATTTAGGAGATTCACTCGTTATTTCCTAAAACTGTATTCTTACACACACACACACGTACACACAGAATTCTCCTGTAGGTAGCAAAAGAGTGTGCTTATTTACAGATATCAATTATGGTGTAAGCAGGTGCACTGTTATAAATAAAAGAATTACCATATGTATATTAATTTTTTTACCTTAGGTTGTCTAGAAAGAGTTGCCCAATATGCCAGCCACTAAAAAATGAGGAAAATGAATCAAAGATAAGTACAAATTCTTTAATCAATAGAATTAAAATTAAATTCTAAAGTTGTCTCATTTATGAACGTTGCCTTATCTTCTCACACAGTGGCCATGAATTTCAACACAACTCCCAAGATGACTTAAATGAAGCCATGAATATGAAAACAGTGAGTTTCTGCTGCAGCCAAGAATCTGATCTTAAAATAGTTTTAAGTGAACATTATCCACATGATAGTTTCAAGGCTAAGGCTAAATAAAAATCTCACATTACTGAACAGTGGTGTACCTCAAGCTTCACAATATCCAAGCCGTCTGGAGGATCAGCTAAAGGTCGAGGAAATCCTATTGTGAGAAATCATAAAAATCTCTATTAGGAGAAAAGAGGTTGTAGCGTTAACTTTTTAAAAAATATTTATTTATTTATTTATTGGCTGCATCGGGTCTTAGTTGCAGCACGTGGGCTCCTCTCTAGTTGTGGTGCGTGGACTCAGTTGCCCTGCGGTATGTGGGATCTTAGTTCCCCGACCAGGGATCAAACCGGCGTCCCCTGCATTGCAAGATGGATTCTTAACCACTGGACCACCAGGAAAGTCCAGCATTAACTTTTAAATCTTTACCATGAAAAGCATACAGCGATTCTATTAATACCATGTTGTTAAAAGGATTGTTAAAGAAAACACACTTCTACCTACCACTAGCAAATCTGAGATTTGTACCAAAGTTAATTAAAAATTGCATGGTTTTTTATTTACCAGGAGTTAGCAGCACAAGAGTTGGCAAGTTAGGAGAGAGGGAAAAAATTACCTGGGTAACACGTTAATTTGTATTTTTGAAACGGAGCAGAGCCCTATGGTCCTTGTCCCCTCATGTCCTCCTCCTGCCTTTTGTCTGTAGAAAAACTTTAGCCAAAAGATAAGCTTAATCCAAGAAGTGAGAACATGCAGAAACAAAAGAAAACAGCCCAAAAAGACTAAATAAAAAGAGTTTAGTCAGTAAGCAAAGTCAAGGACCTGTAGTTCCTGTTCAAGGGCTATAGATAATATACTGAGCCATATCCTGTGAGCTGTCTTGTAGATACTAAAACCTCCATCAGGTGGAAGAAGTTAACTACATGATGACTAGACTGTAGCCATGACATAAGCTGCCACAATTCTGAGAACTGGCCTCAAGGAAATGGGAACAACCCAACCCGAGAACTGAAGATTAACTATACCTAAAACAATCAAGATGATGCTGGTCAGACCACTGATGACCAATTTCAAGATGACCGTCAGAGCTGACTGTGCTGTTTCTGCAAGTAGCCCCCTCCCTCCATCTATAAAAGCTCTTGCCCACTGATTGTTGGGGGGGGGTGGCTTTGGACAGGCCTTTGTCCACCCTCCCCACTCTATTGCCAGCACCTGAAATAGAGGAAGCTTTCCTTTCCACCAACCTTGCCTCTTTATTGGCTTTTGAGTGGCGAGCAGCTGGACCCCACTTTTGGTAATATTTTGATGGAATATATAAGGACAGGATATCAAGAGATGGTGTCAATAAGTATGTGCATCAGAGTCACTCTTGGAACTTTTAAGAAATATGGATACCTGTCTCTCTGCTTCATCAGACTCTTCAGGAATAGGGATATGGGGAAGGTTGCTACTGGCATGCAGCTGAACCCCATACCGGTCAACTTTTATCTGACCTAGATGAAGTCTTCATCTCATTTGCATGTAACACAACACTTGGAGGAAAAGCTAATACTGCAACTGAAAGAATCAATGGGATATGTCAAAACTAAGAAGATGAAATTAAATGGAATAAATATAAGACCCTGAATTTAGATTTTAAAAACCTGAGACAGGGAATATCTGGCTCTAGAGTAGTATTTTTTTTTTTAAATACTGAGTGATATATTGCTCCCTGCCGTCTCACTATAAGCCAAGAAAAAGCTGAGACAATCTTGTGCTGGATTCAAAAGATAGTGTCCCAACCTTGAAAGGTAATAGTCCTACTTGAAATGATAGGATTTGTGATGAGTTAAAGGAACTGAGCACAGTTTTCTTTGGCAAAGGGAAAAATTAGGAAGTGTGTGTTAACTGCCATCAACTGTTTTGAGAACTGTCATAAGAAATATTAGTCTTGGACTTCCCTGGTGGCGCAGTGGTTGAGAGTCCGCCTGCCGATGCAGGGGACAAGGGTTCATGCCCTAGTCCGGGAAGATCCCACATGCCGTGGAGCGGCTGGGCCTGTGAGCCATGGCCGCTGAGCCTGTGTGTCCGGAGCCTGTGCTCCACAACAGGAGAGGCCACCACGGTGAGAGGCCTGCGTACCGCAAAAAAAAAAAAAAAAAGAAAAGAAAAGAAAAGAAATATTAGTCTTATTCTGTATATCCCCAAAGGTCAGAACTAGGGCTAGTGGTTAGAAGTTGCATGTGATCAGATTTCAGCTCAGGGTAAAGAAGTTTGTGATGATTGGAGCTATTCAAAAATGAAAAGAAATTCAAACCAATCTTATAAGGAATTATTAAGAGGTTCTGTGCTAACAATACAATGATAAATACCATAGGGACCTTATCCTCAGGGAACAGAAAATTAAATCGGAAAAAGAGGGAGGTGGATATAAATATATAGACAGATAAATAAAAGGTAGTAAGAAATTTCCAAAACAAGATTCTACTGGAAACCAGGGGAGGCAGCTACTGGCTGACTTTGACTGGTAGTGAGTTGGGTGTCACTGAAAGTAATCAACTAGGGAAATCATAGAGGCGATCCCTGCTCTCCTGAGAGTTTAAACTAGATGACCTCCACGGTTCCTTGCAATGCCTAGGCTTTTTGATTACACTACAGGACATGGCAAAACAAGCATGCTATTTCAAGTATATTTTCTGTTTGAATATATTTTCAAAGATTTTCTACTCCCTGAAACCAAATTTCTAATGGAAAATTCTAAAATTTTGAAATAATCTGTGTTTCCAACTGGAGCTTCTGCCACGTCCCGCATCATATAGCGAGTTACCTGGAGATGGGTAACAAATTTTGACTAGGGACCCCATACCCAACCCCTGTTCCCTACAGGGAACCCCTGTTCCCTGCAAAAGCACTGGTTCTCAGAATTTGGTGAAGAGACACCCGCGTCCGGTCAGCACCTCGGACAGCACCCAAGTCTTGGAAGACAAGGGGCCTCAGCTGCGCTCCCTGGGCCTCTCACCCCCACCCAACCCCCTCACCTTCCCCGCCAGGCCCACAGGAGAAGCTAGAAGAAGATTCCCTTTCCCTGTGCTCACTCCCACACTGCCCTTCTCTAACTGTTCCTCAATCCTCAGCCTTTCGGACTGTAAGCTGGTCTCTGCTCTCATCTCTTCAGAATTCCAAGAGCACAAATGGCTACCACGTTGGAGTCGTCCCCGACTCATATTCCTCACAATTTCAGCGGCACATCCTGGGGCCAGCCCTGGGACGGGAGCTGTTTAAAGGCAGTTCCACATGGGAAAGTAACCTCCTTTGGTAAAAGGCTGCGGCATCTACCTCTGTCCATCCTCTCTGATGCAAGCCATTTCCAAAGGGTAGAAATGAGGGTAGGTGAAGGAACCAAGCTAGACTCCCTCCAGAAGTGCCCTGAAAGGTCAAGGTCTGTCCCTGTCTTCCTTAGAGCTCAGGCCAGCTGGGGTCTGTTGAAGGGGTCCCCTTACCTGAGGAGGGAATCTGTAGTAGGCAGAAGCAATAAATGGCCAAGATGGATGAGAATTGGGCAAGATGTTTCATCTTCAAAGTGCGGTTTCTCTCTGCTGGCCACAGATGTGTTCTGCTGGGATAGGAGCTGAGCATTTCCCGAAGTTCCACAGGCAGAAACAACACTGCGTCTGGCCGGCCCAGTGGAGAAGGTGACTTTATCTGCAACGCCCTGAAGCCCATCGGCTGAGAACCAATCAGCTTTGCGCAGGAAGACTCGGTTTTTCTCATAAATGTCACGCTGGGCCCTTATTTGTAGAATTATATCCTCCTGGTGTAGGCACTGTAGAGTCACCTTTTGCAACCAGCAATAAAAATAAAAACTGGAGAGTCATAATTGTTATTCTATAGTGGTTTGAGAAACATTTTTTTGACTCAAAAAAAGGCTTTTTTTTCTTTTTTAAATCAAATCACTGGATATAAATCTGTAAACTCTTGGATGATGAAGTCTTGTTTTATAAGAAGCTGTTTATTCTCCACCATTAACAAAGGATGTTTTATAGTCTTTGGTGCATCTGAGAACAAAATTTGGAGTCCTGGATATAACATTAGAAGAAATTCAGAAGTTCAATTAAGGTTTTTAAAAAATTAATTATGGTTAGGAATTAGACTTCTTATGGTTTCTCCAGATTCATTTCTATGAACAAGTTAAACATTTCAAATTCAATCAGTATTCAAGAAAATATGACAGTGTTTAATAGTAATAACAGGGGCTTCCCTGGTGGCGCAGTGGTTGAGAGTCCGCCTGCCGATGCAGGGGACACGGGTTCGGCCCCGTCCGGGAAGATCCCACATGCCGCGGAGCGGCTGGGCCCGTGAGCCATGGCCGCTGAGCCTGCGCGTCCGGAGCCTGTGCTCCTCAATGGGAGAGGCCACAACAGTGAGAGGCCCGAGTACCGCAAAAAAAAAAAAAATAGTACTAACAAAATTACTCCATCTACTGAGGTCCTATTTAGGATTTCACATAGGTTATTTCATGTAATTTTGCAGAAAACCTATAAGGAATGTATTTCTTTCCTAATTCTATGAATGGAGAAATTGAGGCTTGGAGAGATTAAGGAACTTGCTGAAGCCACCAAGCCATCAAGGATGCAGAGAAGGGATTTGGACCCAAGGTCACATCAGTAAGAGTGTGGGATTTTAGTTGATATGTTAATTTTTTCTAAAAAGAGCCTCCTTAAGATTGGATATGAGATAGAAAGAAGAAGGAAAAAGAATGAAGTCAGCTGTCTTGCAAAAAGTGTAACATATACAGCATATGCGAAATAGCTTTAGGATTTTTTCCACCATGCGTATCTTTAATTTTTGCCTTTAAGGATTAGGAGAATAATTTTTGGTGGAAGTTGCTCAGAATGGGCTATTTATTTATGACTTAAAATGTGGTATTTTGTCCAAAATTTTCTAATTCTTAACAGAGCAGGAATTATAAACTATAGCCATAATATTTAGCCTACTTCTTTGAGCCAGCAAGAAATAGAGATTTCTATTTATTACAGTATTTACCACCTTGGTTCAAGGAGAATAACCAAGGCCTTTAAACACCACAGAGAGATGATGTCTTTTGTATTACAATACACCCACTGCCTAACAGCAAGTCTCTACTGAATGAAAGAAAAAAAGTGAATGATTGCTTTTTGAACATAAACCTTTTACCTATATCTTATTGAATGGACATTATAGATACAAATGGACATTCTAGACACAAAACACACACATAATAGCAAAGATTTGTGGCAGTTCTACAAAATGTCAATCAACAAGTACTTTTTGAACATCTGGTCTGTGTCTACCAGTGAACTAGGTACTCTATACACAAACATACATTTTTCAAATAAACCTATATGATAACTGACTTGTATCAATTAATTTTGTTTCCTTTGCATATTTTGCGCTCATTATGCCTCAGATATTCAGGATAAAAAATAAATTATTTTTAATAATAATTCAGAAATGGGAAAAGGAAAAACCAAGAAAAAATCTGCATTGATTCAACAACTATTCAACAACATTGGTATAGACTGAATTGTGCTGAAACCCTGACCCCCAATGTGACTGTATTTGGAAATAGAGCTTTTTTTTTTTTTGCGGTACGTGGGCCTCTCTCTGTTGTGGCCTCTCCCATTGCAGAGCACAGGCTCCGGACGCGCGGGCTCAGCAGCCATGGCTCACGGGCCTAGCTGCTCCGTGGCATGTGGGATCATCCCAGACCGGGGCATGAACCAGTGTCCCCTGCATCGTCAGGCGGACTCTCAACCACTGCGCCACCAGGGAAGCCTGGAAATAGAGCTTTTGAGCCAGTAATTCAGGTTAAATGGCATAAGGATGGGGCCCTAAGCCAACAGGACTGGTGTCTTTATAAGAAGAGGTAGAGACACCAGTTCTCCCCCACTCCCCCACCCCATGCACGCACAGAGAAAAGGCCAGAAGAGGTCACAGTGAGAAGGTACTGTCTGAAAGCAGAGGGGAGAGGTCTCACCAGAAACAATCTTACTGGGACCTTGATCTCAGACTTCCAGAATCCAAACTAGGAGAAAAGAAATTTCTGTTGTTCAAGCCACCCAGCCTGTGGTCTTTTGTTATGACAGCCCAACCAGACTAACACAAACACAGGGATTCTTAGCTAATTCAATACACACACACACAAAAAAGAAAGAAATACAAAGTAAAAGGTGGAAACTCTCATTGTTTAAAATGATACAATTATTCTACCCCCCCAAAATCCAAAGGAATCAACTGACAAACTATCAGAATGAATAAGAGTTATGAAACAGCCGGATTTAAAGAAAACTATTTTCAGAAATAATTTTCTTAGACACGAGCAAAAACAAATTGATCAATGTTTATTAGAAAATGTAAATAGCTTAAAAAACTATGAAATATTGAGAACTAAACCAAAAGATAAATATGGACTATATTAAAAAATAAAAGTACAGAACTTTACCGAAGGACATAAAAGAATATGTGAATAAATGAAAAGGTACATCATGATCCTAGACAACATTCACTGTTGTTAAAGTTTCAACTAATGGCAAATTCACCTATAAAGTCAGGATAATCCTTACTAAATTTCCAAAGTGACTTTTCATAGAATTTTAAGACTGATTCTGAAATTAATTTGGGAGAGAAAATATTCTAAAATATGCAAGAAATTTCTTTAAAAAAGAATGATACTTTGTTAATGTAAAAATGTACTATAAAGCAATAGTAATTATGTTATAGTGGTCATTTTATTATTGATCCACCAACAGGCAAATAGGTCAATGGAAAGGAATAGAGTCTTGAAGCAGACCAGTTTAATACAGAGTCAAGGTGGTATTTCAAATCAGTGCAAAAATAATGAACTACTCAATAAATGGTGGTTAGGACAATTGACTATCCACCTGGAAAAAAGTCCCTGTTTCACACTATAAGTGAAAATAAATTCCAGAGGATTCATGAATTAAATCTAACACACACACACACACACACACACACTTATATAAAATACTATATTAGGAAAAAAAAGAGAGTAAATAATTGATTGGAAATTGCTCTTGAGCAAAACCCAGAATAGGGGAGGCTCTACAGTGGAGCTGGATTCGACCGGGATTTAAAAGACGAGTGGAGTTCGCAGAGCAGAGCAGGTAGGTAAGGGCAGTATGAAAGGTACAAAGGTGAGAAAGTATCAGAGAAAAGTGAAGCTTGGTGCTTCCAGAAATTGGGGACAGAAGTGTGGCTGCTAGCTGGAATGGGAGGAGAGACAGGCGTGGCATCTTCTGGGAGGTTGTTGGGACTACAACAAAGATGATGGGGAAGCAGAGTGAAGGGCTCAATGGAAACAGGTTGTCAGCCTGCAGACTTGTAGTGAGTAGTCAGTGAGTCATTTTTATCTGCTTACTCTCCCCATCTGCAAACGCAGCTGCCCGCCACCAGACAGCAATCCTCTGATGTCAGAACTTGGCCTCCTCCTGCAGGAAGCGAAGTGAGAAGGGAGAGGAACACATTGGTTAGCGGCTGGGCTGGCGTGGAAAGCTGCACTTGAAGATCCTGCTATGCCGATCAGGAGCGGGATGTATTGTGTCAGAATCAGGACGTCCTCAAGGTGTGAAAGCAGGGATGGTGGGATCTGAAGATGCAGGCATCCTCAGGTGAGAAATAGTGAGGGCCAGACCCCAGAGTCTTACCGAGAACAGAGAAGAGGGGGTGGATTCAGACATTTGAACTGGAGAATTGGCAGGAGGTGGGGATGATTGGAGGCTGAAGGAAAGGAAGGAGCTGGAGAGGCCTCCAAGGGGTGAGGTCTTCAACGCAGAGCAGAGCGGCAGCCTTGACTGAGGCTTGGGATGCAGGCTTGGAGGGGGGGCGGTGGGTTGCTGTGTTGGTTACGTGCCTGCAGAGGATGCAAACAGAGGGGTCCAGGATGTAGCTGGAAACGAAGGCCTTGTGCTTTAGAAAGAGACTGAGCTGTGTGGATTTAAATCATCGTGAGCACAGGTGTAGCGGCTGCAATCACTAGAAGAGACGGCGCTTTGGGAGAATGACTGGAGTAAAGGAACCTGAGAGCAGCGGCGAGACATCGGGAATATCAGCGCTCAAGGGCAGGGGCGGAAGAGAAGCCAAAAGGGGATCCAGAGGGAACTGTCAGGGAGAGAGGGACGGTGGATTTAGCATCTAGGATGCCATGGGCGAGCAGTGTCGACAGGGGCTGGCGTGAGCATGCGCAGACGCAGAGGCCGCAGAGGAGCACGTGCAGACCCGCCTTCCAAGCCCAGAAGGTGAGAGGGCTGCGCACAAGGAAAGCTCCGTAATAAATGAAGGGTGAAGGAGATGGGGACACGCAGGTCGGCAGAGCAGAGGAATTGGTAGAGACAGGGAGATGAAAGGAAATTGAGAAGCCAAAGTCACGGACTTATCCAAGGGGACAGCATCACAAGCCAGGAGGAGGAATCAGTCTCTCACTTCTGAAACAGGAGGGAAGGAGATAAAGGCACACCCAGGGCTGAAGGTGTGGGAAGGAATTTGAGCCAGGTGATGTAAAGAAGAGGCTAGGGTACCTAGCTGGAGGCTGGTGGGAAGAAGCAGGAAGTTAGGGCAATTTAGAGGCAAAACCTCACACGGTCCATATTCCCTTTGTTAAATTCTCTTTCCACTCTTTCCTGCTCTATATTTTAAATTTTTAAATATTTTCATAAGACAGGCCTGCTTTATTCTTCACAGTGCTAAGTAATGGAATCCAAGCCCTGACATAATAGATCCTTCTAATTGCTTGTAAGAGAAATCTCAGCTAAAGAAGAAAATGTATCCCTCTCTAACTGAAACAAACTAAACAAGATGAAAACTCAGAGAAATGTTCTTCTACATCATGTAATCATGCTCGTCTATGTTGTTTCTAACACAAGCATCATAAAAATATCAGAACTTCAGAGATTGTTGCTACGGCTTCTGCAAATCACTGTAGCTTCTGTGAAGGTGGTGATCCTAATTGGTCTTGTTTAAAAATGTGTTGCCCTGTTTCACCCCATTTGAGATCTGTTTTCTGAAAGGCGTAAATATTTGGGCGTCTTTAAGTCAAAAGAGGGCCAGGGGCACTTTGCTCATCTTCCATCTGTGTGAAGGTAAAATAATAACAATGAACCAAACCCTATGATTTTTTTCGTTATTGTAAACAAAGAATTTGAAAGAATAGCTCATGTAAGCTAATGGTAATAGATGCTTGAGAAGCCAGGTAGGAAATGAAAAAAAAATGGCTACGGTTAGAGGGAAGGTTCGAATGGTCATTGTGGACAGTCTTCATGATTGTGGGCTGTTCTTCATGGTTCTGCACAGGACAAGGAGCAGGAGAGGAAGGTTCTGGAAACCGAAGGAGATGAGGGGGGCTCTGGAACTGAAGGACCTCAGACCTTTGCTGGAGAGTCAGGCCACCTCCAAGAGCCATTTCCTGGACACCAACTGAGGAAAACCAGCTCTAGGGGAGATTCCTGGCCCCCTGACTGTCTTTGAGAGCCTTTAGCAAGGCTGCCTGGTGCACAGACTGCATTGCTGCCACCTTTGTTTGCAGAGACCAGCTGCCTATCCACCTCGATAAGTTGTCCCTTTTGAGTCACTTTCGCATAGTTGAGAGAAGTTAAACACCCTCCTTGGAAACAGATGTGATCATTAGCTCCATGGGGACTAAGTGCTATCGTGGTTTGTAACTTCTGAGGGCACATGGGTCTCTCTGGGTATGTGAGGGAAGACATACATCCTCATCTCTGAAAAATTCACAGGCACATCTGGATGCCCAATTTTCATACCATTTCAGGGGTTCAGGCACATGATTCTTTCCACAGTCCTGTTTTTCTATTGTTGTCAAAGTATAATTTACATATAATAAAATACACCCGTATTAAGTGTATCCTTGAAGGAATTTTGATAAATATATACACCCAAATAGCCACCGTCAAAATCAAAATCTGGGGGACTTCCCTGGCAGTCCAGTGGTTAAGACTCCAAATTTCCACTGCAGGGGGCACAGGTTTGATCCCTGGTCACGGAACTAAGATTCCACGTGTTGCACAGCATGGCCAAAAAAAAAAAAAAAAAGTAAAAAAAAATCAAAATCTGGAACATTTTCATCACCCACAAAAGTTTCCTCATGTGAGTTTGCAGTTGGTTCCCACACCAAGTCCCAGCCCTAGGCAAGCACTGATCTGTCAATCGCTGTAGATTAGTTTTGCCTAATCTAGAATTTTATATAAATGGAATCGTACATTAGGTACTATTTGTGTCTGGCTTCTTCTGTTAAGCATTATCCATGTGGCACGTACCAGTGGTTCATTCCTTTTTATTCCTGAACAGTATTCTTTTGTGTGGATCTAGCACAGTTTGTTTATCCATTTACCGTGTGTGTGTGTGTGTGTGTGTGTGTGTGTATTTTATTATTTTTTTAAATTGAAGTACAGTTGATTTACAATGTTTCAGATGTACAGCAAAGTGATTCAGTTATACATGTATATATGTACATATATTCTTTTTCAGATTATTTTCTGTTATAGGCTATTACGAGGTATTGACTCTAGTTCCCTGTGCTATACAGTAGGTCCTTGTCTACCTACTTTATATGTAGTACTTTGTATCTGTTAATCCCCCAATTCCCAATTTATCCCTCCCCACCTTCTCCCTTTGGTAAAGTTTGTTTTTCTCTGTCTTCCACAGTCCTTTTTCTTGAACCCCTACCACAAACAACCACCCACCCTCAGGAGAGGGTTCTTCTGAATGTAGCCCCCAGACCATGTGCTTGAGAAACACCCAGGGTGTGCAGGAAAAAAACAGGTTCATGGGTCCCCTTCTAGACTCCCAGAATCAGGATTGCTGGGTGTAGCACACAAGGCTATACACTGAAAACACACTTCACAGAGGGCTCTGCTGCCCTCTGAGTTTGAGAAGCTCTGCCTATGGAGTCAGGGGCCCCGGGTTAAGAACCTCAGTTCAGACAAAAGTGGATGATTTCTGGGACTTCCCTGGTGGCACAGTGGTTAAGCCTCCGTGCTGCCAATGCAGGGGGCCCACGTTTGATCCTGGTCAGGGAACTAGATCCCACATGCATGCCACAACTGAGAGTTCGCATGCCACAACTAAGGAGCCCAGTTGCCGCAACTAAGGAGCACACCTGCCTGCCACAGCTAAGACCCAGTGCAACAAAATAAATAAATAAGTAAATTTTTTTTAAAATAGATGATTTATCTTGTGTACTCAATAGCTCATTCTCAGCCAATTTTGGCTTCAGAACACACAAAGTTATTTTTATATTGGTTCTGGAAAAATACTGACAAAGACAAATCTTATGCAGAAAATAAATAGATAATAGAGGACTCCCCAGAAGCTGCGTGGAATGTCTGGAGTGATCTGTGCCCCAGCCCGGCTCCATCACACCTGCTAGCGTCCACATGATCTACGCACAGCCATCTGCATGTGTAAAAATATCATTTGTGCACTAACCTAAGCAGCCCTGGTGGATAGGAAGTTTCAAGAAATCTCTGATGACTAGAATTTGTCATTTAGAGAAACAGAATGCAAACAACCCCTGAGCATTGCTGGCTTCCCTGCTCTGGGAAAGGCATCCTGGCCTTTCCATTTTATGACCCACTATGAATAATTCTCACAATGTTTCATCTCCCTATTACTCAGACATCACAAGCTCATTTCTTTTCATCCCAAGGCCATGTTTTAATACAATGTAGCAATGCTCCTCCTCCGGATTCTGTGTTTTTATTACCCATCATGACACCATGAGAGCGCTGAGGCATAGGTACACTACTGAGGAAGCAATTGGCGCACAGGAAATAGAACGGGGCTGTAACTACACATTTATTCCTCCTCTTCTCATTTGAGTAACTTTCTTTTTGGAAAGTCTGCTGACCAATTCATGGAGTGACTCAGTTTTCTACAGGAGACAGCTACAGAATTATTACAATTATAACTACCCAGCTGTAATATCTGACACCACCATATTTATCAGAAGGCACACATCCAAGTCCTAAGCTGGTGTCATCCCATTAGACAATTGTATAAAAAGGCTCTGGGTTGTGTTATGAATCTCTAAAACCTGGAATGTGTCAACAAAAAATAAGGATCTTTTTTTTTCACTTCACCTCTGAAGCTTTCAGACTTTGGACAAACCAAGATCAAGATGGCCAGTGTTTGACATTGTATGTTTTACATGGACGCTATTAGTTATCATATTCATGGAGACCTTGGCCTTTAGGGGGTCCTTGGTGTGGGAGATGTTACCAATCATGGGGAAAGACTAGTCAACAAATGGAGCTGGGACAACTGTGTTATCTCATGGCATCGAAATTCCAGGGAAGCCGAATGGAAGGTACACATTGTACTGACATTTTTAAGGGATCTTTAAAGGTTGATGTGACTCCACCTACACTTTCAACCTCCAAGATGATATAAAAGGCAGGCTGTCTTGATTCTCAGCCTCTGGCACTTTTCTTTCCCCACAGGGCTGCTGAGACCACCAAATATTCAGATGTACTTCCATGACAACAAAGGAAATTTTGGAGAAATATTTCCTTAGCTTCCTGTGATCTTTGCCCTGGTCATTGGTTGGCTCACAAGTAAGCGATAGAGAAAGTAACTCAAGCTAAGTGCAGGTCGTCATCCTCACCAGTCCTCATGGCCATAACCAGCACTTGTAGTCTAGCTCAGCTTTCTACATGGAAAAAAATTAGATTTATACTTCTTCACACCATATAAAAATAAATTCCAGATGGGAGTAAGATTAGATAAATGTGAAATTAGATAAATTTTAAAATTTAGAAATTTTAGAACAACTGGAAGAAAGTACGCAATACTATTTTATTATTGGGGGAAAGGTGATTTCTTTATAAAGACAGCAGAAATCACTAGAGAAGATATTGATGTATTATTATAAAAGTGTTAAACTTCTGTACGATAAAATATGCTACAAACTAAGGTTAAAGACAAGCCACAATCAGAGAGAACATTTTTATGGCAAATGAAGATTTTTTTTTTTTTTTTTCTGTACGCGGGCCTCTCACTGTTGTGGCCTCTCTCGCTGAGGAGCACAGGCTCCAGATGCGCAGGCTCAGCGGCCATGGCTCACGGGCCCAGCCGCTCTGCGGCATGTGGGATCTTCCCGGACCGGGGCACGAACCCGTGTCCCCTGCATCGGCAGGCAGACTCTCAACCACTGCGCCACCAAGGAAGCCCTCAGATGAAGAATTTATATACAAATATAAATTCATATATATGCTATGAATTAATAATAGTTAACAATTAGACAGTGTTTACCATGTGCTGGGCACAGTTCTAAATATATATAAAGGCACATTATCCTAATAATCACCCTACAGCTATAAAGTAATCCTATTTATTCATTTTTCACTCTACAGACTGGGAACCTTAGAATTTAAACAGCTTACTCAATGTTACACAGCTGGTAAGGATCTGAGTCAGGACTCAGCAAAGGATATGAGCAAGCAATTCAGAGAAGAAGAAATATAGTTGTTACCGACCAGGGTTCTTGGCCTCGCTAATAAATAGAAATTGATCAGAGGCTAGACAAGAAATTCAGGCAAGGCTTTATTGGGGCGCCTGCTGCAGCAGGGGGCAGTGAGAACAAACAGCAGGTTCCCTTGTTTGCTCGCTCCCTGATAGGGGGTGAGATTGTTCCTCATATGGAGTGAGGGTAGGGGTGTGTCCAGGGGTCATGCCAGAGGGTTGGCTTAGGTGTTTTGCCCACCCTTTAGGTGGTGGTGTGTGCAGGGGGCATGCGTAATACCCTGCTTTTGCTCCAGGCTCTTCAAAAGTGACAGTTGGGTTTTTTGGTCTCTTTGTATCTTTTGTTCAAAATTTGAGCAGAGTGCCCATGCACACAGTTATTTTTAGTCCCATAGAGTTTCTCTGTATTTTGTTGCTCAAGGAGAGGTGTGTTCAGGTGCATGCACTGCAGCACTGCAGCAAAGGGTCCCAGGTCCCATGTCTCATAGTGACCAGTAGACTGGTATTAGAGAAGTATGTATTAAAACAATTACATACCATTCACACACATAGGACTGTCAGAAATCTAGAAGTCTGACAATACTAATGTGGCAAAGAAGTGGTGGGCAAGTAAATTAGCACAACCCCTTTGCAAGCAATTTGGAATACCTAGTGAAGATGCCTGGAGTTGGGAGCCCCAGGGAGTCAGTTTTGACGGTTCCTAAAGACTAGACTGCTCCAGCCCCTCAATTTTTACTGTGGGACCCCTCTCACCTCTATTGGATTGGGCAAGACCCTCCCCCATTTCAGTGGCTGCTTTCAAACTGGTCCTCTGTACACCTTTGGGTTTCTCCTGTTCTCCAGTTTTTCAGATGCTGCCTGGTTATCTGTCTGTTTCTGTACAGATGCTGCTAACCTATGGGTCTATGGTTTTTCCCTGCCTACTTGTATTTTTGAGGTTTGTGGCAATGGCTCATCATCTGGTTTTGTTGTCAGTGTTGTCCATGGGTTTTGCTATCTAGTTGCTCTGGGTTTTTTTGTTTTTTGTTTTTTTTTTTTGCATTACACGGGGCTCTCACTGTTGTGGCCTCTCCCGTTGCGGAGCACAGGCTCCGGACGCGCAGGCTCAGCGGCCATGGCTCACGGGCCTAGCCGCTCCGCGGCTTGTGGGATCTTCCCGGACCGGGGCACGAACCCATGTCCCCTGCATCGGCAGGCGGACTCTCAACCACTGCGCCACCAGGAAAGCCCTTTTGTGCACTTTCCAACCCATTCCAAAAACTGGGGCTGCTTCAATCTTCAGTGGCACTTTTTGTTTGTATGTTTGTTTTTACTGCACGTGCAAGATTGTGATGAAAATACAATGACTACCAATTCAATTTTGTGCCACTGCGTGGATTCATGCTATGTGTCATCAGTTTTACCCACCATTTCTTTTGTACCATCAGAGCAAATGTCTAAATAGTGAAGACAACTAGACATAGAAGCAACCTAAATGTCCATCAATAGATGAATGGATAAAGAAGGTGTGGTATTATATATATATATATATACATATATATGTGTGTGTATATATATATACACACACACACACACAAACACACACATAACGGAATATTACTCAGCCATAAAAAAGAATGAAATAATGCCATTTGCAGTGATATGGATGGACCTAGAGATTATCATATTAAGTGAAGTCAGTAAGAGAAAGACAAATATTTATCACTTAGATGTGGAATCTAAAAAAATGATATAAATGAACTTATTTACAAAACAGAAATAGAGTCACAGACTTAGAGAATGAACTTATGGTTGGGGGAAGGGTGGGGGGAGACAGGGAGTTTGGGGATGACATGTACACACTGCTATATTTAAAATGGGTAACCAACAAGGACCTACTATATAGCACAGGGAACTCTGCTCAATATTATGTAGCAATTAAATGGGAAAAGAATTTGAAAACAATAGATACATGTGTATGTATGACTGAATCATGTTGCTGTACACCGGAAACTAACAAAACATTGTTAATCAACTATACTCCAATATAAAATTAAAAGGTAAATAAAAAACAGAAATAGACTCGTAGACATAGAAAACAAACTTCTGGGAGATTTCCCTGGTGGTGCACTGGTTAAGAATCCAGCTGCCAGTGCAGGGGACATAGGTTCAAGCCCTGGGCCGGGAAGATCCCACGTGCTGCAGAGCAGCTAAGCCCGAGTGCCACAACTGCTGAGCCTGAGCTCTAGAGTCCGTGAGCCACAACTACTGAAACCCGCGCGCCCAGAGCCCATGCTCCACAACAGGAGAGGCCACAGCAACGAGAAGCCAGAGCACTGCAACGAAGAGTAGCCCCTGCTCGCTGCAACTAGAGAAAGCCCACGCACAGCAACGAAGACCCAACGCAGCCAAAAATAAATTAATTAATTAAAAAAAATAAAAATAAAAATAAAAATGTTAAAAAAAAGAAAAACTTCTGGTTATCAAAGGGGATAGCAGTGGAGGCATAAATTAGGAATTTCAGATTAACAAACTACTATATATAAAATAGATAAACAACAAGAACCTACTGTATAGCACAGGGAACTATATTCAGTATCTTATAATAATCTATAATGGGAAAGAATCTGAAAAAGAATATATATATTCAGGTATACATATATAACTGAATCACTTTGCTGTACACCTGAAACTAACACAAACTGGTAAATTAACGACACTTCAATTTTTAAAATGTTTAAAAAAATAGTGAAGACAACTAATGTTCTTGTGTTATTGCGAAAGTGGTTTTGATATTGCAGATCCCCTAAAAGGATCTTGGAGATTTTCAGGGGTCCACAGATCACATTTTGAGAACTGCTAATTTAGAAACTATTCTGCTGTTACAAAGACTGAGTACTAATACTTTCCTTAAGTTCATTTATAGAAACAAAAAGAACTAGAATAATTCAGAAAAACCCCAACAAAAATATTCAGCTACTTTAGTCACCAGTGTGTAAGCCTCTTGAAAGAACTGTATCTTTTAATATTTGAACAGCATCTTAGGAATGCAATAAATAATAAATAATAATAATGAAAGTAGTTTATGTTTACTGTGATTTTAACTACTGGGGGAGAACTGTGCTATGTACTTCAAATGCATTATCTCCTTTATTCTTTAGTATCAAACTCTGGGGTAAATATTATATAATATCCCTATTTTATAGATGAGGAAATGGGAGCACAGAGAGACAAAAGAACTTGACAGGGTCACGAGCCTTCTGTGGTGGAATAAAGATTTGAACCAACAAGATCTAATTCCCAGAGCTTGGACTCTTATTTTAAATCTGCATATTATTCAGTGTCACATCTAAGTTCCAGATTTACTTGTTGTGCTCCTCTCGTGTACGTGTGTCCATTCAAACCCTCAAGGAGAAAGCAAATGTCTCTTGTCAACCATAGTGCCCCCAAGAAAGGGCTTAATAAATACCTGAATGTGTGATCAAAAGACCGAGTAAATCACCCTTAAACCGCCTTGCCATCTTTAAGTCATGGTGGTTAGTACCCAAGTTAAAAGTGAAATTCTGAAATGCTGAGTCCCACCGGTATTACATTTAAGTCATTAAAGAGGAAACCAACAGGGTAGACCAAAGAAGAAAAAAAAAAGCTGGTTTCTTGAAAACTTGGCAAAAAATTATGTGTTCATGTGCATACGTGTGTGTACACACGTATCTATATTACCCTGTTTGCTAAGTAGATATATATTTAAGTAGTTAACAAACATGTAGGTTAGATAAAAAACAAAACTAGTTTACGTTTTCTAGGGCAATAAAACCCCCATCACCGTTGGGACTGACTCCACCCACTCTACCTTGACAAGGGGGTTACATCCCCCAGACTGTCAGCCAAGGGTGGGTCTGTGGAAGGGGCCTTGTTGAAAGTTCTGTTTTTACCAGGTAGGCTGATTAGGAATACTGGGAGGTACCCCAAACTCAAGCAATT
Organism: Mesoplodon mirus; assembly: GCF_964341445.2. NCBI lineage: Eukaryota > Metazoa > Chordata > Mammalia > Artiodactyla > Ziphiidae > Mesoplodon > Mesoplodon mirus. The sequence goes on along the minus strand of NC_138990.1, from coordinate 18,367,743 downwards.
TTGCCTTTTTCCAAGCTTGGATTTTTTTATTTTTCATTTTTCCAAGTTTGGGATTTTTTTTCGTTCTCAAACACCCAACCTGTTTCCTGGATGGAGACCTAGTGGGATTAGGTTTGGCCACAAGTCTCCCTGTCATTTCCCGGGATATAATTTGGTGGGTGTTTTTTTAGGGGGGTGTGGGTGGGAGGCTCAAGGACCGGGTGATCGGGTTCCTGGGGTCCTTTGGCTCCGCCCCCTCCCACCTCCCCTCGGTCCCGGCGGCGCGCACACGCGGGGGTTGGGGCGGGGGTTATGGTGTATGGGCGGCGGGGACGCGCACAGCCCGCAGGCGGCGCGCACGGCGGGGACGGCGGCGGGGACGCGCAAGCCGCGCAGGGGCGCGCGGCGCGGACGGGCGCTAGGGCCCCGTGCGGCGGCGGCGGCCTCGCCCCCCGAGAGGGCGTCGCGCGTTCACTTTCCTTCTTCCGGCGCGGCCGCCGCCGCCGCCGCCACATCCCGGGCCGGGCGGGCGGCGGCGCCGAGGCCTCCGGGCGGGCGGGCTTCCAGCGCTCCCCGGACGCCGGGACCCCGCGCGCCTTGCCCCCAGGCCCGCGAGGCCCGAGCCGAGCTTCGCCCCTGGGGCCGCGGAAGGGCCCGAGGACCGCGACAGGCTCCGGCTCCACGGAGGGTGAGCTCGGGGAAGGGCGGGGGGCGGGGGGCGGGGGGGGTGAGCGTCACATACTCCCGGACCCCGACTCCCACAACACCCCGGGTGGACGGGAAAACGGGGGGAAAACCGGCTTCTCTTTGCTAGCGACATCCCAGTGTGTTTTGGCGACTTGAGGGCCTCCCTAGTTCGTGGGGTTAAAGAGGAGAACCTTCATCGCGTTAATTATGCAATGAGGCGGCGTCCTTGCTGGGGATGCTGTGATCGTGGCATCATTGATACTCGGTGATCCATACTTTACTTCTTTCATCCTTGCCTGAGAATTTGCATTTGTAATTGGAGGCGGAAAGAGAAAGAAAATGTTCCACTTGGGTGCAGGGAGCAGGCAGACAGAGGAAGAGAGAGGCCGGGGAAGAAGGACCATGTGCAGCTTCCCTAAGTGCACAATTAAGCACGTCTCTGGTGAGTGGGAGGGGAAAGGATGGTTGGAAATGCGTGTGTCCTGCCAGGTAGGCTCCCGGGTGCCCTCAGCTCAGATTTGGACAAAAGAGAGGCCTGTCAGAAGTTGGAGGTGGAGGCATAAATTTCTGCACTTCTGGCTGGGAAGATGAACCAGATCTTCCAAAAAGCTGCCTTGTTATTTTCCACGTCTGCAAAAGGCAGGAAAGGGCCGGGCACTGAGTGCAAAGCAGCGCAGTCAGGTTCTGGTTAGCTGAGCGGCAGGACTGTCATAAAGGGGTTTTTTGTCTCAAACACCCCAAGTCTGGGACCTTGGACCGTAAAGAGTTGGTTATTGGTCAGTTTTCACTGCCAGAGTGAGAAATGTCTCAGGTATTCTTAAAACCAGGCAGCTCCCTTTAGCTCCAGGCTTATTCATTCTTTTCATTGACTGGGTTAAGAGGAAGAGACACGAAGAGGGAAATGGTCTTCTCTCTTTTTTTCCCATTATAATTAGGGCAAAGTCCATCTTGGGTCCAAATGGGAATTTCAAGATGGAAAGAAAAATCTTCCCATCTTTGCTTTTGACCCTCAAGGATGGAGTCTCCAAGAAATACCTAAGAGAAAAATTCTCTCCTTCCCTGGAATGGAAACTGGAGTTCTTGCAAAACTGAACAAAGAAAGGGAAGAATTAGTTACTATCCTGGGCAATTTGCAGTTATATTCAGATCATTTTTCAAATGCTTGAGGTTATACAGTAGAATAGAAACGGGGGAGAGAGGTGAATGCAGGACCTGAGAGATCATAGAAGCCAAAAGAGTGTTTTGTCCTGTTACAGGTCTGGAAGAATCTGCATCTTAATCTTTCTGTCTTTGTAACATGAAATTGCTTTTCCTTTTAATATTGAGTTCATAAGAGTAAAAGGAAGCGTAGCTAGACTGCTCCAAGCGTCCCAGGCAGCTCGGGCTCTATTGTGTTTTAAATGAGTTGGATGTTTATTTTGCGAGGTAACTCTATTAAATCTGTTATCTCTCTAATTCCATGAGTTTGGCTTGTTTCCAGTTATTCATTCACTGTATGACGTTTGGCTAGAATTTACCAGGGTGTTAAAGCTTGAAGAAATACAAAACCCCGTGAACATTTTGCATTGAAAGATTTGATCATCTTATACAGGAATCCTTTACACAATATCAAACATACAAAACAGGTATAATAGGATCTGATTATTTTTGCTCCAAAAAAATTTCATTTTTTCATACTAAGTGACAGGGAAGAATCTTTTAAACAGCTAGCTCTTTTGGTACGTTTAGAATATTTATTCATCTGCCAAGCCATCCAAAGATAACCCCCCACTGTAAGAGACCTGGCGTGCAAAATATACTTGAAAAATCAAAGTGGTTAACTGTTTCTCAAGTATAAAGCAAGTTGTGTTCAGTAAGTTGGTCTCATAACCTTTAATGGTGCTTATTTGTTTTTTTAATCGTCCTGTACAGAGACAGGAGGAGCCAGGAACCTCCAAGGCAAAGCAGATACTGCAAGGAAATGTGGACCAGGCCTAAGAAGGTACGGAAGGGAGGTTGTGGACACCTCACTAGTTATCTGAGATCCATGTCACATAGCATTCTCCTTTCTTGCTCACATGGAGATTTCCGGAAGCTTCAACTCGTAAACAGGAGTATGTACACAGATTCTTAGAAATGTTTTCTTAACCCTGATCATAATAGGAGCACCCGCTTAGGCAGGGGGTTAGGTGAGCTGGGTACCTGCCGAGTGCAGTGCCCGGCTTGCAGCGACCCCCGAAGACGTGTTTGCTGTTCGTCATCATCACTCCTGAGAATCTGTCTTCACCTCCAGTTCATTCCCCAGCTGGCTAGAGCGAGGGGTGGGTTTCCATTCTGGTCACTAAAGGATGAGCGGTCATCCTGAGTTGGTAAATTGTAATGACAATGGCCAAGTAGACAAAGGAAATTTCTGAACTTAAATTGAGAGAAACCCTTACTCTGAATTTAAAGCTCACAGCGATTGTAATAAGACTTTATATATTTTATAAATTCATGTGCAGCATTTTATTTTCTTAAGTGGTGATTTATTAATTTTGTTGATTAGGGAACACATTTTAGTTCAAAATCGAAAGGGCTGGTGGTGGAGGGTCCCCGCTGCTCCAGCCTCCGCTGTCTCTTGTTTGCCTTCTCCCTGTCTGTCCTCCCAGGGTTACCGGGTCCTTGTGCATGACCAGATTCTTTTCGTGAAGTTTCCTTTGGTGTCTGGATAGGTTTTGAATGAATGTTTTAAAAACTGAACACTGGGCAGGTGATCCTTTCCCCGGGGTACATGGGTGATGGGGGGCGGGGGTCCAGGAGTTTCCAACTCAGTAAAGGGCCCTTGACAAGGCTCTTCATCTGGGCCACTCCCCCGCCGTCCTGCTCACTCTGCACAGGAGATGCCAGCCTCCTTGCTGCTTTGGGGATTCTGGGACCAAGCTCTTTGCCAGGGGCCGCGTGATGAGTCCCCTCCCTCTGTTTGAGCATCTTCTCAACATCATCTCCTCCGAGGTGCCCCTTCCTCCCTTATCCTTCTTTGTTATTAGCGCCTGCCTGGTGTGATCCTAAGCGTTAATGGCTCTATCTGTTTATGGCCTGTCTGCCTCTATTAGAAGCAAGCACCATGAGAGCAGGGCGGGTAGGTTGCTGTATCCCCAGAACCAGGAACAGCTCCTGGCTCAGAATAAGCCCTTGGTAAATATGGCTGAACGGATGAATAACATTTGGGGAAAAGCTGTTTTTTTGTGTTTTAAATCCCCTGTCCTTTCTCTGTCTAGTTGTCTGTCCCTCTGTGTCCTTCACATTCAGGGAGTTGAACGGAGGTTAACTCCTCGGTTACCATCCCTGATGTCCGCAGGGCCCCTTGTTTTGTTTACTTGTGGATGCCTTTTTAATTCCCGTTCCTCAGTCTCATTTCCTCTCGTCCACCCACATAAGAAATCACTGGAAAGGTCATCCTTTTCTTTCTTTGTGTTTTTGTAGAACGTGTATTTTTGGTTTCAGTGCCTGCGTTTTTAATTTACGTAAATGGCGCTGTGTCATATATCTCATTCTATTTTTTGCTGTATTTCCTTTGCACCACGGTTGTGAATTTATCTGTGTGGTTGTGTGCACACTAGACCAGGTCTAGGACAATTGCTTTTAAAAAATTTTTAACTCTGTTTGAAACAGTTAAATGGGCTTCTTTACCACAGGAGGAGTGAATGTGCACAGTAGAAGCAGAACTAGGAGAAAAACAAGTGGAACTAGGCAGGTGGGAGTCAAACTCTTCTGCACAAATTCAGGGATTGTGCTTTTGGGTAACAACTCGAACACGGGGGAAAAGCCACTGGCAGCTGAGGAAAATGGATGCTTTCAAAAGTGCAAGGGAGGCCAAATTTGCACCAAAAGTTGGTAATAGTACCAGAGTCACTGTTAGTCATTACAAACATGTCACATGTGTGCTGTCTTCCTTACAGTTTGGAGAGAGAGAAGCAGCTTAGGATTTCTTGCATGGTTAGTGGTCTTCCTGCATACCTGACCCTGCTTTCCCCATATGTCCGTCAGTTCTTTAACCACCGCTTCTGCCTTGTGGGTTTTCAAAGAGCCAACCTTCTGGCTTAGTTTCAGAGCCCAACATCTTGAGAGGTGCAAATGCCACGTAATGATCAGGAGCAGGGAAGCTCTGCAGACGGTCAGGGTGCACGCTCAGGTTCACCCCTATTAGCTGCAAGAGGCACGTTGGGAGTTTTCTTGGCTCCTTGAGCAAGGGAGAGTTAATTACAGAAAATGTTAGGCTCTTTAAAGGCTGTTTGTCACCTGGTGCAGGGAGAGCAGTGGCCCTTCCAGAGCCGAGGAGGGAGGACCGTGGGTGTCAGGCCCCAGACTCTCTGCAGACGGAAACAGTGAGCCTCAAGGCTGTTGCCCATGGACAGGAGGCAGACCCGTGGGGAATTCGTGTGCTCAAGGAAACACTGCAGATGGCAGATGGCGGGGCAGGCCGGGAGGAGCTGGGGCTACAGGAGTTTGGAATGACTTTCTTTTTGTTTAAAAAAAATGGGGCAAATTTTCCTGAGTTTTCCAAGGTCAGCCCAAAATTCTACAGGGGCTGGTTACCTATAGATGGGAGGGCTGGAAAGGAGAGTAAATGGGAACAGTGATGGAGGTCTTTATTCTAATCAGGCCTCTTTACGCTGTTTATTCAGAGCACAGGTAATTCAGATCCTCAGTAGACAGTCTCAGTTGACAGACACCCTTTTGCTACCGGTTTTCCTTCTCATACAGTAAAGAGGTGGTGGGAAGACAGCTGTTACGCTAAAAGGCCTAGAATCTGCATTTTAACGAGTTCCCCAGGGGGCAGCGGGGGCAGTAAAAGCTGAGGAGGCCTGGGGGCTGGACCAGCAAGCAGCTCAGCCTGGCCGCTCACTGGCATCCTGAGCAGAGCTTTTCAAACTCGCCCAGATTCAACCTCACAGGTTTGCCTAGCTCCTCCTCCACAGGTTTGCATTGTCTCTGCTCAGGTGTTCTTGGGGCCCAGGGTGTTGCTGTAGTTTTCAGAAGCTTTCCAGGTGGTTCCAATACACAGCCAGGACTGGGAGCCACTGCCCTAAACATAAGGTCGGACACCTTAGCAGATGATCGCAGAGCAGAAACGCTGCCTGGCCAAGTGGACACACCCCCCCGTAGGATTCATCAAAGCCTAGCCCGTCAGGTCCTGTGGCTCTTACTGGTTCATTGGCTGGTTTTCAGAGACCGAGAGGGTGATGTGATGGGGGGCATTTAGGAACACCACCTGCGGCCTGTGGAAGTGACCCTGGGGCTGGGGCGTGGCTGAGCGGATCGCTGTGCTTGACACCTCTGACTCTGCTGCCAGAGGAATAGTTCCAAGATGTAAGTCAGATCACCGCACCCCATCCCCGCTCACTCACAAGGCGACTGCTCCCCAGGGCCCAGCCTTGTCTGACCATGTCTGCCGGGGCTCCTCTCTGGGCGAGCTCGGGAAGCTCCTGCCTGCGCCTGGGTCTCCGCCCCTCACCTGTAGGTCTCTGTGCCGCCCCCGCCCTCCGTCTGTCAGGTCACGGCCCTTGTGCTTTCCTCTCACGGCATCGCGTCCTCTGCCTCATCTCACATCTTAGGTAGAGTCTGTGGTGGCTTCGGGTCCCCCCAGCAGCGTGCCAGCTCCACAGGACAAGGAGCGTGTGTGTGCGTGTTGGGGGGTGCTTTGGGGCTCAGTGCTGTGTCCCTGCGCCTGTTTTGTGGGATGAATGAGGACACCTTTTCGTGATGAGCTTGGTAAATGATCGTTGCTCGGCTAGTGTGTCCTTCAGAATGTATGCAGGTGCACGTGTGGGGGGGGCGGGGGGGATGTCTTAAGTGTAGAGGTAGTGGCCCTGAGGGGTGGGGCATGTGGTGGGGGCCCGGGCTTCAGTCTCACCGGTTCTGGTCAGCATGGGACTTGGAGAGCAAGTCCTGGTTCGTCTAAATGTTTAACCAGCTTTTACCTTGACAGCTTCTTCACTTGAGTTTGTGTATGAATTGTGAATTTCCTCATTATAGACCACGAAAAAAAAAAGTTAGGTGCTTAAAAACGGTCCATCTCTCCACCCGGCTGTGCCACCGCATGTGCCCCCCTGAAAAACATAATAAGTAATGCAGTGTTTCCTCGCAGCCCCGGGGGAAACTCGCCTCCCCTCTCCCCAGTCCGCCCTGCCTTCATCTGGGCTGGGACGACCAGCCTCCCAAACCCCTGCTGCTTCTGTGAGAGGAGCTGTATTTGATGTAGTGGAAGTGTCATCACCCAGATGGAGGGTGTCTGGGGAGGGAGGGGAGCAGGCCAGGCAGGGGCTCCAGCTCATTTGTAACCCTTTATTTCCTTTAAAAGACTCAAGTACGTACAGCAGAACTATTAGAACTGAGCATCTGAAAACAAGTATTTGTTATATTATCCTATGTTTTAAATATTAAATCGTTTTTAAAACTGAATTAAAAACTAACTAGTGGGGGCTTCCCTGGTGGCGCAGTGGTTGAGAGTCCGCCTGCCGATGCAGGGGACACGGGTTCGTGCCCCGGTCTGGGAGGATCCCACATGCCGCGGAGCGGCTGGGCCTGTGAGCCATGGCCGCTGAGCCTGCGCGTCCGGAGCCTGTGCTCCGAAACGGGAGAGGCCACAACAGGGAGAGGCCTGCGTACTGCCAAAAAAAAAAAAAAACAAAAAACTAACTAGTGAAGACAGAGATGTATTTCCTAAACACTCAGATACATATTGCCTGTCCATTCACCACATCCTTTCCTGGCTGGAAAAGTATTTACCATCCTTTGCCCCATTTTACAAAGTGGTAAGGAAACTGCTGTTGGTGGTAGTCAGGTAGGAAAAAAATTAAACAGCAGAAATAAAAACACCTGGGTCCGCATATGTCGGTGGTATTTTATTGGTTTTTATTATAAAATGGATATATGCTTATTGCAATAATGTTTTTAAAATACAGAATTGTACGAAGTAAAAAATGACTCCACTCATCCTCAAGATTTTATTCTGTGCATCACACACATGTATGTGTGTTTGCGTGTATATCTAATCACATAAGTTCACATGTATATATATATAATTCTTTTTAACTAATAGGATCATACATTCGATTCTGCAACTTGCCCTTTTTTGTTTACTGATGTATCTTGATACTTTGGAGCTGTGTAATTGGCTTACCGCCTTTCAGTGTTGTTTTATTTAAAATTTAGAAAAAAAATTTTTTGGACTGCAGCATTATTTCTTTATCCCCTGGTCAGTAAGTAGGTTTTAGACATAGAACAGTAGTTGTATGTCTATTCAAATGCATGTGAGTGTGTGAGTTATAAAATACAATTTTATTTTCAAGTGTAGTGTGGTCCTAGTGGCTTTGGGTTGTTTTCTAGTCTCAGTTAACGCATGTTAAATACATAAGCACTCACGTGGAGACTGAAGAAATATTTTGAGGTTGAACGGGGGGGCCTCATACTTCAGAGAGTTTGGACCTTGGGGTGGAGGGTTGAGCCAGGTGTCTTCTAAAGCACCTGCCAGCTCTCCTAAGTCTTCCCGGTAGTTTCTTGGTTGATGTCGTCATCCAGCAATAGCGAAGGTCATCTTGTGGTGTGCTGGGCACTGTGCTGGCCGGGGTGCTCCAGCACGAGCTCACATGCCACCAGGGGAAGCAGAAGATTCAGGCTGTGGTGGGTGCCGGGAAGGAAGTGAAACTAGGTGAGGATGGAGGGCAAATCAGGGTGGCCAGCAGGGAGGGCTGAGCCTGCCTTGTGCTGTGCAGCGGGGGCAGCGGGCCCTGCCTGGCGTTTACAGGGGCCCAGTGGTTGGTCGGTTGGTTGGTTGGTTTGGCTGCACCGCACAGCTTGCGGGATCTTAGTTCCTCGACCAGGGATTGAACCCGGACCCCGGCAGTGAAAGCGCCGAGTCCTAACCACTGGACCGCCAGCGAATTCCCTCCGGGGCCCAGTGGCTGGGAGAGCACTCCACCCACTCCCCACCCCCTGCTACCTGAGCGCAGGCCCCCACAGTGACCACCACAGGCTGTGTGGCCTGGGCGGGGACCGCAGCAGGGCACCGGCGTCATTGGCAGGCCTGAGTCTGGTCTGCACTCTAAGCGCTGGCCGTATACTCTGCTTCCCAAGAGCTTTTGGCAGGTGCTGGGGTTTATGCACACGGAGCTTCCCAAATCTGCAGCCCCATCACAATCCCCACGTGTCCTGGGCACCGTCCCTGCCCGGCCCAGGCGGGCCGTGAAGAGGGTGAGAGGCGGGTGGGTGCCTTGCAGACGCCCCCCTCTCCTGATCCCGATGCCGTGGCCAGGCTTGGAAGGGGAGAGGGCTCTCTGGATGTTTTAGTGCAGTAGGAGTTTAGCAGAAGTCACTTGAGAAGTGGAACTTTTTGGAAATAAAATTGCCATCTGGAAGAAGCAGCGGGCTGATCAATTGTACGTTGCAGTCGAGGTGCTTTGGCAGCGTCTGTCTCACAGGGGCCTCCCAGCACACGGGTGGGTATGCAGGCGGCTGTTCTGTCCTAATCTAGTAGGGGGCCCAGAGAGAGAGCTGTTCTGTGACTAACCCCCAGACACCAACACGGAGAGGAAGGGACCAAATCCTGCCCCTGCCCCACCCCCGCTTCTGGGTGAAAGTAGCTGTTGCTTCTGACTTTAAATGAAAACCCAAGGTTAGGAATGCAGGCAGAGCTTCACGACAGTGCAGGTCTCACTTTCCAAGCAGCCCAGAGGTAGAAATCCTGCCCCTAAGCCACCTGGCTTCCCGGAGGGCAGATGGCGGGAGCCACCTTTTCATGTCAGGCTGTTTATCCTTTGTCTTCCTACCTTTATTTGGAGGTGAACCAGCTCCGTGAGGTAGGGGGTGGGGTGGGGGGGAAGCTGAGTGCCAGTGCCCGGGGCTCTTCTGTGCCCTGCCCTGCAGCGTAAGGTGTCTGTTGGGGGGTGGGGGACAGACCCCAGTGCCTCCACCGCACAGTGTGAATCACAAGCCCCAGGCCACTCAGCACCGGGGCCTCTTCCTTAGCCTCTATCTTCCCGAGAACTGGTGCACAGACACAGATGCCTCTGGGCACGTTGTGTACCACCCGCCTGGAGCTTGTCCGCTTTCTCTTTACCCACTCTCCAGCCCACACTGGTCCCTCCGCCCCTCTGTTAGAAAAGGCCTGAAGCCAGGCTTCCTCAGTGACTGGTGAGGATGGACCCCACCAAGTGTCCCCGTCTCGGAGGGCCCAGCTCAGCGGACTCAGCCCTGAGGGACCCTGTGCCCTCTGGGCCATCTGTGCCTCCCTTGTCTCTAGAAGAGAAAAGCTAGTTGGCTGGGCTGAGGATCTGGCCTTTCTTTTCTTCTCGGGCAGTTCACACTGTTAGGTTCATTTCTAGGTATGTGTCAGTTAAATAGGAAAGTCACCAAGGGTGCTGAGGGACCGACCAATTTCTGTTTATAGAGGGTCTGCTCCAGGCCAGGTGGTCCTTTTGGTGCAGTCTCTCATTGAATCCTCGTGACCATCCTGGACAGGGGAGGGCCTTGTCTCAGGGACTGAAAGCCACAGCTTAGGGAGGGTAGGTGACTTGCTGAGTCTCAGAGCTAGCGAGCGGTGGGGCACTCCAGGGCTCTGCTTTGTGCTACGTGGCCCCAGACGAGGCGTGGCAGAAGGGGACAGGGAGACTCTGCAGAGACAGGCCAGCTGCTTCGGGCAGTTAGAGCGGGAGCCGTGTTCCCCTCACTGGGTAGTGTTGCCAGATAAAATGCAGGACACCCAGGTAAATTGGGAATTCAGAGAAACAGCAAATAGCTTTTTAAAGTATAAATGTGTCCCACGCAGTACAGGGGACATAGTTATACCAAGTACTAAAAAATGATTTGCTTACCTGAAATTCGAACTTCACGGGGCACCCTGTGTTTTCATATGTTTAATGTGGCAGCCCTACCAGGGGACCCCGGGAAACATGGTGCGCCTGCTGCGTGGAGACCTGAGAATGCAGGTGCAGGTGTGGGCTGGACTGCGGGCGGAGCTCCCCATCGCAGGCCGGCAGGCTCGGAGCACCCCTTGCGGGAGGGAATCCAGGTCGCCGTGAGGGCCTCAGAGGCAAGGATCTGTCGTTGAGGCAGGAGGAAGGCCGATGCCCGGGCCCTCGTGAGCCCTGTCCACCAGGTGCACTCACGCTCCGAAACTGTCTGCCATCAGCGCACGTGCAACAGACCAGCTCCCTGCTGCCCGGGGGTGATGGACGGGCCCGACAGCCCGCGGACACCAACCCAGCCCAGCATAGTTTCTCTCTCCAAGTGGCTTGGTTTGGCTTCAGGAAGCCCCGTGTTAAAGGTGACACGAAGCACTTTTTTTGTCTCTCTTGCAAATAATCGAGTGCGACTTCCGGTTCTTCTGTGTCCCCTGCAGCAGAGTGTAACCGTGTGACCCGCTGAGGACCCAGGTGCCCCACGTTACTCCCGGGCAGCGATAGCCTGAGAAACGCCCACCCCCCCCCCCCACCCCCCGAGGTTCCGCGCAGGCTCTGGCGGGCAAGTGGGCGGAGCCGGGACGCTCCGGGGTTCGTTTCTTGGGTTTCAGAGATTCTCTAAGCTCAGTGGGTGTGGCCGCAGCTTGTCAGCGAGTCAGGATTTTAAACCCAGCCTGCTTGGAATCGCATCAGGATGGCGTCTGCCCTCTGAGGATTACCCAAAGGTCCGGCCCGCGGCAGGCCCCCTCGTGCCCCGGCCTCCAGGCCCTGGCAGGTGCCAGATGCCAGGGACACAGTAGCCTGGGCCAGAAAGAGTCAACAGGCACATCTGCAGAAGTGAAGTCTTATCACGTGTTCCAAGACCAAATAGAAATGGCTCTTTTCCGGTAAAGTGTTTTAAATTTTATTTAATTATCAACTTGATAAGTTGCTATTAATTAAAAATATGATGTTAAGTTAAATAATAAGTCAAAACACCCTTGGTATCAATAGGAAAATTTTCAGAAATATTTGTATTGAGGCTATTAACTGAAATTGCCCATTCTTTTGTTACCTTCTGTTTAATTGATTTATTTGTAAGCAGCAGGGCCATTTTGCTTGTGTTTTCCAGGAAGAATCACTGAATGGCTGACATTTGACAACATGCACCACCAGTGGCTTCTGTTGGCCACATGCTTTTGGGTGATTTTCATGTTCATGGTGGCCAGCAAGTTCATCACACTGACCTTTAAGGACCCTGATGGTAGGTACACCTCCTCATGGAATGGATTTTGGCGAATTCAGACCTTGCTGTGGTACTGTTCCCGGGTACCTGCTTGGATGAGTGGTGACACGGATTCAAGTGACTCTGACCCAGAAGGGACTTGGAGGTCACGGCGTCCAAATCATTGATGTTGCAGAGGGTTCGGGAGAGGAGGTGGGCGGGGATGAAGGGGTCCTTCCCCTCGCAGCCTGTGGGTTTGGGCACCAGCCCTGCTTGGTGTCGTTGAGAGATGCTGCGTATGGGCCCGGTGATGCTGCCTGCTGGTGGCCACGTGTTTGAAGGTCACCTTCAGCGCCCCGGAAGGAAGGTGGTCTAAATATATGTGTGTTGGGTTGTCCTCGAGGATTTTTTTTAACTCCCCTTGACCTGATGTAGGCGCTCAGATGAGGACATATTAAGAGCACGCAGCCCAGCCTCAGAAGAGCTACGTCTGGTTCGTGCCCTTGCCCTTTGCTTACCGGGGCCTTAGTATTTTTTCTGTGGAATGGGCGTGCTCCCTGCTCTGACAGCTCCCAGCCCGACCTGTGAGTGACCTGTGAGGTGCTGGGCACGAGTGAGGAGCTGCGGGGATGGTCATCTTGAACCCTGAGGCCACTCCTTCAGGGGCAGCATGAGGCAAGGCGCATGGGAGATGTTGAAAAGGCTCGTGAGCGGCCTTAGAGTGGCCTGGCACCGCCACCCTGATGGGGAGGAAGCACACGGCATCCTTATCCTGCACGAGGCTTGGCATGTCCGCCTGCAGGCGGTGGCCCTTGAGGAAGGGAAGTAGAAAAGGATCACACCAGTCTTTTGCTGATTTACGCCCGGGGGCTGCATAGCCTGTGCCGTTTGTGTGGCCAGCGGGCTCCGGGCCCTGCTCATCCTGGAGAGACCCTGGGGGTGTCCCCAGCTGTGCTGAGGCTGCCCAATGCCCCACACCCCCTGCTTCCATCCTCCCTGTAGAGGGGCAAGGTTGGAAGGCAGATCTGCAGGCAGAAGAGGGAGGCGCTGAAATAAGCCCCCAGGGGGGTTCTCAGCTCCGCAATTTCAGGTCAGTAACGTTATAGGGGCCCAACTGGCTGTCATCTCAATCCTACCCTCATCTTCCAGGAGCCTGAGAGGCTTTCACAGCCTGGGGAAGGTGGAGTCACAGCTGCAGGCATCTGGGGTGGCCAAGAGCATCACGGGGTATCACGGCTAATCACGGTCACACTGGGGACCAGGGCCGCTGTCAGGACGGCACAGGCCACGTCTGGGAAGGTTGTTGGAATTTGAGCTGTGGATTTCAGCCCAGCCATTTGCTGCGGGGCTGCTCCCCCCACCAGTTAATGTCACCGATAGTGGAGACCCCTTGTTAAGAGTCAGAGCAGTGGTTCTCGTCCCCAGGGCACTTTAAAATCCCATGGGGACTGTGTATACCTCCTGCTGCCCAGGCCCAGCAGAGACCAGGGGGCAGAATCTCTAGGCGGGGGCCCCAGGTGAGGACCACCAGTGGGAACGTGGCTGGGAACCTACACAAGAAGCAAAGCTGCAGAGAACATGAAATGGTGTCACTAAGTCTACACATTTCACTCGTGACTCTTTTAATGTCACCTCCTGGTAAGGGAGGCACTTGAAAGGCGAGCCGTGAGGTTGAATTGTTTGTGGTTTATTTAAAAATGAGGAGTGTATGTAATATATTTTATATTCCACCCAAAATAGTTAAATAAGACGTGTGCCTCTGAGTTTGAATATGATCTAGCAGTAAGGCCTCTGAAGAGCACCTCGTGTCTCAGGGGCATCTGATAAACGAGGTGTCGCTGCTGTGACGGGGCAGGTTTTATGCTGAGTGTTTTCAGAAAAGTGTAGAAGCTTGAGAAGGTTCGGGGAAGGGGAGCAGAAAGTAAGTGGGTGGAAGGTGACCCTACAGAGGAGGCTGAGAGGCCTTAGGATGTTGAAACTGCAGACAAGGTCTGCTGCTGCCCTGGGGGCTCTCACCAGGGTCTCACCAGTGGCTCCAGCCTCAGGAGGCGCATGGTGGTCCTCGTGCCCTTGGGTGTCCCGCATAGTTGCTGGGGTTCGTGCGTGGGAGCGCAGTGGCGGGCCGCTCCTGGAGGGAACGTGAGAGCCAGAGCTCACCGGCCAGCTCCCCTTTCCCCCTCAGGCAGCATGGAGGAGCCGGTCTTCAGTGGGGATACAGGCCCGTGTCATGCTGTGGACTGAGAATGAGGACCCAAACCCTAACTCCTAACCCCAAACCCTAACCCTAACCCTTTGTTGTTGGGCTCAAACATAACCCAGCCTTTCTCGACCACACAGATCTTATTTAATTGTCCCCAAGTCCCTGGCTGCGATCATGAAGGTGGGTGTCTGCTGGCTGGGTTCGGGTGCAGGAAGCCAGCTCAGATGCATGGCGTCTTGCTGGCCTGGGTGACTGAGCAGGGAGCGGGCCCCCCAGAAGTTCAGGCCTCAGCCCCCTGGAGCACTGTGGCTCAGGCCTCGGGTCCCCTCTGTCTTGAGAGGCAGCTCACCCCCCCAGTGGATCTCGGGCTCCTACAGGAAACTGAGGGAGGTTGGTAAATGTGTGGCCGTGAGAGACTTCCTTATGTGTTGGAATTTATTTTACTCGCGTTCAGTGTTTTTGCTTTTGAACCAGAAGCCCACTGTGAACTGTCATCACAAGGAAGTAACTAACACACAGTGGTGTCCTGTGTGGGGAAGTTCCATCCCTGTAAAGCGGGCAGCAAATCCATGGCCTCAGTGTTCAGGGAGCTGGGTGCCCTCAGTGTCCATGGGCAGCTCCTTCCAGCTCTGTCCCCTGGGAAGTGGGTTCTGTTCCAGCATCCAATTCTCACCTACCTGTTCTTTTTTTTTTTTTTTTTTTTTTTTTTTTTTTGCGGTACGCGGGCCTCTCACTGCCGTGGCCTCTCCCATTGCGGAGCACAGGCTCCAGACGCACAGGCCCAGCAGCCATGGCTCACGGGCCCAGCTGCTCCGCGGCATGTGGGATCCTCCCGGACCGGGGCACAAACCCGTGTCCCCTGCATCAGCAGGCGGACTCTCAACCACTGCACCACCAGGGAAGCCCTAAACTTTAAATTTTGAGGTCGTTGTACAGTCACGTGCAGTTGTACAAGAGAGTCCGACGTACCCTTTACTCTTTTGCCCCAGTGTAACATGTTGCAAAACCACAGTGCAGAGTCACAAGAAGGGTATTGATTGACAAGGATGCAGTCACGATGCACAACATCTCCATCACCACCAGGATCCCTCCAGTTGCCCTTCTGTAGCCACACCCACCTCCCACTCCCCACCCCTGCCCCCTCCCCCCTTGACAACCACTAATCTGTTCTCCTCTCCATCATTTTGTCCTTTCAAGAATGTTATATATGGTATATGACCTTTGGGGATTGGCCTTTTAAATTCAACATGGTCACCTGGAGATGCATCCAATTCATTGTGTTTATCAATAATTTGTTCCTTTTTAGTGCTGAGTAGTATTCCATGGTATGGATGTACCAGTGTTTGATTAACCATTCACCTGTTGAAGGATAGCTGAGTTGTTTCAGTTTGGGGCTATTATAAATAAAACTGCTGTGAACATTCGTGTATAGGTTTTTGTGACATAATTTTTCATTTCTCTGGGATAAATGCCCAGGAATGCAATTGCTGGGTCATATTGTAGTTGAATGCTTAATTTTTGAAGAAACTGCTTCTTCTAGAGTTTCTGAGAGCTGCTGTACCATTTTATATTCCCACCAACCATGTATTAGTGATTCCTTTTTCTGCCTCCTCACTAGCATTTGGAGTTTTCACTGTTTTTGTTTTAAGCATTTTGATAGGTGTGCAGTGATATCTCACTGTGGTCTTAATTTGCATTTGCCTGATGATTAATGACTTTAAACATCTTCTCATATGTTCCTTTTCCACCTCTAGATCCTTTTTGGTGAAATGTCTGTTCCTGTTTTTGCTCATTTTCTAATGGGATTGTTTGCGGTTTTTTTTTTTACTGTTGAGATTTAAGAACTCTTTACATATTCTAGATATGCCAGTCCTTGGTCAGACGTGTGGTTTGCAGATAGTTTCTCCCAGTCTGTAGCTTCTCTTGCCATCCTCGTCATAGGGTCTTTGCCGAGTAAAGGTTTTAAATTTTGATGAGATTCAGTTTATCAGTTTTTCCAAAGATTTACTCCTATGCTCTTTAAGAAGTTTTATAGTTTTTTGTTTCACATCTAAGTGCTAATCTCGAATAAAGGGTGAGGTTTAGGGAAAGGCTCCTTCTTTGCCTGGGGGCATCCAGTTGCTCCCCCACCGCATTGCTTTTGCGCCTTGTCAGCTATCACTTGGGTGTGTTTGTGCGGGTCTCTTCCTGGGGTCTCTGGGCTGTGGCACTGATCGGAGTGTGTGCCCCTCCATGGGAAGATATTTTAACCTCTCTATGTCTCCTAGCCTACAGCGCCAAGCAGGAGCTTCTGTTCCTGACGGCCGCGCCCGACGCGGGGAGGTCGCTGAGAGAGACGCACTTCCCTGAGGAGCTGAAGGTGGGCACAGCCAGGCCGCGGCACTGACCCCTCTGCCCGTTCTTCCCCGGCGTCTCCCTCTCACCTGCTCACCCCTCCGGCCCCAGCGGGTCCCCCGTCACGGGGAACAGCCTCCCCTCCCTCCCTGCCCTCATCGGCTGGTTTCCACTTACTGTCATGCTCGGCTTTAGGGTCACTGCTTCTGCACCTTTCCGCTTGTTTTTAGTGTCTGGCCGGGGGAGTCACGGTCAGTGGACCTTGTGCATCGTGGGTGCCCTGGAGTGTTGACTGTGTTGGGTTCCCGCCCAGCTGAGAATGAGCTTTGTGATGGGTGGATTGGGGATGTTGGGCGAGTCGGGGGGAAAGATCTCCACCCTCGAATCCTGGGAATCCTGGAACTTTATAGAGTTACAGGGCAGCTAGTCCAGCCTCTGGGCGGTGTGGATGAGAGATCTGAGGGTAGGAAAAAGGCTAATCATCCAGGGTCACGGGGAAGTTAGCAGCAGAGCCCAGGGCCGTTGACCTTCACCCCGTGCTCACCTTCCCTGACACTCTGACTCCAATTTCTCCCCAGGCTCCTTTTGCACGTAAATTCCTAATCGTCCCCCAGCCAAGGTGAGGGGCGCACTCCTGAGACCCCCTTCTCCCCCTGCTGGCCCCTGTGCCGGGTCTGGATGGAAGGTTCAGGTTGCCCTCGTGCAGGAAGAAATGAGGTGAGGAGAGCCAGCTCTAAAGATGTTTATCAGCCCAGCATTAAAGCCACAGAAGGGACAGTCCTGCCCATGAGCTGCACATAAGGGTCAACAGAAAGAATCCAGCAAAGTCTAGACAGCACACACCTGGGTTTCTGGCATCACAGCCTTCACCCCACAGTTCACATGGATCTTCTCACCTGGTCTCGTGACTCCTTAGAGCAGAACCAGTGCTGATGGGCTCCATCACCTGCTCACAGCAGCTAAACCACTGGTACCACTGACCTGACTGCCAGGCAGAGCCCCTCTCCTCACCTGAAGCCACATGTCGGAGAAACATAATTGTGTGCTCAGCCTTGAGGAAGTGGAATAATGGTTCCTGCTTTTTTAAAACCCACACTGAATGACCTAAGGTGTTTTCTTAAATTAATAAACCAGATACACCAATGTACCAGGTTATCTTCAAAACAGCCACCGTCTGTGTAGACAGCGGGTTCTTAGGTACAGTCCACATACTTACACCCAGGTTACATGGAGGGAGAGCCAGGGGGCAGAAGCTGGCCTTCCCTCAAATCGCTGAATGGAGGATATCCTGCCGTTGCCAGGAAGCCATCAGCACAGCGACAGGCAGACAGCCCACCCGCCCCCGCGGCTTGTCCAGGCTGAGGATGAGGAGACAGGGTCAGCCGTCTCTGGCTGCACTGTGGTCCAGCGCATCCATGCAGCCTGGACCCCGGGCCGCAGCGGTGACTCACGCCCTCCGTCCTGCTGCTTCTGGGGGGACAGCCCCCCCAGGCTCCGGCCCCCGTGAGTTAATGCCCGGCACGCCCCGTTCTGCTAATGAAGCTCTTGTGCCCGTTTTGTCTCCATTCCCTGCAGCTGACCAGGAGGATGCTGCCGGGAGGGCGGCTCGTTCAACCCTTGGTCTATATGCAACGCCTGGAGCTCGTCAGAAACGTGTGCAGGGAGGACGCCCTGAGGAACCTCTCCCACGCCGCCGTCTCCAAGTTCGTCCTCGACCGGATATTCGTCTGTGACAAGCACGAGATCCTCTTCTGCCAGACGCCCAAGGTGGGCAACACCCAGTGGAAGAAAGTGCTGATCGTGCTGAACGGTGGGTCCTCGCTGGGCCTCAGGGTCTGCGGGGAGGGCGGCCGGGGCCCGGGCGGGGGCGTGGGCGAGGGCGGCTGAGAGAGGAGCCCCGGAAGGGCCGGTGACCCACAGACAGCGTGCTGGCGTTTCTCCTCTTCGTGTCCACCTTAGAAGTTGGCGGGGTTCACCCAGGTGCTGCACACCCACGGCCAGGGCCTCCTGGCTCCCCTGTCTCTGCCTGCCCGGTGGATCCCGTGACTTCTCTTCAGAGTCCCTGCGTTGATTCTTACGAGTCACTCACTCTGTCCTGGGAGGTCAGGGCTCCACACTGACTGGGCCATCCAGCAGCTGTCCTCACAGCTGCCCTCCTGTGCTGAGAAGGACCCACACCCAGACACTGGTGGGTCTGGGGGCCTCCCTGCCTGCAACTGTCCCCATCTTACACTGAGCATCCGTATTGGGGGGTTTAATCCGCCTGCTTCAGGAAATCTGGTGTTTACTCGGGAGCAAATTAGATCATTGGAGAGTGCCCTCATGCACCACAGTCTTTGATTCCTCACCACTCTTTTCAGACACTGTGTTTGTTTAAACTCCAGTTACTCTGAATTGACCCAAGATAATTATGGGCTCTGTCTTAAATTCAGCTTCAAAAGAAACATAGTTCCAGTAGACAGCTGTGTGACTCCTGGATCAGGAATCAGACCTCGGAGCCCCATGGGACACGGCCCTGGGCTCTCCGTCCCGTGGCCCACCAGGCCTGCCGCTGCTCTCAGAGGTGGTGTCGGAGTTGGGTGTCATTCGGCCTCTTCCCTGGTTCGTTGGGAAAGAAAAGGGAGACACCCGCCTTATCTTCTGCTTATAATCAGTGCACTTCTTGAGTAATCAGGCAGTATGTTCGATTTTTGACATCGGAGAATGAGCTTACAGATCAGATTTAAAACAACAAATGTACAAAAGTCTTACAGATTTGCTACCACTGTGTGACGCATTAGACTTTGAAGAAGAAGAACCCGTTGATGAGGGCAGGATAGAAGCGGGAGCAGTTCGCCAGGCCATATGATAGGAAAAGGACAGTCCCGGGGTTGCCTTCAGCTGTCCGTAGATGCACCTGCATGGCGACAGGTACCAGAGCAGGTCCAGCTGCAGATCCATAGAGCTGGCTCTTCTGTTGGCCCCTTGAGAGCAGATGTGCGTCTTGCTTGTTTTATAGCCATCCATCCACTGTACTTATAGCACAGGGTTCTGGATCGGGGCTTAAATATTCTGTGGAGGCTGTGGTCACTGCTTAGATGGCCCAGCAGAGATCCTTCCCTGCCAGACTCTGAGTTTAACATGGCAAGGTTAACACAAAGATGCACATGAGGGGTTGCAGAGGCTTGGGTAGCACCCCAGCACAACGATGCTTTATTTCCATTTGTCTAAGTTGAGAAAAGACTGAAGCACCTGCCCAACCCTCCAACCCTAGGATGGGCCCCCCAGGTTCCACTCTGCAGCCTGGACCAGGAGCTGTGGCTCTCAGCCCTGCCCTGCCTTCTCCTCAGACACTCCGTGTCCTCCTCTGAGCCGTGCTTCGAATATATCACATCACTCGCACAGCAGCAGCCTGACTTGTCCAGCACCAAACTTCTTGGCCGCTGCCAGTCTGGGATGCTGTGAGGTTACCTAGGAACCTCTTAGGCCTGGGCGATGTCACGCTGGGAGTGACGGGCCCGAGCCCGGGCTGCAGGCGTGGATCAGCAGTGTGTTGTTGTTTTGTTTTGTTTTAATTAATTTTTACTGGAGTACAGTTGCTTTACAATGTTGTGTTTCTTCTGTACAGCAAAATGAATTAGCTGTATGTATACATGTATCCCCTCTTTTTTGGATTCCCTTCCCAGTTAGGTCACCACAGAGCATTGAGTACAGTTCCCTGTGCTGTACAGCAGGTTCTCATTAGTTACCTATTTTATACCTAGTATCAATAGTGTCTGTATGTCAATCCCAGTCTCCCAGTTCATCCCACCCACCCCCGCTTTCCCCCTTGGTGTCCATACATTTGGTCTCTACCTCTGTGTCTTTATTTCTGCTAGCTGTGGGTTTCATGGTCCCAGTTCTCTGGCAGTTTCCCCCAGTTCCAGAGCAGAGTCAGTATTGCAGGTTTTGGGC
Source organism: Mesoplodon mirus (assembly GCF_964341445.2). Classification (NCBI taxonomy): domain Eukaryota; kingdom Metazoa; phylum Chordata; class Mammalia; order Artiodactyla; family Ziphiidae; genus Mesoplodon; species Mesoplodon mirus. The sequence continues at coordinate 18,347,489 of NC_138990.1, read as the reverse complement.
ATTCTGCTAGCAGGCACTGATCTTTCTTTTGTGGCAGATCGAACCCGATTTAGGTGCTCGTTGCTGTAGCCGTTGCTCCCTCCCTCTCCCTCCTCCTAACTCGTCTCTTTCCTCCAGATGGCCTGTGGATCACCAGAAGCTTTTCTTCACTCTCATCCTGCCCACAGAAGCAGTTGAAATTCAAAGACCTAAACGTGGATACTGGGATGGCCCATGGGGAACGCGGGCCCGGGCTTTGAGACGGGCATCTGTCTTTAAAGGCAGCATCCCCAACATGCCCTCTCCCTGTTTGCCTCCCAGGAGCCTTTCCTTCCATCGAAGAGATCCCTGAAAGCGTGGTGCACGACCACGAGAAGAACGGCCTCCCGCGTCTCTCTTCCTTCAGCGATGCAGAAATTCAGAAGCGGTAGGAGCAGGGGAGGGGGATGCTGATAAAACGCCCAGGCTCTGCTCTGTACTTGCCGTGTTTCCCAGATGGCTCCAAGAGCTACTGGTTTGTGTTGGTGAGAGGCAGCCGGGCCTATGCCCAGCGTTCAGCGCATTTAAATTCACGTCTCTGTGAGAAGTTCTGAATGTCTTCTCCACCCTAACCTTCATGCAGGCCATTAAAATGAAGGTTGCGTAACTGTCTTATAGAAATGAGTGGTCGTTTTTGTTCTGCTCTGATTTTGTTAAGTTTTATGGATTTCTTACTGAACATGACCTTCATTTCATAAGAAAGGGATTTGGGTTGCAGGGAAGCCCCACTTCTTTTTTCATTTTCTCCCAAGGTGTTACGCCTGCCTTCGTGGCAGCTGCCCCTGGGGGGCGGTGGGATCGGCTGGACCCAGCAGAGGTGGAGAGAGACAGGCCTCACCAACCACAAGGAGGGAAAATTCCTTAGCTGATCGGACAGTTGTCTTGACAGCTGTGATGTGGCCCCGTAGAACAAGGTTTAAAAGGAACAGGTACATAATACGGTAGTCAGTGTCAGGGCACTGAATGACCTTTGACCTCCCTTGCTTTTCAGCTACTTGATTTTCATTGCTTCCGGCATTGGTTACTCACTCTTGTCAACGTGTACAGCCTTAGAAGGCAGGTGTCAAATGCCGGGTCAGAGACCCTCCTGGGGGAGGGCGGTCCTGTCACCCCCCTCAGCAGCGATCCTGCGGGGCATTTGTGAGAGTAGAGACGCTGAGACCTGCAGCGCTGAGAGGGTCTCTGGCCTGGGTGAGCGCACGGAGTCACAGCAGTGTCGTCATCGCTGTCAGTATAGGCCCTTCACGGGGGTACCCCTGCGCTGCCACCCCTCCCACTGGCAGCTCCCCCAGACCCCCTTCCTCCAGCTGGAGACTGGAGCCTCACTCTGGCTTTCCTCTTCCCCCCCCTACTCTGCCCCCCATTTTCCTTCCCCTGGAAATTTTGAATTGAGTTTTTAAAGATGTACCCTTAGAGTCATTCTCAGGCCTCAGCTGTTCCTAGCTCAGTCAGCGTTCCTGCCCTTAACGGTTTTCTGCACAGGAACAAAACTTTCAAACATTCCTGAAGTTCCAAGTGAAACAAAACATGGGTTAAATAGATGTCTTCACAGCAGCCCCGAGGGTGATGAGTACTGTGGTCTTGGACAGCTAAGGCCTCTGAGCGTCCATCTCCTCAACCTGTAAAATGGGTCCATAACAGGATCTGCTTCCAAGGGTGGCTGTGTGGATTAAGAAAGAGCCACATGCAGTGCACTTGGCACAGGGCTCAGCCTGGTGGCTGCCACTGCTCCAGCCATCACGCTTCACTCTTCCTCACAACCCACAGCCAGCACCAGCAGCAGCGTCAGGTTAACTTCTTCGTCTTCATTTTCCCCCTTAGCTTGAAGACATACTTCAAGTTTTTCATCGTAAGAGATCCCTTCGAGAGACTGATTTCTGCGTTCAAGGATAAGTTTGTTCACAACCCCCGCTTTGAGCCTTGGTACAGGCACGAGATTGCACCGGGCATCATCAGGAAGTACAGGAGGAACCGAACGGAGACCAGGGGCATCCAGTTTGAGGACTTTGTGCGCTACCTGGGTGATCCGAACCATAGGTGGCTGGACCTTCAGTTTGGGGACCACATCATCCACTGGGTGACATACGTGGAACTGTGCGCACCCTGCGAGATCAAGTACAGCGTCATCGGTCACCACGAGACCCTGGAGGACGACGCCCCATACATCTTGAAAGAGGCCGGCATCGACCACCTGGTGTCTTACCCCACCATCCCCCCGGGCATCACCACGTACAACAGAACCAAAGTCGAGCACTACTTTCTGGGCATCAGCAAACGAGACATCCGGCGCCTCTATGCACGTTTTGAAGGGGACTTTAAACTCTTTGGGTATCAGAAGCCAGATTTTTTGCTAAACTAACGTGTAGGACTGTGAGTTCAAGTATCTTTGTTAGACCAGAGGCTAACCAGGTGGAGATCTGGGCACAGAAATGACACTTGGCTCTGTCACACTCCCCCTGAACACTCCTCAGTTCCCATGGACCTGGGTGCGCCTTGGCCAGTGAAGCTGGACCCTGACCGTTATGACCTAGTTTGGACAGACAGTGCACGGCGGGCCCTGCCCCCCTCCCCCACCCCAGCCCCAGTGCCATCAGGCCTTTGCTCTCCGCAGCAGGGAAGGAGACTAAACATTTGCAGTCGAACAGACGGGAGGCAAAATCATACAGCCTCGAGTCACCTCCCTCGGTTGTCAGACACCTGCAGCTCCCCCAGACGGTGGGGCGGTCATGCCTGTCCCCAGGGGATTGTAGACATGGCACCCAGCGCTTTCAGGAGAGATGGAAGAGCCAGTGGTCTGCACACATCCCAGGGGCCGAGATGGGTCAAATCTGAGTAATTACACCTCTGGGTTTCATCTTGGCGCCACTGTAATCACAGAGGCAGACCCTTCTTTCCAGGACCGTTTTGTTCCTGAGTTCAGGGATGCCTCGAGGGCACTCTCCAGAGGTCCATCTCTTCAGAACACATGCCTGTATGCTGCTGGGCCAGATTTCCAGACCTCTGCCTGCCAAGTGATCATCTCATTCAGCCCAAGAGATCCAGTTTTGGAAAGTGAGGGGAGTGTACACTTTTCCCACCTGAGAAAGGGAACATCTTTGGGGACCTTAAAGGGAACCTGGGAAGAGGCACAGCTGGCCGGGTGCTGGAGCTCAGGCTGCCCTGGGCTTGGGCACGTCCGCCCTGATGACTGTCTGCCTCTTGTCTCTGATGGTCCCGCATGGATGGGCACGGGGTGGGGCGGGGGCGGGTATCCACCTGTCTCCCCCAAGGCCAGGCCCTCCTGGGGGCCAAAGGCAAACACGGGCAACATGCCAGTATTGCCCAATCAGTGCAGCTTACACATTTCAGTCACCTTTTGTCTCAGCAAAATGGGCACCACTGGACCCACTTCTGATGACGCCGTCATCCTGGACTGTAAGTTGGATAATCAAGTTCACCAGCAATAAACTCCTGGGCCGTGGCAGCCACAGTAACACACCTTCCAGGCACTGGGGAGCAGGCCACGGCTACCATTTCAGGTGCCGTCCGACAGCGAGGCCCCTCGAGGTACGGGAGTTTCCCTGCGAAAAGTCCCCAGCGCTCAGGCTGCAAAGGGCCCAGGAGCCCAGCTTTTCCTCCAGGCGGCCTCCACCGTCCCTTTCTCAGTGTGGCTTCCTGAGTTTGTAAATGTGAAAGTAACATGAAATTAAAAACCAAAACAAAACACGTGCCAACCTGACGTGGGCCGCGGTTCCAGGGCAGGTGCTGCGTGGACGCAACGTCCCCGAGGCCTGGTGACGGTGAGGGGCACGCGGGCCTGTGTGATGGCTGCAGGCGAGCCGGCGGTGGAGGAGTGGGGCTCGTGTGGCCGCCTGCCACGCCGGCGGAGGGGCAGCCTGCGTGGTGGCCCGTCACTCTCTGCTGACACGCAGAGGCTGCAGGATCAGTCATTCTTCTATCCTGTTTTAGCAGAGTCTTGTTGAAATCATTCTGCACCTGATGCAGGAGTGTCTCTGTGGGGTGGAGCGAAGCTTATTCCCAGGGGAGACACCTGGCGGGGCAGGGGGAGGAGGAGATGGCAGCTAGAAAGGGCGACCCCGCAGGGAGTATGCAGGTGAGCACTCAGAAGGAGCATCAGCCTGATTCAAAAAGAAACAGAAGAAGCAACTCTGCCTCCAAGAAGCGGTCTTAAGGCAGGGAGGGCAGTTCCTGAATTTGGAAGTTTAATAATATTAGGTTGACTTAATAGGCTTGTGTCGTAGATCGCTTTTCTCTTACTGGATTTCTTCGCACACATTTTAGTTTCATGGGTCTTACTTTGGAAACTGTCAACAGTGAAATGCCCAGAGCCAAGGCGAGATTTGGTTTCCCTAGTGGCTGAGTGCACACAGAGATGGCAGATCCCCACATGCCAGGGGCCCAGGTGGCTCTGTTTGGGGAGGGGTGCGGGGAGGGGTCCTGGGAGAAAGAACCGCTGACCGGGGACAGGGTCCCAGAGAGTTACTGTGGATGTTGGTTTCCTGTCTGCTCACACTGTACCCCTCACCACACCCCACCCCCACTTCCCCACTCAACCCCAGCTTAGCCCATTTAACTGGAAGCAGGTAACAGCAGAAAGCGGGACGAGAAGGGGAAAACGATCAAGATGCAGACAAACTTTGGACAAAGAGCCTTGCCACCTTTTTGATGAAATTTAAATTGTTCTAGGTACTGCTGATGAAAGATTAAATCAGTCGATCTAAGAAAGAAATGGAAAATTTTATTTGAGACAAATTGAGGATTATAACCCGGGAACAGCCTCTCAGAAAACTCCGAGAGCTATTCTGCCCATTAGAAGTCAAAGCACAGTTAACATAAATTTTTGGAGACAGAGGGCTATACATTAAGTGATGTACTGTTGACAGTTTACACAATCCAGATCTTCAGGTACAAAGTGGTGGGTCCTTGTGACCCTTTGCCAGATTAAGAAAGAACGTCATCTTTTAAGGAGTTGTCTTGTTGGTTCTAGGAGAATTGCTGTTTATGGCTGAGCAGGTATTTCTGCCGATGGGGAGGTTTGGTCAATGCCTAATGCAGAGACACAATGCACAGTAGAGGGTAGAGAAGAGGCCTAAGGGCAGAGAAGATTTTTTACATTTACGTTTTTCTTGTCTTGCCATAAAATGTGTTATTTCACAGTACCTCTTCCAAGCCCCTTGGACACGCCAGGCGCTGCATCCATCTGGGTTATGGGGTTCAGAGCTGAGCAGAACTGCGAGCTTGCAGTGGACCAGAGGCTGGCAAGTGCTGAACAGGGCCGCCCAGGCCTGGGGGTGGTGGGTGCACAGGAAGGACTGGGGAGTTACATGTTTGTTTCCTTGCCCTCAAGCCAGTCTCCCTGTCAGTGTATTAGCAGTCGTCTTGAAGCTGTCTAAAGACTTGGACAGTAACGTCACATCCATCATCTGTATTGTCCTCAAAACTGAGTTGACCTGGTAAGTCTTAACAGGCCTTTTTCAATCTTATTTCCTATTGTCTGTAATCTGTAAACTCTCAATTGTTGTAACAGTGCAAGGACCCAAAATTCTGGACTTTTCCTTTCGTGCTTGCCAACTTCAACTAGCCAATCCTCTCTCCCTCCCTCCCTCCCTCCCTCCCTCTCTCTCTCTCTCTCTCTCTCTCTCTCTCTCTCTCTCTCTCTCTCTCTCTCTTTTTGTCCCTCCCCCCCTCAGAAAGTAGAGACGAGTAGTCAATACATGCTTGCACTTTGCCTCTTGCCCTCCACTTTCCCCAACAGTCTCTGTTTTCTCTTTATCACTCATATTATCGCAGGTGAGTTTCACTCAATACTGCACCGCAGCATCCCATGAGCCTCAGTCTTTCCAGCCCACAATATCTGTTTTTTAGCCACCCAGCTCCTAACCAGTGAATATGAAATTTGAAAACCACAAATTTTAGGGTTTTGTAACTGCAGCTCCAATATCAGGATGACGATTTCTTTGTTAGATAGGGTAACATCAGCTGCCCTAACAAACAAAAACCAAGGTTTCAGTGATTAAAGACAATAAAATTATGTCTTGTACACATAACAATCCAGTGGTCTGTTCCTCGCAGGCAGGGAATTTTCCATCTTGTGGCTCCATTATACCCAAAGGTCACGTCATCCTCTGCTTGCAGGAGAAGGGTAGGAGGAGGGAGGATCACTGGGGCATTATTATGAGCCAGTTGTGGAATTGGGACACATGTCTTTCACTGCGTCCTTCTGGCACACAGCAATTTCACGGGAGCTGGGAAATGTAATTCCTGGCTTGACAGGCATTTCCTGGTGACAACTCCCAAATTCGTGGTGGATGTTGACAAATCCATAATAATCCGTATGGAAGTATAGTGCTTTACCATTTACAAAGCATTTTAATGTAAGTAATGACATGAAGTAGGCCTAAAAGTTTTATTATCACTATATCATAAAGGGAGAAATAGCTTCAGAGGAGTTAACTTGCTCAAGGTTGTACAGCTAGACTTCTGGTTTCAGGCCCAGTGTGTATAAAGGGCTTGGAAGTTGTCGTTCCTATTGTTACAACAAGAAAAACGCTGAGAAAACTGAAAATCAACACCTTTCCTTAATACTCGTCAGAGAATCATGAGATGGGTGAATACGGAGATTCTCAGCTGAGATCAACTTACCTGTAGCAGAAACCACCAGAGCCGTGGACGGGTAGGATCACTTACGTGGTAATCTTGACAAATTGCTGGAGGTTGAGTGTGAGCTACCAGGCATTCTTATGATGAAGAGTCAAGAAAAATCTCTTCCTGGCTCTGCAGATAGAGGAGAAAGGTAACCATTTTGAACTATGCCCAGAACACCCTCCATAACAAAGGGCTACTTGCTAGAGTGAAAGACTTGACCAGAGCCTTATCCCACATAGGAGATGGGCATTTACCCAATTCCAGCCCCCTCAAGGCTTCCTGTCTCACCTCAGGGGTAAAAAAAATAGCTAAGAAACACCTGTAAAGGTGACAGCCTGGAGACACAGGCCCACTAAAAGACTGAGATTTAAGGCTACAATTGTAGAATGCCACCCCCTCCCCATGCCTTGCCTCCACAGCACCAGAAATCAAATACAATGACTGTGAGTTACAGCTGGGAGAGCTGCAAGGCACAGACTCTGTTTAAGGAGTAGTTCCTAGGGAAACCCAGGGACAGTAGAGGTAGCAGCAAGGACCCTGGAGGAAGCTGGAGCCTCCAGCGCCTATGGCTGCAGCAAACATCACACACAGCCCAGCTGCTCACAGGTTAACATACATCCTAACACGAGAGGCCTTCTACCTCAGTTCCTATCACCTGATGTACATTATGTCTGGATTTTAACCAAAAAGTTGCAAGGCACGCTAAAAGATAATTTTTTTTAAAAATCCACAACAATATGAAGAGCATCAGAACCAGACTCAGATACGACACAAATGTTGGAATTCTCAGGCAGGGAATTTAAGATAACCAATTAATATGTGGAGGCTCTAATGGAAAAAGTAGACATCATGAAAGAACAGGTAGGTAGTGTAAGCAGAGAGATGGAAACTCTAAGAAAAGTCAAAAGGAAATGCTAGAAATCCACAGAAGTGTAACTAATGCCTCTGATGGCTTACCAGTAGACTGGGCACTATATGTGAAAGAGTGTAGTGTTATTTGAAGGTGGACTCAGATTAGTTATACATGTATGTTGTAAACTTGAGGGCAACTGCTAAACAGTATAAAAAGAAAATGTAATGGATATTCTAAGAGAAGAGAGAAATCGGAATCACATAAAAATGTTCAAAACCAGAGGAAAAAAAGAACAAGCACAATGAATAGAAAAGCTACAAACATATTTGTCCAACTGTATAAATAATAATTATAAATGTGAATGGTCAAAATACACTAATTAAAAGACAGGGATTGCCAGAGTGGATAAAAAAACAAAGACCCAGCTACATGTTGTGTACAACAAACCCACTTTGAGTATAAAGATTATACAACTAGCGAGTATCTGAACCAAGCAGACTCTCATTCTTTAACTTCAATCCACTTGTCCTCTTCCCACAGCACATGCTGTCAGTGAATTACAGAGGCAAGTACAATTTCTAGGAAAAGCGGAGCCTCCCCACACCTCCAACGTTTATGTCAAGGGGGATAAACTAGGCCTTCATTCTCCGGAAAAGTCCTTGAGGGCTTGCTGTGATTGCCAACAGGATAGTGGATTAAATAAACCCAACTCCTGCTCCCCCTGCAGGGAAGCCTCAGGTCAGTTACCTGTTACAGGAAAGAATGTTTTAAATGGATTTATCTCCTCATACCTCCTGCTCTCCTTCACCCCCTACTACTCACTCCCCTCCTCCCACCCACGACCGAGTGACCCTCAAGGGCAGGGACTGTTTGCATTTATTCCCATAGCTCCTGAGCCTGAACAAGTACTTAATGAACGCTGCCTTGACTTAGCACAGTCATTCTGAGCGTGGCGTTTTTCTACAGGAACGCTCGCTGGCCCCCTTGGCTACCCACCTATTGCATGCCTGGCGCTGCTGCAGCAGCATTGGACCTCCCTTCTCCCAGCTGCCAGCATTCACTGGGAGTCAGTCATGAACTAAGCTGCTTCCACGCCACCCCATCCTAAAGACTCATGAGCACCTTTTCTCCTTCCCACCCTCCCCATCCCATAACTTGAGCACAGGGATGCTAAAGAAGGAACGTCTGTACACACAAGAAAGCTGCCAATTTCTCAATGCATGTTCTTCTTGGCTATTTGTTACCTTTTTCCTTAGGAAAAGAACAATAACAATTTGCCCTTTCTTTCATCTCTTAAAATAACTTGAGTGTGAGATATACTTTAGAGCCTTCTGTACATGATAGCAAAACTGCTCTGTGAACATTTGACCGTTCAGTTAGGATCAGGCGACACTGCTTTGGAAAGAAGGATATGAGAATCTCATCTTGAGCCAGGCAGATCGGCTGCTCCACCTTAAGGTCCGGAGGCCCAGAGGAGCTCCTGCAGGTCCAGAGGTTTAAGGAGGAGAGATAGATACACCTCTGAGCTGAACAGGAGGAGCTGGGCACAAGCAGGAAGAAGAAAGGAAGTAGGGCCTCCTGTTCCCACCCTATTCCTGGTAACGAGCTCCAGCTGCCTCACATTAAAGTAGTGCTTTGTGGCTGGTGAGGATACCCCTTAAAAACCATTGCTCGGGGGCTTCCCTGGTGGCGCAGTGGTTGAGAGTCCGCCTGCCGATGCAGGGTACCTGGGTTCGTGCCCCGGTCCGGGAAGATCCCACATGCCGCGGAGCGGCTGGGCCCGTGAGCCGTGGCCGCTGAGCCTACGTGTCCGGAGCCTGTGCTCCGCAATGGGAGAGGCCATGGCAGTGAGAGGCCTGCGTACCGCAAAAACAAAAAACAAAAACCATTGCTCAAGGCCTTCACAGAAAACCCTGAGAATCCAGGTGCTGAGGAAGAGTATTCCTTTTACCTTCCTCCTACACCCTCGATACAAGAAATAGATTTGAACCCTTTGGTTCTCTTAGGTAGATACCTCAGCATAGAATTTCTGGGCCACAGATATTTTTTAATGAAAAGAAAAAAACCAATGTTATGACTTAAGGGAAGTTTCTAAAAGGCAAAAAAACTAGAACCAACCTCCATGTTACATAGAGAATGTAAGTAAAGAGTTGGCCATAAACAGATTACACTGCAAAATTATTTGGAAACTAGAAGGATGGTAATAAAAATAGCAGCCATATATTCTCTAGTCTTCAGTTGGTTAGATATTAGGTAACTATGACCAAAAGCTGTAGTCTTCTGAGCCAGGGACCACCCCATAAAAAGGTGTGGTTACCCTGCCCAGGCCAGGAGGGCTGGGAAACTCCAGGACATCAGGAGTTTTTTTCTGGAAAGAAAGAACTGACAACCTGTTCCCTTCTCCCCCAGCATATCTGCATGAAACCTCATGATTCATTTTAATTTACTTTCTGATGTTGCACAGTTTTGGCATTCCCGTTGATGGTATCTCTCACTGATCTTAAAAATAGCCAAATATGAAAACACAAAACTTTGGATAAATCGAAAGTGCTTTCTGAGGAGGGAAGTGTGGAGGACCTCTGACCTGAACTTCCAAGCATAAGAAGATGGACAGGATGGCAGAAGTGAGAATACCCAATTTACAGTTGGGAACATCAAAGGTGCACAAGTTAAAGGGGTCCTTGGGCCACTGCTGACTCATAAGCCGTCCGGTTGTAGCAGTTTCTCTGCCAGCTTTGTTCACCAATTTCCTCCAGGGGGCGCTGTCTCCTATTCTAGTGCCCGCTAAACCCAGGTTCCCTTTGTGTACACAGGGAAGCTCACTAAAGTGGTCTTAGAAACTACAATGAAGACGGTTACAAAACAGTACTCTTCTGAAATTAGGCCCAGGATGTACATGGTCAGATTTTCTCTGCTGAAGAGCAGGTAGAGGATAGGAAATCAAACTAAGTCTACAGAGAGATTGCCAAAAATCTCTGACCCAGGGCAATGGAAATTTTGTCTATTTTATTAAATCATAAGCTCTAAAAACAAATGGACAGCTTCCCTTCCAGGAGATAATCCTTAGTAAAAGACTGGAACCCCTTGCTTAGGTCTTTGTATGATGTCACCCAATTTTACTCTTGCTGGAACTTGCCTCAGTGATAGTTGGAGCGAATCCAACCAACTCTGTATGCCTTGTTCTGAGGGGAAAGGGGACCTGCTGTGGGCCCAGGGCGGCTGTTGTGTTTGCCAAGGGCTGTCCTCACCAGCAACTGTCAGCCTGAAAACACTCCTTGGGACTTTGGTGGGAGTTTCAGAAAAAGAAATCTCTCTTCCCGTCCAGCATCAACAAAACCCAGGTGAGTAGCGTTCATTAGCAAGTTTTCTATTCCACAACTGCTCAAACTTGCAGGTAAGTTAATTATTCTACAGAAAGGTTTTCCTGCTTAATATTCAGAAAATATAGTAAAATCAAGATATTCAGAAAAAGCTTTGGGTGTGACAGGTTTCTGTGTATGTGCATGTGTGTCTACCTGTACACACTGTTAACAAACAAAAATTTAACCGAGTAAAATTTAAAGGTCTAATTGGCTTTATTAAACGATTCATGAACTGGGCAGCATCCCATCGGGCAAGTAGAGAGGAGCTCAGAGGAGCTGTACAAAACGGAAGGCATTTATAAGCAAAAGGAAGAAAAGAGTGGATTGCTTCAGGCTTAGGTAAGCTACCTATGGGGGCAGGAGGGACCTGTGTGGTAGATTCCTTCACTGGTGCTGACCAGAAATTTCCATACTGACCGGTTAAGACAGGGGTTCCCAACCCCTGGGCCACGGAATGGTACCAGTCCATGGCCTGTTAGGAACCCGGCCGCACAGCAGGAGGTGAGCGGCGGGTGAGCAAGCAAAGCTTCATCTGTATTTACAGCCGCTCCCCATCGCTCGCATTACCGCCTGAGCTCCGCCTCCTGTCAGCATTACGGTGAGTTGTATACTTATTTCATTATATACAACAATGTAATAGTAATAGAAATAAAGTGCACAATAAATGTAATGTGCTTGAATCATCCAGAAACCATCCCCCCACCCCCAGGTCCATGGAAAAATTGTCTTCCATGAAACCGGTCCCTGGTGCCAAAAAGGTTGAGGACTGCTGGGTTAAGACTATATTCCTGGGGGAGGTTGTAACTGCAATTAGGTTAGGTATTAAGTTTGGTTTGCTGATGTGGGGCTTAGCACAAGTGATTCCATTTTGTTGTTTCTTTGTAACAATACGCAGTCCATTTATCTTTATCTATGTGTAACTTAGGTTGATTTCAGTAAGCCTGCAGCTTCCATTCTTGGTAAACAGATACAAAATGTATGCTTTATTTCTATGTGACTCACTGGCATTCTCCTTCCTTGAGAGCTTTGTGCTCTATACATTGATTTTTTTTGCTCCCCCCGTTATCATGTACACGCTTCAGTGACAGCCTTCAACCCTTATCGCCTGAGATAATTGTCCTATGCAGGGAAGCCACAACATCCTGTTGATTCTGCCTTCCCCGTAGTGATGGAAAATGTCATTTAAAATGTAGGTGGGAATCCACACGTGAACACAGTCACCTGGGGAGGCCTTGGTGGGTACAGTCCTTTACAGCCACAAGTGAAGAGCAGAAAGATGTACAGTGGCAGAGCCTAAGAAATGGGTAGTAGGCCCCAAAAGAGCTATGAATGCAGATAATGCAGAATGGGTGGGGTTGTTTTATGTCCAGTTTCTTTTTAGCCTACTCGCTTGTCTTTTCACCAGATGATTCTGGACAGTGGAAATCAACAGCTAGATGATATATGAAACTAAGTTATATATTTGAGGACTACTTTGTGAAGATTTACCAGGACACGGTGGAAAGGATTTGTTGAGGGAGATTTCCATTGTAATGCTGCACATGCTCAGTTCAGGGAGTTCCAAGGGGAAAAAGGGCCACAGAGCTTTTGTCTGATCAGTAGCCTCATTACCTGTCAGCCAGCACCTCTGTTAACACTAATGATGGCTTGTTTCCACTTTTGGCAACAAGTTCCAAGCTGGTAGACTGACTGATGGTCATTTTCTACAGAAATGCACACCATCGCCTGCTCACTGTGCATCTGTGTCACAGACGGCTGGAATGTTTCCCATAGTTTATCTTTATCCCCATGAATCCTGAAGAGTCTGTGCCTGATTTTTAAAAACTGTCTGCCAAAGGCCAGTATATAGGCACAGAGATCAGTGATGTTTCCTACAGTTTCACTTCACCTATAGGAAGTCCTGTAGGAATTCCTCATCCATCATTTACCTTTAATGCTTAGACAGTCCTACTCATTTGAGCATTACCATGTTTTCTCAATATAAGTGTAGTGTGAGTATAATTGTGAAAATAAGGAACAAGCATACTCAGTGCCCATCAAGGGCTGGCATCAGAGTTTATCAGTTAGTATGGGGGTTTCCAAATCCAAAACATTTCATTTTGGTTCCTTCCCTGTCTTGGCATATGATTAATTACTTCATCCTTGTGTGTTCCCTAGTTTTTTTCTGTAGGAATAATAACATTGGGTGGGCCAAAAAGTGCCTTCAGTTTTTTAAGTAAAAATAAAAAACACATTTTTCATTTTCACCAAGAACTTTATTGAACAACGTATTCACCCTTTTGTTCCACTACCTTCTGCCATTTTTCAGGCAACTTCATAATTCCGTCTTCCCAAAACTTTTCATCTTTTTGAGCAAAGAACTGTTCCAGGTGCCTTTTACAGTCTTCCAGGAAGTTGAAATTTTTTCCATTAAGAGAATTTTGTAAAGACCGAAATAAATGGAAATCCACAGGTGCAATATCTGGTGAATATGGCAGATGAATCAGAACTTCCCAGCCAAGCTGTAACAGTTTCTGCCTGGTCATCAAAGAAACATGCAGTCTTGCGTTATCCTGATGGAAGATTATGCGTTTTCTGTTGACTAATTCTGGACCCTTTTCATCGAGTGCCGCTTTCAGTTGGTCTGATTGGGAGCAGCTCTTGTTGGAATTAATCGTTTGGTTTTCCTGAAGGAGCTCATAATAGCGGACTCCCTTCCAACCCCACCATATACACAACATCACCTGCTTTGGATGAAGACCGGCCTTTGGTGTGGTTGGTGGTGCTTCATTTCGCCTGCCCCATGATCTCTTCCATTCCACATTGTTGTACAGTACCCACTTTTCATCGCCCATCACAATTTGTTTTAAAAACAGAACGTTTTCGGGCTTCCCTGATGGCACAGTGGTTGAGAGTCCGCCTGCCGATGCAGGGGACGCGGGTTCATGCCCCGGTCCGGGAGGATCCCACGTGCCACGGAGCGGCTGGGCCCGTGAGCCATGGCCGCTGAGCCTGCGCGTCCGGAGCCTGTGCTCCGCAACGGGAGAGGCCACAGCAGAGGCCCGCGTACCGCAAAAAAAAAAAAAAAAAAAAAACAGAACGTTTTCATTACATTTCAGTAGAGAATTGCTGCAGAAATATGGTCAAGAAGGTTTTTTTCACTTATATGGAACCCAAACATCGAAGCGACTCACACAATAAGCTAGTGCAAATGATTTTCAGTGCTTGATTTGGACATTTTGAGTATGTCGGCGATCTCCTGCATGGTATAACGTTGATTGTTTTCAATTATTGTTTTGATTTGATTGCTATCCACTTCAGCTGTTCTACCCAACCATGGAGCATTGTCCAGCGAGAAATCCCCAGCACGAATTTTGCAAACCCCTTTTGACACGTTCGATCAGTCACAGCACCTTCTCCATACACTGCACAAGTCTTTTTGTGCATTTCAGTTGCGTTTTTACCTTTCTTGAAATAATAAAGCATAATATGCCGAGAATGTTGCCTTTTTTCTTCCATCTTCAGTATTAAAATGGCTACACAAAAATTCACCAATTTTGATGAGTTTTTTAAATGCACGCTGATATGACAGCTGGTACATTCAATCTAACAAAATTGTTTTGAATGAAGTTAAAGACAGCTAAGTGCGTCTAGAGCTATCTTATGGAAAAAACCGAATGAACCTTTTGGCCCACCCAGTACAAGCTACCAAGATGAGATGTTATGCTACAAAACCTACTGATGTGTCCTCAAATCTTAGTGTCCAGGAGGTGATATAGGCTAAAAATGTACTTAAGAGCTAAAAGACCTTAGATGCTTTAGTAAATAATAAAGCTCTAGAATTTAATAATGGAAGTAGAATATTTTGGTTTTATTTTTCACTTTGAGATTGATAAATAAATACCATGAGACCTTCCAAAATACTATTACTCAGTGCCCCTGTCAGAAACAGAAGATGCATTGAATACAGCATTATCATTATTCTCATCCTCATTACTATAAAAAAATAACCACTCTGGAGTGCTTGTTGTGGAGCGCAGGCTTTAGTAGTTGCAGCACACAGGCTCAGTAGTTGCAGCACGCGGGCCCTTAGAACACACAGGCTTTAGTAGTTGTGGCACATGGGCTCAGTAGTTGTGGCTCATGGGCTCTAGAGCACAGGCTCAATAGTTGTTGTGCATGGACTTAGTTGCTCTGCGGCATGTGGGATCTTCCTGGATCCACATGTGGATTGAACCCATGTCCCCTGCATTGGCAGGCAGAATCTTAACCACTGTGCCACCAGGGAAGTCCCTCTTCTCTCTTTTTATTATTGTCAGTCTCACTAGAGCTTTATCAATGTTAATAATTTTTCTTCAAAGAAACAGCTTTTGGTTTCATTGATTTTTCTCTATTGTTGTCTTATTTTCAATTTCATTGTCCTCTGATCTTTATTTTTACCTTCTTTCTGCTTTCCTTGGAGTTATTTTGTTTTTCTTTTTCTAGCTTCTTGAGATAAGAACTTAGATAATTGATTTGAGAATTTTCCTTTTTCCTAATGTAAACATTTTAGTGTTATTAAAGTTCCTCTTGGTGCTGCTTTCATTGCCCCCCACATATTTTGATATGTATTTTAATTTATATTCACTTCTAGGTATGTATTTTACATTTTCAGTTCTATATATGTATTTTAAAATTTCTTTGAGACTGCTTCTTTGACCTATCAATTATTTAGAAGTGTATTGTTTAATTTCCACATGTTTAGAAAATTTTCAGTTGTCTTTCTGTTACTGCTTCGTGGTTGATTCCATTATGGTCCGAGAATATATTCTGTATAATTCAATTTATTTTAAATTTGTCAAAGTTTGTTTTATGACTCAAGTTCTGGTCTATCTTTGTGAATGAATATTCATGGTTGCTTGAAAAAAATGTGCATTCTGCTGTTACTTGCTGGAGTGTTTTTCCCCTTTACTCCTCAAGGATTATCTCATTAAATGTTGAGTTTGCAGCTGACTTTTTTTTTCTTTCAGTGCTTGAAAATAGTCTCCATGGTATTAGACGAGATCCACTGCTGTTTTAATTGTTATTCACCTATAGGCGATGTTTCATTTATCTCTGGCAGCTTTCATGATTTTTTTTTCTTTGATTTTAGTTTTCAGAAGTTTAATTATGATATATGTGGCCAGCAGAATGATGACCCCCAAAGACGTCCGGGCTCTAAACTCCAGTACCTGTGAATATATTACCTTACACGGTAAAAGGGACTTTACAGATGTCATTAGGTTAAGGTCTCTGAAATGGGAAGATTATCTTGGTTTACATGGATGAGTGCAACCAGATTTTCCCAGCTTTGCTCAGAGAGAGAGAGATGTGACACCTGAAGAAGGGTCAGAGAAATGTGACATCGCTGGCTTTGGAGATGGAAGAAGGGCCCTTGAGCCAAGAAACGAGCAACCTCTAGAATCTGGAAAAGGCAGAGACCCACACTGTGCCCCAGAATCTCCAGAAAGGGATGCAGCCCTGCTGATTGTACTGGCCTTCTGATTTATAGAACTGTAAGGTAATAAATTTGTATTAAGTTTGTGGTGATTTGCTATGACAGCTATAAAAACTAATACAGTGTCTCTTGATGTCATATTCTTTGGGTTTATTTTGTTTGGGGTTCATTCTGTTTCTTAAATCTATAGAATTGTATCTTTCACCAAACAAAACCAAACCAAAGTTTTCAGCCATTATTTCTTTGAGTATTCTTTCAGTCCCACTCTTTCTTTCTTATCTCTCTTTGGGACTCCAGTGATACAAATGTTAGATCTTTTGTTATTTATTACAATTCTGTCCATTCTTTTGAGAATGACACTGTCTATTCTTTTTCTTTTTAAGTCTCTTCGCTCTGTTCCTCAGATTGGGAGAATTTTATTGATCTGCCTTCAAATTCACTAATTTTATCCTCTGTCATTTGCACTATTGAGCCCATCCAGGAAGTTTTAAAAATTTCTGTTGCATTTTTCAGTTCTATAATATCCATTTGGTTCTTTTCAATAACTTCTATTTCATGACTGAGATTTTCTATTTTTTCATTTTTTTAAGAGAGTTTGTAATTGATGTTGAAGACCCTGTGTTAAGGCTGCTTTAAAATCCTTGTCAGATAATTCCACCCTCTAAATCATCTCGGTGTTGGTGTCAGTGGATTGAGATTCAAGTTGAGATTTTCTTTGTTCTTTCTATAACAGGTGACTTTAAAAAAATTGTATCCTCAGCATTTTGTCTGTTATTTTAGGAGATCCTGGCTCCTACTAAATCTTTTCTTTTAGTGGGAAGCCACCCTGTTTATAGCATGCTGCATCTGGCCTGTATTTGTGGGCTGTGGTTCCAATAACAATGTAATTTTCAGAAGCTTCTGGTGCTGTTTTCTTGACCTGAGTGTCTGGCATGCCACCTAAGATGCAGAAGTGGTCCCCCAGGCCCTCCATACTGCTGTCTGTCTCCTGGGGGAGGGAAGGCTCAAGCCCAGCAGAAAAGTAGGGCATTTCCCTTGTTTGCTTATTGTTTGCTGGGCTCCCAATCCATCCCCTTACTGGTGTTGCTGGGCTCACCTGATGGCCTTGTCAGATTGGCTCCCATTAGATGTGGGGGAAGAATTAGCCTACCTGGGCTACCTTCTGTTGCTGGGTCAGGGGTCAAAACGTACCAGGTCCAGGCCACTGTCTTCTGAGATGTAAAACACCCCGCCACAGTGCCGTTCTTCCCGTCCGGGGTTCCCAGACCAGTTTGTCTTCTTCTTACCACATTTGGAGTACCTCCTTTGGTTGCCTCTTGCGTTATTTTCAGGATTTATAGTTGTGCTTAGTGGGTAGGCCCAGGGAAAGATGAGTCTGCACCAACTTGTCAGGACTGCAAGGAGATAGTATAGTTTCAATTACAGCTTTTATTCCTTCTTGACAATGCAACAGTGTTATTTTATTTTTTTTACTACCATCTCTCCTTTTTGTTATTGTTGTTACATATTTAAGTTAGACACATATTTTACATTACACAAGATACTTTTATTTCAGTTCTGTCATATTATGGTATGTTCTATTTTTATTCATAAATCTTTACATAAAATTAAATCGCAATTCTTTTTCATTTGATGTTTAAATAAGGAGCGTTTCCCTGTATTTTTAGGAACAGATTTCAGTGTACAGGGTGGGGATGGACCACGGTTGCTTTCCTAGCTTCATGGCTTCTTCCTCTGCTGTTACTAAGGAGTTAAAAAAAAACGACATCTGCCTCCTCTGACCCTTCCGTTTTTCAGTATTGCTGCCCCAGTACCTACCAACTCAATCTGAAGTTACTACTGGCAGTTGAACCATTGTCCTAGTAGAAGGGAGATTTTGGTAAAGGTGTAAGCCACTCTTCCATCTTCCCACTGCCCCTCGGTGAGACCCTGTGGCCTTTCTGCTCTCACACCAAATGGGACCCTGTAGACCTTCTCCCATTCTGCCTGTTGTGTTCAGACCCACTTGCAGAGGTTCCCACACAAGTTGGGGTCCATTGTTGGGATCTTCTCTCCCCTCCACATGGCTGCGTATCTCATGTGGGACCAGTGAAGGTCCTACTGCTGGCAGATGGTTTGGTCTTCTTGTACATATTTGGGTCTTGTGGAATATCGAGTCACTTAGTCTTTTCTTCTGCTGATTTTTCCTTCTGTCCTGATTTTTCTGTCCATTTTTAGGAGGAGATATAATGGAAAGTTAGAAAATTGTGACGCCATCATGAATTCACCCCAACTCCCTTATATTTTTTCCTCAAACTATATTCCTCCTGAACTCAGTCTTGAGTTGGAGTCCTTGACTCTGAGGATATAATCCTTCATCCTAGCTCTAGTCCTTCAGACATGGTATTTGTATCGGACTTTCTAGAGCTTGAATATGGCCTTTCCCAATAGGCTTGATTTGCCCCTTATCCTGGATACTTCACTCATCCATGGAACCCAGCTCTGACCGTGGCCATCCTGTCCAAGTCCAACTGCCCTGCAAACTTCCCTCTGAGACTCATAGAAGATAATTCAACCATTAGAGAGCATTTTGTCTATCCTTATTGTTGTATAGATGAAAAACTTAGGCGTACATAAATTAGGGGAAATATCCAAAGTCTCAGAGATTTTCTGCAGCAGTATGAACTAATTTACTGGTTTATCTAATCTACACCAGCAGCTTATGACAGGAAGTCCTGCCCTATTTCCCAATCAGCTGGAACAGAGCCACAGGATCCTCGTGAACATAATGTGCATGGCAGTCACTTCTAGAAGTTTCTGATCCCAGTCCAGTGCTCTTTCTAAAACACACTCAATTCCTGCTCTTAGCCATGGCAACAGATACACTTACCTTTCATCTAAGTATACCTCAATGCCGCCTTGAGTTTTGTTTGTGGTTCACTATGATCCCTAGATCCTTTTCTCTTGTTATCTCAAATAGAAGGAAATTTCCAGTTGTATTTTATTGATTTATTCTTTTTTATTTTCTATTTTTTTGGCCGTGGCTGTGAAAGCTCAGAATCCTAACCACTAGGTCACCAGGAACTCCCCCCAGTTGTATTTTAGTTTTTCTTTCTCCTCCTTCTCTTTCTTTTTGTGTATAACATCTTTCACTTTGTTCTCCAATACTTGTTACTATTTTTTTCCTGAGCGTTTCTCTCCCGACCATTTTTTAACAATAAGGCGAAAGATTTAGACAAGGACTAATTTAAAACTATAAATGAGTACTAACTTGCCCACCAACATCTGTGAGTAGATCAGCATGTTTTTTTTCCCCAAGGCATTTCATAAAATCTTTATTTTTATTTTTATTTTTATTTATTTATTTATTTATTTTAGCGGTACGCGGGCCTCTCACCGTTGTGGCCTCTCCCGTTGCAGAGCACAGGCTCCGGATGTGCAGGCTCAGCAGCCATGGCTCACGGGCCCAGCCGCTCTGCGGCATGTGGGATCCTCCCAGACCGGGGCACGAACCCGTGTCCCCTGCATTGGCAGGCGGACTCTCAACCACTACGCCTCCAGGGAAGCCCCTTTTTAAAAATAATTAATTAATTATTTATTTTTTGGCCGCGTTGGGTCTTCGTTGCTGCACACGGGCTTTCTGTAGTTGCAGCGAGTGAGGGCTACTCTTTGTTGTAGTGCTCGGGCTTCTCATTGCGGTGGCTTCTCTTGTTGTGGAGCACGGGCTCTAGGCGCGCGGGCTTCAGTAGTTGTGGCCCGCAGGCTCAGTAGTTGTGGCTCACAGGCTCTAGAGCGCAGGCTCAGTAGTTGTGGCGCACAGGCTTAGTTGCCCCGCGGCGTGTGGGATCTTCCCAGACAAGGGTTTGAACCTGTGTGCCCTGCATTGGCAGGCAGATTCTTAACCACTGCGCCACCAGGGAAGTCCCCATAAAATCTTTTAACAGTATCTGCAGCATGATTTCTATGGATTTGAGTGCTTTTGCTACCCATTTGTTTAGCCATAGTATTTATGAAGTTGCACATCTTTGTGCTTCAGCACCTCTTGTACTGACCATTCAGTGGGAAGAGCTTTTTAATGTTTTATTAATGCCTCGTTCATCTGTAACCCGTGTGCCTCTCTTGCTCTCACTGCCATTGCACTACGTGCTACATGACTGGATATTCACTTCATTCAGTCTGTAGAGTTATAAAACGTGCTATCTAAAAAGTCTTACTTCATAATCAAAACTTCTCTCAGCGTCAGACTTCCTTTTATATATGATCAGGTTAGCTGAGAAATATAATTGAGAGGAACGTGACCTAGGCACCTTTGGGCTAGGAGAAGGCAAGGTCTGCGTACTGAGCAAAATTGCAGAAAACATATAAATCCATGGAGAAGACCGATTTCAAAATCAGCTGGGAGAGATGATTCTCACTGTTGCTGTGGATCTTTCTGGCCAGTACAAGGGCCGGAATGGGTTCCTTGTCTTGGGCCCATACACCAGAACTCCACCCAAAGACCTGAAAATCACTCCTCTCTAAAGGAGAATGTGTGATTCCGCCACAGGGGGACGTTCGCCCTGCAGCCCCCCCACGTCCAGGAGCGCAACCGGACCTTAATCCAAGGTGCAGCCAACCCCAGGCCCTGCCAAGGCCAATGTCATCTGGGATTGAGGAATGAGGGAATGAATGATACGCTGCACTGACTCAGGTGCCAGACAAGACAGGTGCTTTCCAACCATCCTGCTGATTCCCACAACACTCCTGGAGACACATACTGTGAGCCTCCTTTTATTGCATACTGTCAACAGAGTTAAAGGTTTGAAACTGTTCAGTTTCAAGGTGGAAGCAGAGTTCAAATTCAGGTCTTCTGATTCCTTATCTCAGACTCTTTTCATGATTCCTCTGTGATGGCGTCTTCTCATCCATCCTCCCAGGTACCAAGGGGACAAAGAGTTAACCACACGGTCATTTATACAACTGTATAAGTCTTATAAGTATCATTTATTTTAACTTGCTCTTGTCCCCAGATGTTGCCTGGGTTTAGGGTTTTGTTTCTGGCTTTGGGCGTTTTTGCGTAAATCCTTGGTTCACTCTGTTCATTCTTGTTCAGTCTGACCTTGTTTGAGGTGTGTTCAGAAGAGTGTTGCTGTTTTGAAGTTAGAATTATCCAGAGACCAGGATTTAGGCTTATTTAATCCGTCTCTAGGGCTTGCTTGGGTTAGGTGGGCCACCCCACCGCTAAGACGGACGTGCCTATGTCAAGCCAGAACCCCTGGCCTCGAGGGCGACCCAGTGCCTTCCCCTCCTTGCAGGTGGTAACTATATTCCCCTTCACTCCTGCAATTCGGTCTTGCTCATTGGGTCTCCTTTTCACTCCAGAGGAGATGTTGTCCCTGAATGCCCTCAGGGACCTCTGGCAACTCCCTACTCTTCTGCTCTGGTTAAAATGCATGTTCTGGGTGGGGCCCGAGATCTTTCCTTCCTAATCAGCTCTGGGCGATGCCAGTACCACTGGCTGTCAGAGCACCCTTTGAGCAGCAAGGTCTGGGAGCTGTGCCCTGCCCGCCCGCCACACAGCAGAGCCTACTCCCAATTATCCAAGTGACTGAGTGGAGGACAGCTAACCAAACGTCACGTGAAAACGAGAGCCGAGTCAGCCCTTGATTATCCAGGGACAAATGAACTGTGACAGGTCCGGCAGGAACCTGGATCAGAGGGGGCCGATTTCCCCAGAATGTGCCCCTACTTAGGTTGATAATTAGGCAGCAGTTCATTAGAATGGGTTTCTGACATCACAGTGTGGAAGAAGCAAGCCAGCTGGCCGGGTGTGCAGTCCCGTGAATGGCACTTCTCCGCAGCAGAGGGATGGGGAGGGCGGGGCGAGACCTGGAGCCCAGCTAGCCCAGGCAGCGCTCAGAGGGAGCTGGGACTGGCCCTGAGCAGTAACCAGGAAGGACAGAACTTACCAGGTCCTTCTCAGCCTCGACGAGAGATCATCTACAACATGTGGTCCCCAAACAATGCAGAGATGATGAAACTCAATAGAATGACCTTGAAAGTGGGCTTCTGAGGGACCCATCATGACAAAATCAGAGCTCCTGCCATCTGGCCCTGGGGTGCTCACCCTCTGCTCAGCCCAGACTGTGTGGAGGCGTCAAGCCCACTGACCCCTCCTGTGTTCACACTGTCAGATGAGTGGCCTCTCCTAACTGGGAGCACCCACTATGGTGCCCTAAGTCCTTCTCAAACAGGATGGGATCTTGGTCGGTCTAACATTGCTAATCCTTTTATCTGGCCCTTTATACTCTATATGGCACTTCCACATACACTAACTTGTTTGATTCTGAGAACAGCTTTGGAGATTGGGTATTTTACTGGTCATTACCTCATTTACAGATGAGGGAACTAAAGCCCCAGTTCACATAGTAACAGCCACAATCAAGACTGGAATCCATGTCTCCTTATTCCCAGGCCAGTCACTGCCCACCATATTGCATGGGTGGTCCACGGCTCTTGCTGTCCACTGCAGGGCACTGGAAGAGTCTTCAACTGACCTTGCTGAACAAAGCTCCTGAGGAAAACTTAAAATACCAGTTTCTTTTCTTTTCTTTTGGAATGCCTGGGGGAAGAAACGCTGTTTGCTTTAGTAGCTTGGTAGTAGTTTAGTAGAGCACGCAAATAATGCAGATGACAAAAGCACCATAAAAATATTTTCATGGGAGGTACATTTCAGGCCAAAAGAGTTGAATGGAGGGAGATCAGGGTCAAGGAATATTCCAATACCTGGAGGACCACAGGCCTCCACTACAAAGGGGGCTGCCAGTGCCCAAGTCCTAGAGATGAGTAGAGAAGGCAACAGGGCATGCATGGAGTTAAGAGCCGAGAACAACAGTACCAGTTTGCCTGGATTCAAATCTCAGCACTGACCTTTCCTGGGCCAAAACTCTCTCTGCCTCAGTTTCCTCATTTTTATTTTTACCATAAAATAGGAGAAGAAAGGGGGAGGTTGGGGACTACTGACCATTATTAGCAGGGAGGGGCGTGCTCCTTTTTTTTTTAACATCTTTATTGGAGTACAGTTGCTATACAATGTTCTGTTAGTTTCTGCTTTATAACAAAGTGAATCAGCTATATGTATACTTATATCCCCATATCCCCCCCCTCTTGCGTCTCCCTCCCTCCCACCCTCCCTACCCCACCCCTCTAGGTGGTCACAAAGCACCAAGCTGATCTCCCTGTGCTATGCCACTGCTTCCCACTAGCTATCTATTTTACATTTGGTAGTGTATATATGTCAGTGCCACTCTCTCACTTCGTCCCAGCTTACCCTTCCCCCTCCCCATGTCCTCAAGTCTATTCTCTATATTGGCATCTTTATTCCTGTCCTGCCCCCAGGTTCATCAGAACCTTTTTTTTTTTTTTAGATTCCATATATATGTGTTAGCATACGGTATTTGTTTTTCTCTTTCTGACTGACTTCATTCTGTATGACAGTCTATCGGTCCACCCACCTCACTACAAATAATTCAATTAGGAAGAGAAAAAATTTATAAACCTGTACACATTCATTGAAAGTATACATGTGTGTATGTAATTAATCTATACGCTTGTAACTTTTGGTGTTTCCACAGTTCTAACTAGATAAAACTCATGATTGAAATGATGATTCCACTTATGAAATGCTTACATTCACCCTTTGAATAAATACCATGTGTATTAATACATAAACTTTTTAGGGTGACAAATGAGCTTGCTTCTTGCTTGTTAATTAATCTAATCTAGATTGCCAATAATGCTATTTTCAGGAGATAATTTTTCTGTTCTGTTCTACATTTTGTTTTAATAACACTAACAGTAGAGAAACCATCTCACAGAGGAATGTTGATAAAATTTTTAACTTTAAAAATTTACATTTTAGCGGGCTTCCCTGGCAGCGCAGTGGTTAAGAATCTGCCTGCCAATGCAGGGGACACAGGTTCGAGCCCTGGTCTGAGAAGATCCCACATGCCACGGAGCAACTAAGCCCGTGCGCCACAACTACTGAGCCTGCGATCTAGAGCCCAAGTGCCACAACTACTGAGTCCATGCACCACAACTACTGAAGTGCCTAGAGCCTGTGCTCTCAACAAGAGAAGCCACTGCAATGAGAAGCCCACGCACTGCAACAAAGAGTAGCCCTCGCTCGCCGCAACTAGACAAAGCCCGCACACAACAACAAAGACCCAATGCAGCCAAAAATAAATAAATAAAATAAATAAATTTTTTAAAAAAACAATTTAAAAATTTACATTTTAGGGACTTCCCTGGTGGCACAGTGGTTGAGAATCCACCTGCCAATGCAGGGGACACGGGTTTGAGCCCTGGTCCAGGAAGATCCCACATGCTGCGGAGCAACTAAGCCCGTGCACCACAACTACTAAAGCCTACACGCTCTAGGGCCCGCATGCTGCAACTACTGAGCCCATGTGCTGCAGCTACTGAAGCCCATGCGCCTAGAGCCTGTGCTCTGCAACAAGAGAAGCCACCGCAATGAGAAGCCCAGGCACCGCAACGAAGAGCAGCCCCCGCTCGCCACAACTAGAGAAAGCCCGTGCACGGCAACGAAGACCCAATGCAGCAAAAAACAAACAAACAAACAAAATTACATTTTAAAAACTTTCCATGAATCCAGAATGAAGCAAGTGGTATTGCACTATATTTTCAAAATTAATCTTCAATCCTTCATTGGTAGCCAGTTCCAACAACTTGCCCAGGAAAGTTATAGTTGATTTTCTTTTTTTATAAATTTATTTATTTATTTATTTTTGGCTGTGTTGGGTCTTCGTTGCTGCGTGCAGGCTTTCTCTAGTTGCGGTGAGCGGGGGCTACTCTTTGTTGCGGTGCGCGGGCTTCTCATTGCAGTGGTTTTCTTGTTGCACAGCACAGGCTCTAGGGTGCGTGGGCTTCAGTAGTTGTGGCACTCGAGCTCAGTAGCTGTGGCTCACGGGCTCTAGAGCACAGGCTCAGTAGTTGTGGCACACGGGCTTAGTTGCTCCGCAGCATGTGGGATCTTCCCGGACCAAGGCTCTAACCCATGTCGCCTGCATTGGCAGGTGGATTCTTAACCACTGCACCACCAGGGAAGCCCCTACATTTGATTTTAAATTACCTTTTGATGAAAGTAATTATTCCCGCTCTTTGAATATCGTATAAGTTCTTTTGATGAAAAATTACATTCAAAGCATTATATCCAATGTGTAAAATGTGTAATGGTAGCTTTTTACAGATGTGCAACATCAAGAACATTTCCTAAATAATTGATAATTGTGGTTAAGGCATGGAACACATCCCAACAATCTGTAGACACTCTCTTCCTCCAGGCTTTCTCTGCTCTGCCCTCAATCTTATCTGAAATTGATAAAATTGCTTGAGTGGAAGTATTAAGGTCATTAAAAATACAAAAGTATGGGGCTTCCCTGGTGGCGCAGTGGTTGAGAGTCCACCTGCCGATGCAGGGGACGCGGGTTCATGCCCCGGTCTGGGAGGATCCCACATGCCGCGGAGCGGCTGGGCCCGTGAGCCATGGCCGCTGAGCCTGCGCGTCCGGAGCCTGTGCTCCGCAACGGGAGCGGCCACAACAGTGAGAGGCACGCGTACCGAAAAAAAAAAAAATACAAAAGTATGGGCTCCCCTAGTGGCGCAGTGGTTGAGAGTCCGCCTGCCGATGCAGGGGACACAGGTTCGTGCCCCGGTCCGGGAAGATCCCACATGCCGTGGAGCAGCTAGGCCCGTGAGCCATGGCTGCTGAGCCTGCGTGTCCAGAGCCTGTGCTCTGCAAACGGGAGAGGCCACAACAGTGAGAGACCTGCGTACCGCAAAAAAAAAAAAAAACAAAAAAACAAACAAACAAAAAAAAACAAAAGTATCAGACAAATAAGCACAATTTACACATCTAAAAACTGGGATCCAACTGGCTTCTTAAAGAGTTTCAGCCCTCTGTATCTGCAGATTCCTCAACCAACTGTGGATGGAAGATATTCAAAAAAAAAAAAAAAAGAAATTCTACAACATTGTAAATCAACTTTACTTCAATTTAAAAAAAAAAGAAATTCTAGAAAGTTCCAAAAAGCAAAACTTGAATTTGCTTCACACACTGGCAACTATTTACATAGAATTTACATCATTTTTTACAACTATTTACATAGTATTTACGTTATAATAGGTATTATAAGTAATCTATAGATGATCTAAAATATATGGAAGATGTGCATAGGTTATATGCAAATACCATAACATTTTATATAAGGGACTTGAGGATCCGCAGATTTTGGCATCTGAGGGGTGTCCTGGAACCAATCCCCCACTGATAAGGGATACAGAGGGACAACTATATTGCAGAAGCTCTAAGCGTTCATCCCGTAGTTCAAACATCTTCAGTAGAACTTTTCCCCTTGACATACCTCCATAGCCAATAATAGTTCTTTGTGATTAGCATTTGTATTTTCACATAATAAAGAGAATAATCTTAGGGACTTCCCTGGTGGCACAGTGGTTAAGACTCCACGCTCTCAATGCGGGGGACCAGGGTTCAATCCCTGGTCAGGGAACTAGATCCCACAAGCATGCCGCAACGAAGAGTTCGCAAGCCACAACTAAGGAGCCCACCTGCCGCAACTAAGACCTGGTGCAACCAACTAAACAAACAAAACAAATTTATTAAAAAATATAAAGAGAATAATCTTGAATTAACACATTTGCCTTTACGTATTTTACAACTTTTGTGACGTCACTAATGACCCTTTAGTTTTTTTTCATAGCAAGAGTTTCTCGATGAAAGAAGTAGTGTGTTATTTTATATCCTGGCACGTGCTTCTTAATCTGGGTGACAATTTCAGGGTGTTTTCCTGTCATTGCACCTTTACTTTCAGATCACACTTTTTCAAGAATCTTTCCTATGAAATCCTTCCCTGTGTTACACTATTTGGAGCTAGCTGTGTTTGTCAGCAACAATGCTGAAATAAGACATTCTCCTTCATTTGACCATCACGTTCAAATTATACTAAAAGAATTGCCTTGTTGCTGATATTTGTGTATTCATCAAGTTGCAATAAGCAGTGCTTTGCTAGTTTTATTTATTCTGTGAGTTAGTTTTCCATAACGTTTGCTACTTCCTGAATACTTTGAGCTGCATGTCATTCACCTACTTTTTTTTTAATTTTATTTTTTGGCATTAAAAAAAATTGAAGTATGGTTTATTTACAATGTTGTGTTAACTTCTGCTGTACAGCAAAGTGATTCAGTTATGCATATATATATATTCTTTTCCATTATGGTTTATTACATATATTAAATATAGTTCACATATATTAAATATACAGTAGGACCTTGTTGTTTATCCAAGATTCATCTAGTTTAAACAAACATCTTTGATACACACTTATATACTTTATTATTTCAAAGTGTTACTTTATAAGATGCACTTGAAGCACTAATGTTATATGTAACATATTAAACATTTCTTCTGTTAACTTTTTAATTCCATACTCATTCTTTCAAAGAGTTATTTTAGCTTGACTCCTACTTCTCTCTGGTTTACTCATAAATGCCAGTTAGGTTTTGATGACTTTCTTGCTCCGTAACCCAGCACGTCACAAACAACAAAGCGACCGTAGCCTTTTATCATCCATCATGGCTGCAAACCCAAACTCAGCATGGGAGAAATCAAGCTTCCAAGGAACACTAACAATTTTGGTCTTCACTTCTTAACATCACTTAGACCATCATCAGAGGTTTACCTCTGCAGCTGCATTCAGAAAATGTGTGTCTTTACTAGGAAAAGAAAAAAGGCCAGTGAAGTTTTTTTTCCCATCTGTACATCAAGGTTTAAAATAAATAATAGAGATTTTACTTACCTCTTTTACCTAACAATGGTCAATCATAGATTTAAAAAATTGACTTCTTGAAATGATTGTGAAACTGGCAAATTATAAAATAACATACATTTTCTTAGAGTTTTATACACTTTTAGGACACATGTGGCCGATATCACATGTTGTGCTTATATTCACACACTGCAGGAGCCACAGGCAGCTCACTGGGTGACCTTGACAACAACCCCTCCCAGCTGTACGCTGTTCCCTGAGAGACCCACAGCTCGGAAAGCCCAGACATGTCAAATTATACTTACTTCAGTCTGTGTACTTACCTCATCATTGGCTGGTAACAAACCGTTGGAGGACCAGCATTTTCCACTCTGGCACTTTGGGCAGCAGTGCTGGGACACCCTGCTCTACTGTCGCACACTGTACAGCCAGGTCCAGGAAGGGTGAATGGACAGCAGTTTGTGGCCCTTGGTTTCCAGAAAATACCGTATGGAGGTAACTACCAGAAAAGCAGAGTGGTCTAGGATGCCCAGGGCTATGGCTGCATAGATTTGCAGAGGAGCCTCTGAGTTTCCGAGTGGACTAGTGAGCATGCTCAGTGCGGGGAGGGAGCCCACAGAGGGGTCCTCCTGACTCAGTGTTTCCAAGCATCCATGTCCTCTGGGGGTTTTGACTGTTACACACAGTAAAATTCTATTTACTCATAGGAATGTATTATTTAGTCCATTCTTTTTTTTTTTTTTTTTGTGGTATGTGGGCCTCTCACTGTTGTGGCCTCTCCCGTTGCGGAGCACAGGCTCCGGACGCACAGGCTCAGCGGCCATGGCTCACGGGCCCAGCCGCTCCGCGGCATATGGGATCCTCCCAGACCGGGGCACGAACCCGTATCCCCTGCATCGGCAGGCGGACTCTCAACCACTGCGCCACCAGGGAGGCCCTATTTAGTCCATTCTTATAGGGGACTATTGGTTTAAAAAAAAAAGTGATGTTGAAGTACAAAAAATTAATAAGGAGCTTTAAAATTTGTTTCAAGAGGAGCTTCATCAGATCAGTAAGCTGTATTCTCACCAAAATTCTAATAAAGAAAATCAAGAGGTCTAGTATTTCAAAAATCAATGTTAAAAAAGAAAAAATATAGTGACAGTTATCTTTAATTGGCTTTTCATTTACTGAGCGAATGGGACGGGGGAAACTAGCTACATCTGTAACATTGTTTTTCAGATTAAGGTTCTAATAAATAGCTGTCTGAGGGCTTCCCTGGTGGCGCAGTGGTTGAGAGTCCGCCTGCCGATGCAGGGGACGCGGGTTCGTGCCCCGGTCCGGGAGGATCCCGCATGCCGCGGAGCGGCTGGGCCCGTGAGCCATGGCCGCTGAGCCTGTGCTCCACAACGGGAGAGGCCACAGCAGTGAGAAGCCCCACGTACCGCAAAAAAAAAAAAAAGCTGTCTGAAATTGTCTTACCTAGTTGTCTAATAACAAAACATAATTTATAAGCAAAAATCTGTTGTTTTTTTTAAGGTACAAAATTAAAGAATTCCAAATATTTAGACATAAATGCAGTTTTTGAGTATTTGTATGCCCAAACATGGATTTGGGCTTTGGCTGGATAATTTTGGAAAAGATCTAAGGAAGTGGGAATTCACTCTAGATTGGATGCTATCAGAAAGCAGGTGCAATTCTATGATTGGATATCCCAGTAAACCTTATTTATAAGGAGGGCAAATCAGAAGATAAAGCTGTAATTGGTAAAGAAGTAGTAGTCTTTCATTTTACTGGGAGAGGGTTAGGCTTAGGTTTAGGTTTAGGCTTAGGATTAGCTGAGAGACGAAGATGGTTGATATTTTGTGGGTTGCACAGTGACCTTGTTTTTGTTTCACTTTATTGTGGGCTCAAGATGACTTTGTCTGATGTTGGTATTCTATGAGATTGTTTATTCCAACAGGAGAACAACATTAACAACATTAACTAGTTGTGAGCATCAGGCCAGCTTTTTTTTTTTTTTTGGTTTTTTTTTTTTTGCAGTACTCGGGCCTCTCACTGTTGTGGCCTCTCCCATTGCGGAGCACAGGCTCCGGACGTGCAGGCTTGGCGGCCATGGCTCACGGGCCCAGCCGCTCCGCAGCATGTGGGATCTTCCCAGACTGGGGCACGAACCCGCGTCCCCTGCATCAGCAGGCGGACTCTCAACCACTGCGCCACCAGGGAAGCCCCCATTCTGGGATTTTGATTGACATGGAGTTGAATCCATAGATCAATTTGGGGAGAATTGGCATCTTAACATTGAGTCTTTCAATCCTTGAACACAGTATATCTCTTCATTTGTTTAGGTCTCCTTTAATTTCTCTCAGTGGCGTTTTGTAGTTTTTAGTGTACATGTTTTACACATTTTTATGATATTATAAATGGTATAGTTTCTAAAATTTCAATTTCCACTTTGGCTACTATACAGAAATCCAATTATTCATTCCATGGGCTATTTAGAGATACGTTATTTAATTTTTAAATAACTGAGGATTTTCTAAATAGTTTTCTATTATTGATTCCTATTGTCAATCCACTGTGGTCAGAGAACATTGTATGACTTGATTTCTTGAATCCTTTTATATTTATTGAGACTTGTTCTGTGGCTCAAATATGTATTGTGATATTGATAACTGTTCTGCACGCGCTTGAAAAGAATGCATATTCTGCTGGTATTGGGTGGAATGTTCTACAAGTGTCAAATCGCTCAAGCTGGTTGGTAGTATTATTCACGTCTTCTATATCCTTACTGACTTTCAGTATATGTGTTCTATTGATTGTTGGGAGAAGGGTATTAAAATCTCTAACTGTAATTGCGAATTTACCTATTCCCCCTTACTGTTCTATCAGTTTTTGAGCTTACCTATTTCCTTTTACTGTTCTATCATTATTTTTCCCCGTACATTTTTTTTTTTTTTTTTTTTTTTTGTGGTACACGGGCCTCTCACTGTTGTGGCCTCTCCCATTGCGGAGCACAGGCTCCGGACGCGCAGGCTCAGCAGCCATGGCTCATGGGCCCAGCTGCTCCGTGGCATGTGGGGTCTTCCCGGACCAGGGCACGAACCCGTGTCCCCTGAATCAGCAGGTGGACTCTCAACCACTGCACCACCAGGGAAGCCCACCCCATACATTTTGAAGCTCCATTATTAGGTACATGCTTGTTTAGGATTGTTATGTCCTCTTGACCAATTGACCCCTTTATCACCATGAAATGGCCATCTTTTCTCCTAGTAATATTCTTGGCTATGAAATCTCCTTGGTCAGATATCAGTGTAGTCACTATCCCCTTATTGTGATAAGGGTTAAGATGAAACAACTTTTTGTGTCCTTTTACCTTTAACTTATTTGTATCTTCTTATTTAACTTTTACCTTTTACTTATATGTATCTTTGTTTTGGAAGCAGCGTATATTTGGACCTTCCTTTTATATACAGTTTGACAATGTTGCCTTTTAATTATAGTGGTTAGACCATTAATATTTAATTAACATTGATTGATATGGTTGAGTTTCAATCTACCATCTTGCTATTTGTTTTCTATTCATCTCCTCTGTTTTTATTCCCCCTTCTCCTCTTTTTCATCATTCTTTTGGGTTAATAGACTTTATTTTTGTAGAATAATTTCATTTATCTCCTTTGTTGGACGTTCAACTATAAATATTGTGTTATCTAGGTGGCTGCTTTAGGGTTTGGAGTATGTATCTTTAGCTCACTACAATATTCCTTCAAGTGACTACACCATCTCACATGCAGTATTAGAACTTTGTAGCCCTCTGTTTTTCCTCTACTGGCCTTTGTGCTATTTCTGTCATGCACTTTATTTCTGCATGTTATAAATCTCACAATACATTGATATTTTTACTTTACACACTTCTTTCTCTCAGCAGGCATACCTCCAATCAGCATCTCCTTTCTGTTCTCTTGCTAGAAATTTGTCTAAAAGAACAAATAAGATCCGAGATCACAAGGTTTCATAGTCCTTAGTGTAGAGTCTGTTGCAACAATTTTAACTACTCAAAAGCTGCCCTCCACCCCCAGGCAGCTTCCCGGTTGTTGGTGGTGAATTTGCTGGATAAGCAACCTTCAAATCCAAGTGAATTGTTACTACATAAAGAGAGTAGATGAAAACCCAAAGAGTGATGTAAAAGAGAGTTTGGACCCATTCAGTAATGAGGAACAGATCAAAACCTAGTTTGACTACAACCGTTATCAGTCAAAATAGAAAGCTGAGGAGAAAAATCATTCATGGAAAGGTGGGAGGTGGCAGATGGAGGGGGTGGCAGGGGGATTTGCTCTGCCTGTTTCTTTATCATGGGACTAGGAGGCTGGCCAAAGTTGTCTCCGTTTCCGTTTTACGAACTCATCTAAATTTTTCTCACCTCACTTAATGAGGCATTTCCCTTCTTCCAAGCCAGATTTGATGGGAGTATTTTATATTTTCTTTAGCCAGTTTTAGATGTAGAAAAACGTCACAAATTTAGAATGAAGACATTTCGACTTGAAATAATGAACAGTACGGATTTTCGAATACTATAATGCATTTTATTGCATTCAAATACATAGCATGAAACAGATGGTGGAGCACTAGGGAGAGAAGAGCAGGTTATGTGTAGTTTTTAACTCCATCCTTCCAGCAACTTCTCTCTGTAGTACTGCACGGTAGGAGACAGTTTTAGAAATTCTATCTCTACTTTCCTATCAAGGACACAATACAATTTTCCATGTCTCATATCCTTTCCAGTACTTAGTCTGGTATTTCCTCACATGCTGTGTTAGAGTTCTGTCTAAATTAGAGCTCTAAAATATCTCTAACATCTAGAGTTCCGTTAAGAGAAGCTTACTCATGAGATCTGATCAGCGCCCACTTCAGGCTTCCGGGTCATTTAACACAATTTCCTAAGTCAAAGCTAGGGTTACAGTGATGTGCTGGGTAACTTTCCCTCAGTTCTCTCTGTCTCTTTCTCTTTCTCCAGTTATATTAAAAAATAATTGGCATACATCATTATATAGGTTTAAGGCATACAGCATGATGGTTTGATTTACATATATTGTTGAAATGTTTACAATACGTTCAGCTACCTTCCATCTCTTCATATAGATGCAAGAAAGAAAGGAAAAAAAGAAAGAACAAATTTTCTCCTTGGATGAGAACTCTTAGGATTTGCTCTCTTAACAACTTTCCCGTATATGGTACAGCAGCTATATGGCTATAGCCATCATGCTGCACCTTACATCCCTGGTACTTATTTATCAATTCTCTTTTTAACTATAACGCAGGTGGGCTTGGCCAGGCTGGCACTCGGTGCGGGGAGAAGGGGGCACGGCGGGCCGAAGACATCTGCTCCAGGCGCGGGGGCAGCAGCGGAGGGCCGAGGAGCTGCGCGGGGAGGGCAGAGAACGCGCGGGATGAGGGCGCGTGGAGACGAGCGCGCACGCAGACGCGCGCGCGGGGCCGCCCGGGGCGAGGAGGGAGAGGGTTTGCTGAGACGCCGAACGTGGAGGGGTAGCCGCCTTCCCGCCTGCGGCCCGGCTGCCTAAGCCAGGGGAGCTAGGAGGTTATTCCCTGCGGGCCGGGGCTCGGCCGCACCCACCGTGCCCGCCTCGCCCCTGGCCGCCCACGCCGCGTGGGAGACGCGGCCCCACCCTGCGTCCGCCCCCGGCGGTGGTCGCGCGGCCCGCCGCGCACCGCCCACCCACAGGCGCGCGTGGCTCTCGGCGAAGGCGGCGCCCGCGCTAAAGTCACCCGGCCCGGGCAGTGAGCATCCTCCCTTCTCCGTTCTTCCCTCCGGCCCTAGTCGCCACAGCCCCGCGGTGATGAGCCCCGAGCTGGTCCCGCCGCCGCCCCACTGTCGCGGCTGCGACTGCGGGGAGCCGCTCGCCCAGCGGGTGGAGAAGGGCGACGAGGCCTTCCGCGCGGGCGAGTACGAGACGGCGGCCGAGCTCTTCCGCTCCGCCCTGGCCGGCCTGGCGCGGCCCGACCGCGGCCTATGCCTGCGGCTGGGGGACGCGCTGGCCCGCGCCGGCCGCCTCCCCGAGGCCCTGGGCGCGTTTCGCGGCGCCGCGCGGCTCGGGGCGCTGCGGCCCGACGAGCTGGGGGAGCTGGCGAGCGGCCTGGCGTGCGTCCCGGGCCCGTGCGAGCGGCGGCCGCCAGTGGGGAAGCGGGACCGCGTCCCCGGGGAGGCGCCGAGCGGGTGGCCGTCGGCCTCGGTGCCCGCGGCACCTCGGGACCTGCTGGACTGCCCGCGCTGCCAGCGGCTGCTGCACAAGCCGGTGACGCTGCCGTGCGGGCTCACGGTGTGCAGGCGCTGCGCTGAGCCGGGGCCGGGCCGGCCGCCGGTGCGCCGCGTCAACGTGGTGCTGAGCGGCCTGCTGGAGAAGTGCTTCCCGGCCGAGTGCCGGGCGCGCAGGCTGGCGGGCCAGGTGCGGAGCCTGCAGCGCCAGCAGCAGCCCGAGGCCGCGCTGCTCAGGTGCCACCAGGCCCTGGACCTCGGTAAGCGGGCGCGGGGGCTGGGCCGCCTACACGCTTGTCTCTTGAGGGGCAGGGCCGGGACGGGAGAGCTGGGTTCGGCCGGCGGGGCTCTTTTGCTGTCTGGAGGCGGTGAGGCGAAGAGTAGGGGCCAGCTGCACCTGCGGGCTGTCTTTTCCAGGACCTCCGTGGCCTTCCTGAGCCGCCCTGTGAGGCCAGCACTGCTTTTCACCCTATCTCAGCTGTATAGGAGTGAGGGGAGGGCCAAGGGTTTTCATTCGTCTTGCAGGGAAATGCAAATAGCTAACACCCTCGTGTGTTACAAGAAGGTAACACTCCCGAGCTGTCACAAGAAGATAGCCTTGTGATGGGGCAGGGTTTGCTTTGGGGATTCAGCTGGTGCATCCAGGAAGGATGCTCTTACACGCCACTGTTTGGCTCTGACCTTCCTTCTCTCTGAAAGGCCGTTAGATGTCGTAATGGTGTGATTAGCTTTTTAGATGGTTATATACTAACTAGTAGTCTGGTTTATTTTACTTTATCTTTTTTTTTTTTTTTTTTTGCTGTACGCGGGCCTCTCACTGTTGTGGCCTCTCCCGTTGCGGAGCACAGGCTCCGGACGCACAGGCTCAGTGGCCATGGCTCACGGGCCCAGCCGCTCCGCGGCATATGGGATCCTCCCAGACCGGGGCACGAACCCGTATCCCCTGCATCGGCAGGCGGACTCTCAACCACTGCGCCACCAGGGAGGCCCTACTTTATCTTTTAAACTAGAGTCTGTGACCAGCACCAGCCGCTTCCCGCCCAGCCACCACCTGTTAAGAATATATAAAGGAAGCCCAAACTTCGGTCCTGGTCATTGCGTTTGACTCTGAATGAGTATGCTCTCTTGACAGTTGTTTGGGGTGGAGAATGTGTGGATGGAGGGTGATTTGTTTTCTGAATTCGCTGGTTTTGAAACAGGGTTGTGTGTGCATGACTTAAATCTGTAGTCAAGAAGACTTGGTTTAATGTTTTGTTACTAAGAGTCTTCTTGTGTGCTCTAGTCATTATGCATTTTATTGTAAACTAGGGTTAAGGTTTTCTCTTTTAGAAGACGCACGTGTATCCAAATTGGGAGATTCTCTGCTGGAATAGAGCAGTTAAATTGCTTTATGTAACAAATAATCAGTACCATATTTGAAACCAACACATCCGTACTTTAACAGGCTGTGTATTTTTTAGTTTTCAATTATTTATGTATAGGTATATATGGTGTAGAGCCACACTGTTCAGTAGAAATATTGTGTAAGCCACATATGTTACTTTACGTTTTCTGTTAACCCATTTAAAAAAGGTGAAAAGTAGCAGGTGAAATTCATTTTAAAAAACTTTTAATCCTATACCTTCAAAAGGTTATTTCAACATATCTTTAATGTAAAAAAATCCAGCTTTTACTTTCTCAGTAAATCTTCGAAATTCATTGTGTATTTTACATTTGCTACCCACCCCGATTTGGATACTAAATTTTCAACAGAAGTACTTCCTCTATGTTTAGATTTCTTAAAATTTAGAGTTGAAAAAGTGGATTCTCATGTTGGTGTCTTTCCAAATTAACTTAAAAGTTATCCTCTAACTGAAGAGTATCCGTTTTTAAAAATTCTATTAATTAAAATAAAAAATAACTCAGTTCCTTTGTTGCACTAGACCTCTCTTGTTTTCACTAGCCACATGTGTCCAACGGCTACCATTGTAGACAGCACAAGTACAGAACCTTAAAAAACAATTGCTGGAAATGTAACAGATCACAATACCAACTCTTGGAGAAGATTTAGAAAATGAGAACTATTGTATGCTGCTGATGGGTCTGCATAGTTATACCCCTGGTACGTTGTTTGGCAGTATCTGAAAATGTTAATTATGACCTTTGGCCAAGCAGCTTCGATGAGGTACAAGCATATGTGCACTGAAAAAATGTATACAAGGGTGTACAAGAGCATATATACATCATTAGATATAGCCCTAAAGTGGAACTCAAATGTCCAAAAAGAACAGAATGAATAAGTAAATATATTGTGATGTCTTTATGGAATACTACATAGAAAGAAAGTAAGCCAACTTCAGTATGGGAGGGACTTGAGTGGTAGTGCTAATGTTCTGTTCCTTGACCTAGAAGATGGATGCACAGGTGTGTTCACTTTGTGACAATTCATTGTATTTTCCATTTATATATTAGACCTCAGTTTAAAAGTTTTCAAAACATGGATTATTGCAGTCAATTCATCATGAGAACTTTTTTCAGTATTTCAGTATCCATTTTCCACTCAAAAAGAAAGCCAAGTTTCCCTAGTTTAAAACTTTATAGAAAAAATTTAACTTAATAATAAATTAGCTCGCAAGAGAGGTTTTGTTATAGTAAAAAGGTTACAAATATTTGGATTTGGAAATGCCTGTGTTTAGACCCAGGCTGACCCTTAGTTATTTTGTGACCCTAGCCAAGGGTGGTAATCATTAATGCTGTTCCCCAAATATTTGTATCTTTATACCCTCTCCAAACAAGTACGATTGCATTCCTTGCCTGCTTGTGGTTGGGTAGAGCCATGTGACTAATTTTGGCCAATAAGTTGCGAGTGGAATTCAAAATAACTGTATGTTAAAACAAAAATAAACATGTGAAAAGATAACTCAATAGATAACTCTCTATTTAAAAAGAACCAAATGGGTATTCTAGACCTGGAAAATACGGTATCTGAAGTTGAGAATTAGATGGATTCGAAAACAGGCTGGACACATCAGAAATCAGGATGGGAACACTCAGGAACAAGTCAATAGACAATATCCAAGCTGAATCACAGAGGAAAAAAACAGAGCATAAGAGAAATGGGGGACACAGAGAAAAGTTCTAAAATCTGTGGAATACGAGCCCCCGAAGAAGAGAGAGGGAGAAGGGGCAAGTGAAATATTTGAAGGAAAAATGGCTGAGAATTTTCTAGATCTGATGGGAAACTTTAAGTCACTGAACCAAGAGGCTCAGTATGCCCAACAGGATAAACACAAGCATTCACTTCACACAACAAACAAAACGTATCTAAGTATCATACAGTCCAGTTACTGAAAATCAAACATAAAGAGACATTTAAAAGCACTTAGAGAAGGCAGGATATATTTCCTTGAAAGGAGCCAGAATAAGAATGATAGCTGACTTTTCAACAAAATTATTAAACTAGAAGATAATGGAGTAACATCTTGAAAGTGATGAAAGAGGGGGAAAAAAACCCACCTGGCATTCTTTACCCAGATGAAAAGTATCTGTCAGAAATGAAGGCAAAATTAAGATGCTTTAATCCAGGTAAATAATAGGAAGGAGTTTTATTGCCATCACAGTTGCGTGAAGTACTGAGGGGAATTCTTCAGGTTAAAGGAAAATGGTGCAGATGGTAGCATGGAACTAAAGGAAGGAATGAAGATCACTAGACAGAATAAATACATGAATAAATACAAGAGAATATTGATTATTTCAAACTCCCTCTCC
Source organism: Mesoplodon mirus (assembly GCF_964341445.2). Taxonomy (NCBI): domain Eukaryota; kingdom Metazoa; phylum Chordata; class Mammalia; order Artiodactyla; family Ziphiidae; genus Mesoplodon; species Mesoplodon mirus. The sequence goes on along the minus strand of NC_138990.1, from coordinate 18,309,337 downwards.
TCGGGACTTCCTGTTCTCGGACACATAACACTATTGAAATTAGGCCAATTAAGAACCCTACAATGGCCTCTAAGTGTTCAAGTGAAAGGAAGAGTCATGCATCTCATTTTAAATCAGAAGCTAGAAATATTTAAGCTTAATGAGTAAAGCATGTTGAAAGCTGAGACAGGGCAAAAGCTTGGCCTCTTGTGCCAAACACCTAGCCAAGCTGTGAATGCAAAGGAAAAGTTCTTGAAGGATATTAAAAGAGCTACTTCAGTGAACACATGAATGATAAAGTGAAACAGCCTTGTTGCTGATATGCAGAGCATTATAGTGGTCTGGAGAGAACACACCAGCCACAACATTGCCTAAAGCCAAAGCCTAATCCAGAGCAAGGCCCTAACTCTCTTTAATTCTTTGAAGACTGAGAGGTAAGGAAGCTGCAGAAGAAAACTCTGAAGCTAGCAGAGTTTGGTTCATGAAGTTTAAGGAAAGAAGCTGTCTCCATAACATAAAAGTGCAAGGTGAAGTGTTGATGTAGAAGCTGCAGCAAGTTATCCAGAAGGTCTAGCCAAGATCATTAATGAAGGTGGCTACACTAAACAACAGATTTTCAGTGTAGACGAAGTACCCTTCTATTAGAAGGAAATGCCATTTAGGACTTTCATAGCTAGAGAGGAGAAGTCAATGCCTGTCTTCAAAGCTTTAAAGGACTGGCTGCCTTTCTTGTTAAGGGCTAATGCAGCTGGTGATTTTAAGTTGAATCCAGTGCTCCTTTACCATTCTGAAAATCCTAGGGCCCTTAAGAATTATGCTACATTTACTCTGCCTGTGGTCTATAAGTGAAACAACAAACTCTGGATGACAACACATCTGTTTACAACATGGTTTACTGAATATTTTAAGCCCACTATGGGTACCTGCTGCTCAGAAAAAAGATTCCTTTCAAAATATTACTGCTCATTGACAATGCACCTGGTCACCCAAGAGCTCTGATAGAGATGTACAAAGAGATTAATGTTGTTTTCATGCCAGCTAACACAATACCCATTTTGCGGCCCAAGGATCAAGGAGTAATTTCAACTTTCAAGTCTTACTATTGAAGAAATACATTTCGTAAGGCTATAGCTGCCAGATAAAGTGACTCCTCTGATGGATCTGGGCAAAGGAAATTGAAAATCTTCTGGAAAGAACTCACGATTCTAGGTGCTGTTAAGAACATTCGCGATTCATGAGAAGAGGTACAAATGTCAACATTCACAGGAGTTTGGAAGAAGTTGACTCCAACCCTCATGGATGACTTTGAGGGGTTCAAGACTTCATGGAGGAAGTAACTACAGATGTGATGGAAACAGCAAGAGAACTAGAATTAGAAGTGGAACCAGAGGATGTGACTGAATTGCTGCCATCTCAGGATAAAACTAGTAGATGAGTTGCTCCTTAAGGATGAGCAAAGAAGGTGATTTCTTGGGCTTCCCTGGTGGCACAGTGGTTGAGAGTCCGCCTGCCGACGCAGCGGACGTGGGTTTGTGCCCCGGTCCGGGAAGATCCCACATGCCGCGGAGCGGCTGGGCCCATGAGCCATGGCCGCTGAGCCTGTGCGTCCGGAGCCTGTGCTCCGCAATGGGAGAGGCCACAACAGTGAGAGGCCCACGTACTGCAAAAAAAAAAAAAAAAAAAAGGTGATTTCTTGATATGGAATCTACTCCTGGTGAAGATGCTGTGAAGATTGTTGAAACGGTAACAAAGGACTTAGACTATTATGTAAACTTAGTTTATGAAGCAGCAGCAGGGTTTGAGAAGATTGATGCCAGTTTTGAAAGACATTCTGCTTTGGGTAAAATGCTGTCAAACAGCACTGCATGCTACTGAGAAATTGTTTATGAAAGGAAGAGTCAGTCATTATGGCCTACTTCATTGTTGTTTTATTTTAAGAAATTGCCACAGACACCTCAACTTTCATCAGCCACCACCCTCATCAGCCAGCAGCCATCAACATCAAGGCAAGACCCTCCACTAGCAAAAAGATGATGGCTTGCTTAAGGCTCAGTTGATGGTTAGCATGTTTTTTAACAGTAAAGTATTTTTTTTTTCTGTAAAAGCAGCCTTTAGAATCTGAGGAGTGGAGGCTTAAACGCATTAGAAAAAGATTAAAAAATGTAAATGAAATGTGATTTTCACTCAGGAAACTCAACATCAATTGAGCTAACACAAAGTATAAGCAACAAAATAGTGGAAAAACAGAAAAATTAGTGAAACAGGAAACGTTGAGCTGGTTAACAAGCTGGTTAACAAGTGAGAAGCTGGTTTATTATACAACTGGTAAAACAGACACGTTTGGCAAGTGCGATGAAGACAAATGCAAAGCACAAATAGCATTAGGAGTGAAGAAAAGTATACCTGCAGATGTACGTACGACAGAGCTTAAAACCAATACGAAAAGAACAAGTTCAAGGAAACCGTACATTATCAGAAGTGATCCAGGAAGAAGTAAAATATGGATAGGGACCGAAAACCGTAAAAGAAATCGAACTCAGGGATTTTCTTCTGAACAGAGGCACGACTGTCAAGCAAGTTCTAACAAGCTTTCAAGGAAGATTAACTCCCATCTTAGTTTATCGATAGCTCATAAAAAAATTTGGAAAGATTTCCATCTCATTTTGTAGGGTCAGTATATAATCTTGTTACTGTAATCAGGTAAAGCTTGCACGGGAAAAAAATTGATAGGCTGGTCTGACATATGTACATAGATGCGCAAACCTTAATTAAACTTCTTAGTAATATTTTGAATCCAGCAGTGTCATAAGAGTTCAGGTCAGGAAGGAAGGCTTATCCAAGGAATGTAAGGATAATTCCACATTAGACAAATCTTTCAACGTGGTTCACTGTAATAACGGGAGATATACTACATGTAATAGATGCTGAAAGAGCATTCTAGGAAATTTAATACCCGCTTGTTTTAATGCCTTCGTAGGTATGTTTCCCAAGCTCAAACTGTACTTCCAGCAGCAGTTTTGTTTCGTTTTGTTTGTTTTAGATTTCCAAAAGTCTCCAAAGAAGATTTCTGTATTTCAAAACACATTCAACCATGCAATTGACGTGCTTTCATCTAATATTCAGTTGAAAATGATTAATCTGCAGTTATATTTAGTGTATATTGACATACTAAAGGGGAAAATATCATGAGAAGAATCTAATAGAATTCTACAAACACTTCCCAGGCAGTGAAATGCTCAATTTAAAATTATATGCGTGTGGATTGACATCCGTATTCCATAGTACCTGTGTGTCTTTTCAAAGGTGAATATGTAAAATCTCATTACAGATCAATAGGTGAACATTTTCAATCCTTTTTTTTTTTTTTTTTTGCGGTACGCGGGCCTCTCACTGTTGTGGCCTCTCCCGTTGCGGAGCACAGGCTCCGGACGCGCAGGCTCAGCGGCCATGGCTCACGGGCCCAGCCGCTTCGCGGCATGTGGGATCTTCCCGGACCGGGGCACAAACCTGTGTCCCCTGCATCTGCAGGCGGACTCTCAACCACTGCGCCCCCAGGGAAGCCCTTCAATCAATTTTGATGACAGGGAACACTAACTTTGAACCTGAATTGAAGAAAATATTGTCTTCTCTAAGTGAATTCCATTTTTCTAATTAGTAGACCTATACTACAAAAAAAGAACTAAATTACTATATTTTGCAGTTTGTCAATAAAAAAGGTGTAAAAATTTGTTTTCTCTCTTGTTATACAAATACCTGCATAGTGCCCTCAAGTTGACCTCTTTTCCTGCAGAGCCTAAAATATTTAATGTCTGGCCTTTTACAGAAAAAGTTGTTAATCTCTGCTCTAGCCAGTCGGTGTCTTTTTAAAAAATTCAGCTTTTTTTGTTTGGCTCCTCCATTCCTGCTGTTACTTTTCCCTTTTCCTACTTTTTTCCTTGTCATACGTTCTCTGTATTATACATTTGTAGCAATAACATAATTAATACCTGCTCCCCATGCCTTGCCTGCACCTTTGACCAGTTAACTCTGTAAACAAAGAGGAGATGTGGTAGCCTTTGGAAAGTACCAAGTGGTTACTTTGAGAAAAAGGTCAAGATCAAGGATTTGGAGCAGGCCAAAAATGCGTCTTAAGTGGAGAGATGAGAACACATTTTAGGCGCCCAGAATTTTATCGATGAACTAAAATGCACACTTCAGCCCTATTTCAAAGACCCTACAGTGAGTATGGGTAGAGTAAACTCTGTCCAGCGGCCTAAAAACATGGCCATGATGGTTCTGCTTTCTTGAGCTCCGGCTTTGTCATGTTTCCATGTTACCCTGCCTAATCAACAACTTCATACACTGTCATCACTTCATAGAGCACTGTTAGCTTCTCTGTAAGCTGTACTTAGGTCCTTAGTAGCATATGAGTACTGTCATTCTCAAGATCTCTTCGTTTGAAGAATCTAGGGAAAAGGAAGATTTGTTTTCCCTTCTTTTCCCACTTACCTGAACATATTATGGGTACCAATCTGTACCCGCTCAGTTGCATAGAAAAACAAATTATGTATTATTTTTCTGTTTTTTTTTTTTTTTTTTTTTTTTTTTTTTGCGGTAGGCGGGCCTCTCACTGTTGTGGCCTCTCCCGTTGCGGAGCACAGGCTCCGGACGCGCAGGCTCAGCGGCCATGGCTCACGGGCCCAGCCGCTCCGCGGCACGTGGGACCCTCCCGGACCGGGGCACGAACCCGTATCCCCTGCATCGGCAGGCGGACTCTCAACCACTGCGCCACCAGGGAAGCCCTACTTTTCTGTTTTTAAGTGTGAATTTCCTTGTGTACTTTCAAGAAAATTATTCTAAATCTTTTCTTTTTAAATACCTAGTTATAACATTAAGATGATTCAGCATCTACTCAATAGAGATTATGTTGTAGCTAGTGTGTGTGTGTAGCAGTCTGTTTTTCCTGGTGCATTTTGAAATCTTACTCATTCTCTTTCTGATTTCCTGAGAAAAGCTATGTAAAATATACTTATCAAACTACTAAACTCTACATATGATTAGAGGAGGTGTTACTTATTTTACCTTTATGTTTGTTTTCTAATTTAATATTTTTAATGACTTAAAGATCATTTTTTAAAAAATGCAGTCGGTTTTATTTATTTCCATTCCTCATGCCTTTCAGCTCCTGGTGATAATTCATTATTGCTGCTGCGAGCAGAGTTGTATTTATCCATGAAGAACTATAAACAGGCTCTGCAGGATGCCAGTGCAGTTTGTCAGAATGAACCTCTCCTGCCTAAGGTATTTGTTTGTATAGGTTGGCTTTGCAGATAATAAATGTAAATTTATGGGATTTTTAAAAATTCTGTTGACGTATAGTTGATTTACAGTGTTGTGGTCATTTCTGCCATCCAGCAAAGTGATCAGTTATACGTATATACATTCTTTTTCATATTCTTTTCCATTATGGTTTGTCACAGGATATTGAACATAGTTACCTGTGTATGGGATTTTCTGAAGAATAAAGTAAGATCATTGTGATTAGTACCTACAGACAGAGTACATTTCCCTCAAATTATAGATAGTCTAGTCTATTTTATTGTAGATAGTCATAATAAACCAATTCAGTTTAAAAGACCAAGTTTCCAACTGGATCTGGATAGGAAACACTAATTTAGATTACTATTAGTAGATGATTACCTGAATAATATGCCTTAGGCACTGAACAAATATGTAAACAAACTAATAGAATTTTATGAATTGGTGAATAAAGAGGAAATGTTTAAAATTACAGTTTAAGTAGGAAGATACTATATTATTATTATAATCATAATCATAGTGATTAGCAGTTGGGCCCTAATATGCATGGTACATATAAATGGTGTTAGTAAAAGGGTGAATGTTTTGTATGTATTTATTTTGTAATAATTTTAATCTCTGTGTCTTGGTTGGAAAGGTCTAATATTACTTCCTCTAGTGACATGAAATAAGGTTTGCTAACCTAATAACAGTAGCTTAAGTTGTCCTTGAGGAAGATTAAGGAGCCAAAGAATAAAAGTTGTAACCTTTTTCATGAATTTTTGAATTTTAAACCCCTTAAGAGATTTTAAAGTTTTAAAGAACTTGTGATGAGATTAATGCCTATAGCATTCTCTATTATCTAGTAAAAATATTTTTTTCTCCTGCTGTATTGCTTTTTAATCATCTTTGTTTTAGAAACACTGAAGAAACATTAACCCAGGTTAATAGACAGGATGGATGTAGCTTGCTCTTCCTTTCTTCCTTCCATCCATCCATTCATCCAACCAGTCATCCTTTAAAACAAAATGTTTTCATATTAGATTGAGTGTTAAGATGGGTGTGGGGATGAGTCCAAGAATGGGAAGCCAACGTTTGTTGGACCAAGCCCGGAAATTTATTTTGTTGCTTGTTTGCTTCACTAAATACATTTCCTACTCGTATTTCTAATATTTTTTCTCTGATCCCTTGATCTTTTATTCTTCTGAGGTAATTTCTATCAGTAGTGATTGAGCCTTAAGGACTGTGAATTATAAGTCTAGTATTTCTGATTGACAGTAGACCTACATTGCCATTTGAAGCTAGATTCTTCTCCACGGTATTGATCTTTGTGCTAACAACCTGGCAGTGTGTCTCTGACAAAAGACAGACTTAATTACTACAAAGTTACATGTCAGGGAGGCAGCAAATGTATCTCTAGCCTTTGGGATTTTGGTTTTATTTTCAGGGTTTATTGTAAATCTGTGAATCTCAGTTCTTGATATATGTCTAGTGAAGAACAGCTCCAGCAGAAGTGCAACCTTGATAATCACTTTAAGATAGTAAAGGACAAAAGTTTATTTCCAGGTTACCATTGCAACTAAAGGAAGTGCCATTGGAAGGTGAATTCAGAGGACTGAAGGGAGGATGAAGTTGGCCAGCTGTGGTTAAGATGAGATGGAAGCTTCAGTTGGGGCTGGTGCAGCAGGTTTTTTACCCAAGCGAAACCATCCTTTCAAGCAAGCAGCCATGGCTGATATCGAGTCCAAGCTTTTGGTGCAAATAGAGATGGGCCAGTACTAGCAAATGATTTGCCCATATTCAGAAATATAACCCAGCAAATGATAAGTTGATGCAGCTGAATCCAGGAAAGTTAACTGCCTACTAAAACAAAACCCAGTAATCCTCAGAAGAATACAACAAAATGAAGAGTTGATACAACATGTTATGTAAAATGTCCAGTGTTAACCAAAAATACTAGACATGCAAAGAAAGAGGAATTGTTGACTTTTACTCACGATAAAAGATAGTCAATAAAAACTGTCTTCCTGTGGGCCCGGAAGTTGCATTTAGCAGAAAAAGACTTCAAAGCAGCTATTATAGGTAAGTTTAGATAATTAAATGAAATTATGTCCAAAGAATTGAAGGAAAGTGTGGTGTCTTTGAATTAATAGACAGACCCAAGGGGGAAGTTGAAACTATAAAAAATGGAAATATTAGAGCTGAAAAATACAAATGCTGAAATAAAAGATTGCTATATAAGCTCAATAGCACATTACACACGGCAAAAGAATCTGTGAAATTGAGGATAGAGTGATAGAAATTACACAATCCAAAGAACAGAAACACAAAAGTTTAAAGAAAAATGAATCTTAGAAACATATGGTACAATATATGTGTAATTGGAATCCCAGGAGAAGAAGCTAGAAAATGGCAGAAAAAATTTTGCAGAAATAAGGGCTGAAAGCTTTCCAAATTTAATAGAAAATATTAATTTCAGATCTAAGAAGCTTAATGACCCCAAAGCAAAATAAATACAAATAAATACACTCCCTGACACATCATAATGACTGCCACTCAGTAATCCAAAGATAAAAAGAAATTCTTGAAAGCACCAAGAGAAAAATGACATGAAGTGAGAAAAACGACATACAGGAAAATAATAAGATGATTAATGACATATCATCAGAAACTGTGGAAGCCAGTTAACATTGGAATAGCATATTCAAAGTGCCAAAAGAAGAAACCTTTCAACCAAAAGTCTATGTCCAGTAAAAATATATCTTTAAAATGAAGCTGAAATAAAGACATTTTTAGGAAACATGTCTTTGTTGCCAGCAGATGTGTACTACAAGAAATGCTAAAGGAATTTTTCAAGTTTGAAGGAAAACAGTAAATTGTAACTCAAACATGAAGGAAGTGATGAAGTGCACCACAAATAGACCAGAGCAAGAACCAACTAACTACATGGTGTCTCCCTACAGAAATCAATTTTAAATGCAAAGATACAGACTTAAAAGTCTGTAGAAATATACCCTCAGAGGGATCTCACCCCATGGGGAAAGGAGAACAGGAGGACCTCAGCAATCCTTGTCACCACCATGGACCTCTTCAGCCTTTGCTTCCAAGGACGTTTACAGTCTTCACCAATCCTGAACCCAGATGATGGAGCTTCCCAGGGTCCTTCCCCAGGGTCTCCTTCCCAGTGCTGGAGCTCTCACTGTGGTGAGACCTGCTTTCAGGAACCCAGGTTGCTGCTGTGCCCCACTCACAAGGATTAGGGTGCCACAGGGCCTTACCACCTATGGGAATCAGAGCTGCCTCTGTGCTGCGCCCTTCCCCCTGGGTCCTCAGTTGGGACTTTGACTCTCTGTCACCAGACTGTGCAGCTATTGCTCTGTGCTCCATCCCTTCCTCCTCAATTGGGACACCTCTGTGCCCTGTTATCCCTGGGCTTTGCTGCTGCTGCATCTTGCCCCCTCTTGACCCCCTTAAATACAAATCACTGCAGGGAGACCCAGACCCCGGTTCCATGGGTGATGTACACACACTTGCACCTCAGATACTCCATCATCACAGCAAGTGAGCCTGTGTCCCAGGCCACAGGGAGCACAGTAGTTCTGCCTGCCACTGAGCTCGTGACTCCTGCTCTGCTGCTGCTCTGAATGCAAGTGCCTCAGGCCTGGTACCACAGAGGGATCCCCTCAGCTGGAACATCCCCCCACACATAGAAAAGAATAAGAGGAGGACCCCAGCAGCCCTAGCTGCCGCTGCCATTGCAGATACCCATGGGATGCTGGCAGTCTCAGCTGCTGAGTGTCCCCACCATCTTTGCCAGTGTTGAAGTCAGCTGGCAGATCTGCATGGAGATGGTGCCAATGCACCCCTACCCAGTTGGTGCCCTCACAGCCAACTTTAGGTGCAAGTGAGTTTAGATGATCCACTGAAGCCAGGTCATGCAGATGGAAAATCAATAAGGAAATAATGGACTTGAACTTGAATAAGGAATAATGGACTACTGGATCAAATGCGTCTAATAGACATATACAGAATATTCCATCAAACAGCAGCAAAATATATGTTTTCAAGGGCACACAACATTCTCCATGATAGATCATATGCTAGGTCACAAAGCAAGTCTTAATAATTTTAAGATGATTGGAATTTTATCCAGTATCTTTTCCAGACACAATGGTATGAAACTAGAAATACATAATAGGAGGAAAGCTAGAAAAGTCACAAATACATAGGAATTAAACAACAGGCTTGTGAACAACCACTGAGTCAAAGAAGAAATCAAAAGGAAAATAAAAAAATATCCAGAGACAAACCAGAGTGGAAGCACAGCATACCAAAATGTATGGGATGCAGCAAAAGCAGTTCTAACAAGGAAGTTTTAGCAATAAACTTTTACATTAAGAAAAAAGTAAGATCTAAAATAAACAATCTCAGGGACTTCCTTGGTGGCACAGTGGTTAAGAATCCACCTGCCAATGCAGGGGACACGGGTTCGATCCCTTGTCCGGGAAGATCCCACATGCCACAGAGCATCTAAGCCCATGTGCCACGACTACTGAGCCTGCGCTCTAGAGCCTGAGAGCCACAACTATTGAGCCTGCATGCCACAACTACTGAAACCCTCATGCCTAGAGCCCATGCTCCTCAACAAGAGAAGCCACCGCAATGCAGAGTAGCCCCTGCTCACTCAACTAGAGAAAGCCTGCATGCAGCAACGAAGACCCAACACAGCCAAAAATAAATAAATATAAATAAATAAATAAAGATACTAATGCTTTAAAAAAATTTAAAAAAAAAACAACCTTAAATCTCAAGAACCTAAAGAACTAAGTTAGCAGAAGGAAGTAATAAAGATTAGAGCAGGAATAAATGACATTGAGATGAGAAAGACAACATAAAAGATGAACAAAACTAAGATTTAGTTTCTTGAAAAGTTAAAATTGACAAACCCTTAGCTAGACTAGGGAAAAAAGAGATGACTCAAAATTATGAGTAAAAGAGAAGACATTTGATACCACAAAAATACAAAGGTTCAAAGTGACTACTTTGAACATTTATAAATCAACAAATTAGATAATTTAGAAGAAATAGATAAATTCCTAGAAACATACAACCTACCAAGTCTTGAATCAAGAAGTAATTAGACAATCTGGACAGACCAATAACAATCAAGGGGATTGAACCAGTAATGAAAAATCTCCCAGAACAGAAAATCCCAGAAACCAGGTGGCTTCGCTGATGAATTCTATCAATCATTTAAAGAAGAATTAATGCCAGTCCTTACCAAACTCTTCCAAAAATTGAGGAGGATGGAACACTTCCAAGGTTGTTTTATGAGGTTAGCATTACCCTGATACTGAAGCTAGACAAGGCCACTGCAAGAGAAGAAAAGTATAGGCCAGTGATCTCTAATGAACGTAGATGCACAAATTCTCAACAGAATACCAGCAAACCAAATTAAAGAGAGCCCTGAAGAATCACTACACCATGATCAAGTGGGGTTTATCCGTAGGATGCAAGGATGGTTCAACCTATGCAAATCAGTCAGTGTGATGCCCCACATTAACAGAATGGAGGGTAAAAATTATATGGTCACCTTAATAGATGCAGAAAAGGCATCTGACAAAATTCAGCCCCCTTTTATGATATAAACTCTCAACAAATTAAGTATAGAAGGAATGAACCTCAGCATAATAAAGGCTATATATGACAAGCTCGCAGCCAAAATCATGTTCAGTGGTGAAAAGTTAAGAGCCTTTTCTCTGTGGTCAGGAGCAAGACAAGTATGCCCTCTCTTTTCTTAAATAATTTATTTTTATTTTTGGCTGCATTGGGTCTTCATTGCCACATTGCATCCATAAAGCAAAACCAAAATGCTGTTGGAAAATATTGACCCATATTGCATTTTGTTCATTTCTGTTGTGGGACTTTGTACATTACACTTTGTGTTAGTTACGTCTGTCCTGTCTGTGTGCTCCCACAAGACTGTATGCTCCTTGAAGACAGGAACATGGTAGTGACCTGTGATGACTGGGTGAGTGAAGGCTGGTAGACAGTCAGTTCTCTCTCTTTTTTTTTTTTTTTTTTTGCGTTACGCGGGCCTCTCACTGTTGTGGCCTCTCCCCCTGCGGAGCACAGGCTCCGGACGCACAGGCTCGGCGGCCATGGCTCACGGGCCCAGCTGCTCCGCGGCATGTGGGATCTTCCCAGACCGGGGCATGAACCCGTGTCCCCTGCATCGGCAGGTGGACTCTCAACCACTGCGCCACCAGGGAAGCCCCTCAGTTCTCTCTTAGCATGCCCCTTGGAACCGCTTTGGGCTCACGTTCCAGGTATGGACTCCTGTGTTCTGATCGTGTGTGGCACTTCTGGGACATTCAGGTTTGCCCAGTTTCAAAGGCAGTAGAGCTAGAGCCATCCTCAGCGGGCTTGTGTTTATTCTACTTAATGTGCAAATAAAACAGTTCCAGTGATCTTTTTAATTTCAGGGTTGTTTGTACACCAGTATATCATCACACTGTTGTTTCAAATGTATATCTTTGGATGAATCCAGGGACATCACGTGAAAGCTCTGGCTCTTTCTGGACTGGGAAGAAGTAAGGAAGTGTTGAAGGAGTTTCTCTACTGCCTTGCTTTAAACCCTGAATGTAACTCAGTGAAGAAAGAAGTGCAGAAGGTGTGATTTCCTTTCAGTGACTTTCTTCTTGAAGTCTTATTTTCAGCCTTTGTGTCCATGCTGAGTCGCTGCTACATGTACAATGAACAGGAAATGTAGTTCTGAATATTCACGACAGTGTGATTTAAAACACGCAGTGATAATGATGAGTTCATGCATTTGATAATGCGGCATGTTCATGAGACAGTGTATACATACCTCAATTCTGCTGAAATAATGACACGTATTAGTGAGGCAGGGTAGATGTGTGCAGCTGGGGAGGCGAAGGGATTTACCCTAGAGTTTGTAATTCAAGGACTGTAGTTTGTGCACACGCCCTGTAAGAGACATCATGATATATGCAAAAGATATCAGTTCAGCTACATAGGTTGACTTGAAATTTTCAACAAAGCTTCACCAACATGGAGCAGTAACACCTGCTCTTTTATGCAAATCTTTAACCCAGTCTTATTGGGGGTCATCGAGTCACACTTGATGTAGGGACCTGCCCTATAAAAAAGCCTGTATGGTAGGTACACAGTCTTAGCATTTCCGATGACAAGGCGTCCTTGTTTTTACGTCAACGTTTCCATATTTTAACACTGTTTATTTTCAACTTGTACGGTATACTTACCCTGTAATTTCCACTCTACAGTTGAGTTTTAGTCTCTGGAGCAAGAGAAAAGTTTTTCCTCCTTCATTTAAACCGCCTTAGATATTAGAGAAGAGCTGTCATCTTTGCCTTAACTAGCTCTTTGAACCTAACATCCTCTCCCCTTAGAACAGGGTTGTCAGGTTTCCTCCTCTGGCTGCCTTGCTGTATACCCCGAACTTTAGCCCCTACATCCAGTGGCTGCAGGTGGTGAACTTTTATCTTCCCTGTGTTCACTGGGAGTTTATTTTTAGCCTACCATCACACTGTTGGCTTCTGTTAGAACTGTAATTAGCCAGAATAGCGAGATTTTTTTTTTAAATGAGAACTTTCTAGCAATATTTTTATCCTTGTGTAGTTGACTGGTCTTTGTTAATCCTGTTAAATTGTCACTCGTTGGTTTTGATCACTGTTTCAACTTGTCAAAATAATATTGAATCTTGAGCTGGCTATTTTTAACGATTCCTGCCTGCTCTCTCACCTGCAACTTTCACAAGAATCGTAAAACATATGTTACCCCAACTGATCCTTACAACGGCATCGTGAGAAGTTCAGCCCGAGCTCAGAGAGATTAAGCAGATTCAGGAAGGTCCCAGGACCAGGATTTAGGTCTTGTGGATTCTTGCCTGTCTGGTGCTTTTGCATGCAGACATGATGTTTTCCCTCCAGCGTTTTACGGGTGCTAGGTATCTTCTGTCCCAGAGGGCGCCAAACAGTGCCAGCCTCCTGATGCCCGTGAGATGTGGTTCCCTCCCTGGCAGCCTCCTGCAGCTCTGCTGACCCCTCAGGGCCAGTGCTGAGGACACTGACGTCCCTGCTGGGATGCTGATCCTCATGCCCCAGAGGTCGTGGGTTCTGGTGCACTCAGTTGTCACCTGCAGCGCAGTGGGTGCATTCTTCGTTGAGGTTTCAGGGAATCCTCTACGCTTCTCTTAAGCCCTTGGATTCAGCTGAGTCCATGAGTTTCTGCAGGACCATCGAGGGACTGGCCGGTACTTCCCACCACCGCCAAAAGCTGCTGAACCAGAACTGTGTCCCTTCACCTTCTCTTCCTTTAAAGTTCTTACTAGTTGACTCTTCTGGTTCTCTTGTAAATTAAGCAGCCCTCTAGAACTATCTTAATCCTGTGAGTCATCACAGCTTAGGTTCAGTCTGGGACCCCCTGCAACCGATACACCCCACATTTCTCTCTTATCCCTGAGACATTTAGGGGAGATTTTCTGTAGCAGATGTGTAAGGACCAAACTGAAAGAAACTGTAATGCTCATATTTTGTAATTGGTAAGAGTAAGATGGACAGGAACTGGGGGCTAAAATGCTTAAGATGTTGCCTGTGGTTTCAGAAACACTTGAATTTTAAAACATTGGCAGTTGGAATAGGGTAATTATTCTTGTCAATGTTTTAGGCCTGTTTGGCCTCAGAGTTTCCTCTGAGTCTTTCAGGTATATGATGTATTTTTCAAAAGTGTCTTAAAATATATATTTTTCTTCCTGGCAATTTTACAGGTAATGTGTGAGGTGTTTTTCCCTGCTTCAGAAAACGTGCCTCAGAATTTAACATCTTCCATCCAAAGCAGAATGTTGAACACAAGATTAATGGCTCAGTGTCAGAACCACATAAGCAGCCAGGCTCCTGTGGAGGGAGGTGGCAGTGCAGGGAGTTCTAAGGTGGGAAGTGCACATGTTTGTCAATATTACCTTGATTAAGCTTTATGTAATTTTGAACATTTACAAGTTACTCAGACGGTTGCATTACGTTAGCTACAAGTACTTCTTAAGACCAGTTCTGGCTTCTCAACCTGAGAATTGACACTTTTAAAGGAATTTGATGGAAGTAATGAAAATCACTGAAGATTGAAAGAAACTTATAGAACATCTCCAAACAACCCACAACATCAGGAGACTTGATATTATTTTGTCTTGGAGAAAAGAGAGCAGAGGGATGGTTTGAATATATGAAGATTGGTGTTCAGTTGATCTGTTTCAGGAAGAAATTATCCTTATATTTTACCGTGAAAAGTGTAAAGTTCATCTTAGACGTTAATAGATGAAACCAATTATGAGGGAAGAGTATATGCTCTCTTTTTCCAGAGATTTCTAAGGAAGGCTACTGCATGATTTTTTTTTCTCTGATGCTATGATTTCTTTAAAATTCAGGATTCTTTTTTCCTACTTAACCAGAATCCATCTGAGAAACAGGATGTGGTTAGAAATACCAATTCTTCAGTGTTATATTTTATACTGGGCCTACACTGTGAAGAGGATAAGGAAGTGTTAGAAAGTTTTCTTCCAGCGGCGCTGAGCACTGGTTTAAAGAGACAGTTTCCGAATGATTTGGAGGATGCGCACGATGTGAACGCCCCTGGAAAAATTCCCAAGAAAGGTCAGTAAGGCTATTTTGTCAATGAGTGTGTGACCCTAGAGTGATAGAATGTTGGGTGATACTCAGTATACTTCAGAAAAATTTTATATAGGTGGTTTGAAATTAATGAAATGGACATATCACCTTCAAGATTGTAGGACAGTTTAAATGTTTACCCCTACAGGACTTCATAGTCAAAAATAGCAGAGAAAATTTAGGTATAACTTTCACTTTTATTCATGCTTTACAGATAAATTATGGCTGTATACAGTCAGCCCTCAGTATCCGCGGATTCAACCAACCACGGATCAAAAATATTCAGAAAAAAAAAATTCCAGAAAGTGCCAAAAGCAAAACTTCCTTTTGCCCTGTGTAGGAATGATTTATTAATACATAGCATTTACATATATTACTATAAATATTATAAGTAACCTAGGGATGATTTAATGTACAGGCACACCTCATTTTATTGTGCTTTGCAGATTTTTTTTTTTTTAACAAATTGAAGGTTTGTGGCAAACCTGTGTTGTCAGAAGATAGCACATTTGGTGATAAATTATTTTCAGTTAACACATGTACATTTTTTTAGACATAATGCTGTTGCACACTTAATGGACTACAGTATAGCATAAACATAACTTTTACATGTGCTGAGAAACCAAAAAAAAAATTTGTGTGATGCAGTTTATTGCAATATTCACTTTATTGCAGTGTACTGGAACTGACCCTGCAATATCTCTGGGCGATGCCTGTACGTGGGAAGATGTGCTTAGGGTATATGCAAATACCACACCATTTTACGTAAGGGACTCCAGCATCAGGGGTCTTGGTGTCTGTGGGGATCCTGGAGCCAGTCCCCACGGGGATATGGAGGGACAGCTGTACTGCTAATCCCATCCAGCATGGTTTGTTACATTGGTGTAACATACTTTATCCAGAGGAAATACAGTTATCACATGCTCTTACCCAGATGTGCAAGTGTTAATTATAGCATTTAACTTTTTCAGCAGCTGATTCCTCACCCCAAAGGAACGTGAGCTCTAACGTAGGAGAAAGTGCAGAGCTCCTGATAGACGTGGCTGATTTTGAGTGTGCCCTTTGCATGAGGTAGGCTGACATAGAATCTACGCAACTGTGAAGAATTCAGCCTTTCTGAATTTTGTATCCTAAACATAACGGGCATTTTATTGTTAGAGAAATTACATATATCTCAATAACAATTGATTTTTTTTTTTTTTTTTTTTTTTTTTTTTTTTTTTTTTTTTTTTTGGCTGTACGCGGGCCTCTCACTGCTGTGGCCTCTCCCGTTGCGGAGCACAGGCTCCGGACACACAGGCTCCGCGGCCATGGCTCGCGGGCCCAGCCGCTCCGCGGCATGTGGGATCTTCCAGGATCGGGGCACGAACCCGCGTCCCCTGCATCGGCAGGCGGACTCTCAACCACTGCGCCACCAGGGAAGCCCAACAATTGATTTATTTTCTAAAAATATGATTAAGGAAGTTACAAATGGAAAATGGATATAAGTGATTTCTAGAATTCTTATAAAAAGGTTATTTGAAAATGTCTTCTGGGCATTTCTTGCTGAAAACCCAGATGTTTTCTCCAGGTTGCTCTTTGAGCCCGTCACTACGCCCTGTGGACATACGTTTTGCCTAAAATGCCTCGAGCGCTGCCTGGACCATGCCCCACATTGTCCTTTGTGCAAAGAAAAACTCTCAGAAGTAAGTATTTCTTGGGAACTGACAATTCCTAGCACTTTTTTTTGCAGTACGCAGGCCTCTCACTGTTGTGGCCTCTCCCGTTGCGGAGCACAGGCTCCGGATGCGCAGGCTCAGCGGCCATGGCTCACGGGCCCAGCCGCTCCGCAGCATGTGGGATCTTCCTGGACCGGGGCATGAACCCGCGTCCCCTGCATCGGCAGGCGGACTCTCACCCACTGCGCCACCAGGGAAGACCCCAGCACTTTTTTATTCGGTCTCAGCCTACTTCCCCTTCACATCCAGCTTTAATTCCTCAGTCCGTCAATGCCCTTTCCCAGTCCAGATCAAGTCAACTCTTTGCCTTTTGTGTGCGTCTGTATAAGCAGCATCGCAGTGCCAGAGTAAACCCACAAAATCGGGAAGATTAAATTTCACTTTAAATTCATAATCTTAAATCTGAGACCCAAAACCTTATTAGTCCTTTTTTTTAAAAAAAAATAAATTTACTTATTCATTTATTTGTTTTTGGCTGCATATGGTCTTTGTTGCTGAGCACAGGCTTTCTCTAGTTGTGGCGAGCGGGGGCTCCTCTTCGTTGTGGTGCGCGGGCTTCTCACTGTGGTGGCTTCTCTTGTTGCGGAGCACGGGCTCTAGGCACATGGGCTTCAGTAGTTGTGGCGCACGGGCTTAGCTGCTCTGCGGCATGTGGGATCTTCCCGGACCAGGGCTCGAACCGATATTGGCAAGCGGATTCTTAGCCATTGCGCCACCAGGGAAGTCCTTATTAGTCAACCTTACTGTGCTTCTCTGGTAGCTTCAGCTTTTCACTCTCCAGAATAGTTCTTTCATATCTCTCTTCTCTCCCACCACCTGCTACTCACCCTCCCTGACATTATGATACTCATGGAAAGGGTATACGCCAGCAAAATGGGAATTGTCTCTTCCTTCCTCCAAGGGAACCCTTTCTTTTGCGCTTCTCTCATGGGGGTGGGGGGGGGGCATCCGGGGACACCCCTCCCCCTCCCCTCCCTCTCAGGGCCGACCCCCCTGCTCTCACCTCAGTCCCTTTTGTCTTCTGAGACCACTCCCCTGCCCCCACCTCCTTGTTGACCCTTGACTAGGAAGAAAGCTCTTTGTCCTTAAGAATTAATTACCATGTGGTATTATTTAACTTTTTCTTTTGTTCCAGTTGTTGGCAAGCAGAAATTTTCATATAACTACTCTGGCTGAAGAATTAATATTTCGATATTTGTCAGACGAACTGTCTGACAGAAAGAGAATTTATGATGAAGAAATGACGGAGCTTTCAAAGTAAGTCCCTGTGCTCCAGGTACTTGGTGTTGAGTTCAGGCTAAAGAAGGAAATCCTTGTTAATCTCACGGCTTTATCTCTTTTTTTTTCCCCTGCCTTTGGCAGAGAAATTAGCCTCCCAAAAAATTAATTGCAAAGAGTTTATGTGAATTTAATTGAAAAAGTTTGTGAGAAATATTTCAAAAGTGTGTTTTGACAATATTATATGGTTGCTTTTTGTATCTAAATAAGCAATGCTGAATTTTTCAGAATTGAAAAGGCACAGGACATAGAAACAGAAGGGAAAAAGGGATTACCACTGAAAATAGGCTTGACAGTTATTTTTTTCTCTTTTAAAGTGATTAAAGTGTTGCGTTGTAGTGACCTGTAGTATTGAGACCTTATCATTCTTCTACTCTTTTTTTATTTAGAACTCATTCCCTTTGACGGCTTTCATCACAATTGTTTTATTTACTTTTCTTGAGATATAATTGACATCTCACATTGTATTAGTTTCAGGTGTACAACATAATGAGTTGATATTTGTGTATATTGTGAAATGATCGCCACAATAAGTCTAGTTAACATGTCTCCAGACATAGTTACAAAAATTTTTTTCTTGTGATGAGAGCTTTTGAAGATCTACTCTCTTAGCAACTTTTAAATATGCAGCTCAGTGTTACTAACGATGGTCACCATGCTGCACCTTACATCCCTAGGACTTATTTATTTCATGACTGGAACCTTGTGCTGTTTGACCCCCTTCACCCATTTCACCTGCCCCCTCCTGTGGTAACCCTGTCTGTTCTCTGTGTCTATGAGCTTGGTTTTGTTTATTTTTAGATTTCAAATATAAATGAGGCCTTACGGTGGTATTTGTCTTTCTCTGTCTGACTTATTTCACTTAGCACAGTGTCCTCAAGGTCATCAGAATGTTTTTATAGTGATCATAAACATGTTCTCAGATTAAATAAGAGGGCTTGGCAGGGAACCTGGGTCAGCTGAGAACTTTCTCAAGCTGTGGCCCTTGGCTTTCTTTTCCCACCTAAGCCTGGGGCAAACCTGAGGGGTTGGTAACTGAGAGGGCTGAGGTTGGCTAGCTTTTGCCGTTTCACAGTGACTCACACTCCCTTCTGTTTCTCACAGCTCCACCTCTAAGTTAACATTTCCCTCACCCCGCAGTCTGACCAGGGATGTGCCCATCTTTGTGTGTGCCATGGCCTTCCCCACCGTGCCCTGTCCACTCCACGTCTTTGAGCCCCGCTATCGGCTCATGATAAGAAGATGCATGGAAACTGGCACCAAACGGTTTGGCATGTGTTTATCTGCAGAGCACGCAGGGTAAGAATGACCAGTGTTCAAAGAAAGGGTTCTAATTAAATGTATCATTTGTCATTTTTCTTGAAGCAAAACAGCTTAAGGTGATGTGGAAAACCTCTAGTGTCTCCTATTACATAACAAAGTATAAGTTCAGGGCCATCCATGATGTGGTCCCACCCTTCGTTTCTAGCCTCGTCTCCTGTTCCTTCCTTTGGAACATCATACCTACTAGTCCATTGCCACAGTATTCGCCCTTCTCTAAAAAAAGTTCATGTTTTCGTGCCTCCATGCTCCCCTCTGTCTGTAATTCTCTTCTAGCTCAGCATCATAGAAACAAATCTGGTCCAACGTTTTAGGTCTAAAAAAATTATTACATCCTCCACAAAACCTTTATCCACACAGCCAGAAAACTTTCAGTCTTATAAAAACCCATGGTGCTTGGTTTTTTATCTCTTTTTGTTTCGTATCATTTTTCTAGGGAAGATGTTCCAAATCAGCAGGCAGCTCCCCTCCAAAGACTGCTCTGGGACCCCGGGTCCTGCCCACGTCCCGGCTTCCTGACCCTCTAGGGCTTTGTCGTTACTGCATGGTCCTGATGAGGTCATTACATCCAAGTTCTAGCTGGTGGAAGAGGCCCTGGTGCTTGTAGGGGATCCTGGAGAAAAGGGGCCCATATCAGTCACAGCTGCTCACACCTCCGGCAGAGGAGGCTGGGAAATGTAGTCCATCCAGGTGCCCAGGAGTTAGGGGAGAATGGATGTTTAGGGCTATCTGCTAGTTTCCACCATATATACCTAGGAACATATCTTTCTCAAGATGTATGTAGAACATTTATGGAGAAAATTCTACAGCTTTATTGAAAGATATTCAAGAATGGACAGAGATACTGTGTTCATGGGTACATAGACTCAGTGTCATAAAGAGATGTTCTTTTTACCCCAGTTGGTCTATAAATCCAAAGTAGATCCGGTCAGCATCACAAGAGGATTTTTCATGGAATTGCTCAAGCTGATGTTAGAATCATTATGTTAAAGACCAAGACCATGGTAGTTTTGAAAAAACCAGCTGAGCAAGATGGGAGAACATCCCTGCAATAAACTTACAAGTCCAAGTAAGTAGACCATTGAAACAGACTATAGAGATAAGCAGATCCACTCATATTTGGACTCCAAATTTATATGTAATTTTGTGAGAAAAGGCAAAACTCCTCAGTAAAAGGTACTCAGACAATTAGTGGGTAGTCCAGATGGGAAAAAAAATATTTTCTCTGCCTTATACTATACACAAAAAGTAACACATTTACATTCCCAATGTGAGATGTGAAAAACAAAATATTAAAACATTTAAGAGAGAATATTGGGGACTATCTTTACAATTGGGAACAGGGAGAGATTCTTTTCTTACACAAGATGCTGAGAGCGTTAGCGTAGAGAAAGAGATGAATAAATTTGAATTATTAAGATTTGATTCATCACAATCAGCATAAGCAAAGTGAAAAAACAGTTTCATAAGTTCCACTTCCACTGGGAATATGGAACATTCAGAAGAGATTTACTACAGATAAGCTACTGAACCTAAGTTTCCTGAACCCGTCAAAGTGCAGGTTGCTGAGGGTAACCAAGGATAGACAGGTCCTCCAGGGAGAGAGCAGACAGGAGCCCTGGCTCACCCACGGCCAAGCCCAGGAGAGGGGGAGAATTCAGCTGATGTTTTGGACAAATTTCTAATGGCCTCATGTGGACAAACATGAGAACCTTGATCCCCTGGATGCTGCAGAGTTGGCAGCCAAGTTCCTGGCCACAGACCAGGAGAGATATTTATCGCAGGAACAGGTTTTGTGGCTGAGACCGACTTTGGAGGAGCTGACGTGAGCTGGGGCACCGAGGCCTCCTTTGAAGGGGCTCTTCAGGGGGCTCCATGCGCACTGCAGCTGTGGGGTCTGATAAGACAGACCCTTAGGAAGGAGGGCACTTTATTGGCGATCCAGGCAGAGGTGTTATAACTCTACGCAGGTGTGTAACTTGGGAGTCCTCCCTCAGCATTAGTTCGGAGGTGTGTAGTGCAGTTGTTTATTCACTTTAGCATCAAATACCCTTGGGTTCAGATCTCAGCTCAATCTTTCTGTGGCCCTAGATCAGTTTAATTTTTCTGAGCCTCCGTGTTTCTGTGAGGCTTGGATGAATACGTATGATAAATTGCTCTGTGTAATGCTTGACACATCGTAGGCACGGTCAATACCATCAGGACGTGGAGGACAGTTAGAACCGTGACTGTGGGTAGGGTCACACGGGAGAGCTTTGGAGTGAGCATACAGTTTCCCGGGCAGCCCCAGTGTGTTGGGGACACGTGGAGGATGCATGTGGTGAAGGGAGGGACTGGTCAGGGAGGGCAAGAGTGCTGGGTCAGCGACAGGTCAGCTGGGGTGTGCCAGCATCACGTGTGACTCCACTGGGCTCGTGTCAGTAGAACGGCGGGGTGTTGAGGTGTGATGGGGAGACAGGGAGATGAAGACAGTGCTTTTTTTTAAATTAATTAATTTATTTTTGGCTGCGTTGGGTCTTCGTTGCTGTGTGCGGGCTTTCTCTAGTTGTAGTGAGCAGGACCCACTCATCGTTGCAGTGCGTGGGCTTCTCATTGCGGTGGCTTCTCCTGTGGAGCGTGGGCTCTAGGCACACGGGCTTCAGTAGTTGTGGTATGTGGGCTCAGTAGTTGTGGCACACGGGTTTCAGTAGTTGTGGCACGTGGGCTCAGTAGTTGTGGCTCACGGGCTCTAGAGCACAGGCTCAGTAGTTGTGGCACCCAGGCTTAGTTGCTCCACGGCATGTGGGATCTTCCTGGACCAGGGCCTGAACCCATGCTCCCTGCATTGGCAGGTGGATTCTCAACTACTGTGCCACCAGGGAAGTCCTGAAGACGGTGCTTGTAGATGCTTTTCTGCGGCAGTTTGTTGGGGAGGGAAACAGCATGGGGGAGGGGAGCAGAGTCTGAGGGGCGGGGGGTGGGGACAGTACACTAGTGCCCTGGCCAAGGGGGCTGGGTTTCAGGTCCACCTGTCCCCACTCCACTGGTTAGAAGGGCTGAGGCACAAGTACCCCGTCCCCGCCGGCCCTTCTCTCGCCATGTCGCACATCAGTGTGTTCCTCATCGGCTGCTGGTCTCTTGGAGGAAATAACCTTGCTGCTCCGGCGTGGAGATGCTCCTTGTTTCGTCTGGCTTTTTATTCCTTTAAGACCCAGGATTGCATCTGGGGAGAACTGAAGACCCTCCTGCAGTTTTAAAGTCAGGGTTGTTTCTCCCGCCTGTCCCGCCCAGGATCTCAGAGTCCGGCTGCATGCTGGAGATCAAGGACGTCAGGATGTTCCCCGACGGCAGCTCCGTCGTGGATGCCATTGGGATTAGCCGCTTCCGGGTTTTGAGCCACCGTCACAGAGACGGCTACAACACGGCCGACATTGAGTATCTGGAAGATGAAAAGGTGAGTGGTCACACCCACGGTGCCAGCTCTGTCCCCTTGCCAGCTGCTGTTTTTGGTCATCTGTGGGCACCGGGCCTTGTGGGGAAGAGGGCACAGTGCAGCGAGGTGAGCTCTGAGGTCTTGGGCCCAGGGAGCTGAGTGAGAAGAAGACCGGGTGCGGTGGCTCTCAGGGTCCCTCTTCTGTGCGGATAACACATCTGCTGAGAGGGTTTATTGACTATCACTGTGGATGATGACTCTTGGGGGTGTATGTATATATTTTAAAATGGTAGCTTAAATAGCTACAACATGAAATAATTTTAGTTTTTTTAAAAAAAAAACTCTCCACTACATATGAATATTTGATTTGTATTATATAAATCAAATTGAGAATGGTCATGTGTGCTATAATCTGATTCCTCAGTTTACCTCAATTTTCATAAATGCTGTTGTTTTATAACCAGGAAGGACCTTAGTGCTTTATTCCCATTTTACAGATGAGAAAATTCTCTCCTAAAGCGGCTGAGCAACTGGCCGAAGCTTCCACACAAGAGGCAGTGATGAAGCCAGAACAAACCTGGGTCCCCTGGTCCTCAGCCCAGAGCTGTTCCTGCTCAGTGTCCCTACCTAGGACTGAGCCTTGCTGGGCAGTGAGAGGGGCCCCGGGCAGCAGGGCACATCCGTCTGAAGCCTAAGGGCCTCCCCCTGGCGTCAGGCTCAGGCCGTGAATGCACTGTCGCTGTAACATATCCATTGGGATATAATATGGTGACATGGAATATAATTTTTAAAATGTTATAACTCTTTGACTTGGTAATTCTACTTCTGAGAAACTATCCTGAGGAAATGACAGCCCCTTCTCTCACACACACACGCAAAACCACTTTTGTGTAAATACTTATATTACTTGTATTATTTTAAAATGTATCTTACGTGAATGGTTGAGTAAATTATGGCACATCTCCGACATAGGATTGCATGTACTCATTAAAAATGATTCATGATAACATCGGGTACGTGCTTATATTAAGAGAAACATCTGGATGTTACAGACGGACAGACAGGGTAGATAGAGCTCCACTGTGTAAAAAAAGTGAAGATTTCTATGTTGAGCGTATATCGTGTTTATAAAACACTAATGAGTTACTGAAGTGTTAGATGCCAGGAATCCGCTCAGCAGACGCGGCCGCAGTCACTGTGTGATGGACACGCGTGTGATAATGAATTGTTGAAAAGGTTGTCTCTTCTCCTTGATCAGGTGGAAGGTCCAGAGTATGAAGAACTCACCGCACTGCGTGATTCAGTTTATCAGCAGTCTGTGTCCTGGTTTGCTTCACTTCAGGATCACATGAAAGAACAGATTTTAAGCCATTTTGGGTTAATGCCCAACAGAGAGCCTGAGCCTCAGGTATACCGTCCTTTTTCCTTTTATCATGCTGTTATTTCCTGCCGTAAGGTGCTAAGGCACATGATGCTGAGGGAAAACTTGGCGGTACCTGCTGTGCTATTTACTCCATTATGGTCGCTTATGAACGAGTTCACTTATCAGCAGCCCAAAGAAGCACCTGGTATAGTAGCATGTGCCTTTTGAAGCAAAGCGGTAAATGCTTTCTGATTAATACTACATGAAGGTAAGTTCTCTTCTCTCAGAAATCAGTTTGTTCTGATCGGCTGTCAACTTTTGTACTTCTCCCACCAACATGGGAAGATTTAGTAGTAATTTTAGTATATTGGCAGGAACACTTTATGTTTTGCATGTAAGATTGCCCTGCACCCAATGAACAGGCGTTGGATAAATGAAGAGAAAATCCCCAACTCTCGTTAAACGGGAAGCTTTCGTAGCCCTCGATCCCATCGTCGTGGGCTTTCTCCCTGCTCCCGGGACTGCTCTCAGTGACACTGGTTCTTTAAGTGATGAACGGGCTTCAGGTCTGTGAAGCATTTCTAAGTGTACATGACTCCACCTCTCCACATTTGGGTGGCACAGCCAGGTGGGGATGGTGTGCGCTTGTGACTGAGAGTGTATAGTGCGTCCTGCTGTGCCCGCTCACCTGTCCTGGAGAAAGGGGGGTAGGGCCAGGTCTCAGCAGGTTTAGGGTCAGATGAAATGTCTTTTGTATCTTTTCCATCCATTTTTATGTTCTTTTTCTGTCTCTTGGGGGATTTCTGTCTTTTACCCCCACTTGAGTTCTGTCTTTTCCAAACCCAAGACAGTGCCTTTAGCCTCAACTCACCTCCGAGTTCTTTCTCACCCTCCACTCTGTTATAACCCCTCCTCCTCTGTTCTGTAGCCTGGATTCAGAAAGCAAGGTGGTTAGACTAACTTGATTGAGGTATGAATCATTCTTTTCTGGGAGTTTTTGCTTATTAACCCAAATTAATCTCTAATTGTAACACATTGCATGATGGGAGTGGCTTAAAAACAACAGAAATTTATTATTGTACAGTTCTGGAGGTCAGAAATCCGACACAGGTCTCACCAGGCTATGACCAAGGTGATGGCAAAACTTTATTCCTTCCTGGAGGCTCTAAAGGAGAATCCATTTCCTGGCCTTTTCTGGCCACGAAAGGCTGCAGTGTTCCTTGCCTCTCACCTGTTTGTCCGTCTTCCAGGCCGGCAGCTTGCACCTCTGACCCCTCTTCCATAGTCTCATCTGCCCCTGACCACAGCCCAGAACAGCTCCCTGCTGGAAGGACCCTTGCGGTGAGGCTGAGCCCACCGAGGTGGGGGAGTCAGGTCCCTGACCCACTCACACCTGCAGTGTCCCTTCTGCCGTGTAAGCTGCCATAGCCACAGGCTTCAGGACCTGGGGGGTGAACACCTTCGGGAGACCATTAGTCTTCCTACCACAGAGGATTTTAGGTCCTTTGTGGGAGATCTTTTTATGCCAAGGCCCTTCCCATTAATCATGCTACTCAGTTTCTCCCCACTCTGTAAGATGAGGAGGGGAAGGGAGGGTGTGAATCATACAGAAGGTTGTTTTGTCCAACACTTGTGCCTTCTTCCCTTGGAGGGGAGATGGGTGCCTTCTGCACAGTGACATGGGCTGCCCTGTGTACTTTGGCCTCTGTGTTACTCCTGATCTCTCACCCTGAGCTATGGTGAGTGTCGAGCCACCCTCCCTGGTTCCCGGTTTGGATTCTGAAGTCAAAACATTAGAAGCAGGGCACCTTGGATGTCTTGGTTCCAGTACCAGGACTATTGAGAACAACTTTGTGCTCAACTTTTGCTTAGAGCTCATTCCAGAAGTGCCTGTTTGGTTATGTGAAATAAAGGCTATCAGGTCGCTTACTAGTTCATATATATGTATATGTATAATTAATAGTAACTATTAATAATATATAATTGATAGTAATTTCTTATATATTTAACAATAACTCATATACATAGATGTTTCATATAGAGGTATATTTGTCACTGTGTTATAAGGTTTATCTTACTATAACACTCAAACTTGTACACATACTGTTTGCTTTATAAACATTGTGCTGTATATAACATATTTAAAACTTAAAGAACAGTAACAGAACATTGGAAAGTAGAGGTAAAAATTATAGTCTCCTTTTCTGGCAGGTCATATGTTCTGAACTAGAGCTTTGAGAGAACAAGGGTGACTAATCCATAGCGTTTCCCTGTGGAAGATGCTTCTCTTGACACATTCTTCCTTTTGTGAATTTCCTCACATTTAAGTGTGTAACATGAAAGTAAGCTTTGTGTTTTGAGGGCTGAGTGAATTGTGCAGTAGACCCCAAAGAGAAGATGGCATTTAATTCTTGCTCACGTGTCTGTGGGTGAACAAAAGACAATTTTGGGGAAACAGGCTTGTATTGTAGGCGCTCATTTTGTGTTTCCCTCTGTTTTGCAGAATAACCTTCATGATCCTGCCTGGTCCTGGTGGGTCCTGGCAGTGCTGCCCTTGGAGCGGAAGGCTCAGCTGGCCATACTCGGCATGATCTCACTGAAGGAGCGTCTGCTCGCCATTCGGCGAATATTAGCCATCATCACGCGTAAGATGAATAGCCGACAAGAGCTGGTTAATAGCCGGGAGAGAAAGAATTGATTTTCTCTCTCAGGGTTTCTGGAAGCCCTTGTATTTTTATGAGGAGTTCCAGGCACGGACGAGTAACATCCATCCATCGTGCTTTGTAAGATGCTTGTCGATAGGGTTACAGAATGGAACACTTAGCAAACGTTGACCCCTGCTCAAAAGTTGGAAGTCTGTGCCTGGTGGAATCTGACTCTGTACAAGGTTAGCCTGAAATCTGAATGGATCCCACGGTTGGAAAACAACCTAAGAAAAATCTCTCTGAACCAGATGCTTTTGGTGTGTAGTTCACTCACAACCGGGGACAACCCAGATGATTGACAAGGGGTTTAGGTTTTGCAAGAAAGAAGACTCCCTTCCCAGTAGAGTGTCTTGCTCCTCCAGATGGGAGCAGCAGGCTTTGGAGGGAAATCACATTTTGATCTGGAAGCATATTTCTCAGAGTACAGGCTAACCAAACACGTGCTTAGGCTTTGTGTGTCACTGTGAAGTTGTCTGTGAGGTGGAGGAATCAAACGGTTGTCTAGTGGCAGGGCTGAAGTCAGTCCTTACCCAAGGAGTAGCACGGAACCGGTTAGAACCGTGTTTTATGTCCTGCAGTAGTTCACATGTTGTAAATTGCATGTTTTAATTAAATGAATATCAAAATACAAGAAGGGTACCTTGGATATAGAAAAATCTGAAAACAGTATAGTTGATTTGAGGATATGTACTTAAACACACACACACACACACAAAACAAAGAATGAATAAAGGGAGCTAAAACTGTACATGCATTGGGATGTTCAGAATACAACCAAAGTAGTGCAAAGAACCCCTTGAAAACATAACCCTGTCTCATTAATTCAGTGGATGTGAAGCATTTAGGAAACATCATCTTTCTACTCAGATTGGCATTAGAAACTAGGCCAATCAGTAAATTTGAGTTCACCATCCATCCACTAATATATGAAGACATTAAAAAGCTGCTATGAAATGGATATCTGTCTATTCCAGGAAAGCACATCAGGACAGTATACAAGGAGAGGGAGGCAGGTATGGGATGTAAACATGTAGCAGGTATGGGATGTAAACATGTAGCAAGTTTTTCTCCAACCCCAACCTGAAAATTATATTTGTTTTCTTTTTTAGTAAGTTTTACAGTGATCAGAACAGATGTTATCTATTAAAAAGCAGTGGTGGGGCTTCCCTGGTGGCGCAGTGGTTGAGAGTCCGCCTGCCGATGCAGGGGACACGGGTTCGTGCCCCGGTCCGGGAAGATCCCACATGCCGCAGAGCGGCTGGGCCCGTGAGCCATGGCCGCTGAGCCTGCGCGTCCGGAGCCTGTGCTCCGCAACGGGAGAGGCCACGATGGTGAGAGGCCCGCGTACCGCAAAAAAAAAAAAAAAAAAAAAAAGCAGTGGTATAAATCCCAACCTCTAGTGCATATTGGTGATGTTAATTGGAAGAGCCATTTGAACCTGAGATACCGAATCGTTCTTGCTGGCCTGACAGCTGGTGCATTTATTTGGCTTCTTGGTCTGTGAGGTGGATGTTCTTAATGAAGAGATGGTGAGAACCAGACTAGAGAATAAATTACAGCTTTAAGTTTTGCTTTACTTATTCAAGGTATGTGATGTTTTAGTTTTTTTAAATATATTTAATGATACTGAATGTTGGTTTATCAATCCATCAAGCATTTTAATAGAAAAACTTTATAATTGTATTTGTTTTTACATTGTAGGAGTTTTCAGTAGCTAAAACTCAGTTTCATCATGGGAATGAGCAAACACTATTCTTGTGTAACTTAGAGTCATAAAGAGAAAATTTGAATGTATTTTCCAGTCAGAAAATTTGAATGTATTTTCCAGTGCCTCTCATATTGTGAATCTCAAATCTCATTATGGTATAAAGGCATTTTGGCCAGGTGACTTCTAAAATATTTTATTAATTCCATGCATTGACAATAGTATTCATTACATCCTAACCTGATCATCTAAAAGGAAGCAAAACTGCATCTAGTGTGCCAGAGACCTTTGTTAGAAATGGTTAGTGACAGTGGGTATGCATTGACCATGCTCCATCTTTCTCTTTTGGAAAAATCTTCTACCTTAAAACCGTATAATTGCTGTTTCCATGTGAGGGTGTCCAAGTAACCACAGTGTGATCATAATTTCTCCGGGAGCCTTCCTGAAATTAAGTTTCTGTGCTCAGAGTGTTAGGGCTTCCCCATAACAATTGGATGCTATTGCTTTCTAAACCTCACTCTTTAAATATCATAACTTGCATAGTTCTTGAATCATTAAGTTATCTCTTCCTGATTCTGTCTGCCCCTTTCTGAGTCACCTCCTCATCCTGAGTGTTCTCGCATGAAAGCCTGTTCAATAGTGATGATGCGGACTAGAGCAACAAAAGTTTTTATTGTTTTTGTTTTCTGACACCAGAGGGAATGGACTGTGATCACTTCGTGCTCTG
Organism: Mesoplodon mirus; assembly: GCF_964341445.2. Classification (NCBI taxonomy): domain Eukaryota; kingdom Metazoa; phylum Chordata; class Mammalia; order Artiodactyla; family Ziphiidae; genus Mesoplodon; species Mesoplodon mirus. The sequence goes on along the minus strand of NC_138990.1, from coordinate 18,280,152 downwards.
TCCAGCATCACACGTCCGCATCCTGTAAAACAGGAGAGGTTGGTGCTTCCTGAGCACTTAGATTACATTATTTATCATGAAGTCAAATGAAGGAAACAATATCCCAAGTCATATTAGGAAGGAAGCTTCCTTTTAGAAAGTTAAAAAAAAAAAAGAAAGAAATCCCAGCTCCGGTTTGCTGTAAAAGGAGAACAGTCCCCTTTCTCCTCCCCCTTCCTACCTTTTTTCTGTGATAGAGATGTCATTTCTAAGGATTTCTCAGGAAATAATGTAATCTCTCGTTCAAAGTCAGAGCATTCCAGTTTAATTTTACTGAAAGTGTTCTGACCCTAATGCTCTAGTTACATCAGAATAAAAACAGAATCTATTTAGAGTAATAACAGTGTGGGGAGTAATTTTTCTTCTTTAAATTTAGCACTGGAAGTATAGTACACTCTGTTAGGTATTTTTCCATTCACTCTCCTAAGTGGCTTGACTCCTAATTCCATCCCTGCCTGTGTCTTTGAAACGCAGCTAACATCCTGACAGGCAGTATTCTGAAAGCCCGGGAGATTTGGGGGGTATCTTGTTCCCTGTGTGTCCCTGTCTTCTGTATTGAAAGGATATTTTTGAAAGTTCCAAATTAAAACAGTTAAAATTTTTCAGGTTTATCCATGCAACCACTATAAGTTCTAACCAATTCACATCCCAAATTTTGGAGTGTGATCTCATTTTTATAACCAAAAAAATGTCTTTTCTTAAACTGCTCCTCCCACCCAAACCAAGAAACCCCGAATGTTTAATAATTTATATCTCAACTCTTAACATACGTCAGGTCTTACCATGGGACTTTCGAATCATCAAGGAACAAATTTATAGATGGTAAAATTGCTGTGACCCATATTATCATTTTGTCATAAAATTATTTGAAAATTGGCAGTTGATACAATCAAAATACTTCATTGCCTGACCTAGCCGTATAGTCATTGGGATCTGTAAGCTGTGTTTAAAAAGTATTCATCTGTTTCTTCTCCTTCCTTTCTTTTTTTATGTTTTCCCCCACCACTTAAATTACTGTTTAAAATTTTGATGCTGTCTTTCAAATAATAAAAAAAAAGAAATATCAAAGATATGAGGAAGCAAGTAGCTCATTAGGAGGAAAATAAATGTGGGTGGTTTCTTTCTGTGTAAAGCACGAGGTTTTATTTTTCAGAAATATGCCCGTGGAGTCAAGTAGGGAGGTCCCTATCTCCCATTTTAACGTGGGTAGCAGTGGCAACTTGCAGAAAGAAGATCTTTGTCTTTAGCGCCATCCCTACTAAAAGGCCCTGTTCTGATTCTGTAGTTGACCAAAACCTAACTCCCAAGGAAGCTAGATTTGAATGGGTAGGGGGTATCTGTGCCAGCCACACAGGGGAAGAATTGGACCCTGGATGTTACCAAGTATCACCTCCTCTCTACTAGGCCTAGATGCTTAAGTCTAAGCCATTGACTTCAGTCTCCTAGAAGAAGGTCTTTTCACCCTTACAGTTGCTCACGTTAACTTCACCTATCATTTAACCACTGCTAAAACAAATTACCAACATCTGCTGGATCCTATAAAGTAGTTTTTAGTAGTGGATCTTAGGTGTATATTCTAGTAGTGCATATTGAAATATTAGGATATTTCAGCAGCATAAAATAAAGAAGAAATTAAAGTGCCACCATTGTACTTGGCCACGCTGGGAACCGTATCTCTGATTTGTGCCTGGGTCTTAATTTGTAACGGTGACTGAGTAACAATACAGAGAGGTCCATGCCATTGAAAGAAGAGTTTACTGTTATTCACAGTTCTGTTAGAAATGAGAGGCATGGCACTCGGGGCTACTTGGGGAAGCACCCAGCATCCGGAGGCAGAGACAGCAGTGAAGAGAAGGCATGGGGCACTGTATTTTGGCGGGAAAGGGGAAACGGCATGGCTAGTTTGTATAATGTCAGTGGGCTGTGGGCTGCAGGGTGGTCTCTAGTTGTCTGGTACCGGCCCTGGGTGATTCGGGCAGAGGAATATTGCCTCTTGGAGGGCAAGAGCCATCAGAGGAGGTGGCTCAGAGTGTGAGCGCTGGATTGTTGGTTTTTGTATGAAAGTCGTGCTCCCTTGTGAGCCCTTTGCTGTCTCTTAAGTATTGGCTACCCCAGGAGGGGCCATCTCTCCCCTGTCAGGGAGGCCCCCAAGAAGTCAAAATATCATAAAAATATTTTTTAAAACATAATTAAGGGCTTCCCTGGTGGCGCAGTGGTTGAGAGTCTGCCTGCCGATGCAGGGGATGCGGGTTCATGCCCTGGTCCGGGAAGATCCCACATGCTGCAGAGCGGCTGGGCCCGTGAGCCATGGCCGCTGAGCCTGTGCGTCCGGAGCCTGTGCTCCGCAATGGGAGAGGCCACAACAGTGAGAGGCCCACGTACCGAAAAAAAAAAAAAAAAAAAAAAAAAACACATGATTAATACAATTAGTCCTCTGATGTTTTGACATCATATTAAGGAAACTTGGGGTGATAACAGAGACAATGGAGACATTTACAAAATAGGGCATAAGTTACCTTAAACAGCATAGAATGCATTTTTTATGAGAGTAAAATAAAACACAGAGGAACACTGGTGAAGGCATAAGGAGTCCTTGAGGCCGGCTCATAATTAAGTTTCCCATTTATATGGCATTAGCCAAGATCACAGATCTGGAATTTTTGGGTGGAGGGGTTCTTTAATAATATTTTGGGAGAGTTGTAAAGTGTGTTAAAAGTATTAGTCTGATAATAATATCTTGGTGTATTTCTTGGGTCAAGATGGCAGGTCGAGCAGTTGTGCTATTGGAGGGTATGATCTGGTAATTTAGTAAAGTATATTAGGGATTAGTGGTGTCAACCTTTTTGGAAAAAAAATAAAAGATAATCAGTTCAGCCAGCAAAATTGAGCTTATTCCTAAATAGCAGAGGAATTGCAATTTGGGACAAGCAAACTGTGGTGAACCACAGGCCAGTCTGGAGAGCAAAGGAGGAGAGTATTCTTTCATAGAGGAAAGGAGGAAGTTGGGAGGAATTTTTTAATTTTATTTTATTCTATTCTATTCTATTTATTTATTTATGGCTGTGCTAGGTCTTAGCGGCATGTGGGATCTTTAACTGTGGCATGCGGACTTCTTAGTTGAGGCATGCAGACTTCTAATTGTGGCATGCAGACTCTTAGTTGCGGCATGTGAACTCTTAGTTGCGGCATGCACGCGGGATCTAGTTCCCCGACCAGGGACCAAACCCGGGCCCCCTGCATTGGGAGTGTGGAGTCTTACCCACTGGACCACGAGGGGAGTCCCAGGAGAGGTTGCTTTGAGCAAAAGTTCATCAGTGGAAAATGAGAGTTTGCAGTGGTGGCACCTTTTCATTGACTGCAAGCAAGGGCAGCTTGCTGTTGCCAGGCCAAGGGGGCAGTATTCCTTCTTCCTGCAGTGCTGTTCAAGTTGTGATCTTGTGGATTCCTAATTCTAATTCTGAGTTAGGGTTCTCTAAAGCATTTTCACAGTGGTATGTGTGTGTAACTGAGGGAAAGGAGTGGTTATGGGGAGAGACACAGGGCAGGAGTTTCTGGTGGAAAGCTGGAGGGCAGTAGTAGGAGAAGGCAGTGGGGAGTGAGCGGTCCTCTCCTAGGGGCTTGAAGGGTTGACTTTGGTAAGACAACAGATGCTTCCTGGGGAAAGTAATAATCGCCATTAATTTTTGGAATGGTGTACAAATGGTATTGATAGTAACATCTGCCAGATTTCCCTTTAGGCATGGGAGTGTAGGGGGCTATATGTGTTGGCAGAGAGTGAGGAATATATATACCAGGATTATGGGCTAAGCAGACAGCAAGCTGAGAAACGTAATAGAATGCATAATTTTGAAGGAAGAAAAGCAGAAATGTCTTGTGTTCAATTTGTACCTTAGGAAAGGCAGGCCGTGGGCAGAGGTCTTAGTGTCCAGGGTGTAAAGTTGTCTCCAGTGGCAGACTTGTGGTCTGAGATGTCATCTGAGCAGTGAGATTCTGGGCCAGGGTGATGTCTAGGATGTGGGATTTGATAGCAGTTTTAAATGGATACCCAGTTGGGTTGATGTGGGTTTCAGCACTTGATATATTTGGCTGAAACAATGGCTTACTTAAGGAGTTTGCAAACCAGTGAAAGCTCCCAATTCAGTAGTAATAAGATTGACAGTGAGCAGGATGGTGTGCAGCTGTACCTGGCAGAGTTTTTGTTTTTTGGTGGAAGTTTATTTCTGGTTGGGTCCCATATCATATGAGTGGCTGCCTAGCATGTGGGAATGTCTGTGATTAATGGGTCCTATTAAAAAATAAAATTCAACTGAGTAAATTTGAAGACCTAATTGGCTTTATTAAATGATTCATGGATCAGACAGCATCTCCTCTAGCAAGCAGAGTGATACCCTGGGGAGTTATACAAAATGGAAGGCTTTTATAAAAAAAAGAGGGTGGGATGAGGAGTACATTAGCAAAAGAAAAATGCAAGTTCATTGGAGAAAAGTAAGGGTTCAGGGTGATGACAGCTTCTCATTGGCTAACTTGCAGCATTTTCCATTGGCCGGGCTTGTTGCTAGGCAAGGAGAAAATCTCTTCCTGCTCGGGTAGTGGAGATGCAAGGTAAGTCTCTTCCTGCTTGAGGTAATTGACAATGAGTGGTAGGGTGTGAGAGCTTCCTCTTCAGGCCTCCCCAACTTCTGATGTTGGTTGACATTTTCTTTATTAATGTTCACATTTTCCCCCTTTTAACAAGATCTTTGTCCAGAAGCATTGCTGATCAAAAGTCAGGTTTTCTGAGTTCAGTAGCCTTCATCCCTTGATGCCAGGAAGGACCTTTCCTGAGTGTCATGTCCCATGTTAGATGGACAGTGTGTGGACTGGAAACCACTTCAGGCCCATTTGAGTAACAAGGAAGGGTAGTAGGGAGAACTCTCAGGTGTTTCTTTTCCAAAGGCTATATTTTGTCAAGGTCATAAGCATTGGAGATCATCTTGAAGTGCTGAGCTATCAACACCTTATTAGTTACGTCATTTTTAGGGACTGCTGCCTTTACTTGTTAAGCCAGGGGTAAGTCAGTTTTCTAGTGCCTGTGGGGAGAGAATCTCCTAGTTTAAAGAATTATTCTAAATGCTTTGCAAAAATGGGTGCTGCTGGTGAGATTTCTTAGTGAGTGGGGACAAATCTGATGTAGATAACCATATGACCATGGAGGTGAAGAAAGGGCTTTATCTTTCCAGGCCATTGTCAGAGTAAGAAGAGAAAGAGGGTCTCGTGTTCAGTTAAAGTGTGAAATATTGATCCATATTTTTGGGGCAGAAGAAGTCTACCTTGTTGACCTAAAACATTAAAACAACCAGTTATTTTACCAGCAAAATGGGTTTATCGGGGATCAACAAAGAATTGCAATTTGGGACATGCAGTCTGTGGTGAACCACAGGCAAGTCTGGTGAACAAAGGGGTGGAACATTCTTTTACAGAGGAGAAGGGGGAGTTGGGAGGGGCTGTTATAAACAAAGAATCCACTGGAGGAACCTGGAGTTCAAAATGTAATGGTTTTTCATTGGCTCAGTCATGACAGTGTCTCATTAGCTGGGTTATTGCCAAGCAAGGAGAAATGCTTCATTCCTCCTGTTGGGTAGTAAAGTAGTCACCTTCTCCCTGTTGGAGATGCAAGGCATGGCTCTTTCTGTTGGGTGTGCAATTGATATCAAGTGGTAGGACATGAGAGCGCCCCCTTCTGGCATCACTACTCCATTTTGAATGAGGTTTCTGTTTATTAATTTTCACATTTTCCCCCTTTGATCAAGATCTTTCTCTGAAAGCATCACTGATCAAGAGTCAGGTTTTTTTTTCAGATTTAGTGGCCTTTTGTCCCTCGATGTCAGGAAGGACCTTTCCTGGGTGTTGTGACCCATATCAGAGGAAAAGTGCACAGATTAGAAACCTATCAAGGTCACATTCAAGTAACAAGGAGGGGTAGGAGGGAGATCTCTTGGGCATTTCCCATCTAAAATTTGTATCTTAGAATAGTGATCCAAATGTGCCCTCAAAACTGAAAGAATTAAACAAGCTCTTTGGGAAGACATAGTGCAGGAATAAACATGAAGCAATAGCTAATGAACTTTCTGCAAAAATAGCAAAACTTCAAAGACTTTTTTTGTTGTTTTTATCTCAGAAGAACTGTTTGGAACCAAGTGTTTTATCAGTAACACAGCCTGTAGCTTGCAAATTCAGAGACCATGAATTTGAATAAGAAACTAGGCTCAGTTAATAGTCCAGATGAAAGGGAGAGACTGTGAATCCTGAACTTTCTGATGGGGCTGGTCTGGACATCTCGGGAAAGCTGTCTCATCACATGTCATCTGTTTCAATTCTGGGGAATCTTTACCTTCAAGTCACCAGGTGGTGTGCAGGTCCAGCCAGGGTTTGGTTCTTTTTTTAAATGTATCACATGAATCCAAGAGTCTGTTTTCTGGAGTTTTAGCAGTACCAGGGTTGGTTAGTGGTACCTGATACAGGCGTTCCGAACGAAGTTGAAGAGAGTTTTTCCAGAGGTGTCTTTTTCAGTAGACAAAATCTCCAGGTTGCAAGATGTTAGCTAAAGGTCCTTCTCTCCCTGGAGCACACTATGAAAAGATTGCTCTATCAGAGCATGGTTGTTTTTTTTTTTTGAACATCTTTATTGGATATTGGAGTATAATTGCTTTACAATGGTGTGTTAGTTTCTGCTGTATAACAAAGTGAATTAGCTATACATATACATATATCCCCATATCTCTTCCCTCTTACATCTCCCTCCCTCCCACCCTCCCTATCCCACCCCTCTGGGTGGTCACAAAGCACCGAGCTGATCTCCCTGTGCTATGCGGCTGCTTCCCACTAGCTCTCTATTTTACCTTTGGTAGTGTATATATGTCCATGCCACTCTCTCACTTCGTCCCAGCTTACCCTTCCCCCTCCCCATGTCCTCAAGTCCATTCTCTACATCTGCGTCTTTATTCCTGTCCTGCGCCTAGGTTCTTCAGAAACAGTTTTTATTTCTTGTTTTAGATTTCATATATATGTGTTAGCATACAGTATTGGTTTTTCTCTGTCTGACTTCACTCTGTGTGACAGACTGTAGATCCATCCACCTCAATACCAATAACTCAATTTCGTTTCTTTTTATGGCTGAGTAGTATTCCATTGTATAAATGTGCCACATCTTCTTTAGTAGTGGATCTTAGGTGTATGTGCCATTCATCTGTCGCTGGACATTTAGGTTGGTTCCATGACATGGCTATTGTAAATAGAGCTGCAGTGAACATTTTGGTACATGTCTCTTTTTGAATTATGGTTTTCTCAGGGTATATGCCCAGTAGTGGGATTGCTGGGTCATATCGTACTTCTATTTTAGGTTTTTTAAGGAACCTCCATACTGTTCTCCATAGTGGCTGTATCAATATACATTTCCAACAACAGTGCAAGAGGGTTCCCTTTTCTCCACACCCTCTCCAGCATTTATTGTTTGTAGATTTTTGATGATGGCCATTCTGACCGATGTGAGGTGATACCTCATTGTAGTTTTGATTTGCATTTCTCTAATGATTAGTGATGTTGAGCATCCTTTCATGTGTTTGTTGGCAATCTGTATATCTTCTTTGGAGAAATGTCTTATTTAGGTCTTCTGCCCATTTTTGGATTGGGTTTTTTTTTTATATTGAGCTGCATGAGCTGCTTGTATATTTTGGAGATTAATCCTTTGTCAGCTGCTTCATTTGCAAATATTTTCTCCCATTCTGAGGGTTGTCTTTTCGTCTTGTTTATAGTTTCCTTTGCTGTGCAAAAGCTTTTAAGTTTCATTAGGTCCCACTTGTTTATTTTTGTTTTTATTTCCATTTCTCTAGGAGGTGGGTCAAAAAGGATCTTGCTGTGATTTACGTCATAGAGTGTTCTGCCTATGTTTTCCTCTAAGAGTTTTACAGTGTCTGGCCTTACATTTAGGTCTTTAATCCATTTTGAGTTTATTTTTGTGTATGGTGTTAGGGAGTGTTCTAATTTCTTTCTTTTACATGTAGCTGTCCAGTTTTCCCAGCACCACTTATTGAAGAGGCTGTCTTTTCTCCATTGTATAATCTTGCCTCCTTTATCAAAAATAAGGTGACTGTATGTGCGTTGGTTTATCTGTGGGCTTTCTGTCCTGTTCCATTGATCTATATTTCTGTTTTTGTGCCAGTACCATACTGTCTTGTTACTGTAGCTTTTTAGTATAGTCTGAAGTCAGGGAGCCTGATTCCTCCAGCTCCATTTTTCGTTCTCAAGATTGCTTTGGGTATTCAGGGTCTTTTGTGTTTCCATACAAATAGTGAAATTTTTTGTTCCATTTCTGTGGAAAATGCCATTGGTAGTTTGATAGGGATTGCATTGAATCTGTAGATTGCTTTGATTAGTATAGTCATTTTTACAATGTTGATTCTTCCAATCCAAGAACATAGTATATCTCTCCATCTGTTTGTCTTATCTTTAATTTCTTTCATCAGTGTCTTATAGTTTTCTGCATACAGGGCTTTTGTCTCCTTAGGTGGGTTTATTCCTAGGTGTTTTATTCTTTTTGTTGCAGTGGTAAAAGGGAGTGTTTCCTTAATTTCTCTTTCAGATTTTTCAGCATTATTATATAGGAATGCAAGAGATTTCTGTGCCTTAATTTTGTATCCTTCTACTTTACCAAATTCACTGATTAGCTCTAGTAGTTTTCCGGTAGCATCTTTAGGATTCTCTATGTATAGTATCATGTCATCTGCACATAGTGACAGCTTTACTTCCTCTTTTCCGATTTGGATTCTTCTTCTCTGATTGCTGTGGCTAAAACTTCCAAAACTATGTTGAATAATGGTGAGAGTGGACAGTCTTGTCTTGTTCCTTATCTGAGAGGAAATGGTTTCAGTTTTTCACATTGAGAACGATGTTGGCTGTGGGTTTGTCATATATGGCCTTATTATCTTGAGGGAATTTCCTTCTGTGCCTACTTTCTGGAGGGTTTTTATCATAAATGGGTGTTGAATTTTGTCAAAAGCTTTTTCTGCATCTATTGAGATGATCATATGGTTTTTCTCCTTCAATTTGTTAATATGCTTTATCACATTGATTGATTTGTGTATATTGAAGATTCCTTGCATTCCTGGGACAAACCCCACTTGATCATGGTATATGATCCTTTTAATGTGCTGTTGGATTCTGTTTGCTCGTATTTTGTTGAGGATTTTTGCATCTATGTTCATTAGTGATATTGGCTTGTAGTTTTCTTTCTTTGTGACATCTTTGTCTGGTTTTGGTATCAGGGTGATGGTGGCCTCGTAGAATGAGTTTGGGAGTGTTTCTCCCTCTGCTGTATTTTGGAATAGTTTGAGAAGGATAGGTGTTAGCTCTTCTGTAAATGTTTGATAGAATTTGCCTGTGAGGCCATCTGGTCCGGGGCTTTTGTTTTTTGGAAGATTTTTAATCACAGTCTCAATTTCAGTGCTTGTGATTGGTCTTTTTATATTTTCTGTTACTTCCCGGTTCAGTCTCAGAAGGTTGTGCTTTTCTAAGAATTTGTGTATTTTTTCCAAGTTGTCCATTTTATTGGCATATAGTTGCTTGTAGTAATCTCTCATGATGCTTTGTATTTCTGCAGTGTCCGTTGTTACTTCTTCTTTTTCATTTCTGATTTTGTGGATTTGAGTCTTCACCCTTTTTTTCCTGATGAGTCTGGCTAATAGTTTATCTATTTTTTTTAATCTTCTCAAAGAACCAGCTTTTAGTTTTATTGATCTTTGCTCTCTTTTCCTTCATTTCTTTTTCATTTATTTATGATCTGATCTTTATGATTTCTTTCCTTCTGCTAACTTCGGGGTATTTTGTTCTTTCTCTAATTGCTTTAGGTGTAAGGTTAGGTTGTTTATTTCAGATGTTTCTTGTTTCTTGAGGTAGGATTGTATTGCTATAAACTTCCCTCTTAGAACTGCTTTTGCTGCATCCCATAGGTTTTGGGTTGTCATGTGTTCATTGTCATTTGTTTTTATGTAGTTTTTAAATTTCCTCTTTGATTTCTTCAGTGGTCTCTTGATTATTTAGTAGTGTATTGTTTAGCCTCTATGTGTTTGTATATTTTGCAGTTTTTTTTCCTGTAATTGATATCTAGTCTCATAGCCTTGTGGTTGGAAAAGATACTTGACATGATTTTAATTTTCTTAAATTTACCAAGGCTTGATTTGTGACCCAGGATGTGATCTATCCTGGACAATGTTCCATGAGCACTTGAGAAGAAAGTGTATTCTGTTGTTTTTGGATGGAATGTCCTATAAATATCAATTAAGTCCATCTTGTCTAATGTGTCATTTAAAGCTTGTGTTTCCTTATTTATTTTTATTTTAGATGATCTGTCCATTGGTGAAAGTGGGGTGTTAAAGTCTCCTACTATTATTGTGTTACTATCGATTTCCCCTTTTATGACTGTTAGCATTTGCGTTATGTATTGAGGTGCTCCTGTCTTGGTTGCATATATATTTACAATTGTTGTATCTTCTTCTTGGATTGGTCCCTTGATCATTATGTAGTGTCCTTCTTTGTCTCTTGTAATAGTCTTTATTTTAAGTCTATTTTATCTGATATGAGCATTGCTACTCCAGCTTTCTTTTGATTTCCATTTGCATGGAATATCTTTTTCCATCCCCTCACTTTCAGTCTGTATGTGTCCCTAGGTCTGAAGTGAGTCACTTGTAGACAGCATATATATGGGTCTTGTTTTTGTATCCATTCAGCCAGTTTATGCCTTAAACTACATTTAAGGTAATTATCGATATGTATGTTCCTTTTACCATTTTCTTAATTGTTTTGGGTTTGTTATTGTAGGTTGTTTCCTTCCCTTATGTTTCCTGCCTAGAGAAGTTCCTTTAACATTTGTTGTAAAGTTGGTTTGGTGGTGCTGAATTCTCTTAGCTTTTGCTTGTCTGTAAAGGTTTTAATTTCTCCATCAAATCTGAATGAGATCTTTGCTGGGTAGAGTAATCTTGGTTGTAGGTTCTTCCCTTTCATCACTTTAAATATGTCCTGCCACTCCCCTCTGGCTTGCAGAGGTTCTGCTGAAAGATCAGCTGTTAACCGTGTGGGGATTCTCTTGTATGTTATTTGTTGATTTTCCCTTACTACTTTTTTTTTTTTTTTTTTTTTTTGTGGTACGTGGGCCTCTCACTGTTGTGGCCTCTCCTGTCGCGGAGCACAGGCTCTGGATGCGCAGGCCCAGCAGCCATGGCTCCCGGGCCTAGCCGCTCCACGACATGTGGGATCTTCCTGGACCGGAGCACAAACCCGTGTCCCCTGCATCATCAGGCGGACTCTCAACCATTGCGCCACCAGGGAAGCCCCACTTACTACTTTTAATATTGTTTCTTTGTATTTAGTTTTTGATAGTTTGATTAATATGTGTCTTGTTTCTCCTTAGATTTATCTTGTATGGGTCTCTCTGGGCTTCCTGGACTTGATTGACTATTTCCATTCCCATATTAGGGAAGTTTTCAACTATGATCTCTTCAAATATTTTCTCAGTCCCTTTCTTTTTCTCTTCTTCTGGGTCCCCTATAATTCGAATGTTGGTGCGTTTCATGTTGTCCCAGAGGTCTCTGAGACTGTCCTCAGTTCTTTTCATTCTCTTTTCTTTATTCTGCCCTGTGGTAGTTATTTCCACTATTTTATCTTACAGGTCACTTATCCGTTCTTCTGCCTCAGTTATTCTGCTATTGATTCCTTCTGGAGAATATTTAATTTCATTTGTTGTGTTGTTCATCATTGCTTGTTTGCTCTTTAGTTCTTCTAGGTTCTTGTTAAATGTTTCTTGTATTTTCTCTCTTCTATTTCCAAGATTTTGGATCATCTTTACTATCATTACTCTGAATTCTTTTTCAGGTAGAGTGCCTATTTCCTCTTCATTTGTTTGGTCTGTTGGGTTTTTGCCTTGCTCCTTCATCTGCTGTGTGTTTCTCTGTCTTCTCATTTTGCTTAACTTACTGTGTTTGGGGTCTCCTTTTCGCAGGCTGCAGGCTCGTGGTTCCCACTGTTTTTGGTGTCTGCCCCCAGTGGCTAAGGTTGGTTCAGTGGGTTGTGTAGGCTTCCTGGTGGAGGGGACTGGTGCCTGTGTTCCGGTGGATGAGGCTGGATCTTGTCTTTCTGGTGGGCAGGACCGCATCCGGTGGTGTGTTTTGGGGTGTCTGTGGACTTATTATCATTTTAGACAGCCTCTCTGCTAATGGGTGGGGTTGTGTTCCTGTCTTGCTAGTTGTTTGGCATAGGGTGTCCAGCACTGGAGCTTGCTGGTTGTTGAGTGGAGCTGGGTCTTAGCGTTGAGATGGAGATCTCTGGGAGAGCTTTCACCATTTGATATTCCATGGAGCCAGGAGGTCTCTGGTGGACCAGTGTTCTGAACTTGGCTCTCCCACCTCAGAGGCACAGGTCTGACACCCAGCTGGAGCACCAAGACCCTCTCAGCCACATGGCTTAGGTCAGGACAGAACACTAACTTCTCATAATTTGCCAAGTTTCATGTCACCTACTTTGTTTAAGGCACTGAGAAATTTTGGAAAGCACAAACTCCTGCCCCCAGTCATTTAGGAATGGCCCAGTTTCAGCATTTCTGCCGGCATGATTATTTTTAATAGAAGAAATTAGGCCTTTACAGTATTGACATATATCTCCTTTTAACAGCTGTGGATCAGAAGAGGCAGGGGCCAGTACATTGGGTGACTATGTCAAAGGGTGAGAGTTTATGAGTTGCCAAGGGGATGGATCTGAGATTCAGAAGGACCAAAGGCGATGCTTTTGGCCAAGGTATTTGGACGGTTTCTAGAAATTTTGCCAAATGAGTTTTAATAGTGCTGTTAGCACTTTCAACTAACCCTGAGGCTTGAGAATGGTGAGCCCAGTGGAAATGTTGTAAAACTGGCCGGACAGCACAGACTTGTAGCACTTGACCTGTAAAATGAGTTCCTTCTATAATGAAGCTCGAGAGGGGGTCCCCAGGAAGGGATAATCTTTTATAACAAAATTTTAGCCATAGAAGCAGTTGTATATCACAAGGGAAAGCTTCACTCTGGTGAGAAAACATACAGACCATGATTAAAACATTTATATCTATGAGATGGGGGAAGCTGTATGAAATCCATCTGACAAACTTGAATGGTCCATCAGGCAATTCAAAATGTCCAGGAGTAGTGTGAACACGTTTCCCTGGATTGTAGTTTGGACAGGTGGGACAAGCAAGGTTGGTACATCTTGTAGCTTTATTATTTTCCCACCAGTGTTAGTTCATGAGTGCTTTGTCACTGGACCAATGGTTTAATGCATGTGCAGTGGCAAGGAATGCTTATCGGCTATAGATAAAAATGTTTGTGGTTTTGCTGTGACTAACGAGTGAGAGTGTATAATTCAGCCTGTTGGGCCAAAGTAGCCGAAGGTAAAGGTGCTATCTCAATGACGTCAAGAGAAGTTGTAATAGCAAATACAGCGTGATATTCAACATGTTCATCTTTTAAATAGGAGCCATCTGTAAACCATGAAAAACCTATGCTGGTCAGAGGAGTCTCCGCTAAGTTAATATGGAGAGTCAGAAGGTGGTCTGTCAGTGTTAAACAGTCATGAGGAGTTTCATCAGTGAAGAGGGAAGAAAAACAGGACTGAGGTTATCACACCATGAAAGAGTTATGTGGGGAGCAGTTAGCAAAAGGATTTCATAGGTGTAATGAGAATTCCGGAGGGCTTCACTGCATGGGTACAGCGATGGTTAAAGGGGATCCCATGATTCTTTCTTTGGTGGCCTTAACCAGAAGGGCAGTGGCAGGAATGGCTCTGAGGAAAAGGGAATATCCCAGTGCCGTAAGCTACAGCTGTTGGCTGTAATACCCTATGGGTTGATGACGGTCCCCATGTTTTGGGGTGAGTACTTCAAGGCTGTTCTCTTCCTTCTCACCTACAAAGAGGGAACAGGAAGCGGATGTTGAGGATGTCCAAGGGTAGGTGGTCTCATTAAACTTCTCTTAAAGACTTCAAAGCTGGGCCTCCCTGGTGGCGCAGTGGTTGAGAGTCCGCCTGCCGATGCAGGGGATACGGGTTCGTGCCCCGGTCTGGGAGGATCCCATATGCCGCGGAGCGGCTGGGCCCGTGAGCCATGGCCGCTGAGCCTGCGCATCCGGAGCCTGTGCTCCGCAACGGGAGAGGCCACAACAGTGAGAGGCCCGTGTACGGAAAAAAAAAAAAAAAAAAAAAAAAAAAAAAAGACTTCAAAGCTATGTCATGTTGATCTCCTCTAATGGTGAGATCAGATTTTCTGCTTTTTAATAAAGCATATAGAGGCTGGACCACAAGAGAGAAATTTGAAATCCAATTTTGACGGCAGCCAGCTAGCTCAAGAATACCTTGTAATATTGGTACAGAGTTTTAGGCTTTGGGAAGTTCAGGATGCCCTGACGCCTACCTGGATACAAATGTAGTCCTTGTTCTGAGATTGGGTGCCCAAAATATTGAACTTGAGTTTGGGCAGACTGCAGTTTTTCTTTGGAGACTTTATGTCCCTTAAGCCAAAAGTTTCCACAGGTGGATGCTGTCCTCCTATGAAGAGGTTTGAGAAGGAGAACACAGAAACAAATCATCTATACAGTTGACCCTTGAACAGCATGGGTTTGAAGTGCCCGAGTCCGTTTATATGCGGATTTTTTTTTTCAGTAAATACGCACTACAGTACTACATAACCTGCAGGTGGTTGGATCCATTGATGTGGAACCATGGATATAAAGGGCTGACTGTAAAGTTATACTCATATTTTCAACTGCATGGGAGGTCGGCATCCCTAGCCCCCACGTTATTCAAGGGTCAACTGTATATTGTAACAGAGTAGAGCCTGCAGAAGACTTGATTTCACCCAAATCAGGTTTCAAGATTTGTGAAAAGTAAGAAAGACTTTGTGTGAAACCCTGGAGCATTACTGTTCACATGTATTATTGTCCTTCCTAGGCAAAGGCAAAAAGATATTGGCTAGTTTTCTCAACTGAAATACCAAAGTACACACTGTATAATTCAGTTACAGTGAAAAAGTTTGCTTCCAGTGGAAATGGATGTCAGTTGTGTGTGAGGGTTTGGAACACAGGGTTCAAGGGATAACAGTGTATTGCTTGGAGGACCTGGATAAACCTCTCTCCTTGGCCCTTGGGTTTTCTCACAGGCAAAGTAGTGTTATAGGGATCAGTGCAAAGGATAATGAGGCCCTGAGCTTTGTAATCTTGTATTCTGGGCTTTATACTTTGAAGGGCTTTTTTACGTACAGGGTATTGACCAATTCCCTAGGGAAACGTTCTGCAGGATCTGTCTGAATCTTAATGGGAGGTACACTGTGGATTTTGTCAATATGAGTTGGAGATTTTCCCTATAAGCGAGGTGGTAGCTGATTCAGATGATCAGTCTTCAGAATCAGCTTCAGTGCCATCAGAGACAGCAAATAAAAGATGCCTAAGGGTCATTTAATTCACCTGATTGGCTATTTTGATTTCAACTGTGTCAAGTTCTACAATTATTTTCCCCTTTTGGGAGAAAAAAATTTCAGGATGATCCTTTTCTAAGAAGTCTAGGCTTAATAGATGAATAGGGCAAGGAGCTAAGGCGAAAAGCATGAGTGTCTCTCAAAGAGCCTAAACAAAAGGGACTAGGTTCAGAGACAGGACCCTGTTGATGTTAGAGATCCCCACTATTTCAAGTCCAGGGACTGAAACTTTAGTTCGTTCATAGAGTGGGGAAGCCAATAGAGAAAATTTAGGAACCCAAGGTCTGCAATAACCAGCCAAACCTAGGAATTCACCAAGCTGTTGCTTAGTAGTGGGTCTGGGAAATCCTGTGTGAGCCGAATTCTTTTTGGAGATAGCGGAATCCCTCGGCGCTTAGATGGTGACCTAGGTAATGAACAGTGTCTGGAGATAATTGTAAGTTTTCCTTAGAGACTTCGTGTCCTTTTCAGCTCACTGTTGGAGCAAATACAAGGAGTCTTTTGTGGATGCCTCTTGGGTAGCTGAGCCCAGCAGGGGATCTTCTACATACTGTGAAAGGGTTGATTTCCCGGGAACTCTAGGGCGCTTATGTCTTGGTGGAGCATTTGGGAGAAATCAGAAGGGGCCCCAGTGAGTCCTCGAGGCGTGAGTGTCCAGGTATATGGCTGATTGTTCCAAGTAAGGGCAGGTAGATATTGGCTTTTGGGGTCTAAGGGATGTTGAAGAAAGCTGAACAGAGGTCTACGGCAGTGAAGCATTTCAAATCAGGTGGAACCTGTGGCAGAGGGTTTGGGTTTCAGGACAACTGGAAAAGGGGTTACCTGCAGTTGACCTTTGAACTTCATGGTCTGAACTGCGTGGGTTCACTTCTGTGTGGATTTTCTTTCGGTAAATAGTACTGCAGTGCTACACGCTCCAAGATTGGTCGCATCTGGGGGGTGAAACCACGGATGCGGAGGGTGGACTGTGAAGTTATATGCAGATTTCAACTGCACAGGGGTTGGCACCCCTGATGCCCATGTTGTTCAAGGGTCCCCTGTATCTTACTAGTAGCTCTCAGGGCATGGACAAATCGCCATCCCCGTCCACTACGGTTCCAGACCAGTAAGAGGGGCGTGTTGCAGGTCTGGCGCAGGGAATGGTTAGCTCCTGCCTGCTTAAGTCTCCTGCTTTGGCTGGGCGGCCTTGTATGGTCTCAGGCTTCGATGGATATTGAGGTAGCCTAGGGAGAGGTTTAGCTACATCTATCTGAACCTTTATATTAGGTTCCACACTTGTTCTTCTTCCAATGTCAGTATTACAAGCAGCCCACAAATGTTTGGGTATGTCAGTTAAATTAGGGGACTTTTGTTGAACTTTCTCTGTCTCGGAAACACTACAAGGAACATAAAAGATCAGGTGCAGGTTGGTCAGGAAATTCTAAGGTGAGTTTTCCATTGGAAGCAAAACATATTAGACCTTCTAATTTGGAAAGGAGATTTCCAACTGATAGAATGACGGGGGGCTGGGTCGCATAGCACAAAGGAAGTTTCTTCAGGAAAAGGTCCCAGAGTCATTTGTACCAGTTGAGATGAAAATGCTCTGAACTTGATTAGGTACCCCCACTATGGGCACCTCCTTTTTACTGCGAGGAATTTGTTGCCCTGTGAGGGTGGGATTTAAAGTAGAAAATGCAGCTCTGGTATCCACTAAACTTTGGCACGTTTTCCCCTTAATTTTAGTTTTAGTTTCCCCTCGGCGGTTTACGGGAACTACCGGTACTAGTTTGAGAGCACTCTGTGTTTTCACTGTCCCCGTTGATTACAGCTGTGACACCAGCCTTCGGACCAACATTTTTCAAAACTTGAACCCTTAGGGGACTGCGGTGCAGGTGTTGTTTTGTGCCTCTGGCCCTGGAGCTGTTGTATCTGTAAGGCTGGTAGTTCGGTGGATTTCCGTTTGCAGTGTTGCTCCAGGGTCCTTTCAAAATGCTCAGCTGTAGTCACGAGTTTAGACAGGCCTGTGGCCTCCCATCCTATTTCCTGCCTTCTTGTCAGTCCATGAATCTCATGAGATAATCCATTTACAAAGAGGGCACCTAGAGCAGGCTGTCTGGGTTATTTATTATATGGAACCCTGAATGCCAGAAAAGGAGAGCTTCCAGATGGGCTATAAAGTCTGCCACAGATTTATCTTTCCTTTGTTTGCATGACTGGATAATAGACAGAATCAGTGCAGGCAGGGAAATGCTAGGAATGGCTTGTTAACGGGCAGTTGCTGTTTTGTGAGCCCTTTCTGGTTAAGGATCTCGAATATCATTCTTGGGGTTTTGCCATTTTGTTTCTTCAGGTTTTTTTTTGCTGCGCTGGGTCTTTGTTTTGGTGTGTGGGCTCTTGTTGAGGCATGCGGGCTCTTCGCTGTGGTGTGTGGGCTTCTCTAGTTGTGGCACATGGGCTCTCTAATTATGGCATGTGGGCTCAGTTGTGGTGCGTGGGCTCAGTAGTTGTGGTGTGTGGGCTTTAGTTGTGTGCAGGCTCAGTAGTTGTGGCTCATGGGCTCAGTAGTTGTGGCACATGGGCTCTCTAGTTGCAGCATGTGGGCTTTCTAGTTGTGGCACACGGGCTCAGTAGTTGTGTGTGGGGTCAGTAGTTGTAGCGTGTGGACTCTAGTTGTGACATGCAGGCTCTCTAGTTGTGGTGCGCAGCCTCAGTAGTTGTGGTGCATGGGCTTAGTTGCCCCACAGCATGTGGGGTCTTAGTTCCCCAACTAGGGATCGAATCCATGTCCCCTGCATTGGAAGGAGGATTCTTAACCACTGGACCACCAGGGATGTCCCGCTGTTTTGTTTCTTGCCTCCATTTTGGGGGATACCCCAGGTCCTACCACACGTGTACAAACTGATAAAGATCTGGCAGTCCAAGGTCACAGGCCCAGACAGTGACTCTAAATTCTTCAAAAAAACTTTTGGGGTTCCTCTCTAGATTTAGAAAATACTTTATAGTTCTTTGTTCAGTCTTAGATAAAGGGATGAAGGACACCTGAGAGGGTTCATCTGCAACCTTGGGTAGTTTTATTTTAAATGGTAATTGTTTGATAGTCTCTCTGTAGTGAAAAGGTATCTTAGGCAGAAAGTTAGTAAACTGTGAGTACTCAGGTGAAAAAGGACGGGGGGCAGTAAGAGTCACATCAGTCGTGACGTCCGTCCTAGCATCTTTTGTGTTAGCTACCTTTTTGTCTTTAATTTTTCCTTAGCCTTTTATTTTTGGCTGCATCGGGTCTTTGTTATGGCATGTGGGATCTTCACTGCGGCATGTGGGATCTTTCACTGAGGCACATGGGCTTCTCTCTAGTTGTGGCGTGCGGGTTTTCTCTTCTCTAGTTGTGGCGCGTGGGCTCCAGGGCGCATGGGCTCTGTAGTGTGCGGCACATGGGCTCTTTAGTTGAGGTGTGCAGGCTCAGTTGCCCCGTGGCACGTGGGATCCTAGTTTCCCGACCAGGGATTGAACCCGTGTCCCCCGCATTGTAGGACGGATTCTTTACCACTGGACCACCAGGGAAGTTCCCCTTAGCCTTTTGTAACGAGTCTGTTAATAAAGCTATTTTGGAATCTTGAAGTGTTTTGTAATCTTATGCATAGCAATTAAAATAGGTATCCCGTTCTGTCTGTCCAGTTTGGGACCCTTTGCTCTCCAGTGTATTTCTCTGAACTATCTTGTCTAATTGGAGCATTCCCCATAATGGCCATTGTCATTCTAGGTTGTTTGTAGTAAAATTTTGCCAGCTTATTAGATAATTGCAACTTCCAGGATTATAGTTGTTAAACATGAAATAATCAGGTCGTAGTATACTCAACTCTCTACATATAAAGGATCCCCCCTCCCTTTTTTTATCCAGGCCTTTGGGTTTCCTGGAGCCATGCTAATCTGGAGAGCGGGAAAAGGACTGAACTTGCAGGCCCCAAAGAATGGGGACTGTGGACTGATTCCAAACAGACAGGGAGCTGTAGCTGCCACCAGCAGTTCCTGATGTGGAATCTGGGGACAGGGCTGAAGGTTTTGTGGTCTGAATGGCTGGGGCCTTGGCCCTGAGCAGGACCATCTGCCAACTCAAGTGGCTGCAGGCAGAATCCTCTACCAGTTCAAGCTGACCCGCCCTGTAAAGGAAAGCCAATTAGATCAGGAGCTTGAATGCAAGAAGAACCGAGCTCAACCAAGAGGAACTTACCAGTGGTCCCCCAAAACAGTGAGATACACAGTAAGCTCAAAGTGTTCATGGATGCCAAGCTTGTGCTTCTAGTTGTCCCCAAATGCTGTCAGAAGCTCACTTCAGTCCCACCACGGCCGCCATCTGTGGTCGGGTGTAAGAGCGCCCTCTGCAGGCCCCTCAACACCAGTTTTAGTTAAGGTTTCCCTTGTTAATGTCACACCTGGGTGCCAAGTCCCACATCAGGAGCTACACAGATTGGAAACCACTGAGGCCACATTGAAGTAACGGGAGGGGAAGAGGAAGAACTGAGGCATTTCCCACCTAAAGTCTCTGTCTTACTAGAGTTGTAAGCTTTGGAGATCACCTTGAAGTGTTGAGTCAGCATCACCTTATTGGGTGCATCCTTTCTACAGAGGTTTGACAGGCATCAGGTACAAAGCTTAAAAGGGATTATACAGAATAAGACGAGGAGCAGAATAATGACCCCAGGTTACATAACAGTGCTAAACTAGGAGCCCACACCTGAAGGTAACCAGCTAAAGAGATAAAAGGACCATGGATTGTCAGGTGAAATTTGTCTTAGCCCAAGTGCTTGTTCTCTGATTTGATGTCATTGGGTTTCTACTGCTCCAGAGGAATTTACCTGTGCGTAGCAGGTGGTGTTTGCTGTCCCACACACGCCTTATTGTTCGACAAGTAGGTAACAAGGGCTATGTGATTGACAAAACTACTTTAGCCAATGAGTGAAGTGATCATTGTTGAGTTGCTATTGCATTAGCAGTGAAATCGACAAATTTCCCCAATTCCAGAGAGAGATTTCTAATGATTTGTTCATAGACGTGAAAGCCCGCAAAGGGATAAGTGCCCTTTGATGGAGGCAAATCCAGCATCATGTAGACCTCCTGGGATTTCCTGCTTAAGGTGGCGGTGATGAAGTTTTAATTGGGAAGATTAATGGGAGGCTTCTCATTTATTGTGATGCTCATGGCGAGACTTAGAAATTCTAGTAAACATCGCCTCCAGTCCACCAACTGTCTGAATATCCACGGGCCCCTTTAAGGCTTATTTGCCACAGACAAAGATAGAACCTGGTGGTGCACACAAGACCCCTGCTAGGGTTTGATTATTACTAGTGCCATTAATTGGGGGTATTTGGTTGGCCCTTTCTAGCCAAGGGTCGGTGGTGTTTGGGGAACAGTTAGGGAGAAACTGTCCTGTCCTGTGGACTTTGTTCTGGAAGGCCCTACAGAGGGGGATTGTTTTGCTATGGCAAGCAGACCTAAGGTAGTAGTGAGAACAGGGAACTCTAAGTGGTATAGATACAATTAATTGCATTGAATGTTACGGCAGAGGAGGGGTCAAGCAAGGTACAAACCTGGTTGTAGAGGTTCGATTTGGTAAGAAATACCCAAAGGGCTGTGGGTATAGTTAATGGTCGCATTGGAGATGAAGGAAAAGTTTGCTATGGGGAAGACTAAAGGGTCATTGCCATCATGGGCAGATTTGGGTTTCTGATGATAGACGCACAGGCAGAAAGTTTTCCTCCTTTTGCTAGGGGTTGGGTAATGGGAATGAGGGCGTTGTTTCTCCGGGATAGAGGAGGAAACAACAAGGTGAGAACAGGCAGAAAGGAGAGAATATATAGGCCTGATTCTGTTGTCTTGGGAAAGCTGTCTGCTTTAGCTGTTCTGTGCTTCAGTCCTTAGAAGTCTTTAATTTGAGGTCACCAGTTGGTGTGCAGGTGCAGTCAGGGGTGGGGGCTTTCTGTAGATGAGACACGTTGATCCAGGAGTCAACTTCTCGGAGTTTGGAGGCACAAGTATTGGTCGGTAACACTTGATAAGGGCCTTTCCAGTTTGGTTAAAGGCTTTTTGGAGATCCCTTTTCCAATAAACAAAATCCCCAGGTTGCAGGGTGTTTGAAGTCTTCATCTCCTGGGAGCACTGTGAAATGATTGCT